>NC_141360.1:1317500-2795606 GCF_057382095.1 Aulonocara sp. 'chitande type north' Nkhata Bay | reverse complement strand
GCCCAGACCTCTACATTGGAGAGACCAAACAGCCACTTCACAAGCGCATGGCACAACACAGAAGAGCCACCTCCACAGGACAAGACTCAGCAGTCCATCTGCATCTTAAGGTCAAAGGTCACTCTTTCGAGGATGCCAATGTTCACATTTTGGACAGAGAGGACAGATGGTTTGAAAGAGGAGTGAAAGAAGCATCTATGTCCACTGTGAGCGACCATCTTTGAACAGAGGCGGTGGTTTACGACACCAACTCTCTGCCATCTATAATCCAGTTTTGAGATCCCTTCCCAGACGCCTTAACGCCCACTCACATCCTGGGCCATCTGACCTCAGGAATTCGCATGATAAGGTGGGGCCAGGTTTCACAATGAACACACCCGAAACTCTGGCTGATTGGGACCCACGCCCAGTTTCACACCTTGGCTCAGGCGATTAGAGGATCATCAGGGGGTCCTTTTGTCCCTCTGTGGGGGGAAACTCCCACTAGGTTTATATCTGGGACTCCCCACCATTTGACCTTAGAACTGAAGAAGCTTCTCGGATGAGAGGTGAAACGTCTTCAAGTAACTTAAAGAAGTCCAGACGCTTTTCTTTGCAAGCTCCTTTGACTACGATGACCTGGATGACTGAGAACCTTCACAGACATATGTGGTCTGACAAAATCGCCTCTGCACCATGCGCCCCCTTGTGATTTTGGCAGTTGAAGTTACTCTGTAATGACACTAAAATTACATAACTTGTGTTTCGTAAAGACCCCGGAGAGTAGAGAAAAAAGTAATATTCTCTATCCAAAGAAAGAGCATGACAGAGTTCTGAATGAGACTGTTTAAATGATAGCTACTTTTCTGAATTACACAAATTTTTTACATCCCCTTGATGTGGCTCAATGAAGGATTTTCTCCAGGCTATGACCCCAAGTCAGGTTTTTATGTACTTACTGCCTTCTGACCTGACCTCAGGAGCCATTATTACCAGTCCTCTGAGGTCCTGGTGGTGAGCAGTGGGCATGATCATGCAGCAAAACTTTAAATGCTGCTTTAACATAAAAAATAGCAGTTAGAAGTCAGAAAAAGTAGGATAGATCCCATTAGTAGGCATGAAAATGAGGGTCTGATTTGTGTTTGTGTGATGTTAAAAAGAGCATAAATTATCAGTTAACCTTCAACAGATAAATAAATAAAAGAAAAAGAGAATTCTCTGAACATCTGCTGCCAAAAGCTGCAGTCTGTTGGCTTGGCAAGTGGAGATGAAACCGTCTCAACGCATCTTTTCTGGGGCTGTGACAACCTCTCTGAAGTGCCTCATGTCTGAGTGATAGTGGCTGCTGGTGCCCAGACCAGTCAGCCAGTGGATAAAACTGGATCAATGTGACAGTGATGGTGTTTTATGGTGCCAATAAGATGCTCTCTGCTATAAACATCGAGATTCAGTAATGGACTGGGGTGGTACTTGTAAACCCAGAGTGTACTTGCTTTCATGAAATTGGATTCCAGTGTCTCTCTCTCTGGTTAGTGATGAGTGGAATTCAGCTGTTTTGCTGAGTCTACAGTACAAGAACGGATTCCACAGTGACCTAAAAATATGTCTCTTTTTCCTCCATGCTTCATCTCATAGACGCATTATAAAAATGGATCACATTTATATCCTCCTTGATTATATTTATCTCCCGAGAGCTTCAAGTGTGCTTACTGCTGTTTTCTGCCTGTGCCTGAATTTTTGTGTGCTCATATTTAGACTGTACTTCAAATCTTTGATGCACATACAGTAGACGTATAAGAAACCGTGGTCTTTAACTGCTCAGCCTATTTTAGTTCCATTTAATTTTCTTCAGTTTTATTTATGTCATAACAACAGTTGCCTCAAGGTGATTTATATTGTAAGGTAAACCTCCTACTATAATACAGAGAGAACCCTCAGATTGAAAACAATCAGATGACCCCCTTGTGAGCAAGCACTTGGCAACAGTGTGAAGGGAAAAACTATCTTTTAACTAGAAGAAATCTCCAGCAGAACCAGGCACAGGGAAGGGCAGCTATGTACAAATTCACACTTTCATGGGAATATTCTCATTCTGGTATTTTTCCTTTCAAGATGCTGGATCGAGAGGCGGGAATGCTGAGGTATACAGAGGTACATGACAGAACTAATTTAAGATGACCTGGAGGAGAAATCCATCAGGAGGATGGGAAAAAACTCTTGTGGTAAAGGTGAACTTTCTAATAGACCAAACAGGAACAGTGTTAAATAAGACTAAAGGATAAGCAGGATGTCTGCTGTGAAAGCATAGCAGCTTCAGTGGTCAGATTACCTACGTGTTTGAGAGCCTGGCTTTCATTTGGAGAACTTTCTGAAACTTGACTTCTATGGAAATGTCCAGGGCTGGATCACTTAGAAGCCAGGTGACTGGCTAGTTGGTTAAAGGTTAGCTGTTGTAAAGACTAGCAAACGAAGGATCATTATGGATGCATCTGGTGTCCAGTAAGGGAGCAGGGTGGTGGCTCACATGCTGGAGTCAGGCCCTTAACCACATTGTCTCAGGAGCATCTGAGAGAACAGAGTGGCCAGCAGACTCCATCTAGGGTGGAAGTTTCACTCTCAGGAAACTATTCTTCTGCTCAAGAACGTAAGAACTTGGCCAACTGGAGGAAGCTGATGTAACTCACTATGACTTACTCTGTGAGGAAGGTGTAAGAGAGTTCAAACAACAACCTGTCTGAAATAGCTGTTACACAACCAAATCCTTTTTAGAAGCTATAAAGTTCTGAAGAGGAACACTCAAAGCTCCATGTTGACATTGACAAAAAAAACTAAGACATTGGGCCCTGTGCCAGAAGCAATCACCCTGGAGGACTGACTCTGGGCTTTGCCCATCACATTTTCAGCAAGTAGTGTAAAATGCGTCTGTGGTTGCTGGATTGTGCTGTCAGCGCTCAAAAAAGGGTGTTAACCAGTGAAAAGGGAATCTGTTTTTCTCAGATCAGTAGGACGTAGGGAGGAAAAAAGGTTCAGGCAGGATCAGTGTCAATAGTCTGAGGTCAACAAACTGCATCCAGGTCAATTTTTAGACACCAGTTTGTACATTGTCACTTTATGGTGGAAATCTCTTTAAGAGATGACAGGTATATAAACCTCACAGCTTTCATGCCAGTGAAAGAGTTTTTCATTCATTGTTTTCCCTAAAATGTTATCATCTTCACTGTCATCAAACTGACCATGATCATCCTTCCAGGTGGTCCTTCCTCTGGGACTTCAAATGGCCAAAAATGTCAATTATCAAACCTCAGGTTTTCCTGTCCTTCAGGTGTTGTTACAGGTGGTGGCAGTTAGACCCAGTAGGATATTTTTTGATGGTGTTTGTGTGCCAGACTCCTGCTTGACTCTGGCAGCCCGTCACAATTCTTGAGGGAGGGATTTGGAGGGATCCTATAAGTGAAGAGTTGATCTCTGTAGTAAAAACACATGGTGTATCAAAAAGAATTGTATTTTTTTAAAGCAATGGACATACAGTGGGGCAAAAAAGTATTTAGTCAGCCACCGATTGTGCAAGTTCCCCCACTTAAAATGATGACAGAGGTCAGTAATTTGCACCAGAGGTACACTTCAACTGTGAGAGACAGAATGTGAAAAAAAAATCCATGAATTCACATGGTAGGATCTGTAAAGAATTTATTCGTAAATCAGGGTGGAAAATAAGTATTTGGTCACCTCAAACAAGGAAAATCTCTGGCTCTCACAGACCTGTAACGTCTTCTGTAAGAAGCTTTTCTGTCCCCCACTCGTTACCTGTATGAATGGCACCTGTTTGAACTCATCATCTGTATAAAAGACACCTGTCCACAGCCTCAAACAGTCAGACTCCAAACTCCGCCATGGCCAAGACCAAAGAGCTTTCGAAGGACACCAGGAAAAGTATTGTAGACCTGCACCAGACTGGGAAGAGTGAATCTACAATAGGCAAGCAGCTTGGTGTGAAAAAATCAACTGTGGGAGCAATCATCAGAAAATGGAAGACATACAAGACCACTGATAATCTCCCTCGATCTGGGGCTCCACGCAAGATCTCATCCCGTGGGGTCAAAATGATCATGAGAACGGTGAGCAAAGATCCCAGAACCACACGGGGGGACCTGGTGAATGACCTGCAGAGAGCTGGGACCAAAGTAACAAAGGTCACCATCAGTAACACACTACAACGGCAGGGAATCAAATCCCGCAGTGCCAGACGTGTTCCGCTGCTGAAGCCAGTGCATGTCCAGGCCCGTCTGAAGTTTGCCAGAGAGCACATGGATGATACAGCAGAGGATTGGGAGAATGTCATGTGGTCAGATGAAACCAAAGTAGAACTTTTTGGTATAAACTCAACTCGTCGTGTTTGGAGGAAGAAGAATACTGAGTTGCATCCCAAGAACACCATACCTACTGTGAAGCATGGGGGTGGAAACATCATACTATGGGGCTGTTTTTCTGCCAAGGGGACAGGACGACTGATCCGTGTTAAGGACAGAATGAATGGGGCCATGTATCGTGAGATTTTGAGCCAAAACCTCCTTCCATCAGTGAGAACTTTGAAGATGAAACGAGGCTGGGTCTTCCAACATGACAATGATCCAAAACACACCGCCCGGGCAACAAAGGAGTGGCTCCGTAAGAAGCATTTGAAAGTCCTGGAGTGGCCTAGCCAGTCTCCAGACCTCAACCCCATAGAAAATCTGTGGCGGGAGTTGAAAGTCCGTGTTGCTCGGCGACAGCCCCAAAACATCACTGCTCTCGAGAAGATCTGCATGGGGGAATGGGCCAAAATACCAGCTACTGTGTGTGCAAACCTGGTAAAGACCTATAGTAAACGTTTGACCTCTGTTATTGCCAACAAAGGTTATGTTACAAAGTATTGAGTTGTATTTTTGTTATTGACCAAATACTTATTTTCCACCCTGATTTACGAATAAATTCTTTACAAATCCTACCATGTGGATTCATGGATTGTTTTTTCACATTCTGTCTCTCACAGTTGAAGTGTACCTCTGGTGCAAATTACTGACCTCTGTCATCATTTTAGGTGGGGGAACTTGCACAATCGGTGGCTGACTAAATACTTTTTTGCCCCACTGTAGAAGCTTGTGGTGAATGTTAAAATGCATGACTGAATATTTTACGTTTTACATACAAAACTTACATGGTTCACAAGTACTTTAATATTTGTCTCCTTGCAGACTTAGAGCATATGGCCATACAAAAATCCAACTCGTCTGGCAGGCAGCTGTTATGCTACCTGCCAGCAGCCACGTGAAACATGAATTCCTTCTTTCACAATGACAGTGCATTTTTCAGTCGTTACCATACTTAAACTCCGGTCTCCTGCTCAATACGATGCATGTGCCACTCGCTACTAGTACTTACTACTGCCTGACCCACCTTCTAACACTTCTTATGGATTTTGTCAAAATAGCACGAGTGAAAATGTTTCCTTTCAGAAGTGGTTCCATTGGTCTTTTTCAATGGTCAGAAAAACAATTGATGTCATCATTCTGTTGGTTAAGTTACAGAATCCTTCTGTTAGCAACCTTCATGATTTTATAAGTTCTTAACATTCACCAGGTCACTGGCAACTATGTAACAGGGGTAGGGATAGGTAGTTTCAGGAATTGGAGGATGCTACCGCTTAAATCAAAGGTCTAATTTACTAAAAATGGCAAAATAGCATGTGAGCCCAGTCCCCAAATAGCATCATAGGTGTGGTTAGTTTTACAGGGAATTTCACTCCACTGGGCCCACAACCTCATTTTAGGTTTGACAGCATTTTAGTAGATAAAGGTGAATGGCTTTAACATGACTTGAGCTCTGTTTGGGGAAGGCCTCGAAGGGGACTGGCGGCCTGTCAGATCCCCATGCACTAATCAGAAGTGAAGAAGTGAAAGAATTGAAAAGGTGAGGGAGGGTGGGGCACGAAAACAAGAACAAACAGCTGAAGGAGTGTGTTTGGAGGCGTGGCCCCGCTCCTGAAATTCAGATACTTTATCTCCAATTACAAAAGTTCTGCTTTCTAAACAGTTAGTTACAGGATGCATTCAGTTCACTTTGATATCAACACAAAAAATAAGACGTGTTTTTGGGAGGGCGATTAGCAGTAAATTGCGTGTTGCAGTCAATCATTTTGTGCAGTTGATTTAAATATTTCTCCTCCTTCCTACATTTTGTTCAAATGAACTCCCAGCATATACAACATGTTCAGTCACAAGTTCCCACCCCTTATTGCAATCTGCGATATCTTTCTAAATACTGACAATACTTCTTTATTGCCAAGACCCAGTTTGTGCTGGCGCAACTCATTAGTGTTTTCACACCTGTGGTGAATTAAACTCTGTTTAAATCAAACTCGAGTTTGTTTTCACAGCTCATTTATGCACATGTGAACACAACAATTACAATTAGATGTGGACCAAAACAGCTGCCCTGAGATGCCTTGGAGGAGGTGCAATTCCAAATGAACTCGAGTAGTAGTTTATGCTGTGAACATGATCCAACCTTGTTTCAGCTAAAGAACTTCCTGTAGCCATGTATGCTTTGTATTCTGGGATGTGGCAAGGTGCTATAGATGTGCAAGGTTCTGTACAGGCTAGCAACTAGCTGTGAAATGAATGTAAACTCTCATTGTTCTCCAGAACACAACACCTTCATTCTGTGTTTACCCAGACACATCTGGCCAATAAGGGGACGGAATATTCTTGGTTTGTAGTGATGCATTATGGTTCTCTTGGAGTTTGATAGGATTATTGTTTGTGTCAAAAGAAACCAAACCATGGATCAGAGTAAACACACTGTAGGTGAGAAAACATCCTCATTCTCTTACACACATTTTAGTCTAGAATTCTACAGAAATAAAATTTTCATTTGGGTACATTTGCATTTACATTTGCAGATCAAATACGATGTATGGGTGGTAAGTAGGCTATAATGCACATTAGCTACTAACGGATTTGATAGACAGTATTTGCAGGGTGATTATCCTCACCTCAACAGTATTTCTACAGGAAGCCTTCTCTAAACTTGCGTAGTTCAGTCAAAATCATTTTATGTGTCTGAAGTATAACTTTTTTTCTCCAATCCACCAGGACCCGAAAAGGGAAATCTTAGCCTAGCAAAACTGTGAGTTTGGTGTGGTTAAAAACTTTCAAATACTTTCCTCTTTGTAAAAAAAAAAAAAAAAGAAAGAAAAGAAAAAAGCTTTTGTTACTCTGAGAGCAGCAGTAGGCTATTCCCTCACTACCACCTGACAGCATTTGGAAATCAAATATTCTTTCTTTCTAAAAGGAAAAAAAAGAAACCCCACTAAAAATGTTTGGAACTTTAGTATTGTGTGCCGCATTATAGCTTTCCAGGCTACTTTTCATGCAGAGGTGACTAAAGATTAAAAACAAGAGCCGCTGTATTTTGCCTCACTTAGTTTTCCTTCTTCTGCCCTCTTTCTGTACTACTTCTGTACATAAACACACACATCCATTATCTCTCTCTTGCAAGGTTATGGTCCAGTCCCTGAATCGGCAGATTGTGCCGAGTACGTATCAGGAGGTATTGTTCATGTCGACAGACCTTCATCCACTGAGCTTTTGTTTTCTGTAGAGAAAACATAGTGAGTGCCTCTGGAGAAATAACACACCCTCTACAAATCCCATGTAATGTCAGTGCATTCTACACCAGAGCTGGGAAGCAAGCACCTGTCAAAACATCTTGACAAGGTAATGGAAACAGCCACCATGTTAACACTCGCAGAAATAATTCGATACCAGACTGATGGAGGAAATAAGCAGGCTGTCATGTGACCATATTAGATGTCCACAGCCCAGGCAAACAGCTGATAAGAGATTTAAACAGCTAAACTGGTTCAACTGCAAAGATACTGCTGGTTGTATTGTGCATCTGGCATGTGTTGATTGCAATGTGCTATGCCCTTTAAGCAGATGTGGATGACAGATGTTGCTGTAATGCATCAATCTATTCGAAAATTTGTTGATATTAAAATCAGAGAGTGGTGCCTCCTAGTCTCTCAAAGTTATTTTTATAGACATCTGTAGTTTGTTTGTCTGGTGAATAAAGGGAAAATGAAAAATGGCAGACATGTATTTAGAAGTTGGTTGTGTATTGGTATACAGTGTTTGTTTAACTGAGTCACATTTTGTATATCTGCCTTTAAGGCTTTGCTACAAGGGTTTGTCTAAACTACTTTATAAAAGCAGATCTTCTTTTCAAATTACAGCTTCTGTAAACCAGCAAATTATGATATAATATAGATTATTGGTTATTGGGTTTGAAAGGCATTTATTTATTTATTTATTTTTGGAGATAGTCGGGGTAGCTTGTGCAGCCTGACGGTGGATTATTCTCTTTATACTAATGAATGTGGGAATAAATTGTTTATTCATTATATCATTGAAAGATTTTTGAAAATGTTTCATGCTGTAAGCACTATTGCATGTGTTCTAATTGTCCTAAGATGTCATGAAAAAAAGTACACACACACACACACACACACACACACACACACACACACACACACACACACACACACACACACACACACATATATACACATTCATTACTCCCCTTTGGAAAACATTAAGGTCAACACAGCAAGAGATGGTGGACGAATGCTGAAAGTAGCTTTGGTTGTTTCATGTATGCTGTGTTTGACAAAACAGTGAAGAAGGCGCAGCAGCGCCTCTTCTTTCTCAGGAGACTGAAAAGATTCGGCATGAGCCCCCGCATCCTCAGGACCTTCTATCACTGTGCCATTGAGAGCATCCTCACTGGATGCATCACCACCTGGTATGGCAACAGCACCGCCTACAACTGCAAAGCTCTCCAGCGAGTAGTGCGGTGCTCTGAACGGATAATTGGAGGTGAGCTTCCCTCCCTCCAAGACATCTACAGGAAGCGGTGCCTGAGGAAAGCGGGGAGGATCATCAAGGACTCCAGTCACCCCAGCCATAAACTGTTCAGACTGCTTCCATCAGGAAGGAGGTTCTGCAGCATCCGGTCCCGTACCAGCAGACTGAGAGACAGCTTCTTCCATCAGGCCATCAGACTGCTGAACACGTCATAGACACCTCAGCTTCACTACTGGAACTTCAACATTATGCACTCCATACTGTACAGTAATGCCACTGTTTTGCACATATTCAACTCTGTATATTTTATATATTTTATTATTATTATTATTATTTTATTTTATTTTTTTACTATTTAATTTGTAAAAATGTGTATACACACACACACACACACACACACACACACACACACGTAGGAAAATATTTAGTATACACATCCAGAAATGCATACACTATTATATATTGTACATATATTTATTAGTTTCAGGTTGGCCATTCTTGTATTTTGCTCGTTTGTGTTGTTGTGTTTGCACATCTCTGTTGCTTGTGGGGCTCGCACACAAGAATTTCACTCGCATGTGCTGTGCCAGTGTGCCTGCACATGTGATGTGACAATAAAAAGTGATTTGATTTGATTTGATTTGATTTGATTTGTTTGTATGTGACTGCATCAATGAACTCATGTTGAGCCAATTTTCCAAATTGCATCTTACCAGAACAAAAACTAAGATGTTCAAATAAAATTAATGCATAAAAAGTTGAATGTTGTGTAAAATATAAATAAAAGCAATAATACAATGTTTTGCAAATTTAATAAAACCACATTTCTTTTACAATAGCGCACAGAAAATATATAAAATCTTTAAAATGACAAACACATTTTTTAAATTAAATTATTCCCCCATTTTGAATTTGATGGCTGCAACACATCGCAATAATGTTGGGACAGGTTGAAATGCACTGCAGTGATGTGAATCATATCTGTTTCATACAAGCCATACAAAGCTGTGTTTTTCACACAGTAAATTTAATTATGATGTTCCACAGGGTTCTGTGGTAGGACCATTTTGATTTACATTATACATGCTTCTCTAAGGCAGCATTTTCAGAAGATGTAGCATATATTTTCATTGCAAGGAAGATGATACCCAGCTCTATCTATGAGTGAGGCCCAATAACACACAGACACAAAGAAATCCATGCAGTTTAACTAAAGATATAAAGATCTGGATGACCTCTAATTTGGTGCTTCTAAATTCAGATAAAACTGATATTTTTGTACTTGGCCCTGTAAAACCTTTGAAACATGGTGTCTAACCAGATACTTAGACACTGCAAGGACTCTTTGACCAGGATATGTCCTTCAATGTAGATATGAAACATAAATGCAGCACTGACTCCGCTCACTGTGCAATATTGCTAGAACTAGAAACATATTTTAGTTTGAGCATTTCTAATTCTAGGCTGGACTATTACTGTGCATAATTATTAGGCAACTTAACAAAAAACAAATATATACCCATTTCAATGATTTATTTTTACCAGTGACACCAATATAACATCTCCACATTCACAAATATACATTTCTGACATTCAAAAACAAAACAAAAACAAATCAGCGACCAATATAGCCACCTTTCTTTGCAAGGACACTCAAAAGCCTGCCATCCATGGATTCTGTCAGTGTTTTGATCTGTTCACCATCAACATTGCGTGCAGCAGCAACCACAGCCTCCCAGACACTGTTCAGAGAGGTGTACTGTTTTCCCTCCTTGTAAATCTCACATTTGATGATGGACCACAGGTTCTCAATGGGGTTCAGATCAGGTGAACAAGGAGGCCATGTCATTAGTTTTTCTTCTTTTATACCCTTTCTTGCAGCCACGCTGTGGAGTACTTGGACGCGTGTGATGGAGCATTGTCCTGCATGAAAATCATGTTTTTCTTGAAGGATGCAGACTTCTTCCTGTACCACTGCTTGAAGAAGGTGTCTTCCAGAAACTGGCAGTAGGACTGGGAGTTGAGCTTGACTCCATCCTCAACCCGAAAAGGCCCCACAAGCTCATCTTTGATGATACCAGCCCAAACCAGTACTCCACCTCCACCTTGCTGGCGTCTGAGTCGGACTGGAGCTCTCTGCCCTTTACCAATCCAGCCACGGGCCCATCCATCTGGCCCATCAAGACTCACTCTCATTTCATCAGTCCATAAAACCTTAGAAAAACCAGTCTTGAGATATTTCTTGGCCCAGTCTTGACGTTTCAGCTTGTGTGTCTTGTTCAGTGGTGGTCGTCTTTCAGCCTTTCTTACCTTGTCCATGTCTCTGAGTATTGCACACCTTGTGCTTTTGGGCACTCCAGTGATGTTGCAGCTCTGAAATATGGCCAAACTGGTGGCAAGTGGCATCTTGGCAGCTGCACGCTTGACTTTTCTCAGTTCATGGGCACTTATTTTGCGCCTTGGTTTTTCCACACGCTTCTTGCGACCCTGTTGACTATTTTGAATGAAACGCTTGATTGTTCGATGATCACGCTTCAGAAGCTTTGCAATTTTGAGACTGCTGCATCCCTCTGCAAGATATCTCACTATTTTTGACTTTTCTGAGCCTGTCAAGTCCTTCTTTTGACCCATTTTGCCAAAGGAAAGGACGTTGCCTAATAATTATGCACACCTGATATAGGGTGTTGATGTCATTAGACCACACCCCTTCTCATTACAGAGATGCACATCACCTAATATGCTTAATTGGTAGTAGGCTTTCTAGCCTATACAGCTTGGAGTAAGACAACATGCATGAAGAGGATGATGTGGACAAAATACTCATTTGCCTAATAATTCTGCACTCCCTGTATTATGAGAGTTATCTTAATTAGATGCAATAGCCGTCAGAAGACAAACAGTATCATACGGTTTAGGGGAAATTAAAAGATGGTTATTTGGAGCTCAGTAAATTGCAAACATTGAATTCCTGCAAGATGCTGGGCTACAGTAGTCCCGCTGAATACGTGAGATTGCTAATGGGTTTGTAGATATAAAAAAAAAATTTTCTTTACAAATGTTCAATATTTCCTTCTATCAGCAGGTTCCCTGAATTAAGTTGAACAAGCTAGAGCTCTTGAACAGTTCAGCACATGAACCTATACTTCGCTATATTAGAGACAAAACTCTAAAGATACACTTGTTAGTTGGTCTGCTTCGGTCCAATGTTACGACCCTCTGCAGCCCCTAATCTCCTCAATGTTCAATCAGTTTTTTAGACCCTTCATTTCAGTCGAGTCTCAGAAACTTAGGTGTTATATTTGACAGTTCAATGTCTCTTGAGAAACACTCTAAACAACTTGTCCGCAACTGTTTTTATCATCTAAGAAACATTTCTAAACTCAGGCTACTGGTGTCAAAGGCAGAACTTGAGATGATTATTCATGCTTTTATCTCTTCTCGTTTGGATTATTGTAACGGTCTTTTTACGTGTCTTAACAAATCAGCTCTGGATCGCCTTCAGTCTGTACAGAATGCAGCGGCAAGACTTTTAACTGGTACAAACAAGAGGTCACACATTACTCCAGTTTTGGCTTCTCTTCATTGGTTGCCTGTAAATTTTAGGGTTCATTTTAAAATTTTAGTTGTAACTTTTAGAGCTCTGCATGGTGAAGTTCCCCAGTATATCTCTGACCTGTTGAAACCTCATGCTTCATCCCGAGCACTTAGGTCTTCAGGTCAGAGGCTACTGGTGGTCCCACGTACTAGATTTAAAACACGTGGGGATCGGGCTTTTCAGGCACTGGCACCTAGGCTGTGGAACTCTCTGCCGTTGTCTTTACGCTGTCTAGACTCTACTGACTCCTTTAAAAAGCAGCTGAAGACATTTTTATACAAACGGGCTTTTAACTAATTTAATTAATTTTAACTTGTATGTCTGATCTTACTGTAAAGCACTTTGTGATTTTTATCTGTGAAATGTGCTATATAAATAAATTTTACTTACTTACTTACTTACTAATGTGTTCAGCTGGTGCAATGGAGTCAGGTGTGGATAAAAGCATACCGGAACTTATCGGCAGACATTACCAGTGCACTTATAACTATGCGACTGAAATATAAGGAGACTTTCGGACACAGCCGCCCCCAAATTTAAGTAGTAAATTTTCTCTTCAACTGAAAGTCGAAGCATCATTGGGTTTACAGTCCTCATCATCCTCCCAGGCTGAGAGTCTGACTAATCTGGCAACTGGTCGAAGATATGTCTGTCCCTTGATTGTCACCTCAGCCGCTCTCACCCGACCGTCTGGCCCTGGACAGGCCTTGACCACCTTTCCAACAGGCCACTGCGCTCGCGGTAGTTGTGAGTCAACCACTATAACCACTTGACCTGTGGTTAAGTTGTCAGTATCCCCTTGCCATCTTTGTCTCCTCTGAAGATCAGGCAGATGGTGACACAGGAAGTTGGACCAAAAATGGTCTGCCAGAATCTGACTATGGCGCCATCGCCGTCTTCCCAGCATCTCACTCGAAGCATAAATCACCTGGGGGAGTGATGCATCTCGTCGCCCCATTAGCAATAAGTTGGGTGTGACTGGATCCGGATCCGCTACATCCAAAGAGACATAGCCAAGAGGCTTTGCATTAATGATCCCTTCCACCTCGACCAGCACAGTTTGCAAAACTGCCTCTGTGACTGTATTGCCTCCCAGCACCACTTGAAGAGCTGTCTTCACAGATCTTATCTCCCGTTCCCAAGTACCTCCAAAATGGGGGGAACCTGGTGGATTGAACCGGAACTCAATCCTCTGCTCTGCCAGCTGCTCTTTTCTTTTTTTTTTTCAACTTTAATTTTTATTAGTTTAAGTTAACATTGAAAACCATACAGTAAAGAAATTTACAAACAAACAAACATACAAACGGTCTGGAGTTTACATTTGTTTTTCCATCTGTCACATGAAAATTTCTTGTTATGTTGTGTTTTTGGTGTCACTTCGGAATGCTTTCCACTTCCTCCATTGTCTATCGTATTTACATCCCATCAGTCTAATATTGAATGTTATTTTTTCCATCTCTGAGATACCCTCTACAATACTGATCCAATCTCGCTGAGTGGGAGGGTCTGCGTGTAACCACTTCTTTGTAATTGCTTTTTTGGTTGCGGCTAGAATTATTTTAACTAGATATAAGTCCTCCTTTTGTATCTGTTCTCTTATGTTTCCTAGATACATCACTTGGCAGGTGTTTGGAAGTGCATAACCCAGAATATTATCCATGGTCATTTTAAGGTCTTCCCGATACTTTTTAATTTTTATGCACTTCCAGAATACATGTGAATGATCTGCTTCTGTTTCTCCACACAGTCTCCAACATTTCTGTGGACTTGAGGTCTGTTTGCTTTTTGTTTTGGGTGTAATGAAAAAACGTGTCAAATTTTTCCAGCAAAATTCCCTCCACAACGGCGAATTCGTTGTGCTGTGTTGTATTTCACACATACTGAGCCATTCCTTCTCTGTTATAGTTATGGCCAGTTCAGCTTCCCATTTTTTTTTAAGGTAAAAGGTTGTGTCCTGTCTATCTTCTTCTAATGATCTATAGAAAGTGGAAATGGCTTTAAATTGTTTATGTTCATAGCAATTTTTTACTATTCCAACAACACCCAATGATTTTTCAAGCCAGTCAGACTTTATTTGCTTTACGCAATAATCCCTAACTTGCAAATATCTAAAAAAAATCTCTATTTTCCAATTTGTATTTATTTTTTAATTGTTGGAAACTCATTAGTCTTCCATTTTTTCATTAGAGTACAAACTGCTGTAATCCCTTTTAACTCCCACTGTTTGAATGTTTGGTCCAATTGTCCCGGCTTAAATTTTTTATCATGTCTAAACCATCTCAGCAAAAATAATTGTTCTTTTAACTGATGTTTTTCTATTACTGTGTGCCATATGTCTAATGTAAATTTCACAATTTGATTCATTCTACTTTTGTAAGAGGTCATTAATTGTTTGTCAGAGATACAAATTTGAATTTTGTTTCCCTCAATTTCTTTCTCAATTTCCTTCCACCGTGCCTCATATTCTGGTCTACACCAACCAACAAGAGGTCTAAGTTGGGCTGCGTAAAAGTATTCCCTTAGGTTAGGCAAAGCCATCCCTCCCTTACACTTCGGGAGTTGCAGTGTTGTTAGCCTTGTTCTGGGCTTCTTCCCATCCCATATAAACCTTGAGATCATCTTGTCCCATATTTTAAATTTTCTTTGAGGTATAGGAAGTGGGAGTGATTGAAACATGTATAGCAATCTTGGGAGAACGTTCATCTTTATTATTTGAATTCTAGAGTAAAAGTTTGTAGGTGTTGTTGACCACCGTTCTAGGTCTTTTTTTATGTTACCCTCCACCTGATTGTAGTTTGTGTCCAACATAGCAGATAATGATTTTGTCAAGGTTACGCCCAAATATTTCATGGTATTCAAGTGCCAATTTAATTTATATTCATCTCTAATCTTTTGAGAAGGTGTATAATTGAATGATAAAATTTGTGTTTTGGATACATTAATTTTGTAGCCCGACAGTGTTCGAAAGTATGGAATAGTTGCATCAAAGTTGGAAAGCACTTGTCAGGATCTCGTAAGAAAACAATGACATCGTCAGCAAATAATCCAATAAGATGTTTTTGTCCGGCAAGAGTTACCCCCTCCAGATTTGGATGCTGCCGCACTGCTTGCGCTAGTGGCTCGGCATATAAAGCAAAAAGAATTGGTGACAAGACACAGCCCTGTTTTGTACCTCTATGTAGCCGAATTCTGTCCGTCAGGCTACCATTCACCTTGATTCTGGCTGTAGGTTGATTATAAACTGTCTTTATACATTGTATTGAACTGTCCTTAAACCCAAATTTTTTCAATACTTCAAATAGGAAGAGCCAACTAACACTATCAAATGCCTTTTCTTGATCTAAACTTATTAACACAGTACTGATATTGGTCTTTTCTGCATTGTCGATAATGTGAAGGACTCTCCTTATATTATCCTGTGCCTGACGTCCCTTAATGAATCCGGTTTGGTCCACTTCTATCAAATCTGGTACAAAGTTTTGAAGTCTTTTGCTAATAATCGAGGCGTACTGTCACGGCGAGTGAGATGAGCCGTGTGGAAAATAAAGGAGGATCCAAACGCAGGCACTTGTATGGGTGTGAGGGTGGTTTATTAAACACAAAAAGGAAATGGACAAACGGCGAACGGAGCAATGACTAAACTAAACTGGGAACAAACTAACTATAGAACACGAACCTGGACATGAATGAGAGCGGGCGGAAACAGATGATGGTTGACTGCAGGGAAACACACAGATGAAGCAGGGTGGAAACACAGACGGACCAGCAACTACAATGACGGAGGACACGACTTAAATACACACAGAGAAACACGGGAATTACACACAGGTGGTGGACACAGCTGGGAATAATCCGTAAGACGAGACAGAGGTAAAACATCACACACTCACATAAGACGCAGACCTTCACAATAAAACATCACACGCAGGCTCGACATAGAGAGACAGACAGGAAATGACATATGAAACTAAACCCACATCTTAAACCCAGATAAACAGAAACATGGAACTCTAATAATAGACATCATAAACATTACCATAACACGACAAGAGAACAAGAACACAATCCCTGATGCAAACTTAAATCAAAACACAATAAACTCAAAATACTGGGTCCAACGGACCCAGAACCGTGACACGTACAGTTTGTAATCATTATTAAGAAGGGAAATGGGTCTATAGTTCTTGCAATACTCTTTGATCTTACCTTCTTTAGGTAAGATTGTGATGATGGCTTCTCCCCATGATGGTGGGGCTATTCCCTGTTTCAGAGTCCAGTTAAAGCAGGATAGAAGAAGTGGCTTGAGTTCTTCTTTGAACACTTTATAAAATTCAGACTGAAAGCCATCACTTCCTGGGGCTTTGTTTGTTTTCTGCTCGACAATAGCTGTATCTAATTCCTTATCAGTAATCTGTGAGATCAATAATTTGTTTTGGGTATCCCCTATGGAGGGCAAGTCGAGCGGGTCAAGAAAATTTTTAATTGTCTCAAGGTCTGCAGCTGCCGGTTGAGTGTACAGTCTCGTGTAGTATTTTTTAAACTAATTTTCTATCTCATTAGGCATATAATGTAGTTTGTTACTATCTAAGTTTCTTACTTTATTAATAATCATTGATGCCTGCTTTTTACGCAGTCTTCTTGTAAGTATTTTAGTTGCTTTGGGCCCTGATTCGTAATAAGTTTGATGCATGAACCTAGCCTTTTTTTCTAATTCTTCTTTTAGTAATTCATCAATTTGGTTTCTAATATCTGATGTTTCTTCTAGAATTAGTGAATTTTTAGATTGTTTGTGTTCCTTCTCAAGACGTTTAAGTTTTTCTGTTAAATTTTTATATAAAGCCAGTCGCACTTTTTTTTGTGCTGCTGTTAGAGCTATTAGTTTTCCCCGTAAAACTGCCTTTAGTGCATCCCAAAGTATGATTGGGCTCACATCTCCAGTATCATTGTCTTCTATATACGTTTTAATGTCCTCTTTGATTTTCTTAACATATTCATCCCTATTTAGAATACCCAAATTAAGTCTCCATGCTGTATATATTTTCCTATTATTAAGGCTGAGTTCTAGACTAATCAAACTGTGATCTGAAACATCGGCCACACCTATTTTGCATTCTGTAACATTATGAATTTCTTCAATACTAATTAGAAAATAATCAATTCTCGAATATGTAGCGTGAGGGACAGAGTAATGGGTGTAGTCCCTAGTTTGAGGATTGCGTGTTCTCCATACATCAATCAATCCCACCTCCTGTAATATTGTGTTCATAAAATTTGTCAGGCGATGTTTACATGTTGCAACACTGGTTGTGTCGATGTTCCGATTTAACACAACATTGTAGTCCCCTGCGCATACCACCAGACCTTCAGATTCTTGTGTCACTAAATTGAATAAATCTTTGAAATCACTTTTCTTACTTCCTGGTGGGGCATAGATATTGACCAGGGTGACTAGTTTATTTTCCAATTTCCCTTTAATTAGTAAGTATCTACCTTCCTTATCAGACACCTCTTTGTGGCATTCAAATTGGACAGAATTTGCTATTAAAGTAGCTACTCCTCTTTTCTGACTTTGTCTATAGGAATTATAATAAGTGTTTTTATAGCCAAATCTTTTCAATTTTTCATGTTCCTGTGGAGGCAGGTGGGTCTCCTGCAAGAATATTACCTGTGCCTTTTCTATTTTGAGTTTTGTTACCACTTTACTTCTTTTGATTGGGTTATTCAATCCATTCACATTTAGTGACACCAGTTTAATATTATTAAAAGGCATATAATCTGCACAATTGTGGGTCGTAAATCTCCAGACAACAAAAAAATTGTGGCCTTAACATTTGGCCAACTACCATAAAACAATACAACGGTGAAGAAAAAAAAAGAAAACAAACCCTACAACACCCGACTTCCACATTGGGGTGAATACTTCCCACCCCGAGTCCCCGTTGGCAGGCTGAGGAGAAAGTCTCTTCACAGAGGGCCCCTCCTTGGCGGTGATACGTAATGTTTCACACATCCAAAAGTCCAACAACCTCTGGCAGCAATACTTAAGGTCACAGCGAAGTCTATTTATTTGTATTAAACTATTCAGTGAGGCACTCTTTTTGATCATCGCTCTCACACATGAAAATAAATTGTCACTCTCAGGTTAAAAAAAAAAAAAAAAAAAAAAGGAATTGACAATATCAGGTATGAAAATAAAGAAACTTGGATGGTCAGTAGTTTAAAACTCGTAGCTCTAAACTTAAATAACTCGATGAAAATGTAATCGATACCTTAAGTGACGTAGATGATATCCTCATCCCCTATGGAAGCAGCATATACTGTCCTCTTATCGTGTCGATTCACTGCCATAGTGTAGCTCGTGACAGATGCTCCATCTCCGGTCCCAAATCCGTTGAATCCGCTCCTGGCAGCTGCACGGTGTATCCTCTCTTTCTCAACTCAAGCGCAGCTTCCCGTGCGCTGCCGTAGGTGCGTAGACCCGTATCCCAGTGGATACGAATTTTGTCGAGCGGTGTTTGGAATCTGACGCCTTTTTCTTTCAATGCCCTTTTGATGCTTCCGTATTCCCGACGCTTCTGGGCCACCTCTGTGGCATAGTCATGGTCAAACGATATATGCTGACCTTCGTACACAACTTTGCCAGCCCAGGCTCTTTTTAAGATGTCCTCCTTGCGTATATATTCCTGGAAGTTTATTATTATTGACCTGGGCAGTGCGTTCTGACCCGGTTTTCCCGTCAAAGATCTATGGGCTCGTTGTATCCGTAGGCTCATATCATGTGGCAATGAAAGGGCTTTTTTCAGTAAATCCTCCACAAACTGTGGCATCGAATCACCTTCTGCTCCTTCCGGGACTTCATAGAGTCGAATGTTATTCCTTCTGGATCGTCCTTCCAGATCTGTCGTCTTTCTTTGTATAGATTTGTAGTTTTCCATAACTTTGGCTAAAGCATCTTTCATGGCTGCGTTTAATATCTCCGCTTCCGCGATTCGTGTCTCTGCTTCCATTAGCTTGCGTTCAAGTGAGTTAGCTTTTTCGGTGTTTGCAGAAATACTTTGGTAGACTTCTGCTTTCAGTGATGCCAATTCAGCTCTCACGTCTTGTCTCAGCTCCTCTCTCATTTTTAGCATATCTTGCTTACTTTCAGTGCGAAATGTTTGCAGCTCCATCTTGATGTCTTTTAGCATTGCGCTAACGCTCTCGGAGTCCCGTCGTTGATCAGAGTTATCCATTTCCTTATTTTCTTGGTATGCTGCTCGTTTTGTGTGACTTCTAGTCTTCATACCCCCACTCATCCCAATCAGGATTCACGAATAAATGTTTATATTCTTGAATTTGGGGGGTTAATTGGAAAAGTTTGCTGCCAGGCACCCAACTACACGTCCATCTTGGTTGCTCGCTCGCCAGCTGCTCTTTAATGGGGGCTTCAAGAGCTGAGAAACTAGACCGCAGTTCAGTCTCTCCTCCCCTGAAGTTGGTGCCACAGTCAGATAGGATCTCATATGGCTTGCCCCAGCGTGCAATAAACCAACGCAGAGCCATGAGAAAGGCATCGGTATCTATGCTGTCCAACAGGTCAAGATGCACACAGCTTGTAGTCATGCATTTGAATATGATACCCCAACGCTTTTTGGTGCGCCGTCCTACTTTGATGTTGTAAGGGCCGAAGCAGTCGACTCCAGTGGACCAAAAGGGTGGTTTGTATAGGCGCAGCCTCGCGGGGGGTAGATCTGCCATCCGAGGAATATTAGGCTCGCCACCTTCGACGCTCACCACAGCTGTGCTGGTGCCGCTTGATTGCCTCCCTTCCTCCGAGAATCCAATATTTTCTCCTCATCTCCCCGAACACTCGTTCTGGCCCAGGGTGCAACAGCTGATCATCATATTCTCTGATCAGTAGTTTTGTCACCGGATGCTGCGGGTCAAGGACTATGGGGTGCATGGCATCCAAGTCTAAACCTTCTGCTCTTCGGAGTCTGCCCCCAACTCTTATCAGCCCAATAGCCGGGTCATACTCCGGAGCGAGTGTTAGCAGGCGACTCTGCTTATGAATTGCCTTACCAGCAGCCAGGGCCTGTAATTCCTCGGGGAAGCTATCATTTTGAGCTTGTTTCAGGAGATGCAGCTTAGCAGCTGATACATTTGTAGCAGTCATGACATCGTTTTTGTGATCAGCAGCCGCCCCATGAAGGATCCGATGGGTAGCCTTAACCACCTCACTCCATTTGCCAAAATTTGAAATTGGTACCGTTAGCTGTGGAATGCATGTGGTGGTGGCTCCACAGAATGCTGTTGCTCTCAGCTCCCCATTGTCTTCTTGACCTTCACCTTCATGGAGAGTTGGCCAGGTATCACTATTCGTTAAAAGGAAAGGTGGGCCCTGAGTCCAACGGTTTGGTTGACTCAGCTCAAAAGGGTTTTCCCTCGCGTGAGGTCATCAGCCGGATTGTCCTTGGTGTTGACATATCTCCAACTTGACACCTCAGTAAGATCTTGTATTTCGGCAATCCTGGTACCAACAAAGACCTTATAGCGGCACGAATCGGATTGGATCCAGGTCAAAACTGTTGTTGAGTCACTCCATATGGTGATGTCACTGGGTTGAATTGCCAGCTCGGTCTCGAGTACTCTAGCCAGTTGGGCTCCGGCAAGAGCTGCACATAACTCCAAACGTGGCATAGAAATCTGTTTCCGGGGGCTTACTCTTGACTTCGCCATCATGAATGCCACGTGGACGTCACCTTGGGAGTCCTGTGTTCGCAGATAGGCTACGGCTCCATAGGCTCTTTCGGAGGCATCAGAAAATATGTGAGCCCCTCTTACCTGGTCTCCGGTATCTGCTCTTGGTGGGACATAGCATCTTGGTAATTCCACCTGTGGCAAGTACACTAGTTCCTTCTCCCACTGTGTCCATCTGTCTAGTAGGGCCGTAGGATGGATTTGTTCATCCCATCCAACTCCTGCCTTCCAAAGATCCTGAATTAGAACCTTCGCTCGAGTTGAGAAGGGTATGAGGTAGCCCAGAGGATCATACTGCGATGCCATCACCCAGTAAATATTTCTCAGTGTGGGCAGAGAGTACTCCACAAATCTATGCCTGTATCCAAGGCGGTCAGTGAGACAGTTCCAACGAAGGCCCAGAGCTGGTTCTTCTGGGTCTTGGCTGTGCTGGGAGAGCCAAAGCTCTGTGCTGGCTGCTTTGGCTTCCACTGGCAGGTGCTCCACCACCGATGGAACGTTACTGGCCCATTGCCTAATCTCAAATCCCCCTTTGGTGAGTAACTCCCGCATCCGATCTGTGAGTGTCTTAGTCTCCTCTCCAGATTGGAGACTATGCAAACAGTTATCGACGTAGAAGGCCCTCTCCACCGTGTCCAAGATATCTTCATTACCCTGGCTGTTGTCCCTGACATGTCTTTGGATGGCATAGGTGGCACAACAAGGACTGCACGTTGAAGGAAATTGCCTTCCCGGGTTTCCTCCGTGGCGTGAGCGATAAGCAGAGTTCTGTCCTTTCCTTCTAAGATTCCTAATTATTTAAAGTAACACTCAGGTATGCCGTTCAGCTGGGTTAGTTACAGCGCCGGGAGCAGCTTGGGAGAACAAGGAAACACAGACTGCTTCAGGTTGCCTTCCCAAATCAACTCAAAGGTTTATTTGATACACAGCAGTTTATATAGATGAAAAAAAAGGTTCGTGTGTCAGCTTTCCCAGTTCAAACCGGTACAGACTAAATAAGGAAACGTCTTCCTGCCTTGTGAGCAAAGAAGTATCCTGTGTGTAGTTTATCAGTTCAGCTATAATTTATGATCATCCCAGCAAAATACACTCCTAGACATAAAATACAGAGTTCTTTCATTAGTGAATTCTGAAACGAACCACCTAGCCTTTAACGAGCCTTTTCCAGGAGATAAAGAAAAAGGGAGGATGGGAGTAAGGAAGTGGTCTCATCTCTGTGGTGTTTTCGACCTTGGGGTACCAGCTTGTGAGTCCTACACATTAATTCTTGGGTCACAGAGAAAGAGAAAAACAACTAGTAGATGGGCCTTATTGAGCAACTCTTTTCTGTATAAAACAATCTTCTGTAAATGCTAACCGTGGTACTAAAATACCTAACACACGTTATACCAAAAGGCAGAACCTGCCACTCGTACACGCTTGGCTCTTCATCCTTCCTCATAGATCTCCATAGGAGGTGGAGCAGAGGTTTGTCCTTGGGCAGCAACCGAATTTGGTGGAACATTGCCTTGATGTCACCACTTATGGCCACAGCATGCTACCTGAAGCGGAGAAGGACCCCAAGCAGTGAAGGTCCCAGAATTGGACCTGGAAGCAACTGGCTGTTGAGGCTTAGCCCGTTGTATTGATATGAGCAGTTGAATACAAGTCTAGCCTTGTTGTTGTGGTGAACTACATGGTGGGGTAGATACCATGACTCGCTCGAACAATCCACCTTCTCAGGTGATAGTTTCTCAACATAGCCTACCACCTCCAGTTTATGTACTTCCTGACAATAGGTTTCAGCCTGCCCTGGGTCTCTCGCTATCCGACGTTCAGTACTCCGTAACTGTGGTAGCAAGGGAAGCCTGGGTGCCCAGAGGCGAGGACTGTCTTTGCGACGGAGGAGGGGCGTTGCATATCTTGTCACTCCCTCCACCTGCACTGTGGTAGTGCGCTGCTCAAGAGCTTCAAGTGCTTTCTGATCTTCCTTAGAACGTGTCGCGGTCTTCACATTTGTGTATGGGAGTACATCCGCCTTCCACAATTGTTCTACATGTTGAAGGAGATCATTGCTTGGGGACCCAGTAAAGAGACACTGTTGCTCTTCCACAGCGAACTGGGCTAAGTTAGCTGGACCCTGCAGAGCCTATCCAAGGCGGCTACAGACTGCCAATGGACCCCCAGGAGGGCCAGATCGTACAGGTTTCATTGGGACAAGCAGAAGTCTGAGCCAATAAGGACTAAAGGCTGCACCCTGTCGGTAGTGGAAAGTGGGAGTCCCTGCAGGTGCGCACATTTTTGCATGAGTGCCTTAACTGGATAACTGTGCTCAGAGAGGCCCAGTTTGTCAGCAGTGAAGGCATGATGGATGTGGTATCTCACTTTAGGATCATGGGCAGGGGAAATCTCAAAGGAGACCGAGGCCCCTTGCAGGTGAATCACATCCTGACGAACAGTTCTTAATGGAAGTGTCTCGGCTTCCTTCCCTAGATTGAGGTGCTGCACAGCTGGTGGTAGGATGATGGATCGTTCAGAACCGTCATCTAGTACAGCAAAGGTCTCTAATGAATACTCAGCATTGTACAGATACACCTTCACAACCTTTAGCAGGACCTTATGAGGATGGTTTGGGTGATCAATGTAGATGGTGGACGTATCTGGGGCAGTGCCAACCATCAGGACTTTCCTGGGCTCCTGTTGGCAAACCTCATGCAGCACCTGTAAGATGTTGCTGTTTGCACACTTTACAGGGTGCCTTCAGGGTGCATACATCAGGTGCGTGATTCCGTCCACAACGCCAACAACCTTTATCTTTGATCCACTCTGCAATTTGGGTGGTGAACAGTGTCTTAAATTTGGGGCAACAATTAAGATGTACAATGTCACAGTTAATGTTAAGATGTCACAGTATGGACAGTAAGGTTTTGGCTTAATCTTCCCTTTAATGGGAGGTGTCCGATGACCTGGTTCCAGATGAGCTCCATCCCCCTTCCTGTTGTCTGTGTTGTAATACACAGTGGAAGGATATCTTTGGCTTTTCCTGCCTTTCTGACCTTGTTTGGTCTGGTCCTGAAACATGTCGGCTGCCCTACTGGATATGCGCTTGGCCTGCGATTTCACTTGGAGCCAGGCCGAAAAATCTCGCAGGGTATATGTCTTGTCAGTTCCAGTTCTCAGTATCCCATGACTGAGGCTGTACTCAACAAACACATCTCTGTAGCTTGCTGGGAGCTTGCTCAGTAACTTATCAACATGAGAGCCACATCGCAGTTCGTAGCCGTTTTCACCTTCCAGTGATCGAAGCATACCTACCAAAGCCTGCACATCCAGAGCAAAATTGTCAAAGGCTTCTGGGTCCCCCACCCGGATTTGGGGAGAGTTCAGGATAGATCCAAGCTCACTCTGTACGAGCTGGCGAGGTTGACCATATTTGTCTTGGAGAGCCTGGAGTGCTGTAGTATATGGCAGGGGATCATGCATATATGCTTGTGCTAGTTTGTAAGCACTTGGTAGTTTTAACTGTTCCAGAAGGATTTGATATTTGAACAGCTCTGTGAGATGAGTACGGCTGCCAAGCAGACTGTCTAGAGCCATTTTAAGAAGCGCAAAATCACTTTCCTTACCACTGGCGAAAGAAGGCAGTGCTGGCTTGGGGATCCCATACGAGCTGGCAATTAGCAGTTCCATCAAGTTGTTTCCCTTGCTGTCAGTAGGTGGCAACGGTATCTCGGACTGTAAAGATGAGGCCATAGGCCCACAGCCAGTTGGTCCGACTTTATCCCGCAGGCGGGACTGTAAATCAGGAAGCGGTAGAAACTGACTGGGTATTGAGTATGGCACTGGAGAAAGTGATCTCTGATGTTTCACCTTTCCCGGAGCCTGTGATTGTCTGCTAGGGATATTAGAGCTGTCCTCTGCTGCAGGTTGGAGAGTCTGAGTTAAGTAGATGGTAGGGGGGTGATTTACACCTAGCTGCAGACCATACTGACGACCAGCTGAGGGGGTATCCATAGCAGGACTGATATGCTGCATTGGACACCCATGGAGAGGTTCAGATACTGGCTCCAGGTCAGCCGAGGAGCTGGTGGGATGTAAGGGCTGCGTATTTGGTACTGAGGCATCCACTGGCAAGATCGAAGGTGGGAAAGCATTTGCATAGCTGGTCATATTACGTCGCTGTCCGTTATGTGCTGGCTGCTCCGACAGATTCACTTGCGAGTTTACACCACTGCTGCATGCCTGAAGCCCCGAGTCATACTCACAGTTATTTAAAGGTCTAGGTGGTGGCAGCCCATCTTCTTGATCACGAAGGAAAGCAGCAATGAGGGAAGCTTTCTTCAGCTACATCTCCTTCTCTTTGAGTCGACGCTGCATTGATAGACGTCCGGTAATAGATTCTCTGGTGTTGTGAGCAGTACGTGCCTCTTCGTCTAATTGACGTCTTTGCCTTTCTTGCTGCATGTATAGTTCTTCCTTCTTACTGAGGGCTTCCCGGGCCTGAGCATCCAAGATTAAACACTGTTCCTCAGCTAGACTCTCTTCCATCATCTGCCACTGCAATTCTGCTAGCTCCATGCCCTTCATCTTCTCTTCCAACATCGCTGTCTGCAAATCGGTTAGCCCTGCGATGATAGAGCCTCCCGAAGGTGAGTGTCCACTAGCCTGGGATCTAGGTTTGCTGCATTTAGAACCTGAGGCATGTGATCGTGAAGAGGTCGAGCGCTGCTTGGCAGCGCGCTGATCTATAGTCATCCCTGCCTCTGCACCTGCTGTTGGTTTATCAGTGGATGTACCTGCTTTGGGTTGATATTCAACTTCATAATCATCAAAGTAAGCCGGGAGATGTCTCTCTCGCTGAGTTTTCCGTCGCACAGATATGTCAGGGATATCTTGGTGCTTAAACTCCATGTCGTCCTCAGTGTAGCTATCTGTCCGGCTTGAAGGACCACTTGTTAGAGAGTTATCTCTGGGATGCTGGGATGATAGCTCCCTCAGGACTTAAACTCCGGTCAGAGAGTGGGGCACAGAGAGTGATGTCCGGATATACTTTAATGGAAGTTAACAGCAGCTCAACAGTACAGCAGTAGGCATACTTAACAAGTGTGGGAGGGGTGGACAGACGTGTGGTTCTGAATAACAAGAAACAAGGAGAAACAATTACCACATGTAAATATAACAATCGTCACTTCCCAACATCATGCCAATATAATGAACTGTAACACAAATAATCAGCTGAATGCTCTGACATAAGAAAGTCCCACAATCCCATTTGAACAGGCAGGAAACAAGAATATCTGCATATCTCAGGCAACAGAAAAGACCTAATGCCCCCAAATTAGGAAAGGTCAGCAATTACATGGTCTTCAGTGCCCTCTAGTAGCTAAATAACCCAACTGCGGTGCACAGATCCAACCCTCAACAAATGCTACGGTGGAAAGTCACATGCCTCTACCAATCTCGATAAATCTCCTAGCATAAACCCCCTGTAATTAACGTCAAAGTACACCCCGTGCTATAAGTGGGAATGGACTCGTAGAACTGGAGGGATTTTGACTCACATTTGCACAGGAACGCACACGGCTGGAGATCGCTATTCCCCCGCACTCATGGAGAAAAACATGCCTAGTGCTCCTCGGACTCGTGATACGGCAGGGCCGTCGTAAAAGCATGTGACGTCATCACCGCAGCAAACAGTAAGGACAAAGTGGAACTTATTGGCAGACATTACCAGTGCACTTATAACTATGCGACTGAAATATAAGGAGGCTTTCGGACACAGCCGGCTTCCTATGAGCTCAGTAGTCTTTACCTTGGTGGCACCAGCCATTTTAGCCAGCCTGCTATGCCATTTTAAGATAAAACCTCTTCTCACTAACACTCTGGTATTCGTCTCCTTTTTTTATGTTGTGGCTTTTGAGCCGGGTCGTAACACCAAACTAAAACACTGATGTTCCCTTAACAATGAACTAAAATCACTTTCCATAAATTACCCAAAGGTCAGTTTCAATTTGACCAGAGTTGCAGTTGCACCACATGGTCAGTATCATGTTTCTGTTTGGAGTCAGAATGTATTAATTAAGAAATGCTGCCAAGTGTGTCACTTGAAGCCTGTACTATAAACAGGATTTGTTGCCTAGCAAGATAACTTCCATTTAACCCTGAGTTGTATGTGTTATGAATGTGGTTCACTTCAATGTCAAATTTCTTAGAAGGTTCCTCGTACCTTGGTACACAGATAGTAAAACAGTCTATAGTTTTTAAAATTTTAAAGCCCAAATGCTGTCTTTTTCACTGACAAGCAAAAATGAAAAATGCAGAGTCTCATTGGAGGGATCATTATTTCCTCTTTAATTTTGTCCTGCCGACTAGAGGCAATTTTAATAGCATTATATTATCTTGAGACAGCCTACTAATTACTTTGAACTGTTCTTTTTGGTTAGATTTGGCTACCTGTTTTTGGACAGTTCAGTGGTAGTTTTGCACAGATGTAAGAATACCGTAAGAATATTAATTCAAAAATTTAATTAAAAAAATGCAGTTACCGTGAGATTTAGGCCCTTAATTATGGGGCTGTGAGATTTACAAGTAAAATGGCCTGTATTTGTATAGCGCTTTACTTAGTCCCTAAGGACCCCAAAGCGCTTTACACTACATTCAGTCATTCACACACTGGTGATGGCAGCTACATTGTAGCCACAGCCACCCTGGGGCGCACTGACAGAGGCGAGGCTGCCGGACACTGGCGCCACCGGGCCCTCTGACCACCACCAGTAGGCAACGGGTGAAGTGTCTTGCCCAAGGACACAACGACCAAGACTGTCGGAGCTCGAACCGGCAACCTTCCGATTACAAGACAAACTGCCAACTCTTGAGCCAAGATGTGTATTCACTTACACAGTCTCCATTTTCTATAGCTTTGTTTACTGCCATTAAAGTGTTATTTGTATATCTGACATTCAGTGGGTTTCATATTGCAAAGAACTACATTCACACATTAATTCCATTACAGCACTCTTGCTTTTGGCATTGCTGCTTTTGGCTTTAGCAATATTACTGGTTTGACCTCTGACTGTTTTTCTAATCTTATAGTTTTCTATACTGAAAACTAGACATTCCACAAGTGGCTATATGTTGTGTGCACAACCACCTTTGTGTGACTGCTTAGCTTGTAAGGACTAAGCCATGGAGACCAGTTGGTGACCCCCCGCCCCCCGGTGACCTCTAGCTGCCAGGGAAAAATGTGCATTCTCCAACCAGATGAGTCGTTTCTGGCAGTTACTGGGTGAAATTATGTCTGTGTTACTTAGGCTTGGTATGCTCAACTTCCCTGTTAATAAAGGCTCCGGCTATAACAGGCAAAAATATGCTCATTGGAAAATGTAACATTTAAGACAATAATGACTCAGTTGACATTTGTGTTTCAAATGACAAGTTAATCATTTCCTGTCTTCTTTATATCAAACTGCACCAGACTTTTTTCTCTTAATGTTACTTGTATTCACTTGCGTTCAGCTACATAGTGTATACCTAGATCTAAAATGTTCTCCTTAATGCAAATATATTTATTGAAAAAATTAAACCAACTCTTCACCTTTTCATCCTTTAATTGCCTTTACAGTTTAAGATCTCTTTCAAGGCAAGTATTTCTTTATGCTGAACCCTCAGATTTTATGCATTATTCAGTCACTGGGTAGCTGCTCAGAAATGTCTGAAGTACTGCAGGGAAAAACATTGCTTCCTGGTTTCTACAGGAGAAAACCGCCAGCTATCTATGCTAGATACAGACTAAACCCAAAGACCAAATAGATAAAAATGTAGTCACACATTTTTACAAAGGAACTTAAATTAGACTTTTAAAAAAATTGCATATCTAGTGCTGTCTGTTTATTCAATTGAACTGATATCGGGGGAGGCTCGGGGTGGGACTACCTTACCAGCTATTCCCAGCATTTGGCTACACTACACACTACTACTTCAGAGGGGTCCATAGACTTTTTTTTATAAACTCCTAACCATGTCAGATTATTCCTTATTATTTCCTCAAAGAGAATACAAAATTAGTTATGTGCGTTATGTAAAGATTAAAGTTATCTTGGTTAGCGGAAGCACTCACTGCTCAGTCTAATTCAAGTGTGACAGGTTCTCTCTTAATTGTGTCCTTGGGCTCTAACTCTGCCCCAGTGGGTAATGGGAAGTAGTATTAGTAGGTCTGATGATTTTATTTCATGACACAGATTTATGGTCTGCAGATATTGCTTTAATGGTAATTAAAATGTAGCATCAGTGCTTTTGTGTTATTTCTTTTGCCTTGATCAAACCTGAGTACTTCAGAAAACTGTGATGACATAAAATATTGCTTTTTAATGTATATTTTTTTGTGAAACCACACTTTGTATGTGATCAACAGTGAGCCATATTTCAACATCCGCAAAAACTGGGGATATCTGCATCGGGGGAGGGAGACATTTTTTTTCCTGTAACAATACATCGGGTTAGTTTAAAAACTTGATAGGTTAATAGTAGTTAAAAAAGTGACCTATTACCAGTATCACTCCCACATAAACAAAATCCACTGCCTACATGAAGAATATATCTGTAATGGAAAACTGTGATTTTAAAATAAACATATTATGCCCTCTGGGCAAATGACAGATTACTAGTGACCACAGGTGAGGTTTAGAAAGTGGACAGAAATCAAATGTTTTTCTAGTTTTTCGACTTTTGTGAAAATCATTACTGTAAATTTCTACTTCTAGTAATGTTTATTGTTCAATAATAATATATGTGACTACTTTCAACACGATAGCTTTAACTGAAACCGTCGTTGAGTCTTTCTGATTGAATAGACTCAGTCAGAAAGATGTGCCCTTCTATTTCAAACGTCCATCTGAATCTTATTTGATCTGAAGTCAAAGTGAATCCTCAGAGACAGACAGGTGTAATCAGTTTACAGTGCAGAGATCTCTACCCCTGAACCCTCCCTCACGCTTCACGCTGGATTTAATCGATTTAGAAACCAATTTTTATTCCCTAAACATCGATTTCATCCTGCTGCATTGGAAATACTTTCATATTTGCTTGAATACAGCAACTTACCAATCCATAGTAATTGAATTTAGCTGTACAGCAGCTTTTCATCATATTGAATTGCCATGTTTTTATCTGACAGACTTTTTGGACTTGCATAAATATGGTTATGATGCCGTTAGTAAACCCACTCATGTACGAGACATTTGCTTTGGGAAATTACTTGTGAGCCTCTAAACTGTTGGCAGCACATCTGTTATACATACAGAACATTTATATATGCTACCATTTATTAGAACTGAACTTAAGCTAAGAGAAGGTATATATATGTATACTTGCTTATATGTTACAACTATATACTGGGCATGACGATTACCAGAGAAAATAACTGAAGGATGCTAAAACATTGAAATCCTGGTAATGTTTAAAAGATTATGAAATTAGTTTGATTTTCAGGGCTGTAAGAAGATAAAATAATTAAAGAATGGAACGTTAAAGCATTCTCTGGTTTGCTCCGATGCCCTAACATGTCTTTAAAACTCATCGAATCTGTCTTTGAAATGCGAAGCATGTGTTTTTTACACACTTGCTCCACACAGCTACGCTTCACTATGACCCTCCGTGAGATCTGGGTTGCATTCACAAACCTTATAGTGATGGTGCATGTGGTTGCCATGGAAATTGCAACACTCAAAGGTTGCAGAGAAGCTTTTGTTTTATTAAATGGCCGCAAGGAATGACAAAACACATGTGGGCGTCTGGCACGAAGGATGTTCGATCAGAATTTGATTTATTCAGTCTCCTTTTGATGTTTTTAAAAAAGAAAAGAAATTACTAATAAACTGGGATTTATGCTTTCTTTCCCAAGAGTATGTCCTTTTTATGTACACGGCCAGGCTTTCATTACCTGTGAATGCTGCAGCATTAGATAAATTCATGAAAAAGCAGATGGCTGCCAGAGGCTTGCTGCCTGCAGTATGCTTCATCTTTAGTTGAAAACTAGACTCCTGCATACAAGTAATATGAAAGCTCTTTTTCTTTTTCTTTTTTGCCTGTCAATAACTCTTTTGTCTTCTTTGTGGGGTAAAGAGAGAGCAACTGCTTTTGTTCAGGAGCAACGCATTTGTTTTCTCATTATCTGCACTGTGACAAAGAGAGACTATAAGAATACTTTCCCGGCAAGAAAACTAGAGGACAGTTCCCAAGGCCTTTGTTAGTTTGCAATTTATGGTTAAAATGTCTTCTCCATTGTAGAACAGGGTTGTCAGAAATTGCTTAAAAAAATAAAAATCAAGTTTCAATAATTAAAAAACGTAAAATATGGTAAGACTTCACACTATCTGCCTCATGCAAACCAATACAACTACTACTAAATGTACAGTTTTAAACAGAGGTTTTTAGATTGCTGTGAATGACAAACCTCATTCTGCCAAATAGTCAGTTGGCACTCATTTGATGATGTGCTTCTGTGCTTCATCAGAGCGCGACCATAAGCATACACTTGAGCAGTTTACAGCCAAGTGTGAAATTTCTGGGACGAGAGTCAGCACCTTCATTTCTGAGGCCATGATTTGCTGCCAGAAAATAGGGGTTTGCTTGTTCTGGGTTGCCCCAAGTAAGGATGTACACACGAGTAAACACATAGTATACACAAGCGATTGGAAGGTGGAGCATGAGTTGGATTGGTACATGGGTGTGATGTCAGCAGTTATTTGGGCATTCTATTGGACTGTTGTAGTGAAGACAGATCTGAACCAAAAGGCGAAGTGTTTGATTTCTATCCACGTTCTAAACCTCATCTATATTCAGGGCGGAGGGACTAGTAATCTGTCGTACTGGGCATTTGCGACCCAATGGATCAGTATAATTTATTTTCTTTGGAGATGTAATTATAGAATTAAGTTCAATTCAATTTTATTTGTCAAACCAGCAACATTTATTCACAACAACAGTCGCCTCAAGGCACTTTATATTGTAAGGTAGACCCTACAATAATACAAACAGAGAAAAACCCAACAATCATATGACCCCCTATGAACAAGCACTTTGGTGACAGTGGGAAGGAAAAACTCCCTTTTAACAGGAAGAAACCTCCAGCAGAACCAGGCTCAGGGAGGGGCGGGGCCATCTGCTGTGATTGGTTGAGGTGAGAGAAGGAAGACAGGATAAAGACATGCTGTGGAAGAACAGCATGTCAGCATAGAAGCTACAAACCTGCTTGTATGCCACTGCCCATTGGCCCTACAAACACTGACAATGGCCCATTTGTTTATTTTCAGATTTTAATCAAATCTCTTAACACAACCTGCCCCTCCCTTACCTTCCCTGTCCACTCATGTAGACAGAATTTAGTGTGGAAGTGGTTGATGTAATGATGGCCATATTCGGTGGCTGGAGTAGGACATGGAGTAAACATACAATCTTTTCTCATGCTTATGTCATGACATTCTTATTTAGAGCATATGCTTCACATTCAGCAGGTTTCCTGGTTGAAGTTTCCACAGAATGATAAAAAAGAGTGGTGGCTGTAGCTTTGGTTCTGGCTCAGGAGGAAGAGAAGGTTATCTACTAATTGGAAGGTTTATGGATTCAATCCCTGGCTACTCCAGTTCTCCATGCCAAAGTATCCTTGGGCAAGGTCTTAAAGGATGAGTTGAACATTTGCGTGTGAATGTTAGAAAGCACTTAGACCTAGAATATATGGATGAAAGAGACAGGGGGCGATTGTGGCTCAAGAGTTGGGCGTTCGCCTTGTAATCGGAAGGTTGCCGGTTCGAGCCCCGGCTTGGACAGCCTTGGTCGTTGTGTCCTTGGGCAAGACACTTCACCCGTTGCCTACTGGTGGTGGTCAGAGGGCCCGGTGGCGCCAGTGTCCGGCAGCCTCGCCTCTGTCAGTGCGCCCCAGGGTGGCTGTGGCTACAATGTAGCTTGCCATCACCAGTGTGTGAATGTGTGTGTGAATGGGTGGATGACTGGATATGTAAAGCGCTTTGGGGTCCTTAGGGACTAGTAAAGCGCTATATAAATACAGGCCATTTACCATGTTGTATAAAGCACTTTATAAGAACCAGTCCATGTACTCGTGTTTTCTGACCAAGCATCTGAATGTACTGAATGTGTTGGAAGACGTAATCCTGACTGTACTTTCCCCACAATTTGCATACATTTTTTTGGAGATTGGTGAACCTCTGCCCATCTTTGCTTCTGAAAAATTCAGACTTTGAGATATTCTTTTTTTTTTTTTTTAAATATCCAGTCATGTTACCCACTTGTTCCCAGTTAACCCAGTTGGTTGCACAATATTCCTCCAGCTGTTTCTTTTTAGAATCACACGTTTTTTCAGCTTTATGTTGCCCTTTTGTGACATGTTGTTCCCATCAAATTCAAAACGTTTTCCTTAAAATGGTACTCTCATTGGTATTCTTAGTTTAAACATTTGGAAGATTTCTGTGTTCCATTACAAACAAAATATGGCTTTATTAGACTTGCAATCATTGTGTTCTCTTTTTGTTTACACCCCAACTTTTTCAGAATTGGCTTTTCGCAGATAAAGTGCTTAAAGTCTGTGCAATAAAACCCTGTAAGAATTTATGCTTAAATGAGGCTCTGAGTCAGTAAGACTAGAAGAGTGCTATGTAATCCCAGTCTGCATGGAACTCAAAATATTATTATGTACAGTCTGACTAATGTTAAAGTCCGTGTTTATGACACAAAACCTAGAATATTTATCACATTCAAATCTAGCACTCACTTACAATGCACACTTTAAGGTTTTTAAGATTCCTACAACTGGTAGAGCTTCATCAATGGATAACTACTAGAAAAGGTCCAGTTTTCAGGTTAAACATGAGAATGCCAACATTTTACATTTTATTTAAAAATAGTGTCTTGGAGTTCTTTGATGATTTTGCTGTTGTGTATCTCATCCAGACAGGCGCAATAGTGCTCCAAGCTAAATAAGAGTTCCTGTGTCCACCTGCCATATTAATGTAATAATAAAGTAATATTAATACAGGAGAATGCAAGTTTTATTTCAACTGCTAATTAGGATGAATACAAGCAGAGAAAAACAAAAGGAATTAAGTAGACATGTACATAAGTACTGTTTTCTGTTGCCTACATTTTAGATGGGAGACTTTGCTTCCATATTTAAACAGGAGAATGAATATAGCGAGGGTAATTTAAGATTGATAATTGTCGGGGTGCAGCATAAAGAAAAGAGTCACTTAGAAACATGTTACAATAATTTCTATTGTGAGCTCCAGGAGACTTTGTATGCAAGCTCTGATCAGTTGTTCTCCTGCTTTTTGTGTTTTACACAGCTGAATTTAACAAGATAAAAGCTGATGTTAAATGAGTGGTCATGGATAATTTCCAGGAGTATCCTACTTAAATGAGCTGTGGGCAATGAGCAACTGGTTGCACCATTGTCTCATTGGATGGCCACTTTTAGTGCCCAAGTAATCAAAACCCCCCAGAAAGAAACCCCATCAAGTGCCACAAAGTTTGCAGTGAACCTTTGCCCTGTAACTGTTCATAGCTGTTACTTGATGACGCATTAATTCACACTGTTGAACAAGCTCTTTTTTTCAGGACAAAGGATATCAGCAACTGCCAACATGCAATCCTTCAGAAACTGCCTTTCCCACTTTGCCAATTTATTCACATAACTTGCTTCAACTGCAGCATCAGTGTCCTTGCCAACATTGTGTAAAAGTTCTTACTGGGATAGTAGTCGTCCTTGTAGCTGCTCGTTACCTTTTTCCTCTCATTTCCCTTGTTCTTCTCATAAGGCTCTCCATGTTTAGTTACATAATGATGCTTGAGATTATATTCCTTCAAAATGATCATTTTGTGCTCAGAGGCAGATAGGCAGAGTGCATTTCAACAAAACTCAACAAAAAAATACTGAAGAATCCATATTCCTTAAAATTGTGTCTTCCTTTCTTTTAAATCTGGAAAACAACATCTTCTGCTTCGTCTTGTTCTGCTAATACTACTTCACCACAGTTAGTTTTATTTTCCATCCCATTCAGCAGTCTTTACCTTACCTCTCTCTCTCTCTGTCACTCACTCACTCACTCACTCACTCACTCACTCACTCACTCACTCACTCACATCTTTATCTATCTGTTAATGAAGTTTTCTCACATTTTTTCTTCTTCTTGGGAACTACAGCAGCTGTACCTTTTGTATACCTCCTTTTACACGTACCTTGCTAGCTAGATGCTGTTGCACCTGCACCAAAAACTCCATTGCAGTTCATGCTGGCCCACTTTAACCCCTAAGTAGAGTGCTGTAATATATGTAACTTATATATGTATAAATGATATGGTTATACCCTCATATAAAGTCTTTGAACTGTATTTGAGAAAACCTTGCAAAACTATTTTTGTTATCAGTATCCTTTGTTTTATATTTTGTTACAAATGTTTATTTGCATTTGTTAACTAACCTGGAGGCACAATACATTTTAGATAAATAATACAGTCAGATTTAAACAGGGGAACATCATACACCACTGCAGTGGATTAGAAAACGCATTAACCAACAGCCGGTTGTTATTTTATTTTTCTTCTTTCCTTAAAAGCAAAGATATATTGGACGTGGATGAAACAGCCACCTTGTCATTTTTTATATGTTTTCTCACATAAATCAGTTTTTACAGTAGAGAACTGGAAGAAGTTTCTATGTGCTGTAGGAAGAGAAGTTGCGCTCATTTGTCAAAATTACTCTGAACACTTTTTCTTTGAGATGTGTGAGATATGAGATATGTGGAAAATGAACCAAGAAAGGCTTCACACATGCAAGCAGAGCTCCAGGATCAAAGTGCAGCTGTGTCTCCCATACCTACACTGCTTCCTGAATGAAAGTGGGCTCCATAGAAGAAAACTCAACAGAAGCCCATAAAAGCGAGATGCCAATTGGAAGTCACCGTGCTTCTGGGAGAATGATCTCTGGACACATGGAGAAATAAAGGCAAGTAAGTTACATCTACTTTATGTTCATAGAAGCAACAGCTTAAAAAATAGCAACAGCTTAAAAAAAAGGACACCATGACTACGATGAAACATCCCATGTAGCAAGCAGGTCTGGCCTGGATCTGGTATCAAGCCGGCACTGCTGGCTGAATTCTGGCACGATAAGATGTATGTCATCCAGATATGGGCCAGGCCTGGCGTAGATGGGACTGTTTATGTGATGGTGTGCCACATCTGGCTGGATTGTGGTTTGGTTTATGTGGCCCAGGCCCATAGAAAACAGGTCTTCCCTGGCTCCGGCATCAAGCTGGCACTTCTGACTGACTGGTGTCATGGCAGGGTGTATGTCAACCAGATGTGGGCCAGGTCTGGCAATGATGGCACTATTTATGTTCCTATTTTCCTATTTTAGTTAGAAGACCCAAATGCCATGTTTCAATACTATACAGCTATGGTAGCCAATGTTTCAAATGCAGGTTTGCAGGTTTGTGAGTGTACACTTTATCCAAAACCTAGTGACGGGTTACTCACTGGGTGGCTGTAGCTCAGGAGGTAGAGCAGGTCACTTTTCAGTTCTCAAAAACTTAAGCGAGTATGCTCATTTTAAATGCTTTGGTGCACCAATACAGCACAAGCCACGGTCGGATAAGCTAGACTCGAGACTTGACTTGGACTCGCAAAAAATGACTTGTAAACATCTCTGAAATACTCAGATGATGGTGATGACACATCTTGTAGCATAAAAAACATCAATATGTTTAACAAAAGGAGGCTTTAATACTCATCAGGCACAGCAGTAAAAATAATAACATTATTTGAAATTGGCTCCACATCGAAAGGAGTCAGCTGAGGTGGTTCGGGCATCTGACAGGGATGCCTCCTGGGCGCCTCCTGGGTGAGGTGTTCCAGGCATGTCCCACTGGGAGGAGGCCCCGGGGCAGACCCAGGACACGCTGGAGAGATTATAACTCTCGGCTGGCCTGGGAACGGGAGAGGGAGGTCTGGGCCTCTCTGCTTAGGCTGCTGCCCCCGCGACCCAGCCTCGGATAAAGTGGATGAAGATGGATGGATGGATGGATATTTGAAATTAATAACACCACTGATCATGGCATTTATGTAGATGTTACAATAAACTGATATTTTTTAAGTTACTGTTTATGTGAAGTGGTGTATAAATGGAACCTCTCAGTCACAGACCATAAGTTAGCTTTGCATATCGCATATCCAGTCTTGATACATTACTTCCCAGCAAAGAATACTTAAAGGGTGAGCCTCTTTTGTCCTATAGTTGTCACGGTTTGAGAGGCAAACCATGTGGAGATGAGAGAGCGTAGACCCAAGTGCAGACAAACGGAGGTGTAGGCGGAGATTAAACGAGTGTTTATTTATTAGGCAGAACAAAAACACTACAAAGCAACAACAACGGGGGAACTGAAAACACTAACAAAACCTAGACTAGGAGAAACTAAACTAAAGAACACGAGGAGCGTAGAAAACATTACAAAAACCTGAAACAGGGAATGAGGAACCTGAGACGTAGAAACATCGACAGAGGAAACGTGAAGACAAGCAGAGTTACACAGATGAAACACCGGGGATGACAAACAGACAACGAGGGACAGAGGGAAACACACACTATACACACACACACACACACACACACACACACACACACACACACACACACACACACACACACACACAGGGTAATGAGGACATTTTTGACAGGGAGTGGCCTTTTTGTGATTTCTCATTGAATGCCTTTCATTTGCATAAAGTAACTGCGTTTCATGGGTGACTAGAAAACCAATAAATGGGAAGCATGGAAATTTTTTTATATGATCATTGTGTGTTGCATGATGAGCTTATTTGCACGAGATGCTGGACAGTCAAAAAGCATGTGATATTGCACGTGCTAGGGCGGCATGGTGATGGGGTGATTAGTTCTGCTTCACCAGAAAAAGGTTCTGACTTTGAATTTGCTGGTCATCTGAAGAGTTCATAGAGGTGCTGAGGAAGAAACGCATTCTGACTGAAATCATGATACTTGGACCATGTGTGGCTGGCAGTTAGAGGACCCAAACAGAGACTCAGAGACAGATTCTAAACTCACAAAGCTTTATTGCTGGAGCTCAGAAACCTAAACACAAAACAACAGAACATGCTGTCTAAACCTAGAATTTAAAATTTACTAGTTACATGACTGAGCACACACATGAGGAGGGAATGCTTAAATACACAGGATAACAAGAGGATGGGAAGCAGGTGGAAACAGCACAGAAACGAGCTTTCGACGAGCTGGTTTTGTGATCCCGCAAATGTAGTACGCATGATGTAAACGCCTGTCGAATGCTGACTGGTTGACAAGTGTGTGTGTATGTATAGAATATACCAAAAATATAGCAGGGGTCGATAGCAGAGCTCACCGGTAATGGGAGAACAGTGAAAGAATGCTCAAAGATAAAAAACAAAACAAAAAACCAAACATATACTTTCACTGTTTCTTTAAATCAGCTCTTAGGTGTATCATATACCTTCAGTCCTCTCTCTGGCTGGTTACCTGATCAACAACAGCACAAACAAGAAAAGCCCACAGACTGGATGTACCAAAATGTTTGCTGCCACACTAAAGAAACTGTTCATTTATAGGTTGAGAAACACAAAAAAACAGGACCAGATCCAATCCATGGAGCCCCTCTCTGAAACCCAACATCCTGGTTCCAGTCATCACATCACTAAGTTCAATGTCATTCCCCCATCAGAGCTTTAGCTTACCTGTACATATAACAGTGGAGGCCTCTTTTGAAAGTTTCAGCTGCTTTAGAGAAAAGCTGTTAGAAAAAAAATCCCAGGCAGAGACACAACAATAAGAAAGTGTGCCAAGTGCTGGTATAGTAATTTATTAATATATTCATTAAAAGATTTATCCTTCCGAGGACTGAACCACTTTTGACTTGCAGAAAGGCAAACAGAAAGACGTGAACCTTTTAGTACTCTAGCTCTGTGATGTGATGTCTGAACTTGACTGAGTTAGAACTGCACATGGAAATTTAATTTAACTGTCATAAAGGAGGCTAAAGGTTATTAATGTGACTAAACTCATATTCCAAACAGATATCTCTAAATGTTGCCGAGCACATTTGTCACCCACTTTTATGTGTAATGCATGAAGGATGAGTCCTTGCTTTCCACACTTGATACTGTCTGTGTTGTGACAGCAGCCTTGTATTTACTGAAGCACGACACACGCCTGATTGCTCAAGCAGACAGAAGAACAGCTCAATACTGAAAGTTGGAGGGAGCTTTTTTTCTGACCTTTCCTAACAGCTATCGCCTGTTAAACTCAACTACACATAGCTAAAGAACATCCCAAAGGATAACACGCTTCAGATAATCATTAATCATTCTCACTTTGTTCCACACACTGTGCATGCTGTACATAAAATGAGAAAATAAAGGTCTGTTCAAATGATCAGGGAAACCTAATGTGGGGGGATTTATTGAGGATTTTTTCATCTATTGTTTTTTATATTTTTTTCTTACATATAGTCATAATAAAGCTGTCTATTTTTCCATGTTGATGGACAAATTGTTATGATCACCAAAGAATCATTGTATCATTGTAAGGATGTATTTCAATATCGACTTTATTTCCTGTCAGAAGCACACATTTAGAGAAAACTGGGAGGTATCACCGTGGAAACCATGAAAAGAACATTTTAAAAGATATGGCTGTTATGTCCAGCCGGCTCGGAGGCACGTGGACTCCAGCGCTAAACCCAAGCCAGAGCATCAGGAGAGTGGAATAGTCTTAAACTGTCTTTATTTGAGTATTGTGGCAAATAAAGGATTGTGGCAGCGAGGGGACATCTGGGGACAGTACAGGTCTAAGGAGGACATGCTCTGAGGAGGGAGAGAGAAAGGTTAGTCCGGCCAGAGTTTTCCAGAAGTTTTCACAAAGAATTTTTCCATAAGTGATCGGTGAACAGAGGTAGGATGCCTACTCGTGAACTCTGTGTTATCCCGTCACTGAGCATGGTTGGTCACCACTGGTCTGTGTTCACGGGAGACAAGGAGCCATTGGAGGATGAGCAGTGAACAGTATTGCAATCTTTGCACTCATGTAAATAACCGAAACAGACAATAACGTCTGCATTTTACTTGCTGTCATAATGAAGGAAATGTTTGTATGGATTCCTGTTTTTTTTATAGCTTTTTTAAACTGTTATTTTTAAAGTTCCTTTTATTGCTCCTGTGCTTTTGTCTTTATTTTAAATCTATTTCTATCACTTATCATTGGTTGAAAGAAAGTGCATCCATCCATCCATCTTCTTCCACTTATCCGGGGCGAGGTCGTGGGGGCAGCAGCCTAAGCAGAGAAGCCCAGACCTTCCTCTCCCCAGCCACCTCCTCCAGCTTGTCCAGGGGAACTCCAAGGTGTTCTCAGGCCAGCCGAGAGATATAATCTTTCCAATGTGTCCTGGATCTGCCCAGGGGCCTTCCCCAAGAGAGTCACCAAACACAATTTTGTGGTCTGTTTCTACAAGGACAAATAAAGAATCTTAATCCTAATCTAATGTGGATTTTGTTCTGAGATGTGAATCATGCATTGATAGAGCATGCCATTTTCAAGCCTGAAGGTATTGTTTTAGGCTATGAGCATCCTGCATGTTTTAATTCATAGTACATAGCATCCATAGTACATTTATAGTAAATGCTATTATGTGCCTGCTCAGCACATTAAATCTACGGGCCACACAAACCTATGAGCAGGTGTGAGCTCTGCCTACCCAAACATGTATGTTGCCCATCAAATCAAAAGTTTAAAAACTTCTGAATATCGTCTGTAGCTTCTGTTTAAGGTGGCAGTCTCTTTACCACTATTCATGCCCTCCTCTTGCTGTATCACGAAATTCACAGCTGCATGTGACACTATCCACTCTGCCATAGCTCGGCTACAGACTCAGCACCCGAGTGCCTTTATTGTGATCTCGGGTGACTTCAACCATGTATCACTGGACAATACACTACCAACATTCAAACAATATGTGGACTGTCCCACCAGGGGAGAGAAAACTTTAGACTTACTGTATGCTAACGTCAAGGATGCATACAGCTCCTCCTCCCTCCCCCCACTTGGTAGGTCAGATCATAACCTGATTCACCTCACCCCCCCGCTATGTGCCAATTGTGAGGAGGGAACCTGTGACCACCATGACTGTTAGGAGGTGGTCAGAGGAGGCAATAGCGGAACTACAGGGCTGTTTCGAGGTGACCGACTGGGAAACACTCTGTGAGCCTCACGCCGAGGACATCAATGGGCTTACTAAGTGTATCACAGACTACATAACTTTCTGCACCGACTCCATTGTTCCAGCTCAGACTGTTCATTGTTACCCAAATAACAAGCCGTGGGTGACTAAGGACATCAAAGCCCTCCTCAACAACAAGAAGAGGGCTTTCAGAGGGGGCAACAAAGAGGAGGTGAGGAAGATTCAGGTGTTACTAAAGGACAAGATCAGAGAGGCTAAGGACAATTACAGGAGGAAGCTGGAGTGGAAACTCCAGCAGAACAGCATGAGAGAGGTGTGGAGGGGCATGAAGACCATCACTGGATTCAGGCCAACCAACAGCAGGGGAGCTGAGGGAGGTGAGAATAGAGCCGACGAGTTGAATCTGTTTTTCAATAGATTCGACACCACAGTGTCTGCTCCTACCCCCACAACCTCACCTGCAGTCAGCCTGGAATCCAGAGCCACACCACTGTGCCAGCCTCTCTCTTCACATGTTGCCTCCTGTGAGATTCCTGACACCCCTCCCCCACCCATCACCTTCACTCAATACCAGGTTGAGATGCAAATGAGGAGACTTCACTCAGGCAAGTCTGCTGGACCAGACGGAGTGAGTCCCCTTGTCCTCAAGGCCTGTGCCCCCCAGCTGTGTGGAGTCTTTCATAAACTGTTTATGCTGAGTCTGAGTCTGCAGAGGGTCCCGGTGATGTGGAAGACATCATGCCTCGTCCCTGTACCAAAGACACCTCGTCCCAGTGGCCCCCAGGATTACAGGCCCGTGGCACTGACCTCCCACATCATGAAGACCCTGGAAAGGCTCATCCTGGACCAGCTGCGACCCATAGTAAGACCACATCTGGATCCCCTTCAGTTCGCTTATCAGCCTCGTCTCGGAACAGAGGACGCCATCATCTACCTGCTCAATCGTGTCTACACCCATCTGGACCAGCCGGCGAGCACTGTGAGGGTCATGTTTTTTGACTTTTCCAGTGCTTTCAACACCATCAGGCCGACCCTCCTGGGTGATAAGTTAGCAGCGATGCAGGTGGATGCTTCTCTGGTGTCCTGGATTGTTGATTACCTGACAGGAAGACCACAATATGTACGTCTCCCACAGTGTGTGTCTGACAAGGTGATTAGCAACACAGGGGCACCACAGGGGACTGTCCTCTCCCCCTTCCTCTTCACCCTCTACACCACAGACTTCAGCCACTGCACAGAGACCTGCCATCTTCAGAAGTTTTCTGATGACTCTGCGGTGGTTGGATGCATCAGCAGGGATGATGAGACAGAGTACCGGGCTGTGGTCGACTCCTTTGTCACGTGGTGTGAGCAGAATCATCTGCAGCTCAACGTGGCAAAGACCAAGGAACTGATCGTGGACTTCAGGAAGACCAGGAAACACTTGACCCCTGTTTCAATCCAGGGGGTCAGTGTTGACATTGTGGAGGACTATAAATACCTTGGAGTACACATTGACAATAAACTGGACTGGGCTAAAAACACCACAGCACTTTACAGGAAGGGCCAGAGTCGTCTCTATTTTTTGAGGCGACTGAGGTCCTTCAACATCTGCCAGAAAATGCTGAGGATTTTCTATGAGTCTGTGGTGGCCAGTGCGATCCTCTATGCTGTTGCATGCTGGGGGAGCAGGCTGAGGGTCGCAGATGCCAACAGACTTAATAAACTGATCCGTAAGGCCAGCAATGTTGTGGGGATGGAGCTGGACTCCCTCAAGGTGGTGTCGGAGAGGCGGATGCTGTCCAAGATAAAGACAATGTTGGATAACACCTCCCACCCACTCCATGACATGTTGGTCAGTCACAGGAGCTCGTTCAGTGAGAGACTGAGATTACTGAAAAGCACCACTGAACGACACAGGAAATCATTCCTGCCTGTGGCTCCCTGTACAACGCATCCACTTAACACACTGTTTGCTGCTACAACTACACATGTTTCTTTTCCAAATATTTATTTATAAGTGACTTATGTATGTATATATATGTATATATTGTACTATTCTTAGTTAGCGTATTGTCTGTCTTGTCTTAATGTTGGTTTAAAATGGAGCACTGTAACAAAAAATAATTTCCCCCAGGGATCAATAAAGTATTCTGATTCTGATTCTGATTCTGATTCTGATTCTGATTCTGATAAGCAGCTCTAAAATAGGCAGAACTAATGAAACCTGACAGCTCACACTGAGCACACACTCCTGCTGCACATTAAAAATCACACTCAAATGAGTAACCTGTTCCAACTTCTATAAGAAATGGGACAAATCAGGCTTCTAATTATTTTTTGATTTAATCTTATGCATATTTCTGGATTTATTGGACAAACTGAAACCAGTGACATTCAAACTACAACTTCGCTGTCCAGACCTCTCATCTGCAATTACACCTACCCCTCAGTTTTCTCACCTATTTTTTGTACAAGCGCAGGCTATTACAGCTGGCTAAAATTGGCCCTGAAATGATTTCCATGCAAGATTCTGCTGGGTTGCTATGGGAATGAGAGGTGAAAAATTCATGGTGCGGCCACCATCATCCCCTGACCTCAACAATGCGAGAGCCAGTGGAGGCTCATTATAAGGAATATCAATGAAGGTGGGCGGCAGCGTTTTTCTCAAATTGTCATTAACCTTCAGCTAATTGTTTGTGAAAAAGGAAACAATAATGGCATCTGATGGGATAACAGTTTAGTATACAGCACACAGAGCTTGTTGGTTATGAGGAAGCAAATACAGAATATAGTCTTGGCCTTTATCATCTCAGAAGTGCATCTGTGTTTAAAGAGACCTGATGCTTTATGACCGATAAAAGGATTTGTGCTTTTTGTAGTTTAGACATAAGCAGAAGAGGATAAATGGTAAACAGACTGGTTCTTGTACAGCGCTTCTCTACCTGAGCACTTAAAGCGCTCTATACAACATGCCTCATTCATCTAAACACTGTCTTCTGTATACAAATACTTTTATCTAACATCAATGTTCTCATGATTGCATCAGGGTTCAGTATCAATTCAATGCACCTTTATATAATAAATAAGCAAACAAAGATTCTAAGCTGTGATTTTTTGGTGGGGTTTTTGCTCTTAATGAGAGGTTTTGTGATTGGTTTCTGGGTCAGGGTAACTTGCCCTTTGCATGCTAAACATACACAGCTGCTATGTCTGCAAGGACACACTAAATGACTGACCACTGCAAACACCCATATGTGACCACTGTATTTATATAGATGAAAGCACAGGCAAGCTGGTATCCATGGGTTAGAGGTGAAAATATCATGCAAAAAAGTAAATACCCCTTTGGGCTTCAGAGAAGGCCAGTGTGGAAGGCGATCCATTGCTATGCACAAAGCGCCTCTTGGTTTTTAATTAACTGAAACTGCACTGGAACGCGCTGTGCATTAAAACCCTGGCCTAACCTCCCCCCTCGCCTCCCCCACCATCATCAGGGAAGAATGATGCAATTCCTGCAATTTTATGATCCACTGAATGCAATTACTGAACCTGTCAGTGTTTTGGGAGGGGTTTTTCCTGTGATGTATGCACCACGCAGACTCAGCCTCTGATAGGCTGTCTCTCTGCCACAGATTGCCACCCTGCCTATGGTAAATGTCAGCAAAATGTGGAAATGCATAATGAGCACTATGTGTGCTTATGTGTGAATCAATACACCTTTTTGTACGGTAGCTCCAGATTGTATTTCTGTGCTAGTGATGTTAGCAGGAAACACTGATGTGAAAAAATCCTTTTTTGTAGTGACTCTCAATTCTCTTGAGACATAATTCACCCGGGAGGGTGTGATGGACTAGCTGACTCGTATGGTATCGGTACTGGACTGGATTGTTTTGATTAATCAAACCAACCTCCAGTTCAACCATTGTCTAAGGTTATGAGCTTTTGGTAAAGTCTGGAAGAATGAAGCAGCTGAAATAAATACGTTTTCTCTGTAGGGTGGCAGAGATCAGCGATAGGGTGAAGAGGATTTTTTAAACCATTTTACAAGACTGCTACTGTACATTCAGTGGTGTGAAAAGGTGTTTGGTCTTTTCCTGGTTTCCTATTTTTGTATGTTTTTCATACTTAAATGTTTCAGATCATTAAACAAATGTGAATATTAGGCAAAGATAACCATCAGCCCTTCCTTGTTTGTCAGTGTTAGCGAGTGATAACTTGAATCAAATGATTTAGGTACAACATCGGTCACCAATCACAAAACTGCCTTTTCAAAATCAGGACAGGCACCAAACCATGAGATGTAAACAAAGGGCTGTTATTCAAGTGCCCAGAAATTTTTATTGAGCTCACTCAAATAAGAAAGATTGAAGAAGTGTAATACATTTACATGGATTCCCATTGTCTACCACAGAGGAAAACAATGTTAACTTCATGTAAGACAATTTGCCTGTAGTTGACACAGCGGTCTAACAATTTTTTATATAAATGTTTTAAAATACATTTTTAAGAATTTTAATTTGAAGTTCTCTGGTAGAGTTGGACTTCCACATGTCCTACAAAATAAAACATTTTTTTTTTAGGTTTGTTAGAATTCTATTATGAAAGAAAACAAGATTCTCTGCTAAATGGATGACACATCCTACATGCAGTTTATTATTTAACATTACATTTGCCGTTTAAAGATCAAAGGGAACAGCAGCAGCAAATCCTTCTAGCATTGGGATGCCAGGTTCTTCTATATTTGTCATTCACAAAATGCAGCAGCAAGCTTCTTCAATCACGTTGCCAGTTTCTCTCCGTTCATCACTGCAAAAGCAGCAACAAATGCCACTAGCAGTGGGATGGCAGGTTCTTTGGCCGTCAGTATAAAAGAAAAAAACCCAAAAAACAAAAATCAGTACTAAACCATTCTGGCACCGAGATGCCAGGTTCTCTCTTTATCCCTGACGCAAATGCAGCAGCAAGCTTCTATCAACAAGTTGCCAGTTTCTCTACATTTGCATCACAAAAGCAGCAGTGATTCTTAGCGCTGGGACGCTAGGTTCCCTATTTCCATCATTTGCAATTGCAAATTGGGTTCCTGTTTCTGGCACAAAGTGGGCGATAAACAAACAAGAGAGACGGAACTTGCGTCAGAAAAGCTGATCAGCTGATCATTGATCAGTTTCATGATTTAAGTAGCAACAGGAGAGGGAGGGAGAGAGAATGAGAGAAGAAGAAGCAGCTGTGCAGCGTAAACACACAGAATAAATCCAGCTTTGTGTCTTTTTCCATTCTAGCTGAAGTACGGGACAAACTGTGTTCCTCACCAAACTGACCTCTCCAAAGGTTCCTTTTCAGTGGGACTCGCCTGTGCAGGAGGCCTTTTCCCTGATGAAGGAGAAGTTTGCCACAGCTCCCATCCTCCGTCAGCCTAACCTCAAGCAGCATTTCGTGGTGGAAGTGGACACATCAGACACGGGGGCGGGAGCGGTACTATCCCAGCAATTTGAAGATAAACTTCACCCGTGTGCCTTTTTTTCTCGTCGCCTCTTGACAGGGGATTTCTAAAAATCACCCCGCAGTTCTTCAGCTGAGACACCTGAGTTAGAAAACACAAACACTGCAGTTGTCTTTTACTTGCAAGGACGGTCATAGAGCACTCGTACTCCAGACTCGCGCTGTATCACTGTCTGCGTTCTTTATTTATACAAGCTTATGTCTGTGTGTACAAAGATAACAGACTCTCGGCCTGGTGAACTGGGAGGGCTACGGGCCAGAGGAACGTTCCTGGGTGCCCCGGTCAGCTGTTCTGGCTGCAGGACTGGTCCGTGACTTACACCGTCTGCATCCAGGTAAGCCAGGTGGGTTGCCGGGAGGCTCCCGTTGAAGGGGGGGGGGGGGGGGGGGGAGATACTGTCATGGTCCCTGTGCCCGTTCGGTTGACTCAGAATGGCTACAAGTGTTTTTGTTTATTTTGTCCCTTCTCGCTCCCCTCTCGTGCCCTGCGCTCTACCAGGGCGGAGTTCATTGTGACTCCCGCCACTGGCTCCCGCACCTGCAAACAATCATCTGATCAACACTCTCACGGGCTCACTACTTAAGTCAGATGCTGGGAATGCCTCGTCGCTGGATTATTGTGTAACCCTCGTCAGTGTTTCCTGTAGTCATTAGCTTTCTTCAAGTTTCTCTTTGAAGCGCTACTCTAATACCCATCTCCTCTTTTCGTGCCAGACTCTGCATGCCCTGCCTGAGGACCTGCTGCTGACCTGTTGTGAGTGTATTGTGTTGGTGCGGTGTGAGCGCGAAGAGGAATCCCCGGGGGGAGAAGTCCTGTGTGTGACTTACCCGTGCGTGTTTTCCCCTCACTGCCCTTGTGACCCCTGGAGACCCCAAATCCCATTCCATCACCTGTACATAGTGGCACTCGGTGTGAAGAAAATAAACTAACTGATTTCTGTGATTCTAGTCTGCGTCTGAGTCCCTCCTGTGCTTGTGACAATAGCTTTATTTTGTTTTCTGGGCCAACTTTGCTAGCGAGAGACAGAGAGAGGCGTTGAAAGGCTGCTCCAACGGAACTTATTGTTTTTGGAGGAAAACACGAACACGGTGTACAGTCGAGTTTTAATAGCTTACTTACAACTGGGCTCGTCAGGCACTCTTTTTGGCTGCAGTGGTTATTATTATATTTACATGCTTCCATCTCCTGTTTCTGCTCGGTGACAACTCGCACTTTTCGACTCTTTTTCTCCCTCCCTCGAGCTCACAGACACGTAACGGGTATGGCAGTCCATTCTGCAGCACGCACTACACTGCCCATCAGGCTACATTCTGCAGGGCTATGCCTGTAACACTCTGCCTATTGCCTTCTTATTAAATCATTTTTGAATAATAATCTTTACAAATATTTCTTCACGTCATTATGCGAGCCGCACATAGGGGTGACATGGGCCGCGAGACTGAGACACAGGCATTAGAGCCTCTTAATGCGTGTTTTGTTTGAGTTTCCACCGACGTGGAATTACCATAAATAGAGAGGGCATAGCTTAACACAGACCTTCCCAAAGTGTGGAGCCCGCAGAGCCATTGCAGGGGGGGGGGGGCGGTATGAAAAGGGGGGGGAAAAAACAACAACACTTGGACAAACGCAAAGCAGGAGATGAAGCATGACTGAATATGTGTTATGGTCCTGGGTCCTTTTGACCCAGCGTTTTGTGTTTTTATTAGTGTGATTGTTGGTTCTGTTCTTCCTCTGTTTAGTGTTTACTCTGTTCTGCCCGTGTGTTCCTGTATCAAGTCTGCGTTTCTTAGTCTGTGTCCTTGCATGTGTAAGTTCCTGTTTTATTGTAAAGGTCTGCGTCTTATGTGAGTGTTTTCAGTTCGCCTCCCTAGTCTCGTCACGTTAATCACTCCCAGCTGTGTCCCCCACCTGTGTGTAATCTCCCTGTGTTCTCTGAGTGTTTTTAAGTCGTGTCTTCTGTCTTAGTCGTGGCTGGTTCATCTGTGTTATTTACCTCGGTCTCCCTGCATCTCTCCATCCGTCCTCCCTGCATCTACGTTTCTGGTTTGTTTTGTTAGCTCTGCCCAGTTTAGGTTCCAGTTTCATGTTCCCGCGCCATTGCTGTTTGTATTTTCTTTTGTTTAATAAATACTCACCTGCACCAGAGCTGCCGCATTTTGGGTCCTATCTTCAACCCCACACGTCTGCCACACCGGACGTGACAGTACGAACCAGCCAACATGGACCCTGCGGCATTTAATCAGTCCGAGGAGCTCCAAGACGACATCAGTTATAATGTGGAGATCCTCCTCGGGCTGTGGCTAGAGAACCCTTCAGGGGAGCTTTGCCGCGCCGTTGAAAGTTGATTACAACGGCTCTTTTCTGGCCTGCCATGGCTTCTGAAATCAATTCCTCTGACCATGCAGGCGTTTCTCCCGCACACCCTTCACCTTCTCTCAGCCACTCCTGCCTCGCTGCCCGACTCGCCGGTTGTGATCTTGCCCGGCCCGTCGGAGCCGTCTGCGGGGAGGAAACGTCGATCGCGCCACCGGCGCGCCACCCCACAGCCGGACGTTTGGACTTCTAAATCGCCGGCTGTGGTGAGTGAGGACTCTGTTTCTTTTTCGGACTTTGTGACTGTTCATTCAGGGGCTGTGTTTTGTGTGGCAGACACTAAAATGAACAGCTATTCACCTCCGGCTTCCACGCCGCCGCCTGCAGCACCTCCGTCTCCGGCTTTCACGCCGTTGCCTCCTGCAGCCTCCGAGTCTTCAGCCTCGCCTGCAGCAGCCTCCGTGCCTTCACCCTCGCCTGGTCCAGCTTCTGCCTCTGCGTCGCCTGGTCCAGCCTCTATGTCTGGGTCTGCAGTTAACCGGCCACGTTCCAGGCTATTGGTCGGGCGCCATGGCCATCGTGGGCAGCCCCCAGACCCCCTTCGCCTGAGTCGCCGCCATTGCGGTCGGCTCCCTGAACTGCTTCCACATCACCGCCGTTGCCGTCCGCACGGTTGGCCCCCTGAACTGTCTGTCCTTCGCCACTGTTGCCGTCCGCACGGTCGGCACCCTGAACTGTCTGCTCGTCGCCGCCGTTGCCGTCCGCACAGTCGGCCCCCTGAGCTGTTCTGTTTTGGACTTTGTTTTCTTGAGCTCTGGTGTGTTTCTTTGTTGTCTTTTTTTGGTTTTGGACTCATGTTTTGTTTATTGCCTTCTAGTGCGTCTGTTTTGTTTTGCTCCACCACCAAACCTGCAGCGGCATCGCAGAACACGCCCTGCCACATACCCCCCATCACCCACTTCACCCCACCCCGTGAGCAGGCGAGGGAATCGGCCTGGACCATCGGCGCCCCATGCCCCGGCCCAGCGACGGGGAAGTGTCCACTCTGGCGGTTGCCCGCGCCTCCAGCGGAAGCCCGGGAGCTGGCCTGATGGCCACCCATATGGCAAGCAGCGGGGGCGCAGCAGGAGTGGAAGTGAGGAAGGGCTCAGAGGCAGCTGGGCAGACAGCCGGCACGCAGGACCATGCAGCCTGCATGCCGAAGCGGACAGCATGCCGCCCTCAGGCAGGACCCCCGCGCACCTCGACCTCCATCTACGGCTTGGCAGGTCCTGCTGGTGCGCCAGCCTCGAGCCGCGCTGTCCACCCTTATGTGGCGAGACGAGGATGGGATATAAAGTAATTACTCTTCACAGTTTTAAAGAATGACAACGCCACCCTGGGAATTTCACCCAGAGAATACTGTAAGTAACACTAAATCACCGAAAAGGCACTTACGTTCGCTATACTCAGTCCAGAGACGAGGTTCAATGATCAACAAATTGACAATTTATTAATAATTATTTAAAATACCATATAAAAGCACAATCATAAATATTCAAGTACAAATATGCTTAAAAAGGTATCCAGAGCTGAGGCTTACCAGTGGAGGGGCAGGGATGCCACACACAAACTAAAGAAAGAAAACACACCAACACACAGGTGCAACACACTATCATACTAATAAACTAAACAAGGCAGGTGTGTACACTCAAGGGATCCCACCACCAAGGCACCCTAGTCTCCTCCACGTCGGCACTCCGCATCTGAATAAAAGAAACAAAGAAAATTTTAATATATTACAACAAACTAATGTGTAGCACCGGGGGATAACCCAACTGCAAGACCACACTGGTGATCTACAGCTAGAAAAAGGGCCTCCCACCAGTGGTGTAACAAAAATCCAAACTACAAATCAAAAGCAATAAAACAACATACAATCTGGATAAAACTCTAAAATCTGGAGCAAACGGAATCGCCGTACTGCTCCAACTTGCCGTCACACGACGACAAGTTAACAGTCAATCAATATGCACGCCAGCTGACTCCGATAACCGGCATGCATATGGCCGTTGTCCACGCCGACGTCCACTGTAAAAGCTGACAGCAGCAGGGAAAGAAATCTCACAACGGGAACAGACGATAAAAGCACAGCAAGGCAAAACAGCAGCACTTCAGTTCACGTAGCTTGGCACAAAAGGCCCACACTTCCTGCGAAACATAATAAATAATTACTATAAAAGAACAGTAGAAGGCAGAGAGCGTAACAAAAGTTGATTACGTACCAAGTAAGCCGTGTCATAGAACATAAGCAGAATAGCTCAGAGGAGGCTTCTATAGCTACGACCAGCCGCGATGGAGGCTTCAGAAGAGTAACCCGCAAATGATCTCTACCACAGCGAGAGGAAGTCAGGTGACCAAAAAGGAGATCACAGGCAAGCGACGCAGAGACACTCAAATGACCACTATTTATACCAGCGCCCCCTAATGGGCCAGGCTGAAAGTGGGTTGGACCGAGGGATAACATTCATCCTGCCACACTTACAGTGATCACCCGGTTGCTGTAACAGTAGCCTACATTCAACAGCTGCAGCCCTCCTGCTGCCAGCTGTACACATCACCACCAAAAACAACAACAGCACAAGCAGCGCACTATTAAGATTTCCGTTGTTCACAATTTTGATCTCTTCTCCTGCCATTCCTTCCTAATTATCCGAGCTCATCCACTCCACACTATGGAATCCTCGACCACCTTATTAAGCGCTGTTCATCTTCGCTAGTCTGCCACCAGTTATTTTCCTCTCCTTTGGGTGGCGATGTCATCTGGCATTTGCTCTCTCTGCTCTTGTCTTTGTCCTGTTCTCCTTCTCTCGCCCCAACTGGTCGCGGCAGATGGCCCCACCCCTCCCTGAGCCTGGTTCTGCTGGAGGTTTCTTCCTGTTATAAGGGAGTTTTTCCTTCCCACTGTCGCCAAAGTGATTGCTCACAGGGGGTCATATGATTGTTGGGTTTTTCCTCTAGACATTATTGTAGGGTCTTGAGGTGTCTGTCACTGTGATTTGGTCCTGTATGAATAAGTTTAAATGATAATTGAATTGTTACCGTTGAGGTCTTGGACTTTCGTAAATCACAGTTAATACTGCTTCTAGGGGATGTCTTCTTTGGGGATCTGCCAGGCCCGGGAGCCGTTGCCAGTCCCCTTCAAGGCCTTCCCCAAACTGCAGCCCAGTTCATGTCCAAGCATTCACCTTTACCTACTAAAACACTGTCAAACCTAAAATGAGGACGTGGGCCCAGCTAGTGAATGTTTTGTCCTGCTCACTTTATTTGGTTGAAATGAAAGATACTATATGTAGTTATTTATTAAGGCCTTCAGTAAATACATTTTTGTATTATTTTGTTGCTGGAAAACTGTAGTTCAAAAAATAGGGAGTGATGTCACAGTGTCCATGTCCATCTTTTATATATGTCACACTAAAACGGGGCCCCTCGACATGAAATACATGCGTTTCATTAATGTAATAACTGTTTTATAAAATCAAACATAAAATTTCAGTTGTAACCTGTGCACGTGCTCTCTACTTTACACTCCAAATGTTTCTGAAATTATCCCAGGCTTAAACATTATTTAAAATATATGAGAGCCTTATTTATCCATCCTTCCTGTCTGCCACTCATCTAACATTGCAGTGCGTCAATTGCTTTCCCTGAAAGCCATTCTGCTAGCACACCATGACAGTCCTCCATTAAACCTCCACCTGTCTCATTAAAGTCACCCAGCTTTGGACAGTTTACTCTGGGGTCAAGGGGTGATGACTCCTCTGAGCTTTAAGTGTCCTTGTGCCTAAACTTTTCTTAGAGGTTGCTATGGAAACTGTTTGATAGGCATGAGTGTTGGAGGCTGCCCTTCTGACACACACACACACACACACACACACACACACACACACACACACAATCCCAGCAGGGGAGAATCAGAAGAAAACTTTCTGTACTGAATTCAATATCTTCAGGCAGAGAGGATGGAGGAGGGGCAGAAGGGTGGGAGGAGTGGGCGCTTTTTCTGTCTTTTTTCTTTCTCTCATTTTCACACAATCTGAAGTGTGAACACACTTGGAAGCAGAGCAGACTGGAGCAGCTGCCAAAGCTGCCCGTCACATCAACGCTTCCTTCTCGTTCTTCCTCTCTGTTGGGAAAGTGGAAATAGACCAGTGTGACAGAGTTAAGGGGATAAGGAGGAGGTGGGAAGTGGAAATAACTTGTTACTATCCATTCGGAAAACTGCAACAGAGTGACATTAATATTACACACAATGCTTTTTGTTGAGTTTATCCTCTTCAGCATGCCGTCTTACTTCCTCTCTGTTTCTGACACTTCATCTCTGCCAAGTATGTCACTATCTTGTCTCTTTGATTTGTATGTTTCCTTGTACTCTGCAAATGGAAACCTGACAAATCACTTTGCAGCTGCTGAGCCTTTGCTGAGATAGAGCTGTGCTGCCCGCCTCATCTGCTGTAACTGTGGCACAGAGATTTTTCAACAGTCACTAAATACACCAAAGGGTTTTATTGTTGTGCAGTTTCCTCCCTCCTCTTAATGGTTTCCCACCAGTATAAAATTTCAGTCCCCAGCTACATGTGTGGGGGTGGAGGTATTAAGTAACAAGGTAATGGATTGTGTGGTGGATACAGAAGCATAGGTGACTTCACCTGCAATCATTATTGTCTATCACTGTGTACATGCAGATGACACAGCTGTTTGGAGCACTTTGTAGGACTGACCTCAGAGTCAGGATTTACAATTTAGAAAAGTAAAGGCCTTCTACCATCATCTGGGCAATCAGGGCAGCCGCTCCCAGCTGTGAGGATCACGCCACCAAATGGCTTTTAGCTCTTTAGAGGGAAAAAAAAACCAATAGATGCAAATTCTTTGAAATCATTGAAATTTCAAAATGCCTCTCAGGCACATCTTATAGAATCAAGAAATTGTGTTAAACTGCAGCAAAAACATGAATGAAGGTCATCATTATAATATCCCATTTGGGTATTTGTGTTAAAGAAGAGAAGGGAATGAATAACCAGTAAAGGATGGCTGCTGAAGAACTTTAAAATAAGGGGCTATCAGGTAGCAGGTTGTAAAAGACTGTGGTCTGCAGCTGTCAGCTTTCTGCCCCCCCCCCCCCCCCCCCCGGGAACCTTGTGTGAAGGAGGAGGCAAAGAAAGGCTGTTGTTCACAGGAAAGCCACTTGGTTGCAGAAGGAAACATAATAATGTCTGCTGCTGTTTCTTGACTTTGAATGAACTTGGCTCATTTACATCAACACTTGAATTACCAATGTTTACTGTGGACATATGAACCTCCTGTGTTAAACAACTGCTCAGGGATCCTCAGCATCTCATCAGTAGCTCTTCAGTAAAGAGATAACAAGCACAGAAACAAACTGTAACACGACAATATTGTGTATGTTGTTAACCACGTTCACCTAGCATGTTCATATGCAAACAATATTAATTTAGCACTCATTCTAAAATTCTGTTGAGCTGATGAAATAACATTGGGTCATTTGTCATGAAGTGTGAACTGCTGCTTTATTACAAATTGCTCCCATGAAGGTCTCCACAAATTTTCATTCGATCCCTCTTTGCTGTATCTGAAGGTGGAACTATCACAGCCTATCCATCTGTTTGTCGTATGTGATATCTCGGGAATGTTTCAAGGGAATGTCATTTAGATCAAATGTTCACTTACACTTTGGGATAATCAGGTTAGACTTTTGTGGTTGAAAGTGATAGATGACATTTCATGGTATTATGGAAAAAATCTTCCCTAAATGTGACATAATCTCACACATACGTTGTTATATATAGGATCAAATCTAAATCTGTAACAATTTCTAACTGTCATAGTCAGCTGATTTAGAAAATAAAATATCTTCGGTATATTTAATGAGGGCATGCACTGGGGCAGGCTGACAGAAGTGAGGCTGCCATATTGCGCCATCGGCCTCTCTGGCCAACACCAGTAGGCAGTAGGTGAAGTGTCTTGCCCAAGGACACAACGACCAAGACTGTCCGGTCATTTTGACCCAGCATTTTGAGTTTCTTATGTTTTGGTATTCTTTTGTATTATGATTTATGTTCTGATTCTTTAGTTACCCTGTTTTGAATATTAGGGTTTGTTCTCAGGTTTTGTGTTCTTGTGTTTAACGTAGTGTAGCGTCCCTCCGGCACAAGACAGAGACGATCGGTGCTCCGGTTACCGGTGTTTATTAAGAATAGTAATACAGGCTACTGTGGGCCGTAGTCAACGCCAAAACAACAAGGAAAAGCGCACTCTCTTTTTTTCACACACACCCACAACAACATTCTCTAACACCCGCCCCCCCAAACACTCTCAGCCAACCACACACATGCTCTCCTCCAGACTCTCTGTCATTGGTTGTTGATCTGATTGACAGGCCAACCGGCCTCTAGACTACTACACATTCAAGGACAATCACCATGCTGCCAGTGTGGTCCAACTATGCCATAAGTGAGTGGCAATTCTGAACAGAAAACACTGATAACCAGTGATGGGAATAATGGCGTTACAGGTAACGGCGTTACAGGTAACGGCGTTACAACTAATTACTATTCCTATCGTTACAACGCCGTTACTGTTACTAACAAGAAAATGCGGTGCGGTCGCGTTACTATTTTTCAACAAACAGACGGTTGAAGCTGTGTTCAGGTTACCACAGCTTATATCAGTTGCACGGAAGTAGCTGTAAGTAATCTGGACACTACAGCTTTAAGCAGCTGCGCGCTCCTGCGGACGGCAGTCACTTTCTGGTAGACAAATCACTTTTTGGCACAACCCCCTTGAGCTAGAGGGAAAACAATTGCATGAGTGCTGCTGTTTGACTGAGGAAGAATAAAGTAGTCGTGGTAAGCGAATCACATGACCACTTCAAAATGACAAAGCAACAAGGTGATATATATCAGTTTTTAAATTGTGTTGATAGGCCACGTAAAACCAGAGTCATGATAAACAATATATACGCCTGTTTTTTCCTCAATAGTTTCGTCACGTTTACTGTCTAAGGACAGTGCTAGCAAGCACTCTCTGCTTATGACCAAAAAGTAAAAAAAACAAAAACAAAAAAACGCCTGTTCGTGTTGGTGGAAAAATGCACCATGTCGACCAATCAAAAAATGATATGGCGACATGACATTTGGTTGTTTAGGGAAGAGGGGGAAGTTTTAGGAGTTACGGAGAGAGAGAGAGAGAGACAGCAGAAAATGAGAGAGAGCGAGTTTTGAGATGTTGAGAGATTTGTGACGTTTAGCGTCTTTTGAGTGTGTAGTTCATGTGTTGTCTTGTGTAGTTAGTGTGTAGTGTTGTGGATAGTTTTGTGTTGTGTGTCAGAACAATGAGGTGATGGCTGTCTCCAGGTAGAAACAGGAGTGATACACCTGCTGCTGTCAGAGCTGCAGGTATCAGGCTGTGATGTTCTCCTTTATAGTGGACAGAAATTATTGTTTTGGAGTGGCACAAATAATTTGTGGCATCTTATTGAATGCAGAACACCTGATTGTTGTGTAAATAGTGTGAAATGGTTATAATAAAAAAAAAGAGTAAAAGGTAAATGGCTGCAAATAACTTGTTTGCAAAACTTGTGCATATTATTTTAAAATTCACAATTTATATTTGCATTTAAGGTTATGAAATATGATTCAATGAACATGTTTGTGGTTGTTACAGTGAAAATATCACTTTTTCTACTCGGATTTGATGTTTTTTGTCTGATTTTAGATCAATTGTGTTAATACAGTACAGGGTGGGCCATTTACAGTGGGGCAAAAAAGTATTTAGTCAGCCACCGATTGTGCAAGTTCCCCCACCTAAAATGATGACAGAGGTCAGTAATTTGCACCAGAGGTACACTTCAACTGTGAGAGACAGAATGTGAAAAAAAAAATCCATGAATCCACATGGTAGGATTTGTAAAGAATTTATTCGTAAATCAGGGTGGAAAATAAGTATTTGGTCAATAACAAAAATACAACTCAATACTTTGTAACATAACCTTTGTTGGCAATAACAGAGGTCAAACGTTTACTATAGGTCTTTACCAGGGGCCCGTTCTTCGTACCTCGCTACGTAAGTTAGCCGGATTTGACTGTTGACGATTTCGCGTGATCCTGGATCGTTCGGTTCTTCGAAGCCCATCCGGGACTTGCTGTCATAGCAACAGAGCCGTAAGCGTAAACCTGCTCGGGAGCAGGTTTACTTTATGTAAACAGGATTAGATCGCGGCCACTCAGGTATGTCCGCTTCATTTATACGAAAGCAACAGCGATATTCCACCATTGTTTCACCATAAATAAATAACATCAATGTAACTAAAGACAATGCAGCACCTGATCCATTTATTGATGTCACACAGATACATACAGGTCATTTCCTAAAAAAGGGAAATGTACTATTAACATTCTATTACATGTATGTGATTATTACAGATGTAATTCATATTTCAGAGTAGTAATTGTAAATTACTTCGTGTAATCAAGATGGGAGACCACGGCTATAAAAGTGAAGGTGGATTTGGGAAGCCTGTCGCAGCCATGTCCTGTCCGTTTACGCGAGCCACCCATTGCGGAAGGTGCAAGATTGATAAGGAGAGTCCTCAGAATTCAGCGTATATTGCGGGACAGACAGGATCCTTTAGCTCAGCGCGACAGTGTGCTCATAGAGAGATATCGATTTTCCCGTGAGGATATTATTTACTTAACCAACTTGTTGACGAGGAGGTGCAGGACCACCACCTGTCTTTTTTTGCTCTGCCCCTTTTCTTGGTTGCTGTTATAAACAAACAAACAGATTATTCCAGGGTCTCTTTCCAAGAGACGAAAAGCAATATAAGTGATAAATATTACCATTCTGTAGAATATTCTTATATTTCACTTTTACTTGTTCCCATGTTCTAGTGGGTCCTGTTGTGGCTCTAATGTGAAAGGGGATATAATATAAAATGAATGAAATACAAACGTAAACTCAAAAGGAGTCAAAAATGACCAGTTGTATTTCAGACCTCAGTGGGTTAATCCAACAAATCATGAAAAATTAGGTTTAAATTTTTGTTCATGACAGTGCAGATTTCTGACATTTTGTGTAATTTAAGTTGTAACAATGTGACTGTTTTCTGACAAAAAACAGTGAAACATGTTGTGTAGCTTTCTGGATTTTATACTTATTGGGCTACATATTTATTTATTATACAGGCTGTACAGTACATAACATCAAAACTCACATGTTTTATGTAACTAAAGTGTTTAATTATGTGGGCTACAGACAATAATTTAGTTATAGACTTTATCTATATGAAAAACGTGTATACTTACTGCATTTGAACTATTTTAACCGCATATAACCACCTGCATATGTGTATGAAAAAAAGGGCTTCGATTTTGCCACCCCATTTGATTTCTTTGCCACCCTCATGCCACCCTAAGGAAATTTCTCTAGATCTGCCCTGCACACACATACAGTGACACTCGTGATTTCCATGGTAAGGGCACTGCAACAAACAGCATCAGACTCCAGAGCGAGCATTGACACAGGCAAATGTAATGTGTTTTGATAGAAGCTCAGGGCTAAACAGGAAGGAAGGGCGAGCAGTGTGTGAAAAACACTGCAGCCACACTCACATAGTTGGCTAGTTTCGGAGAACAGTCATCTGTTTGGCTTTCTGTCAAGTGAGTGAGCTTACATGTGCCCCAGCTGCCCATTTTCAGGGAGCAGAGAACTAAATGACACCATAACTAAGTTATATACTGACCCGTAATATACTGCATATGCAGTAGGGTGACAGGATTAATAATAATAATTAAGAGTGTGATAATGAATGGTTTCTGCTGCCTACCTTCAAAGTCCAATGCTTTGAAAAGAAAAACAAATTTATATCCTTTCACAGTACAGTGGTCCCTCACTATATCGCGGTTCACCTTTCGCAATCTTGCAGATTTTTGTTTTTTTGTGTGTGTGTGTGGAATTTTGCATGCCTTTTTTTTTTTTTTTTTACACAGCGTATTTTGCTCTGCGTCCTGATTGGCTGCAGACCACTGTCAGTCTTGTGCCGTGTCTCCTGTACAGTACAGAACGCGTTCAGCTTGTCTAATTTACATAAATCTTCAATCCTAGCAGTGTGACTCTGAAGTGCTGTACTGTATGTTTGTAAGTTTTCTCCCAAACAAACGTCAGTGTCGACGAAACGTCGTCACCTGCGGGTTCCTTTGGTTTCTTTCCATAATACTGAACTTATTTTTCTAACAGGATCTGGCCTCTTTAACTGACTCATTATATAAGTGAAGAAGTTCTTTGAAGTGTTCCCGATGGACAACCAGCCCAGTGGACTTTTTTGTATTGTATTGTATTGTATTGTATCTTTATTTGTTTCAGACATATAAAACAAAAAACAATATATACACACTACATATATTTTCATTTACAGATACGAATATATATGTAGATATACACACTAGGGCTGCCACAAACGATTATTTTGATAGTCGACTAGTCACCGATTATTTTTGCGATTAGTCGACTAATCAGATCATCATCCATTGGACGTACAGCGTACAGCTTATTGCACCAGCAGCATCTGGTCTTACATAACTATCATTAGCTTACAGCTTGAAGTGTTTGTGCTAACTAAAAATAAAGACAAGATGGTAGTTTATTAATTTTTAATGAAATTTGCAGATTGTTTCGGTGAAGTTTAATAAACTCCTTGCTTTCTAAAATATAACAGGACACCGGAGTATATTCTCCAGCGTTTCACACTTCTGATAATCAGCTGTCTGCTTGACAGTTTTAGCTGTGCAAAAACTATAACTTTAATCTCAGCCAAACTGATTTACTCAGGAACAAATAAAATACTAAAGAAAGCCAAACAATAACATTTTTAAGTTATCTAAGTGACTTATATATATGTTTAACCTGACTAGCGAAAGACGGCGGTGGGTTTGAAAACGATTTGCCGGGAGTCCGGTGTTCTCACGGCTCTAGTTAGCCTAGCCCCCGCCTAGCTAACGAGCTAGTGGGTAACAGACGTCTCCGAAAACGTCGGAGCGCTTTTGAAAATATGCGGTGTCTTGATAAACTGAGCAGATATTTGAGGTTTACACAGCTACATTCTCGCCTGAAAATATGTTAAAGGTTTATTTTGTGACCCAGAAAGAATAATAAGAGTAAAGTTAAAACTAACTAGCTGCCGCCATTGTTGACAACTGCGCTGGGCTGCGCTATGAATTCTGGGACACAGCTTCTTCTTCTTCGGGGTTTAACGGCAGCTGGCATCCTTGGACATGCAGTGCTGCCATCTTCTGTTTCAGTCCGTTATTACACTCTTAAATCCTACTACGCATTCCTGCGTCCTTTGTGATCTTACAAAGCTTCAAACGACGCGTCGACTATTAAATTAGTCGTCGACGATTTTAATAGTCGACATAATCGTGACTAGTCGACTAATCGTGGCAGCCCTAATACACACACACACGTATGTGTTCAGATAAACAAAAAATATATAATGAAATAAAACAAAATCGTCTGACATAATGTAACAATGTTTGGTCTGAAAAGGAGTAGGAAGAAGTATGAACATACTTATTAATTCCTACCCCTGCTCAACATCTTATTGATCCCACATAATTCACCTAATTCCCATCATCACATACTCCACACGATACACGAGGAGAACCTATATAAACTTGGCTACCGTGATTGATATAATTTGGATATAATTTGATATTTTTATACATACAATGGGTGATCATCTTTATCGGTATCATATTCTTCCAAAATCAGTTTTCGAAGTATTTTCATGAACTTACTAATTCCTGAGCATTGCTGTAGATCTATAGTAAAACTATTCCACAGTTTTACCCCATAAATAGTGACACAAAAGGTTTTAACCTTTGACCGTGCTTTAAGAATCCTTAGATTCAATTTCCCCCTCAATTCATAGTCTCCTTCTCTGTCATAGAACATCCTCTGTATATTTCCTGGTAACATATTGTATCTGGCCTTGTACATAATTTTTGCAGTTTTATATTTTATAAGATCCATAAACTTCAGTATTTTTAATTTCAAAAACATGATGTTAGTATGGTCTCTAAATCCTGCTTTATTAATCATCCTGATTGCTTTTTTTTTTAATTTTACATATTGGTTGAAGTGCAGTTTTATATGTGTTTCCCCAAATTTCCACACAGTATTCCAAATATGGCAATATAAGTGAACAATAAAGTACCCGGAGTGATTTGGAAGGCAAAAAATATTTAACTTTACTTAGTACGGAGATGCTTCTTGACAGTTTGGCTTGTATATGCTTTATGTGAGGTTTCCAGCAGATTTTGTTATCTATTATCACACCCAGAAATTTTGTATCCGAAACTTGCTCTATTTCAACATTGTTTACTAATAATTTTGCTCCTGCATCTTTTTTACAATTTCCGAATAACATAAATGTAGTTTTTTCCAAATTTAATGATAGCTTATTTCTATCAAACCATGTTTTCAGTTTAATCATTTCTTGTGTGACAATTTCCAAAAGCTGCTGTAAGTTCTCTCCAGTACAAAAAATATTTGTATCATCTGCAAATAGAATAAACTGTAGTATATCTGATGTTCTGCATATATCATTGATATAGAGGATAAACAGCTTTGGTCCCAATACTGACCCCTGCGGAACTCCACAAACAATGTCCATACACTCTGATTGATATTCCCCAATTTTCACAAATTGCTGCCTGTCTCTCAAATAACTCTTTACCCATTCTAACACCACTCCTCTAATGCCGTAGTACTCCAGTTTATCAAGTAATATGTCATGATTAATTGTGTCAAAAGCTTTTTTTAGGTCAATGAATACACTAACTATACATTGTCTTTTATCTATATTGTTGGTGATATTTTCGATCAGTTCCATTAATGCCAATGATGTTGATCTATTTGATCTGAAACCATACTGACTATCCATTATTATTTTGTGTTTATCTATAAATTTCTCAAGTCTATTACTAAAGACTTTTTCCAGTATTTTTGAAAATTGAGAAAGTAGAGAGACAGGCCTATAATTTGTGAATTGGTGTCTGTCACCATTTTTAAACAGTGGTGTTACTTTAGCTGTTTTCATTTGTTTTGGGAATGTACCAGTTTGTAAGGACAAATTGCAAATGTGTGTTAAGGGTTTGGAAATGCCCTCTATCACTCTCTTAACGATTTCCATATCAATGTCGTCAGAGTCTGTAGAGTTTTTTGTTTGTAATTTCCCAACAATATCAATGATTTCCATTTCTTCCACCACCTTTAAGAACATTGAATGAGGATTGCGGTCAATGAGTCTGGTTTCTTTCTCTACAGAATCTGTTATATCAGGAATTGTTTCAGCCAAGTCTGGCCCAACACTTACAAAGAATTTGTTGAAATCATTTACCACATCGCTCATATTAGTAATATTTCTATCATTATTTGCGAAATACGAAGGATAGTCTGCCTGCCCCGAGCCCTTTTTGATGATGGTATTTAATGTTTTCCAGATCCCTTTAATATTATTTTTATTCATAATCAGTAATTTTTCATAGTATTCCTTTTTACATGACCTTAAAATACTCGTTAATTTATTTTTATATTTCTTGTATTTATTTTCAGCTTCTGTATTTCTGTTCATTATAAATTCTCTGTATAAGGTATTTTTCTTCTTACATGCATTTTGCAATCCTTTTGTAATCCATGGGCACTCTGCATATTTTTGTTTTTTACCATATTTCTTTACTGGGCAATGACTATTATATAACAGTTTAAATTTTCCTAAAAAAATCTCATAAGCTTTATCAATATTTTTTTCCTTATACAGCATCTCCCATTCTTGCTTGAGTAAATCACTTTTGAATGCGTTTATTGACTCTTCTGTTCTCACTCGTTTGTATTTTATTGTGTTTTGCTGTTTAACCTTCCTGTAATTGCTGTTATACACTATAAAAACAGGTAGATGATCACTGATGTCATTAATTAGGAGACCACTTATGGTTCTATTTTCTATTTCATTAGTAAATATATTGTCTATTAGGGTTGCCGACTGTGCTGTAATCCTATGGAACGCCAGGACTGCCATAATGAATTAATTAAATACACCATTAAATAATTAATTAAATGTGGCAATAATTAATTAAAATTGGAATTAATTAATTAAATAAATAGTTATGACACATGTAATTAATTAATTATTGACACATTTAATTAATTATTTATGTATTTCACATTTTAATTAATTACTGACACATTTAATTAATTAATTATTGACACATTTAATTAATTATTTATGTATTTCACATTTTAATTAATTATTGACACATTTCATTAATTATTGACACATTTAATTAATTATTTAATGATATATTTATTTATTTCATTTTGGCAGTCCTGACGCCTGGCTCTCATCATGAAATAATTTTATCAAACTCAGGGGGCGGGGTTAACGCTGATCGAGTCAAAACCATTGCTTTGGCCTGGTGGCCATTGTTTCTAGCACACAACAACCGGCATGTGGAAGCTAACAGAACTGAGCTTTGAAAAACCCTGTTTGTGTGTTACCAAATACCGTTTTAATATTTTTTTAGCCGAGAATGTAGTGGTTTAATCTTCATGTGTCTGGTCGGTTTGTCAAGATACAGCCTCTTTGCAAAAGTGTTTCGAGGATTTCGGAGATGTCTGCCCAGTCTCACGGCAAAGCGTGGGATAGACCCGCTCGCCTCGCAAGCAATCCCACCGACAAAGTGCAGGCCCCGGTACACAGCTGTAGTAACCCCCGCTGACTTCTTTTACTGAGGTTATATTTATCGGTGTTTTATTTCCTGATGTTCTTATGTGTCCTACATGTTTCAGTCGCCAATTCTGAATTATAACTAACATTAAAAACATGTTTAAGGAGGAGAGAGAGCAAATAAATCTGTTTAACATCTGATCTTTGGGTTTTTGTTCAGTAATCAGCGTGACCTGTGTATAAACACATAAAAGAGATAACGTTGGTGTTTCCGTCATGTAGTAACTGCTGGCTTTAACTGTACAAAGGTTGTTCGACACTATGAAACACATACAGACTTCATGATGTTCGGCTAATATTTTTATTGTGAATATTAATCATGCTGACCTCGCTCTGTACACCACGCAGCGAGGTCAGCATATCCACGATATCCTCAGCTCCATGAGTTAACACAAAGTTTCCCAGCTGACTATCTAACTGCCAACTATTCCAGAGACGTGAAAATATACAGCATAAAGAAAAGTGTAAGAGACTCAGCAGCAGATTAGAATAACATTTATACATTTAATAAATCACCAAATGAATCCAAGAAACGAGCAAACCTGTTCCGACAATTTGAATTTGTATTCCCTCAGCTGCAGACTCGCTGCTGTTTAAATGTTTGAAAAGGAAGATTAGATATAAAAAACGTCAAACATAGACTCAGTCTGCCTTCACATTTGATATGAGGCCAGCACGTATAGTGGCCTCAGCAGGCTATTACTGAAATACACGTGCTATATCATAAACTATGATATAAACAGGGAGGTCCTATTAACATGTTTAGTTTTAAAGGACACCTTCCTGCCTTTAGTCTCATTCATGAGCAGTATTAGTTTTCTTCTAACATCCAGAAGTCTGCACGATGTGTTTCATAGTTTGTAACAAGCCTTTGACAGGTAAACATAACATGACCGAAAAAGCAAAAAAAAAGCAAAAAAAAAGAGAGAGAGTGTTGACATAAGAAGAGAAAATTCTCTCAATTATGGAGACAGACAAATGGTTCATTTATGTTTGATGTGTGTTTATTCCTCCCTAAATATCGTCGGTGAAGTTCGCCATGCACGTCAGATTTTCCTGCGCATTTTTATACCTCTGCCAACAGAGAGAGAGAAAAAAATCACATTCTAACAGACAGCTGGTGCTTAGAATACAGTTGAATAACTATTAAAAAACAGATGATATTTAGATGATAGTTCAGTCTAACACATGTGCCACTGAACCATTAAACGTCTGTGAAACTATGCAGTTATGAAACGTAACTTTAACCTCAGCCAAACCGATTTGCTCAGTTGTAAATAAAACAGCGAAGTAAACGTGACCCGACAGACAGAACCTGAGTGAATGAAGTCCAGCGTTTAACCACTGAGAGCTAAAACTCAGCTGAGGTTTGAAAGCTGTGTGCCGGTGATTGGACATCAGCCGCTGATAAAGCTGTTCGCCTATAAAGTGCTCTGTAAGGAAACGAGCTCCAGCAGCTCTGCGCTCGGGGAAAACACTATATTTACTTATCTTGTGCAGAAAAATGCGCTGACATTGCGTTATATCGAGCACCGGCTGCCCAGTTAAACTGTGACTATCACCAGGTAACTAGGCGTGTTTCTTGAATTAGCAGCAGGTGTTAAACAGCTGACAGATGAGGAGGAGGATGCATGCAGGTAAACTGAGGGTCTGTTGAGCTGATCGCTGGTTTCGTGAGAAAAATGTCAGCTCGTTCTTTATGTTACAGAAGCACAGAGACACAAGACCAGGCGGAAAGAGACGATCGTTCGGTGAAAATGAGAATCTGCGAATGCAACATGTGGAACACGGAGAGTGGAATATGTAAACAAACCGGTTAACGTAACCCCCTCGGTGCACTCTGCATGCTAACTGTTAGCAGAGCTAGTGAAATCTCTGAAAACATCTGAGCACTTTTGCAAACATGTTCTATGTTGACAACCTGACCAGACATACGTCGCGACATTCGTGGCTAAAACACTGTTAAAAGTGTAGCTGGTGACAGAAAAACGGGGTATTTTAAAACTACACCACCACCATTGCTGCTTGTGATTTGATCTGCATTCTGGGATAACTGGCTGCCCCAAGTCTACACAAGCAATCGATTTTCTAGGATCGACCTGTTTTGACTTACTTTGCACGGCAACCAATCAAATGTTAGAGAAGCTGCATGGGCAGCGTTAACCCCGCCCCCTGAGTTTGATGGGTGAGGCTGACAGATAAAATTATTTCATGACGAGAGCCAGGCGTCAGGACTGCCAAAATGAAATAAATAAATATATCATTAAATAATTAATTAAATGTGTCAATAATTAATTAAATGTGTCAATAATTAATTAAAATGTGAAATACATAAATAATTAATTAAATGTGTCAATAATTAATTAATTACATGTGTCAATAATTAATTAAAATGTGAAATACATAAATAATTAATTAAATGTGTCAATAATTAATTAATTACATGTGTCATAACTATTTATTTAATTAATTAATTCCAATTTTAATTAATTATTGCCACATTTAATTAATTATTTAATGGTGTATTTAATTAATTCATTATGGCAGTCCTGGCGTTCCATATAATCCTGCTGGGCTTAGTGATCACTGGAAAAAGTCCCAAGCTATACATTGTATTAATAAATTCCTCTGTCGCTCTCTGCTTGTTTGGATTTAGTAGATCTATGTTAAAATCCCCACAAATGAACATGACTTTTTGATTTGTCCTAATGAATGTTTTATCTACCCACTCCTTAAAAATTTCAATATTAGAACCTGGTGTTCTATATATACAGCTTACAATGACAGTGAGTAGGACTTCCAGAGACGCTCTGCTTTTCGACAGGAGCGTCGAAGACCACGGGTTTGATTATTTAACCATGGTGTGCAGGAACTAACAGTGCAATGACTAGTTTTGAAAGGAGCAACCTGATTAAGAATGTCAAGACAGTGTTCATTAAAAGAATTAATAAGGATGTCAACCTCGTCAGAAGAAGGTTTAAAATTAAAAAGAGAAGAAAACTTTAAAATGACAGAGTCATCAATAATGCGCCTGCGCCTAATAAAACTTTGGGGAAGAGACTCTGAATTGAACAATACATTAAAAAAGACTGACTTATGATCGCTAAAAGAAACATCATTTAAGTTCATGTGGTCAAGGGAAACACCACAGGTGTAGACAAAGTCCAGAGTATGCCCAGCTGTGTGAGTAGGACCTGATACATGTTGAACAAAATTAAAAGAGTCCATAATGCTCAGGAACTCCTTAGTGGTACTATTTGATGAGTCCTCTGCATGAATGTTGAAGTCACCAACAATGATGACCTCGCCCAGTTTAATCGTGGAAGTTAAAAATTCTTGTAGGTCTGACAGAAAAGCTGCAGCAGACCCAGGTGGACGATAAATTAAAATGCCGTATATGGGCTGTTCTCGTCCAATTTTTATCATAATCATCTCAAAAGAGTTGTAACAGCTTGAGGAGATCATCTGGCATAAGAATGTCTTTTTGAAAATTACCTCTGTTCCACCCCCTCGTCCAGATATCCGAGGCACACAGAGAAATGAACAGTCAGTGGGACACAGCTCTAAAAGATGTGAGACTTCATTCTCACGCTGCCACGTCTCAAAGATAAACATAAAATCAAGCTTCTCCGCACAGAACAAGTCATTTAAGATATAAGACTTGTTGGCAATTGAGCGCGCATTAATTAACATCCATTTAACGCTGCGACCCACCGGGACAGGGGTAGAGTTTCCAGGAACAGAGTTCGTACTATGCGGTAAGCTGTGCAGCAAAACAGGGTTCCTGCCACGATGAGGCATTGCTTTCCATACTTTTAGGTGGAAGCTTGGGTGGTAAACACAGTGGGTTGTGGGGATTAATCCAGCTCTGACAAGTCTCAGGCGGATCTTACCGCTAGCAGCCCAGGAATAAAGCCCCCGAAGATCTGCCTCTTTCCGAAGACGACGGAGCAGGACAACAAAGCCGGCTCTCTTCCCCCGCTTCCTCCGACGAGGCCTCTGAAGCAAAATTGACCAAGAGTGGAGGTGAACCGGGTGCTGCGTCGCGCTCAAGCGGTGGTGGGAAAACAACGTCGTATCGTTGACTCTGAAAGTTATCCATAGCAGATTTGATCGGCAGTAACGCATGGCGATCATAAATCCGAAGGGAGATGACATCGGACAAAACTGTAGCAAGAACACTTGCATAACATATGAAGTAAACAAACACACGGACGGAGGCAGCGGCACAGCCAAACACAGGCGCCATCTTGCTTCTTGGGACAACAACAGTAATAAAAAAATCACACAAAATATGACTCTTTTTTTTTTTGTTTTTAATAGTTGTTAACTTAAAATGGCACCAAATAGTACCCCCAAAGCAAACCTTTCGGTATGCCAACTTTTCTTCAGCTATTTTCAGGGCAGGGTCGGATGATGATGAGCTACAATAAAATGCATCATGGCCTCAATTCAATTCAATTCAATTGTATTTATATAGCGCCAAATCACAACAAAAGTCGCCTCAAGGCGCTTCATAGATACAGAGAAAAACCCAACAATCATATGACCCCCTTTGAGCAAGCACTTTGGCGACAGTGGGAAGGAAAAACTCCCTTTTAACAGGAAGAAACCTCCGGCAGAACCAGGCTCAGGGAGGGGCGGCCATCTGCTGCGACCGGTTGGGGTGAGAGAAGGAAGACAGGATAAAGACATGCTGTGGAAGAGAGACAGAGGTTAATAACAGATATACACTACATTTTCATCAATGACATTTTTCATAAAGCAAGCCTACAAAAGCCTATATGTCATGGTCCTGGGTCATTTTGACCCAGTGTTCTTAGTTTTCCTGTAGTTTTGTATTTTGTTCCTTATGTTCATTGGATTGGTTGGTTTGGTATTTGGATTCCCCCTGTGTCCATGTTTTTATTGTGGTGTTTGTTCTGGTACCGTGTTCCCATCCTTTGTGTTCTGTGTTCTCCTCATCCCCCCATATTCATCCTTCTTCTCTGCCTCTCTCTCTCTGTGCTCATCTCTGTGTACTGTGTTGTGTTTAAGGTCCACATCTTGGTGTCAGTATTTTCAGTTTCGTGTCCTCCCTGCTCGCTAATTGTCTTCAGCTGTGTTCCCCGTGTGTTCCCACTTCCCTCATTACCTTCTGTGTATTTATGTCAGAGTGTCCCTTTGTTCTGTGTTGCGTCGTCCCTCTAGGTTGTGTGCATTTACCGTGTCTTCCCAGCGCCTCAGCTTTAGTTGCTCCCAGGTTAGTTATTGTATGGCTTCTTACGTTCCTGTTAATAAAGACCTGCCTTTGAGGTCATCACCGTGTGTCTAGAGCTGTGCATTTGGGTCCTCTCTTGCCTTTACACAGCTGCCACTTGACACTATATTTAGATGAAGGTCAGATGGAGGTCTCAGACTGCTTGCTGCTGGATTGGAAAAGAAAACACCAAAAAAGAGCCACGTGACAGCAACTGCAACATTGCTACTAAATTTGAAAAGTGACTTGTTGATGACTTGTGATGTGTTGGAGCTTTTGCTCCATAACCTTTTAGTTCATGGTGCGCAGAAATCATTTGAGCCACATGTGATTCCGAAGATCCTCCAGGGTGAAGCGGTCCTTGTAGTGCTTCCTCAGACACCCCGTCAAAAAATCCCTGCATTCTTTACAGAAATGAAATACTCTTGTTAAAGTTATCCACAAAGTTATTTCACCTTTCTTATATCAACAGCCCTTTTGGCAGAAATCTTACTGTTTGAAATGTCAGCTAAAATCGGTGGGTTTTGGTTGATGATCTTGTAGTCGCAGTCAAATGGTAACTTGTTGTGTAACAGCTGGTACATCACAACACCCAGCTGCCAGGCTGTAGTATATTCTGCAGAGCAGAAGCCGTACATGAACCACTCTGGACTATAGTAGATCCTGGTTCCTAAAACACAAAGATAAGAAGAATTAATGGGGAGGGAACATGATGTGGAGACAGTTCATGACAGCACAACGCTGTGGCTGAAAACATACCTGCGTTCCTCCTGAACCTTTGTCCCGGAGTAAACGTGACTCCACAGCCAAAATCGATGTATCGCACTCGGGGTTCCTCCGAAGATGTTTCAATTAGAATGTTGTGTGGTTTAATATCTCGGTGGAAAACCCCCTTGTTATCCATCGTAATGGCTGCGTCAACTAGTTGCTTCATTATGACCTAAAAGAAAGGAAGCCATATTTGGAGCACAGGACATTCTCTATGAAAAACTGCTGTAAGCTCCAAATGCTCGTCACTTACCTTAACATGTGTCTCTGACAGAGGTTTATCTGTAGTTTTGAGGTAATTGTCTAAGTCCATGCAATTTTCTGGTTTCTCAAAAACCATAATAAGCTCATCTTCCAGATCAAACCAGTCAAGTAGAAGTGGGGTTATACTGCTTTCCGTATCGTGTGGTCCAGCCCCAACTTGTATCAGTAGCGCCACCTCCAGGGGAACATCAGTACTTTTCCCATTCCAATCCTTCAGAAGGAAAGTTACTTCAGGTCAGTATTCAGAATTTCAACAAAAGTAGCTATCAGCGTACAGACAGTTTTGAAATAGTCACAAAATGACCTGATCTTTAAAAAGCATTCTTTCCACTGAAACATGTCAGTTTAAACAATAAGGTGACCCACTGTTCATAGAATTCGACCATATTTCCTGACGATTTCACACACAACTGTGAGACCAGTCTGGTTCATGCACGGAGGAAATACGTGCCTTATGCTTGATGCCTGAGAAGGCCTGAAATAATATAAATACCTGCTGGAATAAGAAAAGACGCTTACCATTGTTGTGCGCGCAAGTCTGCGCTGTTGAACATGTTTGATTGCCACCTGCATTAAAGACATTTTCTGGGTTAGAGAAGTACAAACAGGAATAAACTGAAGATCTGTGAAATGCAAATGTAAGAAGCCATACTGGAAAACTGTCTTTTATGCGTATTCCAGAAAACACGGTGGCAAAGCCTCCATGACCCAGCACCTCCAGCTCTTGATATTTTTCCAGGAAGTCTTCTGCAGACACACAGGAAAAACATACAGGTTATGACTTGTTACACAGAAAACAGCTGGCACAGTCCTATAGAGCTTTGCTATAACATTTCTATTAATTGGTAAATAGCAGCTACATTTTAGCAGATTAGTAGGTAGGTAACGTCACTACTGCCCAGAGTGTCTCTTATTGTCGATTGGTCCCACAGGAATCAAACCCAATCTCAAACCCCAGGACAAATTCTAAAGGATCTTGTGATCCAGCTCAGAAATATTGCCATTATCTTACCTTTTCTGTCAGTGCCGGATATCCTCGGTGAGTCACATGTTTCAGAGGGTTCCTGGGTGGGACTCTCCTCTGGGCTCGTTGTCCTGCTTTTTTTGCTGGATGGTCCCTCAGATTCGTCACTAGTGCTCTTCCGTTTGTTGCTCCTCTTAATTATACTAGAGTCGCTTGAAGGCACTATGAGAAGGCCAACTAAAATGGAAAAAGTAGTTTGACTTTAAGCATTTTCAGTCCAACTCTGTGTCAACTGCTTTCTACTGACTTTCTAAGGTCTGGCAATCGTGCATTAAAGCAATAACTGCACACTGAAAATCAACACAAAGAAGGCTAAATGAACCAACTACAAAGTTAAAGACCGTTAAGTACACAGTTAAAGTCACAAAATAAACTACATAGCCAAGATAATGTCACAGCTAAAACAGGTCTTATCACTTACATTTCAAACTGGATTCCCCAGAAACAAAGTGGCTGGGACCCGGTTTTGGACCTCCACTGCTTTTGCTTTTTTTGGGGGATTTGTCCAGTCTTTCAGGTAAGTCCCTTCTCTTTCTTCCCTCTATTCTTCCATCTGGAGTCATCTTCACCAGTGTGGAGATGCAAGGCTCTGTTTGGTGTCCTGAAATCAACAAAAGATGATTTTGTTTAAGTCAAATTCAGTTGCCTCAAATAAAAACCCAGAAGCATGCATAATTACCATATGAATCCCATTTGACTTACCTAGAGGGTTATTCAGATCCACAGGACGTGGTGCAGTATAAGTTGGCCAAGACTTTGACATTGTGTGATTCATTTAGGTTAATTTAGTTTCAGGATTTCACTCTTCACTCTGCAAAGATGCAATGAGCTGTGTGTGAGAACTATGATCTTTAGTGTCTTATAACAATGTCTTATAACAACGAGGTGATGACATCACAAGATTTTGGAATTCTTGGTTTCCATAGCTACAGAACATCAGCCTGGGCTAGGCAGTAGTTTCTGGTGAAGGCAAAGTTCTGTAAAGATTTATTTAGGGGTGCAATATTGCAAAAACTGTAGCGCAGCTGCATAAATGCATGTTTATAGAGGGCTGCTTCAAGGTGGGAACTGTGCTTCTACAACAAAGGCCATAAAACTAGTTAGGAACAAGCAATGGATATTATAGATAATATTGTAGCTATTATACCAACAAGAAGGACTCTCTTTGGGCAGCATTTACTTGTAAGGCAGTAGTGAAGGCTAATGGATAGCTTTGCAGGCTAAAAGCTAGCAGCACAGGTTAAGTCAAAATTCACTTGATTTCAGTTTTATTTACAGCACCAAATCACAAAAACAGTTGCCTAAAGGTGCTGGAATGTGTTGACTGATCTATAAATCGTATCTGTGCGCATTATTGTGACTAGTTACTCACTAAATGTATGAGCAGTATTGGATGTAATGCATAATAAAATTATGCGTTACTGTGATGAGGTTATATTTTTCAAGGTTCAAAGGCTATAGAAAGAAAGCACGTGTAGCCCAGTGAATTTGAACTTCCACAGTTATTCTTTTTCCTTTCCTGCCTAATGTATTTTCTTATAATTTCTCAATAATTTATTTGCTCTGTTTTACCTAACCTCCGACTGTCTTGGTGAGTGTTGTGGAAGTTAGTATTGTTAGCTGATGTAACAAGCATGGTACCTGCTTCCCAACTCTATCGGTGTGGGGTTTTTTTCTTTTTTTCTTTAACCGCTGGTTGTTCATATTTATGTTCCACTTGTATACCTCATCTGTTTGTATGTTGTATACTCACTGATTGTTCAATAAAGTTCTTGTTAAAATTACACACATATATATATATATTAGGGGTGCAACAATACACAAAATTCACGGTTCGGTTCGATACTTTGGTATCACGGTTCGATATTTTTTTGATACAAAAAAAATGTTCATGCCTTTTTAATTTGTCATTTATTAAAATTATAAATATATATTTTAACTCAAAAGTACAGTTTTTAAATTTAACCCTAACCCTTGTGCGTGTTTTTTATTTTGACAGCGAATGCGCACCTGCGGACCACTTATGTGCAGCCCTGGTTATTTAGCTCATCATATCGCAGCCACAGAAATTCTTTTGTCCATGAAACCATAAAGCTGCACTTTCTTTTTGCCTTATAGTCTGATTTGTCATAACTTCTCCGTTTTGTGGTAAGCTTTTCTTTGGCTGTCACTTCTTCACCCTGACCTGTCTTATTTGGCTCAGCAGAACTAAAATATATATCCTGCTGCTTTTACACACGCACTCACATAACGCTCAGCGATTCTCTGCGCGATCAACCTCTCACATGTTTAAGCTGCAGGAGATTTCACTTGTCATGTTTGCGTAGTAAGCTAACGATTGATAAGACGATGTCAGAGGAATTGGTGCACAAATTATCATCACTCACCAATCAGTGCTGTCGCTCTCTATACACAGTTCGTGCGATTGCAAAGTGAAAGCAAAAAACAAGCGCAAATTCAAACGCGATTTCAATATGTCACATATTGACAGTATATAAGTATTGTCTTGAGCACTGTTAGTGCCAACATATATAAATGGCAAAATAAAATAAAAATACTTCATGAATATCTCATAATTGTATATATTTGTGCATTTGAGCTGAGCATTGAGCGGGGACTTTTCACTATCGATCGATTATGATCAATGACAGTGAACCTGAGCACCTCCCCTACCTTTGGTGTGCGCTCACGCAGCTTGTAGAAAAAGTTTAGTGTGGAAGAAGTGGAGAAGGTGGAGCTGAAAAGCTGACATAAAACAATTAAAACTAAAAATGGCTGCAGCAAAATGTGTCGATTTAACCGCCATGTTAGCTGTCAGTGCTGCTGCACCAGCAGCAAGCGGTAACAACTAGTGACAACCAGTGAGAACCAGCAACAACCGGTAACCAAGCCTCACAGTCAAATATTGTTTGAAACAGATACTTGGATTTCAAATAATTTAGAACTGATAGTACCATTTATGTGATGCTCCTCTTCTATCCAAATCACCTGAAAGGCAACAAAAAAGATTCTCTATCCCTGGTGATTGCTGCAACCAGCAGCACAGCAGTGAAAAAAAAGCAGTGATCATTTGTATGTAAACAACACATGAGTTATTGGATGTGATCGCTACAGGTTATCACATCCAATATGGCAACAGCTCTTGAGCAATGTGTGCATGACATGACAAAGGTTAATAAGAGGCCTAACATTGTAGAGGGAAGCCAAAGTGTTTGAGGAGAACTCGGAAAGACACAGGCCATCACCATGGACTCAACCAAAAAGGATGAATGCATGTTGTGTGCATGCTGCATACCTATGTGTTCAAAGTAAAACGTGTGTACTGAACAGAGCATTTGCCATCCAGAAGCATTTATTGTATTTGTAATCATGCTTTTGTATCATATTTTATGAAGAAGACTAGTCAGTTGGCAATATGGCGCCACCTGTTGTCATCTTCTCTCTGCTCTGATTCCCAAATGTGGTCAAACATTAATATAGTATATACAACAGTAATGAAAAAATCACACAAAATATGACTCTTTTTTTTTTTTTTTAATAGTTGTTAACTTAAAATGGCACCAAATAGTACCCCCAAAGCAAACCTTTCGGTATGCCAACATTTCTTCAGCTACTTTCAGGGCAGGGTCGGATGATGATGAGCTACAATAAAATGCATCATGGCCTCACTTCAATTCAAGGGTCGCGGGGGGCGCTGGAGCCTATCCCAGCTGTCATAGGGCGAGAGGCAGGGTACACCCTGGACAGGTCGCCAGTCTGTCGCAGGGCCAACACACAGGGACAGACAACCATTCACACTCACGTTCACACCTAATGGCAATTTGGATTATCCAATTAACCTATCCCCACAAGCTGCATGTCTTTGGACGGTGGGAGGAAGCCGGAGTACCCGGAGGGAACCCACGCAAACACGGGGAGAACATGCAAACTCCACACAGAAAGACCCCAGCCTGATGTTGGAATTGAACTCAGGACCTTCTTGCTGTGCGGCAACAGTGCTAACCACCGTGCCACCGTGCTGCCCAATTCAATTCAATTGTATTTATATAGCGCCAAATCACAACAAAAGTCGCCTCAAGGCGCTTCATAGATACAGAGAAAAACCCAACAATCATATGACCCCCTTTGAGCAAGCACTTTGGCGACAGTGGGAAGGAAAAACTCCCTTTTAACAGGAAGAAACCTCCGGCAGAACCAGGCTCAGGGAGGGGCGGCCATCTGCTGCGACCGGTTGGGGTGAGAGAAGGAAGACAGGATAAAGACATGCTGTGGAAGAGAGACAGAGGTTAATAACAGATATACACTACATTTTCATCAATGACATTTTTCATAAAGCAAGCCTACAAAAGCCTATATGTCATGGTCCTGGGTCATTTTGACCCAGTGTTCTTAGTTTTCCTGTAGTTTTGTATTTTGTTCCTTATGTCCATTGGATTGGTTGGTTTGGTATTTGGATTCCCCCTGTGTCCATGTTTTTATTGTGGTGTTTGTTCTGGTACCGTGTTCCCATCCTTTGTGTTCTGTGTTCTCCTCATCCCCCCATATTCATCCTTCTTCTCTGCCTCTCTCTCTCTGTGCTCATCTCTGTGTACTGTGTTGTGTTTAAGGTCCACATCTTGGTGTCAGTATTTTCAGTTTCGTGTCCTCCCTGCTCGCTAATTGTCTTCAGCTGTGTTCCCCGTGTGTTCCCACTTCTCTCATTACCTTCTGTGTATTTATGTCAGAGTGTCCCTTTGTTCTGTGTTGCGTCGTCCCTCTAGGTTGTGTGCATTTACCGTGTCTTCCCAGCGCCTCAGCTTTAGTTGCTCCCAGGTTAGTTATTGTATGGCTTCTTACGTTCCTGTTAATAAAGACCTGCCTTTGAGGTCATCACCGTGTGTCTAGAGCTGTGCATTTGGGTCCTCTCTTGCCTTTACACAGCTGCCACTTGACACTATATTTAGATGAAGGTCAGATGGAGGTCTCAGACTGCTTGCTGCTGGATTGGAAAAGAAAACACCAAAAAAGAGCCACGTGACAGCAACTGCAACATTGCTACTAAATTTGAAAAGTGACTTGTTGATGACTTGTGATGTGTTGGAGCTTTTGCTCCATAACCTTTTAGTTCATGGTGCGCAGAAATCATTTGAGCCACATGTGATTCCGAAGATCCTCCAGGGTGAAGCGGTCCTTGTAGTGCTTCCTCAGACACCCCGTCAAAAAATCCCTGCATTCTTTACAGAAATGAAATACTCTTGTTAAAGTTATCCACAAAGTTATTTCACCTTTCTTATATCAACAGCCCTTTTGGCAGAAATCTTACTGTTTGAAATGTCAGCTAAAATCGGTGGGTTTTGGTTGATGATCTTGTAGTCGCAGTCAAATGGTAACTTGTTGTGTAACAGCTGGTACATCACAACACCCAGCTGCCAGGCTGTAGTATATTCTGCAGAGCAGAAGCCGTACATGAACCACTCTGGACTATAGTAGATCCTGGTTCCTAAAACACAAAGATAAGAAGAATTAATGGGGAGGGAACATGATGTGGAGACAGTTCATGACAGCACAACGCTGTGGCTGAAAACATACCTGCGTTCCTCCTGAACCTTTGTCCCGGAGTAAACGTGACTCCACAGCCAAAATCGATGTATCGCACTCGGGGTTCCTCCGAAGATGTTTCAATTAGAATGTTGTGTGGTTTAATATCTCGGTGGAAAACCCCCTTGTTATCCATCGTAATGGCTGCGTCAACTAGTTGCTTCATTATGACCTAAAAGAAAGGAAGCCATATTTGGAGCACAGGACATTCTCTATGAAAAACTGCTGTAAGCTCCAAATGCTCGTCACTTACCTTAACATGTGTCTCTGACAGAGGTTTATCTGTAGTTTTGAGGTAATTGTCTAAGTCCATGCAATTTTCTGGTTTCTCAAAAACCATAATAAGCTCATCTTCCAGATCAAACCAGTCAAGTAGAAGTGGGGTTATACTGCTTTCCGTATCGTGTGGTCCAGCCCCAACTTGTATCAGTAGCGCCACCTCCAGGGGAACATCAGTACTTTTCCCATTCCAATCCTTCAGAAGGAAAGTTACTTCAGGTCAGTATTCAGAATTTCAACAAAAGTAGCTATCAGCGTACAGACAGTTTTGAAATAGTCACAAAATGACCTGATCTTTAAAAAGCATTCTTTCCACTGAAACATGTCAGTTTAAACAATAAGGTGACCCACTGTTCATAGAATTCGACCATATTTCCTGACGATTTCACACACAACTGTGAGACCAGTCTGGTTCATGCACGGAGGAAATACGTGCCTTATGCTTGATGCCTGAGAAGGCCTGAAATAATATAAATACCTGCTGGAATAAGAAAAGACGCTTACCATTGTTGTGCGTGCAAGTCTGCGCTGTTGAACATGTTTGATTGCCACCTGCATTAAAGACATTTTCTGGGTTAGAGAAGTACAAACAGGAATAAACTGAAGATCTGTGAAATGCAAATGTAAGAAGCCATACTGGAAAACTGTCTTTTATGCGTATTCCAGAAAACACGGTGGCAAAGCCTCCATGACCCAGCACCTCCAGCTCTTGATATTTTTCCAGGAAGTCTTCTGCAGACACACAGGAAAAACATACAGGTTATGACTTGTTACACAGAAAACAGCTGGCACAGTCCTATAGAGCTTTGCTATAACATTTCTATTAATTGGTAAATAGCAGCTACATTTTAACAGATTAGTAGGTAGGTAACGTCACTACTGCCCAGAGTGTCTCTTATTGTCGATTGGTCCCACAGGAATCAAACCCAATCTCAAACCCCAGGACAAATTCTAAAGGATCTTGTGATCCAGCTCAGAAATATTGCCATTATCTTACCTTTTCTGTCAGTGCCGGATATCCTCGGTGAGTCACATGTTTCAGAGGGTTCCTGGGTGGGACTCTCCTCTGGGCTCGTTGTCCTGCTTTTTTTGCTGGATGGTCCCTCAGATTCGTCACTAGTGCTCTTCCGTTTGTTGCTCCTCTTAATTATACTAGAGTCGCTTGAAGGCACTATGAGAAGGCCAACTAAAATGGAAAAAGTAGTTTGACTTTAAGCATTTTCAGTCCAACTCTGTGTCAACTGCTTTCTACTGACTTTCTAAGGTCTGGCAATCGTGCATTAAAGCAATAACTGCACACTGAAAATCAACACAAAGAAGGCTAAATGAACCAACTACAAAGTTAAAGACCGTTAAGTACACAGTTAAAGTCACAAAATAAACTACATAGCCAAGATAATGTCACAGCTAAAACAGGTCTTATCACTTACATTTCAAACTGGATTCCCCAGAAACAAAGTGGCTGGGACCCGGTTTTGGACCTCCACTGCTTTTGCTTTTTTTGGGGGATTTGTCCAGTCTTTCAGGTAAGTCCCTTCTCTTTCTTCCCTCTATTCTTCCATCTGGAGTCATCTTCACCAGTGTGGAGATGCAAGGCTCTGTTTGGTGTCCTGAAATCAACAAAAGATGATTTAAGTCAAATTCAGTTGCCTCAAATAAAAACCCAGAAGCATGCATAATTACCATATGAATCCCATTTGACTTACCTAGAGGGTTATTCAGATCCACAGGACGTGGTGCAGTATAAGTTGGCCAAGACTTTGACATTGTGTGATACATTTAGGTTAATTTAGTTTCAGGATTTCACTCTTCACTCTGCAAAGATGCAATGAGCTGTGTGTGAGAACTATGATCTTTAGTGTCTTATAACAATGTCTTATAACAACGAGGTGATGACATCACAAGATTTTGGAATTCTTGGTTTCCATAGCTACAGAACATCAGCCTGGGCTAGGCAGTAGTTTCTGGTGAAGGCAAAGTTCTGTAAAGATTTATTTAGGGGTGCAATATTGCAAAAACTGTAGCGCAGCTGCATAAATGCATGTTTATAGAGGGCTGCTTCAAGGTGGGAACTGTGCTTCTACAACAAAGGCCATAAAACTAGTTAGGAACAAGCAATGGATATTATAGATAATATTGTAGCTATTATACCAACAAGAAGGACTCTCTTTGGGCAGCATTTACTTGTAAGGCAGTAGTGAAGGCTAATGGATAGCTTTGCAGGCTAAAAGCTAGCAGCACAGGTTAAGTCAAAATTCACTTGATTTCAGTTTTATTTACAGCACCAAATCACAAAAACAGTTGCCTAAAGGTGCTGGAATGTGTTGACTGATCTATAAATCGTATCTGTGCGCATTATTGTGACTAGTTACTCACTAAATGTATGAGCAGTATTGGATGTAATGCATAATAAAATTATGCGTTACTGTGATGAGGTTATATTTTTCAAGGTTCAAAGGCTATAGAAAGAAAGCACGTGTAGCCCAGTGAATTTGAACTTCCACAGTTATTCTTTTTCCTTTCCTGCCTAATGTATTTTCTTATAATTTCTCAATAATTTATTTGCTCTGTTTTACCTAACCTCCGACTGTCTTGGTGAGTGTTGTGGAAGTTAGTATTGTTAGCTGATGTAACAAGCATGGTACCTGCTTCCCAACTCTATTGGTGTGGTTTTTTTTCTTTTTTTCTTTAACCGCTGGTTGTTCATATTTATGTTCCACTTGTATACCTCATCTGTTTGTATGTTGTATACTCACTGATTGTTCAATAAAGTTCTTGTTAAAATTACACACATATATATATATATTAGGGGTGCAACAATACACAAAATTCACGGTTCGGTTCGATACTTTGGTGTCACGGTTCGATATTTTTTCGATACAAAAAAAATGTTCATGCCTTTTTAATTTGTCATTTATTAAAATTATAAATATATATTTTAACTCAAAAGTACAGTTTTTAAATTTAACCCTAACCCTTGTGCGTGTTTTTTATTTTGACAGCGAATGCGCACCTGCGGACCACTTATGTGCAGCCCTGGTTATTTAGCTCATCATATCGCAGCCACAGAAATTCTTTTGTCCATGAAACCATAAAGCTGCACTTTCTTTTTGCCTTATAGTCTGATTTGTCATAACTTCTCCGTTTTATGGTAAGCTTTTCTTTGGCTGTCACTTCTTCACCCTGACCTGTCTTATTTGGCTCAGCAGAACTAAAATATATATCCTGCTGCTTTTACACACGCACTCACATAACGCTCAGCGATTCTCTGCGCGATCAACCTCTCACATGTTTAAGCTGCGGGAGATTTCACTTGTCATGTTTGCATAGTAAGCTAACGATTGATAAGACGATGTCAGAGGAATTGGTGCACAAATTATCATCACTCACCAATCAGTGCTGTCGCTCTCTATACACAGTTCGTGCGATTGCAAAGTGAAAGCAAAAAACAAGCGCAAATTCAAACGCGATTTCAATATGTCACATATTGACAGTATATAAGTATTGTCTTGAGCACTGTTAGTGCCAACATATATAAATGGCAAAATAAAATAAAAATACTTCATGAATATCTCATAATTGTATATATTTGTGCATTTGAGCTGAGCATTGAGCGGGGACTTTTCACTATCGATCGATTATGATCAATGACAGTGAACCTGAGCACCTCCCCTACCTTTGGTGTGCGCTCACGCAGCTTGTAGAAAAAGTTTAGTGTGGAAGAAGTGGAGAAGGTGGAGCTGAAAAGCTGACATAAAACAATTAAAACTAAAAATGGCTGCAGCAAAATGTGTCGATTTAACCGCCATGTTAGCTGTCAGTGCTGCTGCACCAGCAGCAAGCGGTAACAACTAGTGACAGCCAGTGAGAACCAGCAACAACCGGTAACCAAGCCTCACAGTCAAATATTGTTTGAAACAGATACTTGGATTTCAAATAATTTAGAACTGATAGTACCATTTATGTGATGCTCCTCTTCTATCCAAATCACCTGAAAGGCAACAAAAAAGATTCTCTATCCCTGGTGATTGCTGCAACCAGCAGCACAGCAGTGAAAAAAAAGCAGTGATCATTTGTATGTAAACAACACATGAGTTATTGGATGTGATCGCTACAGGTTATCACATCCAATATGGCAACAGCTCTTGAGCAATGTGTGCATGACATGACAAAGGTTAATAAGAGGCCTAACATTGTAGAGGGAAGCCAAAGTGTTTGAGGAGAACTCGGAAAGACACAGGCCATCACCATGGACTCAACCAAAAAGGATGAATGCATGTTGTGTGCATGCTGCATACCTATGTGTTCAAAGTAAAACGTGTGTACTGAACAGAGCATTTGCCATCCAGAAGCATTTATTGTATTTGTAATCATGCTTTTGTATCATATTTTATGAAGAAGACTAGTCAGTTGGCAATATGGCGCCACCTGTTGTCATCTTCTCTCTGCTCTGATTCCCAAATGTGGTCAAACATTAATATAGTATATACAACAGTAATGAAAAAATCACACAAAATATGACTCTTTTTTTTTTTTTTTAATAGTTTTTAACTTAAAATGGCACCAAATAGTATACCCCCAAAGCAAACCTTTCGGTATGCCAACATTTCTTCAGCTACTTTCAGGGCAGGGTCGGATGATGATGAGCTACAATAAAATGCATCATGGCCTCAATTCAATTCAAGGGTCGCGGGGGGCGCTGGAGCCTATCCCAGCTGTCATAGGGCGAGAGGCAGGGTACACCCTGGACAGGTCGCCAGTCTGTTGCAGGGCCAACACACAGGGACAGACAACCATTCGCACTCACATTCACACCTAATGGCAATTTGGATTTTCCAATTAACCTATCCCCACAAGCTGCATGTCTTTGGACGGTGGGAGGAAGCCGGAGTACCCGGAGGGAACCCACGCAAACACGGGGAGAACATGCAAACTCCACACAGAAAGACCCCGGCCTGATGTTGGAATTAAACTCAGGACCTTCTTGCTGTGCGGCAACAGTGCTAACCACCGTGCCACCGTGCTGCCCAATTCAATTCAATTCAATTGTATTTATATAGCGCCAAATCACAACAAAAGTCGCCTCAAGGCACTTCATAGATACAGAGAAAAACCCAACAATCATATGACCCCCTTTGAGCAAGCACTTTGGCGACAGTGGGAAGGAAAAACTCCCTTTTAACAGGAAGAAACCTCCGGCAGAACCAGGCTCAGGGAGGGGCGGCCATCTGCTGCGACCGGTTGGGGTGAGAGAAGGAAGACAGGATAAAGACATGCTGTGGAAGAGAGACAGAGGTTAATAACAGATATACACTACATTTTCATCAATGACATTTTCCATAAAGCAAGCCTACAAAAGCCTATATGTCATGGTCCTGGGTCATTTTGACCCAGTGTTCTTAGTTTTCCTGTAGTTTTGTATTTTGTTCCTTATGTCCATTGGATTGGTTGGTTTGGTATTTGGATTCCCCCTGTGTCCATGTTTTTATTGTGGTGTTTGTTCTGGTACCGTGTTCCCATCCTTTGTGTTCTGTGTTCTCCTCATCCCCCCATATTCATCCTTCTTCTCTGCCTCTCTCTCTCTGTGCTCATCTCTGTGTACTGTGTTGTGTTTAAGGTCCACATCTTGGTGTCAGTATTTTCAGTTTCGTGTCCTCCCTGCTCGCTAATTGTCTTCAGCTGTGTTCCCCGTGTGTTCCCACTTCTCTCATTACCTTCTGTGTATTTATGTCAGAGTGTCCCTTTGTTCTGTGTTGCGTCGTCCCTCTAGGTTGTGTGCATTTACCGTGTCTTCCCAGCGCCTCAGCTTTAGTTGCTCCCAGGTTAGTTATTGTATGGCTTCTTACGTTCCTGTTAATAAAGACCTGCCTTTGAGGTCATCACCGTGTGTCTAGAGCTGTGCATTTGGGTCCTCTCTTGCCTTCACACAGCCGCCGCTTGACACTATATTTAGATGAAGGTCAGATGGAGGTCTCAGACTGCTTGCTGCTGGATTGGAAAAGAAAACACCAAAAAAGAGCCACGTGACAGCAACTGCAACATTGCTACTAAATTTGAAAAGTGACTTGTTGATGACTTGTGATGTGTTGGAGCTTTTGCTCCATAACCTTTTAGTTCATGGTGCGCAGAAATCATTTGAGCCACATGTGATTCCGAAGATCCTCCAGGGTGAAGCGGTCCTTGTAGTGCTTCCTCAGACACCCCGTCAAAAAATCCCTGCATTCTTTACAGAAATGAAATACTCTTGTTAAAGTTATCCACAAAGTTATTTCACCTTTCTTATATCAACAGCCCTTTTGGCAGAAATCTTACTGTTTGAAATGTCAGCTAAAATCGGTGGGTTTTGGTTGATGATCTTGTAGTCGCAGTCAAATGGTAACTTGTTGTGTAACAGCTGGTACATCACAACACCCAGCTGCCAGGCTGTAGTATATTCTGCAGAGCAGAAGCCGTACATGAACCACTCTGGACTATAGTAGATCCTGGTTCCTAAAACACAAAGATAAGAAGAATTAATGGGGAGGGAACATGATGTGGAGACAGTTCATGACAGCACAACGCTGTGGCTGAAAACATACCTGCGTTCCTCCTGAACCTTTGTCCCGGAGTAAACGTGACTCCACAGCCAAAATCGATGTATCGCACTCGGGGTTCCTCCGAAGATGTTTCAATTAGAATGTTGTGTGGTTTAATATCTCGGTGGAAAACCCCCTTGTTATCCATCGTAATGGCTGCGTCAACTAGTTGCTTCATTATGACCTAAAAGAAAGGAAGCCATATTTGGAGCACAGGACATTCTCTATGAAAAACTGCTGTAAGCTCCAAATGCTCGTCACTTACCTTAACATGTGTCTCTGACAGAGGTTTATCTGTAGTTTTGAGGTAATTGTCTAAGTCCATGCAATTTTCTGGTTTCTCAAAAACCATAATAAGCTCATCTTCCAGATCAAACCAGTCAAGTAGAAGTGGGGTTATACTGCTTTCCGTATCGTGTGGTCCAGCCCCAACTTGTATCAGTAGCGCCACCTCCAGGGGAACATCAGTACTTTTCCCATTCCAATCCTTCAGAAGGAAAGTTACTTCAGGTCAGTATTCAGAATTTCAACAAAAGTAGCTATCAGCGTACAGACAGTTTTGAAATAGTCACAAAATGACCTGATCTTTAAAAAGCATTCTTTCCACTGAAACATGTCAGTTTAAACAATAAGGTGACCCACTGTTCATAGAATTCGACCATATTTCCTGACGATTTCACACACAACTGTGAGACCAGTCTGGTTCATGCACGGAGGAAATACGTGCCTTATGCTTGATGCCTGAGAAGGCCTGAAATAATATAAATACCTGCTGGAATAAGAAAAGACGCTTACCATTGTTGTGCGCGCAAGTCTGCGCTGTTGAACATGTTTGATTGCCACCTGCATTAAAGACATTTTCTGGGTTAGAGAAGTACAAACAGGAATAAACTGAAGATCTGTGAAATGCAAATGTAAGAAGCCATACTGGAAAACTGTCTTTTATGCGTATTCCAGAAAACACGGTGGCAAAGCCTCCATGACCCAGCACCTCCAGCTCTTGATATTTTTCCAGGAAGTCTTCTGCAGACACACAGGAAAAACATACAGGTTATGACTTGTTACACAGAAAACAGCTGGCACAGTCCTATAGAGCTTTGCTATAACATTTCTATTAATTGGTAAATAGCAGCTACATTTTAGCAGATTAGTAGGTAGGTAACGTCACTACTGCCCAGAGTGTCTCTTATTGTCGATTGGTCCCACAGGAATCAAACCCAATCTCAAACCCCAGGACAAATTCTAAAGGATCTTGTGATCCAGCTCAGAAATATTGCCATTATCTTACCTTTTCTGTCAGTGCCGGATATCCTCGGTGAGTCACATGTTTCAGAGGGTTCCTGGGTGGGACTCTCCTCTGGGCTCGTTGTCCTGCTTTTTTTGCTGGATGGTCCCTCAGATTCGTCACTAGTGCTCTTCCGTTTGTTGCTCCTCTTAATTATACTAGAGTCGCTTGAAGGCACTATGAGAAGGCCAACTAAAATGGAAAAAGTAGTTTGACTTTAAGCATTTTCAGTCCAACTCTGTGTCAACTGCTTTCTACTGACTTTCTAAGGTCTGGCAATCGTGCATTAAAGCAATAACTGCACACTGAAAATCAACACAAAGAAGGCTAAATGAACCAACTACAAAGTTAAAGACCGTTAAGTACACAGTTAAAGTCACAAAATAAACTACATAGCCAAGATAATGTCACAGCTAAAACAGGTCTTATCACTTACATTTCAAACTGGATTCCCCAGAAACAAAGTGGCTGGGACCCGGTTTTGGACCTCCACTGCTTTTGCTTTTTTTGGGGGATTTGTCCAGTCTTTCAGGTAAGTCCCTTCTCTTTCTTCCCTCTATTCTTCCATCTGGAGTCATCTTCACCAGTGTGGAGATGCAAGGCTCTGTTTGGTGTCCTGAAATCAACAAAAGATGATTTTGTTTAAGTCAAATTCAGTTGCCTCAAATAAAAACCCAGAAGCATGCATAATTACCATATGAATCCCATTTGACTTACCTAGAGGGTTATTCAGATCCACAGGACGTGGTGCAGTATAAGTTGGCCAAGACTTTGACATTGTGTGATTCATTTAGGTTAATTTAGTTTCAGGATTTCACTCTTCACTCTGCAAAGATGCAATGAGCTGTGTGTGAGAACTATGATCTTTAGTGTCTTATAACAATGTCTTATAACAACGAGGTGATGACATCACAAGATTTTGGAATTCTTGGTTTCCATAGCTACAGAACATCAGCCTGGGCTAGGCAGTAGTTTCTGGTGAAGGCAAAGTTCTGTAAAGATTTATTTAGGGGTGCAATATTGCAAAAACTGTAGCGCAGCTGCATAAATGCATGTTTATAGAGGGCTGCTTCAAGGTGGGAACTGTGCTTCTACAACAAAGGCCATAAAACTAGTTAGGAACAAGCAATGGATATTATAGATAATATTGTAGCTATTATACCAACAAGAAGGACTCTCTTTGGGCAGCATTTACTTGTAAGGCAGTAGTGAAGGCTAATGGATAGCTTTGCAGGCTAAAAGCTAGCAGCACAGGTTAAGTCAAAATTCACTTGATTTCAGTTTTATTTACAGCACCAAATCACAAAAACAGTTGCCTAAAGGTGCTGGAATGTGTTGACTGATCTATAAATCGTATCTGTGCGCATTATTGTGACTAGTTACTCACTAAATGTATGAGCAGTATTGGATGTAATGCATAATAAAATTATGCGTTACTGTGATGAGGTTATATTTTTCAAGGTTCAAAGGCTATAGAAAGAAAGCACGTGTAGCCCAGTGAATTTGAACTTCCACAGTTATTCTTTTTCCTTTCCTGCCTAATGTATTTTCTTATAATTTCTCAATAATTTATTTGCTCTGTTTTACCTAACCTCCGACTGTCTTGGTGAGTGTTGTGGAAGTTAGTATTGTTAGCTGATGTAACAAGCATGGTACCTGCTTCCCAACTCTATCGGTGTGGTTTTTTTTCTTTTTTTCTTTAACCGCTGGTTGTTCATATTTATGTTCCACTTGTATACCTCATCTGTTTGTATGTTGTATACTCACTGATTGTTCAATAAAGTTCTTGTTAAAATTACACACATATATATATATATTAGGGGTGCAACAATACACAAAATTCACGGTTCGGTTCGATACTTTGGTGTCACGGTTCGATATTTTTTTGATACAAAAAAAATGTTCATGCCTTTTTAATTTGTCATTTATTAAAATTATAAATATATATTTTAACTCAAAAGTACAGTTTTTAAATTTAACCCTAACCCTTGTGCGTGTTTTTTATTTTGACAGCGAATGCGCACCTGCGGACCACTTATGTGCAGCCCTGGTTATTTAGCTCATCATATCGCAGCCACAGAAATTCTTTTGTCCATGAAACCATAAAGCTGCACTTTCTTTTTGCCTTATAGTCTGATTTGTCATAACTTCTCCGTTTTGTGGTAAGCTTTTCTTTGGCTGTCACTTCTTCACCCTGACCTGTCTTATTTGGCTCAGCAGAACTAAAATATATATCCTGCTGCTTTTACACACGCACTCACATAACGCTCAGCGATTCTCTGCGCGATCAACCTCTCACATGTTTAAGCTGCGGGAGATTTCACTTGTCATGTTTGCATAGTAAGCTAACGATTGATAAGACGATGTCAGAGGAATTGGTGCACAAATTATCATCACTCACCAATCAGTGCTGTCGCTCTCTATACACAGTTCGTGCGATTGCAAAGTGAAAGCAAAAAACAAGCGCAAATTCAAACGCGATTTCAATATGTCACATATTGACAGTATATAAGTATTGTCTTGAGCACTGTTAGTGCCAACATATATAAATGGCAAAATAAAATAAAAATACTTCATGAATATCTCATAATTGTATATATTTGTGCATTTGAGCTGAGCATTGAGCGGGGACTTTTCACTATCGATCGATTATGATCAATGACAGTGAACCTGAGCACCTCCCCTACCTTTGGTGTGCGCTCACGCAGCTTGTAGAAAAAGTTTAGTGTGGAAGAAGTGGAGAAGGTGGAGCTGAAAAGCTGACATAAAACAATTAAAACTAAAAATGGGTGCAGCAAAATGTGTCGATTTAACCGCCATGTTAGCTGTCAGTGCTGCTGCACCAGCAGCAAGCGGTAACAACTAGTGACAACCAGTGAGAACCAGCAACAACCGGTAACCAAGCCTCACAGTCAAATATTGTTTGAAACAGATACTTGGATTTCAAATAATTTAGAACTGATACTACCATTTATGTGATGCTCCTCTTCTATCCAAATCACCTGAAAGGCAACAAAAAAGATTCTCTATCCCTGGTGATTGCTGCAACCAGCAGCACAGCAGTGAAAAAAAAGCAGTGATCATTTGTATGTAAACAACACATGAGTTATTGGATGTGATCGCTACAGGTTATCACATCCAATATGGCAACAGCTCTTGAGCAATGTGTGCATGACATGACAAAGGTTAATAAGAGGCCTAACATTGTAGAGGGAAGCCAAAGTGTTTGAGGAGAACTCGGAAAGACACAGGCCATCACCATGGACTCAACCAAAAAGGATGAATGCATGTTGTGTGCATGCTGCATACCTATGTGTTCAAAGTAAAACGTGTGTACTGAACAGAGCATTTGCCATCCAGAAGCATTTATTGTATTTGTAATCATGCTTTTGTATCATATTTTATGAAGAAGACTAGTCAGTTGGCAATATGGCGCCACCTGTTGTCATCTTCTCTCTGCTCTGATTCCCAAATGTGGTCAAACATTAATATAGTATATACAACAGTAATGAAAAAATCACACAAAATATGACTCTTTTTTTTTTTTTTTAATAGTTGTTAACTTAAAATGGCACCAAATAGTACCCCCAAAGCAAACCTTTCGGTATGCCAACATTTCTTCAGCTACTTTCAGGGCAGGGTCGGATGATGATGAGCTACAATAAAATGCATCATGGCCTCACTTCAATTCAATTCAATTCAAGGGTCGCGGGGGGCGCTGGAGCCTATCCCAGCTGTCATAGGGCGAGAGGCAGGGTACACCCTGGACAGGTCGCCAGTCTGTCGCAGGGCCAACACACAGGGACAGACAACCATTCACACTCACGTTCACACCTAATGGCAATTTGGATTATCCAATTAACCTATCCCCACAAGCTGCATGTCTTTGGACGGTGGGAGGAAGCCGGAGTACCCGGAGGGAACCCACGCAAACACGGGGAGAACATGCAAACTCCACACAGAAAGACCCCGGCCTGATGTTGGAATTGAACTCAGGACCTTCTTGCTGTGCGGCAACAGTGCTAACCACCGTGCCACCGTGCTGCCCAATTCAATTCAATTGTATTTATATAGCGCCAAATCACAACAAAAGTCGCCTCAAGGCGCTTCATAGATACAGAGAAAAACCCAACAATCATATGACCCCCTTTGAGCAAGCACTTTGGCGACAGTGGGAAGGAAAAACTCCCTTTTAACAGGAAGAAACCTCCGGCAGAACCAGGCTCAGGGAGGGGCGGCCATCTGCTGCGACCGGTTGGGGTGAGAGAAGGAAGACAGGATAAAGACATGCTGTGGAAGAGAGACAGAGGTTAATAACAGATATACACTACATTTTCATCAATGACATTTTTCATAAAGCAAGCCTACAAAAGCCTATATGTCATGGTCCTGGGTCATTTTGACCCAGTGTTCTTAGTTTTCCTGTAGTTTTGTATTTTGTTCCTTATGTCCATTGGATTGGTTGGTTTGGTATTTGGATTCCCCCTGTGTCCATGTTTTTATTGTGGTGTTTGTTCTGGTACCGTGTTCCCATCCTTTGTGTTCTGTGTTCTCCTCATCCCCCCATATTCATCCTTCTTCTCTGCCTCTCTCTCTCTGTGCTCATCTCTGTGTACTGTGTTGTGTTTAAGGTCCACATCTTGGTGTCAGTATTTTCAGTTTCGTGTCCTCCCTGCTCGCTAATTGTCTTCAGCTGTGTTCCCCGTGTGTTCCCACTTCTCTCATTACCTTCTGTGTATTTATGTCAGAGTGTCCCTTTGTTCTGTGTTGCGTCGTCCCTCTAGGTTGTGTGCATTTACCGTGTCTTCCCAGCGCCTCAGCTTTAGTTGCTCCCAGGTTAGTTATTGTATGGCTTCTTACGTTCCTGTTAATAAAGACCTGCCTTTGAGGTCATCACCGTGTGTCTAGAGCTGTGCATTTGGGTCCTCTCTTGCCTTCACACAGCCGCCGCTTGACACTATATTTAGATGAAGGTCAGATGGAGGTCTCAGACTGCTTGCTGCTGGATTGGAAAAGAAAACACCAAAAAAGAGCCACGTGACAGCAACTGCAACATTGCTACTAAATTTGAAAAGTGACTTGTTGATGACTTGTGATGTGTTGGAGCTTTTGCTCCATAACCTTTTAGTTCATGGTGCGCAGAAATCATTTGAGCCACATGTGATTCCGAAGATCCTCCAGGGTGAAGCGGTCCTTGTAGTGCTTCCTCAGACACCCCGTCAAAAAATCCCTGCATTCTTTACAGAAATGAAATACTCTTGTTAAAGTTATCCACAAAGTTATTTCACCTTTCTTATATCAACAGCCCTTTTGGCAGAAATCTTACTGTTTGAAATGTCAGCTAAAATCGGTGGGTTTTGGTTGATGATCTTGTAGTCGCAGTCAAATGGTAACTTGTTGTGTAACAGCTGGTACATCACAACACCCAGCTGCCAGGCTGTAGTATATTCTGCAGAGCAGAAGCCGTACATGAACCACTCTGGACTATAGTAGATCCTGGTTCCTAAAACACAAAGATAAGAAGAATTAATGGGGAGGGAACATGATGTGGAGACAGTTCATGACAGCACAACGCTGTGGCTGAAAACATACCTGCGTTCCTCCTGAACCTTTGTCCCGGAGTAAACGTGACTCCACAGCCAAAATCGATGTATCGCACTCGGGGTTCCTCCGAAGATGTTTCAATTAGAATGTTGTGTGGTTTAATATCTCGGTGGAAAACCCCCTTGTTATCCATCGTAATGGCTGCGTCAACTAGTTGCTTCATTATGACCTAAAAGAAAGGAAGCCATATTTGGAGCACAGGACATTCTCTATGAAAAACTGCTGTAAGCTCCAAATGCTCGTCACTTACCTTAACATGTGTCTCTGACAGAGGTTTATCTGTAGTTTTGAGGTAATTGTCTAAGTCCATGCAATTTTCTGGTTTCTCAAAAACCATAATAAGCTCATCTTCCAGATCAAACCAGTCAAGTAGAAGTGGGGTTATACTGCTTTCCGTATCGTGTGGTCCAGCCCCAACTTGTATCAGTAGCGCCACCTCCAGGGGAACATCAGTACTTTTCCCATTCCAATCCTTCAGAAGGAAAGTTACTTCAGGTCAGTATTCAGAATTTCAACAAAAGTAGCTATCAGCGTACAGACAGTTTTGAAATAGTCACAAAATGACCTGATCTTTAAAAAGCATTCTTTCCACTGAAACATGTCAGTTTAAACAATAAGGTGACCCACTGTTCATAGAATTCGACCATATTTCCTGACGATTTCACACACAACTGTGAGACCAGTCTGGTTCATGCACGGAGGAAATACGTGCCTTATGCTTGATGCCTGAGAAGGCCTGAAATAATATAAATACCTGCTGGAATAAGAAAAGACGCTTACCATTGTTGTGCGCGCAAGTCTGCGCTGTTGAACATGTTTGATTGCCACCTGCATTAAAGACATTTTCTGGGTTAGAGAAGTACAAACAGGAATAAACTGAAGATCTGTGAAATGCAAATGTAAGAAGCCATACTGGAAAACTGTCTTTTATGCGTATTCCAGAAAACACGGTGGCAAAGCCTCCATGACCCAGCACCTCCAGCTCTTGATATTTTTCCAGGAAGTCTTCTGCAGACACACAGGAAAAACATACAGGTTATGACTTGTTACACAGAAAACAGCTGGCACAGTCCTATAGAGCTTTGCTATAACATTTCTATTAATTGGTAAATAGCAGCTACATTTTAGCAGATTAGTAGGTAGGTAACGTCACTACTGCCCAGAGTGTCTCTTATTGTCGATTGGTCCCACAGGAATCAAACCCAATCTCAAACCCCAGGACAAATTCTAAAGGATCTTGTGATCCAGCTCAGAAATATTGCCATTATCTTACCTTTTCTGTCAGTGCCGGATATCCTCGGTGAGTCACATGTTTCAGAGGGTTCCTGGGTGGGACTCTCCTCTGGGCTCGTTGTCCTGCTTTTTTTGCTGGATGGTCCCTCAGATTCGTCACTAGTGCTCTTCCGTTTGTTGCTCCTCTTAATTATACTAGAGTCGCTTGAAGGCACTATGAGAAGGCCAACTAAAATGGAAAAAGTAGTTTGACTTTAAGCATTTTCAGTCCAACTCTGTGTGTCAACTGCTTTCTACTGACTTTCTAAGGTCTGGCAATCGTGCATTAAAGCAATAACTGCACACTGAAAATCAACACAAAGAAGGCTAAATGAACCAACTACAAAGTTAAAGACCGTTAAGTACACGGTTAAAGTCACAAAATAAACTACATAGCCAAGATAATGTCACAGCTAAAACAGGTCTTATCACTTACATTTCAAACTGGATTCCCCAGAAACAAAGTGGCTGGGACCCGGTTTTGGACCTCCACTGCTTTTGCTTTTTTTGGGGGATTTGTCCAGTCTTTCAGGTAAGTCCCTTCTCTTTCTTCCCTCTATTCTTCCATCTGGAGTCATCTTCACCAGTGTGGAGATGCAAGGCTCTGTTTGGTGTCCTGAAATCAACAAAAGATGATTTTGTTTAAGTCAAATTCAGTTGCCTCAAATAAAAACCCAGAAGCATGCATAATTACCATATGAATCCCATTTGACTTACCTAGAGGGTTATTCAGATCCACAGGACGTGGTGCAGTATAAGTTGGCCAAGACTTTGACATTGTGTGATTCATTTAGGTTAATTTAGTTTCAGGATTTCACTCTTCACTCTGCAAAGATGCAATGAGCTGTGTGTGAGAACTATGATCTTTAGTGTCTTATAACAATGTCTTATAACAACGAAGTGATGACATCACAAGATTTTGGAATTCTTGGTTTCCATAGCTACAGAACATCAGCCTGGGCTAGGCAGTAGTTTCTGGTGAAGGCAAAGTTCTGTAAAGATTTATTTAGGGGTGCAATATTGCAAAAACTGTAGCGCAGCTGCATAAATGCATGTTTATAGAGGGCTGCTTCAAGGTGGGAACTGTGCTTCTACAACAAAGGCCATAAAACTAGTTAGGAACAAGCAATGGATATTATAGATAATATTGTAGCTATTATACCAACAAGAAGGACTCTCTTTGGGCAGCATTTACTTGTAAGGCAGTAGTGAAGGCTAATGGATAGCTTTGCAGGCTAAAAGCTAGCAGCACAGGTTAAGTCAAAATTCACTTGATTTCAGTTTTATTTACAGCACCAAATCACAAAAACAGTTGCCTAAAGGTGCTGGAATGTGTTGACTGATCTATAAATCGTATCTGTGCGCATTATTGTGACTAGTTACTCACTAAATGTATGAGCAGTATTGGATGTAATGCATAATAAAATTATGCGTTACTGTGATGAGGTTATATTTTTCAAGGTTCAAAGGCTATAGAAAGAAAGCACGTGTAGCCCAGTGAATTTGAACTTCCACAGTTATTCTTTTTCCTTTCCTGCCTAATGTATTTTCTTATAATTTCTCAATAATTTATTTGCTCTGTTTTACCTAACCTCCGACTGTCTTGGTGAGTGTTGTGGAAGTTAGTATTGTTAGCTGATGTAACAAGCATGGTACCTGCTTCCCAACTCTATCGGTGTGGGTTTTTTTTTCTTTTTTTCTTTAACCGCTGGTTGTTCATATTTATGTTCCACTTGTATACCTCATCTGTTTGTATGTTGTATACTCACTGATTGTTCAATAAAGTTCTTGTTAAAATTACACACATATATATATATATTAGGGGTGCAACAATACACAAAATTCACGGTTCGGTTCGATACTTTGGTGTCACGGTTCGATATTTTTTCGATACAAAAAAAATGTTCATGCCTTTTTAATTTGTCATTTATTAAAATTATGAATATATATTTTAACTCAAAAGTACAGTTTTTAAATTTAACCCTAACCCTTGTGCGTGTTTTTTATTTTGACAGCGAATGCGCACCTGCGGACCACTTATGTGCAGCCCTGGTTATTTAGCTCATCATATCGCAGCCACAGAAATTCTTTTGTCCATGAAACCATAAAGCTGCACTTTCTTTTTGCCTTATAGTCTGATTTGTCATAACTTCTCCGTTTTGTGGTAAGCTTTTCTTTGGCTGTCACTTCTTCACCCTGACCTGTCTTATTTGGCTCAGCAGAACTAAAATATATATCCTGCTGCTTTTACACACGCACTCACATAACGCTCAGCGATTCTCTGCGCGATCAACCTCTCACATGTTTAAGCTGCAGGAGATTTCACTTGTCATGTTTGCATAGTAAGCTAACGATTGATAAGACGATGTCAGAGGAATTGGTGCACAAATTATCATCACTCACCAATCAGTGCTGTCGCTCTCTATACACAGTTCGTGCGATTGCAAAGTGAAAGCAAAAAACAAGCGCAAATTCAAACGCGATTTCAATATGTCACATATTGACAGTATATAAGTATTGTCTTGAGCACTGTTAGTGCCAACATATATAAATGGCAAAATAAAATAAAAATACTTCATGAATATCTCATAATTGTATATATTTGTGCATTTGAGCTGAGCATTGAGCGGGGACTTTTCACTATCGATCGATTATGATCAATGACAGTGAACCTGAGCACCTCCCCTACCTTTGGTGTGCACTCACGCAGCTTGTAGAAAAAGTTTAGTGTGGAAGAAGTGGAGAAGGTGGAGCTGAAAAGCTGACATAAAACAATTAAAACTAAAAATGGGTGCAGCAAAATGTGTCGATTTAACCGCCATGTTAGCTGTCAGTGCTGCTGCACCAGCAGCAAGCGGTAACAACTAGTGACAACCAGTGAGAACCAGCAACAACCGGTAACCAAGCCTCACAGTCTAATATTGTTTGAAACAGATACTTGGATTTCAAATAATTTAGAACTGATAGTACCATTTATGTGATGCTCCTCTTCTATCCAAATCACCTGAAAGGCAACAAAAAAGATTCTCTATCCCTGGTGATTGCTGCAACCAGCAGCACAGCAGTGAAAAAAAAGCAGTGATCATTTGTATGTAAACAACACATGAGTTATTGGATGTGATCGCTACAGGTTATCACATCCAATATGGCAACAGCTCTTGAGCAATGTGTGCATGACATGACAAAGGTTAATAAGAGGCCTAACATTGTAGAGGGAAGCCAAAGTGTTTGAGGAGAACTCGGAAAGACACAGGCCATCACCATGGACTCAACCAAAAAGGATGAATGCATGTTGTGTGCATGCTGCATACCTATGTGTTCAAAGTAAAACGTGTGTACTGAACAGAGCATTTGCCATCCAGAAGCATTTATTGTATTTGTAATCATGCTTTTGTATCATATTTTATGAAGAAGACTAGTCAGTTGGCAATATGGCGCCACCTGTTGTCATCTTCTCTCTGCTCTGATTCCCAAATGTGGTCAAACATTAATATATAGTTTTTTATACACAAGTACTTGGAGAAACAAAGGTTTCTGGGGCAATGTGCTCATTTAAAGGCACATATAGGGCTAAGGGCTCAGTTCAAACACAGTGGGTTGTGGGGATTAATCCAGCTCCGACAAGTCTCAGGCGGATCTTACCGCTAGCAGCCCAGGAATAAAGCCCCCGAAGATCTGCCTCTTTCCGAAGACGACGGAGCAGGACAACAAAGCCGGCTCTCTTCCCCCGCTTCCTCCGACGAGGCCTCTGAAGCAAAATTGAGCTGACCGGCAAGAGTGGAGGTCAACCGGGTGCTGCGTCGCGCTCAAGCGGCGGTGGGAAAACAACGTCGTATCGTTGACTCTGAAAGTTATCCATAGCAGATTTGATCGGCAGTAACGCATGGCGATCATAAATCCGAAGGGAGATGACATCGGACAAAGCTGTAGCAAGAACACTTGCATAACATATGAAGTAAACAAACACACGGACGGAGGCAGCGGCACAGCCAAACACAGGCGCCATCTTGCTTCTTGGGACAACAACAGTAATGAAAAAATCACACAAAATATGACTCTTTTTTTTTTTTTAATAGTTGTTAACTTAAAATGGCACCAAATAGTATCCCCAAAGCAAACCTTTCGGTATGCCAACATTTCTTCAGCTACTTTCAGGGCAGGGTCGGATGATGATGAGCTACAATAAAATGCATCATGGCCTCACTTCAATTCAATTCAATTCAAGGGTCGCGGGGGGCGCTGGAGCCTATCCCAGCTGTCATAGGGCGAGAGGCAGGGTACACCCTGGACAGGTCGCCAGTCTGTCGCAGGGCCAACACACAGGGACAGACAACCATTCACACTCACATTCACACCTAATGGCAATTTGGATTATCCAATTAACCTATCCCCACAAGCTGCATGTCTTTGGACGGTGGGAGGAAGCCGGAGTACCCGGAGGGAACCCACGCAAACACGGGGAGAACATGCAAACTCCACACAGAAAGACCCCAGCCTGATGTTGGAATTGAACTCAGGACCTTCTTGCTGTGCGGCAACAGTGCTAACCACCGTGCCACCGTGCTGCCCAATTCAATTCAATTGTATTTATATAGCGCCAAATCACAACAAAAGTCGCCTCAAGGCACTTCATAGATACAGAGAAAAACCCAACAATCATATGACCCCCTTTGAGCAAGCACTTTGGCGACAGTGGGAAGGAAAAACTCCCTTTTAACAGGAAGAAACCTCCGGCAGAACCAGGCTCAGGGAGGGGCGGCCATCTGCTGCGACCGGTTGGGGTGAGAGAAGGAAGACAGGATAAAGACATGCTGTGGAAGAGAGACAGAGGTTAATAACAGATATACACTACATTTTCATCAATGACATTTTTCATAAAGCAAGCCTACAAAAGCCTATATGTCATGGTCCTGGGTCATTTTGACCCAGTGTTCTTAGTTTTCCTGTAGTTTTGTATTTTGTTCCTTATGTCCATTGGATTGGTTGGTTTGGTATTTGGATTCCCCCTGTGTCCATGTTTTTATTGTGGTGTTTGTTCTGGTACCGTGTTCCCATCCTTTGTGTTCTGCGTTCTCCTCATCCCCCCATATTCATCCTTCTTCTCTGCCTCTCTCTCTCTGTGCTCATCTCTGTGTACTGTGTTGTGTTTAAGGTCCACATCTTGGTGTCAGTATTTTCAGTTTCGTGTCCTCCCTGCTCGCTAATTGTCTTCAGCTGTGTTCCCCGTGTGTTCCCACTTCCCTCATTACCTTCTGTGTATTTATGTCAGAGTGTCCCTTTGTTCTGTGTTGCGTCGTCCCTCTAGGTTGTGTGCATTTACCGTGTCTTCCCAGCGCCTCAGCTTTAGTTGCTCCCAGGTTAGTTATTGTATGGCTTCTTACGTTCCTGTTAATAAAGACCTGCCTTTGAGGTCATCACCGTGTGTCTAGAGCTGTGCATTTGGGTCCTCTCTTGCCTTCACACAGCCGCCGCTTGACACTATATTTAGATGAAGGTCAGATGGAGGTCTCAGACTGCTTGCTGCTGGATTGGAAAAGAAAACACCAAAAAAGAGCCACGTGACAGCAACTGCAACATTGCTACTAAATTTGAAAAGTGACTTGTTGATGACTTGTGATGTGTTGGAGCTTTTGCTCCATAACCTTTTAGTTCATGGTGCGCAGAAATCATTTGAGCCACATGTGATTCCGAAGATCCTCCAGGGTGAAGCGGTCCTTGTAGTGCTTCCTCAGACACCCCGTCAAAAAATCCCTGCATTCTTTACAGAAATGAAATACTCTTGTTAAAGTTATCCACAAAGTTATTTCACCTTTCTTATATCAACAGCCCTTTTGGCAGAAATCTTACTGTTTGAAATGTCAGCTAAAATCGGTGGGTTTTGGTTGATGATCTTGTAGTCGCAGTCAAATGGTAACTTGTTGTGTAACAGCTGGTACATCACAACACCCAGCTGCCAGGCTGTAGTATATTCTGCAGAGCAGAAGCCGTACATGAACCACTCTGGACTATTGTAGATCCTGGTTCCTAAAACACAAAGATAAGAAGAATTAATGGGGAGGGAACATGATGTGGAGACAGTTCATGACAGCACAACGCTGTGGCTGAAAACATACCTGCGTTCCTCCTGAACCTTTGTCCCGGAGTAAACGTGACTCCACAGCCAAAATCGATGTATCGCACTCGGGGTTCCTCCGAAGATGTTTCAATTAGAATGTTGTGTGGTTTAATATCTCGGTGGAAAACCCCCTTGTTATCCATCGTAATGGCTGCGTCAACTAGTTGCTTCATTATGACCTAAAAGAAAGGAAGCCATATTTGGAGCACAGGACATTCTCTATGAAAAACTGCTGTAAGCTCCAAATGCTCGTCACTTACCTTAACATGTGTCTCTGACAGAGGTTTATCTGTAGTTTTGAGGTAATTGTCTAAGTCCATGCAATTTTCTGGTTTCTCAAAAACCATAATAAGTTCATCTTCCAGATCAAACCAGTCAAGTAGAAGTGGGGTTATACTGCTTTCCGTATCGTGTGGTCCAGCCCCAACTTGTATCAGTAGCGCCACCTCCAGGGGAACATCAGTACTTTTCCCATTCCAATCCTTCAGAAGGAAAGTTACTTCAGGTCAGTATTCAGAATTTCAACAAAAGTAGCTATCAGCGTACAGACAGTTTTGAAATAGTCACAAAATGACCTGATCTTTAAAAAGCATTCTTTCCACTGAAACATGTCAGTTTAAACAATAAGGTGACCCACTGTTCATAGAATTCGACCATATTTCCTGACGATTTCACACACAACTGTGAGACCAGTCTGGTTCATGCACGGAGGAAATACGTGCCTTATGCTTGATGCCTGAGAAGGCCTGAAATAATATAAATACCTGCTGGAATAAGAAAAGACGCTTACCATTGTTGTGCGCGCAAGTCTGCGCTGTTGAACATGTTTGATTGCCACCTGCATTAAAGACATTTTCTGGGTTAGAGAAGTACAAACAGGAATAAACTGAAGATCTGTGAAATGCAAATGTAAGAAGCCATACTGGAAAACTGTCTTTTATGCGTATTCCAGAAAACACGGTGGCAAAGCCTCCATGACCCAGCACCTCCAGCTCTTGATATTTTTCCAGGAAGTCTTCTGCAGACACACAGGAAAAACATACAGGTTATGACTTGTTACACAGAAAACAGCTGGCACAGTCCTATAGAGCTTTGCTATAACATTTCTATTAATTGGTAAATAGCAGCTACATTTTAGCAGATTAGTAGGTAGGTAACGTCACTACTGCCCAGAGTGTCTCTTATTGTCGATTGGTCCCACAGGAATCAAACCCAATCTCAAACCCCAGGACAAATTCTAAAGGATCTTGTGATCCAGCTCAGAAATATTGCCATTATCTTACCTTTTCTGTCAGTGCCGGATATCCTCGGTGAGTCACATGTTTCAGAGGGTTCCTGGGTGGGACTCTCCTCTGGGCTCGTTGTCCTGCTTTTTTTGCTGGATGGTCCCTCAGATTCGTCACTAGTGCTCTTCCGTTTGTTGCTCCTCTTAATTATACTAGAGTCGCTTGAAGGCACTATGAGAAGGCCAACTAAAATGGAAAAAGTAGTTTGACTTTAAGCATTTTCAGTCCAACTCTGTGTCAACTGCTTTCTACTGACTTTCTAAGGTCTGGCAATCGTGCATTAAAGCAATAACTGCACACTGAAAATCAACACAAAGAAGGCTAAATGAACCAACTACAAAGTTAAAGACCGTTAAGTACACAGTTAAAGTCACAAAATAAACTACATAGCCAAGATAATGTCACAGCTAAAACAGGTCTTATCACTTACATTTCAAACTGGATTCCCCAGAAACAAAGTGGCTGGGACCCGGTTTTGGACCTCCACTGCTTTTGCTTTTTTTGGGGGATTTGTCCAGTCTTTCAGGTAAGTCCCTTCTCTTTCTTCCCTCTATTCTTCCATCTGGAGTCATCTTCACCAGTGTGGAGATGCAAGGCTCTGTTTGGTGTCCTGAAATCAACAAAAGATGATTTTGTTTAAGTCAAATTCAGTTGCCTCAAATAAAAACCCAGAAGCATGCATAATTACCATATGAATCCCATTTGACTTACCTAGAGGGTTATTCAGATCCACAGGACGTGGTGCAGTATAAGTTGGCCAAGACTTTGACATTGTGTGATTCATTTAGGTTAATTTAGTTTCAGGATTTCACTCTTCACTCTGCAAAGATGCAATGAGCTGTGTGTGAGAACTATGATCTTTAGTGTCTTATAACAATGTCTTATAACAACGAGGTGATGACATCACAAGATTTTGGAATTCTTGGTTTCCATAGCTACAGAACATCAGCCTGGGCTAGGCAGTAGTTTCTGGTGAAGGCAAAGTTCTGTAAAGATTTATTTAGGGGTGCAATATTGCAAAAACTGTAGCGCAGCTGCATAAATGCATGTTTATAGAGGGCTGCTTCAAGGTGGGAACTGTGCTTCTACAACAAAGGCCATAAAACTAGTTAGGAACAAGCAATGGATATTATAGATAATATTGTAGCTATTATACCAACAAGAAGGACTCTCTTTGGGCAGCATTTACTTGTAAGGCAGTAGTGAAGGCTAATGGATAGCTTTGCAGGCTAAAAGCTAGCAGCACAGGTTAAGTCAAAATTCACTTGATTTCAGTTTTATTTACAGCACCAAATCACAAAAACAGTTGCCTAAAGGTGCTGGAATGTGTTGACTGATCTATAAATCGTATCTGTGCGCATTATTGTGACTAGTTACTCACTAAATGTATGAGCAGTATTGGATGTAATGCATAATAAAATTATGCGTTACTGTGATGAGGTTATATTTTTCAAGGTTCAAAGGCTATAGAAAGAAAGCACGTGTAGCCCAGTGAATTTGAACTTCCACAGTTATTCTTTTTCCTTTCCTGCCTAATGTATTTTCTTATAATTTCTCAATAATTTATTTGCTCTGTTTTACCTAACCTCCGACTGTCTTGGTGAGTGTTGTGGAAGTTAGTATTGTTAGCTGATGTAACAAGCATGGTACCTGCTTCCCAACTCTATCGGTGTGGTTTTTTTTCTTTTTTTCTTTAACCGCTGGTTGTTCATATTTATGTTCCACTTGTATACCTCATCTGTTTGTATGTTGTATACTCACTGATTGTTCAATAAAGTTCTTGTTAAAATTACACACATATATATATATATTAGGGGTGCAACAATACACAAAATTCACGGTTCGGTTCGATACTTTGGTGTCACGGTTCGATATTTTTTTGATACAAAAAAAATGTTCATGCCTTTTTAATTTGTCATTTATTAAAATTATAAATATATATTTTAACTCAAAAGTACAGTTTTTAAATTTAACCCTAACCCTTGTGCGTGTTTTTTATTTTGACAGCGAATGCGCACCTGCGGACCACTTATGTGCAGCCCTGCTTATTTAGCTCATCATATCGCAGCCACAGAAATTCTTTTGTCCATGAAACCATAAAGCTGCACTTTCTTTTTGCCTTATAGTCTGATTTGTCATAACTTCTCCGTTTTGTGGTAAGCTTTTCTTTGGCTGTCACTTCTTCACCCTGACCTGTCTTATTTGGCTCAGCAGAACTAAAATATATATCCTGCTGCTTTTACACACGCACTCACATAACGCTCAGCGATTCTCTGCGCGATCAACCTCTCACATGTTTAAGCTGCGGGAGATTTCACTTGTCATGTTTGCATAGTAAGCTAACGATTGATAAGACGATGTCAGAGGAATTGGTGCACAAATTATCATCACTCACCAATCAGTGCTGTCGCTCTCTATACACAGTTCGTGCGATTGCAAAGTGAAAGCAAAAAACAAGCGCAAATTCAAACGCGATTTCAATATGTCACATATTGACAGTATATAAGTATTGTCTTGAGCACTGTTAGTGCCAACATATATAAATGGCAAAATAAAATAAAAATACTTCATGAATATCTCATAATTGTATATATTTGTGCATTTGAGCTGAGCATTGAGCGGGGACTTTTCACTATCGATCGATTATGATCAATGACAGTGAACCTGAGCACCTCCCCTACCTTTGGTGTGCGCTCACGCAGCTTGTAGAAAAAGTTTAGTGTGGAAGAAGTGGAGAAGGTGGAGCTGAAAAGCTGACATAAAACAATTAAAACTAAAAATGGGTGCAGCAAAATGTGTCGATTTAACCGCCATGTTAGCTGTCAGTGCTGCTGCACCAGCAGCAAGCGGTAACAACTAGTGACAACCAGTGAGAACCAGCAACAACCGGTAACCAAGCCTCACAGTCAAATATTGTTTGAAACAGATACTTGGATTTCAAATAATTTAGAACTGATACTACCATTTATGTGATGCTCCTCTTCTATCCAAATCACCTGAAAGGCAACAAAAAAGATTCTCTATCCCTGGTGATTGCTGCAACCAGCAGCACAGCAGTGAAAAAAAAGCAGTGATCATTTGTATGTAAACAACACATGAGTTATTGGATGTGATCGCTACAGGTTATCACATCCAATATGGCAACAGCTCTTGAGCAATGTGTGCATGACATGACAAAGGTTAATAAGAGGCCTAACATTGTAGAGGGAAGCCAAAGTGTTTGAGGAGAACTCGGAAAGACACAGGCCATCACCATGGACTCAACCAAAAAGGATGAATGCATGTTGTGTGCATGCTGCATACCTATGTGTTCAAAGTAAAACGTGTGTACTGAACAGAGCATTTGCCATCCAGAAGCATTTATTGTATTTGTAATCATGCTTTTGTATCATATTTTATGAAGAAGACTAGTCAGTTGGCAATATGGCGCCACCTGTTGTCATCTTCTCTCTGCTCTGATTCCCAAATGTGGTCAAACATTAATATAGTATATACAACAGTAATGAAAAAATCACACAAAATATGACTCTTTTTTTTTTTTTAATAGTTTTTAACTTAAAATGGCACCAAATAGTACCCCCAAAGCAAACCTTTCGGTATGCCAACATTTCTTCAGCTACTTTCAGGGCAGGGTCGGATGATGATGAGCTACAATAAAATGCATCATGGCCTCACTTCAATTCAATTCAATTCAAGGGTCGCGGGGGGCGCTGGAGCCTATCCCAGCTGTCATAGGGCGAGAGGCAGGGTACACCCTGGACAGGTCGCCAGTCTGTCGCAGGGCCAACACACAGGGACAGACAACCATTCACACTCACGTTCACACCTAATGGCAATTTGGATTATCCAATTAACCTATCCCCACAAGCTGCATGTCTTTGGACGGTGGGAGGAAGCCGGAGTACCCGGAGGGAACCCACGCAAACACGGGGAGAACATGCAAACTCCACACAGAAAGACCCCAGCCTGATGTTGGAATTGAACTCAGGACCTTCTTGCTGTGCGGCAACAGTGCTAACCACCGTGCCACCGTGCTGCCCAATTCAATTCAATTGTATTTATATAGCGCCAAATCACAACAAAAGTCGCCTCAAGGCACTTCATAGATACAGAGAAAAACCCAACAATCATATGACCCCCTTTGAGCAAGCACTTTGGCGACAGTGGGAAGGAAAAACTCCCTTTTAACAGGAAGAAACCTCCGGCAGAACCAGGCTCAGGGAGGGGCGGCCATCTGCTGCGACCGGTTGGGGTGAGAGAAGGAAGACAGGATAAAGACATGCTGTGGAAGAGAGACAGAGGTTAATAACAGATATACACTACATTTTCATCAATGACATTTTTCATAAAGCAAGCCTACAAAAGCCTATATGTCATGGTCCTGGGTCATTTTGACCCAGTGTTCTTAGTTTTCCTGTAGTTTTGTATTTTGTTCCTTATGTCCATTGGATTGGTTGGTTTGGTATTTGGATTCCCCCTGTGTCCATGTTTTTATTGTGGTGTTTGTTCTGGTACCGTGTTCCCATCCTTTGTGTTCTGCGTTCTCCTCATCCCCCCATATTCATCCTTCTTCTCTGCCTCTCTCTCTCTGTGCTCATCTCTGTGTACTGTGTTGTGTTTAAGGTCCACATCTTGGTGTCAGTATTTTCAGTTTCGTGTCCTCCCTGCTCGCTAATTGTCTTCAGCTGTGTTCCCCGTGTGTTCCCACTTCCCTCATTACCTTCTGTGTATTTATGTCAGAGTGTCCCTTTGTTCTGTGTTGCGTCGTCCCTCTAGGTTGTGTGCATTTACCGTGTCTTCCCAGCGCCTCAGCTTTAGTTGCTCCCAGGTTAGTTATTGTATGGCTTCTTACGTTCCTGTTAATAAAGACCTGCCTTTGAGGTCATCACCGTGTGTCTAGAGCTGTGCATTTGGGTCCTCTCTTGCCTTCACACAGCCGCCGCTTGACACTATATTTAGATGAAGGTCAGATGGAGGTCTCAGACTGCTTGCTGCTGGATTGGAAAAGAAAACACCAAAAAAGAGCCACGTGACAGCAACTGCAACATTGCTACTAAATTTGAAAAGTGACTTGTTGATGACTTGTGATGTGTTGGAGCTTTTGCTCCATAACCTTTTAGTTCATGGTGCGCAGAAATCATTTGAGCCACATGTGATTCCGAAGATCCTCCAGGGTGAAGCGGTCCTTGTAGTGCTTCCTCAGACACCCCGTCAAAAAATCCCTGCATTCTTTACAGAAATGAAATACTCTTGTTAAAGTTATCCACAAAGTTATTTCACCTTTCTTATATCAACAGCCCTTTTGGCAGAAATCTTACTGTTTGAAATGTCAGCTAAAATCGGTGGGTTTTGGTTGATGATCTTGTAGTCGCAGTCAAATGGTAACTTGTTGTGTAACAGCTGGTACATCACAACACCCAGCTGCCAGGCTGTAGTATATTCTGCAGAGCAGAAGCCGTACATGAACCACTCTGGACTATTGTAGATCCTGGTTCCTAAAACACAAAGATAAGAAGAATTAATGGGGAGGGAACATGATGTGGAGACAGTTCATGACAGCACAACGCTGTGGCTGAAAACATACCTGCGTTCCTCCTGAACCTTTGTCCCGGAGTAAACGTGACTCCACAGCCAAAATCGATGTATCGCACTCGGGGTTCCTCCGAAGATGTTTCAATTAGAATGTTGTGTGGTTTAATATCTCGGTGGAAAACCCCCTTGTTATCCATCGTAATGGCTGCGTCAACTAGTTGCTTCATTATGACCTAAAAGAAAGGAAGCCATATTTGGAGCACAGGACATTCTCTATGAAAAACTGCTGTAAGCTCCAAATGCTCGTCACTTACCTTAACATGTGTCTCTGACAGAGGTTTATCTGTAGTTTTGAGGTAATTGTCTAAGTCCATGCAATTTTCTGGTTTCTCAAAAACCATAATAAGTTCATCTTCCAGATCAAACCAGTCAAGTAGAAGTGGGGTTATACTGCTTTCCGTATCGTGTGGTCCAGCCCCAACTTGTATCAGTAGCGCCACCTCCAGGGGAACATCAGTACTTTTCCCATTCCAATCCTTCAGAAGGAAAGTTACTTCAGGTCAGTATTCAGAATTTCAACAAAAGTAGCTATCAGCGTACAGACAGTTTTGAAATAGTCACAAAATGACCTGATCTTTAAAAAGCATTCTTTCCACTGAAACATGTCAGTTTAAACAATAAGGTGACCCACTGTTCATAGAATTCGACCATATTTCCTGACGATTTCACACACAACTGTGAGACCAGTCTGGTTCATGCACGGAGGAAATACGTGCCTTATGCTTGATGCCTGAGAAGGCCTGAAATAATATAAATACCTGCTGGAATAAGAAAAGACGCTTACCATTGTTGTGCGCGCAAGTCTGCGCTGTTGAACATGTTTGATTGCCACCTGCATTAAAGACATTTTCTGGGTTAGAGAAGTACAAACAGGAATAAACTGAAGATCTGTGAAATGCAAATGTAAGAAGCCATACTGGAAAACTGTCTTTTATGCGTATTCCAGAAAACACGGTGGCAAAGCCTCCATGACCCAGCACCTCCAGCTCTTGATATTTTTCCAGGAAGTCTTCTGCAGACACACAGGAAAAACATACAGGTTATGACTTGTTACACAGAAAACAGCTGGCACAGTCCTATAGAGCTTTGCTATAACATTTCTATTAATTGGTAAATAGCAGCTACATTTTAGCAGATTAGTAGGTAGGTAACGTCACTACTGCCCAGAGTGTCTCTTATTGTCGATTGGTCCCACAGGAATCAAACCCAATCTCAAACCCCAGGACAAATTCTAAAGGATCTTGTGATCCAGCTCAGAAATATTGCCATTATCTTACCTTTTCTGTCAGTGCCGGATATCCTCGGTGAGTCACATGTTTCAGAGGGTTCCTGGGTGGGACTCTCCTCTGGGCTCGTTGTCCTGCTTTTTTTGCTGGATGGTCCCTCAGATTCGTCACTAGTGCTCTTCCGTTTGTTGCTCCTCTTAATTATACTAGAGTCGCTTGAAGGCACTATGAGAAGGCCAACTAAAATGGAAAAAGTAGTTTGACTTTAAGCATTTTCAGTCCAACTCTGTGTCAACTGCTTTCTACTGACTTTCTAAGGTCTGGCAATCGTGCATTAAAGCAATAACTGCACACTGAAAATCAACACAAAGAAGGCTAAATGAACCAACTACAAAGTTAAAGACCGTTAAGTACACAGTTAAAGTCACAAAATAAACTACATAGCCAAGATAATGTCACAGCTAAAACAGGTCTTATCACTTACATTTCAAACTGGATTCCCCAGAAACAAAGTGGCTGGGACCCGGTTTTGGACCTCCACTGCTTTTGCTTTTTTTGGGGGATTTGTCCAGTCTTTCAGGTAAGTCCCTTCTCTTTCTTCCCTCTATTCTTCCATCTGGAGTCATCTTCACCAGTGTGGAGATGCAAGGCTCTGTTTGGTGTCCTGAAATCAACAAAAGATGATTTTGTTTAAGTCAAATTCAGTTGCCTCAAATAAAAACCCAGAAGCATGCATAATTACCATATGAATCCCATTTGACTTACCTAGAGGGTTATTCAGATCCACAGGACGTGGTGCAGTATAAGTTGGCCAAGACTTTGACATTGTGTGATTCATTTAGGTTAATTTAGTTTCAGGATTTCACTCTTCACTCTGCAAAGATGCAATGAGCTGTGTGTGAGAACTATGATCTTTAGTGTCTTATAACAATGTCTTATAACAACGAGGTGATGACATCACAAGATTTTGGAATTCTTGGTTTCCATAGCTACAGAACATCAGCCTGGGCTAGGCAGTAGTTTCTGGTGAAGGCAAAGTTCTGTAAAGATTTATTTAGGGGTGCAATATTGCAAAAACTGTAGCGCAGCTGCATAAATGCATGTTTATAGAGGGCTGCTTCAAGGTGGGAACTGTGCTTCTACAACAAAGGCCATAAAACTAGTTAGGAACAAGCAATGGATATTATAGATAATATTGTTGTTAGGATGCCTGGGTCGTTGACCCTGGGGTTTTGAGTTTATTATATTATTTATACTTTCTAGTCTTTGGTTTCTTTGAGTTCTGTCTTATAGTTTATGTCTCTGTCTTCTCTAGCTGCTCTGTCTCCCCTGTCAGCTGTATCCCCTTGTCTAGTTCGCGTCTCTGTGTATCCTTAGTGGCTATATCCCCGTCTCCAGTCAGTGTCTGTGTCTGCCCTGGTCCCACGTCTCTGTTCCCTCTGTTGCAGTGCGTGCGAGTCTGTGTCTTTGTTCAGTCTGTTTTATGTGTTTCCTGTTTTACTTTGAAAGTCCATGTCTGATGTTAATGTGTCTGATTTGCCCCAGCTGTGTTTCCCTCCTGTTACCCATTCCCTGATTGCTCCCTCTGTGTATTTAAGCCCTGTGTTTCTCTGTGTCCGTGTCGCGATCTACCGTTTAGTTTGCTGTGTGTTTTGCCCATCCACCGGTGTTAGTTTATTTTGACTTTTTTTCCAGTTATGTTATGTTTGCGTTCAGCATTAAAGCTGTTTTGGTTTAAGTTCTGTCTCTGGAGTCTGCACCTTGGGTCCTATTCCTGTCTGCACACAGCCGTCACCTAACAATTGTAGCTATTATACCAACAAGAAGGACTCTCTTTGGGCAGCATTTACTTGTAAGGCAGTAGTGAATGGATAGCTTTGCAGGCTAAAAGCTAACAGCACAGGTTAAGTGTTAAGTGACTGCATAAATACAGTGGATAAATACAATTTTAAAACATATATATTTATTTTCTAAAAAGTGCATTTTAATGCTTATAGTCATGGTTATATCAAGCTGACATTTTGCTGTAATAAATAAAGTCCTAAAGAGACAATGACTTACATCTAGCTTACCCAGTTGTTTATAGTTGACATTTTGGTAACACCTTTGATAATACATCAGTACTTCAAAAATAATAAACCACCAGGTGCACCAGATAAATGCGCAATATTTTGAGATTTGATGTATAGGTATGCACAAACTCTTCAGATTCAGATTAATTTGTTGTCATTTAGTTATTACATCACATATGTATTGCTGAATGAGATAATGTAGACAGAGAAAAACACAAGAAAAAAGACGATGGTATTGTATGTATGAGAACACTAAAATAAATTTTTGAAAGACAGTATATACCGACATAAAATGTAGGCTGTGGATGCCAATTCAATTCAAACACTACAAATTTAGCATAGAAAACATTGGGCACATCTACCTCGTGCCAATTTACCTAATATAGATGGTATAACATATAAGACGCCACTGCACAGGGCTTGAGTTTATTGAACAAATGGTGAGAAATCTTGAAAAAAAATGTCAAACAGAAGTAAAGAGTACAGTGGTTAATGACATCATTATGATGCAGAGGAAATGTCTATCAGTTGAGTCACGACTGTCCCTGCAACCAGCCAGCTCCACAGAACTGCAGATTACTTCAGCTTGAGGTTTCCATTCAGCACTTGTGCTAGACTGCTTTATAGGATGATGGGTTAGAGCATCCAGCTCCCAGCAGTGTCCCTCCTGCTGTGATGGCAGTAATTAGATGGAAGGTCATCTTTGAAGGTCAGGGTGGTTACATGCAGGATGATAGTGAGAGTGTTGCCACACCAGGCAAGCCACAACAATATAAGGGTTTCTAGGAACAGACTGGGTTCTGTGGGAGCTGTACTAGTTTCCAGTCAGTCTTCATTATTCTCTAAACTAGCGTCTTCTTCTAGCTTCTTTTAGTTCTTCTTTCTCCTCCTCTTTGTGTGACTGACAACGTCTGTCTGCTTTTATGCGCACATCAGTCACTTCATAATGAGCTGGAACTGCACTGAGTGGGTGGGATGTGGAAACTGTCAGTCATTTCAAGCTACAAAACAATCTCTTTATTAAAATATGCAGATGTTCATTTCTAAACAATTTATGGTGTTCCACTCAATAATTTTGTTGCCAGGGGGCAAAAACTACAGTTAATATTCAAATGAAATCTGATTTCTACTCTTTTCGGCTTGTTTCTGTATATTGCCTTACTATTAAGATGGGCTAGATTGTGCCTTAGAGAGACTCTGGATGAATTTAGGAGAGACAATTCCAACAAGTATAATGAAAGCACTATTTATTTTCTTTCAAATCTATACTGAGCTGTCACTGTCTCTCTGTATCTGCCAGTGATTATAAGAGTTTTTGTTGGGAAAACTGGATAATATTCTAATTGCAGCTGAACTAACATACGGTAATTTTACTGCAGAAAACATGTGCCATGATTCTCTACTCAGAGAATATTTCTGTCAGAATATCCTTAGAAAAAATCACAAACCAACAACAAAAAAAGTATAAGAAGGTCAGAAGTGCAGCTCCAACCTTCTGATTAATATAACGTTCCTTGAACAAACCCAGAGCTTATCCAGTTTTTATTTTTGTATTTGCCAGAGTTTTTGCAATTTTTTAAAGCAATTCATTGATGAAAAATGTACTGTGCATGCAATTCTTTATGTTTTTTTTTTAAAGGGGAAAAATCATACTGATGATGTGCAGGTCTCAAAAAATGTATCAAACTTAATGCACTTGGCATTACAGGGCTATACACAGTTAGCTTTAGTGTAGCGCAGTTCTCCTCAGTACCATCCTAATTGATGATGAAGAATAACAACCAACGCAAGTCCAGGTGGGTCAGATGAGAACAGCCGATAAAATTTTGCATTTACATTTTTAATATTGTTTTCTGTCACTTTGGTTAGGTTTGGGTGTCCAAACTAATTGGTTAGCTTTAGTAAAAGATCCTAGTTAAGTTAAAATACAAAATTTCACAGTGTTTTCCCATCTGAAACAAGCTTCTCCAGCATTTAATTTGGTTAACATAATTCCTCATGCCCTCTATCTGTATCAAGACAGTTCAATCAAACTAAATCAAATGATGTTAAAATATGATACCAGCAGGTTGTGACTAGGTGTCAGTTTGTAGGAGAGGTTCGAGGATGGTGTTGAGTAATCTAACAAGCTAACATAATGATGCCTACTTTGTCCCAACCAGAATAAACACGAAGCACTTTGAGAGAACAAACCTCCAAAAAACAAAACTTGTACAGTTACATGTATGCAAACTGTATTTAGGCTCAAGCCTCAATTGTATTTAAATGGTTGTAATATGTAAATAATAAAATGGTGCCTTATTACTTAGTTGATCTCCACAACATGGTGCACCTTGTCCCTGTGTATGAGCCCTGCTGCTGTTCCACCTCTGACACCTCAGATACTTCACACCTCCTCTATTCACCCTGCTCACTCCTCCCCACCCCCAACAACAGCATCCAATACACACTCAACACAAGGCTCCAGCCTGCCTCTCTCAACCACACAGGTTAGGAGGGAACTGAGGGGGAATTAAAGCCAAGAAGGCAGCGGGCCCAGATGGCATCAGCTCAAGGGTCGTCAGGTCCTGCGCGGACCAACTGTGTGGGGTGATGGAGCGCATCTTCAACCTGAGGCTGGGGAGAGTCCCACAGCTCTGGAAAACCTCCTGTGTTGTACCAGTGCCAAAGACATCACACCCCAAGGACCTCAACAGCTACAGCCCGGATGACATCCCACCTGATGAAGACCCTGGAGCGGCTGGTCCTGGCTCAGCTTCGGCGCATGGTGAGGACAGTGACGTCATCAGCAAGAGACCAGTGACCAGCATCGCGGAGCATGACGTCCGAGCGGCACTGAGGAGAGTGAACACAAGGAAAGCGGCGGGGCCAGACGGCATCACCGGCCGTCTGCTGCGCTGCTGTGCTGACCAGCTAGCAGGTGTGTTCACTTACATCTTCAACGAGTCCCTGGCGAAGTCTGTGGTCCCCACATGCTTCAAAAGATCCACCATCATCCCTGTGCCCAAGAACAGCAAACCCTCATCCCTGAACGATTACCGGCCAGTTGCACTGACCTCGGTAGTAATGAAGGTGTTTGAGAGGCTGCTGAAGAACATCATCTCCTCCTCCATCCCAGACACCACAGATCCGCTGCAGTTCGCCTACAGATCCAACAGATCCACAGAGGATGCCATCGCCCACGTCCTACACACCACTCTCAGCCACGTGGACAAGAAACAGGGTAACTATGTGCGAATGCTGTTTGTTGATTACAGTTCAGCGTTTAACACAATAGTGCCCTGCAGACTGTTCACAAAGCTGAGGGATCTGGGACTTAACAGCCGTCTGTGTGCATGGGTGTTGGACTTCCTCACTGGCAGAACTCAGGTGGTGAGGGTGGGCAGGTGCTTCTCCAACAGCATCACCATCAACACAGGAGCACCTCAGGGATGTGTCCTCTCGCCACTGCTCTACTCCCTCTACACTTCAGACTGTGTGGCCACCCATGGCTCCAACACCATTGTGAAGTTTGCTGACGACACAGTGGTGTTGGGTGCCATCTCCAACAACGATGAGGCGGCCTACATGGATGAAGTGAAGAATCTGGCATCGTGGTGCCAGGACAACCACCTCCAGCTGAACGTCAGCAAGACCAAGGAGCTGGTGGTGGACTTCAGAAGGGGTCAGCACAGAGACTACAAGCCCATTATCATCAATGGAGCTCCAGTGGAGAGGGTGCAGTCCTTCAAGTATCTTGGTGTCCACATCTCCTCAGACCTGACATGGGCTGCCCACATTCAGGTCCAGACCAAAAAGGCTAGGCAGCGCCTGTATCACCTACGACAACTGAGGAAGTTCAGGGTCTCTCCAAAGATCCTCAGGATTTTCTATACAGGGGCTGTGGAGAGCATCCTCACACAGAACATGACATCGTGGTTTGGGAACAGCTGTGTGAAGGACCAAAAAGCTCTCCAGAGAGTGATCCGTACAGCAGAACGCTGCTGCAGGATTGCTCTCCCCCCGCTTCAGGACACCTACACCAGGAGATGCCGGACTAGAGCAGCGCAGATACTGAAGGACCCGTCCCATCCTGGCAACAAACTGTTCCAACTTCTGCAATCTGGTAGAAGGTTCCGCATCATCCGGGCAAGGACAGAGAGACTCAAGAGGAGCTTCTATCCCCAAGCCATCCGTGCCCTAAACACACACACCCGCCCGCTCACATCATCTATAACTGACTGAGACAGGACTCTCTTCCAGACACTAAACCAAGGCACAATGTACATTTCAATTCCTTTAATTTTAAATCTGTTTATATTGTCTATCCTGTAAAATAGTCAGATGTCTATTCATATTAATGTACAGAATTCACCTGCTTGCTGCTACTACTGCACATTCAACCAGTGTATATACTATATATATATCTATATCTATCTATATATATATATATATATATATATATATATATATATGTATGTATATATATATAGATATATATATATATATATATATATATATATATATATATATATATAGATATATAGATATATATAGATATATATAGATATATATATAAGAGAGGGAAGGTAGTCAGAACTGAGGGGATTGAACTACCAGAAGGCAACATTGCAGACGTAGAGGACAGTTACAAGTACCTGGGGATCCCGCAGGCAAATGGGAACCATGAAGAGGCCGCTAGAAAGGCTGCAACCACCAAGTACCTGCAGAGGGTCAGGCAAGTCCTGAGGAGTCAGCTGAATGGTAAGAACAAGATCCGGGCCATCAACACGTACGCCCTGCCCGTGATCAGGTACCCTGCTGGGGTAATAGGCTGGCCAAAGGAGGAGATAGAAGCCACTGACATAAAGACAAGAAAGCTCCTTACCATGCATGGAGGGTTTCACCCCAAGTCCAGCACCCTGAGGCTGTACGCTAAGCGGAAGGAAGGGGGCCGGGGACTGGTGAGTGTCAGCACCACAGTCCAGGATGAGACAACGAACATCCAAGAATACATTGGGAAGATGGCCCCAACTGACCGAGTGCTCAGTGAATACCTCAGGCAGCAGAAACCCAAGAAAGAGGAGGGAGACGAGGAACCATCATGGAAGGACAGGCCCCTGCACGGTATGTACCACCGGAAGATAGAGGAGGTGGCTGATATCCAGAAATCCTACCAGTGGCTGGACAAAGCTGGACTGAAAGACAGCACAGAGGCACTAATCATGGCAGCACAAGAACAAGCTCTGAGTACAAGATCCATAGAGGCTGGGGTCTATCACACCAGGCAAGACCCCAGGTGCAGGCTGTGTAAAGATGCCCCAGAGACAATCCAGCACATAACAGCAGGGTGCAAGATGCTAGCAGGCAAGGCATACATGGAACGCCATAACCAAGTGGCCGGCATAGTGTACAGGAACATCTGTGCCGAGTATAACCTGGAAGTCCCGAGGTCAAAATGGGAGATGCCCCCAAGGGTGGTGGAGAATGACCGAGCTAAGATCCTGTGGGACTTCCAGATACAGACGGACAAAATGGTGGTGGCTAACCAACCGGACATAGTGGTGGTAGACAAACAGAAGAAGACGGCCGTAGTGATCGATGTAGCGGTTCCCAATGACAGCAATATCAGGAAGAAGGAACACGAGAAGCTGGAGAAATACCAAGGGCTCAGAGAAGAGCTCGAGAGGATGTGGAGGGTGAAGGTAACGGTGGTCCCCGTGGTAATTGGAGCACTAGGTGCGGTGACTCCCAAGCTAGGCGAGTGGCTCCAGCAGATCCCGGGAACAACATCGGAGATCTCTGTCCAGAAGAGCGCAGTCCTGGGAACAGCTAAGATACTGCAGGACCCTCAAGCTCCCAGGCCTCTGGTAGAGGACCCGAGCTTGAAGGATAAACCGCCCGCAGGGGCGTGCTGGGTGTTTTTATATATATATATATAATGTTCTTCCTCTACACCCCCCCCCCCCCCCAATTTTTGAACATGTCGAGGAGCGTGTCAGGCTACATTTCACTGTGTGTTATACTTGTATAACTATGCATGTGACAAATAAAGAACCTTGAACCTTGAACCTTGAACCTCATCACTGGACCCACTTCAGTTTGCCTACCAACCTGGCATTGGAGCGGATGATGCCGTCATTCACCTCCTGCATCGTTCCCTCTCTCACCTGGAGACCGCTGGAAGCACTGTGAGAATCATGTTCTTTGATTTCTCCAGTGCCTTCAACACCATTCTTCCCACAGTCCTGAAGGACAAGCTGGAGAACTCTGGAGTGGACCATCACCTCACTACCTGGATTCTGGACTACCTCACCGACCGACCACAGTATGTGAGAACTCAGGGCTGTGTGTCGGACAGGGTCGTCTGCAGTACGGGGGCCCCACAGGGAACGGTTCTGGCTCTTCACCATCTACACTGCAGACTTCTCCCACAACTCCACCCAGTGCTTCCTGCAGAAGTTCTCTGATGACTCTGCAATAGTCGGCCTCATCACTGATGGGGACGACAAGAAGTACAGAGAACTGACCCAAGGCTTTGTGGACTGGTGCCAGCAGAATTACCTCCAGATCAACACCAGTAAAACCAAGGAGCTGGTGGTAGACTTCCGCAGGCACAAACATCCTCCACTGCAACCACTGAACATCCAAGGTATGGACATTGAGGCTGTAGACACCTACAGGTACCTTGGTGTTCATCTGAACAACAAACACCCTCTACAGGAAAGGGCAGAGCAGGCTGTACCTGCTGTGGAGACTCAGGTCGTTTGGAGTGGAGGGCCCACTCCTGAAGACCTTCTATGACTCTGTGGTGGCCTCTGCCATCTTTTACGGTGTGGTCTGCTGGGGCAGCAGCATCTCTACCGGGGACAGGATGAGACTGAACAGGCTGATCAGAAGGTCCAGCTCTGTTCTAGGATGCCCTCTGGACTCAGTGGAGGTGGTGAGTGACAGGAGAATGGTGGCTAAGCTGTCATCCCTGTTGGACAACATCTCCCACCCCATGCAGGAGACTCTGACAGCACTGAGCAGCTCCTTCGGTGGCAGCTGCGGCACCCACGGTGTGGGACGGAGAGATTTCACAGGTTTCCCCCATGGTGTCAGACTCCACAACAAAGACTTTTGCAGCTGATCAAACACACACAAACCCACACATGTGAAATAAGACTAAGTGCAATACTCTTTTCTGACAAAGTTGTATTTTTACTCAGTTGTATATAGTATTTGTATTCTATTTTTATCCTGTTGTATATTTTATTCTGTTTTATTCTACTGTATATAGTATTTTATTCTATTCTATTCTGTTCTGTACAGTTGTGTACAATATATTATTCATATTGTATTCAAATTTTTGCTATATAACTTTTGCACTTTCCACTTTCTGCTGTGACAAAACAAATTTCCCACGTGTGGGACTAATAAAGGTTATCTTATCTTATCTGTCTAGCCCTAAATAAGACGTTTTATGAAATTTTGACTACGTGACACTGACGCAGAGGTCAAAGGTTCAAAGTAATGTGATATTTAGAATCCTCCATGTGTAATTTCCTATATGTCTATATGTTGAGCAATGTTTAAATAGCTCTATGTAGTATTAGTGTCACTGTGACCCTCAGATAAATCTGTTGATCTTGAAGATGACGTCAGATTTGACATTTTATTTTTATTCATAAGCATGAAAGTCCTTTTTACATGTGCAAAACTGACATTTCTGAACATAGGTACTTCATAATAAAATACTGTGGCCAGCCACTGTGGCTACTCTGCTCCTGCCTCACTGTTCCATCTTCAACATTATATCCGTCCTCTGCACATATTCAAACCATTTCAATCTTGACTCTCTAACTTTGTCCCGAAAGCTTTCCCTCTGATGTTCTAATTTCCAATCTTAATGTTAATCTTAACATATTGAGCAATGCTATCTCCAGCTCAGCTTCCAGTCCTCTAATTTCTCAATAGACAAAAATGAGAAAATATAAGTATATTTGCAAGTTTACAGATGAAATACAGCTGTTGCATTTGGGCTAATACACAAAAATGGTGCTCCAGTCAAAATTTGCTGCACTGGTTCATGTCTCAAGAGGACTAGATAAAGAGCATGAATCACTGCAAAAAGAACCTAACATTAATTAATAAAAAATCCAGATCATGGTGTCAGCAACATTGTTTACTCCTAAAACACTTGCATTAGTTTACAACAGTGTGCAGAGGCAGTAGTATGTAACCAGAAGGAGGTTGCAGATGCAGTTGTTTGGGCCCAACCTCCAATAATTTGACAGACACTTAACCCTATATTAAAACACTTGGAGAGAAATGGTGAATACAAATGGAGCAGTTTTGCTCTGACTGCAATTCATTTGACTGAGTGCTCTAGAGAAGAAAGATCTGAGTGGCCAGCAGGTTGAGGCAAGATGAGGAGCTAATACTTGTTGACAGATTGGAGCATTTGCAGGTCATTTTCATTCAACCTCAAGGACAGGGCCACAGCTGTTTAGACTCTGTATTAAAATTCTGTGCTGCTCTGAGTGCTTACTGACACGATTATTCCACATAAAGAGGAAATGGCCTCATAAACTAACTTTATTTCAGGGTCCATAAAACCCACCGGCCTCTGGGACTGTCACTGATGAGCAGTGCAGTTAACTTAAGGAGCAGCCAGGTGCACCTTGAACTGTCTCGCCCGTCAGCAGCGCAGCTCCAGGCTCCTGGACGGGACGATAAATTTACTCAACACAGCCAAACCTTTTGGCTTTGCCGCCTCCCTTGTCCATCACCTGTCTTCTGTTGGCCCTTGTGCTGTTCTTTTATAAACTGCTAATGACAGTTGCATCAACATCCAGGACAGATCTAAACTCTGAACACGTAACTGAACATTCTTCACTGGATTGGTTTTTGGTAGTGCATTTACTCTGTTTTGCCATTTTGTTCTAGACTTTTAGATAGTAACAGGAATAAATGAGTCATAAAGCTCTGTGTTATTTGGAAGGTCTGTGGTGTCATCATCATTGAAATGAATGCCTAATTGTGTTAAAATGCCATTCTTGTTTTGACATGCTGCAACAAAATTAGTACCTGCTACAAAGCAGAAGGAAGCCTCCAAAAATTAATGTAAAAGCTAATTTCATGCTTGGAGATAGAATAATCTCAAATGCTGTCTTTTTTCAGCATGTTCAGTGGGATTTCACAGTTGGTTTGGTTGTTTGTTCGTTTATTTTCTGCTTTAGTAATCCTGATAGAGGATTACAGGATAACAGAAGAAAATAGGAATATTTGTCTCATTCCTGGGAAATTTACAGTGACTGTGAGAGGTTGAATGCACAGCAACATAATAAAAATCACAAGGGTCTTCCTGTTAAAAGATTTTTTCCCTTTCCACTGTTGCCAAGTGCTTACTCATAGGGGTTCATCTGATTGTGCAACTGTACTGAGGTAACTTTTGTGATAAATAAAACTGAATTGAACGAACTGAATTGTGACTTCCACGATTCTGTTCAGTTTTTTTGATACTTTGACTGATGTTATAATTCTATTAATGCTGTGTTTTGCCTGCTTATGAAGTGTTTTTCTAATTACTGGTGTTTTTTTGAAGTTGCAATTCATTTGACCTCTCGGGTCACCGTGGAAATTAAGTTATAATAATGGTAGTAACAGTAGCTATAACAGTAGCAGCAACAATCATGTTAAAAGCAGTATTAATAATACCAGTAAGTAATATTACTAACATGCATGCACTTGTACTGGGGGAAATGAGGCCAAGAAGTGTTCCCTTGGAATAACTACAGTAAAATGTCTGTCATAGGTGCTACTTTGCTAAATGGACTGACTTAGATAAAAAAAAAAACACTACATAAGCGCTTAAAGCCCTTTTTATTACAAGCTACATTCATACAGCACTTTATTCTATGCTTTTAAGAAATATGAAAACACTGTAGAAACCAGGGATCAAACAACCGAACTCCCGAGCTGCAGCCGCCCATTTTGTATTTTTCATTAAACTCCCCCCCCAAAAAATAATGACAGCTAATTGTTATAAGCCAGCGGCTTTAATCTTTTTAAATGTACCAGGACATTCCACACTCATAAAGACTAAAATCAAAGACCAGTATTGAGGCTGTGTACGAGGCTCTATATCCTAAGGAAAATCAGATTCTTCAATGTGTACAGCAAAATGTTGGAGATTTTGTAACAGTGCATTTTCCTGTGGTGTGCTGGGAGAGCACAAGGTGACAGCGACAGACTGGATGAACTGATTGGGAAGACTGGCTCTGTGATTTTCTACAAAATTGACTCTTTTGAAGCTGCGGTGGAGAAGAGGTCACCTGATAAGCCTGACCACCCTCTGCACCACTTGCTGGACAGGCAGACAGACTGATTCAGCTCAGCCGCCACAAGGTCGGGTACATGATATCTTTCATACTTCAGACAACAACACTATGTATTTATACACCAATCTCCATTTAATCATTAGCTGTTATTCATCTCTGGCTCTCTGTCTTGTCTTCCTCCACTCACCCCCCCTACCAGTCATTGTAGATGGCCCCGCCCATCCCTGAGCCTGGTTCTGCGAGAGTTTCCTTCCTACTAAAAGGGAGTTTTTCCTTCCCACTGTCGCCAAAGTGCATGCTCATAAGGGATCATATAATAATTGGAGTTTTTTCTGTATTATTGTGGGGTCTTTACCTTGCAACATAGAGCAGGCAGCTTTTATTGTGATTTCGTGCTATATAAATAAAATTGAATTGAATTCAACTGAATAATTTTATTTCAGCTCTTACTTTAAACATAACACTCTGTGTATATTGAGCCACTTTATTGCACTGCAGTGTCCACTACACTTCACACTCTGAGTAACTTCAATGCCATTTCACATTTCCTGTGTTCCTTTTTAGGACTACACCTTGTAAGCTGGTATTATTCCGTTTTTTAGAGCTATATTGTTGAACTATTTTACTTTATAGAGACTGTATTGAGTGTTTTTTACATTGCATTCGATTCAGATTTTCATTTATTATGCTTCTTCATTTTACTTAATTAATTAATACTCAATATCCCCAATGTGGGAACTCATATCTGAGCATACTAAGTGCATCTGACAGCTTGAGAGTGAGTCAGTAACTTTAAGCTGGGGGGAGAGGACAAGTGCAGAAGCGTTTTGAGATGCAAGTATTTAGTATTTAGTATTTATTTATTTATTGTCATTGTCAAGAACAATGAAATTGCGTTTGGGGCTTCCATACAACCCCAAAAAAAGAAGAAAATAATAAATACCCCTTAAAACCCAAGTGTACATATTTAACCCAGTGTGACTCCAATGCAATAAGACAATCCTTAGCAATAATGTTCGTAGAAATTCAGACAAAGACCTGAGAAACATGACAAAATACAACAATGCAACCCATTCAATATTATTGTACTGTGAGATATGATATCAGATATGATAGTTATCTATTTAAGAAAGAGGGGGGGGGGGGCAGGAGGGGGAAGAGAATAAAGATATGATGCACCAATGCAGACCAGTTCATTGCTATTAAGAAGTTGGATATGGTTATTGTCCGTGAGAGGGGGGCAGAGAGTTCAGGAGCCTCACAGCCTGTGGATACAGGCTGTTGGCCAGTCTGGATGTTCTGGCCTGTATAGACCTGTACCTTCTCCCTGAGGGCAGCAGATGGAAAAGGTGGCGCGCAGGGTGATGTTGGTCCCGCAGGATACTGTGCACCCTCCTCAGACAGCGAGTGGGGAAGATATTACTGATCTCTGGCAGACTTGTTCCAATAATTCTGCCAGCTTCTTTCACCACCCGCTGGAGTGCTTGCTGATCGGCCTTGGTGCGGCTGGGGAACCACACTAGAAATCCATACGTCAGAACGCTGCTGATGGCACAGTTGTAGAAGTTCAACATCAGAGATCTGGGAATGTGTGCGCTCCGCAGTCTCCTCAGGTAGTAGAGGCGCTGTTGGGCCTTCCGTGCAACTGAGGTGATATGGTTGCCCCAGGACAGGTCCTCGGTCACAGTTACCCCCAAGAATTTAAAACTGCTCACCCTCTCCACCGCCTCACTGCCAATGAAGAGAGGCAGATGGTTGTTATGACCCCTCTTGTTATGTGGAGAAAATTCTGGTGAGACATTTTCTGCATGTCATCTAAACTGTTGTGTATTTGATTTATTGGAAAAAAAGAATTTGCAAGAAAAATTCAAGTTCCATTATTGTTTTTGCTCTATCGGTTCAAAGAACCAAAAATTGTGGGGAAAACATGTGACAGTGTGTGTGTTTGTTTTACTTTTTGAAAGAGATGAAAAATATTTAAGAAGACATTTGTTTTGGTCAACAGTTCTCTCTCTTTGCTCTTGGGGCTCCAGTACTATCTAGGATGGTGAAAATAAGTCTGCAAAATCAGATTTACAGAAGAACCACCCACACTCTTGCACAGTAAATGTGCAACATCTAGAAAGTGTGCAGGTGATGCTTACAGCTTATTGCATTTCTCACAAGTGACTTAAAAAAAAAGGTCGGTTAATGGAGATTTAACCAAAGTTACTGAAAGAGGCGAGCAAAACGTCTGTACTTGATGGTTACTGTAGTAACTGCATCATGTATTAAAGCAAACTGAAAATCAAAAGCTGCCATAGGAAAAATGATTAACTGTGAAGTTCAAAAACTAGTGCTTTGCCCATGAGTGACTAAGCTGCAGAAACATCCCGGTATTTGCTCAGAAAGCTGGTAATTATGACTGACGAATGTATTCTGAATAGCCTCACAGTCTCATGGCTCACTGTGAGGCGAGAAAACATTTTTTTTGAAGCTCTGAGACCTGTGTGCAATTCAACGTTGAACAATGAACCACAAAACCAGGCGGATACTGTTACGGCTGAGTCCAATACCACAGGCAGCACTGAGCTACTAGTAATCACAGCTGTCTTTCAGTTTTTACAATACACAGGATTAACCAGATCGTGAGTTTGCACGCAGAACTAAAGCAACAGAGGATTTTCATTTTGAATTTCTCACTATGGATAGTTCAAACACAGTTGCTCCACTTATACTGGGTCAAAGCTGCTTTAAAGCTTTAAACACAAAGGAGCTTTCAGAAACTCTGATCAGTGTTGTGTTGATGCTGTAAATGTTTGGTTCAATACAGTAAAAGGTGCCCTCTCGAGTGTTATTGTTACAGTAAGCTGTAGCAAACTGGAGTTTGAATGCTCTGCTATCTCTTCTCACCCGCCTACACTTTCTTAATACATAAGTCTCAGCTCAGAATTACAGCCCTTTTTGGATTTATAAGCAAAATGCACTGTAGTCTACTATGGCGTTATTTTTGTGCCACTATTCTGAGCGCACGAAAAAAAGGCTTGCAGGTGCAAGTGTTGCATTTTGAGGAGAAATTTATTTTGAGCGAAGAAAAGCTGAATTTGAGTGAACAAAATTCATTGCTGTGTGCAAAAAATGTATTTCAGCAGCTCCTCTCGCTCAGTTTTTGCATTTGCGCTCGCTCGCAATGTGTTGAGAGCGCGAGCAACACATTGCAAGCGAGCGCGTTCAACTCTTTCTCTACACCGTTATATTTGTGCCACAAAACCAGCCAATCACAGACTTGGATGCAAAAAATCTGATTGGCTGTTCTGGTCTCCAATCAGCTCGAAATGACGAAATGCAATATCCCAGAATGCATTTGGTCCAAAGCTCAAACGAGGCAGTGGCGGAGGAACACAGAGTGGCGGAGTTTGAAATATTACTCTTTCTGGGTCACAAAATAAACTTTTAAGATATTTTCATGCGAGACTGGTGCTGTGTAAACTTCAAATATCTGCTCGATTCATCAAGACATCAGATATTTGCAAAAGTGCTCTAACGTTTTCGGAGATGCCTTTTATGTTAGTTCTTTTTTAACTTGTAGTTCTAAATTGGAAGATTACTGTGATATTCAAATATAAAAATAAAATTATATTCTATTAGTTTTTGATCGCTCAAAATAAGCGTCACACTCGTGGAAGCCGGTGTTCTGACAAACCATCCTACTTTGGCAAAACGTCCTACCGTAAGTAGTTTATGCACATTTCTGCTGTCACAGAGTAATTCCAGCACCAATTTAAGTAGGTATGACGGTTTGCCACCTAACTTTGCCCATCAGAGTATGCTTGTAGCTCATATGCAAACAGCCAGGATGGTTTGCCACTTCATTTTACCCGTTAAAGTATGCTTGTAGGTAACATTCACAAAGGTAGCATGGTTTGGCACTTAATTTTACCCGTCAGAGTATGTGTCTAGCTGTTATTAACAAAGGTAGGATGATTTGCCACTGAATTTTAGCTGTTAAAGTTTGCTTGTAGGTGACATTCACAAAGGTAGGTTGGTTTGGCAGTTACTTTTACCGGTCAGAGTATTTTTCTAGCTAATATTCACAAAGGTAGGACAATTTGTCACTGAATTTCGTGTTGTGCGCATGTGCAGAAACAACGGGTAGGATGGTTTGCCAGGTAGGATGGATTCCCAGAACACCGGTATACCCGCTGAAACGCCGTGCATTTATCGAGAATTTCCACCCCAGGTAGGCTAATTATGGATCTTTGGATCCACATTATGTCAGCAGCTGTTCTCCACTGTGAACTATGTTAAAACAAACGCCGCTCACGCCTCACAGACGACAGCTTACAGTCCTGCGTAAAGATGAATGTGACTTCGTACAGCCCCGATTTGCAGACGCTGTGCGCAGAGGTTCAGGAGCAGAAGTCCCGTTGTAAACATATCACGGCAGACCCGACGATGTTTTCATGAACACGCTTTTCAGCATCTCTTTATTGACCACTTTTCACACACAGTTGCTGTACGCATACAGCCGGCTGTAGCTTTTCAGCTCACAACCCGACACACACCAACACAACAGCACAGACGTTAAGGCGGGGAGGCGCGATTGCGGGTGGCGCTCAGGTGCGTCTGCCACCCCTGGAGCGGCGCTGCAGACCATGCCCCGCCACACACATTAACCAGGTAAAATACATATTTAGGCAGAATTTTGCAAATATCTATTTTTCATTTTTTCAGCAGCATAGTGCTTTTTTTCCAATTATTTTTTTTTAAAAGTCAGGTCAAGGCTCCAAAAGCCCAAAGGCGATATAAGGGGGGCGGCTCACAGCAGTTTTTGTTTGCTACATGGATCATTTTAGTTCAGCTGGGTGTCTTTCCTTTTGTTATATTTCTTTAAGAGTTCAAAATGTGTTAATTACATAAATAAAATGTAATTTTCTCTGTAGCACTTCATGGATTTAAGCAACACACCTTAGTTGTTCACACAAAGCATAAAAGTAAAAAACAATATGTACAGTGTTCTCTTCATTTTAGATGTCAAAAAGTATTTGCGGCTTCCAGTGTTTTCTTTTGCGTGGAAATCGCGTCCAAATGGCTCTATGGGTGCTAAAGGTTGCTGACCCCTGGTGTAGAGAAAGAGTTGAGGCAGAAATGTTGAGAGCGCGAGCAACACATTGCGAGCGAGCGCAAATGCAAAAACTGAGCGAGAGGGGCTGCTTTGGTGTGTGGATAATAGCAAACACTGAAATACATTTTTTGCACGCAGGAATGAATTTTGTTCACTCAAATTTAGCTTTTCTTCGCTCGAAATAAATTTCTCCTCAAAATGCAACAATTGCACCTGCAAACTTTTTTTACGTGCACTCAGAATAGTGGCACAAAAATAACGCCATAGTCTACCTTCTATATGTACACTGTAAGCTCTTCGGACTGATTCAGTTGAGGTTGGGGAAGTTAAAAAAAACAACAACTCTGGCAGCAGCATTGCCATAACATAGTAAATCTCCAGAGAATGAGACACAGGCTCGCAGGTCAGCAGAAAGCTCCATATTCTGAATGAGGTCATTTGTATGCACATGGTTTCTGTATAATACTGAAATAAAAAAGCTGATTCAATTATTTTTTTCGCTTTTAATTGGCACTTAACTGGGCCTTACGCCTAAAGGTCCTACTAAACATGTGCAAGTGTTTTTCAAAACATATGGAGGGGATGGCTTTGGTAATAAGGAATTATAGAAGAATATGTGTTTCCCTGTGGAGTAAGAAGATAATGGAAAAATAAAGTAAAGTAATTGTTACATAAAAGTTAAAGTGAAGAAAATTATTCCACAGTCTACCTCCTCAAAACTTGAAATTCATGGTTCGAATCCAAATTGCTTCTAATGTTTCTGTTTGGTTCTGACTGTGCTAGTGATTTTCAATATTTGTATGTCTCAGTCCCATGATGCATCTGTGCTGTAATCCATATGCTTACTCATTCTCTGTCATCAAGCAATGTTAAGCATCACTGCACTGAACCAGGAGGTTGGCTGAAACCAATACTTCACCAGATTTATTTATTTATTATTTGCATAAATGACTAACAGTCCTTCATTTGAAGTGTTTGTGTTTATTTTTTATGGTGAAGTGATGACTGACTGTAAACAACTAAACAAAGCTGTGCAAAGTAATGTATGTCTGCACCTTATTCTAGTCTCATGCATCCTGGTTGACAGCCATCCATCCTGTGTTAATCCCTGATGGTACAGAAACGTAGCTCATAAAATGTCATGTTTAGCACTAGAAATGTAAAAGCAGTGGGATTATTGGTGGTTGTCAGTATGTTACTAATTACTGTAGGGAGGGATTGTTCAGCTACAATATACTGTATATATCCAACAATATATCCAACTGGGATCATATACAAATGACATACCATGTAACAATCAATACCATGTTTGGTCATGTGATTCAATAACGTATTATGACAAATTGAAAAAAAAAAGTGTTTTAAAGAAAATATAATATTGTGGAATTTCTTTTGGTGATTTCTGAGATTTCTTTCATTCCAAGAAAGAACAAAAACAGTCTTTCCTTAAAATCCAGCAAATCTCAGACAGGTGTAATAGTTTAAACAATATTAGTTCAGTGACCACTATATCTAAAAGGACATTTTTAATATCTTATATTTCTTTTGTTTTAGGTCCTCGCAGCACTTTCACGCACATGGAAAGGTCAGATACAAAGTGGGGTTTTTTTTTTCATTTCTGCCTCGCTACTATTACCACTTTATTAATGAGCTGTAATAGAAAGTGCTACGAAAATCTTTAGACCGAAAAAATAAATAAATGAATAAACTGAGCTGAGCTGAAAATACTTACTGTAATGATTTTTTGGATAGGAGTAGTATATACCCAAAATCTGCAGAGACACCAAGTTTAAATATTAAAAGGTACATACAAAGATATCCAAGGCTGCTAATTGACTGAAATGTGCAATTGAAACTCAAGGTTCTGAATACTTTCAAAATTCAGTAGGAATATACCACATATAATACTTTACACTAAAGTATTGATAGCTGTTTATGCTTGCCTACATGCTCGTGGTAAACTAAAATATGTCCCAAGTCCATGAGAAGGCCATAACTTCAGTTTAAACAGGCAGAAAAGTTTGCACTTGTTTGAGGAAACTTGGTCTTGTTGCCTTCTGTGAAACGTTTGCTGAGTCTGCAGCAGAATAAAAGATTATCCTTCACAGGCTGCTTTGTTTAGAGCACAAGACAGATAAATGGCACATCTTCAAGCAGGAGTTTGTCGACGGTGATATCTGCCCACAGCACTAAAAGGAAATATAAGAGAGAATATCACTTCCACATTCAAAGCGAAACTGTAACTATCATATACAATGTGATATTTCAGCCAAAAGGCCTTTGTGCTCTGTTTTTAATCTTGGAAATAAACAGCAGCAGTCCTAATTTCATCTCACCTCTCGTATCTGCCCTTGAGCCTTCACTGTGTTGAGACAGATGTGCTTGTGTTGCTTTTATTCATGTAGCCAAGAGCAAAGCCAGGAAAGAGAAGAGGCAGCCACAAACAGAAATGAACAGTCTTATCTGTCTGCAGTGTCATTTGTGGGGGGTTTCCAAAGCCATAATCTACAAGCAAACTTGTCACATTTTTTTTCTTTTAGCTAAGTTCAAACAGAATATCACAAGTGTTAGAACGCCATGCTTTCATTTTAAACAGTTTTTGTGGCCCTTTTCAGAATTTAAGAGAAAGGTTTAACATTTTGAGAAAAACACTTGTTTACCTTCTTGCTGGGTTAGTTTCACTTAGAAGTACAACAATGGAAGAAAGTTGTAGCCCAATTCTGTCAAAATGTAACAAACTCCTCCTGGCAGCACTTCTCCAGATTATTAATAAGGATTTTGAAACTTATTTGATCATATAGTTCAAACTATAAGCTTCACAGTGTAGAGGTAGGTTTCATTAACTTCTAACAGAGTCAGGTTGGTTTTAATTTTCTTACTAAGCTATGCTAACTGGGTCTGAGCTCAGTCAAAGTCCTTCTAGAAATAAATTATTCCAGGCTACAAGACCAAGCCCTTATCCAAATGAATCGGAAGAGAGTCACAATGTTAATTTCTGTAGTCATCTGGACATTATTATATAGAATCACAGGTCAAATAATATTAAACACATGTTAAAACTCTGCAGGTAACTTTATCCCAAAATAAGGTTTGCAACACTGGACCAGCTCTTTAGCCTGTTAATGATACTTTGGGGTCCATGAGAAATTACCCAGTGTGCTTTGTTGATTTGGAGAAGTTCTATGGCCTGTTGTTACAGCTTTTTCAGTTCCTGTAGAAATAATTTAGTTTGCACTGCTGATAAAGAGTCGGAATTGTGCCCATGGGGAGATGTATTTTTCCAGGGATGGTCTTTGTCATCATCTCCATTCATTACTTTAATAAGCAGGATTTCCAGGTGAATCCAAGGACTGAAGGGTATCCAAGTTCACAATCTCACATCCCTGTGTTAGTGTTGTTCCTACATCCTCATAATAATTTTGGTCCAGGATCATCAACTGACCAGTGATGCTGTCTGAGCAGTTAGCATTAGCCAAGAAGTGAGCTAATGCTTTTAAAAATGATCATGAGCAAACCAACATGAGTAAATGATATCAAATAATAAAGTAAGCAGCTGACATGCTTACCACTTGTTCCTGTACAGACTTTTATATAAACAGTTGTTCTCTTCACACTGCAATGCTATCACATCACAACAGTGTAACTGGTTCAATTACAAACATTATCATTATGATGCAGGAACAACAGCAACACAGGGATATCGGCTACACCTTTCAATTTGGTATTCTCAGAATTATTCTTACCGTTTTTGGAAAGGTATGAGCTTCTTGGGCAGTGACCACCAGTGACTTCCAGGATGGAGGTGGTTTACAACCTCACTATGAGAGGTTCTCAGTATTGAAAGGGTGGAGTGCTCATTTCAGGTTAGAGGAGCTCTAGTATTTTGGAATCACAGACACAGACAAAGCTTTTGAACTATGTCCCTACATCATATGGCAACAAGATGTGGGCAGTTATCAAAAAAGTAAGATCACAGATACAAGTGACAGCGATAAACTTCCTCCAGAGTGTCTTGATGCATGTTTATTAATTAAGGTAGGGAAATCACAAAAATGTATGTTTGTCTGCACGTAGCGTTTCCAGTGGGAGAAACGTTTCTTCACTCAACCAAGTGGCTTCTTCAGTCTGAAGACTGAGACTGAAGGGGATTCCTAAACCTTAGAGATAGGGGATTCCTATGCCTGAGGTTTAAACCGTAGAGATGAAGAATCCAAGGATGACATACAAGAGTTGCTCATAGTAGAACTGCTGCTTTTTCACATTGAAAAGGAGACAGCTAAGTTGGTTCAGGTATCAGACTAGGTGTCCTGGCATATCCTGCTGGGAGGAGAACCAAGGGCAAACCCAGGTCACAGACTGTTGGTCTTGGGTCTAGAACACCTGGTGTCTAGGGTTTACAGGTGGTAGCTGGAGAGAGAGGAGAGAAGCATAGCTCTAGTGTGAACGCTCAAAGCGGCGCATGTGCAAAAGAAGACGTCACACACAACGCGCTCTGTTTAGACCCAGACCAACAGTATTGTGTGACTGATGGCCTTCATATAAAGACTTGTTTCGGACTTTTCGTTTCCCAATTTCGCTTTAAGTTAAAGTTATTTTGTTATTTACATTTGGCCTAATAATGATCCTTTTTGCTGTTTTAGAGGAGCGCTGCTTCAAAGGATAGCTGCAGATTTCTGTCAGAATCTGCAGATTATACAGAACAAATAAAATGTTCACGTTTCTCCAACGTTGTCTTCCCAGCAGTTTCACTGACATCTACACTGGATGGCCAGGAAGCGTTCACCATGTCTTCTCCGGCGCTGATAATTGGCGTCTGTCTCGTGTCAGTGACGTAAAAGACTAATTTAATGCGACGTGACCATCAAACAGCAGTCGCTTTCTGAAACATCAGATATGTCTCGGATTCAGTACCACATATGAAAGTGACCCAGGTCGGATTTGTGCCGTTCACACTGTCACACCATGATCGGATTTGGGTCGCATAGGGTCAAAAAAGTCGGATTTGATGTGTAGCCCAGAACTCTAGAGAGTTTTGTTTTGTTTTGTTTTTCAGAAACTGAATCCCTCAGAAGTGTTGTTTCTGGATTTGCTTAGTGCTATGTATTTTCCTTATGTCAGTTTCACATTTAACTTTATAGGTATTGTATAGGAATTTATTTTACTTATGTATTAATCAGATTATTTTATTGTATGATACCTTGGTGCCACTGGATTTTAACATGTCTCACACTCATACAGTAAGACAGATGGTGGGGGTGTAGTAAGGAAGCTGGGGGAAGCAGACAACTCCACAGGAAGAGTCTTTTGTCTCTTCGAGGACTCTGGGAGGCAGCAAGGGAGTGTGAACCTTAAGGTATGAAACAGCTGTGTCCTGCCTTTTGTTCCTGGAGAAGGTATTTAACTGAGAGCCATGCTGGGCTCAGGGAGACTCTGCTGACCGTCTGTCCCGCGGTCATGCAGGGACTTCATCAAGCTTGGTTGTCTGTTCTTTGTGTGTTTGATTAAAGAATGTTAGCTACCGCTCACCGCTCGTCTGCAGGCTTTATTTAATGGAAAACTTCCACAACAGTATACACAGATGTGAGAGTGGCATACATTTTAAATCAGTTCACTGACTGAAAGCAAGAACACATAATACACTTATTATGTCAAACTGTTTTTAACCTCCTAAGACCCAAACTTTGTCATGGCATGCATTTTTAATTTCTCTCTGCTATTTGGGCTGATTGGGACCTGATGAATGTAAAAACAAAGAATTATCTGATTTTTTTTTTTTTACCTGATTTTTGTTTCTGAGAAAAAAGAGATCAACATAAGAGGGCATTCATTTAAAATTTTGAAAGAACAGTGGCAGTATAACGTCCTCGTAAGTGGATATCAGGCCCATGTAGAGCAAAAATTAGTATTTTGGTCTAGACAACCCAAAATGTGATGTCCACATATTGGGACGCCAGGTCCTAGGAGGTTAAAAGTTGAACGAGCCCAATTTGTTTTGAGAAGGACGCCAGTGGACAGCGTGCTGCTGTATTCTAACTGTCCCAAGCAGCATACTGGGCAGCGAAGGCTGTCATCTGATTTTTAATTGCAAATGCAGTGGCCATAATCAGATCTTATTGGAATGTCTGTGCAAAGCCAACAACCTTGATCTGGAGCTGGAGACAGCCAGACATTGATTCCATAACCTTTTCTAAATTATACAGGCAACAGAAAGGATTGTGTCTGTTTGTCCCCTCTCGCTCTCACTCCATCTCCCTCTTATCAGCTGTCACAATAATGAGCAGCAGGGTTTTTTAGGGGGAGGGGGACAGCCTGTGAGCACAGCCTTTGGCGCAGTGTTGGGATGAACAGCAATTGATTAGCTGTGCGGCCATCTCAGACAGGGCCGTGCTTTGATACTGGATGACAGCAAAGTAAATGTCTGCTGAGATAATGAGGTGGCCTCAACACACCCTAGTGTGTCAGCGCGCTACCAGTCGTGTGTAAACAGCCAATAAAAATGGTCATGTGTGTCTGTGGCATATATTAAACTGGCCCCAAAGGAAACAGGACAATTCACTGTGGCCTTTGTGCCAGTAGGGAGAGAGGCCACTTCAGTTGCTCTAGAAAGAGACAGGAGTGGTGAACGCCTGAAGGCTAAGGAAGCAGGCTTATGACTGGACATTTGCCAGTTAAGCTCCCAGATCAAGTGAAGGATTTGAAAGACTTCAAACCACTTCTGTTGGAACGTAAAACTCATAAACTACAACTATTTCACACAAATTACTGCCTCCTCTGTTCTTGGATGATATGACAAGCTGTACCCTTATTTATGTAAATTTAGATTAGCATTCGTTGTGGACCCATATCACTTACTGGCAAGACTGATATGATGAGAATCATAACTGAATTGTTTTGACATAACATGTCAAACAAAATGTCAGTGACTTAGCTGAGAGCGTCAAGCCATTTACTTTTCACAACACGCAGATGTGTTGCTGATGGCCTTTAGGGTTATTACCTGGCTCATAAGGTACAATATAAAGTGGAGACTGACATGGGTTTAATTCTTAATTACTTAATAATCTAAGATAGAAACAATAGCCAGGAGAGCATAACAATGACGTGTGAGAAATGGTGCCACTGCAAGACTACTGGGGTTTGCAGGGGGGTGCGAAAAGCAAAAAACATCACTGGCAGCCCAAATTTGAGTAGTACCATGCTGCCTTCTAGGGCTCATATGCAACAATTCCCTCTTTACCATTGCTTTGTGACTGGCAGTTAGTTCCAGTGACCCACATTTAATAAAGTAGAGTATTTACCATACTGTCATATGCCGGTCAGTGGTTTTCTCTACCAGCATTATTAGTTCAATTAATCTTCAATCACTTTGCCTTAAAGTCGCAGGTTATATAAGGTAAATAGTATTTCCAGGAAGGATTTGGTTACAGATAGGCAGCAAGATATGGTTCACCAGCTCACCACTAACTTGCTCAGTCAACATAAATCCAATTTCCTGTTGTTTGAGATATTCTGCATTTCTTTGACATTAGCCTGCATAGCAGACGTGATCCCAGAAACCAAACTAGCCTTCAATCAACCAATCGTCCTACTGATGTTCACCACTGTTACCAAATGCATTCGTTTTCCCCTTTTGCCAGATAGAACCAGCTTTCTTCTGGCTAAGTGTTTGATGCCAGTGTCTTATGAGTCATAACATTTTGTAAAGGGAGGCTTTTCTCTTAGAACAACACATGGCTGCAGGTCCTAATAAGTTGTGAGCAGAAATAACTCAGTGATGTGTTTTCAGGGCAGAAAAATATTTTGGACCACACCACATAGTTGACAAGACATTTCACTCCAGTCCAAATATGCAAATCCCTAATAAACAACAGAACAGAATGAGCAGGATTCCCCCTAAGCAATGATTTTTTGTACCAAACATTATGGTAATGAATTTGTGAATTGTTGTAATAATCCAGTCTGGTGACTGATATAGCTAAAAAGTACCGTCTGGCTGCTTTGCTCCTAGATAACAATTCAAGTCATGCAGACTTGCATTCAATTAGAAAAGAAATCTCGCATACAAACAAATACATGGTTTACTTGCAACAAACAAAAGACAAAAGGGCAGTACTGTAGTAACTAGCAAAACTCCATCAACTAACTAACTAACTAACTCTAGAGCAAAGCTAGAGCAGACATCTACACATCCTACTTTTAGAAACAAAACAATGCAGGGAAAAGAGCCATTCTTTTGACTCTAGTTTCAACAAAAGAACAGCATGCCCAGCCTGTTCCCTCTCTAGTAGATGCCCAGCTGGTCCCAGAAATCACATATATGGTTTCTGGTTCCAGCTTGCGTATGGGAACGCACAGTGAGGTTCATGACCAGAAAGCCACTGGTGTCAGAATAGCGCGGCCAAATAGGCAGACGCTGCTCCCGGCAGAAAGTTGTCTGTTGGCTCCTGGAGGAAGGGTCGCCGGTGTGAGCGAAGGCACCCCAGTAGCACAGCATTCGATTGGACAGCAGCTTCTCCGACGGTGACAGGGTGAAGTTGGCCACAGAGGCTGAATGAAAAAGAAAGGGCAGCTCTGCACCATGGCAGGAATGCTCATAGCAGAAAGTGAGACCTGACCAGACACTGCGGTCCGAGATCACATGGTCAAAAACATACATCCAGAACTTGCTCCCCGCTGCTGTGCCAGCACATGCTGACCTCCTCGATGGACATAAGAAGACAAAATCCGTAACAATCTGAGGAAAGGAAAATAAGAGGGAGATGGTGAGGTCACATTATTTATGTCTTAATTGTCTTGTTATTAAATGTTTTACAAACAAGCATGTTGCATGAAGATAAAACCCACTAACTCTGATGATCAGCATTGTTTTTCCTGTAGTAACACCACCTGATCTTTGTGGTTTTTGCAGATTAAGATCAGATAAGACTGGAGTAAAACATAAATTATATAACTCCAGAAAACACAACCTTACTAATAGTACCACCAAAGTCCAATCAGACATCCCATGGGTGGGTTGGCACAAAATTGTCTTAGTGCCTGAACTATAATGAAATTTGGCAAATCTACACTCTCAGGATGATTTGTAATGACTTTCACAAACCTGGACTTTTTATCAGCTTTATGAGGCATGGGAATAGAGAACCGGTTCTTGTAAAGGACCAGCTCCTAGTACTTTAGTTCCTTGAAATTGTTGTTCTGCTTGCCTATCGGTTCTATCTGAACTTGTGCAATAGTCTGCTCATTGTAGGAAATGTACCAGGGGAGTGTGTGGAACTGTAGTCTATAGGTTTATATTGTTAGCTGACAATTATGCGTTTCAGGTTGTTTTGTAACAACTGCATCACTTAAGTGTTCCGGGTAATATGTGCACTACATTACTTGTTTGAGCAATAACGCCAACACTGATCATAACAAACAGCTGAAATACCTTGAACATGCAGAAACATTTGACCACACAGCATGCACAACAAGAACGAATACATGAATGTCATGTCTTTGATATGCTGCTTAACGATGGTGGCCACTCTCAAAGTGCAGCCACTGAGAACCTAATGAAAGTCGATAAGAGAATCGATAAGATGAGGTTTATATGTGTATGAAAGACGCTATTCAAAATTGTAAAACAAGCCTTTTGCTTGACATGCAGTTCACTCAATATTCCTCCTACAGTAATGGATCAAATCTTCATCAAACAGTTTTTTCTGGAACAATAAATGGTCATCATCATCTCACTCTTCAAAGTGAAGTTACTAATGAATTGCCTTAAACTCGCACTCATGTCTCTGGCCCTCTGCTGTAGTCTCAATTGTGAATTTCAAATCTCAGTAAAGCTCGATGTTCACCTTACCATTTACGGCTTAGAGAAAAGCACTGTGTCTATTGGGTGCTGCTTTCTGAGTGACAAGTTGCTACCACAAAGTCCTTTAGATTTGCAGTCAGATCCACCATTCACATCTATGATGCTCACCTAAAGTTTGACATTGGCAAGGGTCATGTCAAGGTAGGTAAGCCCACCTTTGCGAAAACTGTCATTTACTTATGACCACTCAAGCTTTTCAAATAGTACTTTATTTCTGCACTTTACCCATCAGTGCAGTGTAAAATATTTGCTCCCTTCTGAATTCTTTTTTGCAAATTTGCCAACTCATTTTAGATCACACACAAAGATTACCCTAGTAATTACCATATTCTTATTATATTACTATGTCTGTCTCGCGCCATATTACAGCTGAGATAGGCTCAATTCACCCCATGACCTTGAACTGGGGAAACAGAAGTGGGTGGATGGATGGATGGATGGATGGATGGATGGATGCCTACTGCCTACCCTTTGCTTAAAGCCATAATAACCTGTGGGTTAAGGTTAAGTATGGACAAATTTCATGGCTGTATGTTCCATATGCTGGATATGTAGCTCTATATTAATTAACTAGTCAGATACTAGTATTGAATAGTATTAAGCCTGGAAACAAAATGAAAACAACCAATCTGATTTAAAATTAAAGAAACATCCAAGTCGGTACTTTACTGCGATTCTTGTGGAGTTTGCCGTGTGTAGAAAAGAAAAAGAATAACTAATTAGCCTTGCATCTACAAAGAGATGGGCTAAGGGCAGAGCAGCGAAAATGTTGTTCCCTCTCGGCTAAAAAGAAGCAAAGAAAATGAAGGTAGACTGTCTTCTCCTGCCTGTTACCTAGAAACCAATGTGTCTTTTTCAGCAGCACACAACCTGCACCCACACAGCTGAACATCTGAAAGCTGAAAACAACTTGCTGACTTTGACGGGACTCTCTCTGTCTCTCTCACTCAATTCTTTTTATTTACTTATTTATTTTTTGCCACACAGGTTTATGATCATGTCTCACACATTCAAGGCAATACGAGCACAAGTTATGTTTATTATATCTTTTGAAAAGAATTTCTCCTCACAACTTGGCACTATTTTATCAACCGATTCACACTACAACCTGGGTTTGCCTCTTATCTGTATTTAATTTAATAACGGTACAGTACTCTGTTTTTGGTAACCACTGTCCTTGATGTAAATATGTAAAAATTGTGTATGTTTCTGTTCTGTGTCTTGTGTACTGTTTGTTTGTTTATGTGTCTTTATCGCTGCTGTTACACCCAAATTTCCCCTTGTGGGACAATTAAAGGATTATTCTATTCTATTCTATTCTTCTCTCTCCCCCGTCCAACTTGCTCTCTCGTTGCTAAAATCTGTTCTTGTTTTTGGGCACGCTTCTTTTCTCCAGTGTCAGATTATTGTCATGTTCAGAAAGAACAAATGCTTTAAAAATTCCATTCAGTAACTGTTGTGCATTTGAACGTATTCATCTATGGATGCCGATCAGGCACAACATTCTGAGCACTGACAGGTGAAGTGAATAACACTGATTATCTTTTCACTGTGGCACCTGTTAGTGCGTGGGATATATCAGGGAGCAAGTGAACATTTTATCCTCAAAGTTGACGTGTTAGAAGCAGGAAAAATGGGCTGGTGTAAAGATTTGACCTGGTTTGACAGGAGCCAAGCTGTGATAGAAGACGGGGCAGAACATCTCCAAAGCTCCAGCTTTTGTGGGATACGGTGGTTAGTATCTATCAAAAGTCGTCCAAGGAAGGAGCAGTGGCAGCAAAAGAGGGAACAATGCAAAATTACCATGTTACCAAAGGACATTTCAATTTCAATTACTGACATTTTTATTTACATAAGAGAAGGCATATCACAACCATTTTCAGTAAATGTGGCCACTGAGGTCATGAGTTGGCTGTTCAGCAATGAACACTACTCATCTCCATACAGTTTCCAGGCCTTGACATCTCTCCTAGGCCACAGCCACCAGGAAGCTCTTTCCACCACTTTCCTAAATGAGTTCTTCTCTTGGGAACCCTTAAGCCTAATGTTATCTGGAGATTCCAGAATGGTTGAGCTGGGCCACTTCCATTGTAAGCAGTCATGTAATGCTGGACCATTTGCTGATACTAGATTGTTTTTTCCTAATATCCCACCTTCTGTTTTACTATTAGTTCCACCTTTGTGGTTTTATTTCCTACATGTGACCACATGATGACATCTGGTAAATACCACTTCTGAGACCTAGAGTGTTCCACCCAGACCGATCCTCATCTTCTACCCCTGGAATAACTTGCCCTTGCCTCTTTTCAGTAAAGTTGATTGTGTTCAATATATTGTTCTGTGTCATGGCACCATTGGTGCCATGGAGATAATGTTTGGGGTTTTTTAACATCCTGATAAGGTTCCTTTTGGGAATTTTTTTTAGTAAGAGATGAAGACGAAAGACAGATAGCAAACAGCAATCTGCTTAAATGCCAAGCTTGGGAGTAAAAAATAGGTTATGGCTCTTTTTCATTCAGGTTGTTTGATAAAACATCTCAAGGTGCACCAGAGAGGAGAGGTGCAGCATCTACGTCAGAGCCCAAGTATGAGATTTTTCCAGTCATCAGTAGAAATCACACAGAAACAACACTACCCAAGTTGCATCACTCTGTATAAAGCACACTGCAGGACAGTCCAAGCTTTGGCCTCACTAGGCAAAGCTTTTTCAGCTTAGGCATGTCAGGTTTGCTCTTTCATCATGGTGCACCCCAAAAAGTACTGTTCACACTGTGCTGTAGGACAAAAACAAGCTCAAGACCAAACTCTGAACTCTAGCTTGCTGTGTGCCTCTCACTAACTTTAGAGCATTATAGACTAAACCTGGTTAAGGGTCAGCTTCCTGATTCTTGTCAGACTAGCTCACCAGACTTCAGAGAACTTTTTGATGTCTCTACTAGCTTATGACAATATTTATTTATTTATTGCATTTTGAGAGGTTGGCTAAGATACGACAGTGGTCTGCCTCTGGAGTAAGTACATTTGAACAGTTGGGGGAGCTTGTTTTGCTGGGCAGTTATGGTCCACTCTTCCTAAACGAGTAGCTACATACTTGAATGAGGAGAAAGTGAAAAATGCTTCTGATGCTGCAGTGTTGGCAGATGAGTTTACTTTGACAATCAAAGGAGGTTGTGGTTGGAAGCAGGGAGATTGTCTTGTTAGTTGGGAGAAAGGGCCAACAGAATGCAATTACTAAACAAGACTCTACCAGCGCAAATTGAAACTAAAGTAGGACATGCAATTACTGTTTAGGTGAAGGGCACTGGGAAAATGAGTGCCCTTTGTTGCAGGCTGAGGCTAAATCTGCACAGGGAACTCGTTCAGTGAAACATTGCCTTTGCAGTTTTGGCTGCCCCCATTGAAAGGAATAAGGTAATAGCTGCTGTGCAGGTTCACACTAGGTCTGCGATTACTCCTGGGATTATTCAAAGAAATCCACTGGATTTCCAGTTCACTGACCCAGGGTATAGACCATACGTATCTGCAGGTTTAGTCTCATTGGTGGGTCATGACCAGAAGATAGCTGTAAACATTCTTAGAGACAGAGGTGCTTTGGATTGATCATTTATTTATCCCAGTGTTGCCCTCAGAAATTGATACTGGTTGCTGTTCTAAAGTCCTGGGTATGAGTTGAAATGTAATGACTGTACCGTTACATCATCTGTTTTTGTCATTAGAGCTAGTACAGGGTGAAGTTGCTCTTGGCCACCATCGTTAAGCAGTATATCAACTCGGGCCGATCACCAAAACGGTCGCACGACTGAAAAATCGGCTCACAATGGGCCAAAAATCGCACAGTGTACGCCCAGCTTTAATGGGACATGCTTTCTGTCATCTCACATAAACTTAGAGCGGATGTCTTGAAGACGGCTCATGATTCCACTGCTGGACATTTAGGTGTTCAGAAAACTTATGACAGAGTCCTTTGCCGTTTTTTTGGGCCAAAACTGAAAAAGTTCATTTCCTTGTTCATTAAAACAGGTCACATTTGTCAAGTGATTGGAAAGCCCAACCAAGCAATTGAGCACCTTTAGTCAAGTCAAGTCAAGTCAAGTCAAGTCAACTTTATTTGTCAATTCTGCCACATGTACAGGACATACAGAGAATAGAAATTTCGTTACTCTCAAACCCTAGATGAAATAGCAAATGAACATTTAAATATAAGAGAGTGATTAAAAAATGCAAATAAAATAATTAAAAAGTAAAAATTTAAATAATTACAATACCATTTTACGTATAACAAGAAAGCTATGCAATATACAATATACAATATTCAAGTAAGGGTAAATGACATTGAGTGTAAACCAGGCAGAGTAGTGCAAATAAGCAAATAGTGCAAATGGAGATTTAGTAATATACGGTAAGAGATAGTGTAACAACAAAGTCTTATGAGGTAATGGCAGTCCAATGCTCCACAAAGTGACTGGTAACTGGTGCAGGCCAGTGAGTGAGTCAGAGAGTGTGTGTGTGTGTGTGACAGAGTTCAGTGAGACCGTGGAGGAGAGAGGGGAGAGGGGGCAGAATCGGAAGGGAGTTAAGCTTCCTGACAGCCTGATGGATGAAGCTGTCCTTCAGTCTGCTGGTCCTGGCCTGGAGACTCCGCAGTCTCCTCCCTGACGGCAGCAGCTTGAAGAAGCTTTGCATTGGGTGCGTGGGACCAGCCGCTATGCAAAGGGCTTTTTTAGTGAGACGGGTGCTGTAAATGTCCTGGAGGGAGGGGAGAGAGACACCAATGATCCTCTCTGCAGCCCTCACTATGCGTTGGAGGGTTCTATGACAGGACGCATTGCAGGCTCCAAACCACACAGTGATGCAGCTCGACAGGATGCTCTCGATGGTGCCTCTGTAGAAAGTGTACATGATGGGGGCTGGAGCTCCTGCTCTTCTTAGTTTGCGGAGAAAGAAGAGACGCTGCTGTGATTTCTTGGCCAGTGCTGTGGTGTTGTACGTCCAGGAGAGATCCTCTGTGATGTGCACACCCAAGAACTTGGTGCTGCTCACTCTCTCCACAGACGCTCCGTCAATGGTCAGAGGAGCATGTTGGGTGTGCTTTATGTCCCATCCATCCATCCATCCATTCGCTTCCGCTTATCCTTTTCAGGGTCGCGGGGGGCTGGAGCCTATCCCAGCTGTCATAGGGCGAAAGGCGGGGTACACCCTGGACAGGTCGCCAGTCTGTTGCAGGGCTAACACATAGGGACAGACAACCATTCACACTCGCATTCACTCGCACATTCACACCTAGTGACAATTTGGATTATCCAATTAACCTATCCCCACAAGCTACATGTCTTTGGACGGTGGGAGGAAGCCGGAGTACCCGGAGGGAACCCACGCAAACACGGGGAGAACATGCAAACTCCACACAGAAAGACCCCGGCCTGATGGTGGAATTGAACTCAGGACCTTCTTGCTGTGCGGCAACAGTGCTAACCACCGTGCCACCGTGCTGCCCTACCTTTTGAGCATTTGCCGATTGATTGTGTGGGGCCGTTACCCAGGTGAAAGGCAGGAAATATGTACTTATTAACAGTGATGTGTTTAACTACTCGCTACGCAGCTGGTTACCCAATACCCAACATTACCAGAGAGCAGTGGTTAAAGCCCTGTCACAGGTTATCTCGGTTTTTGGTATCACAAAGATTGTTCAGAGTGACCGAGGGACAAATTTCACATCAAGTATGTTCACAGAAATATTGAAGCTCCTTCAGGTAAAACATGCCCAGTCCAATCCTTACCATCCACAAAGTCAGGGAGCTATCGAAAGGTTTCACCAAACCTTGAAGTCCTGTTGCGTGCTTATTGTACGGAAGTGGATCGTGACTGGAAGGAGGGACTGCCTACCAATAACTGTTGGACGTAGAAACCAAAACAATGAGGGACTGGCTCATGCTAGTGGTACGAGAAGTTACTCAGGCTGGGACTGGGTTCAGCCCAAATTAATTGGTTTGTGGTCACACTGTTCAGGGTCGACTAGCAGTTTTACAGGATGATTGGAAGACACTGCGGCAGGTGTCAGATCGAAATCATCTGGTTGCTACTCCCAACCACAGAAGGAAATCACTTTTTCATGCATACCTGTTAAAGCCTTATTATGTCTGTGCAAGTGGTGCAGAGGATGTTACACCAATGCGCGCCTGGCGATTCCATTTTACAGGGACATCTGAGTCACCCAGTAACTTGGTTGCTTTGTTGGGATTGTTGGCTACTACAGATAATTCTGTAAGAATTTTCCACTGTAGCTTCTAACCTTCTCGGCTACAAGCTTACGATTTTTTGGACACCACCTTGTCAGGAAGGCTTTCAGGAAGTGAAAATTTTGATTTCCTCTGTACCTGCTCTAGCGGCTCCCTGCATGGATAAGCCACTCAAACTACAGGTAGATACTGGTATGGTGGGAGCCAAAGCTGTTCTGTTGCAGGAGGGGGAGGATGGAGTGGACCTTCCTGTCAGTTTTTTCTCCCAGAAGTTCAAATTATACCAAATGAACTACTCGATAGTGGAGAAGGGCGCATCGGCTTTAATATGGGCTCTACAACATTTTGAAGTGTATGTAGGGGCAGGGGGAATCCTGTTTTAGTTTACACAGATCACAATCGCCTCACCTTCCTTCATTTTCTTCAGAATCCCAATCAGCGTTTGAGATGGTGCCTTTTCTTTCAGCCATATAATCTGGAAGTTTGACACATAAAGGGAGCAGACAATGTTTTGGCTGATGCATTATCAAGGGCTGTGTCCTAGTAATACAACTTCAAGTGTTGGCAAAATGTTAACTAACGTCATGGCTGTCTAAGCCCTATTTTTATGGGTGGGCGCGTGATGGCCTGGTAGCACTGTTTGGGCCCTTTTGTGTTCCCTCCCCGCAGCACTGGTCAGATCGTTAATGATCTAACAGCACATGAGCGGTGGGAATGACCGGAGTATAAAAGCTAGATCCTGTAATCTCTCTGGCCTTCACTCTCTCTTTGGGAGGCTGCTCGCCAACCTCCAGACGCTTTTCTTTCCAAGCTCCTTGGACTACGATGACCTGGATGACCGAGAACCTTCACAGACATAAAAATCTGTACCACGTCATTTCTAGTAGTCTGACAGAAGCTGCCGCTTTACTGAAACTGCTCATAGTGATGGCAGCACTTCACACAGAGTCGATGAGTTTGTCAGTGATTCAGCTGAAATTCCCTCGCTTACAAAATCAAGTCTCATTTTTCCTTAGGACAGCAGAGGTGTTTATAATTCTGCCATAGCGAGACTTGTCACAGAGCTCATAGACTTGGTTAGTGGGGTTTTCAATGGGAACGAAGTTGATTATGTTAGTCGTATTGTTCAAAATGCACTCAGAAATACTGTGTTTGTCTAATGCAGAGAAAATGTATATACTCCATAAATATAAAAATTGTAGGACTAAAGCTGAGCTCTCCACATCTGCTTCCACTGTGACTGGTTTGTGCTGACCCCTGCGGGCCTCAGGAAAAGTGGCATTTATAGATAAGATAACTCTTTATTGTCATTGCACAGTCACACATAGTACAGTAGTACAATGAAATTGGAAAACTGTCCTACGTCGGCACTACATATAACACAACACGACACGATATGACACACCGCAACGCAACAAACAACACAACACAGTATATTAACTTATTATAAAGACACACAGTGTGTGTACGTGGAAGAGTAAGCTCCTGTTGTAATTTCACCAACTCCCTGCTGCAGAGTGAACTGCGACTGAATATTAAATATATCCAGCAGTGTCACCTCCTGACCCCCCTGGAGTTCCCTGGGGGAAGATACCTTCCATTCTGAATTGAAAAATGTGACAGAAACCTGCTGAAAGAAAGAAGAGTCCTGCACTGCCATGAACTTTATATTTGAAATGCTAACTCAGACCTGTAAAGTCTGAGGTGCATGGTTCACAGAGCATTTCACAATCTGACTTTGGGGTGAATTTGCTGGAAAAATCATTTCTGCTATTGAGTTAAGACACACCTGACTGCTTCAGACCAGCAAATCTTTTGCTTCAGTGCAGAAGTGGGCACAGCTGCTAATGATCAACTAATGAAGTGCCTTTGATTATCAGCCTCTTGATTCCTATAGAAGCTGTAAGGTTGTACTTCATTTTCCTCATGTGTATAGCTAAGGAATATATGAGGTTTGCTGGTTTTATTGGTGTTTATGATTTAAATTCAAGCAATAAATGCATCTTTCTGAAAGGTAAAAATGTTTTGCATGATTTTCCTTGGGTGGGAAAAGGCAGCACATAACCACAAACACTCACATCTACACCTACAGCCCGTTTAGAACATCACCTGAGACGGCCACAGTGAAACATGAAGAACATGAAAACTCAACAAACACTGCTGGAAGATCAGAAATCCAAAACCTTCTAGCTGGCAACAGTGCTAACCTCTGTACACCATACTGAGACTGAAGTGTGGAACCAAGTCTTCCAAACATACGTTTGGACAGAAAAAGAAACTTTCCAGTTAGTAAAAACGCAGCAAACGCTAAACATTAGTGTCACACGTGTGAAAAACGCAGCTCAAAATGGCAAAACAAGACTGATGCCATGTCATCAGTATGCTTCTTTAATTTTGTGGCAATTATACCTCTAATAGTTCATTCTGAATTATTGCAAATATGATGATGGTTATTTATAAGGTAGAACATATATATTTTACTTTTCAGTAAGTCGAAGTTACCCCCATGGCTCAGTATCGTTTTGCTTCAAAGCCACAATTTTGGAAAACATGCTACCAGTAATGGTACTACTACATATTGCAAGATAAAAAGCTGGCTAGCTGCATGTTTAATCTCAATCTGGCACTTGTATTTATTGCAGTTTATCTTGATTTTTGGACAGATACATTCTGACTTTGGATATTTCATTTTTTGCTTTGTTTAGTCTTTCTGGAAATAGCTGGCGTTTTAACTGGAAAAATCTCCAGCATGTTTGCCAGCTAGTTCCTGACTTTATTTGCTCCCGACAGATAGTGCTGAGTATACCTCAGGCTATTTACTCTGGATTTATTAAAGCTCCCTCTCTGAAAGCAGCTACTTGAAAATGAGGTTGATGACATCAGTGAGACTAAACCATAGCTGTTGGACGTAGGAACCAAAACAATGATGTAAGTGATGCTAAAACACTCAGTGGGGAACTGCAAAGTCAACAGCTAATTCTCTGTGGGTCAGTCACAATGACTAACACTGCTCATATTACATGTAGCAAACGTATTACAGTTTTTAACATCAGTGATTATGACATTATTTAAGATTACACTCAGGTGACAGTTGTTTTTATATACTTAATTTGAGCTGATGCAGTATAACACAGGCTGCAAGAGATTGTACCTTTATGGAGTTTACAATCTTATAATCATTTTGAAGGCCAATCAGAGTACGTCATTCTAAGAGATGTTTTTGTTATTCACTCTACTCGCATTAATACACACAGGGTGTCTTCCTCCAGTCATTGCTTCCTCCTCTGGAAGCCTGTCCTCTACTTCATCTGTGATTCCTCAGCTCGTCCCCCCTGTCATTGTAGATGTTCAGGAGAGACGAGTTGCTTCTTAGTGGAGCAGTCAAGCTGAATCTCAAGCAGACAACCTCCCTGACTCCAGGTGGTCCCAATGATTCACCCATACAAATGATGGAGGTGAGAAAAAAAATACTGAATGAGAGACAGTGGAGCTGTAGCTCCCTCTGTAGGCAGCGTTAAAGCATGTTGTTTGATTTCCACTGAAATCTGGAAGGTTACTTATAATGCCAAAGTTTGATGCGTGGTGAAATCTTCCTGTCTTTTCAGTCTGGTCATAAGGAAATGCAACATTTATTTCAAACCAACTTCAGCAGCAAGAGTTCAATTGTTTTCAGTTTCCCATCACTCATTACACACAGACAGGCGGCAGACAGTACAACACAGCTGGGTCCTCATTACACACCAAGCACTGGCCAGGAGGGTTATCGATCCATACGTGATGTCCTGCCTCACACAGCCACGCAATGAGTAGTTATTGATGCATGTGTGTGGCAGAGTGTGTGTGAGGATTTACTGTTCAGTCTGTGAGCAAGAGGAGGAATGGAACAGAACAAAACCTCTTCAGATGCAGCTCATTATGTAAATGCATCCTTTTTTTCTTTTACATAAGCTGTTTGACTTCTTGAACACAGACAGCGCATTAGGTTTGTAGAGATGTTCGGCTCTGCAGGTTCTTGCAAATTATTGGCTGAATGTAAAGCTCCCTGACACTTTCCTGACAGCCACCAGATAGAACAACGATAGAAACGAAGCCACAGCAAATGGAGGAATATTAATTATATGCAATTTGTCGGATCAAAAGCAGCATGCTTCAGAAACTTCCCCTTCTGTGAACTGAATATTTCTCTATTTCTGTGAACTCTTCTTCAAGTGTTAACCAGTGCACCCTGTAGCAGAGGAAATGCAAGCAAGGGACTCTAGATAATTAGCCTTTGGTCTCTTCAAAACTTTGTCTCTGGCAGGCAACCATAATTATTGTCATAATTTCAAGGTTGGCAATGGAGGCTAGGGGTTACACTTTTAATGAGTGAGGGAAAACATTTCCTCTTTATATAGGAACAGCAATAATAAATCACAGTAGCATGGCAGGAAAAATTCAAAACAGCTTCTTTAAAATACATTTCCCAGCAATGCTCGGATATTTGCACTGACCCCCGGTCCTGTGAAGAAGCACCCTTCACGAAGAAATGCAGGACAGCCTCACTGCACAGTCAGCTGTGACTGAATACTAAATAGGTGTCACCTCCTGACCCGCTCCCAGAGGCTGACACCTTACACTATTCATCAAAATCGCAGCCAGAATACTGCTCGGGGGTTTTCTCATTTTTCCCTCATCAAAATTAATGATAAACACAGCACACAAAGACGTTTATGCTAGCACATGCCAACATCAGACAATGTTGGTTTGCTTACCAACCATCATGTTAACCATTACAAATATCTGAAGCAATTTATCATAAAATTAGTGTCCGCTGGAAATTTAAGCAGTCATGAATAATTATTGATCTAAATCTGCTACTTCATGCTGCTGGTATGAAAAAAAAGACTACTACAAACAGCTGTAAGTGACATGTCTCCAAAGGTTGATTCTGTCCTGGCCTGACGAGGTGGCTCTTCTGTGTTGTGCCATCTGCTTCGCCAGAGGTTGTTTGGTTTCCCCGATGTATAAATCCTGGCAATCCTCCTGCACTTACCAGCGTACACTATGTTACTCTGTTTGTGTCGGGGGACCCGATCCTTGGGGTGGACCAGTTTTTGGCGCAGCGTGTTTTGGGGTTTAAAAGACACAGAGACCCGGTGTTTAGAAAAAATGCATCTCAACTGCTCCGATACTCCTGACATATATGGGATCACTACAGGTTTTTGCTTAGGCAGCGATTGTCCTTCTCTCCTGGATCGGCTGGAGCTTTCTTTAGGTGCCTGTCCAGCTTTGACAAAAGTCCAGCTGGGATAACCACATTTACTCAGGGCCTTCTTGATGTTCTTCTGCCTCCCTGGCTGCTGTGTCAGTGGGGATGGTGTTTGCTCTGTGTTGTAGCGTCCTGATGACGCCCAGTTTGTGCTCCAGTGGATGATGAGAGTCAAACCTTAAATACTGACCCATATGCGTAGGTTTCCGGTACATGTCAGCTTTTAGATGTCCCCCATTACTGATGGAAATCTCACAGTCTAAGGAGGCTAACCTGCCACTTTTCATGGGGCCATTTATGTGATATAAGATTGGAAACCTGCAGTCAGCTGAGACTGAAGAAGTCACCTGGATGAGTGACGAAATGTTTCTCCAACTGAAAACGCTACGTCCAGATGGACTTACCTGGATGATTGAGAATGCATCAAGACGATGTAAGTGACATGGATTTTCTCCACCTGTTAAGTATGAGTGTGTGAGATAGAGATCAAAACCATGAGAGCTGTTGAAAAAACTAACAAGCTAGCACAGAGAGGACCTACGCACCAACCAGCATGTTCAAACCAGAAATTGAACTTCTTTTACATGTGGACTACATTTGACCTGTTTTCAGTGTTAAACTGCACACCAGCCCTACCTATATAAAACTGAGGCTTAAAGTCAAACATTGCATCCTAATAATATGGCACCATACTGGCACTTTTAAATATTTGCCAGTATGGTGCACTTTATATATTTAAAGTGGTAAAAGGTGTAAATTTTGATCATTTAGATTTTTTCTTTTTTTTTCTTTTTTTCTTTTTTGCATATATAAATATTAGACAAAGATAGTGGGTTGTATGGAAGCCCCAAACGCAATTTCATTGTTCTTGACAATGACAATAAATAAATACTACTACTACTACTACTAAATACAAAATGTACTTTTTAAATGATGATTTCGTTTAATGAGGGATAGAAGCAGAGGTGGGACCAAGTCATTGTCTTGCAAGTCTCAAGTAAGTCTCAAGTCTTTATCCTCAAGTCTCAAGTCAAGTCTCAAGTAATGTCAGGCAAGTCAGAGTCGAGTCTCAAGTCACTGGTGTAAAAGTCCGAGTCAAGTCACAAGTCTGAAACTTTGAATTTCAAGTCCTTTCGAGTCTTTAAAAAAAACAAAACGAAAAAATAATGTTGCAGTTATGCTAAATGTAAATATTAGACCATGTAATTTTAAAATCTGTGTTTTTCTCAACACATGACAAAATAGTGAACTTAGAAAATATACACAAATTGTGAAATTGCACCTCTTTAAAATGCAGCTCAATTAAACCTAGCTCCAAGAATAATTTTCACCGACAGTTCTGAGATAAGCTGCATGTTATTCTTGGATGCGGTTGTAGGACCAGCTTTAAAATCGCATGACAAAAATATCATACACATTAAAAAAAACTGTATCACCAACGTAGCCTGGACAACATTTGCTAGTTAGATGAGGTCAGCTATCTCATCGTAGCATATTTATTTCAATTCAATTCAATTCAATCTTTTTTTTCTTTTTATAAATTTTATTTTCAGTCACAGCAGCATGTTAACAACAAAACATTGAACATACAGTAGTTTGCTGTTCAGTATTTACAATACCCCAAAAGATAACAGAAATAGAGAAGGAAAAAACAAACAAACAAACCAAAGAAACCCCTACAAAACAACAAAAAACAAACAAACAACAACAAACAAATAGAAAAATAAAATGTATAAGGGACATTCAGCGTACAGTTAGCTATGATAGCGATATAGATATGGTATCTGGTCATGATAAGGTGGTCATTTTAAATGTTTCCATGTACATCAAGAATGGCTGCCATGCCCTAAGAAATTTGGTGGTTGAACCTGCCAGTGTATATCTCATCTTTTCTAAATGTAAAAACCTCATGAGCTCCGCAAGCCACTGTTCATGTGTGGGAGGAGCTTCCTGCTTCCATCTTAAAAGTATAAGGCGCCTTGCGATAAGTGAAGCAAAGGCAATAGAATTCGAATAGCATTTTGGCAAAGTGATGTCTTGAGGTATCACCCCAAAGATAGCCGTTAGAGCAGAAGGCTCATATTTAACGTTATACATCTCTGACAGAGTGTTAAATATAGACACCCAATAGGTATGAAGATTGGGGCATGTCCAAAAGGTATGAAGGAGCGAACCTGTTTCTGCTTTACATCTGTTACACAGAGGGTCAGCTCCTGGATAGAACTTGGCTAACTTTTCCTTGGAGATATGTAATCGGTGTAGGACCTTAAATTGAAGGAGCCCATGCCTGGCACATATCGAAGAAGAGTGTACCCTCTGGAGAAAAGATTGCCAGAGCTCATCTGTTATAGTCATCCCAAGGTCTTTCTCCCACTGTGCTTTAAGGATGAAGAGAGAAGGAGATTGAAGATCTAATAGTATAGCATAGATTTCTTTAATCGGCCCTCTCTTATGAACGTTTATATTAATAATTTTATCCAAAGAAGTTTCCTCAGGTAGTTCCGGAAATGAAGGAAATCGACTCTTTACAAAGTGACGAATTTGTAAATAGCGTAAAAAATGTTGCCGAGGAACATTAAACTGCTTCAGGAGCTGCGTGAATGAGGCAAAAATCCCATCTACAAAAAGGTCTTTGATATTTCTAAGGCCATTACTTTCCCATATTTTAAAGGCAGAGTCCATCATGGAGGGTGGGAACATATGGTTTGAGCAGATAGGTGCTTTAATTGACATTAAGTGTAACCCCAACCTTTTCCTACATTGCACCCAGATTCTGAGCGAGTCATACAACAAAGGGTTACGTTTATAGGTGTATAGTTCTAATGGGAGAGCTGAACTCAACAAAGCTGATAGGCAAATTTTGCCACAATTGGATGACTCAATTTGGAGCCAAGCTGGAGTCTCTGTAGTAACATTACTCATCCAGTACAGCATATTACGAATATTTGCTGCCCAATAATAAGACTGAAAGTTTGGCAAGGCTAATCCACCCATTGGCCTAGTCCTCTGCATGAAATCTTTACGAATTCGTGGACTTTTGCCATTCCAAATAAATGCAGAGATATGCTTATTCAGTGTTATAAAATACTTATTGGGTAAGTAGCATGGGATACATTGAAATAAATAAAGGAACTTGGGTAGTATGTTCATTTTGATAGAATTGATGCGGCCAATTAATGACAGTGGTAAATTGTTCCACCTCTGAAGATCTGTCTCAGTATTTTTAAGCAGCGGGACAAAGTTTCTTTCATAAAGATCTTTGTATGAGTGGGTAACCTTAACCCCCAGATAGGTCACATACCCTGATTTAACGTTAAATTGAAAATCTGAAAATGAAATCTTTCTGGCTATAGAGTTGACACAGAGAAGTTCACTTTTATGCAGATTTAACTTGTAACCTGAAATATTACCAAAACATTCAAAAATGGCAAGAGCACGGGGAAGAGAGCATAAAGGCTCTGACATATACAGCAGGAGGTCGTCAGCATATAAGGATATTTTGTGCTCCTGGTCACCTCTGAAGATGCCCTTAATGCAACTGTCAGCTCGCAGTTTAATCGCCAGTGGTTCAATTGATAATGCAAAAAGAAGAGGGGATAAGGGACAACCTTGTCTCGTACCACGGAGAAGTGGGAAATAAGAAGAGAATAACGAATTTGTTCTAACACGTGCCATAGGTGAGGAGTAAAGTAACTGAATCCATGAAATGAAATTAGGGCCAAATCCAAATTTATGCAGAGTATAAAACAGATAATCCCACTCCACCCGGTCAAATGCCTTCTCAGCATCGAGTAATAAGGCAATTTCAGGGGTTGTAGTTGACTTGGTGTGTAATATGTTCAAAAACCTGCGCAGGTTGAAAAAACCATGCCTACCCTTCATGAAACCTGTCTGATCTGGAGAAATTAACAATGGTAGATGTTGCTCTAGCCTGAGAGCAAGTGTTTTTGACAGTATTTTTAAATCTACATTTAAGAGTGATATAGGACGATATGATGAACACTCTAATGGATCTTTATAATTCAATTCAATCTTAATTGGCAGACTTCATGTCCATAAAAACAAGACAAAAAAAAAAAAAAAAAACACACACACACACACAACACTCCCCCCCCCCCCCCCCCAACACAAGGTATACACCATTAAATATATATATGTATATAAATAAGTATCTAAAACATTTGTAAAAACATAAAACCATAATATACATAAAACACAATTACTTAAAATAAATCAATAAATACACAAACACTTTAACCAGTGCTTTCTGAGACTGGATGAGTAACGGGAACCACTCACTGTCGGATCTGTAAGTGCTAAAATTATACTGTTACTCGAACCATCCAGTCGTTCTCTAAAATTGAACATTAACTTCCTTAAAAGTGCTTTAAAAGTCCAAACACCCACAGCTACAAACATCTGGCTGGCACTACCACTTCTAGGTATCCTGCAAAGGATTCTCATCGCATCATTATATGCAACATGCAGCTTCTGCATGCTACATTGTTTGTAGGATGACCACAAGGGGGCAGTACATAGCGGTGTGCAATACGCTTTAAACAAAGCCACTTTAACTGGAAGTGAACAAAAGCTGAATTTGCGTGCAATAGTATTTGCCTGCACATAGAGCTTACACCGTTGTCTGTATATGTCATCATCATCATTCATTTGCTCAGTAATAAAGTGACCGAGGTATTTCACCTTTTTATGAACTTCAAGAGTTTTTTGTGCCAGTTTAAACAAAGGGAAATTTAGCTGTTTATCCTGCTTGGTTCTACATATCAAAACAGCACTTTTAGCAGCATTGTACTCAATGTCATATTGCACACCATATTCAGTACAGACATTAAGAAGATCCTGTAACCCAGCACTGCTTGGACTAAAAACAACCAGGTCATCTGCATACATAAGATGATTTATCAGTGCTTTACCTAATATACACCCAGTGTTACAGGCTCTCAGTTGTATGGACAAATCATCAACATACAAATTAAATAAAATTGGAGACAAAATCCCACCCTGTTTGACACCATAGGGGGCAGAAATACTGCTTCCCCATTTAACCTGCATGTTCTGATGAGCGTACCAGTAAGAGAGAATCCTCACGATGTACTGAGGAACTCCCCATCTCTTCATTTTATCAAAAAGTTTTCTGTGGTTCACTCGATCAAAAGCCTGAGAGGCATCAATGAAAGACATGAGGACAGATGAATTTTTAGCCCTGTACAAACTGACTATTTCCTTGAGTGCATATATGCACATGTCAGTGCCGTGCTTTGAAGCCAAACTGATTATCCAGAGAAGAGATGAACACACTAACTCTGTCAAACAAAATTCTTTCTAACACCTTAGATAAAATACTGGCTAGTGCAATTGGCCTGTAATTATCCAAACAGCTCACTTTTGCAGCTTTGTCCTTCATAACTGGTACCAGTAAAATACACAGCATTGAGTCTGGTAATATGCCATGAATCATAAACCCAGTGAAACAGAGCGCTAGAAGAGGAGCTAGCCTTACACTAGCATGTTTTAAATGTTCTGCAGTGATGTGATCCAAACCAGAGGATTTATTATCAGACAACCTATGAATGGCTTCATATACTTCATGTGTCCTTACACTTATTGTGTCATTACTCATGTCAAGATTGTCCTCATATGGTTCACTTTTTATACAGTTAAACAACGCACTGTAATGCTGTCTCCATAATGCTGCAATGTTATCTGCCCCAGAAACACCTTCAACAGTTGATGGTAGAGATGGTTTACAGTTATTAAGAGCTTTCACCTCTTTCCAAAAATCTGCCGTATTATTACACAGCATTTTCCTGGCCAAAGAATCTGCTCTTGGCATTTGCTCATTTTTAGTTATAAAGCGAACAGCGTACTTATATCTGGCATTCGCACATTTTTTCTGTTCAAATTCTGGGCCTTGTTTAGGTCTTCCAGCCATGGCCCAACATTTATAAGCTATGCGAGCTTCATCATGGTACATGGATACATGTTCTTTCCAGCCAGGTCTGATGTTAGGTTTCTTATGCTTATATTGTTTATCAAGCAGTGTGCCACTTTTATACAGAGCAGTCACTATATCATCATACATGGAGCAGAGTAAATGTTTATGCACAGCATTCTTACAGTTGACATCTTTGCACAAAATAGCTTCTTTATTTATATGCATATTTATAATCATACGGTTCTTGGAGTGAGTGCATACACTCATGAAGTTTAGTAACTTCCGGTCACTGCAACAAGTCCAGGTACAGTTTACCGACGGATGGGTACAGGACCTTGAAATGCACCGTGTAGAACGAAAGACCATCGTACGTATCATAAGTTTACCAGTCTCACAAATCGTCGTCATAAATACACATTCCTTAACCGTTTATTAATATAACCTTTGAGCTCAACGGTAATTAATTAGTAGTGGAAATAATTTCTGGTAGCATCACAGAAATGTAGCAGTGACAATAATACTGTATGCTGTAATCGTACTGGGCAATTAGTGATACAAAGAACCTGTTTTATCCTGTGAATAAAAGTATATGTTTTTGTCAATGTACCATAATAACAGAAGCGAAACGCAATATTGTGTCAGGACAATTCACTATTTATGCACAATAAACAAAGGAGCATAGCACGACAATTTCTGTTCAGCGCCAGACTTGCTTGTAACCTATATCACCAATTATGTTAAGAAAAATGACGTATTAACTACTAAAAAACACTGACCTTTGTGGGAATGCTTGGAGCAGACTAACCTGTGAGCTGGAGTGTTCTGGGACGTTATATTTGACCTTTGAATGGCTGCAATCCAGGCCATCCGTCGCCTCTTTGTTACTTCGGAAACATGGCTCGAACAATTTCTCTTCAACGACGTAATCCGATAACAACCGATCTCTTTACCCGTCGGCTTCCCGTGGCTGTCATGCGACCGGCTATTGCAGTTAATAATACAACAGCTTCTTGACATTTTTGTGTTTCTTTTTATCGCTGTATAACTGATTTTAATTGAAAGCCTGCGTGCGCTAGTACCGCTTGCCACGAGTTCCCAGAATCCTTTGCGGTTCTACCCGTGAATGACGTCACATTTTCAATCTCTATATAATATGCATGTTAAATTTTATATTTGGGGTAAAATATCAAGTCTTTTCAAGTAAACCGGTTCAAGTCCAATTCAAGTCCCAAGTCATTGGTGTAAAAGTCCAAGTCAAGTCACAAGTCTTAGAACATTTTTTCAAGTCAAGTCTAAAGTCATAAAATTAATGACTCGAGTCTGACTCGAGTCCAAGTCATGTGACTCGAGTCCACACCTCTGGATAGAAGCTATCTAAAGTCATACGTGAGAAAGTAAAAAATCTCAAAGAAACACCACCATCATGCCATATTTTGAGGAAACTTGAGAATAGATGAGAAAAACATTCTGGAAAAGTTTACAAGGTCGTTGGGAGGAAAACTTTGAACAGTGGTGAAGTTCTCTTCAAAATGACTCCAAGCACAAACACAACTCATCCAGGAGACCACAAAAGAACTGAGAACAACATCTAAACAACTGCAGTTTTCTGTTGTCTCAGTTAAGGTCAAAGTGTTCATCATTTACAATCAGAAAGCGACTTGGCAGAAATGGCATCTGTGTTCTAAGACGAAAATCACTGCTTACTAAAAAGAACAATAAAGGCTCAACTCACATTTGCTAAAAACTGATGATCCCCAAGACTTTGTGAAAATATTTTCTGGGTTGATGGGACAAAAATGAACTTTTGTTCAAGTTTTGTGTCCAGTAATCTCTGGCATTTCATTAAAAAAATATCAAATAGTCAAACATGGTGGTGGTAGTGTGATGATCGGGGCTGCTACAAGACAAGACTCTCTGCCAGAAAGTGCTGAAGGAAATGCCAAAATGCTTTAGCAGGGCTTTAAACGGGTCATTCAAGTTTGAAAACGTCTGCAAAATTCTGCAAAACAAAAGCAGGCCGAAATTCCTCCCCAGCCATGTGAAAGACTCTTTTCCAATTTAAGAGCAATACTAACACTAAAAAGACGGTATTAAACTCCTCTTACCTGAGCCAGCATATTTCTGTGGTCAGCATCCCTGTACAGGGGCAGGTACTTGTGTAGGATCTGTAGGGTGTGTTGTTTAAAGATGGCTGTGATGTACACGGTGCACTCCACTGTGGAGACTGGCTTGTTGAAGACCCCATACGCAAACAGAACCCCCTCCTCGGACGTTGTACCTGCAGGACAGAAAACAACATTACTCTAAAGAAACAAGTAGATGTCTGTGTTGCCTGTGGACTTGCTGTGATTCTTCTGCCCAATGGCTTTTCTGATTGTCTCTGTACTTAAAAATCAAACATTGCCTTCAGCTTTGTCATGATGTCGGAATTTTCATATCAAATAGTTGTATAACAAGAACCAGTGGGAGTTAAGCAGAAAGCTGAGAGAATAAAATATAAATCCTGAATAATAACAGTAATAATACAATGTGGTTTCTCTTATTGCTCTTACCCAGCAGTATTGGCTTTTCTTTCTGCCAGTGCCCCTTTTGAAAGGCAGTGACAGCCTGCTCTTTGATTAACTCCCCATCGATATACGGACCCCACGTCTCAAAAACCTCCAGAAACCTGAATGGGTTCAAAATCTTGGAACCTGGGATCAAAAACAGATTGGCAAGTTAAAACACAGAGGGAGAAAAGTATATTAAGCAATGCATCGTATGCAGTGTTATAAAAACTCAAAAGCCTATTAATGTGATTTGTTTGTCTAAGGAAGGGAGCTAAACTTCTTCTCCAGAGTGCATTTTCCTGCCTCAATTATAAGCTATAACCGTGAGTTCATCCATCCTGAAAACTGCTGTCGATGATGTAATCACAGTGATACAGATCAATAACAATGTCGGGCCTGCAGATATATCAAATTTATTCCTTGCTGTTAGACAGTAAAATTACTCTAATTGCCCCTTTAGAGGCTCATTGTTCAGTCATAATGATTTTGTTTACAAGTATCTCACTATGAACATGTTTTTCACAGTCATTTGCAGACAAATATACTATATCCTGTTTCCTTATGTAATATGTGGGCAGCAATGAGTGTTGCTCTAAATCTGGGGTTTGTGGCGTCCTACTTGTTTTCATCTGGGCGGCCAGGATGGCCTGCGGAGTGAGAGACAGCAGGCAGACAAAGTCGCTCACAGAGCAGTTCGTCTGTTTAGCAAAGCCTTTTCCCAGTTTCAGGGCATCATGTCTGGGAAAGATGTGCAGAAAAAAAGAAAATTACATTTCAGCTTGAAGTCATCCTGAAATGTGATCAAGATCTTTCACGTAATCTAATGCTCAGCTTTAAATCAAAGCATGCATCTATCTCACATCCATGCCCAGTATTGCCCTGAGCTGTTAGTTCCTCACCTGGTCTTCAGAGGGATGGAGAAGGGCAGGCTCTGCAGGATGGCCTGGTTAAACAGAGGCTTGCTGCTTTGGATCATCAGGTGAAGGCTTACCGACTGAGCGCCTGCACTCTCCCCAAATACTGTGACCTGATTTTAAAAAAATGTCGCTACTTAAAATTCTTTAACTTAATTTCTGTTAATATTGCAAAAAATATTAATTTCATATCAAACGAAATACAAACAGAACAATGAAAGTTAGGCTTAGTAAATGTACGACATCTACATCCAGGTGATCGTAGTCTAAGGAGCTTGGAAAGAAAAGCAAGTTTGCTTCTTCAAGGAAACTTTGTAATTTGGAGTTGGCTTGACCTGAGAAAGGCTTAACTTATCAGTGTCATGGTCCTGGGCCGTGTTGGCCCAGTATTCTTAGTTCTCTTGTATTTTTGTATTCAGTTCCCTGTTTAGGTTCTGTTTCCTGAGTTGCCCTGTTATGTTGTTCCCTGTGTGCTTTCCCTTTGTGACTCTCACCCCCTGTGTGCCCCTCTATGTATTCATGAGCCCTTGTCCCCTTTCGTGTTTTATTCCATGTTTTCCCCAGCCTGTTATGTCTGTGTTCTCCCCGTGCTCTCTCCTCCTGTCTGAACCTCTGTACTTCCTGTTTGACTCTGCCTGTCTCCCGTCAGTGTTATGTTCACCCCGCCCTGTCTCGTTATGGTTATCTGTGTCAGCTGTGTTCCCCGTGTGTTCCCACTTTCCTCGTTAACCCTCTGTGTATTTCTGTCTGCGTCTCCCTCTGTTCGGCGTCGCGTTCTCCCTCATGTTGTGTGGATCTTCCTGTGTCTACCTGAGAGTGTTAGTTTACTTTTCCCAGTTTAGTTTTGTATTTCCTGTGTTCTGCCGTGCCAGCATTAAAGCTGTGTTTCTCGAGTTCATCCCCGTGTCTGTGAGTTTTGCATTTGGGTCCCCCTCCTGCTTGCCACACAGCGATCCATGACAATCAGGGTGTAACAGAAATAACCTGTTCCTTACCAGGTAATAAAATAAGCTCAGATGAGCAACAAAAGAGGACATATTATACCATGTCATTATTTATTTAACAAAAATTAAATTAAGCCAAAATGTAGAAGACGTTTGTGAAAAACTGAGCATGCCCATAGAAAGTGAAATTATAAAGTAGACCGGTGCTGATAATCAAATGCACCAAACTGCATCAAACTGTTCATCAGCAAAAAACTTCTGCTATAAGAGCAGAAGTTCTGGCGCTTTGCTGGTCTGGATAATTCAGGTATAAACAGCATCAACAATAGTGGGCCACAAACATTGCCCTACAGGCCTCAGTTAGCATGGTAAATATGATAATGATAAAGGAATATAAGAGTTGCAAGGAGAAAGTCTCTTTTCACTAAAAAGAACATGGTTGCAAGTATTGGAAGGTTGCATCTGAAAAAGAAACACAAGAATTCTGGATCAACGTCCTTTGGACAGATGAGACCAAAGTGCAGATATTTGGCTATAATGGACATTGACATGTTTGTTTGTTTGTTTTTGCCAAACAAAACAAAACACAGCATATCAGCATAAAAACCTCAAACAAAATGTCAAGCACGGTGGTAGAGAGGTGATGATTTGGGCTTATTCTGCAGACACATTATTGAGTCAACTTTCCTGTTTACCAAAGTATTCTAGAGAAAAGTGAGTCTGACAGCTAAAGCTTGGCCTCGGTCTTACAAGAGGACAATTATCCCAACCACACCAGCAGGTATACAACAGAAGGACAGAAAAAGGTAAGAATTGTGATGTCAGATGATGTCACTGAAAGCAGATCTCCTTAAAATGGCCATCTAAGGGCACCTGAATGCTGTTCCAATCTGTTGTTTGTGAAGGGCAACAAATCACAACAAAGTTGGATTAAAAGAAAAGTGGAAGAGGTTCAAATAGCATGCTTTAAGTAGAAGGTTAATTAAGATGCTGCATTTGACAGGAGATAAACAAAAATGACTTTAAACTGTAAAAGTTACTCTAGCAAAGTCCAAGAATTAAATATGGAAATAGCATGAAACTTTTGGTCTAAACCAAACCAAGTGAGTTATCAAATTTGGAAATGTGTTTCCTTTTTTTCCCTCTGAGATTATACTTTTCTTTAAATGTTTATACTTTATGAATTTGAGAAAATATGTCGGAGCTTCTGAGCATAAAGTTTACAATGAGTATCTTTAACTGTTGGAAGCAACTGCTTCACTATTTTCCCCACTGTGGTCATTCTCTCAGTATTTTCCCCTTTTTCTTCTTTTGTCCTGTTTTCTTACAATGTTTATTCCCACCTTATTAATAAATGCCTCATTTTAAAATAATTATCTTAGGTGTGTGTGTGTGTCTGTGTGCTTGCTTGCCTTGGCGGGATTCCCTCCAAACACAGCAATGTTCTGTTGGACCCAAAGAAGAGCTGCCTGTTGGTCCAGGATCCCATAATTCCCTGCAGCTGATGTGTGAGGATCTTTTCCCGACACAAGGAACCCAAATGCACCTTTAATGATGCAGGATTTCACATGATCAACAAGACGTAATTGACTCAGGCAAGACATTCATTTCCTCCGAGCTCCAAATTACTGTTCACATATCAGAGCTCCTGTTTTCAGTCTTGCAGGAAAGCAGAGTAATTACCAACAGGCTCGGCCATTTTAAAGTGGCACACAAGCATTATTCAGGCTCGTACTGTCTCACACACACAGACGCACACATGCTCTCTATAATAAGTAAATTCTTATTTTCACTAAGTGATTCCACGAGTTTCTTGTTGTTGCCTTTGAGACGTCCACTGCTAAAGTTCATCTGAATTTTATCCCTGTGTGCACAGTGAAATCTGACGTGGGATCATAGAGTGACACAGGCACTGAGATTCAAATACACAGGCTGTTACACACTAATGGGTCCATTTAAACGTAATCCTTCTTACCCAGTCGGTACTCCAGGCTTACAACAACACTGTGGGTGAAGTTACTAATGAAACGTCCATCATACAGAGGCTTGGAGGCAGAACCAGCAATGAAATCTCCACCATGGATCCAAACCATGACAGGCAGGTGGCTCTGCAGAGGAGAGCTCAAGTCCACATCCAGTGGTACAAAGATGTTGAGGTAGAGACAATCCTCACTGACCTTTTTGGAGACATTAGAGGATGCAGGTCATTCAATTTTTCACTTTTTGTTGTCACTTTTATCTTGTTTTGTTTTTTTCTTTTGAATTTAATACTTCTGGCCGTGTGTGACATGGATACATGGATACATGGATACACGGATACATGGATACGAGTTAGGAGGCAATTGCCAGCCAGGTGAAAGGTAAAAACTGCAGATAGAATATAAATTATTTATTTAGTGTTTATGGTACAAACTAATTAGTAGGCTCACACAGCAGGTTTCTTATACTCCTTACACCTTATTTAGGACTGAATAAGGACATTTGTCCCCTTTGAGCACCGTCTCTTGGTTAGTGTACTCAGTTTGCTTACTCACATTTTCTGAATTAATTTTATTGATATTGTTTGTTAGTTGTTTTTAATAAAGTTGAATTTCTCAGAGGTTAGGTAGTCCCAGTGCTGCATATACGAGTGCTTGGATTCTCCACTTTTTGTTAAATGTTCTGGTTCTTATATGATGTTTTCTTACTTTACTGGAGCACTCAAAGCATTTTATATAACATACTTTATTTACCCATTTACACACATTCGTACTCCAACTGTGCAACAGCTTGGGGTTAGTATCTTGGTTGGTGGTTGGTGATCTCAGCCAGATCGAACCACCAACCTTCCAATTATTGGATGAGCAGCTCTACCTCCTGAGCTGCAGACTGTTCATCGCCTCAGTTATCTGCTGTCATTTTACCGACATACATTCTGCAGTTATTTTAAGTGGCTGGCACTTTTTTTTGTTGTTGTTATGTTTTTAAATCATATTTAGACAGAAAGTTGATTCAGAAAGCTTATTGTATTAGTGTAAGGACATAGTTCTTATTTATATACACAGATATTGTTAATAGTCTTGGTAGGTTTGCCGGTTTAAACAAACAGATGGATAACTGGAGCATGTTGTTAAAAACTCTTAATATCGCTAACTTAAATTACATTTGGATTTTGACTACGTTTCTACTCACACAAGATTATTATCAGCTGTCCTTAAAAATCTGGCATACAGCAAAGTAGCATAACTGCTCTCCCTCATTGTAAATAACTGTACTAGTTTGGAAATTGTATTCTGTAAATACAATTTAAATATATAAAAAACAAATATACATAGGTTTTTATTTGTAGATATTTGTCACTTTGAGAATCTTTTTGCTAAATATAATTTATTAACAATGGCCTCATAAAGTGACGCCGCTCCATGTGACGTGAGCCTTACAACATGGACTCTAACGACTTTCACTGGGCTGGATTGTTCACTTTTACTCTAATGAAATTGGTTTCATCTCTAAGTGCAGAATTTAGCATCCATGGCTTCATCACACTGTCAGTGGCAGCTCTTTTGATCCACCTGCTGCATCTAACCAGTCTAATTGAACTGGATATGAAATATCTTTGACATGTGAAAGTTTGCGTGCACTAAGCCTATGCAAATTAAAATTTCAGTGTTATACTGTTAGTGTCATTTTATGATAATTAGCATGTCAGCACATTACGGGCGACCGTGGCTCAGGGGGTTGGGAATCGCATCTGTAACCGGAAGGTCGCCGGTTCGATCCCTGGGCTCTCTGTCCTGGTCATTGTGTCCCTGGGCAAGACACTTTACCCTACTTGCCTACTGGTGTTGGCCAGAGGGGCCGATGGCGCGATATGGCAGCCTCGCTTCTGTCAGTCTGCCCCAGGGCAGCTGTGGCTACAACTGTAGCTGCCTCCAGCAGTGTGTGAATGTGAGAGTGAATGAATAGTGGTATTGTAAAGCGCTTTGGGTGCCTTGAAAAGCGCTATATAGATCCAATCCATTATTATTATTAATCACAACAGCTATGTATTATCACAAAGCAGCAGAACAGAAGCAATTAAAATAACCTCAAGCTGTAACATTAAAGTGATATAAAACATCGTAGCAGGATATAAAGAAATACAAGGTTGTAATACACCTACACTCTTAGGGCACTCCTCAGTGATAGCTTTACTGCAGAATTGCATACATGCGGCCCTGGGAAAGGAGGCATCATAAACCCCGTGCCAAGGACTCACAGGTCTGGGGGGCTTCCAGCGGTAAGCCCCAACAGGAGGACTTGCGTACGGAACACCATAGAATACATGGGCCTTATCCACAGTAATCCCCTTGATCTGGCCATCTTTGGTTATCACCACTGGTCCAGCAGCCCCATCTGTATCCTGAGTGACAGGTTTGTCCTTGGTTTGCTGTATGATTGCAGGGTCCCCCGGGCGTCCCAGCTCCTCGACGGAGTTTATCTCAAAGTCTCGGTTGATGATGAACGGCTCGGGGTAGACATTTCTCAAAAAGCTGACAAGGTCGATGTCATCATCATTTTTTGTAACTCCTCCAGAGGAAAGCTCTAAACTCAGTGTGCACAGCAGCAGCAAACAGTGCCAGTTCTCCATATTGTGATAGAATACTCTTAATACTTCCCCAGACCAGCTGCCTGGATCATGATTTGACTTGACTTATGGCTGCGGCCCTCATACGCCTGAAACTCTCTGCACACTCTGCATGCTTGTGACTCCAATTTGCCTGGTTCCTTATTAAGATTAAACAGACAAAAGCTGCTCTGTCTTACTGTTGAGTGCTGTCCAGTAGACTCTGAACAGCTGGATGCAGACTCTGCGGTGCAGGACCACTAATAGAGGACGAGTCGTCTTTCCTTTGCTTAATGTAATCGCAGTCACGCACAAATGGTAAACAGGGATGAGCCAAGCAGTGGGCTCCATGAACGCCGGTTTCTGTGCTTATATAAAAATCTGTTTCTCCTTTACCATTCAGACTTATCAGTCACTGATGTATAATTAAAACCAATACATTTATTAATACGCTTTTCTTTACAGGCAGAGGACAGCAAACACAAGGTACACAGTGCCATCTACAGGCCTTATGTACAACAACATGCCACAGTTATTCTGTAATTGGGGTTATGTCATAGAAAAGTATGCTTTGATTTTTAATTTTTATTATTTTATTTTATTAACACACATTTCCCCCTTTTGGAAGATCTCAATCTTTAGCATGTCGGCTGTTCTCGAAAAGAATTAAAAGTCGAATTTAAATCCAGAAAATTCGTAAAACCTGCTTTTTTTTCTTTTTTTTAAAGTATGGGATTAGATAATTTTCTTGTTTCCAGTAATAATGATTACAGTGTGATATTTCTTTTTGAGTTGCACCCAGAGTTCAGACTGTAGAATCACTTATATGACGGAAGCAGTTTCTCGTGTAATTTCACCATCAAACATATAGATGGTATGTTTTTTTTTTCAGATTAACCCTTTTTTGTTTCAAAGTGTTAATTACTTAACATTCTGACGATAATTGATTGTAGTAATATGTTATTATAAATAAACGAATGCGTATTATTACAATAAAGCTGGAAAGCAGAATATAAGCAATTAAAATAATCTCCAGCTGTAACATATAAAGTGATGCACTACACATTAATGAATCGGTAAGTATGACCCACTTGGCTTCACCTGTTGAGACATTTATAAAAAATCCTGGAAACAGACGTGTACATATCATATCCTTAACCATAGCGGAGTGTCGACCAGCGTGCGCGATGGCAGGTCGCTGAACAGGAGATGAAAACATTTGCACATTTGCAATCAAGTTGTGTAATCCTTCGTGGTCTTCCCCTCTGCATTAGCAGATAAAGAATAATACAACGTATCGCTATTGGTGCAATACTAGGCGGGCTTTTTCTGTTTCTAACAAATAAAAAAGACTTTTTTACGTCAGTAATCCGTCACCGAGGATCTGAGCAGGTGAGCTGAAAGTGCACACCTGTCACTTATTAACAGCCTGCTGATTCAACCCCCGGCCTTCTTTTAATAAACGCGACCTACTTTCCTTTGCTGGATTTCCAACGAACATGTAAGGAAATAACTTATCACTACCGGTTCATACAAACTTATCTCACTCAAATTCAGCGGATTCATATGCTTCTAATATTTTCAGGAACTCCTTACAGTACTCGTTCGTCTTCTTCATCCTGGTGCCTCATGTCATATCGCTCGGTGAGTTTGGTTGCTGAGGTAAAATGGTGAAAATAAAACGTGACATCTGGAGGTATTCTCATCGACTTTCTTCCAGGACGCTGCAACGATATTTCCTTCTCGTTGTGTTGGATGAGCAAAGGGAATGATCTGGACAGGTAAACGTGATTCATAGATTTGCATAATCTCCCCCTGTGCTGTTCAGAGACCTCAGGACAAATGTAAAAGGGATGAAATAAGTATTTAGTTTCTTAAATAAGTTGGTAGTACAGAGGTTTTAACATGAAAAATATGCGTCAGGTACCTTAATTAAAAGTACCTGTATTTACAGAACTGCATACATTATGATCAAATAATTCTTAATGTTTGTTTATTAAAGTTTAATGTAACAAATGTTTTTAAGGTCACTACAACCTCAAGAATTCATACACCAATGACAAAACGTCCCACTATTACATTAGAACTACTCAACTGAAGTAACTGAGTAAATATACTATGTTTAGTTTTGATCAAAGAGGTCTAATGAGCTTAGCCAAGATGACTTACTGTATTAGATGATAAAGAGAACGGCTTGTTAAAACTTCAAATGTGACCGAATCATGTTATGCTGCCCATTTCTGAATAAGGGTGACGATAAACAGGCAGCTATTAATCAGTCACATGGAATGATCATGTAATATACAGGAGAAAATGAGGTGTACTGTTTCCCATTCTTGAAGGAAAAATGGAGACATATGGCTCAATGGCACATCATTGAAATCCATCAGAAAGGTGGGCAAAGTGACTTCTGTGACTCTGTCGCCGGGTGTTGAAAACCAGCTAACCCTCCAATATGGTGGCTCTGTCCAGGCATGGACTCTAACAGTTCCCCAAAGCCCACGTAAGCAACATACCTTCTTAATCCCAATTTAATTTGACACCCCAACCTCTTGTTTAATGTTCCTTTAAATGTGTTTACCTCACCCCAAGGTATAAAGTTTACTAAAGTCAGAGGCCGAAAGCAGCCACTACAACATCCAACAAATGCCACTAAGGTACTTTTGACAACAACTTTTACACAGATGAGTGGTTATGTTAGATTTCATGCACAGTCCACCTCACTGCATAGTTTGATTGCTGTTTGGATCTGATCGTTCCTCAGGATTTCCTCAAGTTGTTGAGTCCCACTGAAGTGTTTGCATGTGAAAATGGAACAGTATACTTCCAACAGGAGGAAAATTTCTTCCTTGCTTTGGGTGAGTGTCGTTCCTATAGTTGCACTTTAGACAGCAAAACTGGGAAGTCACCTGAACCAGCTATGAAATAGTCCTTAGCAACAGAATTGTATAAAACCACAGGGTGTTATTTATACATGGTTAGTTGTTTCCTAATGTTTATACCCTGTATTTATAATAAACTGGTAAAAGATGCCAATTTTGTCATTTAACTATTAGCAAGAAGGTAAGTGACCATTACTGATGTTGAATATTCAGGAAAGGTTCTAGTCTCTTCTGCCTTGCATTGATGTTTGCTGCTAACTTAATCCAACCAGTATCTAACCAGTTGATATTTAAGTTGTTTGGAGACCACGTGACCTGTAGCTAGGCTACCCTAGCGTGGATATCATTGAAGTAAATGCTTTTCACCTCTACTCGAGCACTCAAAGCTCTTCATACAACATGTGTTTTTCACCTGTTCTATCTAACATTTGCACTCCAGCGAATGCACTGGAGGGTAACCTGGGCTTCAGTACCCAAGGATACTTAGCATACAGACTGGAGCAGCCAGTGATCAAACCACCAACCTTCCAAATGGTAGATGACCTGCTCTACCTCCTGAGCTGCAGCCACCCAGTTGTGCTGTAAAAATGTTTACCATTCAAACTATTATGATGATTAAGATGAACGTGTGCGTTACTGCTGCAGTTTTCTGCATCTTTAAAACTATTTTTTTCTCCTCAGGTCACACAATGCGCCTCGCTTGCAAACTGGTGTCCCGCAGTCCCTCCATGTTGCTGGTTTCCTGGGAGAGGAATCAACCAGATGTCATCTATAGTCACAATGTGACTTTGTACCATGTTGAACTAGGCTCCTATAACACGCATACTTTGGATGTTACCACTCACAACCACTACCGCTTCTCTGCTCTGGACCCCTGCACCCTCTACATGGCCTGTGTGGAGATTGCAGACACTCTCTCCTTAGCATGCCTCTCTACTATTACTGGTATGGACTAATGAGTGATGTTTAGTTAATTAAAGTACATTTGCAAAGGTTAAAGGCCTTAAATTCACATAACAACCTCTAGATGGCGCCAACTATGATTTTTTTTTTTTTTTTTTTTACCTCAAAGCTTTTTGGGGGTTTTTTTGTTTTGTTTTAAGTGACACTGCTATCAGTTGTTTTCAACACATGCTAAAACTGCTGCTGTAGCTCTTGTTCTGTTTCTCGTCAGATCCAGATGTTCCAGAGAACTTTGAGGTTACATCATGGAACAGCAGCAGCATATCTTTATCCTGGGACTGCCCTGTGAACAGCAAGTACTCTGTCTTCCTTCTCACTGCCTTCCACCTCAACGGTACAAACCACATCACAGACGAGGTCTCGTTTTGGCACAAAGATAACTTTGAGGTCAGCTTGTCTGACCTGCAGCCCTGCAGCAGAGTGAAGTTTGGCCTACAGACTGTTTGCCAGGCAGGAATCGAGTCCCGCTACAGCAAGATGGTCCTGAATGATGGAAACTCTTGTATGTGACTCACATTTTTGACCGTACTGGCACTCACTTATCTCCCTATAGAATAGCATTTTTAAATTTAAAACTTCATGCAGAGTAGCTATTAGTTATCCTTCAGTGAAAGCCCCTTCTGCTTCTCCCTCAGTCCATTCCAACATTGAGGACTTGCGTCAAACATTGTTTGGCCCCACCAACTACACCCTGAGCTGGGAGGTGAGGAACACCTCTTCCATCTCCATGTTCAGAGTGTTTCATGAAGGTGTGCTGCAGGGTACTACTCTCATGAACAGCTACACTGTGAGGGGGCTGCTGCCATGCCAACAGTACCAGGCCAGGGTGGAGGCACTTTGTGGAGATGGTGTGCTCATGAGTCCTAAGACGGTCACAGCACAAACAGGTAAAACATGACCTGTGTGCGTTGGCCAGCCAAGTTGTGTAACTGGTGGTGTTTGGCATTTAATAATGTAACTACTTCTAGTGTTAATGGGATTAATGAAATATTGAATTATAAGTATAATTATATTGTAAACTGGTAGTTGCCATACATTACTGAATTTAAAACGGCTGTCTCAGGATGGTTCAGTAAGTCAGCTAAAGACATGTTTGCTCTATTAGCTTCTCTCTATTTTCACTGTCAACTTATCTTACTGCTGCTATTTGTAACATGTTGGGCTTCATATGTATGATGTTATTTACTTGTCTTTGTGTCCTCTGTATTGATTCTGCATGTGAATCCAGGACCTTACGGTGTGTCTGAGCTGACGTACCACTCTAATGACTCTGCTGCTGTGTGGACCCCTAGTAGCCCACAGCAGCAAGCTGTGGGCTTCGTATATGAGCTGTCCCTGAAGAACGGCACCACCATCGACAGCAGCCGTGTGTCAGTCACAAAGCTACGCCTCCTCGGGCTGGAAGAAGGGAAAACTTATGTTCTCAATGTGTGGGAAGAATGTGACAACCAGCTGGAGTCTGAACATTCGCATTTGTTTTTCATGGCAGCCAATTCATCTAAAGAGCTCCATGTGAAGGCTGGTGGACCTGCTCACGACATGGGTTGGTTTGACATACCTTTATTTCAATAGTCTTTGATGTAAACCTTTACCCACTGTTCCCATTTCCTGGTGTCTTTAGAACTAGAGTTAGATTATGACAACACAGGTCTCACAGTGGTTGTACCCTGGAAACTGCCTGAGGATCTAGACAACGGCACATCAGAAGCTAAAGATAAAATAGAGGAGATCTTCAACAACAAGGTGAGCAAAACATCAAAAATTAATATCAGCAGCTATGGACTAAAAACTCTGTAATTGGCTCATCTTAATTTTATACAATTCTGTATAAAAAGTGAAAACCCGGCTTAAAATATCTCCCACTCTTCTACATCTAATGTTAGCTAGGGTGCATAGTGAGAGGGAAAAACCTTAAGATGACAGATCTGAGTGTGCTAATTTACCTGCTAATAGTAGCTCTGTTTCCAGAGTAGTGAAAAAAGGTCAGCAACACCTTGTTTAGCTCACTAGACTCTCATCGGTCTCATATTTGGAAGTAGGTGAAGTTGTGCCAGAAATTTTTGCTTTTATGTTTTAATATAAATTTTTAGCTTTCAGGTTTGAGACGTTCATATTTAAAAGCTGGCAGACTGCAAGGTGCCATACATGAGTAACCTCACTCTCTATGCTTGCTATTCCATTTAAACTTTAAAACTTATAATCAAGGTTTTTAGTTTCTTATGAGGGTTACTGAATTTAAGGTTGTTGTTTCTTTTTGTTTTTTAAATTTATGATGACTTGCCAAGTTGAAACTTTGTATTGTCCTCCAGCTGCAGGAGCTATTGAAAGATAAGCCAGTTCGGATAAAGTTGGACTCTTTTGAACCTGCAGATGAGCCAGACAAAACTGAGATTTTCTTCAGGGCTTTTGATGCCTCCCAAACTAAAGAAAATGTGCCCGTACCTATTAAAGATCTTCTGTATTACACTGGCTCTCTAAATGCCACCAACATCACTGTTAAAGGTGGAGTCATTTACTGGGATGGTAAGTGTTGGTAAAAAGCTGGCTCAGCCCTTGCCAGTAAAAACCTTCATGTTTTTAGTGGAATTTTATTTTCTTTGCTTGCCTTGTTAGGTCCAGACCTGTGTGCTTCCAAACAGCCTTTATGTTCTCACAATTCTCTGTGCATCAACACTCTGGGCTCATATTCTTGTGTATGCCAGCATGGTTACTATGACGTCAGCTCTGTGACTGAGCGTGCTCCAGCTTCACATCCAGTCTGCCAAGGTACAGAGACCTCTCATCAATCTCTTAAACCTATGTATTTTATTTTAAAAGCTCATCCTTTAAAAAAAAACTGCTTGTGTAGTAGTACAGCTGCTGATTTTTTGTTTTGTTTTTTTGACCCTCGATTTCAAACAGAAAAAGGTCTCTTCAGCCGGTGTCTGGATAAATTGATGGCTGGTGCAATAGCAAAGCCCTACCTGCATTCTCGCATGGGAGGAGCAGTTGCAGTGAAGCTGAATGATGGTCGCTGCATTGTGAATGAGAGTGAGACACTGTACTACTTCCGTACCTCACGAAAAGTCTCTGAATGTGGAACCGAGAAGCAGGTGAGTAACTAAGCTCAGCAAGAAGCTCTGAAAGGTTTGTTTGCCAGACAGATTTCTTACCAATATTAAAAAAGACACTCTGTTAGTTTTCACTCAGTATCCTAAGTTGTCAGCCTAGCATACACCGGTGACCTCTGAATATTTGCCCTCGACAGGATTGATTGCACAGCATTATGTGATATGCATGTCATGCCACAGGTGAGGGATGGAAAGATTTTGTATTTTTGTGCAGTCCTAGTGATCTTTGTTTTGTAAGGCAAACGCATGTGGTGGGTGCCACTGCCTACCTCATGACTGGATATTTGCTGGATAATTAATGAATCATAGTCTGCATAAAGCATCCTGAGTCCTATAATCTTATTTAACAATAGTCTGAAAATTGTTGCTCTCCAAGTGATATGATGTATACTCAAATTAGGGTTTGTTTTCCCAACTTGAATGCATCTGTTTAGCTGTGTGCAGTCAAATTAGCTGAGTTTTACAATAATGGATTTAATTTTACAGTTTTCTTTCTTTCTTTTTCTTTTTTACTCCTTCCCCTCATACCTGTGGTTTGAGTTTTATTTCTGTTTGTCGGTTTTGTCTAGGTTAACAAAACTCACATCAACTTCCAGAATACTCTGAGTGTCACTTTGACCAAAGGGCAGATGATCAGCAGGCGGGACCTAAAAGTGGTGTGGAAGTGCGTTTACCCACGACATTATGTCCGCAATGCTCAAGTCAGCGTGGATATGGAATGGTGAGATTCATCAAATCCCAGTGTTTGTAGGAATATTCATACAATTACCAGTTTGGGGTTTAAGTAAATGCAACCTCACAGAAACTACAAAACATATTAGACTACATTATATACAAAAATTAAGCCAAAATGCAGAAGCAATGTGTGAAAACACTGTTAATGTTTCCATAGGGATTAAAAATGTAAGACAACAGCAGCAAAGTTTGTTTCTCAAAGATCAATATAATCTTCTGATCTTTGATCAGTGGGAGCAATTTGAAGTCTTCAGTATCACAAATGGAAAGCATTCAAGATGTTTGCATATCTTCTCAGGAGTAGAATCTGTCCCAAGGTCACACTGCAGTGTTCAGAAACTGCAAAACGCCCAAGAGATGCATCTCAGACTCTACAGGCCTCAAAGTTCAGAACAATACAGTTAGGGGGGGAAAGGCTGAGCAGATATGACTTGTTCAGCCTTTTTGTAAATATGGAAGCATGGATTATGTTTACAAAACTCGTAGAACCAACTGCAAGACTTTAGACAGATGAAACCAAAGTTGGATGTTTTGCCATAATGTACACCCTTTGGAAGGTTGGTGATTTTGTCTAGTTATGTAGCCACAGGACCCGAGTTGACCATACATTCCTTACCAAATTATTGTAAAGACAAATATGAAGCCAAAAGTTTTACCAAAAAATGTCTGTTATTCCAGTTAAAATCATGATGTGTCTGAATATTTATTCCCCTGATGCATCCAAAATATGTTTTGTTGGCCTTAGATGAGAAACTCATTGCAATGAAGGTGAGGGGGGTAGTAGTAATCTTTAATGTAGGATGAGGAATACTGGAATACGTTTAAATTAAGAGGTTAAACCTGTTGGGAATGCTGTGGTAGTGCTTTCACGGGCTGTGCATGAACAAATCCATGCAAACTTCAGTGAAGTGAGGCAGGTGTGCTTTCTTTTTATCATAATGTACTGTAAATCAGGGCAACATGAAAGAAAATGACTTCTTAATTGCCCCTTGGGGATAAATAAAGTCTCTCTGATCCTGATTCAGCTCTCTGACTCTCTGCTTGTAGGCTCACTTCCATGACCTTTGTGGAGTTTAACTCGTCAGTGCACCTGGGCCTGAAAATGACCTTGTACAGGGATGAGTCTTACACAAACAGTTACAGGGATGCCATAACCCTGGAACTCGAGGACACACTGTTCTTCCAGGTGGCTCTGGAGACAAACGGCTCTTTTGCTGTAGACCTGCTCCTGCAGGTGAAGTCGTGCTGGACGACTGAGAGCATCGACCCTCACGACCCTACCCAGGGCGTCCTTTTGCAAGATGGGTATTCATGAAATCTCGTTTTATGTTTGACAACTAGGATCCATTGCTGAGCATGCAGCTGGCAATGAATGGGCTAGACTTTGAACATACCAAATACCTATTCCTCTTTTTTTATATTATTAGAATAAACCTTTTTAAAACTTTATGGTTATAGATATCATACTGTGTGCGTGTGTATGTCTCAAGCTTTCTCAGTTGCTCTGTTAAGTCTGGTTCCTCTGTGCCCACAGACTTGATGACTTTCAGAAGATACATTTTGAAAGGTTGGGATTGCTAAATCTAACCACACGCTTATGTTTCTTCCTTGTTGCGTATGCCTTTCAGTTGTCCTGTTGACCCCACTTTCCACTGGCTGTCTGTGAACGGTCTGGCACATAGAAGCAGGTTTTCCATTCAGATGTTCAACATGCCTAAGAAGTTACCTCTTTACTTCCACTGCCTGGCCAGCATATGTGGACATGATGAAGACTGTCGACTGGTAAAATGGCCAATTGTTTCAAGCTTGAGATGCACTTGGTAAAATAATGTAGTTCATCCATTTGATGTAAGTGTCTGGCTACAGGTTACTCAGACAAAAGGGACGGACAGGTGGGAACATTGTCTTGTTTCTGTCCCCACTCTGATTGTGTCTTGGCATGCAACAACTACTGCACGTGTGTGTCACTGCATGTCAGTCGCAGTGCATTTTGTTTCCTGCTTGGCTGTCATTATACTGAAACGACATTCATATAGTCATGGCTGTAAGTTTTGACAGGTTGTTTTTCATGCACTTTGCCACTTCAGTTTTTATTTGGAGTAGGACTCTTATTTTAGTTTGGTTTCTATGAATAGAGGAAAAAATATCTTTTTTTGTAAGTTTCCAAAACATTTATTGTGGAACATTTAGTTTGGATATTTTGACAAATAAGGCCACAGTGAGATTCAGCCAAATCCCATTTTGAGGTGGTCAGCTTTGCACTTGGATTTGATATCAGCTGTTGGAATCTTTAAAGTGCCGGTACACTCTGAAGACAAGAGCTCAAAGCTTTTAGGTTACAAAAACCTACAGGTACATGAAATTCCCTTAGGTGACCATTATTGCTCATTTAACATGCTGCTGTGGTTCAGTCAGATTGGTGTTAAATTTATTTACCTTATTCTATCCAGATTTCAGAAGTTTATTTGTTTGTTTTGTGTTTCTGCATGAGTCTAAAGTTGACTCTCATTCTGTTGCAGAAATGCACTGGCAAGCAGCACACAAAGAGGTCCGTGAGTCAAATGGAGAGTGAGGGGAAACACGCTGCTGTCGTGTCTGCTGGACCTTTGATTGTCAACACAAGAGTGAAGTCAGCTACACCGTCTTACTGTAAGCTTGTCAAGGGATCATTCAGTTCATTCATTCAAATTTAAGACTGAACTCTTAAAAGAATCTGCATCTGCTTCCATAACCGTTCTTAGATTACAATGCATCAATGCATTTCTGTTAGTTTTTTGTTTTAACTTCAATTCTACTTGGTTCATATAAAAAAGGCAGTCCTGATATACACTGTCACTGATCTTCTAATATGTCTTGACTTGCTGTGCATGTGTGTAGCTGTGTGTATTGTGAATACAGGGGTGATGAAATGAACCTATATCCATCTCTTTCCAGGGGCAGAGTACATGACTGTAATAGCCATTGTGGCTGGATCAATAGGCTTTCTGGGAGTAACGGTGCTCTTAGTGAGTGCTACCAAAGCAATCATGACTTACTATGAACAGCTACGGTCCCAATAAAGTGTCTGAAACAGTATGTGTAACTTGTTGTTTCCTGCTGTAAACTCTCGGACTGTTTCTCAAGTAGTTTGTACTTGTTCTCGCTAATGAGTTTGCACGCGAGTGTGGACTTCCCAGGAACACAGCGCGATCATTTTACAATTGGAACGACAGTGTACTTGATGACGTCTCCGTTCCAGAGTTTTTACTGCCTTCCCCTCTTACTTTAACTGTGATTAATATTTGCAATGGAAATTACACATGACATGAGAAAATTATACATGATGTAGTAGTTTTTTGTTTTTATTGTTTTTTTTTTTGTTTGTTTGTTTTTAAAACAACCAAAACAAAACTACTATCTTAGAACTTTGACTAGAACTTTGGCAAAATTCACTTTTACATGTCATGTTTCATAATGTCTAACTAGAAAAATTTGTCAGATGAAACATGTTTTTCACCAAAGATTTTAGCAATTCTAAAAATTCAAACTATTCAGCTATTAGCATTCACACTGCATTTTTGACAGGAAATGCATTTTATATACCAGTTTCAGTTACTGTTGTTCATATGTTATCAGAATGGGTTGAAATTGTATTAAATGAATACCATCAATGTGTTATCTTACTGGACTTGTGGAAGTATTTTGAGAACCATAAGAGACATAAATGTTTGAAAGGGAAAAAAATCTTGAATCTAGATGGAGACTCGTGTAGAAATGTGAATGAGTTCATAAAACTGGTCAAACTGTCATGGTGTGTTGTGACAGGCAGGTAGTAGGACCCAAACACAGGACTCTTAGGTGGAATGAAACTTAAATCAGCAGCTTTTATTGCTGGAAAAACATCTTCATTAGGGATAAATATCACAAAAACCTCAAAACTCATATAGCAACTCAACTGAACTCCAGAAACTAAAAACTAGGAAAACAAATCAGGAACTATGAACAAGAATTAAGTAAAGAACACGAAGGGGGGAAAAAACACCCAGCCCACTGAAAACTTAAGAAACCCCAAAATCATGAACAGCAATCATCAAGGAACATATTTACATATTTACAGTTACTGGAACACCAACACTGGGTCACAGTTTCAATGTCAGTCGGTGTCCTTTGGTCTGCAACAACAGCAGAGCAGACTTCTCAGTCTTTTGAAGAAGCCCTTTTTCTTCTTCTTGATCTGAAGGTCTTTGCACTTCATACTGGATTCGGGTTCAGGAAAAGGTTCCTCACAGGGAACATCAGGAACTGGCCCAATTTCCAAACGAGATCCTTTGATCTTATGCTCTTCGCCTTTAACACTGGATTTGGACTCTGCATAGGGTTCTTCACGGGGAACGTCAGCCACTGCCACACTTTCCGAAAGACCTTCAATCGTAAGGTCTTCAGCCTTCAGACTAGAAGAACTTTCAGCAAGAAGTTCCTCACAGGGAACGTCAGGCTCTGGAACACTTTCTGAAAAAGATCCTTCGGCTGGTGGAACATTTGCCATTGAAAGACCATGAGAGGAGCGCTCTCCATTTGTGTTCTTCACATCAGGAAGACTTGAAGGGGGCTCAAAGATTTCACATATCTGGATCATTGCTACATCAGCAATGGTCTTCAGCAACACTGGTGCAAAGTTTGCAACTTTGATAGACAGAATTTCTTGAGGAAATTTCTGCCTGATCTCCGTCAGGATGCTGTTGACCATATCGTCTCGGATGGAGCGGGTGAAGATGGCCTGTGTTTCCATCGCCGTGAGACTCCTGGAGACACGATCTAAAGTGGCCTTGGTGACACTCGTGGAGAGGATGCTTAGACTCTGGGAGGCCATGTTTAGGAGGGGACGAGGAGGAAGCTCCCAGAAGCCCTGGAGAACACGGGGAACTACCTCGATCACTACCTCCTGCACGGTGAGCAGTTTGCTGTTATGCTGTTCCTGCTGCTTCTCTTTTAGGATTTCAACGTAATCCTTCACCACGCTCAGGAGTTTAGGTGCTCTGTAGAAAAACATGATAAGAGGTATCTTTTAAACATATTCAAAGCATCACTTAAATATTGAAACACTGTAGCTGGACTGTTAACCCTGTAACCACCTTTGTATCATACATGAGTTTCTGAGACCTCGATCTGAAGTTCTCTGATGACTCTGCAATAGTCGGCCTCATCACTGATGGGGACGACAAGGAGTACAGAGGACTGACTCAAGACTTTGTGGACTGGTGCCAGCTGAACTACCTCCAGATCAACGCCAGTAAACCCAAGGAACTGGTGGTAGACTTCCGCAGGCACAAGCATTCTCCACTGCAACCACTGAACATCCAGGGTATGGACATTGAGGCTGTGGACAGCTACAGGTACCTTGGTGTTCATCTGAACAACAGACTGGACTGGACTCATAACTCAGACGCCCTCTACAGGAAAGGGCAGAGCAGGTTGTACCTGCTGCGGAGACTCAGGTCGTTTGGGGTGGAGGGCCCACTCCTGAAGACCTTCTATGACTCTGTGGTGGCTTCTGCTATCTTTTATGGTGTGGTCTGCTGGGGCGGCAGCATCTCTGCTGGGGACAGGAAGAGACTGAACAGGGTGATCCGAAGGGCCAGCTCTGTTCTAGGATGCCCTCTGGACCCAGTGGAGGTGGTGAGTGACAGGAGAATGGCGGCTAAGCTGTCATCCCTGATGGACAACATCTCCCACCCCATGCAGCAGACTGTGACAGCACTGAGCAGCTCCTTCAGTGGGAGACTGCGGCACCCACGGTGTGGGACGGAGAGATTTCGCAGGTCTTTCCTCCCCACTGCTGTCAGACTCCACAACAAAGACTTTAACTGAACAAACACACACATCCACACATGTGCAATAACACTAAGTGCAATAATCCTTTCTGGCATCGTTGTATTTTTACTCAGTTGTATATAGCATTCGTATTCTATTTTTATCTTATTGTATATTTTTATTCTATTTTATTCTACTGTATATAGTATATTATTTTATTCTATTCTGTACAGCTGTGTACTGTATTTATTCTTATTGTATTCTAATTTTTGCGTCATAACTTTTGCACTGTCCACTTCCTGCTGTGACAAAACAAATTTCCCACGTGTGGGACTAATAAAGGTTATCTTATCTTATCTTATCTTATCTTATCTCATCAACATGATCAATACTTGCTATAATTTCAAAATATTATGGACAAAAAAAGTTTTTTTTGTCTAAAATTAACATTGTCGTTAACAAAAAGTTGCCAAAAACACCCAGTGTATCAAATGCGATACAAAAAATATGATAAATACATGATAAAAGTAAATCATACACAACATGACATAGCAAAGAACTAATTTGTGGCTTTTGTTTAAAGGGTTAATAAACATCTCAGTTCCAAAGAATCTGAATTTTCTGGCTGTTTTTTGATGGGTTGGGTCTTACAGGGTTAATGACTGTATACATGTGACTCACTGAAATTTAGGAGGCACGGCCTCTGGGAACTGAAGAAGCATTCTGGCTTCAAATTCAACGTCCCTCATTTTATTGATGACGTTCACCGCCCACACCTGAAACAGAAAACACATTTACAGTGCGCTTATGTTTAAAGGTTATGTGAACATAATGAAAAAAAAGTCTTGTGGGTTTTCTCGTCTTACCAGCCTTAGAAGAGGTTTGGCTTCCTCTTCTTCAAAATCCTCTAATTCAAACTCCCACAGCCTTCAAAAGAGAGCAAAGCAGAGGTTTTACACGTCATCAGGTGTGACAGTAACTCACTGCTCTCTGAGCGTCTCCCTGCTCTTCTCCACCAAAAGATCTCTCAGATCTTCAGCAGTGAGGTTCGGTGGAATTAGATCTTCCTGCTGAAGTCTGAGAAACTCCGTCATAATCGCAATCTAAAAGTAAAGGAGACATTTAATCACCACCACTCTCAGAAATGACCTGATATTTTCTGTCAGCTTTGGTTTGCATGAATCTGGGTCTAACCTGAGTCCTGTAGCCCGGAAGATGCCAGCAGATCTTTACAGCAGTTTCATAAATCGGTGTGTTGAACAACACCTGTCAAAGAAATAGCAATTTAGTCATTGTTACTTAAAATGATTCTCAGTTTGTCAACTTTTAAAACTACAACAAATTCTTCAAATTATTGAAATGCAGTAAAAACTAAAACGGCCACATACCCTGATAGGCTTATAGATTCCTTGACTTGATTCCATTTCGACGTTTTCAAATCACAGTCGGGAAGAAAAACTTTAACTGCTCTCCAACGATGGCGTACGGGGGATCTGGACCTGAAAATGCTCTCAGCTCGGTGGTCTCGCACAGATGAGCTCTTTTGACAGTCTGATGTTTATTTAGGTTTATTTATCTGAAGCCTGACAGCAGCTGGTATATACACAGCTTTGGATAAACTGGCCCTTTAAACAGCCCAGAGGAAGAAGAGACCTCTGCGTTATCAGTAGAGCCTAAAGCCAGAAGCACAATAATAATAATACTGTTAATATTATTTTTTATAGCAATAATACCCCAAATAATTAAGTCATTAACTACTAGGATGCCTACTGACATGTTTTCTTAGTTACTCATATTTAGAGAGGCCACATTCGTCATGCTTCACAGGAGGTCAGGAGTGACCGATGAAAGTGACGCTACGTTAGAGTCTGTCCCTGGACTGGTTGTTTGCTTCTCTATGAGTTCAGCAGGAGGAGGTGAACCCACAGCTGGGAGCGGTTCTCTAGTGGGTTCAGTATCATACTTGTGTTCATCCTGGTCTGAACCTGGTCAGAAGAACTCACTTCACTTTTGAAAATTCAATACTAGTCCCACATTTATAAAAGGTAACCCCAAACAGTCTACAACGGTTGTTTTCTCTCCACCAAAGCAAATTTGTTTGAAGAGCTTTTTGTAACTTCACTTCTCCAAAAAGCAAATAAAGAGAATAAACAAAAAATTACTGAACGATCGTCAGAATTACCAGAGCTAACGTAGATCGGTTTATGCACTTGAGTCAGGAGGGGTAAGAAAAGTGCCTGAATTGACTGCAATCTGCAATCTACTGACATCTAATGGTGACATTTAAACACGTGGTAACTTTAATGATACTTGAAAATAGGCCAGGATCTGCACTGCTTCAGCCTGAGCCTGTTCAGTCAGCACAAACAGTCGTGTAATAATAATAAATATGACTTTTCCTTCCTTTTCCATAAAAAGGGATGTCTCACGTGCTCACTGCAGTTACAGTAGTGTTACTAGAAATATTAAGACACAAATGGCAGTAATACTTTATAAAAGGCCTAATGACTAAAATCAGGTAACTTAGGTACAGCTGCTCAACTGCTCATTAAGACAAATCAGCCAGTCACATGACTGGAAATCGGTGCATTTACAGTAGGCATGCAGACCTAGTCATGATGACAAAGGTCAAACTTACCACCTTTAGGTGACTGAATGACATAAGACAGCAACGTGCAGGTATTTGTAATTTTTCTGCGACCTCTATCTCTGTGTTTGATCATCAGTCTGCAAAGGCAATGTGTTTTTTGGTACTCCGAAAAATGTACACATGTACTCTGCATACAGCAACAGAGCACTGATCTTTCCTGCCATTTCACATTTGTTGTGCTTAGAGTGCAATATAAGATTTTCCATTTATAATATGTTCCATACTTAACCGTTTTGGAGACTTTTATGTTGTTTGGCAGGATAATGGCATCACATTGAATTTTAGGTGTTAAAAATACACAGTGACTGATTTTCATGTCAACAAGTAAATAAATATTCTGATGAAGAGCCACTAAAGGAAGCTTTTGGAATAACTCTCAGCAGTAATGTGGACGTGAAATAGTTGGTAGACATATTATTAACCCTATGAGAAAAAGCTTTAGTTCTATTCAGGTACAGAGACGTATTTAGGCTACAGGAAACAGTTTTATTCAAATACTGTCAAAATATTGTCAAAATGCTATAGTGGTGATCCGTGACTGCCTTTTTAAAGTGACCCATTGTAAAGTGACTGCAAATATTGTGGAACAGATTCATAGTGTTTGATTGCTTGTGTGCCGGATGGATTAAACACGAAAAACAGGAGCTGCAGAAACCCAGTAATGCTGAAGACGCATGCAAGGAATCTATCTGTGCGTTTGCATCTGTGTGTCAGAGTGTGTGTATGTTTTTACCTTTAATTTGGGACACACACACACACACAGAGAATGCCTACAGCATTCACACAGTAAGCTTCGTACAGTTAAGCACAATCACTACATGACAGAAACACAAGCTTAATCGCTCTATCATTAAAAATGGTATCCATGTTTGCCTGAATAAAAACAAACAGGTGAGATGTTAGAAAGCTTTTATTTTTATTTTAGTAGACGCTCCAGGTTGCACCAGGAAGAGTACTGTACGTCACTTCCGTTTCTTCTCAGCAATGGCGTCCTCCACAGCCAGTGACGGCGTGAGTGAGGAGCAAACGGGGAAAAAATCGAAGAAGACTAAAAGCCAAGGTGAGTTTGATTGTTTCGCGTCAGATGAGGTTAAGTGACACCAGCGAGCCGTCCCGCGTGAACAACAGGATTGTTTCCCAGCTTTAGACGACGGCTGCGAGCCATGCTGGAGTTCTGCTAGCATGGCGGCTCTCGCATTGTAAACAGATTGTTTGGTGAGTGCAGTTACCCTCACTCGCTAAATGGTCGCATCAAGAAAAAATAACCCGAACATTTACTTTTCACATACTTAAACTGACAAGTGTTTGCTGACGCCGGGCAGCTAGCTATTACCTGCCGGGATTCAAACACGTTTCCAAAGTCTGCAGCCTGAGTCGCCTCAGCCAGGGGAACACGTCGATGATGAGAATTTCAAACGTGTCTTATTTTAGTCAGTGGACTGTTCTCCGCGTTCCTTCAGTATATCTTTTCAATATTCTGTCTCTAACTCACCCTGTTCCCTTTGCTTAAGTATACCTCGTGTTGGTAGTCCATGCCTCCGTTGTAGTAACGTTGTAGTAACGTGACTTCACGTGCGTCCTGCAGTGGATGAATCCGAACTCCTGACAGTTCCCGATGGATGGAAGGAGCCACTGTTCACCAAAGAGGATAACCCCCGCGGTTTGCTGGAGGAGAGTAGCTTTGCCACCCTCTTCCCCAAGTACAGGGAGGCCTACTTGAAAGAGTGCTGGCCTCTGGTGGAGAAGGCTTTAGGAGAGGTGGTGAGTCAGAACAAGCTGCTTGCACTGAACACAGATGATAATACTTGTCTGTCAGCTGTATCTCAATTATAATGTAGCTCAATGAAGAAAGTCAACCTTTTTTTTACCACTTTCTTTAGTCTAATCAGGTTGTATGCTATCTTGTATTAATGTACACATATAGTGGATATAAAGTCTGCACTCCCCTGTTAACAGATTTACAATGTAAAAAAGGTTCCAGGATAAATTATTTCAGGGTTTTAAAATTTTATTGTGACCTATCACCTGTAAGTTCAAATGAAAAAACACTGAAATCTTGTAAGCGGAGGAATAGAAATGAGAAATTCAGCACTAGTGGTCCAAATGTGTTAGTTTGTGTTCTTTTACTCGGCCAAATCGCTACAACAACATATGCTGACCACACAACCTCTCAGGAGGTTGTGTGGTCAGCATTGGAAATTGTGGAATGTGTCACTGTTTAAAGATGCCCACGACACCTTTAAGCAGTGAGACTTCTTTGATGCTTTGTAAGCTCTTTGTGTCTTTCAGCAAAGGCCACGGTCCACAGTGTCAGAAAGTCCTACAGCTGAACTATATTTGAATTCATTTTGAACACTGCCACATCCCCAGTTATTATCACACATTATTTTGGTTTTATTTCTCTCCTCTGTAACATTTTCTCACAGTTAAGTGTTAAGTTGGCTCTTACATTGGCAGCTTTACGAGGCTGAATTGCCGACCTGAGCTGTTCACATACTGAATCATTTGTTGTTGTTCTCAGCACATTAAACCTTCTTTGGACCTAATAGAAGGCAGCATGACAGTCTGCACCACTAAGAAGACCTTTGACCCTTATGCCATTGTGAGAGCCAGAGATCTTATTAAGCTGCTGGCGAGGAGTGTGCCATTTGAACAGGTAACACTACTGTGCCAGTTTGCAGCATGCACAACATGTAGATTTCATCCTTTAATGTTTTCGAGTATGTGTGTGATTGCTGTCACTAAGCACTCAGAGTGATGCAGACTTTTTGATACCTCAGTGATGTGTTGTTGCCTCCAGGCTGTAAGAATATTACAGGATGACATCGCCTGTGACATCATCAAAATTGGCACTATGGTGAGGAGTAGAGAGCGGTTTGTGAAGCGAAGGCAGCGACTCATTGGCCCCAAAGGCTCCACCCTAAAGGTGAGTCACACCAGAGTCCAGCTTTCTGAGGTCTTTCTGTCTGAAGTTAATCACGGCTTCCACAGAGTGTTGTGATGGATGTTAGGAAAAAGTAGGAGAATCCAATTTGTTTCTAAATCATGAATTGTGCATCTGTGTCACTGATTTTCACCAGTCTGCAATGTAAACAAGTCTGTGTTGTGTACTTTTGAATCAACGTCAGTAGGTGGCAGCATTTATCGGCCCATGTGTCTTTGCAACTCTCGTTAACAGATGATTTCTTTTGAAGTTCTGTCTGTGTGCTTCATGTTGCCTGTTGCTTCTCTGCAGGCACTGGAATTACTGACCAACTGCTATGTGATGGTGCAGGGGAACACGGTGTCTGCACTGGGACCCTACAGCGGATTAAAGGAGGTAAGACTGTCAGTAATGGGCGACTAAACATAATAAGATCAGTTGTATTAATGAAAAGGTGCCTACGCTGACTACTTTAGTGTGTTTGTTTATCCTGTGACATCAGGGTATACAGAACCTCCTGACAGCTAAACATCTGAGCCCACTGTGTGGGTTCATGCGTGGGAGTAAAAGAGAGAAGTTGTTGGTGTAATACAAACGCTCTTCAGTTTGGGTTTAGCTAAACCTGATGGAGAGGTGAACTGTTACTGTAATGAGACAAAGAATGTTGAAGCATTTATGATTTTCTTCTGCCTCTGCTTTTCAGGTTCGTAAAGTGGTGTTGGACACCATGAAGAACATTCATCCCATTTACAACATCAAGGTGTGTTCAAACTGCTGCAGAAACAATAGTCAGAGTGAAACTGCGCTGCATTTATGCCCAGTGATGATGTTTTCCATCCTTGTTCTTGATTTCCTGACTGAAGTCCATCTCTCTGGGTTTGCACGCCAAGGTTGGCTCAGCCCAGAGCTGAGGGCATGAAAGAGCATGCTTCACAGAGCTGACTATTTAAAATAGGACTTCCTGTTTTGTATGAGTCACAGAATGTTATTTAAATTGCCTAACCAGTAGTTACAGCTTACAGCACTGTGCAGAAGTCTTTAGCCAGCCATCATTTTAATATATTTTACTTCCATGGAGCCAGACTTTCTTGTAAAAGTGTGAATAGTAGCTCTACATTTCTTTTCATGGGGTCTTTTCTTCCCTCATTCCTTTACAGTCGAGGTACCTGATCATTTTCACAGGAATGTTTTTCCAATATTTTACAACAGAAAAATATTCCTCCTGTACAGAACATCAAAGGGAGCCTGTTGAGCTGGTTCAGGCATCAACATAATGCCTCCTTGAAAACCTTCTAACTGAAGTATTCCAGGCTTTGAAGAAGCTATTCTTAAGGGAAATTAACTGGGAAAAAGGGTTAAATTACACAAGCCCTGAACTAAAAATGTCAACAGGTCTGATGGATTGAAACTCTAAATGTTCCTGCTCGTATTAGAGGTTAGGACAGAGATACAACAGTGAGTTTCCAGCGTCTGTAAAACACACTGGAGGTTCTGTCGTGGTTTCAGTGGTGGAGGTCTCGTCAAAAATGGTGGTGGTCTGCTGATTGCAGAAAAATACCATCAGATTCTGAGCTGTCATGCAATACCATCTGGAAGACATGACAGCGATCTCAAACTCACTGCCAATGCACTAAAAGTAGAGCTGGGCGATAGAACGATATGTATTGCGAAATAACTTAAACTATTGCGATAGACCTCGCCGCTCTTGTCCTCTTAAAAAAAAAAAAAAAAAAAGAACAGCCAATCCAAATTAAGTAGCGCAGAGCCGAACCAATCACAGCCGCAGCGTCACGTCAGGTGACTTGTTATGTTCAGCACAAGTGCCAAGCCGCACATGTGTATTTGTTTGGGAAGCAGCCAGCCGCCGTGCCGCCCGGGTAACGGAGGAAATGAGTGCGCCGACTAGAAAAATCAACCGAGCGTGACCGAAGGTTACCGAAGAGAAAACAGATGATGGTTCCAATGCCGGAGAGATTGTCGAACGGAAAGGCCAGAGAAGTTCCGTAGTGTGAAGGTATTTCAGCTATTTCAAGTCTGACAAAAACAGAGTAGCTGCACTGTAAATGTGCCGAAAGCAAGTCTGGAAATACAATAAAGCGGTGCAGCTCAGTCTCTGACTGGAAGCACTGATTCGTCATTCGGCTTTTGTCAGACTAAAGTAACTGTTACAACTGTTTGAAAAGCTCAGCTATACAACAAGGAGAGATCGAGAATTTCCTTTTAGTTCTCAGTTTATTTAATGTTGACAAAAGTTAGTCAGTTTTGTCTGTTCTTCTGTAAACAAACTAAGATTATTTTTAGAATTAATATTTTGTTTCTAAGTGGAATTGACAATTTAGTCTGTTTCGTTTGTTCTATTTTGAAACTTAAACGCTTTAGCGGCTGCCTTTTGTGTAGTTTGCAATATTTGCCTTTATTTATCTGAAAAAGTCTCATGTTCCTTAAGTACATCTACCCTGTTGAACTTATTATGGGAAATAAATATTTAAATAAAAACAAGCTGCTGATTATTTCACATTTTACTTGTGAGCAACGGCACATTTAAATCTTACAAATATAGTTATTTGGCTGATATCGTGATAGATATCGTTATCGCCTGAAATGAAAAAAACATATCGTGATATGAAAAAATCTCATATCGCCCAGCTCTAAGTAAAAGCATATCTGATGGAAAAGCAGATCAGTGTTATTCAAACTGTGTGGGATCATCTTGTGAACAGAACAAAAGAAGAGCCTTGGAATTTCCTCTGAGACGTTGACTTGTTGGAAATGTTCTTTGGTTTCGTTGGTTTCCATTTATGTTTGCACATTTCAGTAAATCCCTCCACTTACCGCTGCACTTATTTCCCAGTTTTCTAGCAAAAAACGAAATAAGCGACTTTTGCACAGTGCAGTCTTTAATAAAACAGCATTTTACTGCAGTCACTACATAAGGTGTAAATACACAACATGACCAAAGTATTGCATCTTTATAACTGCTGTTCTGCCCCTCCATCACCACCACCCACGGCTGCAACCATCAGACTCTGATGATCAAACGGGAGCTGTCCAAAGACCCTGAACTGCGGATGCAAAACTGGGAGCGCTTTCTGCCCAAGTTCCGACACAAGAATCTTGCCAAGCGCAAGGAACCCAAGAAGAAGAGCGTGAAGAAGGAGTACACCCCGTTCCCTCCTCCACAGCCAGAGAGCAAGGTCAGGGGAAGCATGTTTGAAGAATTTCAGTGTTTCTAATGTATAACAAACACACACAACCGCTGAGACTAAATTGCATGTTGAGGCAATTTAAAGTACGTTTCAAATATGTGGACTTCCTATGCAGGTTGACCAGGAGCTGGCCACAGGAGAATTCTTCCTGCGGGAGAGTGTGAAGAAAAGGAAGAAGATGGAAGAAATCAAGGTGAGAATTTATGGTGGCTTTGTCTCTTTCGGTTTTCTTCAGGCTGCTTTTGAGTTTCAGTGGCAGCAACCAAGCATTGTGTAACGTCGCCTTTGTAAACTTCCTTCCTCTTTGTAGGTGAAACAGGCCACCGCACTGACCAAGAAGCAAGAAGAGCGGAACAAAGCCTTCATTCCTCCTAAAGAGAAGCCTCTGATGAAGAAGACTGCTAAAGGTAGAAATATTAAAACAAGCACTGATCTCAGAACCTAGCAGTGACAAATTAAAGGAAAAACCTGGATTCTCGAGCACTTGGTATAGCTTTGCCCTTAATTTGTCCATTCTTGTCTCATCTATGTATCCACAGCTCCTACAGAAGGCAAGCTGGACATCGAAGCTATAAAGGACAAAGTAAAAAAAGCCAAAACAAAGAAACTGGGTGCTCCACCATTAAACCCTGCACCTCCCACCAGCAGCACCACTGAAAAGAAGAAGAAGAAGAGCAACAAAGCGAAAAGCAAAGGCTAACTGTGCACTGTTCCCTGTGCTATGGCACTTGTTGGACAGAGAAAAGACTCTGAGCTCACAGCAAGAAGAATTTCAGTGAATGTGTAGAGCGTGGATCAAGATGATGCTTCGTCTGTCTTGACTTTCCTTTTTACAGTGTTACACAGTGACGGGAATGTGTTGGTTTTTTCCTTCTGTTTGACTCGCTTGCTATTAATTATTTCCAGAGGGAAAAAAATGTAAAATTAAAGGAGTTATTTTTTCTTTTTTAAATAAACTAGGTCTTGTTTTCTTACATTTCCCTTAATTTCCATTTTTGCTGTGTTACCATAGATGCCCAGTCTCCAAAACCTTAAAGAAATACACCCATTATTAGGCACACCTTTCAAGGCCTGGGTTGGACCCTTTTTGCCTTCTGAAGTGCTTTCTTTGATTTGCACTATAATGGGAATAAGGCATTCCAATCACTTCCATGGCTACAGGTGTATTAAGTCAAGTATCTGGGCATGCAGATTGCTTCTACCTGTATTTGTGAAAGAATGGATTGCTCTCAGGAATGCTATGCTCCTAAATATTTCACAGTAAACTGTTGATTGGTATTACATCAAAGTGGCGAGGCGCAGAGTACGCAGAGATCACCATCTTTCTTTAGAGTCGATCACTACAGACATTTTCATGGCCCCAACTTTGTGGGAGCAGTTTAGGGACTGTTCCAACATGACTGTGCATCAGTGCACAAAGCAAGGTCCAGAAAGACCTGGACAAGCAAATGAGGTGTGAGTAAACTTGACTTGAGTCTTGACCTCAGTCCAACAGAAAACCTTTGGGATGAATTAGCAACAGCGAGCCACGCCTTCCCATCCAACATCAGTGTCTGACCTCACAAATGGGCTTCTGGAAGAATGGCCACAAATTCCCATTTAAAATAAAACTCCTTAACCTTGTGGAAAGCCTTCCTAGAAGAGTTGAACCCAGGCTTACTGCTCTCTGGCTATAAGCCATATGGTCGCCTGTTCCCCCACTGAGCCTAACTGTGCCCCCCACTCTGCAGCTGGATGTCACTCAAGTCTCAAGTTCATATGTGTGTGAAAGCAAATGAGCGAATACTTTTGGGAGTATCGTGGACGTTAACCACGTGCTGGACCACCTAGTGACCACAGATCTTGGTCCTTGGACATGACAGCATCACACAGTTGCTTGTCTGTACATGAATGGTGCAAATCCCCCATTCTGCTCTTACTGGAGCCCAACTGATACAAGGTTTGTGTTGTGCATTAAAAAATGCTCTTATGCACGCCCCGGTTTGAACGCGTGGCCGAGTCACTGTTGTCATCAGCTCGTAGCGGTCTGGCCATTCATCTCTGGCCTGACCACCTTAAACGTGCTGTCAAATGAAAGATTACTTTTGAGCACTGACTTTGTTGTTGGTGCTATAATGTGAGACTGATAGTGGAGTTGATAGCTGATAATAATTAAGCAGAGATAAAAGTAATTTTATTAATTTTCATACATGTTCCATTTGTGGGCCTAAGCCTCACATGGACAGAATAATTTGCTTAATGTCTAAAGGAAATCAGTGTTGCTCAGGCCAAGCTGCTTTATTCATAGCAGAATGCATCAGGGTAGAAGTAGTGGACTACATACGCTGTAATGAAAGTAAAGCTGAGGGCAACCGGCCGAGCGATCAGAACGCTGACAGGGCTAGAGCTGCTGGTATCCGAGGTGTCCCAGTCTGGGCTCCAGTTGTAGCCTGGAAATGCAAAAATGGTTTTTATGACAAATTCTGAGTGCAGTGGAATGTGCTGCTTACTTCATTACTACACACTGACAAACTTCAGCTGTGGACTTTTAAAGCCATGTGAGCTACACCTTACCCTTCACTGCTATTATTTTTTGGCTTAATCACCATCAGACTTACTTTTCTGTGAATCACGTTCAGGACTACCTGCAACAACATTAAGACACAAGAGAACAAGGTGACATTTTTTAAGATGTAAACGCACAGCTCAGTGACTGTGAGTAATAACTGTATTTTACCGCATTCATTAATCCTTAATCATCCAAGTAGCATACAGGCTACTTGGACTTATAATAGGAAAAAAAAGTAATTTTCTCTCGAGCCCAAAATAGATAGATAAAAAGATAATCATGGTGGAAGATTAGGTGCTCCCCGTCATTCATTCATTAATCCTTAATCATCCAAGTAGCATACAGGCTACTTGGACCTATTTAGTGACTTTGGTTATAAAATAATAGGAAAAAAATGTAATTTTCTCTCCAGCCCAAAATAGTTGAGGAGTTGCAGAAATGTGAAGCAAAACCTGGGCGGAGCGGAGTTCCCTGTCTCTGTTCAGACGCTACCCTGTGATTGCCTTGTGCTAAAGTGAACATCACCATGAAGCTTGTTGTCTCTTTTTTCTGAAACCATTTGAATTTTGCAACGGTAACCAAGTTACGGTCATTTAAAGAGAGGATGTAAAACGGACCTCATGGTTCATGGTAAAAAGATAAGGGGGTTAGTCATGGTGGAAGATTAGGTGCTCCCCGTCCTCCACCTGCTTCCTTCTTTTTGTTTGGTCTTTTATAAGTTTGTCCTACACCAGCTTTTATGTCATACCTTTTCTCTTTTTAGTTTCAGGGGATACATGCAGTCCAAGTGGGGTTTTATATTATTATTAAATACTTTAAAAATGTTTAAAACCAGTGTCACTTCCAAGAAAACACTGACTTTTTTGGCCTCCTTTAGTCAGAATTCTGCTTTTTTGATGAAGGGATGAGAGTTTTTCTCTTGGAGCTCCTTCACACCACCCTAAATGTGTTTTCCTATAACAGAGGGCCTGGGCAGCATGCACGGTGAACATTCCAGGTTGCAGATTACAACCCGCAGACAGCAAGCATGAACTTGTTTATTTACAATGATTCACATTCGCTGACACAGGACACGATTCATGAATCCTGTAGGTTTGTGAAAATGACAGCAAGAACATTACTGTGCAAATGTCAGTTAATGAGGCCCACTGTGTTAAAGAGTTAATATCCATGCTGATTTCTAATCAGAATTTTCACATCTTTAAAATGAGCTGGGCTGAAATTTGAACTTGTGGTTTGATTGAAGATAAGCAGCAACTTTTCACACTGAACCAGAGACACTTGATACTTACGACAGAGTTTATTCTCACAAGTGCCACTGCACCTCAAGCAGGCTCCCCCCTCAGATGCATATGGGTGCTGTCCGATTATATTACCCCTGTAAAAGAAAAGAAACAGAGGCTCAGTCACCTCACCACACTCTAGGTGGAAATATTCTGGAATTATCTTCACTTCCCCTTATCATCTTACCTCCGCCTCCCACGTTATCACACACACACACACATCTGCTTGCTTCAACATAGGGTCATTTTAAAGATGACGTTTCTTTCTTTCATTGTTATTGTCAAAAGATCCCAGAAAAACATATAAATCAGTGATATTAATTTGTTTCTCAGTACTTTCTGCTTATAGTAACCTCTTTATACCACAAAAAAGGTTAGGGGAGAAGGACAGGATAAAAGTGAAGGTATGGAAAAGAGCCAAAGATTATTAATAACTTAACACACAGTGGGTTCGTTCCAACAGTCCATGCTGCTTAGGGAGGGTCCTAAAAGTGAGAGAAGTGACCTGTGAGTATCTGTGTGGCATCCATACTAAGAGCTGTTCCAATTCTGGAGCTGCAAACATCCTTGCTAAAAACATGCTTCCTTTAGCATAGGATACACTGGACCTTTATGAAAGGGGAGGAGAAAACACTGTCCCATAATTAATTGTGGCCATTCATAAAAACAACAGACATTATTTTTAAAAAAGTGTCTCAGATCATTGTAACTGCACCCTTGCTCCCTTTTTTAGTTCATTCACTTCTCATTAGTACATGAGGATCTGCCTGGCCCAGGCAGACTGGCCCTAAACTTTCCTTAGTCTTTAAAATTTCGCCTTTGAATCATACTGAATGATATTTTTTACAGACTATTTTCGTTTGTATGACTTCCATAAAACAACGGGGTTAGAACACATTGTCCCAGGTAAGATTTTGTAGTCTGCAAACAGGAGTTTCAGAACGGCAGACATCCAGCATCACATTGTTAGGGAGAGACCATAGCTGGACTGGCCATCGGCCCACCAGGCATCTGCCCGGTGGGCCGATGGTGATTTTTAGTTTTTATGGGCCGATGATTTTTTTGGGAGGGTTTTTTTGTGACGGTATAAACAATGAAAGGTGTTGGATTGTCCAGATGCTGACCGGTGTGTAAAAATAACTCAGTTGTTTGGTGGTGGCTATGGCGGAGCTTCCACAGAGGCCAGCAGGTGGATGAGGGAAAGGTTAGGCAGGAGGAGCAGAGACCCGAGGTGGCCGCCAGTCCGAGCGTCAGGTGAACTGAACTTCAGGTAAGAAGTTATGACTAGGGATGGGTACCGTATCCAGTGCCATTGTGGCACCGCTTCTGACATAAACGGTAGTAACCAGACCGACAAGCAGCGCACATTTTGGTGCTTTATTTCGGTGCTTTTTTTTCCCTGAGATGTCACACACTTTGAATTCTAGCCAATCATTTTACCTTTTCAAGGATAGTAGGCGGGCCCAAGTACGTACATTCTTTTAGAGCAGAGCTACAGATTAAAAATGCCCAAGGCGAAGCAGTCAAAAGTCTGGCTGTACTCCACAGCAAAAGATGCAAACTCAGCAGCAACAAGTGCTTTAAGCTGACACTGTGCAAAGGAGGTAACTTTTCATAAGGTTTTTGAGATAAGACGGGGCCAGGGAGCCAATGACAAGAAGCCAGTATGGGAGAGATATGCTCAGTCTTTCTACTCCAGGCCTCGAGGGCCGGTGTCCTGCAGGTCTTAGATGTGTCCTTGATCCATCACAGCTGATTTAAATGGCTAAATGGCCTCCTCAACATGTCTTGCAGTTCTCCAGAGGCCTGGTAACGAACGAACCATTTGATTCAGGTGTGTTGACCCAGGGTGAGATCTAAAACCTGCAGGACACCGGCCCTCGAGGCCTGGAGTTTCCACCCTGGCTCTAGTTCCTGTGGGTACTCTCACAGCAGCATTTTGGATGAGTTGACTGCGGCATAACACATACGTATAAACAAATTCCTTTTTTCACATGACACTCAGGGCAGCCCAGAATAACCTGCTGAGACAAAAGTTTTCATTTGCTAATTTCACTGTGTTATTTAAACATGTTTTCAACTTACGCTGTGGCATAGTTGCATACAAAGAGGACACCTTTTTCATTAGTGAAGTGCTTGATGCCATCTGGGCACAGCTGTACTGCACATCCAACTTTGTAGGTGCTGGCCCACACAACCTGCAAAGACCAAAGAGGTTAAAGTGTCACATGCAGAAAAATATAAAAATCATGGTTCACTTTTTTCTCTTTTTTTTCTCCACATTATGCATGCAGTAGAAAGGTCACATACCTGTGTGTAGTGGCCACAAACCTTATTGCAGCTGTTCTTTTGGTAGCTGTAGTCTTTTACTTCATCCACCCATCTCTTTATGGCTTTTGCTGTATTAAATTGTGATGGTGGATGGGCTGTCCATATGTTTTCTCCCACAGAGAGAAAGATAGGGTGCACGCGGGAAGCATCTTTGAGGTAAATGTTGTGATCAAATATACAGCGCTTTGCCCACGCTTTTGCAGTAATGGCTAAGGCCTCATCCCACGTCTGGATAAGCAGATACAGAAGATTTGAAGCATTAGACCTCATCTTTTGTTAATTCAGTTTTTTCTAACACGCTAGTTTCATTTTCGTGCATACACATTTCTGACTTCAGTCAGTACATTATTTGTGATACACAAGCAGAAGTAAAAAGTCAAATGGCTGAGTCGACTTCCAAACTTGTGGCGAGGTTTTTGCCACAACATTTGCAGTGCACTTTAGCCATGCCAGAAAGGCAGTTTGAGTGCAATCTATTGCACAGTTTTGTTGTCACCGAACTGTTCTTTATTTCTTTACTTACCGAAGATCTTTTCTATCTGTGACTATCGGTGGCTTTGTCTGTCTTTTATATTACTTCCTCTGACTTCTGCTTAATAACGTCAAGTCTGCTTTGTGAATGTGTTGCATGAAGCTTTGTACAACTGTACATGCTTTAATAACTTTCTTTCCCTCACCTCCTCATTCCCAACAAAGTCTGCAGACAGATCACAGAAGACATGAACAAGTCATTTTTTTCTATCACTGCTTACTCACTGTGATTTTATTACTGCTTTCCAGAACTAGAGAGAGGAAACAAACGCCATTTCTTCACGTACCATGTACAGCATGTCGGTAGCAGGGGGACTGACAGATGACCGCGCCAAGTTGTGCTCCTTCACACATTCCTCAATGAACTTCAAATCACTGATTTCTGGCAGTGAAATCGAGCGCACACCAGAATCCAGGATAATGCAGGCCCACAGCAACCTCTCCACTGCACTCGCCATGCTCCAGATCAGTAAAGTGAAACAAGCTAAAGCGGTGATGTTGTGGTTTGTTGTCGCTTTGACATCTGTCAAGTTGCTGCAGGAAATTACACTTTGAAGAGGAACAGGATGTTCTTACAACACCTAAGAAACCAAAACATGTTCAGAATGGTTCATGTATACATACATAAAGAATCTGCTAAACTGAGATAAAACAGAGATGTGGCTCATTTATGCTTCTTCTCGCCTTTTTGAAGTCTGAATTTGTTACTTTCTCTGAATATTTGCCTAGTTATCCTGACATGTTCAGACAAGAGCTGGCCTGTGTGCCATGTTTACATTTTTTTTCTTTCTTTCTAGAAAAAATAGTGATGTAAGAAAAAAAAATTTCCCCATCAGCATCTGCATAGTCGGTTCCTTCTCCAGCTCGGCCTGTTATCTTAGAACGTTTCTTACCCATCTCACTACCAGAGCTGGTAAAAGTAGTTTTCAATGAAAGCATCGTCCTGTTCACTTGACATTTTACCTGCATCGTTATTCAAAAATGTCTTCCAGTCTATCGGCCCCTGTGTGCTCACCATAATTGACACTTCACCGGTGTCTGGTAAAGTCCCTGCTTATTTTAAAAAATGCTGCCAAATGCTTACAGGCCAATCTCAAAAATACCGTCAAACCCAATATCCTTGACAAATTTCAGTCTGGCTTTTGCAGAGCTCATTCTACTGAAACAGTCTTCAGTCTAACATGCAGGAAAATGTTCTGTTCTCCTGATGTTGGACCTCACGTCGGCCTTTGTGACCGTTAACCATCACATTCAGCTTGAGAGGCTGAAATATTGGGTCGGTGTATCTGGATCTGCCTTAGAGTGGTTCTCCTCGTATCTGTCTGAACGATATTTTTCTGTGGCAGTTTCTCGGTACAGGTCATCTTCCATTTCTCTCACCTATGGTGTGCCACAAGGTTCTGTGCCGGGGCCTTTATTGTTTTTAATATATCCACTTCCTCTCCAGCATATTTTGAGGCGTTTTGAGGACATTTGTTGCCACTGCGACGCAGATGATATCCAGTTATACATTTCTTTTAAACCCCAAGATGTTTCTAAGCTGCAGATTCTAAATGTGTGCTTAGAATCCATCAAAGGTCGGATGGCCAACAACTTCCTCCAACTTCATGAAGGAAAGACTGAAGTCCTTGTATGTGCTCCTGACAGACATGTACCTGACATAATGAATGCTCTTGGTCCTCTTTCAACATTTGTGAAATCATCTATCAGGAACCTAGAGGTAACTTTTGACCCAGATCTCACTCTGGATGTTCACGTTAAATCTCTGGTTCAGTCCTGCTTTTATAATTTAAGAAACGTTTCTAAATGAAGTCCTATTGTATCTCGTACTGAACTGGAGATTGTTGTCCATGCATTCATTTCATCACGATTGGGCTACTGTAATTCCCTCTTTACATGTCTAACAAGGACTCCCTGGAGCGACAGATTGTCCAAAAGGCTGCAGCAAGGCTTCTGACCAAAACATCTAAGTACTCTCATGTGACACCGTTGCTAACACAGCTGCTTTGGCTCCCCATCGAATTCAGAGTCCATTTTAAGATTCTGGTTCTGACCTTTAGAGCTCTTCATGGACAAGCGCCAGCCTACATCACTGAACTTTCACAGCCCTATGTCCCCAGCAGGTCTCTGAGGTCATGTGATCAGGGACTACTGGTTATTCAGCCTACAAGGCAGAGAACTAATCAATCAAAAATCAATCAAAATGTATTTATATAGCACATTTTAAAGACTGAAGTACACCAAAGTGCTTTCCAGTAAAATCATGATACAGATAAAAAGTCACAATATAAAATATAAATTACAGATATAAATAAAATAAATAAAATATAAAATAATTACATAATCTAAATGCAAAGCCAGATGTAAATTACCCTAATTAGCCTTGGATGCCAGGTTAAACAAATACGCTTTTAGACGTGATTTAAAAGACTGAATGGAATCTGATGCGCGAATATGAAGAGGAAGAATATTCCATAACCTGGGTGCGGCAACGGCAAAGGCACGGCCTCCTCTGGTCTTCAGCCGAGACCTAGGTTGCACTAAGAGCAGTTGGCCCGATGATCTTAGTGCTCTCTGAGGGCTACAGACAGAGGAGATCAGCTAGGTAGTCAGGTGCCATATTGTTTAGGATTTTATAAGTAAACAATAAAATTTTAAAATCAATTCAGTATTTAATAGGAAGCCAATGTAAGTTGGCCAGAACAGGGGTGATAGAATCTGTCACCCCTGTTCTGGGGTGATAGATTAAGGGAGACACAGCTTTTGCCACTGTGGCTCCCAGACTGTGGAACTCTCTCCCACTGAGCTTAAGATCTGTGGACAACTAAAAAAAACAACTAAAAACACGTCTTTTTAGAATTGCATTTTGTTAACTTCTGTCTGTTTTTGTTTTATACTTTGTCATCCCTGTGTGAAGCACTTTGTGATCTTTTTATCTAGAAAGGTGCCATATAAATACAGTTTTACTAACTTACATTCTCCATCGACACAAACAGTCCCAGCAAAGAAGTACACACACAATATCAGTAAAATGTCAGAACTCGGGTATTAAAAACATTTCATTCCAATGATTAAATTCTCATTCGACTTTTCTAATTATATTTTATTAGACTAATGTTTGATTATATTTTGATTAAATTTAAGCAGCTGAAGTATTAGCAAAATCACACACAGAAACCCTCCATAGCACTCACTTTAATCATAAAAGGGTGGCTTTTAAGACCTTTTGCATCTTAAGTTGGGGAGACATTTTCTCTTAATCTCACCTCTTGAAACGTAACTTTGTGATGTTGAAATGTTGCATGACAATACTGGTACTTTTGTTCTGGATAAAAAGGTTAGCTTGTAGTACTGTGGTGATTTCAGAGTGAAGCCCTGTGTTGGTTTGGTGCTCATGGTAAGTGTCAGATTACATCAAGATTAATTTGCATTTAATGATGATGGTAAATTAACTGAATTGCACCTTTATACCAGCTGTATACAGAAAACTTACTGGAGCACACAATAGAAATGATTATGAGTCATGATTCTTTTCCCTATGTTGAGCTACTTGGGTTTTTAGGGATCTTAATTTAATTTAAAGTCACCGTCTACGATGTAATCAACAGAAAATGGTTATTTTTTTCAAATTCTGCTTTACTGCTTGTGTCCTACATAATAGATTCAAGCTGAGTACATTCATTAGAATTAGAATTTCAATTTGCATTCTTATGTACTAATATTATTTTATTATAATATTAATATAGCACAAGGCTGAGTTACCCTTGCATAAAAACAGCTGGTAGTAAAACCGTCCTTCAAGGAGCAAAGAGCAAACTTACTTACTTTGAGTAAAATTCAGAGCCTGTGCTTTTGTTACATTTACTTGTTTAGGACATTATCACAATTAAGATTTTTAATCTTAAAAATTTCAGTTCTTTGGACTTCTGTACAACTGCAAAGCTGAAGATAAAGCATCATCTTCACTTAGGCTTCACTGTGTCATTGAAACCTCTTCAGTACAGCGATACAATGGCACCATCTCCTAAAAGTGTTGCACATACAGCATTGTCTCAGAGGTATTTCTTCAGCGCATACCCACGTTGGAAGAAAGATGTGAACAATTTGGAATTTCTGAATTTATAACTAAAAATGTGGTCCATCTTCACAAAGTAGAAACAAACTCAATCTGACTAAACTAATGCAAACATTGAAACTTTTCAGATCTTTATTGAAAACAGTGAGCAAACCCTTACAGTACCAGCTGGGATGCACCTGAGTGGTGCTTTCAATTGTTAACTTCAGTATTTACTTCCTCTGTGTATCTCTTAAAAGCTTACTCCCTCAAAAATGCACAAAGAAGTCCTACTATTCCCCAAATGTGGACGTAGCGTTTGTAGTGTTCGTCACTTGGATGAAGTCTCTTTAAAGAGAGGAGTTTCTTCCCAGCATTGTCAAATGCTTGCTTGGCATTGGTAGAGGGGTAATATTGTATAGTCTGTATTTTCCAATATAAAGCACCCAGAGCAAACTGCTGTGGTGATTTTTACAATCAATGCAAAAGACTATTGTGTTGATCCATTTGCAAAAGCACAAATTGAGTAAATTCAGGACGACTCATTGTGGCAAGTATTCTGTAAAGATCATAACAGAAGCACAATGTGTAGTCCCCCCCAAAGGAGCAGGACTTCTACAACTTATGAGAATTTGTAGAACAAAAGCACTGAAGCAAAAGCAGAATGAAAAATGAATCGAAACATCCCAAAAGTATCGTTTTGTTGATGTTCCCTAAACCCTGCTTGTCACTGACGACTCTTATGCAGCTACAGAAAGCATGAATTCGGTTGTGGTTCTTACTGATGTCAAAAGTGTTTTTGTGTTATTAGTTTAGTTCTTTAACTTAACTGAAATTTTATTATTATTTTTGAGTAATCCACAAAAAAAGATAAATAAATAAATAAAAACTGAGCAATTCCAAAGACTAAATTCTTTATAGCTGGACTAACTGCACTATTTCAGCAGGTTATTTAACAACACACCAGAAATGTTGGTTTAGTAACGGTAAAGAGTAACGATAGTAAAGAAAAAACTCCGATGCTACTGCGTGAACATCCATGGTTTTCTTAAATCAGTTTCAAAAAACCTCACAAAAACAAATCCAACATGACTAAAAGCTCCTCCTCTCCCACTTTACATTACATATGTAACATTACAGTCGATCTACAAGACCTCTGATCTCGTTTCCATTCACAGTCTATGTACAACGCAGGCAGACAGAAAGGGACTCTTCTTGCCCAGAGAAGAAAGAGGCTCTTAGAGTACATACAAAAACACTCCGACGCAGTTTTATTGTTTTCTTTTTTACACTTTCGCTGAGAGACAAACACAAAACACAACTGACTTAGTTACAAATTAAAGCACTGCACTGTACAAAATATTTTGTGAATTGTGCTGGTCAAGAACATTTATATTTATAATGCAGATCTTTTCCTCAAGTATACACAGAGACACCGTCACACACTCACAGGCCGGTGGACCTGTCCCAGTGAAAGCATTATTCCAGTGGGGGTCTGAAGCAGTGCAGCAAATCAGCAGTTATTGTGATTTGAAACCAGCCCCTGCTACTCCATCCAGGTCTACTGAAACTCTGGTTCTGGTGGGATCTGTTCAGATATGGTTGGATGTAGACTGACATCGTTCAGATTGAACTGAAGTACACTTCAGCTCAGAGCAGCGTTTCTCTTCTTTGACCCCTCTCCTGATTCTGCAGCCCATCTGTTTCTTCAGTGCTCTGAAAACACAAGATGAAACTCGGCTCAGGATTGAGCGACGCGTTTAAAACTGCATCCTTCTCCCTCTGCTACGACAAAACCCACAAGATTTGTAAACTGAATGACTTATTTTCTACTGTTTTTGCTTGTTAAATTCGTTGGAGGCTTTTGATAAGAGATTGCTAAAATAGCCCACTGTCAGTGCCGTGTCCTGATGCTGTGTGTGGAAAAGCTCAGGGCTCTAGAGCGACCTAGTTTCAATCGCCAGCTGTGGCGAGTGTGGAAAGACCATGGCCGCCAACACTGCAATTGTGACTGGTGCTAACACATTTTGAACTAACACGCTGAATCTCGGCTTCACACAACTGAACTCACAAGGCGGCAAACACATTAGCCCTCTCCTTCCCTTCTCACTGGGTGTGAATGGAGCCCCCTAGTGGTCCGCCCCTCTGCAAACACCCAGTAGGGTCTCTTACTACAGGGAGTGCAGAATTATTAGGCAAGTTGTATTTTTGAGGAATAATTTTATTATTGAACAACAACCATGTTCTCAATGAACCCAAAAAACTCATTAATATCAAAGCTGAATGTTTTTGGAAGTAGTTTTTAGTTTGTTTTTAGTTTTAGCTATTTTAGGGGGATATCTGTGTGTGCAGGTGACTATTACTGTGCATAATTATTAGGCAACTTAACAAAAAACAAATATATACCCATTTCAATGATTTATTTTTACCAGTGAAACCAATATAACATCTCCACATTCACAAATATACATTTCTGACATTCAAAAACAAAACAAAAACAAATCAGCGACCAATATAGCCACCTTTCTTTGCAAGGACACTCAAAAGCCTGCCATCCATGGATTCTGTCAGTGTTTTGATCTGTTCACCATCAACATTGCGTGCAGCAGCAACCACAGCCTCCCAGACACTGTTCAGAGAGGTGTACTGTTTTCCCTCCTTGTAAATCTCACATTTGATGATGGACCACAGGTTCTCAATGGGGTTCAGATCAGGTGAACAAGGAGGCCATGTCATTAGTTTTTCTTCTTTTATACCCTTTCTTGCCAGCCACGCTGTGGAGTACTTGGACGCGTGTGATGGAGCATTGTCCTGCATGAAAATCATGTTTTTCTTGAAGGATGCAGACTTCTTCCTGTACCACTGCTTGAAGAAGGTGTCTTCCAGAAACTGGCAGTAGGACTGGGAGTTGAGCTTGACTCCATCCTCAACCCGAAAAGGCCCCACAAGCTCATCTTTGATGATACCAGCCCAAACCAGTACTCCACCTCCACCTTGCTGGCGTCTGAGTCGGACTGGAGCTCTCTGCCCTTTACCAATCCAGCCACGGGCCCATCCATCTGGCCCATCAAGACTCACTCTCATTTCATCAGTCCATAAAACCTTAGAAAAACCAGTCTTGAGATATTTCTTGGCCCAGTCTTGACGTTTCAGCTTGTGTGTCTTGTTCAGTGGTGGTCGTCTTTCAGCCTTTCTTACCTTGGCCATGTCTCTGAGTATTGCACACCTTGTGCTTTTGGGCACTCCAGTGATGTTGCAGCTCTGAAATATGGCCAAACTGGTGGCAAGTGGCATCTTGGCAGCTGCACGCTTGACTTTTCTCAGTTCATGGGCAGTTATTTTGCGCCTTGGTTTTTCCACACGCTTCTTGCGACCCTGTTGACTATTTTGAATGAAACGCTTGATTGTTCGATGATCACGCTTCAGAAGCTTTGCAATTTTGAGACTGCTGCATCCCTCTGCAAGATATCTCACTATTTTTGACTTTTCTGAGCCTGTCAAGTCCTTCTTTTGACCCATTTTGCCAAAGGAAAGGATGTTGCCTAATAATTATGCACACCTGATATAGGGTGTTGATGTCATTAGACCACACCCCTTCTCATTACAGAGATGCACATCACCTAATATGCTTAATTGGTAGTAGGCTTTCGAGCCTATACAGCTTGGAGTAAGACAACATGCATGAAGAGGATGATGTGGACAAAATACTCATTTGCCTAATAATTCTGCACTCCCTGTAGTCCAGGACCGTGGGCTTAAGCAAACGGCCAGAACAGCTGAACAGCTGAACCGGACCCCTGGATGCGGTAACGCATGCACCGAGTCAATTACAATTTTTTCAGCATGTTTCTTCCCGTCTTTCTAACTTCTCTCCTCATGTCGTCTCTCACCATTGGCCCTTAGTTGCAGTGCTCCTCCTCTGCTGTGAGATGCTGTAGATCTCCTGAAGCTGTTTTTTCTGGTCATCGCTGAGCGCAGCCGTCAAACAATGGTACCATGCTGGATCAGTACTCTGGACCCCTACAGACACAGACAAACACACAGCACAGCTCTAGTGTCACGGTGGTTTCATGCATCATCATCGTTTTATTTGTATAGCACTTTACGAACACACCAGGCAGACCAAAGTGCTGAACAACACAGATCAAAACAACAACCAAATTAAAAATACCATCAAATCATTACGTACAATAAAATAAATAAGAAGGTGTCAGTTTCCTACAGAGTTAAAAGCCAGGGAATAAAAATAGGTTTTCAATCTGGACTTAAAGACCTGCACTGATGACGCTTGTCTAATTTGGAGGGGAAGGTTATTCCAGAGCATCGGAGCCGCAATTGAAAACGCTCGGTCTCCTCTGCATTTCAGCCGCGACTTAGCGACCGACAGCAGCAGCTGCTCAGCTGAACGGAGCGAGCGAGGAGGAACATGCGGCTTCAGCAAGTCAGAGAAGTAGACAGGAGCCAGACCATTTAAAGATGTAAAAACCAATAAAAGGACCTTAAAACGAACCCTAAAATCAATGGGAAGCCAATGCAAGGAAGCCAGAACCGGAGTGATGTGATCGAATTTCCTACTACCGGTTAAAAATCGCGCCGCCGCATTTTGCACTAACTGCAGCCGTGACAAGGTGCCCGACCCGACCCCTTTTAAAAGGGAATTACAATAGTCCAGACGTGAGCTGATAAAAGCACGAATAAGAGTTTCCAAATTGGGGTTGGAAAGGAAAGGCTTAACCTTCGACAGGCGTCTGAGGTGATAAAAAGCTGATTTCACCACCCCATTTACATGACCTTCAAAAGTAAGCGCAGAATCAAGTTTAACACCAAGATTAGTGACTGAACTTTTCAGATGAGAGGTCAAATCACCAAAATCAACATCTGGAGAATCAGTAGAACGATGCGGGCCATATAAAATTGCTTCCGTTTTGCGACCATTAAAATTCAAAAAATTATTTGCCATCCATAATTTAATATCGCTAAGACAGTCAAGCAGTGATTGACATGGGGAGGTATCCAAATGACTAAAAGGTAAGTAAAGCTGACAGTCATCGGCATACAAATGAAATGACACTCCGTGTTTACGAAAAATCGCACCAAGGGGGAGTAAATACAGCGAGAAAAGTAATGGCCCAAGGATAGGTCCCTGGGGCACACCCCAAAGCAGAGGGGCCACAGAGGAAGCGGCCAGCCCCAGCTTGACACAAAAACTACTTTCGGAAAGATATGATTTTATCCATGTCAATGCCAAATCAGAAATTCCCACACAGTGGTGTAAGCAGGAGATCAGCAGGTCGTGGTCCACTGTGTCAAATGCAGCTGTCATGTCCAATAACACAAGCACAGCATATTTACCAGGATCAGTAGCAACAAGAATGTCATTCATAACTTTAACAAGAGCTGTCTCTGTGCTGTGAAAGGGCTTAAAACCAGATTGGAAGACAGTTGCGAGTCATTCAAATAATCCAACAGCTGGGTATGTACAATCCTCTCCAAGATCTTGCTTAAAAGGGGAAGCTTGGAGGTTTAAAATTTGACATAATAGAACTATCAAGGCCAGGTTTCTTAAGTAAGGGGTGTATGACTGCATGTTTAAACCCACTAGGAACTTGACCGGTTAACAGACTAGTATTGATAATTTTCAGGATATAAGATCCAATGATGGGAAATACTTTTTGGAGAAAGCGGGGAGTAACAACATCGTTCGGGGAGCCACAGGGCTTAGCATGTAGCACCAACTCCTCTAAATCACGCAGAGAAATCGGTGCAAAAGCAGAGAATAGGCTTGAGCAAGGAGCATACATGGCCGGCTCAACAATAGGTGGGATCAGAGGCCTCAGGCTAGCAATCTTGTCCACAAGGTAATAAACTTATTGCACATAGCCTCAGAGGACGGCAACAGGTCATAACCCTCCAAGTTAAGTACAGAATTTATAGTATTGTATAAAACACGAGGGTTATGAGAGTTGGCCGAAATAAGTTGAGAAAAGTAGGAGTGTTTATCGGCCTTAACTGCCCTCTGATAAGTTTTCCAACTAATCTTTAGGGCTTCCAGGGAGACATGCAATCTATCTTTTTGCAGGCGTTATATGCTGCTATAAATGGGTTATACTGCTTTACAAAAAAGTTACTGAGAATCACATTTTTGTCAAGGACGGTCCCATCTGTGTTTATCCTGTTTCGTTACCAAACTATGTGGAAAAATAACAGCATAAATACAGCAGAGCAATGAACTGATCCCACTGCAATGTTTTTGTATGTGATATTAAAAAGTTTCAACTTCAACGAATCCAATCAGAGCAAGAATGTAAACATGCAGTTGCAATAGGCTGGTTTCTGAAGGTTACGATAATGTCTTGTATTTGTCACAGTGAGTGAACAAATAAATATTTAAGTAAAGAATAAAATGGTATAAAAGGAGAGGCAGTGGGCCTCAAACTGTAGTGCACCACAGTCACTGCAAGCAGGGCGTGGACGAGTAGGGGAGTGAAAGTGAGACAACTAAGAAGCATCACCCACCTCCAAGTCAACAATATTCTCTAACAGCAGCACAAAAACTACACACAGATGGTTTGAAGAAGGGGCCACGCTGTTGACCCTTTCTCGAAACTTCCTAGATCTTGGTTGCACCTGAATGAGCCCGGTCCATGAAGCACCATGCTGCTTCCTAAAGGACCCGAAGATCTGCTCCCAGTGTCCCGGAAACAAACAGTAAGGTTCTCTCTAACACGTGAATGATGACCTACTGAGCAGGGCAGACGTGAAGAACTGATACTCGTCCTCTCCATTGTCGTAGTCCAGAGGCGTGCTGTACTCCTCCAGAGGCGTTCCCTCAAAACCATCGTCATCCCAATAGTCATCTTCATCGTCGTCATCATCATCGCCTCCTTGGCCTGCTGGCATGCTGGACTGCTGCTGCATGGTGTTACAATTCTCATTCACCTCATCTTCATCACTAGGAATCTCCTCTGCCGTAAACAAACACAGCCATTTAGAGTGAGGTACCAGGATTTAAAGAGAGATTATTTTCAGCGTACAGTTTGATTTGGGGACTGGCTCACAAACTAGTGCTGGCCCAGAAGAGGGGAGTCACTATAGGTGGGTCGTGGTCAACAGACCAACTGCTTATGGTTCTGACACCAAAGCAACTTTGTGAACAGGATCTTCCCAAGAGTTTTCCTATGTGAAAGAATACCACAGCATCTTTTTGTAAGGGTGTAATGTAACCTTTAGTCTGTAGCTATTACAAAATTACAAGCTAGGCCGGTAGGAAACCTGGTAGCACAGTGCAGTCTAATGAGACATTGTACTAGTTGCTGCTGAAATCTCTAAAGAAGCTGACAGTTATAGTCAGCTCAGTCTTTTATGTATTTCCACACAATCAGGATTATTTTTTATTTTTTGGTAACATTGGATCTTTAGCTTTGAAGTGGTTAAATATGGAGCCCTGCAAGGGACAGTGGAGAAAAAAAAACACATGAAGATCATGTCGAGTTACTCTTGCAAGATCTCGTAAAATAGGTCACATCCTTTGCAGGTCACATTTGAAGGCCAAGTTGCTATCCTTTGTGGCCCAACCTATCCCAGAATTCATAGCGTGGCCCAGCCAATTCCAGTTTCCAAAAGTGGCAGCAGCTTCTTAGTTTTAATGTTTCTCTTTCTGGGTCACAAAATAAACTTTTAACATATTTTCAGCCGTGAATGTAGCTGTGTAAACTTCAGATATCTGCTCAGTTTATCAAGACATCACATATTTGCAAAAGTGCTCCGACGTTTTCGGAGACGTCTGTTACCCACCAGCTCGAAGCTGACCGGGAGGTCGCGGCCCACTAGAGCCAGGGGGAACACCGCACTCCCGGCACACCGTGCCTCGACCTCCCGCTCAGCTTCCGTTAACAGCTGTGCTGGTTTTCATTTGACAAATGATTTCAATATTTTAGAACTTACTAATAAAAACAAAGGCCAAACAGCAAAATACCTAACATTTAAATATTTAAATAATACCCCAGGTTATTCAGAACGCTCACTGAACACATGCAGTCACTGCCTGCATTTTAAAACTGACCACACAGCTGGCTACAACTAAATAAGAAACACATTTTAAATACATTAAATGTTAAAATGTAACGGTCAAGTTAACATTCATGATAACCGTTTCCTTCGTTGTTGTTGAACCGTGAGCTTTACTGACCTCTTGAAAAACTACTTCAGCTGTTAGTGAGGGGAGGAGCTGTTTGTCTGACTGCTGTGTGCAGCTGTGTGCAGCTGTGTGCAGCTGGAGGGGCAAAGACGGCACAGTTGATATCGATATTGTTGCAAATGAGTATCTGAATTCAATATTAATTTTTAGCATCAATTTTTTTGACAGCCCAGTTAAGAGAAAACTAATACACTCGAATCAAAATATTTACATGTCCGAGTAAAAGAATGACGCCTCAATCACAACAATAACAGCAAATACATTTATGAGTGTGACCCACCAGAGGTAGAGAAGGTTTAAGGACCCAATTCCTTTATTTTTAACCGAAGCAAAGTAGAGCAGAGAGTGAGAAACATAGTGCAGCTAATTTACACTCAGCGCTGGTGAGTTCAGTGGCTAATTTGACTGACTCTTTCTTCTGTTGTTGGTGCCAACCTCCTGCTTTCTGCTCTATTCTCACCATTCTGGTCTTCGTCTTGAGCCCCTGCACGGGCAAGCAGCTCTGGTTTGTTGATTAGGCGGGAGGCATTAATGTGCTTGAGGCCCAGGAAAAGGAGGAGAATGGAGGGGACAATCTGGGCAGCCACTGCATCCAGCACTGCTGGCCGGCTAGGAAGCTCGATTAGCACACTCAGTCCGATGATGCACATCTTACGGTCATGGAGTCTGTAGAGTGAATCAGAACAAGGCAGTTTCTGAGTGTTCATACAAATTAAACTGTCATCTGTTAATTAAAAGAATTAATGAAAGAACACCTGTTGGTATGTGGGTGCCCATTACAGAGCTGGAGTTACAGTGATGCTAGACTGGAAGTAGGTGGAAAACAGTCTGGCTTTGCTCAAAGCTCAGAAAAACAGATCCAAACAGTTCTAAATCTATGACACGGTGTCTCTATGGTTCAGTGATCAACATTTCTCACTGATTAGCTGTCGAATTTATTTAATTTGTGTTTAAAATGAAAACATAAATCTTCCTGATATAGAGCCACAGGAAAACGACTTCTTTCTCCAACTCGTCAAACCGTCTGGACTTTCTTGTTATTGCTGCAGGATCTTTACATCACAATATAAATAAATATATAAAGCAATAAAACTGAATTAAACTGTCCCTCCCTTCATAGCAATCACAGCTTCACTCAAAAACTTCACAACATGAAATTTTTAAAATCACAAGAGAACATTGATCCAGAATTTCTCTACCCTAACTCAGTAGTTAGCATCAAAGGACTCTCTTTGCTGCCTTACCCCAAGAAGAATTCAGTGTCATTCATCCACTGGTTGATGAAGTGTGTGGTTATGGGCTGCGGGTTGTGTGGAAAGTGCATGTTGTCCATCGTATGGATGAGCAGGGCTGGATTGTAGTAGAGAGCAGCAATGGCAACCTGGAGACACATTGTCCTCAGCTCACTGGATTTCACCCCCCGCATCAAACGCTCAAGCACTGCCTCCACGAAAAGAGGGATGCACTGTAGAAACAAAAGAGCAGAAAACATTGCACTGTTTCCTCAGAATGTCAGCAACATGTGGTTTGAAGCACAGTGTGCTTGAAACATGCAGGTGAACAAACTGGCATGACTCTGGCTTCCCAGCTTTGGGCATAATTACACCGACAGAGAGAAACACTTAGCGACACTTCAGTGTTCTGGCTGCAGGACGTTAGAAATAAAGGAAACGGTGCTGGCTGTGTGATAAGTAGAAAATAAAGGTACAGAGCTGCACCTGACCTGGTCAATGCCTCTGCCTTTGCACTGCAGGATGATAACCTCCAACAGTTTGGCTGCATGACACTCTGCATCCTCGCCTGAATCCATGGACAATACCTTAAACAAAAAGGCTTACTGGTCACAATGCAGCAACAACATTGGAAAAAAGCTGCATGTTTGTTCCTGATGATATTTCTGTGAACCACAGTTCAACACATCTGGAGCCAGACCTTTTTGCACATGCTGTAGATGACCTCTAAGTGCTTCGGACTGGACAGAAGCATGTCCGTGTCCACAGTAACGTAGTTGTGCAAAAGCGGCATCATATCTGTGACATAAACACAATTCATACTTTGAACTCCAACAGTGTTTTCATATAAGCTTTACCCAACATGAATCAAGAGTTTTATTATTATTAAGTTAATAGTCATTTATGTTTCATATTCTTGGAACTATGTGACACAACCTCTGTGTATTCACACAAAAATCATTTGAATCATCTGCAGCTGTCTGGGGTTTTCACAGACGTGTAAAAACTCCAACACAGCAGTCAAACTTACAAAACACAAATGTGTATTTCTTTAACAAATATGGTAATAGGCTGATGTGTCACTGTCTTAATGTGGCTACATGTCACTTTTTTTGTTGTTACCAATTTGTGGTTTCACAGCTATTGTGATAACAAAAAACTGTTTTATGATTAATATTTTAAACGTGTGAAATATGTGCTTGTTTCTGCCTCTCAGGGGAGATAATTTCCTCTATTTCCTGTTGGACAGTAAACTGAATTTCTGGGCAGCTGCAGACGGTTAATTAGGTTAAATAACACGTTTAGAAGGAACTTAAGCAGACGTATTTTATATAATTTGAAAATTTATGGACAAAACAACACAAATACAACTTCTGCACGTATCTAGGAGGAAAATACCACATACAGTCAAGAGTTAGTGGAGATGAAACTGGGTTTAGGACATACCTGTGAAGTAATCAAAGCAGTCATGCTGGAAGACCTCATACAGGACGCCTAACAGCTGCCACATCTGGGGGGAGATGGTCTGACAGGTAAGGCCAAACGCCAGTGACAGGATCTCCTCATAGAATTCTGCAGTGGTTAAAGAATGACAATGATATTCTGCCACATCGTTGAGATACAAGAGAAAGACAATCCAACACCACTAACAGGAAACAGAGTCATCTCGGTGCTGTTTACAGACCACTCAGCATGAACATGCAATCTCTACACATATTTCCATTAAATGCAGGAGATAAAACGTGACACCAGTGTATGAGACTGCTTCCCTTTGAGTAGACATGGAAAAATAATCTAGAGATCACTGTGGCTCTTGATAAAGATAGCAAGGAATGTATTTACTTGAAATAACAAAATTAATTCATTAACAAAATTTGGAACACTTGCAATATCTAGGACGAGGGAAAAGTGTGAAAATGTGCAGGACGACAGAATTTGAAAAGGGAGGCCCCGCCCCCCGCCAAAAAACAAAACAAAACACACTCTTTGGACTGCCCGTGCACACACACCTGCCATACCTATGATGGGTTTCTGCAAGACCAGGCCAATCACCTGCAAACAGATCCCCTCTAGCTGCTGTGTGATCTGAGAGATGAAAAGAAATAATGCGTCAAATATTACATTCACCACTGTCCCAAATTCAAATACTTCTTGCTGTGTGCGCCTCAGACCTCTTTGTGGTCTTCCATTACGGTGAGGATGGTGTCAATTGTACTGAGGATACCAAGAGCCATGACAGTCTTATCTTCGTTCTCCTCGTACTCCTCACTCTGTAGAACTCTTGTGAAGATCTCTGCCTGCCGAACACACACAGTGGTGTTTCCCATCACTTCACTGACCTTGATTCATTTTGTGGACATCCACATTAATCTTAACTCTTACCTTGCCCTGATGTTTTTCACGAGTTTTACCCCAGATCACAGCTAAACTTAAAATAAAACTAACTTAACCTAAAAGTAGCTTCATCTGTGTCTTACTCAGGAGAAGAAAAACAAACCCACAATCTCACACTCACACACACACACACACACACACACACACACCTGGATGCTGCATGCTTCCTTAATACCTGATTAAGCTACAAAATAAGTCTGTGTTGTCGTCCTACCAGGTTCTGTGTCATGTCTACAGCGATGACGGCCACTTCCTGGTTGTACTCGCAGATCATTTTCTGAATGACGTTGGTCAGGTCATCGTTCTCCGTTTCTCTGACCACATGCAGAAGCTCCTGCATGACTTGCCGAATGTAAGGCCTGATGTACAGCTTGGCTTTATAATGAGAAAAGATTGAGTGAGAAAATGAGACTAAATCTGTGTATGGGAGATGATCATATTTGCACTTATCAGTGTTTATGTTCTACCAATATTCATAAGTGCTTCTACTACTACAATGACAACCAGTCTCTAATCCCTACTTAAAGGAATACCCATGTCTCCTTTCTTACACACACATTATTTTTAAATAGAAGCTTGGGCCTGTGATGGGAAAGAAAATAAAACCAAACTTGAAAAACGAGAGAAATTTACAAGAAAAAAAAATCTGAAAAATCGAAGCCAATATCACGTTACTTTTCAAAGTTATTATAACTTCCTGCTAATACCTCCCTCAAAACATTCATTTTCACAACCCTGTGATGGGACTGATTCTGATTTCAGTCAAGCTGGTAAGGTGCATTGTACAAATGTCAGCTTTAACACACAGGAGTGAATCAGCTGTCCTCCACAGACCTTGTTCCTGGTTGCTGACCAGCGTCTGCAGAGCGATGGCAGCCTCCACCTTGACAGGCATCTCTTTGTCATCTATCAGATCCTGTTTGACCAACTCCACAGCATTCCTCAGCACCAGCTCGTCATGGAAACGCAGCGGACTGAAGGAGTGCAACACCCAGCAGGACTAACAAAGGAGAGTATCCCAAGTTTGTACAGCATCCATACAATTTCCACCTTGGTCAAATTTGTGAAAGCAGTACAGCACTAGTCCACATCAGCTTCTAGTGCAGCTTGTAAATAATGTAAATAATTCCTCAAAAAAAGGTCATCTTTAAGTTTCATTTAATGAATATATGCCCTACCAGTGGTTATTGCATACTTTTCATTAGTTTCAATAGCCACTGGAATACATGATTCAAATAAACTGGAATTATTCCAGTTTAGGTCCTAAACCTAAATGATGAGTTTGTACACGCAGTTCAATTTAATATAGAACTCAAATACCTTAACTGGATATAATATGGGGTTTTTTTAGTTTTATGAAATAAACACAGGGTGAAAATTATACATACAGGATTAAACTGCACCCACATTATTCATTCAGTGGTGACACATTATTAGCCATCATGACACTCTTACACTGCTCTACCAAGGAGGGAGGAAGGTTCACTCACCCTGGCACGCAGGTAACCCAAAGGAGAGTTAAGCAAGGGGAAGACGTAGTTCTGAAGCATCAGCTCCATTTGCTCCCTGTACAGCCGCTTCTGTAGGACCAGACATGCAGAAATGCAGCGAATCTTGAAGCTGATTACTTGATAAAAGTGCTCGTTAGAGTTCCTGTGCTTGTCTCTGTGTACCTTTAGTAAGAGCTCAGCCAGAGCTCCGATGCAGTGCAGCGCTCCATCCGTCCTGCAAGGATCAGCAGAGGGCTCCATCAGGATACGATGGCAGAACTCCATCATTTGAGGCAGGACCTGTAAAATGAATACAGGACATCCTGCAGATTACATTTACAAGATCTGTGTGCAGAAACTAAAGCTTGTGGCTTGTGGTAATAAAAATAAAATACACTGGCAGGAAAAGAGAAAGAGCCCTTTTTTCATGTGGTGGAATAAACTATAATATAATATCAATATCCCTGGGCAAAGGGCTAGTTGCCACATACTGTGTACAAGCACTCTGGTTCCTGTGGATGTGCGCTATCATGCCCCCCCCCCGCTCACCTCTTTCCTCTTGCGTGCAGCTTTACACAGCAGGCTCTGGGCAGCAGTGACTGGGAGAGCATGGTCATCATAGAGGTCTAGATACAAAGATGGATACTCTCAAAAATAACATATTCCCAGACATGACATGCACTCACCTTCACCACTCAATGTTATAGCAATGGCCAAAAATGACTTTCTCTCAGTTTCACTTTTAGGGTTTTGGGTTTCTTTGGTAGGCAAACTCCAAACTCAGATATGCTGTTGTTGCCTTTGCAATCTGCAGATTACAGACACATGGGGACCCCCTGTTCCTGTGCAGAGCAGTAGGGGAACCACAGCAACACTAAGCAGAGACTCCAGAGTGTGCACAAGTAATTCAAGACTAAAACTCTAGTATCATTACAACCCTAATACCAGGATACTTGAACACTTACTGAACTTCATACGGATATACTCATATGGATCCTCTTGCCATAGTTTCTCGTCCTCGTCTTTGTAGCACATAAGAGGAAAGATGACCTCCTGGCATATGGTCTACATGAAACAAAATCTTCATAATATTAATGAGATTAAAGATGATTCAAGAGGGAGAAATAAGACTGGCTTTATTAAAATAAATAGACAATAAAAATGACCAGAGTGGAAAAAGTAGGGCAGAAATTTGTAACTATGTGAATGATTAAATGATGAAATCACAGACAGAACAACTTTCAGTCAGCATCCATTCGTTACTCTTTAATAAAGTCAACTTTGAACTGAGTCCGAAGGACTCCTCTCTAAAGTTCCTGACATTTTTGGTGGAATAGTACCTTTAAGTATTTGGTGAAACTAAATTCAGATCGCTCTAAACTGAATAAGAGGGTCTGGTCCGATCAGGAACAGGCAAAGATCATATTCCTTCATGCATGTCCTACCTGCATGTGCGGCTTCATCTGTTTCCAGGTCAGTGAGTGTGACAGACCCTGGTTGAGGTAGTTGAGGCACTGCTGTAGGACCTGAGGAGTAACATACTGCTTCTGTCGGTACTGGTCCACCACCTTCAGCAAGACCTGGATGGATAACACACCGCACAGGATGAATAACCACCGTCGCTCATAGGATTAGTTGCAACAAACTGTTAGTCTTGATGTTTGCTCAATACTCCAGGTAAGCAAATCCCCAAAAGTTGATTCTGTTCATCTGAAAACAACAACACTGCAGATGTCGAAGCAGAGCAACTGCGGACAAACGTTTCAGCCTGTCCCAGCAATGCAGAGCCGGCAGCATCACCAGCATGACTTGGTAAAGACAGCAACAGGCAGACTCATCTGGCTTGGTCAGTGTAAAATACGCTGCTGCGATCTTCACACCCCCGTTCTCTGTTGGGGGGTGGGGGGCTGAGGGGAGGAGTTGGCGTCTGGGATGCTCCCTGCTGCTGCAGGACCGGGGGTGGTCTGCTTGTCTCCACCCCAGAGCAGAGGGCAACATCTCCTGGCTCTGGGGGCAGACTGCCCCTCTGGTAACATCTCAGGACCCCCCATCTGTGGGGACCCCCCACCACACTCCCTGCTGGTGGCTGATGCTCTCAGCCGCCGGCGCATTGGTGGTTCTCGGCGTCCGGGGCTGGGCGCTCGTGGCTCAGTCGGGCTGTGAAGCCAAACTTTCATGTGCTCTATTTTCAAACCCGTTATCTCAGGAATTTCCAACCTCTCTCTTAATGTTTTCCAAAAACACCATGGCAAGGAAGTTATCTTCCGCCTGTTCAAGGTTCAAGGTTCTGTTTTGTAATACCAGGGATTCTCATATTTTCCCGTCTCTCTTGGGCAGTCATCCAAGTCTCCAGCTCCCTCTGAAGTTCAAGCAAGTCCAGAGCGGTTCTTCACTTTTCCCTCCGAAAATATCCTTCAGGCATTTCAGGTAGAGTCTGTAGAGTCTTTACTTGCACAGAATTCTTCACTAATAAAAGTTTCTCAGCTCCCAGTCATGTTGTTAGCGTTGGACTCTCCGGTTGTTACGACCATCCTTTAATCTAGGAGATGTTCTTTTGTCTGCCTTTAGGCACAGCATAAACGCCTTGTGAATATCACATAACCTTGAATTTGGAATGCACCTAATATAAAATAGCATTTTCAAGTAGATATTGAAGAGCTCTTGAGTTAACCTGTTGCTGTCATGCTGAGGAACAAAGCCAATTAGCACGTAAAACAACAAGAGTGCATGTTTACTGACTGTAACGCACAAATACCACAAAGATACGTATCAACTACAGAATCTACATTAAAGATCAAAGTCAGAGTGTTATTTACCGGACATTCCCTATAACTCAAACAGACTCAGTGACACATATTTACCTGCTGGATCCCCACTGCATATGTCTTCAGGAAAAAATCTGCAAACTCGTAGTACTCTTTTGTCACGTTTCCTGGGCTTCCATATCTGTGATTCACATCAGAAATACAGGAATGCTGAAAAGGTCTTTCTGCCAAACCCAAATCTGCTCGGTAATGATTTAACAGCATTTCTGGACTCACCGTTCAAACAGTCGCGTGATGATGCGCAACGCCCACTTTTTACACTTCCACCACGCCAGCTCAGGACGGTCATCCTCATCCACCTCCAGTGTCTCCTAACAAACACACTGTATGGTCAGCACTAGGTCCTCGTGAAGAACACATTCATTAGAATTTTAATCCGTGCGTCTAGAAATACTATAGAAACCTTTATTTACGGGGTTTTTAACTACACTGTGGAGCACTTGTGTCAGTGGAAAAACGTTTCTGCACTGATGATGCCGTTTTGTGCCACTCAGCTCTCACAATAACTGAATGTCTCAGCAGAAGTAAGCTTCTAACAGTTCAGGCTCACGTGTGTAATTGTAAGATTGTGTAATATGAAACCAAATGAATGTGGTTTGTTTGGACTTAATTAAAAAAAAAGTTCATTATAGACTTTTTTTTATTAAAACAAATGTTCAGCACAAAACGTTTGCTGGTTTCTCTGTGTCTGTGTGACTCTCCCACAGTCCACAAGCATCCATGCTGGGCTGATTGGTAATGCGAGGCAGATAAAGGGCTGAAAGCGCATAGAATAAGCATGCTAGTACTTTAATGATCATTCTGTGACTAGAATTAAAGTGCAATACACAAGTTTTGAAAATAAAATCCCAAACCTTAAAAGGATTTACCATGTAAAAGTTGATTCTGTTCATCTGGAAATTTGCATATTAATGATCCGTAATGTGAAAATGATCAAGAAACTGTGAGGTCAGCTCATAAACTGACCTCACAGCCTATTGTTCACTAGTGGTCCTGGTTTCAGTCATTATGCAAATGTACTGTTTATAAGATTGGGGAAACCTGCAGTCAGAGACTGAAGACGTCACTTGGACGAGTGACCACTGAAAACGCTACGTGCAGATGAACAGAGTCAACTTTTTGGGATTTCCTTATCTAGATGATTGAGAATGCATCAAGACGTCACATACTGTTGGATTTGTTAAATCACATTGTGTCTATATGATTCGGGATCTTACAGCTGGGATGTCTCGGTCCATTATGGCTCGGAGTATTTCCATCCACTGAGTCATCACTGTGTTGTTGATCAGCTGGAGAGGCAGCGAATACTGCAAGAAAGAAGAAGTACGTTCTTACTCCTTTCCATTACGACCACCTGTCTACTTTCTGAAAGCATCTCTGAGCCTTTCCTTAATACATAAGTCACATCAGCGGACGACGACAGTTAATCTGAATAAACAGCAACTGCTGCTGTTTGTACCAGTGTAGTGGAGTTTAGGGCACATTGAAAAGTGTGTAATTAGGAATAAAAAGGTGCAGGACTGTAGTCCCTCTCACCCTCTTAGCATTCAGTCTGGCCACAGTCACATTCTGTAAGCTCAGCATAAGACAACTGAAGGAAACATATCAATTTAGAGCTACATGTGTCAACAACTACAACTACATGTTTTGACATGAGACATTTCAAAGTTTCAGTGTCTGGCTTTTTAGCACATGAAAACATCTGAAAAAAAGCTCACACACGTGCACACACACGTGCACACACACGTGCACACACACGTGCACACACCTGTACAAGAGCATGGAAGATCTTCAGGATCTGTTTCTGAATGAGGACTGAAAAGATTGTGGCATCAACCAGAAGCTGGCTGATGAGTTGTTGAATCCTGGGCAGGAAGATCTGCATGGCTGCAAGCAACGGCTCCCTCTCATCTGCTTTCCTGTACCTGAAGCACACACATGCGTGATACTTACTAAATGATCTCAGTTCAAATCAGAACGTGCTTCAGGTTGTACACGTCATTCTCCTTCAGCTGTTAGACTGAAGCAGAGAGTGCCTTATCTGCTTCTGTCTCTATAATGCCTTGCTGGTCTGAGAGAATTTCTTTAAATGACATTACACTGTAATATGGAAGCCCGCCACTAAAAAAACACCCAAACAGAAAAAAGACAAATATCCATAACTCGAAATTTCGACTTATATTTCTCCAAATTTCGAGTTAATAACTAAAAATTTCGAGTTAGCTCTGCCAATCAGTAATCTACGTGAATGAGGTCACTTTCTTGTTACCCGGAAGTAGGGCTGCTCAATTAATCGAATTTTAATCACGATTATGATCTGGGCTTTCAACGATCATTAAAAATGACTGAGCCGATTATTAGCCCCTCCCTCATTTATCCGCGACACCTTAAAGGCCGGTCCGTGAAAATATTGTCGGGCATAAACCGGTCCGTGGCGCAAAAAAGGTTGGAGACCGCTGATTAAGAGGACCCGAGGGAAGCTCGGAAAGCTAAGCAGGAGTTATTTGGAGAGTGACTGCCGTTGGTTGAAAAGAGAGTTTAAAAAAAAAAACCTTCAGTGGTGTTGCACACCATTTTATATTATTTTTTTAAAGTCATTGTTAACCCTTTAAAGCCGGTCAGAGCAGCACGCTCCGTTTTGCGTAACTATTTTTAAATCCCTGTAGAACCTGAACCGTGTAAGCTAGCGCAATAATTTGTTTTGCATATGAAACCGGAGGAGTTGTACTTACATCTGATGCCATCAGCTTGTCCTCGGTCACGGTTTCGTTCCACATATAGCTTTGCAAAAATTGCATAAAAAGCTCTTGCAGGAACAAAAACATAATATTCCAGAAACAGGCTTTGCCGTTCCTATCAGCTGTTCGTAACACTTCCCACAGTGAAATGATGCACCTGCTGTTTTCTTTGCAAATTTGCATCATAGGATTGTTTTTTGTTTTTCCTGCAGTATATAAAAATTGCTGTATCTCCAAAATAAAACTATGAAGACACTCAAAGTAAATTTCCCGTGGTGGGAAACTATTTTTTGCAACTTTATTGTATTTAAAGTTTTGAGGGATAAACCTCTTAAATTTCTCCAAGTAGAAATATATGTAAACAAAACAAAAGCAATTTTCAATTTTTTTTGTAGTTTATTGCACTTTTTTGCAATTTATGTAATTACTATGGACTTAATGCATACATATTATTAAAATATGGGCTATAACAGTTGTATTGATGTATAGCAACTTGAAATGCTCCCACAAATGGCACTACAGCATGTAAAAAAATAATAATAATAATAATATAAGCTCTGGTGGACTTGGTTCTATAGTAGGTCTTAAAGGGTTAAATAAATATCATCAAATAATCGTGATTTCAATTTCAGTGAAAATAATCGTGATTATCATTTTTGCCATAATCGAGCAGCCCTACCCGGAAGCATATGGCGCAGAGCAACGCGCACTCAAAACTGGCGCTTTTGCAAGTACGTCTGCTGATAGTAACACCATGTGATTCAGCCAATAACACAAGGATTTCATCATTTTTGAAGCCAGGCTGAAAACACTCAGCAATCTGTGCATTCATGACTGGATGTAATACAGCTTAGCTGTAGCATTTGTGCCTGAGGGCTTCAGCTTCCGGGTGACAAGGAAAAGACGTCACAGTTAATAACTCCAAATTTCGAGTTATGGATCCTTTTTTTTAGTGGCAGAAACGGGCTTCCATACTGTAATGTTATATTTTCTGGCACAAAGATGTAAACTGTAACTAGCTGCACATTTTTACTAATTGTAAAATAATTAATACAGTGGAACCCCGACTTACGAAATTAATTCGTTCCAGAGGGTCTTTCGTGAATCAATTTTTCTTAAGGCAAAGCACCTTTTTCCATCGCCTTTTGAGTGAGGCGATGCTGGCTGAAGACGAAGGAGGAGGTTGAAGAAAGCATGCGTATGCATGCATACATATGTACGTATACATGTACATAACATTATGGAATTTTATTTAATTTTTTAATATTTTCTGTTTTATCTACTTCGTTACGCGGGCATTTTGCCGTACCACAGGCCTTCGTAACATGAATTCTTCATTAAATGGGGTCTTCATAAGCCGGGCTTCCACTAGATTTATAATGCACCTCAAATGAAGCGATTTAGTTGGTTGCTAGCTTTGCTACAGATAAGGACAAAAATGACTAGCCCCACTGTGACATTTAAAGTTTCAATGTTCTGAAAGTGTTTTTAAAACAGAACAAGCCTTGGTTTGCATTAGTCATTTCCAGAGATCTCAATGCTAAAGACACAGCCTGTATGTTGGGGAGAGGAAAAACACAGATTAATCCCAAATTTCATCATCAAAATTAGACAACAGAAATCATATTTCTATTGGTTATCTCTTGCAAACATCCAGGAAAAGCATCCGAGTTCTGGAAAGCCTTCAAAACGTACCTACATCACTTCCTTCGGGAATCAGTTTGGAATGCTTTCACGCTGGGAATTTGCTTTATATACTCGTTGTCTAACAACACAGTATCTCCAATTTTATATGTTCTCCACCAAATATTCAGAACTGTAAAAACTAATTTGCGTTTACCTCGATAAACCACACGATGGTCTACAGTAAACTGTCCCTCCTTCGCCTCAGTGCTGATATGATCACTGCTCCTGTAACTTGGATTTTTAATGTAACACGTGTTACAGGCAAATACGCAGATGACAAGCCTGAAAATCCACAGTCTGCTTTCGACAAATTTCAGAAATCTTTTTCTACATCAATATTTATGAGGTCACCAAAAAGTATCCAGCCTACAGTCCATATTCAGATCCTTCATGGCCGTCAGATTAAAACTGCTGATTCTTATAAAACTTCAGCTTCATGCCAGATGAACTTTAAAAAAGTCATGTGGTCCCCAACCCCCGGGCCACGGTCCGGTACTGGTCTGTGAGTCGTTCGGTACCGGGCCGCGAGACTTGAGGCTCTGGTGTGAAATTTATGGTTTTCGGGGTTTTTATCGTTAACTCAGCTTCCCTGGGTCTTTTCCTGTGTTGTAGTCATGTGTCTTATTTTGAAAGAAATAGTTACATGTTACCATAGTGACCAGGGAGCATTAAGGGGCAGAGAGGAGGATGTTACTCTCCATGTTGTTTCAGGATTTCAGCATTTCAGGAGGACGCTGCTAATAAAGTTACACAGTGAATTCATCTTTATTATTATATTTACAAAATACCAGTTTTTGTCTCGGTCGTAGGATTTTATTTTGTCGTATTTATCCGCGACACCTTAAAGGCCGCAGCGTGAAAACATTGCCTGACATTAAACTGGTCCGTGGCTCAAAAAAGGATGGGGGCCGCTGGCCTAAGACTCAATTTTTCTTTTGCACACATATCACTCTTAAAAAGGGGCCCTGACCTCAATTTCACTATCTTTTCAAATAAAGGATTTCAGATGTAATAAAAAATAATAATAACCCGTTCTGCTCTCCAGACGTGATTGGTGGGTGGGCTGAACATGAACAGGTTACTTACTCGTATGTTTTGACCAGCTGGTAGAGAGCCAGCAGGGTTCCATACCAGCTGCCGCTGTTTGGAGACTGCAGGTACATATTGATCTTGTCCACAATGGCAGTCCAGCGGCCGGGGAAGTCATGCTTGATGATGGCTCGCAAACACATGGTCAACTGGGCACTACAGAAAAAAGAAAACAATATGTGGCGTCACTATCATGTCGTGGGCACTATTCAAAGGGCTTTTAATGGTTGAAATAGGTTAAGATCTAAGAGAAGGGGAAAAGCTGTCCTGAGTGAGCAGGTGTATGCACATGTGCATGTACCGTATGGACTCTGGACAGCGGATGATACCCTCCAAGATCTGATCTCTGATCTGCTGCCGGTCGTTCTCATGGATGTTGAAGGGAAAGACAACCTCCCCGACAGATGGTTCCCTGTCCTGCCAGTACTGACTCACCATGTTCTTCAGGTAGATTGCAGCTACACACACCGAGACAATCAGACCATCATCACACAGGTCATATAGCTAATGTAGTTTCACACTGTTCATTTATTTATGTGCTTCTACAAATCACAAAGACTCCATTTAAAACACTGGTCTGTTGATCCATCCATCCATCCATTCACTTCCGCTTATCCTTTTCAGGGTCGCGGGGGGCGCTGGAGCCTATCCCAGCTGTCATAGGGCAAGAGGCGGGGTACACTCTGGACAGGTCGCCAGTCTGTCGCAGGGCCAACACACAGGGCCTGTTGATATCTAATATTTTCTTAAGGCTGAGAAACCACACGTGCCAATCCAAATCTTTAACCTTTCAAGTTTGGTGTAAAACCCCGACACACTCCGACACACTTCTGCTACTCCAAATACTTACTAGTGAAGTGCTTCCCAAATGGGAGGCCATGGCAGCTAGTTTTAGACATACTCATACAACAGTCTCTCAGCAGGTCAGTGCTATTTTTCTAACTACTAAATAATGATGGAAACAGAGTGACCAAAACCAGTTAGCATCTTACCTGCTTGGCGAACAGGAAACTCTACCTGCTCCGACACAATGATCTGAAGCAGGGTAGGGGCGAAATTAATGATCTTGTAGGACTGAAACACAGACAGATGGACAGCTTCAAAATTTCGTATGTATTCAAAACAATATTAAAACATTTTTAAACCCAAAGTTTTTGGAAATGAAATGTAAGATGCCAAAGCTGCAGCTCTTAAAAATGGCCTCTGAAGCATTCACCAGTGTGTAACTGTGTGACCGGTAAAGGCACTTAAACTGCAAAGACAAAGGATAAAGAGGAAAGTGTGAGTGAATGAGTGAAAATAACACTGATATGAAAATTCTACCTGTTTTGCTGACTGCAGCCTGCGCATGCAAAGACTGTGCTGTGCAGGTCTATGTGCATTAGTGGTGTGATTCTCTTTTATTGGCCCACTCATGCAGCTGCAGCACCCCACAGACACTGCAGGCCATCAGTACTTATTGTCGCATCACTTCATCACAGTATATACAGTCTAACTGTTTTTATAATTTGGCGCCATCTAACATTTCTGTCTTGAACAGTGCGAGATTGATTATTATTATTATTTTATTACCATTTGTACTTCTGTCAAAGTCCATTCATGGTCCACTCGCAAGAGAATATTGGATCCTAGACAGATGTTTTCTAGAGGATTGCAATTCTCAGCTGTTGGTCAGTGAATGTATTCTGGCCTTTGTAAACTTTCCAATCCCACATCAAACCTTCTGTTGTTCTCCACCTCCTCTCCGGCCAGCTCCCCCTTTCCAAGATTTGGAGTTAAATACTTTTTGTCTTACTCAGTCTTCTGCATCCTGAAGTACATCTTATGCCTGCCATGAATTCATCCAGGAAGATGTCAAAGTTGTGACATCGAAGACTTATCACAGTTATTTCTTTTGAAATTGCAGACAAATTAAAATGAAACTTCAACAAACACACCAACCTTTTCTGTATAGCTTTGCAAACTAACAGTGCAATAGATCCGTTTCCGAGAAAGAAAAACAACACAAAGTAATGTGCGATCTCAGAGATGGAGAAAGAAAAAGAGGACAGAAGAAGATACGATGATTTCTTTTCCTTTAAAAAAAACGAGGATTGCCCAGCAGGTGATAGTTGATAAACGGGGGGTTTAGAGCTTCGATGTAAAGCTTATATAATCACACAATGCATGTGTAATTAAATAAGGAGTTATTACACAGTGTGAATGCCCACAGCTCAAACCCATTTAAGATTTACCAATTCAAGTTTCAGTCATGATGCAGCCAGCGTTAAAATAACACAGCATAAACATTAGTGGGTTTCTGCATCATTCTGGGTAACTCAGCAAAGCTCTCAATCGCCAAATATTGCGATCCTTTTTATTATTCGGCCATTGAAGGCAGGAGCAACAACAGAGAACTGGAGGAAGTCCTGAACTCCAGTGCTGACATGAGAAAGTTTGGGAAGCCCCGCTGCTGACCGTCAGCTCGTGATGGCTGTCAGAACTGCCTGCTATTGTTCTCCAGGGCAGCTGCCGCAGTGACTGTCGGGGTACCGGTTAGACTAAATGCTGATCTTAGGCCTAATATATGCATCTGAACGTTAACCAGGTAAAGCCGAGCGCAAGCCCCAAAACACGGTCCGCCATCCTCCACAAACACCAGCAGCCCTCCTCGGCTCGAACGAAAAAAGAAAACAAGCAAACCAAAAACTATTTAGCTCACCCACCTGATTGAGTTCATTTTCTGCCGCTATCCTCAGGTTGGGGTCGATGGTTCCCTTCAGAGCCTGGATTATACGGTTGGGATCCATGTGTGTTTAGTTCCACGGTTCCGTTTCTATTTTTATTCTCACATTCATGAAACTAACAGAAGCTAACGTTTCTGCACCCAAAATTCGTGCCTTTTGCATCCAGTGTGGCCTAAACACGAAAAGGCTTCCGGTAGTAAAAAAACACAACGTCCGGTCAGAGCATTCAAAATAAAAGGCTTGTTATCGGACACATGTTCAGCATTTTGTTTAAAGGAGCGGAGGCGAGTTTCTGTTAAAGACACGTCGGTGTTCTTTCTGCTAATGTCCCGACACCTTTACAGCGCTCACATCAGTGCTGCAGGCAACGACCTGTCAATATTGGCTCGAGTTCTTTTTTTAGGCGGTTGACATTCAACATTTTATTGTATTACCGCCACCTGCTGGGCTGGAGTGTGAATACGTGACTCCAAAATGCAATATTTCTGCAAGGAATGGGAAGTTCCTATAACCCGCGATTATTCCCTTTTCCTGCCGTTATGCTCATTTAAATGAGCACACAGTTACACACAGTTACACACCGTTTGTATCTATAATTTCAGTCTCTCAAAGAAAATCCACACATGTGGAGAAACAGCACAAATAAGTAAGTAAAATTAATACATAAGTAACTAAACACGTAAATGAATGACATTGTACATTAGATGTGAAAGAAAATAAATATTAGTATTAATAATATAATAATAATATAATATATTTATCACGCAATTCAATAATTAATTTGTTTAATAAATAATAAATAAATTTCAGCATGTTGAAGAAGTTCTGAATATGGAAGCAAAGCAACACAAAAATATGAGGATCTGAATAAACAAGAGTCATGACAGACTTTTGTGCAGCTTTGTAAATGTATGTTAGAGAGAGACGCAGCACAAACCTCCAGAGCAGAAAGATCTGTGTTGAAAGTTCCAAAAACTGCAGTTCTTCCAGTGGTCACTTGAGGCTGGTTCCAAAAGTTGCCATGATGCATGTTTCTATGTGGGACAAAAATTGCTTTTTGTCACAAACTAGTTTTTTGTCACTAACTATTTTTGTGTGACAAAAATAGTTTTTGGAGACAGCTAACTAATAACTAATAACCTTGCACTCCTACACTCTTGTACGAATACGGTCACGTTTTGCTCATAAATGAATAAACAGATACATCAAATAACCTGAGTGAAAAGGTAAAGGTGATGTTTCTAAATGCAGAGATGACTACTTCTATCTTTTAAATACAGTCTGTGGTTTAAACAGAACTATGTCATGAACGAACAGCGTGTGAACTCGTTTCATGATTCAGTTGAATTATTTATTTATACCAACAACAAAACACACAAAATGCTTCCATCCATCAACTCACTTGTGAAATATTGTTATAAAGTGATGTAATGATGTTTCAGAGAGAATCCGGTCTGGTCACCGACAGGTACTAGAACCGGATGTGGGGTGGCTGATTTCTTTCGGCCCCAGCAGGGCATGTGTAAAGCGGCAGAGTATATAAAGGTGTGAGCCGACACCCGCGTGGCCTCTGCCAGCTGAACATCGCGGTTAGAAAAGAGGGGGATTGGTTTGGAGCTTGCAGCTGTCCGGCGGCACTTCCTGTGGGAATTTTTACAAGCTACCAGGTGGGTGTTTGTTTGAAATGATACGCTGCTGCGTCTGTAGTGATACAATTTGAAATGATGACAATATGAAGGCAAAGTTCTGATCCGCTAAGTGTCTGCTCTTTTGACGCGATATCTGCAGGAAAGTTTGCGTGGATTTTTAATCGGGATTTGACTGCAGCCTGAGGAACCTTGAGCCAAACGTTGTAATTCCTCATATGTTGTTTAATGAAGCCCATTCTGCTGATATGAATCCCTGACAAGTCAGCAGAACAAGTGAGGCTAAAATGAATCACGTGGATGTTTTAAACAAGGCTGTTTAGTTCAAATGAAAATGTACAAAAACCATCTTTTTGCGCACGTTGTTCGCGTTGTTGCGCTTTCTGCTTCTGCTCCTTTCATGATTCATCCAGGGACAGCCGGCTGCTCAGTGGCCGGGATAAATGCTTTGTCACGGGGTTGGCGGCTGCCCAAACTCTTCTGTCCACCCAGCCACTGTTTCTACTGAAACACTGCAAGCAACAACAGGATCTTTCCTCTCCAGCTTTGATGATGTTTTGTTTTTTTCATAGCAGTGTGGAGCTCACTATGGTGCAGCTATCTCCTTCACCTACCCTGGATATCACCTTTCCACCTGAGAAGTCAAAAGGAAGAGAAGAGGACTCGGTCACTGATGGTATCCTGAAGATGGGCTCACCTGCTGGGTTGAACACGCTGCAGCTCAACATGGAAATCTCCACTGCTTACTACGGCTATGAAACCTACATAGAAGATGGCCTCATCTGCCTCAAACACAAAATTCGCAACCTAGAGAAAAAGAAGGTAAGTTTCTGACAGTGCTGTAAAAGTGGGCGCCTGCTGTTTGTGACGCGTGTTGTCCCCACAGCTGAAACTGCTCGGCTACAGGAAGAGACTGAAGCAGGGTGAGGTTCTAAACAAAGATCAAATGGTGAGTCCAGCTAGTAGTGATTTCTTAAATGAGCTCTGTCTCTAGAACCTGCACTGGTGATTTGAGCTTTCCATTTCCATTTTAGGCGGCTGTGGAAAAGTATGAGGAGGTGCTGCACAACTTGGACTTTGCACGAGAGCTCCACAAAACCCTGGATGGCTTGACTCAGAATGTAAATGTGTCTGGTCACTTTGTCTTTATATCCTGGCGAGGCGTTATTATGCCCTGGGTATTAGGTTGCTTGTGCTGTGTTTGGCTCCGGTGCATTAGATAAGCATATCCAAAATTACACCTGGTAATCTGATGATATTGGTGGGCTGTAGGCTGCCCACCCAGTTAGAAATGTAACCTGTGCTCTTTGTTTTGTTTTTGTCTTTCCTTTTGTTTTGATGTCGATCTGGTCTAAAACTGCATTTGAACTGTACTTTGTAAATAAATGCACGTTCATGTCTTCACATGCATTATATAAATTAAACTGTTGTATAGTCAGAAGTCTCACAACTAGCTATAGAATTTGAAAACTCCTTTAATCCTCCCCTGCAGCTGATTAAGGCCCAGAGGAAAGCCATGAAGAAGGAGCAAGTAGCTATAGTGGAGGAAGAGAGGCGACGTCTGGCCACTGTACTCCAGGTCCAGCACCTCCTTGCTAGCCTGCAAAAGGAGCATGTCAGGAGAGACCTTTTGGCCGGCCAGAATCAGGCACCATGCGTTCCAGGCCAGCAGCTACATAGTCTGAGCCAGCTCACCACCTTGCTTGGAGTCAAGAGAGATAACAGACTGAGGTGAGAGTGACCATAAGATGGTGAACTTCCTCCTTTGAAGGTGACGTAGCAACTGAAATGACTGAAACTTCTGACCCGAGTCTTTCACTTCTCATTGGTCATGTCACAATATTTTCAGGAGGCCACAAATTCTGAGCCAAGTTTTCTGCCCTTGAGTGGAAGTTGAGTGTTGACATAGAATTTTTGTAGATGTCAGGCACAGGGTGGCTTGAATTTCAGGATATAGCTACTGACATCTCTTTTCTGTTCGCTGTAGTTTACAAGAGCAAATGGAGCAGGCGGCTCTGGCCTACATGGACCTGTTGGAGGGAAAAGACAAGCCGGTGGCTGGATCCTCGTGTGAGTGCAAAAACCGGAAAGATCTCTAGAGCTCCTGTAATTCTAACATATTAGACACAAAGCCCTACAACCAGCTGCAAAAAGCAATGTCTACAATTCAAAGAACAGCAAGAAAAACACAGCAAAATATTCATAAACCTCCACCTCAGCCTCTTGAAGGTGTTTGGAGGTTTTTGTTTCTGTTTTTCTCTAATCCACAGCTTTTATTTCAGCCTTTCAGGGTATACATGGATATTCTTGCATATAGATTTACCTTACTAAGAATATCTTCCCTACTACTTGCCTTCTTTTTCCTTTTCAGTTAAACAGTTGAAAGAGGAGCTCACCAGGCTGTTGAATTGCGAGTACTTCAGTTGTCTTCCACCTCCTCCAGAGGTGGTCCTGAGCTCAGCCAGCCACACTCGTAAGATTCCATAATTACATTTCAATAGCAACTTTTCAGCCATGAAAAACCTTGCATGTGTTACAGGATCGGTGTTTTAGGTTTTTATTTTGTACTTTCCTACCAGCGGGTTGACCAGGTTAGTTTTGGTGGTCCTTGACATTGTTTTGGTGCTTCCTGAGTTTCCTGTCCAGGAATTGACACAAACTGTACTGTCTTGGAAATGCCCATGGCAGTCCTTGTTGTGTTCTGTAAGCTAGAAGTACCAGAACCTGTAGCAGGCAAAGAACAACTTCATGTGCTGAAAAATGAGTTAGTCGATCTGCAATATAAGACCGTATAGAGGGAGGTGAGAGATTTCAGACTACGGCCCCTCCTGGCTTTGATTTCTTGCTTGTTTAGACTGCGACTTGCAGCCATCTACATTCCTTTTGTGTAGTTGTATTGGCATCAGGTGTCCCACCTCGGGCTCCTGTTTAACAGTTCTCTGGCCCTTGCACAGCTCCAAGGTTAGTTTTGACAGTGTTGTGATCCCACTCCTGCCCTGTTTCTGCTTAAGCTGAGCTTTAAAAGGCATCACTACATGAAATGTATTTCTGTAACTGCCATATTTTCCCTGAAAAAGTTGACTTCCATATTTCTTTTTCTGCTTTGCCCTGTCAGCCATACTAAAGTCAAAATCAAATGAAGTTTCAAAGGAGGTAAGCCCAATATTCATTTAGGGTCCCCTCCCCCACCCTTTCCTTCGACTGCATTTCAATGCTCTATATACAAACAGTTCCCAACCCACTGCTCTGTTGTATGCCAGTTTTTCAATAGACTATACGTGAGTGAGAAGGAGCAGGACCCTCCTGACTGCTGGGATATGGAGCTCCCAGGGGAACCTTCATCACCGCAAACTGCAGTCCTCAAACCATGGAGAGGAGCTGCCACTTTAATACCTAAAGTCATTCCATCCACCACAAGGAAGCAGTCTGCAGACTGCAAACTGGTAAAATATAGTCAAACATTTTTGCTCTTCAGTTGTCATCTGCAATGACGAGTAAAACTGGGTGACTTGATGACGACTATTCATTATATTAGTATCAGAATGAATCGAACGGAAGTATAACATGATTTATGCATTCCTCTTCTCATGGTGAAGAACAGGCTGTCTGTGAACAACAGCTCAGTAGGTAGAGATACGAATAAAACGAAACATTAATGCTGTAGTTTAGCAAAGGTAACATTCCAGTGACTGCATTACTTCGGGGGAGGGGACAGCAAAGACTCGCTATTATAAGGAAGGGCTGCAGATGTACTGTAATTCTCTGGGGTGAGCGCACTTATTGAAAGTAGTCCGTTGATCTTAAATTACAAGAACTGATCTGCCAGTATTGGCTCAAAAGCTCAGGTGATTCAAATCCTATTCTTCCCAGAGGAAAGAGAAGAAGGCCAAACAGGAGCAAAATTCAAAGTTGGTGAGTTGAACAGCTGATCTTCACCAGACACGCACATTGATGCTCTGTAAATATTTTTAGGTGTACAAATGAGCCCCTTGTAATTCCTGACAGGTAGTTGGCATGGATATACCTGTGGAAGTTTTCAGTTCTGCATCTGCCTTACCTAAAGATCCCATCCTGAGAAGACAACACCTCGAGGAGCTCATGACAAAGATCCATGGCTCCTTCAGTTTTATGCAGGTGGACTTTGGTTTGCAACTTTCTGTGTGTAACTGGTGGTACTATTGTTGTTTTCAGCTTTGCCAGTGACTGAAGGTTTATTGCTCTGTTTTTTTTTTTTAATGCTGTCCTGTTCAGGACTCTCTCCTAGATGGTGAGAGCTCGCCTACAAATGACCAGCTCCGACTGAAGAGACAGCCTTCTGGATCTCCCTCCATTCTGGGTAAATTGAGAAAAAAATTAACAAGGTCTGTTATTCTCAGGTGTCACAAAGTGCTTTATCATATAAAATGCAACAATTAAAATGGCATAGATGAAAGAAACTGCACAGGTGGGCCTTACCTTTTTAAAAGAAGCTTATCAAAGGTCAACAGAGCTTACGTTCAATGGAAGGAGGTCCTTTTGTCCTTATCTAGGCGAAGGTGCCACCAACAAGCATTGACCAGCACAGCTTTGAACTCTGAAAACTAAGAGATCCAACCAAAGTACTCTTTAATGGTAAAGGTATGTTTTTGCTGCATTGGCCGTGTGTTTGGGATCATTGTAAAGCTTGCTAATGCAGCAGTGATTAATAGTTCTCATGATGCAATATAAAGATCAATTTGGAAGGACTGGGTACTTAAAGAGAAAAATTAGAACTTTTATTGTCATCGTAGGGTTGCTCGCACAGCGAAATAAGGTAGCAAGACCACAAAAGTTAAAAAAATATAAGAACACTACACAATGTTTGTCTTCCAGGAAGCATTGTGGGGGCTTTGGTCACGAAGGATAGGGATGGAAGTTGCACATCTGCTGAAATATTGCACAGGGACTGGAATGAATGGCAGCGGCAAAGTGATGGTATGAGAGAGGTCTGCTCACTCTGCATTTATGGTTCTCACAGCCCACGGGTAGAAGCTGTTCTTTGGTCTGTTGGTTTTGCACCTGATGGATCTGAACTTTGTTTTTGTTTTGTTTTTTTTTTTAGAGGGCAGAATGTTGAATAGATGGTGGTTAGGATGGAGTCATCTTAGTCTGGTATAATTACACCAACCTTATCTAGATTGTGTACTAAAGATCCAATATAGTTTTGTTTAAATTTAAAAAATAAAACAATCTAAATTGAAAGAAGCAAACCTGGATGGGAAGAGTCTTGGTGGCTGATGATCTGGTGTCACTGGTGAGAGGGGCCGGTGTAGTAATAAACTCACTGGGAGAGTTTAAAGGATGACTACATGAATTCTGTTTTGTCAGGGTTGAGATGGATGAACTTGACTGGTGTTGGAAACATCACTGATGGGAGGCTTTTCGAGTGTGCTGGACCTTACCAGGTGTACAGGTGATTGTCAGCGTGGCTGGCTGTGGCTCAGGGGGTATAGCAGGTTGCATTCTACTTGGATCAGTGGTTTGACTTCCCAGCTCATCTAGTCTCCACGTCCATCCTAGGGCTCGATGCTGAACCTCAAATTCCCCCGATTCAGTGTGACTAAAAAGCCATTTGAGTACTCAATAAAAATGTGTTCATCATTTAGCGTGGCAATGCTCCTATGAAGGGGTTGAGCTGCTATAGGGAGATGTAGGATTAAGACAGAACTGTGAAATACACTAAAAAAAAGACATTTAAATCTATTCTAAACGTAATATTCAGGAAAGCGCTTGCAGGCTTGGGTGTGGCCTATAAATGTACTAGCAGTATATGCAAATGTGATTTGTGTTTTAGCAGTTTGTCGGTCTTTTAGTCATACAAAAGAAATATTGCTTAGATTTTTTTTGAATAAATTTCCTAATATTTTTTGTTTTGTTTTCCATCTCACCTAAACAGCTAAAGCAGGTTTGAGAAGCCCAATTGATGTCCTACCCAAAGCGATGCATGTAAGGAGCTCTTTTCCTTTTTAACAAAGCAGGTGTGACTAAAAATGAGAACAGTTTTTAGTTGTGACATATCCACCTTTCCTATATTCAGTCCACTCCACTGCCCACCAGGCTTACAGAGCGCAGAGTCAGTCTGACCAATGGAAATCGGAGCCTGGAGACCTGTGACATAGAACTTTCCCCAAAGGCCCTACCTCATGTAAGGAGCCATTCGTTTCAATATAAAGTTATACTCTGCATTCTGTGTGCCTCTCTTAAGCTTTGTTGTCAATCTAGGAGTCTCTCCAGTTGGCTGAAAAAGAGATTTTTCCTTCACCGCCACTGTTTCGCCGGGAGTCGACTGCCTCCAGCAATCTGGAGGAGAAGAGCTGTCCTATGGTAGATTAGTTTAGCCACCATCGGAGAACTTCTTCTGTGAAGTGTTGCCAGAATACTTTATTTTGTTTCTTTTAACCTTCCCAGACACCAGTAACAGATTCAGGGAAGCAGTCGCCCTGTAATGGGGTAACATCCTGCACTTCCACCCCCCCTCAGGGACAGACTTTCTCTACACCGCCCACCAGGCGATCTCTGACCTCTGCACAGTTTCAGAACATCCAGTCAGTAAGTTTCATCAAAGTATCATTCAGACTTTGATCATTGGTGGCTAAAGTCAAAGTGCAGGGCTGTAGCTCCTCTCTGAGATGCGATTCAGACGGTGTTGATATAAAAAGAAATGAGGTGAGATAAGATCTCACTGTACGCAAGAAATAGAGCTGAGACTTCTCACACATGGTGCAGCTCAGGATAAGAGATTCTGATTAAAGATCTTGTGGTGTCAGCAAATGGGTCAAAGGCTGTTAGTGGGTATTATATCTCCATTTTACTGGGTGTCTGAACATGTGTTGCTGTTCCAGCTGTAGTCTCTGGGTGTTCACAAACTTAAAGTTGGTGGAAGTCTTAAGATGGGTAATTTTTGAGAACCATGTGCATGAACCATCATATTTAAAATTGACATCTCATCTAAAATATTTTTGTGGTTCAGTTCTGGAAAGTAAGATTCTAATATTTTAATAGTTAGTACCACAAACTATTAAACACCCATACAGCTTATGGATGTATGAATGCTAAACAAGCTCATTAGCCTACATTTTCTCAATGTCTGTTTTGTGACTTCCAAAAAAAACCAGCTCCTCGAGGTTTTTGTTGGTTGTGTTTTTTCTGCTTTCTGTAGGTCTTTAAAGTGAGCACCTCCTTAACTCAGACGGGGGAGGTGACCTATAAACCAGATTCTGTTTTCACTGAGCCCAGATACACCACTGCCAGCACCCAGACACCACCCGAGTTTGCCCTCTCAGAGGAGGAGGCACAGCCAGGTATGTTGAGTTTTGCATTCTTGGCTTTGTGTCCTCACTGCTAGACCGGTCGTCATCATCGAGATGCATTTTCTCTAGTGTACCAGTCGGATTACTCGGTGGGTCATGGTGGACAGATCTTTCAGTCTCCAAGCCAGTCGGGTGGTGTGACTCGACCCAGCCAATCATACTACACCAGAGGCTCTGTGAGAGGTATGGCACGTGGTGGCAAGGCACTGGCTCAAACCTTTCGCTCCTCTGGGTGGCAACGAGGTATTGGTCTTGTTTTTTTTTTTTTTTTTTGTTTTTTTTTTGTTTGTTTTGTTTTTTGTTTCGTTTTTGGTTTGTTTGTGGTGGTTTTTTTGTTGTGCGTTTCCTCACCCCACTCCAAGCTGTGGCTGTGCCTCTGTGCAGAAGGGCTCGTCCTGTTCTAAGGGAGTTCTTCTTCCCTACAACCACAAAGTGTTTTTATGTGTGAAGTTTTCCTTAATATTGTGGGGTTATGACCTTCTCATCAAGCATCTTTGTGAACTGGCACAATTTAAACTGAGGTTTTCTTAAACTAGTTTCTGATTACAGGAGGATCCTACATCTCTCCAACTCATCTCAGGGACTCTGGTCCCCTCCTCTATGCAGCTAGAGTAAGTCAACCTATCTTTTAACATTTTATAATCCCAGCACAAATGATGGATTAAATACGGCCATAAACCAAAAAGGCATTTCATTAAATGACCCAAGCAAAGGATGGGAAACCTACTTGACAAGCAAATAAATTTATTTACAGAAGTGAAGCTGCTCACTAAGTAAAAGCACAACTTATTCAAGTCCTGCAGTTTTCATACTAGTCTGTTCATGTGGAAAAGGAACACGTTTTGTTTCTATATGGGGGCAGTTTTTCTGTAAGCACAATCTGTTTTGAGGAAGTTTGCAGCTTTAAAATTCATAATCAAGTAGATCATCAGAAGCGGTGTGTAGAAGTGTATTTGCTTATACAAAGTAGGCTGCACAATCGCAAACAGTTGTGGGGTATGTTGACTGTGTTGGTTGCCATAACAAGTAATCATCAGCACTCACCAAAAGCTTTGAACAATGCCTGACTTTTATATAAAATCATTTTTTAAAGGTAATAACAAAATATAAAATTCCAGTTTGTGTCAGACAGCTGCTCACAATTTAGATTCAAAGCAGGAAGTATAGAGGGCCCATTCCATGAAAATCAACTGAAAAGAGAAAACCACAGAGATGCAAAATTTTCCATTTTACAGAATTTTTATTTTTCAACTTAGATTTTATACCAAGTGCATCTTCTGTCCTTGTTTCCTTCTGTGTAAAAGTCACTGTTGTGCTTCTGTGGCCTTTTTCTCAGGACTCGGGGTACCAGCACAACTACAGGCGAGCAGGGAGACATAACAACAGTGGTAGGAACCATTGTCTTTTCTGCTACAGCTTCCACTTCCATTTTTGATTTTAAGTTTGGTGCCACCAACATATTTCCACAGCCAAATTCTCAAATTTGGGATTTGATGTTTTCTTCCTGCAGTTAAAAATAATCAACATGGCATTCTGTGTCATCTCAACTCCACAGCAGCCTGGAGTGATTCTTCTCAGGTGAGCAGCCCAGACAGGGAGGGAGCGTTCACAATTGTGGACTCGGGTCATGGGGATTCCCTGTCTGTTTCCACTGTGGAGGTCCCACTCACTCCACATGGACACCACCACACCGCCTTGCTGCCTATGCAGCTCTACCCACTCTCCCAGCCTCTGCGAGTGGCCTTCACTGCCTCTCGCACTGCCAACTTCGCTCCAGGAAATCTCGACCAGCCGATTGTATTTGACCAGCTCCATAGCAACCTAGGGGAGATGTACGATACCCACATTGGCCGCTTTACCTGCCCTGTGAATGGAACCTATGTCTTTATCTTCCACATCCTGAAGCTTGCCATCAATGTGCCACTCTACATTAACCTCATGCGCAACGAGGAGGTGATGGTGTCGGCATACGCCAACGATGGAGCCCCAGACCATGAAACGGCCAGCAACCACGCCATTTTGCCGCTTTTCCAAGGAGACCAGGTGTGGCTCAGGTTGCATCGTGGAGCCATCTATGGCAGCACTTGGAAGTACAGCACCTTCTCTGGGTTTCTGCTGTACCAGGATTGAGTAGCAGTCAGCCTGATGGGACTCTTCTTCCAGTGTGTGGACTGTTTGCTTTGCATTGAATGGTGACTGCACTGACGTTTGAGTATAGTGGTCAGGCTGCATGCTAATGCATAAAACTTGTTCACAACATGGGTGAGAGTATAGATTATACACTTTGACCACTTACACAACTTACCTGTTTTCAAATGGGGTCTGTTACCAATTGACAAACCAGGCAGACCAAATAAAAACCATTGTGATGAACTCCCACTTTGACTGATACAGTTACACCGTCTGCTGTAAAGCGGCACCTGCAAGAATGGAATCATTTTGTGCCTTTTTGTTCAATGAATGTTTGCATTGACCAGATGTTAACCTCAAGTCATTCATTTAGTTCAACATATCAGGTGAATTGACAAACTGTATTTGCAGCACTTTGCTTGATGCTGTGCTCCTATCATTCATTCTTACTGAGGAAAGGATTGTTCTTGGTGGTGGGTGTGGTGTCAAACACTAAAGGCAAAATTGTAGCACTGTCTACTGTGAAGGTATAAAAGAGGTCTCTTGCTGAAATAAAAGATGAGCAGTGAAGTGTAGTGGTTTTTGTGTTTTTATTATTTAAGTTTTAAAAAAAAAAACTAAAAAAACCAAAAACACTCTTGGGTTACATTACTTAAGCAGGTTTGTTTAAGAGCCAGTTCACAGCTGAAGAAGCCTCCTGGATGAGGTGAAATGTCTTCACAAAACTTCAAAAAGCCCTACTCGAGTACATACAAAAATGCTCTATAAGAACCATTCCGCACATGAGTATTAAGTGCGTCATTAAACATAAAGCCACTGGTGAGTGGTTGTAACCACAGTGACGCTTATTCTCTCAAACAGGTGGTGATATAGAGCTCCACGTGAAGTACACTTCCCACACAAGTCGGCTAAACTTGGAGGGTACCAATCTGTCCAGTTAAGAAGCATAAATTAGCATTTTACTTAAATGAGTCTGAGGAGTCAACATTGTGCAGCCAGCAACATCATCCAGTATAATCGGTTTGGTAATGGGGACAGTTTGCCAAAAAGTACCCCCTCTGCTGTTAGATACCAGAAAGAAATCCTGAGATGTAGACAGACAGGAACTCGATGACACAAAAAGTTGGTTATGGAATTTAACTTAGTTTTATGCTGGGACCAATGCTTTTCACATGATCAGAGTTTCCCTTACACAAAACAATGAAAAGAATATGTAGTATATTTGCAGCTCTGGAGGCCAGGATTACTGAATTGGAGACTCTGCTTCGCACCCTTCATTCACCCGTAGCTAGCCAGGCCCCTGTAGCTGGTGCAGCCGAAGATGGCGTAGGCCCGCTGGCTGTTCCCCGGCAGATCCCAAGCAGCTGGGGAAAGAGGGCGGCTGGGTGACGGTGAGGAGGAAGCATAGTCCTAAACAGAAGCCCCAGGTACACCACCAACCTGTTCATGTGTCTAACCGTTTTTCCCCACTCGGCGACACACCCGCCGGGGGTCAAACTCTGGTAATTGGTGATTCTGTTCTCAGACATGTGAAGCTAGAGACAATACAGTATCCACATCTGAACCGAAGAGTAAAACAGTGAAATGTGGATTATTAAATATTAGGTCTCTCTCCTCCAAGTCTCTGTTAGTACATGACTTAATAATTGATCAACAAATCGTTTACTCTGCCTTACAGAAACCTGGTTGCAGCAGGATGATTATGTTAGTTTAAATGAATCAACACCCCCGAGTCATTCTAACTACCAGAAACCTCGAAGCACAGGCCGAGGGGGAGGTGTGGCAGCAATTTTTCACACCAGCCTATTAATCAACCAAAGACCCAGACAGACTTTTAATTCATTTGAAAGCCTGATGCTTAGCCTCGTCCACCCCAGCTGTAAAACTCAGAAACCAGTCTTACTTGTTATCATCTATCGTCCACCTGGGCCTTACACAGAGTTTCTCTCTGATTTCTCAGACTTTATATCTAATTTAGTTCTGAGCTCAGATAAAATAATTATTGTGGGTGATTTTAACATCCATGTAGATGCTAAAAATGACAGCCTCAACATGGCATTTAGTCTGTTATTAGACTCAATCGGCTTCTGTCAAAATGTAAAAGAACCCACCCACCACTTTAATCACACTCTAGATCTTGTTTTAACATAAGGCATAGACACTGAACATTTAACAGTGTTTCCTGAAAACCCTCTCCTGTCTGATCATTTCCTGATAACATTTACATTTACAATAATTGATTACACAGCGGTGGAGAGTAGACTTTATCAAAGTAGATGTCTTTCTGAAAGCGCTGTAGCTAAGTTTAAGAATATAATCCACCCACTGTTATCATCTTCAATGCCCTGTACCAACACAGAGCAGAGCAGCTATCTGAACGCTACCCCAACAGAGTTCGATTATCTTGTTAATAATTTCACCTCCTCACTACGTACGACTCTGGATACTGTAGCTCCTGTGAAAACTAAGGTCTCTAATCAGAAGTACCTGACTCCGTGGTATAATTCTCAAACACGTAGCCTAAAGCAGATGACTCGTAATCTGGAGAGGAAATGGCGTGTCACAAATTTAGAGGGTCATCATTTAGCCTGGAGAAATAGTTTGCTGCTTTATAAGAAAGCCCTACACAAAGCCAGAACATCTTACTATTCATCACTGATTGAAGAAAATAAGAACAACCCCAGGTTTCTCTTCAGCTCTGTAGCCAGGCTGACAAACAGTCAGAGCTCTGTTGAGCCAACCATCCCTTTAACGTTAACTAGTAATGACTTCATGAACTTCTTCACAAATAAAATTCTTATCATTAGAGAAAAAATTACCAATAATCATAAAAACCTATCTCTAATAATCAGCTATGTACCACAGGCCTTCAAGCTGGCTGTAGTTAAACCTTTACTCAAAAAGCATCTCTAGACCCAGCAGTCTTAGCTAATTATAGGCCAATCTCCAACCTTCCTTTCATATCAAACATCCTTGAAAGAGTAGTTGTCAAACAGCTAACAGATCATCTGCAGAGGAATGGTTTATTTGAAGAGTTTCAGTCAGGTTTCAGAGCTCATCACAGCACAGAAAAAGCTTTAGTGAAGGTTACAAATGATCTTCTTATGGCCTCTGACAGTGGACTCATCTCTGTGCTTGTCCTGCTAGACCTCAGTGCAGCGTTCGATACTGTCGACCATAATATCCTATTAGAGCGATTAGAACATGCTGTAGGTATTACAGGTACTGTGCTGCAGTGGTTTGTATCATATCTATCTAATAGACTCCAGTTTGTACATGTAAATGGAGAGTCCTCTTCACACACTGAGGTTAATTATGGAGTTCCACAGGGTTCAGTGCTAGGACCGATTCTGTTTACATTATACATGCTTCCCTTAGGCAGCATCATTAGAAGATATAGCATACATTTACACTGCTAAGCTGATGACACACAGCTCTATCTGTCCATGAAGCCAGATAACACACACCAATGAGTTAAACTGCAGGAATGTCTTAAAGACATAAAGACCTGGATGGCCGCTAACTTTGTGCTCTTTAATTCAGATCAAACTGAGGTTATTGTACTCGGCCCTGAAAATCTTAGAAATATGGTATCTAAGCAGATTCTTACTCTGGATGGCATTACCTTGGCCTCCAGTAACACTGTGAGGAACCTTGGAGTCATTTTTGACCAGGACATGTCCTTCAACGCACATATTAAACAAATATGTAAGACTGCTTTCTTCCATTTGCGCAACATCTCTAAAATTAGAAATATCCTGTCTCAGAGTGACGCTGAAACACTAGTTCATGCATTTATTACTTTCAAACTGGACGACTGTAATTCATTATTATCAGGAAGTCCTAAAAACTCTCTGAAAAGCCTTCAGCTAATCCAAAATGCTGCAGCAAGAGTCCTGACAGGGACTAGAAAGAGAGCAGATTTCTCCTGTTTCGGCTTCCCTTCATTGGCTTCCTGTTAAATCCAGAATTCAAAATCCTGCTCCTCACATACAAGGTCTTAAATAATCAGGCCCCATCTTATCTTAATGACCTTGTAGTACCATATCACCCTATTAGAGCACTTCGCTCTCGCTCTGCAGGCCTACTTGTTGTTCCTAGAGTATTTAAAAGTAGAATGGGAGGCAGAGCCTTCAGTTTTCAGGTCCCTCTTCTGTGGAACCAGCTTCCAGTTTGGATTCAGGAGACAGACACTATCTCTACTTTCAAGATTAGGCTTCAAACTTTCCTTTTTGCTAAAGCATATAGTTAGGGCTGGACCAGGTGACCCTGAATCCTCCCTTAGTTATGCTGCAATAGACGTAGGCTGCCGGGAGATTCCCATGATGCATTGAGTTTTTCCTTTCCAGTCACCTTTCTCACTCACTATGTGTTAACAGACCTCTCTGCATTGAATCATATCTGTTATTAACCTCTGTCTCTCTTCCACAGCATGTCTTTATCCTGTCTTCCTTCTCTCCCCCCAACCAATCACAGCAGATGGCCCCGCCCCTCCCTGAGCCTGGTTCTGCCGGAGGTTTCTTCCTGTTAAAAGGGAGTTTTTACTTCCCACTGTCACCAAAGTGCTTGCTCATAGGGGGTCACATGATTGTTGGGTTTTTCTCTGTATGTATGAAGCGCCTTCAGGCGACTTTTGTTGTGATTTGGCGCTATATAAATAAAATTGAATTGAATATGTTTTTTTCTATGGAGGTGATACACACATCCAGATGACACAAATCAACTAGTTTAACTACAGGCATCCATAACTTGCTACTTTTAAATTCTGAGAACTCTGAGTTTATTGCACTTTGGCCTAAAAATCTTCTATTTCTTCATTTCCATTTAATACTTGTACAGCTGCTGTTATTGTATATTTATATTTGTATACATTCTTAAATATTTCTATACTGTGTATTGTGTATTTTGTTGTACAGTTATTTTATTTTCAACTTTAACTTATATATTTTATCTTCTTTCCCAGTTAAATTTACCCTTCATTCTAATTTGTGTTGTACAGTTATTTCAGTTTTATATTTTATTTTATTCCATCCTAGTTAAATTTACCCTTTTTAATTTTCATATTTATGTCACCGGTTCTGTTCATAATTTTTATGGACAGGATTTCTAGGCGCAGCCAAGTGGCGGAGGGCTTTCGCTTTGGTGGCCTCAGAATCTCATCTCTGATTTTTGCAGATGATGTGGTTCTGTTGGCTTCATCGGGTGAGGGCCTCCAGCTCGCACTGGAACGGTTCGCAGCCGAGTGTGAAGCAGCGGGAATGAGGATCAGCACCTCCAAATCTGAGGCCATGGTTCTCAGCCGGAAAAGGGTGGAGTGCCCACTCCGGGTCGGGGATGAGTTCCTGCCACAAGTGGAGGAGTTCAAGTATCTCGGGGTCTTGTTCGCGAGTGATGGGAGAAGGGAGCCGGAGATCGACAGACGGATTGGGGCTGCAGCTGCAGTAATGCGGACGCTGCACCGGTCCGTCGTGGTGAAGAGGGAGCTGAGTGTAAAAGCGAAGCTCTCAATTTACCGGTCGATCTACGTCCCTACCCTCACCTATGGCCACGAGCTGTGGGTAGTGACCGAAAGAACGAGATCGCGGATACAAGCGGCAGAAATGAGCTTCCTCTGAAGGGTGGCTGGCCTCTCCCTTAGAGATAGGGTGAGAAGGTCGGCCATCCGGGAGGGGCTCAGAGTAGAGCAGCTGCTGCTCCACATCGAAAGGAGCCAGCTGAGGTGGTTCGGGCATCTGACAAGGATGCCCCCTGGGCGCCTCCTGGGTGAGGTGTTCCAGGCATGTCCCACCGGGAGGAGGCCCCGGGGCAGACCCAGGACACGCTGGAGAGATTATATCTCTCGGCTGGCCTGGGAACGCCTTGGTATTCCCCCGGATAAGCTGGAGGAGGTGGCTGGGGAGAGGGAGGTCTGGGCCTCTTTGCTTAGGCTGCTGCCCCCGCGACCCGGCCCCGGACAAAGCGGATGAAGATGGATGGATGGATGGATTTATTTCCTATCCTATTCATAGCCTTTTCTTTTTTTCTTTAGGTCACGAGCAGTTGTGTAAGCATTTCACTGCATATCGTACTGTGTATGACTGTGTGTGTGACAAATAAAATTAGAATTTTTAAACATGATCTCTAATGAGTCTCTCTCTTGCAAGCAGGTAAAGCACTGCATGTGTTATATAACTATCTGTGAAACTGAAAAGAAAAACTCTACTCCTCCAAAGGAGAAATTCATTAGTTACAACAGGATAACAAGATTAGAATTTCAGCTGTTACAAAGAGTATTTGTAGCAACATTTTTGACTGACATGAGATAAATACTTTATTTAACCAATAAGCAATACACATGCAAAACAAAATAAGCAACAGCCAGTGTAACCTCTACTAAAACTTTGCTCAAGATTAGCAAGCAACTGAGTCTAAAAGTGGTGACTTCCTGGCATGAAATATATTTTATTTTATAATATTATTATATTTCAAAATTATACATGTCACACACACACATCTTAGACTTCGGTGTTTTATTGAGGAACAATAAATATCAGTAGAGAGCAGTCAGTCCCAACGCTGGCATGAAGTGTGACTACTAGGGTGGATGGTCATCTTCCACACGTCGTTTCTGGTGCTGCCAGAAAAATAGTCCGTACATAAAGACGTCCAGGAAGAGGTGGAGGAATCCATGTCTGTGCTTTGGAGCTGTCAATAGTCCCACAGGTTAATCAGCAGGGGCACATGAAGGAGAAATAGTGGCTACTTTAAAGGTGCTTAGGACGCATCGACTTACTCCACAGGTTTGTCCACCATAAAACACCAGTGCTGCTGTCAGCCAGTCAAAGTCAATATAAATTAAAAACACAGGAAGGCAGGATGTGTTGCCCATCACATACGCCGTTCTGGAAACAGCAGAAATGCAACCGTGTCCACATTTTGTCGTAACAAAGCAGATAAACTCCCCTGCTATTTGTAATCCATTAGAGTGCCACATGAATACAGCTTAAATGACAGCGTGCGTTGACAATATGTACACCTGAAAGTATCCATTTAGCAACAGGCAACACAAAACTGCTAATGCTGCAAAAGTTCAAAGATAGGACATCTGCCCAAGATACACATTTCCAAACATTTTACTCTCTGCTGCCAAACATATTTACATTTTGAGCGCATTTAGAGGAGGTGAAACACAAATATGGCGCGTCCCTTCATGACACATTTATGGACCACAGAAAACAAGGTTAACAATTCTAATTGTGAAATTCATCCATTTATGCCAAGTCTGCAGTTTACATAAAAACCCCTTTAAACAATTAAAGAACATTTAGCTTAGCATAGGCTAGTTTGCTTTATTACAAAAAATAAAATCTAGATTTTAAACAGTGTATAAACAGCCAGTGCTACTGCGGCTGTTACACAGGGACTAAAAACGTAACCTGTGACTGGCTTGAAGTGGGACTTTACGGGAATCATGACACACACACAAGCATGAAAGTTGTTAAGACCATAAACCTGCTACTTCTCGCTTCCTATGCTAATTGGTGACAAATGGGTGCTATTACACTCAGTCTTGTTTATAGAAACGTGAAGTAAACGTTCTAAAATTTCAGCTTATTCCTGATGTTTGATATGAATGCAGTAAAAAGCTGAACTGTGTATACTGATTATTGTTTTTGAAAGAACCGTTTTGTTGTTTTGTGGAAAAGTTTAATAACTGCCAGGACTTTAATTCATTAATGTTATACTTGAATTAATTTCTGTCGTATATTGTTAATGTGTCAGGTATCTCCATAGTGTAGGAGTTCACACTTTTGGCCCACACACGCTGGTTTCAAGGAAAAGGCATAAATCAGCTGAAATTCATTTTTCATTCTTAGATGAGCCTGTGTGTTACAGTTTAGCTGTTATTTAGTTGTTGAAACTGGCAAACTGGCAAGAAATCCTACATGAATTTGTGTGTAGGCAGATGGTGTAATTGTGTTTGTAAGGCACACAGCCTTAAAACCTGATCTTACATGCGCACATCTGTGAAGTGAGACATAGATGTATAATGTAGGTAGGAATGTTAGCCACAGGTTAAACTCTTAACACTGAGTCTGTCATTGTGTCAGTGATCCCTCAGCTCAGTCTCTTCATGGCATCGTACTCTTTCCGTGCACAAAAGCATTGTTGCTCACGCTAACAACAGTTAGGTTGATGCTACTATAACCAACAGTTACAGGTAAGATAATGCATCTACTCGTACCAACTGAAGGGGGCTATGCTACACACAGCTGTTACATGTCTGCTGCTACAGCTATGTCTCTATGCTGTCATTTCAGCATGCACTCAATTTTTTGTTTTTCTTCCAAGCAGCCATATTTCAGTACACTAAGAGAATCAATAAGGCAGAAAGATGCTGTGATTCATATCAGCAACGACAATCCTGCAGCCTAGAAAAGACCTTAAAGCAAAAACAATATAGAAAGTATTTTCATGCTCAATCATCAAGGTAAGGAAATCCCAAAAAGTGGATTCTGTTCATCTGGACGTTTCGTCACTCATCCAAGTGACTTCTTCAGTCGTACGCTTGGCCACCGCTACGTCCAGATGAACAGTTTTTGGGAATATAAAAAAGTAGTTCCCTCAAACATGACAGTGAATAACTGCTTTGCAAAAGTCTTTTTGGAACAGATTTTTGACTTGCAGCTTGAGTTTAATGTGAGCAGGAAGCCAAACAGTCATTTTCCAAGTGTACTGAAATAACAAATACATGGAAGGCAGGAAGTGCTTCTAAAAGCTGATATGTCTGCAGAAACCTGTGCACTGTGATGAACAGCATTAGTTCATCAAGTAAAAAACTACAGATCCTTGGTCTGATCTTTTGTTTAAATAGTCTTTGAAATTCACAGGAAGAGTGGAAATACTGCATGCAAGCTCATGGGTCACCCACAAATTTTAACGTGTCTCATGAAGAATCAAGCAACATGAGAACATGTGGAACTTATTGCTTTGGTTTCCAAATTGTCCTTTCAATTTAATGTCCTCCAAACCTTATCATCCATCTAATCACAAGGCCAAGGAGCTAACAGTTAGACGGACAGAGTGAACTGAAGAGGAGGACAGAAAATTAACCAGAGTCCTGTGGAGCTAAAGGTTGATGCCTTTGACCAGTGAGGCTTCCAGTGTGATGGAGAAGTCGTGCAGTGTCTCAAGGACGCTTATAAGGGTATTGAGAGTGGAAGGGTCTCTGAGCATTGCTGTGTCCTCATACATCTGCAGGATCACTGGACATTCCACGAGCAGGGGGAGCCACTGGGGCAGCAGGCGGTCTCTGTGGGGCCAACAGTGATCAGAATTATTAAAACTTCACAGTTTATCGCATTTTAAATTTCAATTTTTAATTCAATTTAGTTTTTAAAAAATGTTAGTTTCAGTTTGGTTTGATTATTTTTATTCATTATTGTAGCATTATGTCACAAGATAAAGCGCCTCGAGGTGACTGTTGCTATATAAACACAACTGAACTGAATTAGCTTCAGTTTGAGTTGCTACACAAAGCCTCCCATTGCTGAGGTGACAATCCTGACCACACTGACAGAGACTCAACCCAAGGACATCTCCTAATTATTGTTTAGTTTGGTTTTAGTTGAACGCACAATATGATTTGGTTTAGTCTTATTCAAGAGTCCAGTTTAATTTTAATTTCAGTGAACAATGTTTTTCTGCATACCGACAGTAGTGTTAGCTTTAGTTTTATTAACTGTAATAATGAGACAGACAATTTAATATGTGTAGTGTATAGTAAATGTGTGTGCTTATGCTATGAACAATATGTAAGTAAACAGTCTGTGTCAGTTAAACGTAGTAAGAGTTAAATCGACTTAAATGTTAATCAGTGGTGAGACTGCAGATTTTCAACAGGACTAAAAAGATAAGCAATGTGGATTACTGGGTCTGGTATTGAGATGAAGCATGACAGGTGGAATATCCGGAGGCTCAACACAGGGCCGGCAATGAAGACAGAGACTTGGGAAAGAGGCCAGAAGAAGACAAGTTGAAGCCCCTCTGGAGAACAAATGAAACCCTCAGGAGTCTTGAGAGCAGGCTGTCCATAAGAAGACAGAACAGGAGCCCAGCAATGAAGACGGTGGACTACCAGAGATGACTTGGCCAGCGATGGTGAGGCAAGACAGGGAAGCAGCAGCTACGGCAGAGGCCATCTGGTGGCCCAACAGGAGGCCAGCAATGCTTGGGAGGAGGCCGAAGACAAGGAGAAAGGCCGGGAGACTAACGGCTGAGGGAAAGCCGAGCTGGTAGCTGAATTTAAAACAACTGATGGTGAAGCACAACAATCTGCTAGTTTTGAAAGTAGCAGCCATCTGGCTCAGACAACATGGGACCCTCTGGCTCAGCTTCTGGCTGCTCATGTTCAGCCTGTGCAGAATCCACTGAAGGTTCCTTCTAGGATCTATGCCCAATGAAGAGGATCGGCTCCCTGGCTCAAAGTACTATATCATCTCAAAGGAGCACTTTGCGCTTAGACTGTGGGATTTCTTTTAGTTCCTAGGGCATTAAAAGTAGAATGGGAGGCAGAACCCTCAGCTTTCAGTTTGGATTCAGGAGAAAAGCAGGTTTTCTACTTAGATTAAGCTTAAAACTTTCCTTTCTCATGAAGGTTGTAGTTGGGGCTGTATCAGGTGACCCTTCTTTAATTATGCTGCACTAGGCCTAGGCTCCTAGGGGCTTCCCATGATACATTGTGCCTTCCTTCTTCACTCACCATGTATTTATACACCACTTTGCATTTAATTATCATTAACTTCTGCCACAGTGAAGAGAAACAAAGAAAAAAAGAAAACAAGCCAAGTGTCACCTGTGGCCTGTGACTCAGTGTTTGTGTGCTTTAGTTATATTCTTTAATTATTGTAATTCGTGGGTTTTGGTTCTGCTGTGTTATATTTTTAGTCCTATGGTTTTGGTTTCTGTCATTAGGCTGTCTCGTGTTCCTCGTCTTGTCACACTCGTCCTCGTGTTCCCTCTGTCTTCCCGGTCAGCCATGTCTCTCTGTCTCAGTGTCAAGTCCACATCTTTGTTATACCTGTTTTATTTTGGCGGTCCCTCGTCTCATGTCAATGTATCTAGTTTTGCTTCCTTTGTCTCGTTCTGGCTAGTTAATCCCAGCTGTGTTTCCCTCCCATTTCCCACTCTGATCACTCTGGTGTGTATTTAAGCCCTGTGTTTTCTTTGCTTTGTGTCGTGGCGTACCCTCACCATGCTGGTGGTTTCCTGTCTGTGTTCATGACTAAAGCTTAGTTCATGTTTCTTAGTATTTAGTTCTTGAGTCCAGTTTAATATCTAGTTTGAGGTTTTACTTTTTTTGTTTGAATGAAAGCTGCTATTAGAGTTTCACTCTTGACGTCTGAGAGTCCTGCATTTGCTGCCAGCCACACAGCACTCGCCTCGACAGTGAGCATTTATTTTGTCCTGTCTCCCCTGCCCTAGAGGAAATCCAAGACAAATGAAAACTTCTGACCACAATCGTGACATGTTTTTAATATGTCAAATTTCTGATCGAATAATCACAAATCAAAAGATGCTATCAGAGCCCACACCTGCGCAGGAACAGCTTCCATCACAGCTCACAACATAATTTACATTAATTCGTTGTCTCCACACTGACCTGGCTCCGAGGCAGACTAACAACTGGAACTTTCCGTCCTTGCCGATGTTTCTGGAGGTGGAGTTGATCGCATTGAAGTAATGACAGAGTGACTGACAGGTCATCTTCATGGCCTCAGTGGTCTCCTGAAGGTCTCCCACCTGGTCAGCTGACTCCATGTAGGCAACAGCCTTCTCTGTAGGGTTTTAGAGGAGCATCACACACCATATCAGCTTACTTAAAGCTCTCTACTGTTGTGTAACAGCTCAACAAACTGAGAACACTAGGCTGAAGGCTATGTTACAAATTCATTTGAAAGCCCAGATTACACAAAAATAATTGTAAATGTTGTATAATCCTCTACAAACATGTATAAAAACCATGACACATGAATAAAAAGGTATTCCACATTTTTTCTTTAATCCAGTAAAACCAGTACACATTGTAACACAGTTTAGCCCTTGATTTTCTGCCATGGGCCAAACTGAACAGTTTTCCTCATCAGCAGCAGAGCGTGCCGTCTCTTCACACTCACCCACAAAGTCCCACACAAACACAGTCTTTTGGAAGAGCCTGGCAGATTTGAAGCCGTGATGGAAGAACTGTTCCAGAGCCGCGACCAAGCTATTCTCGCCGCACAGCAGAACAGTCAGACTGCCTCTCTGTGCAACACACATCAACACGTCAATGCACAAAAGCAAATGTTGATACAATGTAAGAAGTTTGACATTTAGCAAGTGACGCTGTTACTTTGTCTGTTACTTAGTACACACATGTAACGAAGCTTGCTTGTGTGGGCAGGTAACTTGGCACCCTGTCATCTAAGTGGCTTAACACTTTTTGCTAATTACACTATTCCCATGAACGTTGGAGTACCTCTAAAATTCGATTCAACAATGTGCTGTGACAGACTGTCACTGAAGAGAAATGACTACAACTTGAAAGATCATCACTCTTTCAGACTTTCTATGGTCAAAGCACAACTTTACTTATGGACACATAATGAATGCACTCCCTGATGGAAACAGGAAAACAGAACCCACACTACTCAGAATTCACAGACAGCATAGCAGTAGTTAAGCTATAAGGCACGCACTCATTAGAAAAGGATTTCAGAGTGCTGAAAGTCACTGACCTCTTTCTCTGGTTTGTGGAAGTGTTTGATGATGTTGTTCACTGCCTCCCCAATCCCCTCTTGGATTTGTGCTGAATTCAGCTCTAGAATGGGGAAAACATCTGCATCAGTACAGACTGCTACAGACCTCTGAACCCTGACAGCCTGAGGTAGCAACAGCTAATGTCTGTAGCTACCATCCTTCCTGGAAACGCTGCATTTTTGAGCTGCAATGGAAGTCTGAGCTTTAAACCACACTTTAAGAATTACCCATATAATTGAGTTCCTGGCAGCTTAATAAAGAGATTATCATTATTATTATAGAAGTTGATATGCCTTAAAGTTTCCAAAAAACTACTGCAGAAAGGGTTTTTAAAAAAGCATTTAATGGAAGCCTGGCAGTCTTATTTTGATGATATTATGAGATTCATTGCACATAAAAGCTCAAAAATAACGAAAACATCGATAGAGCCTTCTGAAAGTGTTTAGTGAGGTGGTGGATGACTGAGTAATTGCACACAGACCATCTTTTGTTCCTACTGTGGATAAAATCTATTTAAAATCCTGCACTTCAAATATCAGAAAGTGCGGCAAAACCTGTCAGGAAATGAAAACATTTCATTCTCAGTATTAGAGATTTCCTGTTGTGTGAGAACGCTGACAGTTACTGACTGGTATCTCGTCCGGTGAGCGATGTGATGCTGATGCGTCTGCCCTGGGAAGGTGAACGCTGTAGCGGGGGTGTACGGCAGGCCCTTGCAGAATCATCCTCTCCGCTGGGCAACACTAATTCCCCGATTAGGACCCTTTCCAGGCTGCCGTCATCCACACCCTTACCGAGCCATCGACCGCAGGGGAACCTGATGGACAACAAGGTGCTGAGGTTACACATCAACGCTCTACATCTGTTGGCATCTTTCTATTTGTTCTTCTGATTTTCAGGGGAGATATTTTATATTTGACTTGCTATCAACAAACACGCAGAATGGTTCCTACTAACTAGCACTTGGTGTGCATCAGAGGGTGATGTACTAAATGTGGTTCAGACACACAGGCGGGCGAAATCTACGCGTTTTCCATCCGTATATCGGTTTGTTCTTTCTCCACACGTCTCCGCTCTGATCTTCTCTCTTTGTCTTTCGTATGTTTTATATTTTGTATTTTTCAGTGTCTTGTTTCTTTTCTTGTCTGCTTTTTGACGTTATGAGAAACAAACAATTTAATATTTTCTCCGATTGGGTTATACAAACAAAATTGACCTCCAATATTGTCAGTGAGCCACACATTCCAGTTAATTTAACAAATGTCTCTATAATATAATATAATGCTGAATGAATATGCCTTTTTTAACTCACTAACAACAAAAAACACTTTATTAATTTTCATTTTAAATTCATCAAAACTGCCAAGAAACAGCAAACTATTAAATGCCCAGAGTGTGACACGCGTGCGCCAGCAGTTACACTCATGACAGGACGGTTATCAGCTGCTAGCTGCACTCTTATTGGTCGTAATGTTGTCTGAGGTCTACAACAATCTAATTTGGCTGCACAGAAAAGCATGTGAGGGAAGTTTACTAAATGAGTAACAACAACAGAACAAAGACAGGTCCTCTACTCGCCTGTAGGTGTGTCCTGTGATCTCGTTCCGCACCATCACACAGTCCACCAACCATTTAGCCAGGAGGCCGGCATTATCGTGACCCAGCTGCACCGTGGTGAGCTTCCCCAGGTTCTGACACTGAACACAGAGAGCAACTAGTTAATCAATACAATATCAGATCCTACTCTCTTTCATTACTGTGCATGATATACTTGTCTGTCTCTGGTTAATTCAGTTATTTGGGCACAAACGTTTTACTTTTTATTTATTTTTTACATTTCCTTCAGCATATTTTCCTAATAGCTCGAGCAAAGACACACAGAGCACAACTTCAGTCAGCACTCATGTACGCAGGGTAAAGGAGCAACTTTGAGCAAGTCAAACACAGAAAAGAAAAGCAAGCATTTCAAAGGGATACGCTTGATGGTGGGAGATGGAGCTGTAGAGCAAGGGCTTTGTCTAACCTTGAATATGGCAGAGATGTGCGTGTGAGGCCTGAAAGCAGACTGAGGGAGATGGAAACATACGTTAAGACACAAAGAAAGGACAATAAAACTCACTCATGCATGCAAACTAGGCTTGGCTCACAGAAATCCTACTTGCATGATTTGACACTGTAAAACAAAATTGGAGTGCACTGCATAGAAGTGCAACTAGAGGGCAGTCTTCACATGACCTACATCACTTCATAATCGATCTTGCTTGATGGAAAATTTCTTGAGGTAAAAGGAGAATTGTTTAGGGCTTAGGAAGTAGACTGCTGTGAATGTGATGGCAGATGCTGCTGAAATTCACCACAACTGGTTCACTTTTAGAACTAAAACAGCAGCTTTAAATGCTTCTTAGTCAGGATGGGCGATAAACTCGCGCAGGCGACTTTTTTGTGAATTTATACGTTTTGTTTGCAGCGAATATTTTACTTTCTTTTCTTGTTTGTTTCAGAGTTATTATAGCTACTTTTTGGATTATTCATTTATTTAAGATGCACCAAATCGCACAAAAGACTTAACGTTACATCAAAGATTTATTTTTATGTTAGCTGGAGGAGACATTTTTATTTTGAACTTACTTTTGTGTTTCATTTTGTATTTGTTGTTTGGTCGGGTGTGTAAGACGGATAAACACTGGAACGACCTGTAAACACAGTTACAATGGGGAAAAGAAGCCAGTTTCTTTGTTTCCCTCCCTCCATTGTGGGTTTTTAAAATGTAAATAATATAATAAAGTTTTTGTTTTTTTTAACATGAGTTTGAGGAAATGAATGGCTGAATTTGGGCGCACTCTGAGGAGGCTGCATGTGCCTGCAGATGGAAGGCAGTGCCGTTAAAACAGTGTTATTTTTTTTTCCATTGGCTCCTTCTACTGGGTTCAACCAAAATTATTAGCAAACTTACTCATGGGCGAATAAATGAATGGCTCTTGTAAAAATGATCGGCGAAAGGCTCGGCCTATCGTCGATGGTCGATGCATTCATCCACTCGCCCAACCTTAGTTCTTAAAACTGCAAAACTCGTGCAACGTGGACACAGAGCAGGAGAAATTCTCCAGAAGTTATGGGAACTAACTCTCCAGTCCAATATTGCCTATTCAAGAAATGCTGAAGCCAAAGCAAGAAGCATTTTACATATCACTTCATGTTTTGGAGCCTTGTCCCGAGACTTCTGGGATGAACTATTCTCTTTACAGCACCTTTAAGAAACACTGATTTTTGATTACTGTGGCTTTAAATAAGCTGCAGTGCACCATGTGATGTTTGACAAACAGTGACAAGGAGTGAAACATAGAAAACACAAACTCAATGCCTGCACACAACATCAGAGTGGCTGACAGCATGATCAACTTGTGGGAGGTCAAAGGTCACAGTACTCACATCAAAGGTCATTTCTAATACGTTCTTGGGGATCTGCATGATGCCCGAGTCTCCCAGTTCCCCTGAGACGCACACCCAGGGGTTGGATGTGGTCATAGCGTTGCTCAGCTTCTTGATGGGGATGATGACGACTCGGTATGGGATCACTGCAAAAAAGACAAAAAAAGCCTCACAATTTCACAGTCAGCTATTGATCCGTAGCTCTATGAATAAAGTAACTGACATTTTTACTGTAAGGCTTCAGTAGGTGGTGCAGGAGGGCTGAAGGGCTTTCCAGGAGTTTGATGTCATGCCATTATAAACAACACGACCTCATTATAAACAACAACACGACCTCTTTTCATAGAAATGCTGCTGACACACAATTTCAGTTCCAATATACGTTTATATGTGTGAGTGTATATATACAGTTCATAAAAATACACGTTGATATGTGACATATTTAACAGCATAATTTGCTGTTTCCAATCACCTAAAGCTTCTCGTCTTAAAACGTTTCTTTTGTTCAAGAAAAGCATTGCTGTGGGTGGCCAGAGGTCAGAGGTTATGTGTAGCTGATGGAAAACTCACTGATGGTGGTGAAGACACTGGTGAAGCAGAAGTAGTCAACAGCATTGAGAGAGAGCAAATGGAAGAGGAACTGCTCCTTCTCCTCCTCACAGCGCAGGAAGGCGTAACGTTTGTACAGCTTCCTGTGGCGGTCAGTCAAGTCAGGTTCAGATACAGCAAAGTACATCACATCTCTCCTCATCAACATCCATGTCAAAAGTCTTTTTAGTTTGACAGTTTTTGCACCCTTAATAACTAAACAACAAAATAAAACGTTATCTTTCTAGACTAACAATTAGAGAGCCCGACCATGAAACTAGCAATGAACTGAAACGCTTCTGTTTTGTTTGAAGGGGCAAAATGGAGGCGTGCAGGGAAGCTTACAGTTATACTTCACTCAGAAATGGATGTGTGGAAGTCAAGTGGGAATGTCATTTGGCCAGATGGACCTTTTACCTCCTGTAAATGAATACAGCAGAAAAATACTCCCAGTGCTGCACTGGTGTGGCTCAGGGTGCTCACTGCTGCCCCCTGTGGCATGATCAAGCCACACAAAAAAGAGCCACTTTCTCCCACATCGTATAAAACGGAGGGTTTTCTACAACTTTGTGTCATGTGTTTTAACTGTATGCAAACCCTTACTGTGAAAACGACTGCAAAATGTATGTTTAATAGTGCACGACATGTAAATATGAAGGTGGGATTCAGTCACCAAAATGCTTACTTGGTTAAGGCTTGTCGCGACAGCAACTGTTTGAGATGCTGAGAGAGCAGCTTCTTTTCCAGGGACAGGCGAATCCAGGCTCTGGCTCGGCCAACGTCCGTCTTGATCTCTGACATACTCTGGATATGCCTGAGACAGACGGAGAAGAAGAATAACGCTGTGGTTTTAAGATGAAGGAAAAGTTATTTACTTTAACTTCACTTACAGATTTTATACATTTTCACAGATGCACCAACACGGACATACAAACTACTTGTTTACAGTACGTGCAGCGAGTATACTGTATATAATATGATGTTTAATACTAACAGGAACACCTAAACAGTGTTACTCTAGTCTACCTGTTGTAGAAGAGGCTTGGACAGTGCAAAGGACAACAAAGTCATACCTCATATCCTGAATGAGAGACACACGCAGAGAAGGCATCGCTATGGAACTATCAGACTTCCTCCTCTCAAGAAAGCGAGGCGCTACAAGGAGAGATGGATTTTTTGTTGATGCTTTAACATGTGACTGAGGCTTTCGACTGCGTGTGTGTTCGTGTATGTTACCTGGTGAGTCAGCCTGCTGCGCCAGCATCTCCTCCCGGGCCTGATAGTGCAGCAGGTGAGACCACAGAGCAGACTTCCCCTGAAACATCACGATCAGCATGAGAGAGCCGAGGACAGAAATGACACACATAACAGCAGTTATTGCACCGATGGATGAGGCATCACATTATACACAGACACAGAGGGAGGAACCTCAACATCTATAGCGTGTTGAAGAAACCTAACATTTGTGCAGCACTGTATATATCTTTACTTCAGTGTGTGTGCTGACCTGTTTGACCTGCAGCCCGTGGCTCCAGATTCTCTCTAGCAGGTCACACAGACTGGCGATCAGAGTGTTCTCCTCTAATCCAGTGATGCTGGCCTCGCCATGACCCAGCTCCACCGCCTCGCGGCCCATCTTCTCCACCAGCATACGCTTGGTCTACACACCCACATACAATTAGAGGAATCACTGTGATATATTATGAACATACTTAAAATCCAAGGCATATGACACATCCATGTAACCTACCCTCCAGTTATATTAAAAACCACTGCATTCTGTGGATGGACGTGCCTCTTCATCATTTCTTATGATGGCTAAATGGGCAAACTGGAGTAGAAGAGCCTTGCTTTGTATTGTGGAGAATTTGTGTCATAGTTGAGGAACTTTTTATGTGTATGGGTTAGAGATGGCACGATACCACTTTGTTATGTCCGATACCGATATTGATATACCGATAAATTTGGATATCGGCCGATACGAATCCGATATAGTGTGTTTTTTAATCAATAAAAAAAACACTATAAATAGGGAACCACCCCCCACGCTCCACCTCATGATGCTTAATCGACGTAATCAACTTTAATTCGATGCAGTGTGAAAAAAAATGCACAGAAATCAATTATTTTTCCACAATAATTAAATAGATTCAACATCTTTCTTCTACAGAATTGCAGACTGCACAGATGGTACCTTCCCAAAGGAAAAAGTGCTACAGCTTACTAGGGTATATTAGACTTAACAGTTACTATATACAGTAATGGACTTCTATACATTTTACATCAGATTAAAACTTTGGGTGTAAGATTCGGATAATTATTTATTAAAAGCTCGACATTTTAAATGAGAATAAGAAAGAAAAGTATGTCTATGTGCCCCCTTTTCCCTGTTCATGCCCTATCGGCCCCCCTGGCTAAACTTTGCTAGATCCGCCCCTGCACAGTTACAGCCGTCAGCTGCGTAGAAAAAGATCCTCGAGTAGAAAGTAATATTAAATACATTAACAACAGCTGATCAAGCTTAAACGTGCTGCTGTTGTTCAGCCGCTGGTTTCCTCTTTCTGGTGCAAAGTGGGCCAAAAACAAACAAGAGAGACGGACTCACGACAGAAAAGCCGATCAGCTGATCATTGATTGAAGTGGCAGCAGGAGAGAGAGGGAGAGGCAGTCGCTCCATATATCGGTTGTCAAGCTTAACGCTGGAATGCTTTACAAACATTCAGAGATGAACTTACACACTTGCTTTACTTCTCTCTGGGATAACTTTCTCTGAGATAAAATGCTCGTTTGGTAGCGAGGCTCCAAATGCTCAACCAGACCACCGACAGGTCTCACACGCCACAGCCGCTCTATCACGTGATGCATACTGCTCCGACGTGCTAACGTTATGAGCCGAGTTACGCCATGTTGCAAGTTTTTTGAGGTGCTTTTTTGATATTTGATGGATCGATTACATTTTTTATTTCCCTCCGATATCCGATCCAGTAATTTAGGTCAGTATCGGACCGATACCGATAAGTAATATCGGATCGGTCCATCTCTAGTATGGATTTGGAGGTACTCTATGCGACACACTGCAGTTCATCGTTAAACATTACAGGAGTCATTTTGATAGAACGCAATAATGTGGTAATTTCACAGTTATTACCACTCATTCACCATGGTAGTTTATAAACAGGAAACAGAGCTGCAAAATGCAAAACTGCCCGTTTCTATTTAATAACATATTAATAACCAGGTAAAAACCCTTGGAAACAAACTTAAAGAATAGTAATGACTACCAGGAAACTCCTGTGGCAGTTTATGTGTAATAAGCAGCAATTTAATACTATGGTCATGATAGCTGATTAAAACAAGCATCAGAAAATCTGTAATGAACTGGAAACACTTATGCAAAATGTCAATAATTAAGTTTAAAAGAGTAACCCTTTAACTGAGAAGTATAAACTGTATATATATTTACAGTTTTCAGTAATAACTTCTGTAAATGAAGGACAGCGAATGAGTGCATGCAAGAATCAAGAATCATGGGTCATTTCCAAGTGCAGAAGCATTGCTGGGGTTCTGTTTCACCTTCATGCGACACTCCTTGAGCAACCCTTCCACAAACTTCCAGTTGGTCTGGGCGATCACGGCAGGCGACAGGTCGGAGAGTTTAGGCTGTCGCAGATTCTTCCCGAGGCTGCGGGCCTCCTGCATGTACTTCTGAAGTGCAGACGAAGATATTTAGTGAGATTTAAATAACAGGCACTGAAAGTGTCATTCTTTTGTATGAATGTTTGCAGTTAACACGTATTAGAGGTTGAGGTAAGCATCCTCACTCCTGGCACAATCTCACAAATACGTGCCTTCCTTATACACTGTTAATAACCTGTTCTAGTAGTTCTGTGACTGTTAATGGTAATTTTGTTCATGTGAGACACTTCGAGGAACTTAAGTGAGTTAAGTTAAAGGGTGTGACACAGGAGGCGAGTAAAAAGAAAGGCTGTGTTGGCAGGAAGTATCACTCAGTCTGGAGCATGGCATACCAAATTCAAAATGTTTCCTATAATGAGCTCTGAGTGCTTCGCAGAAATGAGAAATCCATGCTCTTACATCACTGTTCTCACAAACAGAAGATTTCCCACTGCTGCTGTTTCACATTTAAAGTGTTCAAAGCAGAACATGACATGGAAATAGCTGGAAATACTGTCAATGATGTATTTGATGTCCTTTTTTTTTTTTTTCAAATTAAAGGTTCAGTGTCTAAAATCTTAACCACTAGATGTCAGGAGATTGCAGTTAAATTAATTCTGTTTTTTTTTTACCATCCCAGTTTAAGAGGAAAATTCTAGCTATGGTGTCTGCTGTAGGACAAACAACTCAGGCTGCTGTAGTGAACGTAGGGTGTCACTCTGCTGTTCCCCTCAGCTGTCAATACGCCTGCATGTGTATTTACTCTGAAGGAGGCTGTACAACTTTGTGGAAGAGTCCGACATGTGTTGATGAGTCAGTGCAGCTCAAGTCTGTCTGAGGCAGGTTTTTGAAGATGTCATAAATGTTTCTGTTGGTAAGAGCTGCTGTTTTTGCCATTGTTAGCTGCTGTTAGATGGCATCAGTGAAACTGATGGGACTTTTTATGACACTGAGGCCTAACATTGGTATACTGGTGTAATGGCTATAACTGTCTGGATATGGGATGGTCACATCTTCATCTACTCACAGTGACAAATTGCAACAATATGAAGAAAAAACAAGCTTGTTTATGCACGTTTTTGTGTTATTGCCCGGACTTCAGTCAGGAGACGAGGCTTCAGGTAAGACAGAAGAGGATGACATACATACATACATAGTAGCTACATACATACACATACATGAAACGATAACACGCATTTAGGTAAATCTCGACCGCTGTGTTCAAGACAGGAGGGCAACATGGTGGTTTCCATAACTCGGTGCCAGGTCCAATATATTTCTGATGGATTCACTCACAAGTTTATGAGAATGTAAATTTTTTGAAACACACAATTACATATGAGTGCAACTTTTTTCCTCTTGAAGGACCTAAAAATTTACTTGCGGTACCTTAAAAGTGAATCTCTCTGGATTTTTGACTGCTGCACATTCAAAACAAAGAATTGGAAGATATGCCTTTGCTAACTGTGCAGCTCACCGAGCCTAAACACCCCTCAGATATGCAAAAAGATTGTATTTTGCTTGTTTTATTCTTGTTTTCCTTTAGAATTTTATATTTTTTACTATTCAGCAAGGAATTGTGCCTTAGAGAATGTGGGAACCTCGGAAAAGTAGGTGGAAGTGAGGGTGGAGGCTATGAGAGGGAATCCAAAACACAAGCATCTCCTGCACATACCAGGCAGGAAGCAGAAGCAGATTTTTTAGGTGGTTTGACAGGAGGAGGGGATGCATTGTCCCACTCCCAAAATGCCATGGAATTCTGTAGGACCAGGCAGCCCTCCACCTGCTCGAGGAGGAAGAGCGGTACAACCCGACCCCAGACGGACCGGAACAGGACACACAGCCAGATAGAAGACGACAGAGCCAAAAGAATGGAACATAAGAAGACAGTGAAGGTAGCATAAACATAACATAAACCAAACAAAGAAAGCTCAAACAGAAGGAAACATAAATGTAGTTACACAACAGAACAAAACAATAAGCAGAAAATAAAGATGAGAGAGTTAGAGAACAGTGGAGACCAGGGAGCAGTCATGGTTTTTCACCTCTTTCAGGTCATTATCAAGGGTTAGATGTTCCGTTTGTTGTCTGTGGCGATCTTTTCTGCGCTGAGCTGTTGTTGCCTTGTGACACCACCTGCAGAACAAACACGCTGTGAATATACTGCGTAGCCTTTAACTATCTGTGCTCCTGTGAGTCAAACTGAAGGGAGAAGAAAGTACATCAGTTGTATAAAGTTACTTTAAGATTTAAGGTAAACTTTGCCTTTAACAGTAAAGCAGTTAATTCACAACAGTTTTTTATGTTTTACTTCGTCTTTGATTTGAACTGCATTTTAACATTGATGATATTATTACGAGCAGCTTAAAACAATCCTATTAAACTATTCTATAAAGATTTTTCAGCAGTGCAAACAGATTTGTCAACATTTTTGAAGTTTTGCTTGTTATGTATCACTGATTATGGAATGCCACACGAATAAAATGGAGAAAAGGAAATAGGATCTGAGTGCATCTAGCTGGGCTTTCAGTTGTATGTGTGTAACCTGATCTAACCAATCTCTGTTGAACCTACATTCAAACTGTACTGGAGTATTCTGACAAAGACAGCCTGAAGCTTCTGCTGTCGTCTGTGAAATCTGTCCACAGTGGAGGCTGACTCACTTGTTATTGCTCGGTCCTGTGTTGAGCACTTCGGTCTGCAGTTTGGGGAAGAACCCCTGCTCGTACTTCCCCTGACCGATCTTCATGTCCAGCAGGTGTGGGTGGATGGCCGTGTGGTCAATCTTCATCAGCCGCTGCTCAATGGCCTGAGCTAAACAAAAGACGGTACAGATTCAGACAACGCTGTAAGGACGTGAAACCATCATGGCATTTGGAGAATTCCAGTAGGTGTCACATTACTGAAGGTAATTTCAGATTTAAACGCTGCAGGCATGCATGTGGATTTATGTGATTACTGATTCCACCATCTAGATCGCATCTTATCTGAACACACACACACACACACACACACACACACACACACACACACCACTGGAAAAAAAACTGCAATTAAGATGTAAGACATTGAGTGATATGTCGCCGTCCTTCACAGATACGTTTTGCTGCAAAGAGTGACTCAGCTTCCTGTTTGTTCTATTCTGTGTCACTTCTAGGCTGTACTTCAAAACAGGCTGTTTATATATTAAATCACAGCATGATGTATGACGTTGTGGTTCATTCTCTATAGAGACCTGGTCTGACTGACTCTTACTTGTTGATCCTTCTAAAGATTAAACATCATCAACAGCAGCGACTGCAAACACACTCCATCTTCATCTGTCATGTGGTTATACTGCGTTTGTCTCTGACTGAAGTCCTCAGAGAGCAGGTGGCGTGTTCTCTGAGTGGAGGCACTGGAGGGAGGGAGGCAGGCAGAGGAAAGGCCTGTCCATTGTCTGCATAATTAAGTATGCAGACCATTGCAAATGAAGTCACCCTTGGCAACTGCAGTTCACATGGACTGGCCTATTAGTGCATGGAAGTCGGAATCACTGAACACACTGAGCCACGGCAGCTCACTCGTACAAACAGCGTTATCTTGAGCTGACATGTGAAGAGTTATAAGCCACTGTTGTCGATCTCAGCAATGATCATGAGAACTGGCAGGAAACCAGAAGAACACCAACACTGTCAGAACATTGTGCTCCCTGCTTTTTTTCTAATTCTTGTGTCATGTCCTGCATTTTTAGCATGCTACCAAGGCACCAGCCCACACTTCATCCAAGGGGATTATTTCTAGAAGCAACAACTGGTCTGATAGAGACTACTCCTTATTGTCTTCTAAATGTTGCGAAATTCCAGACAAGGCCAGGTTATTATTCTTTGCAATTGTTAATAATGAGTTTATATGTTTTAAATGGTCATAAAGGGGGAGAAACTTTGCCTCAAGACAGTTTTTTAAACAGGTGCCTGATAGGATTCAAAAAGCTACTACGGACAAAGGCAGAGGTAATGCACTTTAAAACTGTCTGACAATGACGAATAGACAACAGATTAATGGGTAACTTAGCAAAGAACCAATTTTAATTTGTGTCTTTAGGACTTTGATACCATTAGCCTTTGCAAAAAGTCATAATTTATTTTTCATTTCTATAGTTGAATCACAGTTTGACAGGCATTACATCGTCTTTTGCAGCATCAAAAAGATCCCAAAGAGCTGTTAGTTGTGTTTTTAAAAAAACTAGAGAGGGGGACAAAAGGACTAAAAACAACCCACAGCAGATGAATAGCATCTCAAAATTATATCCTAAAGAAACTGGAAGAAATCCAGCAAAGACCTGCCCTTCAGAATGGCTTCTTAACAAATATTCTTCCACTGAGACAGTGCATGGATTAACTGAAGTATGGAAACTAGAGATGGCACGATACCACTTTTCTATGTCCGATACCAATATCATCAATTTGGATATCAACCGATACCGATATGAATCCGATATAGTGTTTTTTAATCAATAAAACAGTTTTTTTTAATATCTTGCTGCATTTTGTATAAGTTCATACTCAAGTTTAAAACAAACACTAAAGCTATTCTGTTACACCTGTATGCAAAAAATACACTGCACCCAAAATATTTCATAGTTCAGCAAAACTGATCAATCTAATAAACTTAAACCTGCTCCATCCTCCCTATTCTGGTATTTTAAAGAGTAAGCAACCTGACTAATAGGGTTCTAAAACTCCCAGCAAAAATAAATAAATAAATAAAAAATAAGGAACCACCCCCCACCCCATGATGCTTAATCGACGTAATCAACTTTAATTTGATGCAGTGTGGAAAAAAAATGCACAGAAATAAATTATTTTCCAAGAATAATTAAATAGATTCAACATCTTTCTTCTGCAGAATTGCAGACTGCACAGATGGTACCTTCCCAAAGGAAAACGTACTATAGCTTACTAGGGTATATTTTACATCAGATTAAAACTTTGGATGTAAGATTCAGATAATTATTTATTAAAAGCGAGACATTTTAAATGAGAATAAGAAAGAAAAGTATGTCTTTGTGCCCCCTTTTCCCTGTTCATGCCCTATCGGCCCCCCTGGCTAAACTTTGCTAGATCCGCCCCTGCACAGTTACCAGCCGTCAGCTACGTAGAAAAAGATCCTGGTGTAGAAAGTAATATTAAATAAATTCTAACAACAGCTTATCAAGCTTAAACGTGCTGCTGTTGTTCAGCCGCTGGTTTCCTCTTTCTGGTGCAAAGTGGGCCAAAAACAAACAAGAGAGACAGACTCACGACAGAAAAGCCGATCAGCTGATCAGTGATCAGTTTCATGATTAAAGTAGCAACAGGAGAGGGAGGGAGAGAGAGGCAGTCGCTCCATATATCGGTTGTTAAGCTTAACGTGGGAATGCTTTACAAACAGAGATGAACTTACACACTTGCTTTACTTCTGTCTGAGATAACTTCCTCGGAGATGAAATGCTCAACCAGACCGCCGACAGGTCTCACACGCCACAGCCGCTCTATCACGTGATGCATACTGCTCCGACGTGCTACGGTTATGAGCCGAGTTACGCCATGTCGCAAGTTTTGTGAGGTGCTTTTTTGATATTTAATGGATCGATTACATTTTTTATTTCCCTCCGATATCCGATCCAGTAATTTAGGTCAGTATCGGACCGATACCGATACGTAATATCGGATCAGCCCATCTCTAATGGAAACAGGAAGAAAATGTTGCGCTTTGCCAAACTATGCTGTGGTTGCGGTTCTGTCATGGTGCAGGGCTGCATTTCAGCCAGTGTGAAGATGATCTTATCTAAACAAATGGAATTATGAAAGTGACAAAGTACAGTCAAATTTTTATCCACCACACAATCTGGACAGTGTTTAACCCTTTAAGACCTGCCATAGAACCAAGTCTGCCAGAGCTTATAGTATATTTTTACATGCTGTGGAGCCATTTTTGGGAGCATTTCAAGTTGCGATACATCAATACAACCATTATAGCCCAAATTTTAATAATATGTATGCATTAAGTGCATAGAAATTACATAAATTGCAAAAGTGCAATAAACTACAAAAAAATTTTAATTCGTTTTTGTTTTTTTAACATATATTTCTAGTTAGAGAAATTTAAGAGGTTTATCCCTCAAAACTGTAAATACAAAAAAGTTGCAAAAATAGTTTCCCACCACAGGAAATTTATTTTAAGTGTCTTCATAGTTTTATTTTTGAAATACACCAATTTTTATATACTGCAGGAAAAACGAAAATAAATATTATAATGCAAATTTGCAAAAAAAACCCAAAACAGCATGTGCATCAAAATAAACTATTTCCAGCAGTGCAATATGAGTCCTCAGCATCCCAGAAACGACACAGAAAGTCATAAACTCAAACATAACTTTTAAAAACACCAGTATAGGCTCACAAGGCCCTGATGGTAAAAAACTACATTTCCGCAAAATGACGTCACTTCCGGTTTCGGGCAGGTCATGGTGGACATGCGATAGTTCGCGCTGATGGACGTAGGAAGTGTTACAAACAGCTGATCGGATCGGCGAAGCGTGTTTCCGGAATATTATGTTTTTGTTGCTGCAAGAGCTTTTTATGCAGTTTTTATATGTGGAAGGAAACCGTGACCGAGGACAAGCTGATGGCATCAGATGTAAGTACAACTCCTCTGGTTTCATATGCAAAAAAAATTATTGCGCTAGCTTACGTGGTTGCAGTGCTACCGGGATTTAAAAATAGTTACGCAAAACGGAGCGTGCCCGCTCTGACCGGCTTTAAAGGGTTAACAGACAACAACTTCATTTTTCAGCATGACAACAATCACAGACCTCAGCATTACTGAAGCAGTATGGGATTATGTTGACAGAGAAGTAACAACAGGCACACAACATCCAAAGAAGAGCTGTAGCATGTCCTTCAAGGAGTCTAGATGACTATTCCTGAAGAATATTCAAAGAAATTCCAAAACAAGCTGTGATGAAGAATAAAGATTGGCTTTCAAACTTGATAAGAGCTGTACAAACATCTTCCATCTATGTTTGTACATGGTTTACATGGTAACTGCAACTTTGCATCAATCACTGAGCTAATTCCCATTTCATAAGCAAAATATAAAGAAATGTATCAACATTTTTGCATAATCTCTGAGCAAACACTACTTACATATAACAACTCTTCCACTGAAAGCAGGCACTGAAAAGACTTATTTCACTTCAGTGAGAAAGTTAATTAGCCTGGAATATTTTCATTTTCACAACACATGCTTCTCAAACCAACAATCTGAACCATGTTCACACAGAAATAAATCTCTCACACACACGTCCCCATCTGAGCTTACCAGACTCTTTGAGGATGGAGCACCTCTGGTAGCAGGACGACCGGAGACTGGGAGCACGGATATTATAGAGGCGTGCCTTGTCAATACGAGTGTCAAAGACATGGAGCATAGGCTCCTTCTCCTCCCACTGAGACATGATCTTGTTGTCGATGAAGGTGGCAAACATCTGTGTCTCGATGAAGTGAGACAGAAAGGGAAGGTAGGGCTCTGGCTGGTCTGACAGGAATGAAGCCTGTTCACAAGAGCATATGTATTTTCAGTACTGTGCAGTTCAATGTCATTTATATAGCATCTTTAGTAACTTTAGATTTTAAGGTAAAGACAGCACAATATTATAGAAAAACCTCAACTATAAAACAATCCCCTACGGCAAGCACAGGGAGAAAGAGCCCACTTTCAGACAACAATTTGTTTGTAATAAACAAAGCTAGCCTTAAACCACAAATGCCAGGAAAATGTAAATATAGAATTTTAACAGAAAGGAAAACAACACAATGAAATAAATAAGTCTAATCAGCACTAAACATTGACTGAAAATATGCAGACTGATTCTTCAGTTTAAAATACTGTCCATTCTTACATAAAATACTTTAATAGGAAACAGTAACAGGAACTAACAGGTTTCACAAATAAACAGAACAAAGAAAATAGAGTCCAAAGAGACTACGCTATCATTTCTTCCAATTATGGATGATCTCCAGCTAATTCATGATAAATCCTCTGGCTTTTCTTATGATCCACTGTCCTTCCCTTAGATATGCCCTTCTTTCCATTTGTTCTTTTGCTTTTTAAATCACTACCAAGTGAGATGAACTACAACTTATTTGGAAACTGTTTCCTCCTGTTTATGTCATTTTAGGGAGGTAAGCTGCTGTTTTTTTTAGTTATTTCTTGGTTATATTGTGGTTTGTTTGTTATTTTGGCCTCATGTTCTTTTGATATCATTTTGTACTTCTGTCCAATAATAACTAAAACATCTTGGGACTTGGAAAAAAAGGAACTGGTAAGAAGAAAAATGCCTCTTTTACAAATACCATGAAAACGTTGAGTACAACACTTGTTTTCCAATAAGGTACGACCTTTTTACAAACATATTTCTGACTGAGGCACAACGGGAAAGAAAACCTTGATCACCTTGTCAAAGTTGTGCATCTGCTCCCTGTTAGTGAGCCAGGACTCCAGATCAGGAGCGCTCTGGATAACAAACGATTCATAGTCTGCAAACATGGTAGTGAAGCGGCTGGCGAACACCTCCCTCAGCTGAACGTTCAGTTTGGCGTTCCTTAGCTCCTCTTCTTCACCTCCTGTTTGGTTTCCTCCGTCGGTGGGCTGACCTTTGACTCCAGCCCTCAGGGCTTCCACACGTGCCACAGTCACCCCAGTGCGTTTAGTCAGTGCCTGCAGTCTCTCCAGCGTAGCATTTCCCTGCAGCAGCTCCAGCACCACTAACTCCTCTCCTGCCAGATTGCCATTACGTCCATCGTCCTCTAGCTGTCGAAGGGTGGCGGATTTGCGTTCCCTTCCTGGGGTGGACGAGGTGCTGCCAGGACTGGAGCGGGTCCGGGGCGGGGCGCCAGTGTTGGCAGAGAAGCCAAAGCTTAATAACACCTCAGTGAGCTCCTGGATGAATTCGGTCTTGTTTGGGAACTGAGGGAAGTCCTCTGGAAGCTCGATGGAGTGGTTGTCAATATCCACAAAACACAGGTTGGCCTGTGAGAGGAAAACACGTTTTTATTAGGCTCTGAAATAAACTCTAATGGTGCAAGTTTCAGTTCTGTGATGTGCATTTCTGTTGGCACAACAAGTGAATTCAAATGTGTTCACCGCAGACATTGGATCGATGTGTCTTCTGTGCACTGCAGACAGGAGAAACAGCTGGTGGAGGCAGGATTAGTAAAGACAGATCGTTTTTAGGAGGTGGAGGTATGATGGGGGTTGGGATATGGAGTGTCGAGAATATAGGCCAATGGAATAACAGCATATATTCAGACACCAATCCAAATGTGATAGGATGGAATTTGCATCACGCCTCATGGGGGATTAAAGCAAAACCTCTAGAAACACTAAACATGTAGAAATGAGCTTCTACATATCACAGAATACAGACTGCTAAAGGACCTCTCAATTTAAAACGTTTTACAAGGACTATAAAAATGTTGCCAAACAGACCGACGTACACCACAGCTGGGGGAATTTCTTAGTTGTTAATTGATTGAATGTCCAAGTGCAATTCCTGTTTGCTGACTTCTAAATGTAGTAAATCTCACTGAGCAAAGTAAAAGAAGGTTTGGGTGAGAATATTGAATGAGTGTAAAAACAGACATCGAAATTAGGTGAGATGTACGTGGAGTTCTGTGAGATAGCAGTAAGGCACGTGAGCCCATGAGACTGTAAGCATACAGACACAACCAAAAACCAACTTGTTGAATTAAGTTTACAGAAACGTTCGTTTGGCTCTGGCCTCTCATAGCTATACTTGCAGGCAGAGAAAGGCACAGTGTAACAGAGCCAAACATCTCTCATGCTCACGTTTTTAATAAACAGGGTTAGAAAAAGACACATTCACCTCCTCACTGTCTGACTGAGGCTGAAAAGTGACAAAGCAATAAAAGACTACTCCTGTCTGGCTCTGCCTTGAGGTGAATTTAACGATAACAAGGAAACTGACTGTTTTTCATTTAATTATTTCATATCAGTTTATTTATATGTCTATAGCACGTCGCTCTCGCTCTGCAGGCCTACTTGTTGTTCCTAGAGTATTTAAAAGTAGAATGGGAGGCAGAGCCTTCAGTTTTCAGGCCCCTCTTCTGTGGAACCAGCTTCCAGTTTGGATTCAGGAGACAGACACTATCTCTACTTTCAAGATCAGGCTTCAAACTTTCCTCTTTGGTAAAGCATATAGTTAGGGCTGGACCAGGTGACCCTGAATCCTCCCTTAGTTATACTGTAATAGATGTAGGCTGCCGGGGGATTCCCATGATGCACTGAGTTTTTCCTTTCCAGTCACCTTTCTCACTCACTATGTATTAATAGACCTCTCTGCATTGAATCATATCTGTTATTAATCTCTGTCTCTCTTCCACAGCATGTCTTTATCCTGTCTTCCTTCTCTCTCCCCAACCAATCACAGCAGATGGCCCCGCCCCTCCCTGAGCCTGGTTCTGCCGGAGGTTTCTTCCTGTTAAAAGGGAGTTTTTCCTTCCCACTGTCGCCAAAGTGCTTGCTCATAGGGGGTCATATGATTGTTGGGTTTTTCTCTGTACCTATGAAGCACCTTGAGGCGACTTTTGTTGTGATTTGATGCTATATAAATAAAATTGAATTGAATTGAATTGAATATAGTGCAGGGGATGATACAGTTAAAAAAAACATCACCTCATCCAATAAAGAAGAACAGCATTGTAGCATTATAAAGCATTAAAACTGCATGTTAGGCTTTTATAAACTAAAACTACAATAAATACAAAGATAAAGATAGCAGATCCAGAACAAAGACAACATAAAGACTGTATTTCATCCAGCTGAGCTGGCTGCTGTGTCCTTATAGAGACTTGATCAAACGGAACCATTATTAATAAAGTTTGATTCAGTTTTTTTCTGGTTTAATAAGTAAAATGTGTGCCATGCTCATTTAAATGTGCAAGTGTGTTTGTTTTGTGTGTGTGTGTGTGTGTGTGTGTGTGTGTGTGTGTGTGTGTGTGTGTGTGTGTGTGTGTGGTTAGACTTAAAGGAGGTTACCTACACACCTGAACAGAAACTAGAAGATGTGAAATTATAAATTAAGTTCTATGTTATTACAATTTCCTGTTACAAGCTTTTCAGTTTGGGTGCTCCGAAAAGGAACATTTTTATAAAAATACAGATGACATCCTGATCTGGTGTAAATGCAAAAATCCTAGGTGACATCTTTCTGGAGTTTTGTGTTCACAAGAGTTTCAGAAAACCTGACCTCTGACCTCTTAGGTGGGACATAACAAAGTACTTCGTTACTGTATTTATGTAGAATTTTCAGGTATCTGTATTTTTCTTCTGACAACTTTTACTCCCTACATTTTAAACATGCCTGTTACTCTAGGTTTATTTAAAGAGAATAATGTTTTTTTAACCCTTTAAGACCTACTATAGAACCAAGTCCACCAGAGCTTATATTATTTTTATTTTTTTTTTTTACATGCTGTAGTGCCATTTTTGGGAGCATTTCAAGTTGCGATACATCAATACAACTGTTATAGCCCATATTTTAATAATATGTATGCATTAAGTCCATAGTAATTACATTAATTGCAAAAAAGTGCAATAAACTACAAAAAATTAGAAAATCGTTTTTGGGTTTTTTTACATATATTTCTACTTGGAGAAATTTAAGAGGTTTATCCCTCAAAACTTTAAATACAATAAAGTTGCAAAAAATAGTTTACAACAACAGGAAATTTATTTTGAGTGTCTTCATAGTTTTATTTTGGAGATACACCAATTTTTATATACTGCAGGAAAAACGAAAAACAATCCTATGATGCAAATTTGCAAAGAAAACAGCAGGTGCATCAAATAAACTATTTCCAGCAGTGCAATTCGAGTTCTAAACATCCCAGAAACTATTCAGAAAAGCATAAAGTCAAACATGACTTATAAAAACACCAGTATAGGCTTTTAAGGCCTACAAGTAAAAAAAAACCTACATTTTCCGCAAAATGGTGTCACTTCCGGTTTTGGGCAGGAAATGGCGGACATGCGATCGTTCGCGTTGACGTCTTTTTCAATGTGGGAAGGTTACGAACAGCTGATCAGATCAGCAAAACCTGTTTCTGGAATATTATGTTTTAGTTCCTGCAAGCGCTTTTTATGCAGTTTTTGCAAAGCTTTATGTGGAAGGAAACCGTGACCGAGGACAAGCTGATGGCATAAGATGTAAGTACAACTCCTCCGGTTTCATATGCAAAAAAAATCATTGCGCTAGCTTACACGGTTCAGGTTCTACAGGGATTTAAAAATAGTTACGCAAAACGGAGCGTGCTGCTCTGACCGGCTTTAAAGGGTTAAGGGGCATCCAATGTCTGCACAAACATCAACAAACACAGAGAAAGAGTGAGAGACAACTTCAGTCAGAAATAAAGATGAGAAAGACAGGACAGGAGAGGAAGAAGAGAGGTTGGATTTAAAGGTAAGGACGGCTCAGTAACTGACAAATTTAAGACATTTTGTCTTATAGCTTGTGAAACATCTGCTTACATCTTGTTGAAATCAGTTTTGTAAATCCACACAGAGCAGCAGACCAAAGGAAATCTACTGAAACTCACATTAGAAATGACTGTGAGCTGTGACTCTTTTCCCTGTGCTGAGCCACAGCACATTCTGTATCTCACGTTGACCCCTGACAGTACTCATGTGTGAAGTCATCCTCTTGATTCAGTAATTTGATATTTACCGGAGTATCTGCGCTTCTACTTAAATACAGAACGTCTGTACTTTTTCACCTCTGCCTGACCCAGAGTCAGATTTAAACTAGTCCCAAATTTCTAGGAGATGCACCTGTGACATAACTATGAAAATCCTTCATTCTCGAGTTACGGCGTTCACAAACTTGGCTGCCTTCTGACCATTGTTGATGCAGTTTCATGAATCCACAGCTTGATCAAGCCCAGTGACAGAAGCACCATACACCTACAGCACTCAAAGGATCTGCGGCCAGCATCCTGTGCCAGACCATAGACACCAACACTGGTACCCTGCCTGGTAGGACTCCTGGTCGATAGTAATTAATATTATACAGCTGGTTTTAATGTTGTGGCTGGTCTGTGCATTAACGCTACCCAGGCTGATGTTGTACCTCCTGAGGAAGCTCAAGTTTGGAGCGGTCAGTGCCCTCTTTGGACTGCAGGCCCATCAGGTAGGGAACAGGTGCATCTAGGAAATGAAGGAGGGAGGCTGGCAGGATGGGAACATAGACGTGCTGCCACTGGAAGGGAAATAGGAGGGTGGTGATGCCCTCTGCCACTGTCATCAACCGCTGGTAGTCTGAGAAACACAGAGAAAGAAGTGTGATGTGAGACAAGAGCATTACAGCAACACGTAGTTTCATGTCAGTTGTAAAATTGCACTCTGATGATCCTAAATTCACGCTAAGCTCCACCAAACACCACACAAGCACTGCTACAGTGTCTTGCAGGCTGAGTTCAGCAGCAGTTCAATCAGATTTCATCATTATGGCCTGAGTGAAAAGTCCACTTGGAGGAAACATAACTAAGGTTTCATGAATTCATCATCCTCTCCTCTCCTATGGTCCACTCCCCCTGGCTCAGCCAGCATCTCCCGATCTGTATGTGCACCTTCACTGAAGGTTTCCAAAGTCTTAACCACAGTCTGCGTGTCGGAGATACAGCTGGTTCACTTATCGGAAAACGTCCGTTTCTAGAAGCAGAATGTATTTACAATTGTGTTTAAATGTCTATATAAACACACACACACACACACTTGGAAACAATTATAAGCACAGCTGCTCTAGGTAAGTGTGTAAAATACATGTTAGAATAAATGTCACACACTCAAATAAAAAGTGAGGCAATAGGTCTTTTTCTTTTGTGTTGGGAGAATTAGTGATGTCTAAAGAACCAATACGTGTGATTCCTCTCAAAGGCAAATTTTGGAATCTGCAATAGTACTTGATGTTTTTTTTACTAAGGTAAATACCACAGGCAGCAAACCAAGGGTGCAATTGTTCTGAAACTAAAGGGGGCAGCATATACACGTATTCTAGTCTGTTCTTAAATAAAGAAGAAGAAGAACGGCAGCTAGGAGCACTTCAGTTTCCAGGCCCCTCTTCTGTGGAACCAGCTTCTGCAATTCTGCAATGGCAACTGATGTTAAAGACTCATGACCAATTATCACAAAGGCTTGATTAGGTTTACAAGGAAATTACTTTTTCAAACAGCATCAAGTGGGTCAGGATCGCCTTTTTTCAGTCATTATTTAAAAAGTGCATTTTGTATTTACTTAAGCTTTGTTTAAGATTCAAATTTGTTTGATGATCTAAAACATAAAGTTGTGACAAATATGCCAAAAGAAGTAATCAGGAAGAGGGCAAACACTTTTCCCATCGTCATTAAGAACCTCCACAGGCAGAGTTGCTAGAAGTTACTAAAGCTGCTACCACAGCAGACACTTGTGTATGTTAAAGCTCTCGTGGTATTCAAAGCCCCTCGTACACATCATGGTACTGGGCACTATTGGCATACGGGGCCATATGGTACGGAGTAAAATGTGGGGCTAAGTTGGCGCAGTGCTGAGGTTTGGGCCTACTTTTTAAACTGCATTATAACACATATATGAAGATTACCTTTCATGCAAATCTAAAATAACTGCACTTAATCAAAGCACGATTTACAGGTTGGCTGTAGCTCAGGAAGTTGAGCTACTACTAATCAGAAGACTGGTGGTTTGATCCCCGTCTGCTCCAGTCTGCAGACGGGGATTGCCTTTGGCAATATTAACCCCAAGTTGCTCTCCGATCCATCCGAGGCAAGTGTTAAATTTAGGGGTGAATGAGGCATAAGGACGCATTCTCAAAGTGAAAATCTGAGTAAATAATAAATGTTTTTGTGGGAAAGAGACAAGCCAGGTTTTGAAGCTCCTACCTGTAGGCGTGTGAGCATATTTTTCATATGTCTGTACATGTTCAAAGTTTCTCCTTTGTGTGGGGAACACAGCAAGCAAATCTCACAGAAACACTCCTGTTTCTTAATGTTGCAGCATGTCTCATCCTATTTGCTCTCTTTAGCTTTAAAATAACAAGTTCAGCTGTTCTACTTTAGTCATCAACACTTGCTGTTCTAATCTGACTTAAGTGGCGAGGTGCAGTATCTCATAAATTCCCTCCTCTTCCCTTTACTCACACTGACAGACTTTAAACTTGCTAACTCGAGGCACCTTCAGATATATTTTGGAAAGCCCCAGCAGTGACAGGGCTCAGGGTTGCTGTTGTTGTTATAGAACTGAAAAACAAGACGAAACAGGTCAAGTCATTGTGAAACTGTAACGGTGCATTAGGGCCTGATAAAGACCAGCAGCTCAGTCTCACAAGGCAAGAAGTGAGCAAGTCTGTGGTAAACAGCTGTTACTGTCAGGAAGCAAGTTGTCATCCCATGACAAGTCAAACACGCTGATTAATCACACTGTGTGAAAACGCTGGCCGCACCTTAAACAGCAAACAGACTAACAGTTCTTGTGAAGGTCAGGACAGGAAATGACATTTGCATCAGTGCAGTGTTAGTGCACACAGGCACCTGGCTCTGTCTGATGCTTTTTAAGCAGTTCAAGCAATTTCTGTATATAGAGAATAACTGCAGACAGATTCTTAAGGTGTATCTACAAAACACCTGTGAATCTCCTGCAGTGGTCCCATCAACATCCAGTGAGGTCAGTGGTTCCATCTTTGGCCTGTGATTGATCCACCGACCTTCTGCTGCTGGAAGTTTTTTAGCATCTACACATTTTTTTCTTTCTTTGAGTGGTTGCCAAAGTCAGAGACTCTGAGTAGGAATGTGAACATTATTAAACACTTTCACTGCATGTGACGAATATAGAATCTTGACTAATCCTTCCGTTCTCTAACTGCATGTCTTTGGACTGTGAGAGGAAGCTGGAGCACGTGGAGACACACAACCTTCACACAGTAAGACCCCTGATAGTGGAATTGAACTCAGGATCTTCTTGCTGTGAGCCGACAGTGCTAACCGCCATGCCACAGTGCTTAATAATAACGGCTAGCTTATTATTAACGCAATCAATAACGACACGGCAGGACAGCAGCTCATTAACGTGTAGCACTGTTCCATGTTTCCCTGCCTACAGCGCCATTACATATGAAGTTGGTATATTTCTGTACGCACATAATTACTCAACTTTTTTTGATCACTCGTGTTTGTGTAATCTGTGCAGAATGTAAAAAGACGAGGAATATGCTCATTTTTAATCAGTTTGTATTATTGAGTATTATTGTGGATTTTCAAAGAAAGTAATTGCAGAAACCGGCCTAATTCATGATTTCAAATCCTTGATTTTAAACTTGTGGCAGAAACAAAAGTACCTATAAGCATATTAAACTTAAGCTAACATTAAATGTAGCAGTTCAACTGCAGCTTAAACACACAGTCTTTCTGGAATTTGCACTCGTGAATTTGTATTCTGTAAGAAAGTTTGTTGACCTAAATTGACTTTGACGGTAACCTCAGAACATGCTGAAACAAGGAAATCACGTTGACATATGCACAGTCATAGTGTCTTCATGACTGCACAGATGAAAAGGTTTTTATTTGCCTTTAATTTGGAGCAAAAGCTTCAGTGCTTGTTAAAGTCTGACATCATTAACTCAGTCGGTTAAGCACACCGTCTTTGCAGCTATTAATGTTTTATCATATATGTCATTTGACACTTTTAATATAATTTTTTTTGTAATGCAAACATTTTAAATGCAAACCTCACATTCTCGCAGCAAATCTCCTTTGCAGAATAAATGTGACTCGGAAGGGCCACAAGAATCATCTTTACTAACAAGCTCACACTAAAATGTGTTGAAAAACCTTTTCTTTACTAAGAACAATACACAGTGAGGTGCGTGATCAGATCCAGAGAGTGAAGATGCCAGAACAATGGAACCAGACAAGATTTTACAAATGTAGAAAGGATCACTGGGACAACTTTGACATCTATAGTGAGGGAGTCGAGTTTTTGGTCACTCTCATTGATGCCCACTTCAATTGCTTGCCTCAAAGTTGAGAAGTTAAATGTCCCTCTTTCAGCAGAGTTTGTTCTGTCTGGACAGATAACTCCTTACGACATTTATCAGAATCCCATTTAATCAAACGTGACTCACAAACTAAAAAAGGGTTTTCCTCTTCATTTATTTACACGAGCGATTTCTACGTGCCTACAGAGAACCTGGACCTCCTAGAGGTAGTTTCTGATGGTTGTTATGAATGCCGCCTTTAAAACTGGCGTTTTTTGATTTGGAGTTGAAGGTCTGGTATATGAGCTAACAGCTTCTTTTTGCATGACTCATCATGCACAGAAGATAAACAAGCTGCAGAGAGAGTGCTGAAGCTGCACTGAAACTGCAAAAGAGTATGACTGAGGAATGTAGGACAAATAATGATCTCAGTCTACACACTAGATTCTCTGCATTTGGCTCTAATACTCTAACACAGTGAGGAACGCACACACTGCGTCTCACTGCAGCTGTCAATAATAAATGAAAGGAATCCTAGAAGCAGGGAAATCTGATCACTGTGTATCTGAGTGTGATATGCACATAAAGCCTCATTACAGTGTTCTCTGTTTTCATCTGAGTTTTTACTTTACAAGTTTCTAATGCTTCTCCGCTTCAAAGTATAGAAAACAGGAACAGTATGTTTTCTTTTCTGTTATCAAACTGTTCTGGAGAACTGGTGCCAGAGGAACAACCTCCTTCTAAACGTCAGTAAGACAAAGGAGCTGATAGTGGACTTCAGCACTAAGCAGGAGAGGAACTACCAGACCCCCGTCATCAACGAGTGCCCAGTGGAGAGAGTGGACAGCTTCAAATACCTCGGAGTTCACATCACGCAGGACCTGTCATGGTCCTGTCACATCAACACCGTGGTGAAAAAGGCCCGACAGCGTCTCTACCACCTCAGACGCTTGAGAGACTTCCAACTGCCCTCCAAGGTGCTCAGGAACTTTTACTCGTCCACCATAGAGAGCATCCTGGCGGGAAACATCTTAACCTGGTTCGGGAACAGCACCATGCAGGACAGACGAGCTCTACAGAGGGTTGTGCGGTCAGCTGAGCGCACCATCCGCTCCGAGCTCCCTGACCTGCACTCAATCTACAGCAGGCGGTGCTGGACCAAGGCCAGGAAGATCGTGAAGGACCTCAGCCATCCCAACAACAGACTGTTCTCTCTGCTGAGGTCAGGAAAGCGATTCCGCTCCCTGAAGACCAACACAGAGAGACTGAGGAGGAGCTTCTTCCCGCAGGCGATACGGTCTCTCAATCACACCACCACACAGTACTGACCCACACATATGGTTCTTACACACACACTGGACTTTCTGGACTTTGGTTTTGCACAACACTGGTCACTATATTCTTCATTTCCGGTTAATACTTGTACAGCTGCTGTTATTGTGTATATATTTATTTATATTTAGATTTCTTCATACATTCTTATATAGTTCTATATTGTGTATTTTGTTGTACAGTTATTTTATTTTCAACTTTAATTTATATATTTTATCTTATTCTTTCCCAGTTAAATTTACCCTTCATTCTAATTTGTGTTGTACAGTTATTTCATTTTTAACCTTAATTTATATTTTATTCCTTCCTAGTTAAATTTACCCTTTTTAATTTTTCATATTTATTTCCTATCTTATTCATAGCCTTTTCCTTTTTTGTTCTCTTTAGGTCACGAGCAGTTGTCCAAGCATTTCACTACATATCGTACTGTGTATGACTGTGTACGTGACAAATAAAATTTGAATTTGAATTTGAATTTCTCCCACTAGGAGCTCAGTCTGAGTGGAGTTTTTTTCTCCTCCTCTTACCTCATGTAGTGTATTTTCGTTGTTTTTTCCTATCAGCCTACCTTCTGACATGTCTGCCCAATGTGATGTTTGTGTAAAGTTGGTCAGAAGGTTCCTTTGTGAGTGCGCATGCGCCATTAGCGTGCTGCCTGCTGTAACCCTAATTTCCCTCGGGATGAATAAAGTATTCTGATTCTGAAACAAATTTTCTCCACAGACATCCACAACTTCTGGCAACCAGACAGAAAGCCTTACAATAGCTTCCAGTGGCTAAAAGGCCTCAAAGTAAGAAACGACGTCATAGCATAATAGAGTGAAGACAAAAATGTATCCACTGAAACCTCTGAAGTTGATTAATTGAATTTGATTTCATTTTTTTCTCAAATATTTTTATTGAGGTTAACCAAACAGAATACACACACATTAATAACAAGCACAATAAAAAAGAAAACATCGCAGAGGTTGTGAAAGGGGAAAAAAGCATATTGCAATGAGGTCTTAGATTCTAAGAAAGAACAGAGCTAAACTTAGTTATTGTTAAGGTGGCAGTTAAATAGAGAAATATATATGTAGAAAAAATAATATAGAATAAGAATATATAAGAATAAACAAATGAATATCTACATGCAGGCTCATAGAGCAGTGATGAACTCAGGGCCTGGAGATTTGCAAATATTTCAGCAAGGACCCTCACAGCTGTTTGTATGTTTTGCTGGTATCGCTAATCAGAACAGATCTTTTCCAGGCTTAGACAGGACATCAGATCTCTCAGCCAGTGCGAGTGGGTCGGGACAGAAGGATGCTGAATTTATCAACTTAAATATTGAATCTCACATATCCTCAGACAGAGACATGCTTAAGTCCTGCTCACAAGCAGTTTAATGCCTGACAATCGAAGGGCCTTTAATGCCCACCAGCATGTGACAGATAGCAGATATTAACCCTTTCTGAGTTGGACGCAAAGTTAGGAACATATCTGCCGTCTTCAAAGTACCTCAGGAAAGTTCGACATCTAAGACTGAAGAAAGTGTCTAATCTGAAGACGCCTGAATAAATGTGAATTTTCAGAGAGTTTCATAAAAGATGCTAAGTTATTATCAGTGAACAAATCATTAAAGCACCTAGTGCTCCGTCCACGCCAATCTTGAAATACAGGATTGCTTGTAGATGGTTAGAAAGGGTCATTTGATGCGATTGGACTCAAACAAGACAAATCAGTCAGACAGAAGTGTTTTGTCATCTGAGCCCATATCCTCACAGTGTGCCAGACCAGCAGATTATCAGATGGCTGTGGAGTGGAGATCCAACTACTGCCAAGACAGATGCATCTTTAACATAATTTAACTCCGCCGGCACCCAGGACGCTGAATTGTCCCAATTTTGGAAATGAAACCAAAATATGCTGATCATATGTTAGCTACCCACAAACTGGCAACATAACAATGATTAAAAATGAAAATGTGCCATCATCTTACAGTGACCAAAAGCTAGGGACCACAGCAAGTCTTCCAGGTCCTGATGCAACAAAACAGCCCCATCACACGACCACCACCATCTTTTACTGCTGCTATGTCCCTTTTCTGAAACGCTGCATTATGCAGTGTGACACACGCCTTCCAAAAAGTTCAACTTTTGTCTCGTGAGTCCACAAAGTTACCTTTGCTACTGGTCCTGGCTACTTGCAGCAGATGGCCCCGCCCCTCCCTGAGCCTGGTTCTGCTGGAGGTTTCTTCCTGTTAAAAGGGAGTTTTTCCTTCCCACTGTTGCCAAAGTGCTTGCTCATAGGTGGTCATATAATTGTTGTCTGCATGTATTATTGTAGGGTCTACCTTACAATATAAAGCCCCTTGAGGTGACTGTTGTTGTGATTTGGTGCCATATAAATAAAATTGAATTGAATTGAAAGTATTTTCCCACTTTCCACACAGGGCTGTGCAGGGTTGGATTTCTTCCCCTTTAATAATAATAAACCTTCATTTAGAAATTTAGAAACATTTAAGTGTTACTAACATAGAAAAAATAGGAAATCAGGAAGGCGGCAAACATTTTTCCCACTACTGTATAATGTTACAGTAGTGTAACAATTGTTCATAAGGCAACATAAGATATTACTAAAATAAGGTAAACTGAAGCTAATGACTGGACATTTAACTTATCAATGACTCTCCAGGTCCTATAACATGTTAAAATGTCCATTGAAACCATGTTGGAAGCATGTTTAGAGAATAGGTTAATGGAACTATCTAACAATGTGTGGTATAGGTGACACAGCCTGTTTGTATTCTGTATGCAGAACCAATTCAAAGTGTAATAGCACCAGAAATCCAACAGCATGTGTAGAATGTACTTACCCTGTGAGTACAGCAGAATCTGCATCTCCAGCAAGGTGCAGGTGAACACCTGGACCAGGTTTTCCACGCCTAGCAGAGAAAAGGCCTCTGCCAGGGGGAAGTCGGCCAGGGGAAGCTCTCCTGGTCCCGGCCTTTGGCAGACAATGGATTCGTATATGCCGTGGAATTTGAGTGAACGCCCCAGAGCAGGCAGCGGCACCTCGTACAGGATGTTGTAAACGTAGCTCTCCAGTGGCAAGGGGGGTGCGGTTGCAGCTATGACAGCAGAGTGCATCTGTGCAAGGAAGCGCCGGCAGGCGTGCATGAAGGGCATAGGCGTGATCAGACACAAGGCTTTGGACACATAGAGCGTGTCCCGTGACGAGTCATAGCTCCCCGCTGCACGAGATAAAGATGATGAGGATGATGAGGTGGGGGAGTAACCATCATCTAAACTGCTGGCTAGTGAGTCCATGCTGGAGGAAGAAGAGGAGGAGGAAGAAGCGGCATTTGTTTGCTCGGCATTGTGCATCTGGTAGAGAGTCTGCATGGCAGAGCAGATCTGTGGGCTGGTCACCTCCTCATAAAAGGTGTGAACGAAACCATATGTTCGAGATCCATCCTCCTTGGTGATGATGAAGGAGTGGAACTGAGGCTCGCGCTGGTCTGCCTGTGTCCTGAATGACAAACCTTTGGGCATACAGAGCTGCGGAGAGAAAGGGCAAACAGAAGTCATCGCGTCAGTTCTGATTCACTCACGCTGGAATCTTTTTATGTGTCCATAATCTTTCACTTTTCCAGATCTCGTAGGATTTTCAAACACCGGTAAAAATGGTTCTTACATTTAATTCTACAGCTGAAAATCTTACAAGAAAAAGGCAGCGATTCTCTGCATGACCATTCTCAAATTTGAATTTCTGCGGTTTTATGCTTTTGTTTTCCATTTTATTGTTATAATGAGTTCAATAAGGAAGATCTATGGCCTCACATTTGTCCGCTCCAAGGTGCTGCCGGCTAAATCTGAGCTTCATCACTTCCATTCATGCCACGTACTCTCACTGCGTCTTTGTGCAACCCACCACCTCTCCATCTCATCACTCAAGCTCCATTCAAGCCACCTTCATCTCCACCAACGGTGTCTAGGCTCCAGGGGGTCCTCACCTAATCCTTTTTACAGCTGGGGTTCTGTTTTGCCGAGACAGACCATCAGAGTATTCTGTGATTCTTTCTAATGATCTGTCCTTATTGAACTCATTTGTTTGTTGCTGTGACAAAACAAAATACCTGAATATGTTAACTACGGCACTGAGGAAGTCTTTCATGGCGTCTTATACCACACATCCACTATTTTCAAGAAATGAGGAGAAGATTAATTATTAAATAAATTTGCTAACTCTCTATAGCAATCACGTGTCATATGATTACTTGATCACTTGTTGCTTTCACAGCCAAACTCTATCAGTTACTGCCATCATCAGGTTTACTTGGCTGCTGAGACGAAGGACACACTGTGGAGACAAGTCTCAAGTCACCATGTCCATGCATGTGTACATGCACACAAACTGTTATCCACAATAATTGTTTTGACGATTTGTTGACATTTTGAATTCTCTTCCTTATTGTGCTCTGTGCTGACGGGCATCTAAACAAATATTTAGGCCTGATTGGATTATCCATGGCTCTTAATGAGCAGTTCAGTCAGCAATGAAAGATAATGATATAAATGATGACATCTGGCAAGTCTTGTCTCAAATAAGCATTAACCAGGCTTCAGTACAAGCCTGCAGAATGAACCAGGAAGCAGTAACAATCATCTAACTACGTGAGTGAGGAGCAACACAGGAGATACCGGTGCAGGGTGGCTGTTCATGTAGGAGCCAATATACTTATGAGCTCCACGATGTAGCAGTTAAAGGACAAAACAACCAAATTTAAATGTCTTCCTGTTTATAATACTGATGTGAAAAAGAAATGAGGACAGCAGCAGTTCAACCTATGTGCATGGTTTATTGTTTATGGTACAGGAAAACTGCTGCTCACAGACTGCAACACATCAGAGATCTAGTATGTAAAATGTGGTTTAACTTAAAGAGCAAGAATGGGAATATATACACTAGTATATCAGTATATATGTATACTAGTATATATATTAGTGTAATGTAAAGTTTTGAAAAGTGTGCGATTTCTGTGCCTGCAGAACATGGGCTAATACTCATTTGGTTGTATTTATTCTCTTTACTGACAGGACCATATCCATAAGAAGTGGGCAAACCTCCCTGCCATTTACAAATATATGATTTTCCCTCCCAGCAGAAACCTAAAGAGGAGGAGATTAGATTCCACAGACGGTGAGACGGTAATAAGATGAAGAGATGATGGAGGTATGTAGGTAGAAGAGGAGATTTAAGGCTATAATGATAATGATTTAAAGAGCTGTAATGATCAGAAAACATGGGAAAAGAAAGAATGATATTTCTGTCATTAAATGCCCTTGACATGGCATCATCAGGTTTCAGCTGCTGCACTGCTGCATAATGGACTGTTTCCATGTCAATGTAAGGAGAGATGCGCGGCTGAATTATTTAAAAGATGTGGTGCTGGGTGAGGTGGAAAACAAGGTGTGTACTCTTTATCCACACGGAGAGTACACGCCTTTGTTTCCATCACGAACACTGTGCTGGTCATGTCTCCTTCATTCCTGTCCTGCTGTCACATGTGGTCCATCTCTGCTGTCTAGGACTACAGTTGGAGATGGTAGGATTTCTTCTGCTCGCAGCAGGTGGAGAACTAGCTGACGGCCCAGTACGTTGGGCTCACCTATGCTTCAGAGCAGAGCAGGGACTGCCATCATCAAGTTTACTTTAGCATATAAAATGAGAGATTCACTCGAAAGGCAGCTGATTACACTACTTAGTAATTTATTTATATGAAAGCACTTTAAAAATATTTTATTTGCAGAGTAGAAACTCCCTTTAAGGCACATATTTGCATGTGTGCGCATCACCTTTGCCACAGGTAGAATGTAAAGCTATATATTCAGTACATAGCCTGTCCCTTTTAACTGTTGTGTTGCTATAGATCTTCCTAGATGTCTAAACTTAAAAATCTATTATTTCTTCATCTACATGTGATTCGTATCTGTTCATACAGCGGGGAAAATAAGTATTTGACACATCAGCATTTTTATCAGTAAGGGGATTTCCAAGTGGACCATTGACACAACATTTCCACCAGATGTTGCCATCAAGCCAAATATTGAAGTCATACAATCAAATCAGAACATATAAGTATACAAGTTAAACCATAATAAATAAAGTGAAATGACACAGGGAATAAGTATTGAACACACTTTATTCAATACTTTGTAGAAAAGCCTTTGTTGGTGATTACAGCTTCTAGACGCCTCTTGTATGGATAGACCAGTCGTCTGCATTGCTCAGGAGTGATTCTGGCCCATTCTTCCACACAAACGGTCTTTAAATCTTGAAGGTTCCTTGGGCCTCTTTTATGAACTTTAATCTTCAGTTCTCTCCATAGATTTTCTATGGGATTTAGGTCAGGTGATTGACTGGGCCATTCAAGCAACTTGATTTTCTTTCTTTGAAACCACTTCATTGTTTCCTTGGCCTTGTGTTTGGGATCATTGTCTTGCTGAAATGTCCACCCTCTTTTCATTTTTAGCTTCCTGGTAGATGGCAGCAGATTTTTATCCAGAATGTCCCGGTACATCTCTCCATTCATCCTGCCTTCAATAATATGAAGTCTGCCAGTACCCCTTGCTGAAAAGCAGCCCCAAACCATGATGCTTCCACCCCCAAACTTGACTGTTGGTATGGTGTTCTTGGGGTGGTGAGCAGTGCCATTTCTTCTCCAAACATGGTGTGTAGAATGACTGCCAAAAAGTTCAATTTTGCTTTCATCTGACCATACTATAGTCGTCCAATAATCCACAGGCTTCTCCAAATGCTGTTGCGCAAATTTTAACCGAGCCTTGACATGCTTTTTGTTCAGCAATGGAGTCTTGCGTGGTGAGCGTGCATGGATGCCATGGCGGTTCAGTGCATTGCTTATAGTTTTCTTTGAAACAACAGTACCTGCTGATGCAAGGTCTTCCTGAAGTTCTGTCCGAGTGGTTCTTGGCTCTTGGAGAACCCTCCTGATTATTCTTTGGACTCCTCGGACAGGGATCTTGCGTGGAGCACCTGATCGTGGCAGGTTTATGGTGAACTGATGCACTTTCCATTTCCGGATAATGGCCCCCACAGTGCTCACAGGAACATTCAGCATTCTGGAAATGCACCTATAACCATTCCCATCAAAATGCTTTTCAACGATAAGATTACGAAGATCTTGAGAGAGTTCTTTGCTTTTACCCATCATGAAGTCTTTCCTGTGTGCCTTCTGGGTAATGAGAAGCCTTTATAGGCCATCAATTAGGACTAAAGCAGCTGATATCAATTAGTACTGATAGGGGACAGGATTTCTCTATCAATACTGACAGATTTCAGGTGATCTCCTGGCTTTCTATGTCATTTTGCCCCTTGTTATCTCCATGTATTCAATACTTATTCCCTGTGTCATTTCACTTTATTTATTGTGGTTTAACTTGTATACTTATATGTTCTGATTTGTTTGTATGACGTCAATATTTGGCTTGATGGCAACATCTGGTGGAAATGTTGTGTCAATGGTCCACTTGGAAATCCCCTTACTGATAAAAATGCTGATGTGTCAAATACTTATTTTCCCCGCTGTATATGTCTGGTATCTCTATCCCAAATACTGTTTGGCAGTGTGGAACTCTTCTCTTGACAAGATTTTAAAAGACCTAAATCAAAACCATAACTCTGCCACTGTCAGTACAGCTTTAAATGTAAAACTTTTTGGAGGGGATTTGTATTAATTGCTTTGTTACCCACAATTCCTTGAGGCCCAACTGTGTTTTAAATCAAAGCCTCAAAAGCTTCTTCCTCTGCCTCTGGCCAAAACCACTAATCTGCCCCATTTCCTCTAGAAATGATCCCATTGGGCTCTTCCCGCCGTAATTTTGATAGAATCCATAGCCTCCTTTATCCTCTGCCTATCATTTCTCCAGAAATCACAGTCCACATACCATGTTAACAGCATCCTGGTCGAATGGGTTCCACTCCACATTTTCTGGATAACGTGCCAGAACTTTGGACTTGAATGTCCTCTTCAGGGGACTCTGCTCAAAGTTTTCACCTGGACAAATGAGAAAGGGAAAATAAAAAGGTAATAATGCATCAACAAACAAAAAATCAAACAACTTGGGCCTGAAGCTGCAGAGTCATGCTCCAGATCAGCTGAGCTCAATGCCAGCCCACCTCAGTTTTAGCTAAACGGATACCCGTTTGGCGTGCTGTTCACAAATAGCAGGATACTGTTTGCTGGTGACTCTGTAGGATGCTTCCCCATGCTTTTTCTGACTTAAGCAATGCCATATCTGTTATATTAATGCCTACTTTGTTCTGTGAGGGCTATTGCTGCTAAACTCGATGCTTGTCTGGTGTGCTTGTCATGTATGCAGGTGAAAACGCAGAGATGGGTTCTTTCCCCTCTTTAGAATTTGCAAGAAGGTTTTGGGAGGTTCCAGAAAATAGGCATATGATTTTACAAACACATTACTCCAAATAAAATATCAACCCTAGTTTGAAAAGTGGTCCTGACACAGTTCCAATTATGTTGGACATGAGATACAGAAGTAGAACATAAAGCTTAGCAGAATCAGTAGCACTGGCTCAGTAAACCAAATGGACAGAATATCTCTGTGAGCGACTGAACTGCAAAGCAGATAACACCAAGTTCACACTTGTGCACCTGGAAGCTCTGCAGTGAGCTTTCCTGAAGATGCAATCAAAGATGTTTTCAAAGAGATTATTAAATACTATATAATAGAAAAAACAACACCACTCAAGTGGTTCATAAAGGAAAACAATATATGAAAAACCTCAAATAGAAATAACTGTTCTCAATTCTGGCTAGCTGAGCCCAGTTCCAGTTAACTCAGTTCATTCACAAAGAAAAAAAATCTCTATATTTTGGTTATCCTCTGTCAATTCAAGTCTACATCATAGAATGTAAAATACCCCACTTTGGGTTTTTAATCCACGAAGAGAACCCAAAAGAAGGAAATCAAAATCCTAAAAGGTTGATTCAGTTTATCTGGATGTAGCGTTTTCACTGGGAGAAACGTTTAGTCAGTCATCCAAGGGAATTCTTCAAACATCTCCCAGGGCCTCGTCACTAGGATTTGTAGCAGTTTTCCCACCACCTTACGGGTTTCTGGCTTCTATTTCTGGCTGACATGAGACTTTTGTACATACTTTTTCGAATCCAAACCTATTCCTGGCCAGTATACCAATGTTTGCACCCTTTATTAGGCTTTGTATCTGCCAAAGTGGCCAAATGTAGGGTCATCAACTAACAACTGTAGAAGGGTTTCCCAGAGACAATCTGGTATGCAAACCTGAAGCTGTAAGACTCTGTAGACCTTGTCTTCCAGGATGGTGAACTTGGTAGCCTCAGTCACAGTGAGATTCCCATCATCTATTTTAGCATGGTAAATCTTTTGTATTTTTGCATCATTCTGGTTGGCTCTCCATATGTCCTCATCTGATAATGAAATGTGCTTGCGAGGTTCCCCTTTAACAGATAATATGCTGGCAACCTGGGTTTCATTGCTGGCAGGGTCACTAGGGGCTCTGGATAAAGCATTTAGCAGTGTTATATTTTACTGTACTCACCTGTAAAGGTGAACTTCTGCAGATACAGGATCCAGCAAGTGACTGTGCAGATCCCTTTTAGGTTTTGAACACCCAAACCAAGGAGGAGTGATCAGGTATCTCCATTTCTTGAATGGCCACACTACAGTTAGCACTCGTTTTCTGTAGTGGAATAAATGCAGGCCATAGGCCAGAATTTCTCTGCATAATCTACTTTGTTTGCACAAACACAACTCCAAGTCCAACATCACTGGGATCTGTATACACCACAAAGGTTAGGTCAGGGTTGGGATGGCCTGAGATATCAGACATCAAAGGAATGCTGACATTCTGGAGTCCAATGGACTTTGGGTCCTTTTCACTTCAGTGGCTCAGCAATCTGAGAGATACCAAACCTGTGATACCAGCCTGCCATTTCTAATAGCTGGCTTTTTTCATCTTAACAGTGAGTTTTGTCTGCCTTAATTTGTCTAATATAGCCCAAAGATGAAAAAATGCTGTTCTCTGGTTGGAGAATAGATCAAAAAATCATCCAAGTACAAAAAGCAGGTCCAACCTCTGAGATCACCCAATGTTATCTCCATCAGCCTCTGGAAACTAGCTGGCTCGTTCCTCATTTTGAAGGCATAACTTTGAACTGGGAAAGGCTAAAGGGACAGGTGAACACTGTTTTGTCAATGCCTGGACACCTCCTGGGTAACAAAGGAGTTTATTAGTGAGCACTTCTGTGCATCCCAGTCTTCACATGCATACATCCCTGTTTTTATTAAGTTAACAAAAGAAGTGTCTCTTTTACCACTGCTTCCAGTTGGGAGACCTCAACTGCTCTTGGCAGGAGCTCTGCGTCAATGTTACTCTACTCTAATAGAAGCCCTTAGCCCTTACTCCCTATCCCCAATCACCAGGTATGTCCACACTTCCTCCAAAATCAAACCTTTTCTTCTAAGCCAAACCAATACTGGTGATTTTTACTCATCCCAGTAGGATATGCCTGGCACACCTCACTCAGGAGGTCCCCAGGGGTCATCACTGTCAAATGCCCAACAAGACTCTAAGATACCAGTTGAGGCAGCAACTTGTCCTTTATCCAGAGTGGGCACTTAACTCTTTTCTGGTTGAACCATAGTCTCAAACTTGGAGGTGCCAATTCTTACTGATGCTGCTTCATACTCACTTGGCTTTGTCTAGAAATTCTGTCCATAACAATTTTGATAAGAAGGTGGAGTCTACTACCCACCAGGAATGAGTCTGACTCGCAGTGTGAACCAAGTTCAATAGCTGTGCAAGGACTGAAAGGTTCGTAGCAACAGGCCGGACACTCCATACTCCTGAAGCATCTCAGACAGAATGCTCAGAGGGACATGCTCGAATGTCTTCTCCAAGTCCATAACATACATGTAGACCGGTCACCTTGTTTCCACACACATTTCAATATCCTCAAGAGGATAAAGAGCTGGTCCAGCATTCTGTGACCAGGACGAAAACTGTGTTTTTCTGCCTGAATCCTAATTCGACTAACAGATAGACTCTTCTTTCCTTTAGCCTGATGTAGACCATCCCATTGAGGCTGCACCTGAGAGCACTGTCTCCAGTCTCACTGCTTAAAGATGGGACCCAACATCCCAGTCTGTCAGTCCAGAGGCACTGCCCCACGTTTCCAGGTGACACTGCAGAGGCATGTCAACCAAAACAGCCCTACAACATCCAGGGCCTTAAAGACCATGGCTACCTCACCCCAGGGACCCTACCACCAACAAGCTGTCTAGTGACCACCCAGACTCTGCTTTTTCTATAGAAGACATTTCAATTGGATTAAGGAGGCTCGACTATATCCTCATTTGAGGTCAGTAGCACCTCACGCCATGTACCATGTAAATAGAGCGCCGTTTTCCTCTCCCAAGTCACCCGACTGTTTGCCAAAATTGCTTTGAGACAGATCAAAGTCTTTTTCTTTTCCCATAACAAAGTCTTCCTACACCCAAGTTTTTTTCCAGTGACTGCCTGAGCTGTGTTCCACTTGGACTGCAGGAGCCTGCCAGCTGCCTCCAAAATCTTACAAGCTAACCAAGCCCGATAGGACTCTTTCTTCTGCTTGATGGTGCCCTTCACCAGATGTGAAGGGCACCATCAAGCCTGAAGCCAACGCATTTAAGAGTGCTCTCATGGGTACTGCAATACTGCAATATACTCGCTATTGTGCATCAGGGATAACATTTACAACAATCACTAAAGCAACATCTAATATACAAAGGAGAGAAACTTGGAAAAAACTGGCCCATTCTGCTCTCTCATACCTATAGACCAGGGGTAGGGAACTCCAGGCCTCGAGGGCCGCTGTCCTGCAGGTTTTAGATCTCACCCTGGGTCAACACACCTGAATCAAGTGATTAGTTCATTACCAGGCCTCTGGAGAACTTCAGGACATATTGAGGAGGTAATTTAGCCATTTAAATCAGCTGTGTTGGATCAAGGACTCATTTAAAACCTGCAGGACACCGGCCCTCGACACCTGTGCTATAGACATTTGACTGTCTACCCCAGGAGATAACTGCTTTACTATAAGGCTGTCAACTCTAAGGCAGAAGAGAAGAGAAGTCAGGCATAAGCACAATAACTAAAAAAAACCCCAAAACAATAACTCGCTTTAGTCATGAAGACAAGAGGGACTGATTTGGATAACAAGTTCAAATAAGCTGACCTACATTCAGCATTGTCAGTTGTAGAATGCAGACAGGAAATGAGAGACAGCGACTGGCTAAGAGGATGAAATGGATTGAAGACTGTAATCCACATGGAGGTGGTGAGGTGATCCACGGGGATCTACAAAGTAGGGCTGCTCGATTATGGCAAAAATGATAATCACGATTATTTTCACTGAAATTGAGATCACGATTATTTGACGATATTTATATAACCCTTTAAGACCTACTATAGAACCAAGTCCACCAGAGCTTATATTATTTTTTTTACATGCTGTAGTGCCATTTGTGGGAGCATTTCAAGTTGCTATACATCAATACAACTGTTATAGCCCATATTTTAATAATATGTATGCATTAAGTCCATAGTAATTACATAAATTGCAAAAAAGTGCAATAAACTACAAAAAAAATTGAAAATCGCTTTTGTTTTGTTTACATATATTTCTACTTGGAGAAATTTAAGAGGCTTATCCCTCAAAACTTTAAATACAATAAAGTTGCAAAAAATAGTTTCCCACCACAGGAAATTTATTTTGAGTGTCTTCATAGTTTTATTTTGGAGATACAGCAATTTTTATATACTGCAGGAAAAACAAAAAACAATCCTATGATGCAAATTTGCAAAGAAAACAGCATGTGCATCATTTCACTGTGGGAAGTGTTATGAACAGCTGATAGGAACGGCGAAGCGTGTTTCTGGAATATTATGCTTTTGTTCCTGCAAGAGCTTTTTATGCAGTTTTTGCAAAGCTATATGTGGAAGGAAACCGTGACCGAGGACAAGCTGATGGCATCAGATGTAAGTACAACTCCTCCGGTTTCATATGCAAAACAAATTATTGCGCTAGCTTACACGGTTCAGGTTCTACAGGGATTTAAAAATAGTTACACAAAACGGAGCGTGCTGCTCTGACCGGCTTTAAAGGGTTAACAATGACTTTAAAAAATAATATAAAATAATGTGCAACACCACTGAAGTTTTTTTTTTTTTTTAAACTCTCTTTTCAACCAACGGCAGTCACTCTCCAAATAACTTCTGCTTAGCTTTCCGAGCTTCCCTCGGGTCCTCTTAATCAGCGGTCTCCAACCTTTTTTGCGCCACGGACAGGTTTATGCCCGACAATATTTTCACGGACCGGCCTTTAAGGTGTCGCGGATAAATGAGGGAGGGGCTAATAATCGGCTCAGTCATTTTTAATGATCGTTGAAAGCCCAGATCGTAATCGTGATTAAAATTCGATTAATTGAGCAGCCCTACTACAAAGCACAGGAATGTTGGCCTAACACAAACAGATAGGGACTGACATGATTTCTCTATCCCCAAAAGGGCCAAAAGTTTAATTTGAAGCTAAATATGTGGTACGATGCGCCCTGTGCTATGTGGAGAATTTCATGCTGGCCTTTAAACTCCCTAAAGCTGGTAAATAATATTAACCTAAAACTAAAACTGTGAAAAGATTTAATGGACATAATCATGAATATGGTTTACATAATAAACACATTTTCTTAGTTCTATTCAGATGTGTTTAATTGCAAAGAGAAACTCATCATAATTCAGGAAACACAGTGAAGTATGAACAGATGTGCAGAAAGACCAATTCAAACATGCAAACAGGTTTTATAGCTAACGCTGTTAGCATAATATTGCTGATAAGTAACAACTGGTATAATAAGTGGAACTTGCTATACTGAGTTTTCATTCCATGAGTAAAGGTAGTAAACTGGTGAAAGGGACTGTTTGGATCACAGCATTATATGAAGAACATATACAATAATACAAAACAAGTGTCATCTCATCTCACACGTAATTTTTTGGGAGCTGCAAAAAAATCAGACTGCAAACAAAGAACATTACTTTGCAAAATATGCTACAAATCTGTTTGAACTAAAGGTAGAAACAAGCTGCTTGGATGGAAATTACTGGTGCAACTGCATGAAAAAGCAGGGCTTTAAACAAGTGGTTAAAAACTTGACCCAAGATACAACATACCAGCAAGATTCTTTTTCAAATTTCTAATTAGTTTAAATTTACTTATTTATTCTCTAATTTATTTGTTCTCTAATTTCCTATGTGACAATATCGTGCAGGCTCCCAAAGTTACACAGTAAGGGTACTTTAGTTCTTGTTTTTGTTAAACTAAAGTGTTAAGCAGTAATGTCATAGTTTTATTTAAACATTTCGATGGAAAACAGAACCTAGGCTATTTTGACTTATCCCATGTCACGGCGTATACTCTGCCGCTGGCACTGTTTGGTAATCAGTTCATACTTCATATTAGATAATCTGTCATCAGTGAGCTCTTTGGAAAATAGCTGATTGATGACATCAATAAATGCTGCTGCCTGCAATCACTGAAATTAACAATTTTTAAAAACATATAATTTTGAGGCTATATCACCCACACCTAGTTTATCTAAATATATTTATATAAAATATTTATTTTAATATACAACAGTCCAGTTTATTTTCCTCATAAGGAAGTTGCTGAAAATTAATACTACATGCAGGGGTGCACATAAGTGGTCCGCTGGCATTTGTTTGAAGCCAGCTCACCTCCTGCAACCACTTTTCCAAGAATACGTGCTTCTTTTGCAGTTCGGACTCCTCCTGACGTTTCTTTGGAGGTGGAGGAACACCAAAGTAAAGGAGCTTCTTCGACATCTTTAAGAGCTCTAAACAAATGTCTGTCCTCCTCCAGAAAATCGTATGTATGCAAACGCGCGTTGCAACTTCTTATCTGGTGCGCGTCTTTTATTTTGACAGCGCATGCGCACCTACGGACCACTGACTATATGTAAAGGTTGACATCACACACACTTAGAGAGCAGTTGAGTGAGAACAAAGCTGGCTTGCAGGAAAATAATGTGAAGTGTAAGCTCAGAATCGAGGAGTACAGGCAGTGTGTTTTACCTGCAGATGCAGTATCTGGATCCCTGCCTTGGCGGTCTGCTTCTAGCCACCGGTGCAAAGCTAGAGGTGAACCACATGCAGCAAGACATGGAGCAAAAAACACAGAAAAAGAGCGCAATGTCATAATAAATGGACACAGAAAAGCAAATTAAATGCATGAAAATGAGGTAAGCATGAACATGACACAATAGATGATAGCATGCCATTAAGGATGCAACACACATGCTTCAAATGGAAGCGGTAACATTGTAAAACGACACTTTTTTCCTAATAAGGACTCGAACATTACAAAACAGAAACAAGAGATTCAACTAAAATGCTTAGATTCATGTTAGTGACCTCTTTTTGAAGCTGTCGGTGAAACTCGAGGTTCAGGGCAAGTGAGTAACACATTCTTTGGAGTCAAACCAAGCAGCATATCCAAAACACAACTACAGAAGCAGCAAGTGTACCATATTTATATTGCAGTCAAATAACTTTACCATTTTCACATAGAAGAGACCACAGAGATGACAGTTCATATCTGTAATGTAAATTTGACAGCGTATAAAAGTGACTGTCTGTTTAAGTGTTTTTCCCAAGAATTCTAAAGAGTGAAGTAGCGCCGATAGACGTGGTTAGTTGTTGTTGATTCACAAAAAGTGTCGCAGTAATTTATTTCAGTTATGGGTATATTTGGTGCTACAGATAGAGGACATAGAACATTAAGGAAAAGCTACAAAAACATAATCACTTTGACTACACTGCTTGCGCGCTGAAGGATATTATTGCATTGGAAGTCACAAAAGCCACCCAACACAGACGGCTCTGTGGTTCAGTGACCTGACACAATTTATACAGCTGGAGAAAATAAAGTATACTCTCAAGGGCTCGAACGAGAGATTCTTTGCCGTTTGGGATACTTTGCTAAAACATTTAGAGAAAATTAAAACCATTCCCATCTGATACTCACTTGGCAGCTACCGTATACCCTTATTGTTGTGAAGGTGATTAATTTTGTGCAAACTATTGCCTTTTAAGTGCACATCTTTATATATGGTGAATGTTGATGTACCTCATTTAAATTTATTTTCTTTCTTTATTTCTTTATTTTTCTGTCTCTCTGGATTGTGTATGTTCTTTGGGTGGGGTACATATATAAAAAGGAGCATTGTGACTTTGTTACACGTATATCTTTGAATTACATTCTTGACGCTCAATAAAAAAAAAAAAATATATATATACATATATACATATATATATATATATATATATATATATATATATATATATATATATTAGGGGTGCAACGATATTCGTATCGATATTGAACCGTTCGATACAGTGCTTTCGGTTCGGTACGCATATGTATCGAACAATACAACATTTGTAATTTATTTTATCAACTTTCCTTCTGTCTGTGCTGAGCGCTCAGTGAATCTGTGTTCGACTACTCCGCCTAGGCTGCACTGTCGAGCGCAGATCCACTGAGCGCTCAACACAGACAGCATCGTCAGAAGGAAGAGCGCAGGGCAAGCTAGCAAGACAGAAGTTAAGCTCTCCTTGCAACATGGACCTCCCCCACTCTCATTCAGATCTGGCGTTTGGAATTATTTTGGTTTTCATGTGACGTATGACCCTGAAGGTAAGCGAGTCATGGACTAAAGTAAAACAGTATGTTGGATGTGCCATGCAATGCTCAATTACATGGGTGGGAACTAGTGTGTTAGCGCAGTTAGCTTGTTAACGTGTTGGCCGTCTAGCCCCATGCACAGGGCGATCGGCGGTAGCTCGTTAACGGAGATTTGCCGTGTTGTGGCGTTAAGGTCATTTCAACGAGATTAACCTGAAAGCACTAGTGGGAACACAACGAATATGACTGCACATTTACATCATCCTAGTGCAAAGACAAAAACAACAAGCATGCTACTAACTTTAGCCGAGTCATTTAGACAGCTGTTAGCACGTGATTCTCCTTATGCTGCTGAGAATATAGCCCAGAAGAAGCGGATAGTATAGCTTTTATTTTGGAAAGAGGCATTTCTCTGTAATAAACTCTCTTTTCCAAAGATGAGTGATTCCTCAATCAGATACAGGGCTCGCAAAATCGTTAGCCCGACGTCCCAGAGCTAGCGATTTTTTTTCAGACGGGCTACCCTGCCCGTTGGGCTATTGTAGGAAGGAAAAATCTATGTCAATGCTTTTGCATTCTTTCAGAAATGTAGCTGGGTAATTATGTCATTGGCATCGGTGAGTCACTGTCAATATGTGACATATTGAAATCGCGTTTGAATTTGCGCTTGTTTTTTGCTTTCACTTTGCAATCACGCGAACTGTGTATAGAGAGCGACAGCACTGATTGGTGAGTGATGATAATTTGTGCACCAATTCCTCTGACATCGTCTTATTAATCGTTAGCTTACTATGCAAACATGACAAGTGAAATCTCCCGCAGCTTAAACATGTGAGAGGTTGATCGTGCAGAGAATCACTGAGCTTATGTGAGTGAGTGTGTAAAAGCAGCAGGATATATATTGTAGCGGATCAGGGCTGTTCGGGGTTCTGTTTGTACAGTTATGTTTTGTTTATGTTGCCATAGTGACGGGTGACGCCCTCTCGCTGCGACGGTGTGTCCTTCCGGGGTCAGAGGGCGCCCTGTGTGTTGTTGTTGTTGTTGTTGCTGTGCTGTTGCCGCGCTGAGCAGTTAGCTAGCGGCAGTGTTCTTCTGCAGATGTCAATAAAGGGCTGTGCTCCTTGGCTAGCTCACGGGAAGCAAGACCAAACGATACCTCCGTCTCCTCCTTGTCTGAGCTCGCCACAATATTTTAGTTCTGCTGAGCCAAATAAGACGGGTCAGGGTGAAGAAGTGACAGCCAAAGAAAAACTTACCACAAAACGGAAAAGTTATGACAAATCAGACTATAAGGCAAAAAGAAAGTGCAGCTTTATGGTTTCATGGACAAAAGAATTTCTGTGGCTGCAATATGACAAGCGAAATAACCAGGGCTGCACATAAGTGGTCCGCAGGTGCGCATTCGCTGTCAAAATAAAAAACGGGCACTAGATAAGAAGTTGCAACGCGTGTTTGCATACATAAGATTTTCAGGAGGAGGACAGACATTTGTTTAGAACTCTTAAAGATGTCGAAGAAGCTCCTTTAAGCAATTACTGTGATGTTCCTCCACCTCCAAAGAAATGTCAGAAGGAGTCCGAACCACAAAAGAAGCACGTGTTCTCGGAAAAGTGGTTGCAGGAGGTGAGCTGGCTTCAAACAAATGATGAACGCACAGAGATGTGGTGCGGAATGTGCCGTGAAAATCCCACTCTAGCAGACAAAAACAGCTTTTTATATGGACGCAAACGCGCGTTGCAACTTCTTATCTGGTGCGTCTTTTATTTTGACAGTGAATGCGCACATGCGGACCACTTATGTGCACCCGTGTAAATAACATAATGTTCTGCCGGGTGTGTTGTTGGTTTTCTCTCGATTTCTGAGTCGACAAGCGCCTTTGTTACTGGGACCAGTCATTTTAAGAAAGGCCCCCATGAGAAATGCAAGAAACGCATTATTGTTCAGTCTGCAATATCTTTTCCAGAACAAACACCAATTGCAAATAACATACTAAAAATAAACCTGAAAAATCAGTTTAAAACAGCTACTATGTTGCAAAGAGTGAACTACCACTGGCACAATTTAGCAGTCTTTGCAAACTTTAAAAAGCAAACGGCCTCGATCTTAGTTCCACTTGCCTCTTACCCGTGACTTCAGTGGAAATTTCAAATTCAGGATCTGACACAGACTGATTCATGTCCTACACAGTTCTTACAAGTTCATAGAAATTTCTGTTCAATTAGAACCAAGTATTTGAGTTGATTGTAATTTTTATACAATGTTGTAATTTGTGTTTCAACAATTTTTTGATTAATGTTTTGTTTCCGTTACAATATTATACTTTAATGTATAATATTGTAACGGAAACAAAACAGGAAACAAAACATCAATCAAAAAATTGCTTCCGAACCACAAAAGAAGCACGTATTCTCGGAAAAGTAGTTGCAGGAGGTGAGCTGGCTTCAAACAAATGATGAACGCACAGAGATGTGGTGCGGAATGTGCCGTGAAAATTTAATAAATGACAAATTAAAAAGGCATGAACATTTTTTTTGTATCGAAAAAATATCGAACCGTGACACCAAAGTATCGAACCGAACCGTGAATTTTGTGTATTGTTGCACCCCTAATATATATATATATATATATATATATATATATATATATATATATATATATATATATATATATATATATATATATATATATACATACACACCTCAGGCAGCAGAAACCCAAGAAAGAGGAGGGAAACGAGGAACCATCATGGAAGGACAGGCCCCTGCACGGTATGTACCACCGGCAGATAGAGGAGGTGGCTGATATCCAGAAATCCTACCAGTGGCTGGACAAAGCTGGACTGAAAGACAGCACAGAGGCACTAATCATGGCAGCACAAGAACAAGCTCTGAGTACAAGATCCATAGAGGCTGGGGTCTATCACACCAGGCAAGACCCCAGGTGCAGGCTGTGTAAAGATGCCCCAGAGACAATCCAGCACATAACAGCAGGGTGCAAGATGCTAGCAGGCAAGGCATACATGGAACGCCATAACCAAGTGGCCGGCATAGTGTACAGGAACATCTGTGCCGAGTATAACCTGGAAGTCCCGAGGTCAAAATGGGAGATGCCCCCAAGGGTGGTGGAGAATGACCGAGCTAAGATCCTGTGGGACTTCCAGATACAGACGGACAAAATGGTGGTGGCTAACCAACCGGACATAGTGGTGGTAGACAAACAGAAGAAGACGGCCGTAGTGATCGATGTAGCGGTTCCCAATGACAGCAATATCAGGAAGAAGGAACACGAGAAGCTGGAGAAATACCAAGGGCTCAGAGAAGAGCTCGAGAGGATGTGGAGGGTGAAGGTAACGGTGGTCCCCGTGGTAATCGGAGCACTAGGTGCGGTGACTCCCAAGCTAGGCGAGTGGCTCCAGCAGATCCCGGGAATAACATCGGAGATCTCTGTCCAGAAGAGCGCAGTCCTGGGAACAGCTAAGATACTGCACAGGACCCTCAAGCTCATTGTAAAGCGCTTTATCAATACATAATTAGACTGAAGCTGCGGGCCATGTGAAATCTGACGGCCCGCGGGCCGGACTTTGGACATGCCTGGCCTAGTTGATGTCAGTTTTAATCTGTTGTTTTGTGTTAACTTTGTAGATGAGCTAATTCATAATAACTTAGCTAATTTACAAAAGTGCCTCCTCTAATCTGTGATCCAATATAATTTCCAACCTTAGTAGATCTGCTAGAATGTTGTGTCAGTGCAAATTATTTGTTGGGGAAAAAAGTGCTGTTGGTATTTACAGTGAGTGTAGTGACAAGTTTGCAGATATGGGGACTCCTTTAGCAAGCCAAAATATCAGGAGGAGAACTGAATTGTGCAAACTGGTTTATTAATGTTGTGTTTAACGGCAAAACTTTAACGCCAAAAACGTCTTTAAAAAAGCAGCAGAGATTTAAGAAGGCATGCTAGAAGACAGCAAACTTTGATTTTCTTTTAGTCATAGTCTTTTGACTAAAATGTAATTTAGTTTTAGTAATAATTTAGGCATCTAATTTAATTGCTTCTGTTCTGCTGCTTTGTGATAATACATAGCTGTTGTGATTAATAATAATAATGGATTGGATTTATATAGCGCTTTTCTAGGCACCCAAAGCGCTTTACAATGCCACTATTCATTCACTCTCACATTCACACACTGGTGGAGGCAGCTACAGTTGTAGCCACAGCTGCCCTGGGGCAGACTGACAGAAGCGAGGCTGCCATATCGTGCCATCTGCCCCTCTGGCCAACACCAGTAGGGTAAAGTGTCTTGCCCAAGGACACAACGACCAGGACAGAGAGCCCGGGGATCAAACCGGCGACCTTCCGGTTACAGATACGCTTCCCAACCCCCTGAGCCACGGTCGCCACGTATTATTTATGGCTCACTTTCTTCATGACTTTAAAAATGCAATTCCCTTTTTCACCACATGGTGGCAGCACATTTTTTCTGCTACCTGCACCTGAGCTGCGAGTCCGCCCTTCTCTGCTCTGCTTTTTTTTAACTTAAAATTCGAGGCAGTTGTGTTTGTCTTATTTGTAAAGAGACTGGTGCCTTGTTTAAGGATTTCAACATTAGGAGACACTATGAGACTAAACTTGCTGCAACATATAACAAGCTAACAGGGAGTGAGCGCGCTGAAAAAGTGAAGCAACTCCAAGCTGCTCTGGCTTTGCAACAGTGATTTTTTACGCGGGCCTGTGAGACACATGAAAATATCACGAAAGCCAGCTACGAAGTGGCTATGTTAACAGCTAAACATGGCAAAGCTTTCACTGAAGGTACGTTTGTCAAAGACTGTGTCATGAAAATGGTGGAGAACATTTGCCCCGAGAAGAAGCAAGAATTTCTGAATGTTTGCTTCAGACATTCACAGACAGCTGCGGGACAGAGGAGTGGAGTTGATATTTTTCATTAGCCTGTGATGAAAGCACCGATGCATCTGACACCGCGCAACTGCTGATTCTTTTACGAGGAGTCGACGACAAGATGAACGTGACAGAGGAGCTGCTGGATCTCAAAAGCCTTAAGGGTCAAACCAGAGGAATGGATTTATTCATTTCTGTTTGCGAAGCTGTTGATGATACGAAGCTACCATGGAGTGAAGTTTCTGGGATCATTACTGATGGTGCACCTGCCGTGGCTGGTGAGCGAAGCGGACTGTCCACACTGATCTGCAATGAAGTCAGTAAGGAAGCAGGTAACACTGTTAGACTTGACTGTATCATTCATCAGCAGGCTCTCTGTGCCAAACATCTCAAATTTGATGATGTTATGAAACCAGTAGCAAAGACAATCAACTGTATTCGCTCTAAAGCTCCGTACCACCGACAGTTTCAGCAGATTCTGCATGACATCCAGGCTGAATACGGTGACGTAATTTATCACAACGATGTGAGGTGGTCTGCACTACAGCGAAATTAGACAGTTTTTGGATGAGACGAGACAACCAATGGAAGAACTGTCTGATCCTGTATGGCTGGCAAATCTGGCTTTTCTGGTCGACGTTACGAAGCATCTGAATGCGCTGAATGTTAATCTTCAAGGAAAAGACGCAGTGGGGAGCCAACTATACGCTCACATCAAGGCCTTTGGACCCAAACTGTAACTTTTCCAAAGACACGTGTCCCTAACAGAGCCCTGTACCGCACACTTCCCAGCTTTGAAAGACGTTATTGACAGTTTCCCAGAGGACATTAATGTCCACGTGAAGAGTTACGCAACAGCTATCGCGTCTCTTTCTGGGGAATTTAACAAACGCTTTCAGGACTTTGCAGTTTTTGAAAAAGACATGCTGCTTTTCTCATCTCCCTTCTCCGTGGACCCTGATGATGCTCCTCTGCAGCTTCAGCTGGAGCTCATTGAGCTGCAGTGTGACGATGAGTGCCGCGGAAAACACCGGCAGTCTTCTCTTGTTGACTTTTATTGGCAGCTGGACAAAGACAGGTTTCCTGAAGTGCGATCACTTGCTAAGAAAAAGCTGAGCTTATTTGGTTCCAATACTTGTGTGAGCAAACATTCTCTGTCATGAAATTGAGATCCAGGATGAGTGACTCCCACCTGCTTGATATTTTGTGCATCTCAACCACTGCCCTCAAACCAGACCTGATCGCTTTACTAAAATCTCGATCTCAGTATCACCCCTCTCATTAGAGCAGGGATGTCCAAATTACTGGAGAGCTGCTATCCTGCATGTTTTGGGTCTCTTTCTGGTTTAGCACAGCTGAATCAAATGATGTCTCAGGCCTGTGCAGAACTTTGGTAAATGAGGAGATGTGCTGATGAGCCATTATTTGATTCAACTGCAAACCAGAAACAGAACTAAAACACGCAGAAGAGCAGGAGTGACATCCCTGCATTAGTCATGTGTTCCTGAACAGTAAAAAGAATAAAGCACACTAATGCAATTCACAAAAGGAAAATGTATTTTGTTTGTTTGTTTGTACATATTGTGTATATTTACATGTGTGTTTATTTCTTGTGGCAAGTGAACTTCCCAGTTGTGTAATCTTCCTGTGAAGATTTGAAAGATCTGATGTGAAAAACTTCTGGAAAGATCTTGTAAAAGTCAAGAGCAAAATTCACTTTTTTTTAAACTTTATTGATAACAGACCACTTTTCATTACTTATAACTCCTGTTTAAAATGTTCATGAGGCAACGATATTGCAAACTCATGGAAATTTAGGGTATTCTATACAGTTTGTTCAATGTTATCTGACTCTCCAGATATAAATGAAAGGCAGAATTGTGTCTTTAGAGTTGTTCATGCTTGCCTGAGTGGCTTTTATTTAGGTACATTTCCATTTTAAAAATAAAGGTAATGACTATTAAAATTGTTCTTCATTACGTTTTCACGTAACTTTGTTATGGAAAAAAATGTCAAAAGGAACCATTGGCCCCCGGGCATCTTCACTTCATAAAATTTGGCCCTCTTTGCAAGAAGTTTGGACACCCCTGAACTAGGCTGTTTGGTTAGCGTGTTAGATTGATGTGATTGAATGTGGATGAGAGAGTCGCACAAAAACACTCATACAAAAACAGTCTTGTTTGTTTGTTTTTACATACTATGTGCAACTAACATTTTTTTCATTTTCTTTGTTTTAAATTCAAAATTTTAAAAACTTTTCAATGACCTTTAGCTGCTCACGTGCTACAATAGACTGAAGTAGGGCTGCTCAATTAATCGAATTTTAATCTCGATTACGATCTGGGCTTTCAACGATCATTAAAAATGACTGAGCCGATTATTAGCCCCTCCCTCTTGCTTTACTCTCGCGCTGCTCCGTGTGGCAAATCGAGCGCACCTCTCTGCATTTCGAACACGTGTCACAACAATTAAGAGCAGCGGTCCCCAACCTTTTTTGCACCACGGACCGGTTTATGCCCGACAATATTTTCACGGACCGGCCTTTAAGGTGTCGCAGATAAATACAACAAAATAAAACTAGTACTGGTAACGAAAAAAAGAAGATTTATTCATAACACACTGAAAAGACCCAGGAAAACTGAGTTAACGATAAAAATGATAACAAAATAACGCTGAAAACCGATAAACACCCTGAAAACTATACATTTCACACCTGAGCCTCAACTCTCGCGGCCCGGTACCAAACAACTCACGGACCGGTACCGGTTCGAGGCCCGGGGGTTGGGGACCGCTGATTAAGAGGACTCGAGGGAAGCTCAGAAAGCTAAGCAGAAGTTATTTGGAGAGGACAGTGACTATTTTTAAATAAATATCGTCAAATAATCGAGATCTCAATTTCAGTGAAAATAATCGTGATTATCATTTTTGCCATAATCGAGCAGCCCTAGACTGAAGTTCACGCTATGTGCATTTGCTGTTCTCTCTACAACACCATACTCTTATCTGATCTTACTGCTGGAGCATGATCTGTAACTGTGCATCAGCCAATCAGTGACACAGATGCACAGTTACACGTCCCCATCAGTATTATGTAACTCTAGAACATGCATTAGTGTGCACCGCTGCAGCTTCCTTCTCCGTCACTGTCCTGTCTATTCTGATACTTGTCTGCTTTTACTGATACAACACATGTGCAAGTACTACTCCTGTGTCTGTTTCTTCCTGAAGTTGTAGTGCTGAACTGTTGCCTTAATGATCAACTTTGATTATAGAGTCAGAGTAATCTGCTTTTCATCGATCATATCTTTAAAACAAAGCATGAACTGTTTGGATTTTATGACAACTGTAGGACGTTATCTCTTTGTAGAATTGTAATGTAACAACAATGCTACACGTGAATACTGTGTCGAGATCATAGACTACTTGTTTTTGTCAGTCTTTGGTTATTTTTAGTAGAAAATGTTGCAAAGCAAGCAAACTGTAAAGTCTTTTTACAAAAAAAATGTAAAAAAAAAAGGTGCAACCTTCTACCTTAGGTACAAAGTGTGGCAACCAAACAGTGAAACAGGTCCTTCCTAATGAAGCTCTAAAAACCAGCGACATCGCCCACAAAAATAGAGAAGCAACGTGAAAGAGACATGAACAGAATGCAGCTTGCACACTTTACAGGTATATATGTAAATGATAATGAAAAGTTATTTTAATTGTGTGACATTGTTGTGACATTACACACATTACACCCCCCCCCCCCCACACACACACACACAAAAAGCATGAATTTAGTGCTAATGCATACACACATCCACTAAAAAGATTTCATTGTATAGTTATTTACAAGTGTGGCCTGTCCACAAAAAGCCATGTCGTCATCATTTTGCATTTTCTTTTCCCCTTTGCATGCTGAGATCACAAGGCCTGAACCGAAAGTCTGTCCAGTCATTCTGTAAAAATCAGGCGTCACTTAGTTCAATCATTAGGTAGTAAGAAGTGGAGTGAACTGTTCTTCTTCTGCCGTGTGACAGGAAAACCACATACACAGTGCTTGCTGGCATTATCTCTTTATTACATCATGGCACCTCTTTCTGTTTGTTTCTGTTCGCTCCCCTCAGCTCGTGTCCCAGGTTCCCTTCATACAGAAACGTTCAGAGACACACAGAGTAAATACAGCAACAATTAAAAAGTGCTAAAACTGCAGAGCTAAGGTAATATACAGTGGGTTGTGTATATGTGGATTATATTTACATAGTGAACAGAGGTTCATAAAAACAACTTTGCCCTAAAAATAACAAGATTTCTTAAAAAAACATAAAAAAATCTTCCCACAGCTGAATACACAGCAAAAAGATGCATTTGCATTAGTCGGTCAACCACCTCTGTGAGATTGATGCAGAGGATTAACAAGCCTCAGTTCTGACTATGACTTAAAAGCCTGACTGTGAACTAATTCAGCTTAATCTGACTGTTGTTCTGCTCCGTCCTGAATACTGAGAGCCATAAACTGCAAACAAAGCAACCACTTGTGGCTGCAAGAAGTCTAGGAAACAGTCCTCAGCCCAAACCAAACACTTGATGACTTCATTTGCTCTCATTATGGGCCATGCTAAATAAAATATCAAGTCCAACTTTGGTCATTCTAAGTGCGAGTATAGTCATTATACTCGCTCATTTACTCAGTCATTTTTGACCTAAGTCCCAACCAGACGTTTTCATTATCCACTGATAACTCTGTTGTCACACCCCCCCCCCTCAGGTTAAGTCAGAGCTTCCCAAAGTGTGGGGCCCGCCCCCTAAGAGGGGCGCAGAGCCATTGCAGGGGGGGCGCGGTATGAAAAAGGAAAAAAAAAGAAAAAGGAACGCTTGGTCACTGCTAGCATCATGGACAGGTTTTTGACGGGGCTCTCACACAAACGCAAAGCAGGAGATGAAGCGTCGCTGAATATGTTTCCAAACCAACTTCATTCTAAGCCAAAGACTAGAAAATATGGTGAAGCAAATCTTCCCTTTGGCTTCACCTGCACAAGTGCCGAGGTAGGTCTCCCTGCAGGATTGGTTTTCCCTTCGTCGGGAGCAGCGCTGGGCTCTCCAAATCACGGACAAACAGGATCCCACATTCTTGATTTTTAGTTCACAAACACTTCTTGCAATGACTAACTGCTCCTGACATTTTGGAGATGTTAGCTCTTTATACAGTAAAGTTACAGCTGGATACAAATAACATCAGGCTGATCCTGCAGCGATTTGTTCCCCCGGTTCAAATCACGGACTAACAGGATCCCACAGCTGTTTATGTTTTTGAACCTATTTTGCACAGAGAGGCATTTTTTGAAAAATGTACTGACAGCAATGTTAAATATTATTACACAGGAAAGAAACAACTACACGTAAAATAATCACCCCGTGACGCCTCTGCCTTTGTAAATGGAGGGACAGTAACTGCATTTGTATATGTAAGCGTGTAAAACCTGCAGACAGTCAGATTAACAGGATTTTGTTTCTATCTGCCATTCTGCAGTTCATCTCATGTAAACAATAACGTGGCCACAGCGTGACGTGAAAACAGGCACATACCTCTGACGTTGCGTGACAAACTCTATTCCTCGTCCACACGTAAACACAAAAAAGGAGTTTTAAAAAATCTCTTCATGATTAGTCGATTTTTGTTGTTTTTTCCCTTTTGTGAAAAATAAAACTGAGATTTTACAAGCATCAGTTGTTGGACCTTTATTGTCCAGGTTATATATTAATGAGACTGATGAGAGTTGCATAGGAACTCAAACACAGTACATTGGCTAGACTCGTCATGCGTAAAACCTAACATTTAAAAACCCCAACGATTTATGAGGTTATCACATGGCTGCATGTTCTGGATACGTGGGTGAAGGGAGGAGCTGAGCTGTGAGCCGATCACTACCTCGTGGTAAGTTGGAGGACGCTGGACGGACCTGGCGCCCCCAAACATACAGTGGTAATGTACAGATGATGAAAATAAAATATACCTTAGAACATGCCAATAAAAAAGGGGTTCAACAGCACATCGCCTAAAACATATAAATAATTTAATCACTGCAGAAGAAAGGCATCATGGAAAAATGAATAAAGTGTGGTATAAGTTAGTCTTTATTTTTTTAATTTTAGCATAACGACTGTGAAAGACCAAGCCAATCACTGCCTTTACTTCAAAACTGATAACATTGATAATTTAATTAATATTATTAGAAAAAGTAAAAAGAACTGAGGGGGGTGGGTGCATCTGTTTTATTGATCAGATCAAGTTTAATTGACTTGGTGTGTTCCTTGTTCCTGAGCACTGTGCATACATACAGATACATTTATTTAAAATATATTTCTTCTACCTTGTATAGTGTACATTTTAGGTTATGCTGCATCTATTTATTCCTGCTCTTTCCACTTTGCTGCTGGAATAGTGTGAATATTCCCCTGTGGGACAATTAAATGCTTCTTTATCTTATCTTCTCCTGACAAGTATCACAAGAATTTTCATTAATCGACAAACAAACAGCCAATTCACTCTTCCACAAGGACTTCCAACCCCAAAGTGTAAGAGCTAGGCTACTATGTGACACACAAAGCAACATTAGACACACAAATTATTTAAAAGTCCCTCTGATTACATGAAATAGGTCCCAGGAAGATATCGCTGGAATACATATAGACAAGTGAGATAAAACATGTTCCTGAACACACACACACACACACACACACACACACACACACACACACACACACACACATACAAGATAAACAGCATAATCATGTTCCCCCCAGACACTGATGAATAATGCATATGGAGCCTATTGCCCTGGCAACCAGGTAATCAGATGGCCCACTGTGTGTGTGTGTGTGTGTGTGTGTGTGTGTGTGTGTGTGTGTGTGTGTGTGTGTGTGTGTGTGGGATCACAGTCAGGGAGCATGAGTGATGGGCTTTGTTCCTCTGTGCCGAACTATGAAGAGGCTGTCAGCATCTCACCTCCAGCATGAAAGGTGTGCACCCATGGATTTGGAAGCTGGGCTGCACCTGTCACTATTCTCAAACCTCGGGGCTTTTATGTCTCATACTACAGCATAATACATAAAAAAGGATTCATCTTGAATATCCTGGATATCTCCTGAATATCTCATGTAAATTAGCCCCTTTCTACACAAAGTCTATCATATGTAGACGTAACAATGCATCATGGGGATACAGAACAGTCTGAGACAGATCTCAGCTGTTTCCTTTATCTGAACAGGAAGAATCAACACTACACCAGCTATCACAGCACATCGAAGCTGGAGAGGAAATTCATTAATACTGTGAAGGAATATTAGCTCCTGGCATCATATTTAAGACAACCGATGCTCCACAATTTGGAGTGTGTAGTGGGTTTCATTTAATTTCATTCTTTCACAGCTTCAAGTAGGAGCTTTATCCTTGTTTCTTACCCAATCATAAAATTTACAGGATGATTTGGAGTTCGTTGCTGCAGAACTTGTTGCAGAAAGCATTTCTCAACTATGACACCTCCTTTTAAAACTACATGGCTTTCACAAAGATGGCTCACATATGTCCCAACTCAATCAAACTTCGTCTAACCATAGGTCTACTGTGGAACAGTTCTTTTCTGCCAACACTACATGTTCCTCAGTAGATTTTAGTTTAGCCTTTAGCTTCTTCCTGTTGCAAGACTTCAGCCTGTTCTCCGCGGCACAGATCCATGTAAAATGCCTTGAGGCAATTGTTCCTTTGATTTGGCACTATGCAGATAAAATGGAATGGAATTAAATTCTAACCGTACTGAACTCATTCAGACAAACACAGAGAGTCTTTGTCTTCTCTTGTCCATTTGTATTGTGTAGACAAGCAGCATTTTGGGGCTCTTAGGGTGTTTTCAAACACATATAGTTCAGAATCAAGTGATGCGCTTGCAAACTTGTAGCTTTTTCCTGTTGTTTGGTTTGTTGTCCACAGTACACAGAAAAATCCAAGTGAACCAAAATGCGTCACTACAAACCACGTGAGAATGTTCAGTCCACTCATTGGTCAGGTGTGTTTGGGGTACGAACAACAAAATTAAATACAGGAAGAAGGTCCTGTGCTCTGGACAGTTACACCTTCCCGTAATGAGAACATAAAGCTATGTGGCTCTGGTACTTGTAACGCACATTTACATTTGGAAGTTGGTTGGATTACGTTCACACCACAAACTAACTGCTCTGGAGTTTTTGAACCACTTTCTCCACACGGTCTCAGTGCGGCTGTTGTCCATACCCGAGTTCACACCGGACCAAACACAGCAGGTGTGAAAACACTCTTTGTCCAACCAGTTTCCCTGACAATGGTTGGCAGGCTGGCCCATCCTTTTGGCTTGCATCGGTTTTTGTAGGGCTTCAATCAGCTGTGTTGGCAGTTAAGTAGTCTTTGCTACACAATTAATTAATTAGCATTTGCTACAGAAATGCAAGAACAGCACTAATAAAAAATCTTTTGTAGTTTTGATTTGTTATTTTGTGTTTTTGTGCTTGTGTTGCACTTATACGTGGAGTGGAGAATCTTTTATTTTTAAACCAATGAGCAAAGAATCTGAAGTATCCTGGATTGTTAGCTAATAAAAAATTAAAATGTAATAACAGTTGGCTTTTAAAGTGAATTAGCTGAAACAGTAGCAGCTGTGTAGTACCAATTAGATGTTTTTTTTTAAAAAGGGGGGGGAAAGTGCATAACAGCGTTTATGATTCATGGCTTCTTTTCTCACTTGATTTTAGCTGTTGGTTGATTCATCCATCTCTCACGTCAGACAAGAGTTCATGTGCTCCAGCAGCGTTTCACACATTCCATGACCCCAGTGCTCTACAAGCAGCACCTGCTACATTTTGGCAGCCACACAAACATCTCATATGTGCATGGAACACAGATTCTCTCTAAACGGAGCCAGCGCCTGCTGTGCTGAGCTCAGCTGCCAGCGACTGGCACTGACTGGGTGAGAGCAGCACCAAGTCCGTCTCCTTAGCGACAATACAACTACAAATGGGGATTGTTGTTGAGGTATCAGAGGGAAAGGAAGGGGAGCAGGGAGGAGGTCGGGCTAATAACTTCTAATCTCTTAATCATGATGGGTTATGCTTAGAAGATGAGGCCTGCAGGGGGCGCTACTGAGTCTGTGTGTACAGTGTGCCAAAGTGTAGGTCTGTAGGTGGGGATGCTAAATTTGATATTTAATCAAATTTGAAAAAATGAGTTTGCAAAAGCGTACATTTGACTGTGGAAAAAAAACAGCATCACATGCTCCCACATGGCAGTACCATGTGATATGACAATACAACTTTTGGGAGGGTGTGAGGCCATTCCAACCCCCCCCCCCCTTGGTAGAAGCACATATTTCAATGGTTCTAAGGTAGTTGTTGTTCTTTTTTTTTTACTTGTGTCAGTGAGTAGTAAGCACCTACTGGAGCTGTCAGTGCTCCAGTGTACTACAGTGCTCTTGTGTACCAGTGACTAGGCTCAGTTCAAGCAAATGTGCTTAAATACAAGTTATTTGGATGCGTCACCACTTGTCCGTCTGGACGGAGACTCAAAATCTCACCCCCAGATTACAGGAAGTTGGTTAAGGTGTTCAGAAATGACTCAGAAACCACCAAGGCTCAAGCCTGCCATGGAACGGAAACTGCTGGAATACCAGCATCATGATTTTTCTCCCCATACATCGAGAGAGTGCCAGCCATGAAAAAAAAAGCCTCTGTGTCAAAATCGATATTTGCAGCTGCCAACAACAAGCCAAATGGCTTCTGGAGAGAGGTTTTATGGTCAAATGAGACAAAGATTAAACTGTTTTGTCACAATGAAAAGAGAAATGTTTGAGGCGAGGCCAGGTTTTCAGACCGAACAACAATCTACCAACTGTCAATATAATGTTGGTAGTGTCATATTGTGCAGGTGTTTAGCTGCCAGCGGCAGTGGTACATAATGAAGAAGAAGGACTACCTCCAAATTCTTTAACTTCAGCTCAATAGTTGGGTGGTGTTTTCCTAGAGGACAATGATCCCATCAAAAGTGTTTTTGAAATGAGCAAAGCAGGCTAGCATTAGGTTTCTGGAATAGCCTGGTCAACTCATTGTCATTGGTGAATGGATTGGTTCTTATATAGTGCTTTTCTACTATACCTGAGGACTCAAACCACTTTATACAATCTGCAGCAGATTTTTCAAGTTCTTTATATCTAACATAAACACACATTCATACTCCCATGGATCAGAGAGCAGCTTGGGGTTCTCTTGCAAGGATTCCAAGGATATCTGGCATGCAGACTGGAGCATCCAGGGATCAAAGCACTAACTTTCCAATTAGTAGATGAGCTGCTCTACCTCCAGAGCTACAGCCACCCCTTGTTCGGAGACTGATGAAATCCTTCATGGGCACAATGAAGAAGGAAGCATTTACATACACAAAAAGAGAGAAGGAATGTGTCAGGATGCTGTGGGATTTGGAAGGGAAAATGCTAGCCCACAAGTCCCTTTATCTCTGCTAAGCTGTAGGCACCACAGTAGCTTGTGTTCAGCATTCTTTACTTATGACACAGCTGTGTCGGCACACAGCCAAATGTCGGGCTGTGAGGGGTGGAAGACCTACACACCAACCATCCATCAGTTTACTACAAAGTCTGTTATGGTATCCACCACATCACTGGTGAACCAGTAAGAGTTCAACTGAATTCTGTTTTATTTACATAGTGGCCAGAACTATTGCGTCAAGTAACTTTAGATTCTATCAAAAGAGTCTAAATATTAGAAAGAAAACCCCAACAATGATGAGGAGGCGAACCAGTTTTCATGTTATTTATCTTTGGCCCTTCTGTGTTTTGTTGTTATTTTGCTAATAAATTAATAAACACTAATTCAACACATTTATATATTTTTATTTATATTTCAGGAGGATTTTATTATTTATCTTCATTTAGGAGAAAGTCAGGCCTGATAATGCCTTGCACATAAAAAAAAGATTCTCCAGAGTCTGGAATATAGCTGGTTTGTTTACAGCTTATTTATTTTATTTACCATCTCATCAGTACATGGTGCTATCATGTACTATCAGATGCTTGAGTCAAGATATTGGGATGGTTTTAAACATGGAAAAATTGGATCAATGCATCCTGTCAGAAAGAGACAAGAGAAAGATTTAAATGTTATTTCTACACTAAAGAGAAGCAAAATGAGAGAAATTTGATCTTTGTTTCTAGTTGTTTCTAGTTAATAGAAATATAATGTCACATCTGCTACTAGCTGTGTTTGAAAGTGTACAAACCTGATGATACAAACTCCCAAGAAGTCCGCAGTTGTTTTCTGAGGATAAGGAAGTAATTTGGAACTAGGGCTGAACGATATATCGCATTTGCGATAATATCGCGACATGATCAAGTGCAATTTTCTAACCGCAAAGGCTGCGATTATACTGCGATTATATTATACAATTCATGGGCTGCATCCTCCTGAGGCCGCATTTGTAGACCGATTACGTCACAGCGACGCGCCGAAGGCTGTCCAAATTACTACCATATCCCAGAATTCATAGCGCGGCCCAGCCAAACTCCAGTTTCCAGCAATGGCGGCCGCTACTAAGTTTTAAAATTACTCATACTAATCTTTCTGGGTCACAAAATAAACTTTTAACATATTTTCAGGCGAGAAAGTAGTTGTGTAAACATCAAATATCTGCTCGGTTTATCAAGATATCCCATATTTGCAAAAGTGCTTCGACGTTTTCAGAGGCGTCTGCTACCCACCAGCTCGACAGCTAGCCGGGAGCTCGAGGGTTACTGATGCGGCCGAGAACGGCACAACTCCCGGCACATCATTTTCAGATCACCGCGGAGTTTCGCTGCTCGGGTTAAACGTGATATATAAGTCACTTAGACAACCTAAAAATGTTATTGTTGGGCTTTTTTCAGTGTTTTGTTTGTTCGTGAGTAAATCGGTTTGGCTGAGATTAAAGTTATTAGATTAGATAAAATAAAACTTTATTAATCCCCCGGGTGGGTTCCTCCTTGGTTTTCACACAGCTGACTAAACGTCAAACAGAAAACTTATTAAACAGAAGTATGAGACAGTCGAGAATTTACACCAGTGTCTGGTTATATTTTAGATAGCAAGAAGCAGACGGCCGAGTTTATTAAACTCCACCGAGACAGCGGTGACGCTAATCAGAACTAGACCGTCCAATTTCACGCCTTTAAACTTTAAAGGCGTGTTTGTGTGTGTGTTTATACAATTGCTATTATGTTTGCACTTTATGTGTAATGTTACTGACTGCAGAGATCAGTAAGATGTGTGTATTTTTTATTTATTAGTTTTATTTATTTAATATTATTTTTTAATTGAATGACTGTCTAGTAGTTCACAGATGTCGAAAAACTGAGTGTGGTAAAGCCACTGATTTTGTTTATGTATATTTCTGCAATCTGCACATTGTACTGACTTTCATTTTAATGTTTACACCAGGGTTCCTTGTCAGCACTTTATGCTCAGATGTTTGTAAGCTAAAAATAAACTATTGTGTATGTTCAAATATACTGTTGTGATTGAAGAAGTTAAATAAAAATGTCAGTCATCAATTCATGCATCACCTCATGTCATCATAACAGAGGTCTGTCTTCCAGGAAAGAACAGTTTAAAATTAATGTAATATAGTATTGGCCATACTATATGATGTATTGCTTGTCTTTGTTTAATAATACAGAAGACAAATACCTTAAAAAATAATCGCATATCGCATCGCAATCGCAATATTGGGGCAAAAAATCGCAATTAGATTATTTTCCATAATCGTTCAGCCCTATTTGGAACTTATCTCAAAAACAGCTGGAAACCTATGTGTCTGTCACAATAAACAAAGCAGTGTTGGCTCAATATATTTTATGTATTGATCTGTTGTGCACTGAATTACTCAGCAACTGAAAAAGCCTGAGGCACTGAGGCATATTGTTACAGTGATCTTTAACAATCTGTTTTCTTTCCTTGTTTGTTTGGAGATTTCTAGAAAATTTGTTTCATCATAATTCTTGTTAGTCAGATCTAAAATAAAATAGCATTGTTTAGACTTGCAATGTGCAATGCTGTGGGTGTCATCGTTTCATAAACACTATTGTTGAGATGAGACAACAGCAAAAGTGGCCAGCAGGTGTCACTGTGGAGAAAGGCGCCCAATTGTTCTGGAAACTCGATGCAACTCCAGCACAACTGCTTCAAACGTTTCAGTGTTTCACAAAACACTGCTTTGTCCATCACTAGGGAACACACAAGGACATGTTAGCAGTCACGCTGACAGGGAAACTACAACTATATACAAACACAAATATGCACTCTGGGGACAATCAAGAGAGCAGACCATAAGACGATTGTGGATTTGTGTTATCTCGGCATTTTCACATTTTTCTGTTCCAGGTGCAATGTTTGTTTTTCTTTGTGTGATATCCTTTTATTATGTTTTCTCCTATTTTCTCCCCCCTTCCTTTTTCTGCCTGTCAGCTTAGTCACTGTCATACTACACATATACTGTAATAACTGAAATTACAGTAATGGTTCTCTCCATCTCCTTAAACAATAATAGAAATGAATAAATACACAGATAAACAAACCACACAAACAAGAGGAGACCTCATCTTGGAAAAGCAAAACTACATTTGGCACAACATCACATTAGGAGTTTAATTTTGTTTGCAAAGCTGCCAAACGAGAATTAGGATTTTTTTTGTGGTAAAAAATAACTGGTGGTGAAACAAGGTGGGCAGGAGCCAGGATAAGCTTTCAGGTGAGCAGCTCGAGCGAACACCAGTGTGAGTGGATCCCATTGATTGATACATGAGCTGCTAGTTAATATATCAGAAGGTCACACAGGCATCTGCCAGCTAGAAGTGATCTCAGTGAGTATGCAGCTTAACAGAACAAGAGAAATAACAAAACTCGGCGTACAATAGTAATCAAAACGAAACTAAAAACTCAGTAACTGGAAATCTCAAACTGAGCTGCAAGCAACCCAAAGGTGAGTTAGAAATCATCACCATGTAGTTTGCAAAAAGCATAATCCCAAGATGATTGAAGCAGACAGCTTTGTCCCCTTGGCTGTGCCTGAAATCCACAAAACCTATGAACAGAGCTCTCAGTGCAGTTGTAAAGGGAAAAATATAAGTTTACAATGTTTGGTAAGTGTGACCAGGATGAAAACAGCATTGCTCCTCCTAAATATTCAAACTCATGATGTCATGGATCAGCTTCATATCTTGTGGATTAGGACTAGTGGTGCAACGGATCACGGTTGATCCGTAATCCGAACCGATCCCACTCCACGGTTCGGCACGCACGTGATGCGAAGATTCGAAAAAGAAGAAAAAAAAAAAAGTATGTGTATGGGTATGCGGTATTTAAGCAGCCCTTTCCTGCCCAGTCCGACCGGGCTAAAGCTATTACAAAAGCTACTGGGGTGTTTAGCTGCAGACGGGAGGCCGTATGATGAACGTGCTTGAGCCACGCTACGCGTCCACTTCAGTGGCAAGATCGTTCCAAGCATGTATGAGCAGGAAAAGATTTAAGTTATGGCTGAACTGTCCCAGGCATCTTCTGTTGCCCAACTACAAATGGGTGGACCTCCAGGGCAACGGAAAGCTACATGACCGCTCATTATGTCACAGCGGAGTGCGATATAATGAGCTCTATGTATTATTGTAGGGTCTACCTTACAATATAAAGCGCCTTGTGGCGACTGTTGTTGTGATTTGACGCTGTATAAATGAAACTGAATTGAATTGAAGTGAGTGGTAGATGCAAAGCCCTATACTGCCCTATATTGTACCATAATTTGTTTTTATATAATTTCGTGGAATAAGTATTGAGTTGAATGTTATTAACAGGCAAAAAATACTTCACTATGTAAATAAGTAAATGCTAAATTTTTGTCTTTTTTCTTTTTTTGTTGATCCAAAAAACTGATCCGATCCGTGACTTAAAACCGTGATCCGATCCAAACCGTCAGATTTCTGATCTGTTGCACCAATAATTAGGACCCAAATACAGGACTCAGACTCAGTGAACTCAAACCTTAGTCCAAAACATTGGCAGAGCAGGGACTCCAAGTGTCCAGGACACAACATAAAACATCAGGAGGAAGTTATACGTAACACAAAACACAGAGAACAATCGCTGTCAAAATAAAACAGGAAGTAAAATACAACTAAACTTGGGGACCAAGATCAACTTGACAGAGGAGAAATGGACACACGAAAACAGAGAAACAAGACTGGAACACAAAAAGGGACTAACTAAATACTACCTAGCAGACACCCAACCCAAAAATAACCTAAGATGAAGGATTGCTGACAGATATAATAAACAACACGAAGGAAGATATAAACACTGCAGCCAATGTTGCAAAAAACAAAGCAAAACAGGAAACAAGACTAAAACACATCACATCACTGGCCTGATCATCAAAGCCAAAAGCAATCATAAGCCTACCCTTAAACATGAAGTGACACATCACTTCATGCTTAAGGGTTTGTAAATGAAGCATGGCAGACCCGACAACATATTCGCACTTTTCAGCATGCTTTATTACAGTTTTTGTTTCTTACAACTCTCGGCTGCAGCTTTTCAGCTGTCAGCCACACACAACACCAACAACAACAACTTCAGTCAGGACCGAGTACAGACAGGGCAGGCGTGACGAGCTGATCCGGCGCCACACACTACGCCCCGCCACACGATGGTTTCACGCCATCAAATTAAGCCATTACTAAAAAGCATTTTAGCAAAAGTTTACAAAACCATTTGATGTATACATCAATATATATGAGGTAAGAAGCAAAGCTCCTTCAATCTGTACTCAGTCTGAAGAGTGACTGCTCTGGCCACCCTGTTACATCTCATAGGACAAAAACTACGAGGTAGAGAGCCGACTTCCTAACTGTGCATTTCTTTGTGTACGTGTGTCAATAGTCAGCTGTTAGCATGGCAGCTGTACCCACAGGGATGTGGGACCTCTGCCTAGCAGAGGTCTCACCTACTGGGGCCTCTGCTAGGCGTTCCCAGCACACTACACGTTTAGGTGCACCGGGTCTGTCCAGCGTCCTCCCCCGCCACCTGATCCAACTCACCACCAGGTGGTGATCAGTTGACAGCTCAGCCCCTCTCTTTACCCGAGTGTCCAGAACATATGGTCGCAGGTCTGGTGATACGATTACAAAGTCGATCATCGACCTGCAGCCTAGAGCATCCTGGTGTCTAGTTTCTTTATTGCTTTAATTAGTTTAAACTAATTTTAATCCACCAATAAAACTACTTCTCAAGAAAGGAGTAAACGAGGTTGTGTTTTGCTTGCTAAGAAATTACTACGTTTTTAAAAAAATGCATATATAAAAACAATTTTAAAGATACATACTTGGGAGCAGAACCAATGGGTGTGGTGCTCTGACCCAAAAATACGAAACATAAATCGCATAGTCCCGAGAGAAAGACTAAGATATTGTTGGTTTGGGTCTCTTTGTGATATATATTAATGTAGCGCAATTTTTCCAACAGTGTGCTATTAGGTCAGCCTGCTGTATCTAAAGCTTCTCCCAGTTAGGCATAAGCATCTGGAATTTGTTTAACCATATATCTTTAAGATGAACCACAATCATATTAGTCATGCACAACAAAGCCCTATTATGTGGAATGTTGGTCTTAGTGACAGCCGGATTCTGCCGGAGGTTTCTTCCTGTTAAAAGGGAGTTTTTCCTTCCCACTGTCACCAAAGTGCTTGCTCATAGGGGGTAATATGATTGTTGGGTTTTTCTCTGTATGTATTATTGTAGGGTCTACCTTACAATATAAAGCCCCTTGAGGCCACTGTTGTTGTGATTTGGTGCTGTATAAATGAAATTGAACTGAAAATTCCATCTGAGCCTTCAAAGCACAATGACACAATGGCTCCGTTAAACCTAGAGTACTGTGAGCGTCCTGAGGCTTAATAAGGCTTTACCTGGAAAACACATTATAGAAAAAATGGAGCCATGATAACAACAGACATAGACAACGACATGTTTGTTCAAAAGACCGGTGAAAAACAGCTGGTGTGTGAGAGAGAGTGTGTGTGTGCGCTCAGTGGGTAAAGTGTATATCTATCTTTGTGCTGCCTTGACACTAACCTTCGAACTACACTGGAGCATAGAGACACAGCTCACTGGAGCGCCCAATGCAAATATGCATTCTGGTTGAAACTCTTAGAAATGACTGAAAAACATCTGTACACAAGGGATTCAACATGATATTCTGCTTTCCGTGCCACAGATGCAGCTTAGACAAAGCAAACAAACACATTTAGAACGTCCACCTGTGTTAGCATAGCACCTAGTTAAATCAATGTAAAACTGAAGAAGAAAACTAAATATAAGAAACAAAACAAGACAACACAGTTGATTTTGTGCGTGAGCCCAAGTTTTTAAAGTCTTAAAAAATAGCCCTGATATAACTGTGATGTCGTCTGGGTGATCTAATTGCAGCCATTGAGAGTCGAAGGTTATACAACAAATTGCTTTATGGAAACACTTGAGTGAAGTTCATATTATTCATTCTGATCTTTGCAATCCACCACGTCTTGAGCGAAATATTTAGCTCTTTAGCTGCTAAGCGCTTTACTATGATTACTATACTTGTATCTGGGTCTGTAGCTTCTGGAACAATGAACTAAAAATGAAATAAAACAGGCAAAAACATTTTTTAGGCTACAGTTTTTAGTGGTTTCATCTCTTTCTGTGACAGTAGTCGCAGACTGGAGTGATTTTCTTCAATTTTCTCACTATTTATTTATTTTTTTTAAATCCCTGCTCATCAGCTTCTCTCCCGATCAGACTGCGTACCTATCAGATTTGACCGTTTTGTCACGTTTCACTGCTGCACTAAACAATCCAAGCCAGTCTTTCAGAAATAGCAGCTGAGTTGCTCTAATCTGCCTTGACAAGTACACCAACACCCTAATTACATAACCTGGTGTTGCTTTAAGGGTAGGAGAGAGGGCTTTATTTGTATGTGACTGAATGTGGCTCGAGCTCAATCACACAGATTGAAACACAGTTAACTACGAGGTAATGATGTGATGATGGAGGAGATTTTGGCTGTAGGGGAATTAATGTGGGCTGTGAAATAATAGGACAATCCATCAAGGTACTTATGCTAACAATGTGGGATTAGCAGGGTTTACCAATCGTTTGTATTTAACATCCTAAGATTAATAGAGACAGCTGATAGAAGCTGTAGTTTTACATCAGACAATATCAAGGTCAAAGAATGATTTCAAACTGGTACCAGTTATGGTAGATCAAATTTCACAACAGAAAAGATAGACAGAGAGAGAATATGACATGAACTGCTTATCTGAGAGAGGTCATGCTTTTGTTTATTCAGCCTTATCACACAGACCAGAGGTCAGTAGATGAGTTGGAGCTCATTCTCTGAAAAATCAAAGTCCAATTCGGCTAGTAAAAGGATCAGGACACACACACACACACACACACACACACACACACACACACTGTGGATTGACAAATGAGAGGATGCAGTTTTCACCCTAGAAAACTCTCTTACCCACCTAAGACCCAAACTCTTTCATGGTGTGCACTTTTAATTTCTCTTTGCTATTTGGGCTGATTGGAACCTGATGAATGTAAAAACAAAAAAATTACCTGATTTTTTTTAACCTGGTTTTTGTTTCTGAGAAAGGATTATATAATTCTATAAGAGCAGAAGCAATCAAAAGTGACAACTTAATATCTAAAAAGTAGGGCTGGGCCATATTATACCGTTCACGGTAATACCGGTATAATGTTAGGCAACGATAGGAAAATGAAATATCGCGATAGAATGGGAGTAAAACGCGCATGCGCAGTGCCTTTGTTTTCATACGCACATGGCCGATTGTTGAGTGAAACAGATGAACCAGCATTGGTTTGTAAAAATGGTGCAACTTCCGTGATGTGGAACTGGTTTGGTGTTTGTCCGTCAGATACACAACAAAGCACATTTTTTTGCAGAACATGCAAGCGGCCGTTGTTATTGTCGTATTTGTCGGACTAAGATGCTCTTAAATCTGGGAGTAATCTGGGTCCTAAACTCCGTATACTTCAGGTCAAACAACACTGCAGCATCACTTAGAGTTAAAAACTGTCTAAATTCTTTCATCTTTAATAAAACGATCAGCATTGCTGCTTTACCAGGTGTAACTATAAAGTTTAACTTCCAGGCATCCATGAAAACAAAAGTTATTACATTTAACGGAGTTAGAAGTTAGCAGGAAGCTAGCGGAAGTTAGCTCGCTAGTTTCGCTAGTTACCTAAGCATGATATAGCATGTTCTGACTGAGAGATTTCTGAAAAAAATCAAACGTACAGCTCTGCTATCACTTCCAACATAAATGAAGACAGGAAACTAAACAGCAGTGATGTTTGTAGGGTTACTGAAGTTGGGCTAGCTGGTATATAATGATGTGCTACGTGATCGCTAGCGACACAGCTATGTTAGCATAACATAAACAGTGAAGCTGGAGGACGAACACTAACACTTTTCCACTTATAAAAGTTAACGTGAAGGTTCTTCATGGTTAGAAACAAATGCAATCGCATGGCAGGATGCTGTAAACGGACCAAACTTCAGTCAGGAGAACAACTGAGATAATCCATCCACAATACGAGGTTAGTCATTAATATACTGCAACAACATGGGAATAGAGCAGCTGCCAGAGAATTCAACATTAATGAATCAATGGTACAGAAGTGGAGGAAGCAAGAAGAATGAGTTTAATAAAGTTTGATTTATCTGACTGCTTTGTTTCGCTTAATGTGCCTTATAATCCCGTGCACCTTATGGTCCGAAAAATACGCACTGCACACTGCAGTTTAATGTTGCAAAGCACCTCTTTTTAACTTCAGTGGATATTATACATGGTTATGCTCAGTATATGTCAGCCCATTTCTACTGGAAATGCCTTTTGGTTAAACTTTCAGCAAGGAATTTGCATTTGCACTGTTACATTTTTATAAAGCTTTAATGTACATAAAAACCAGCTTCTTGTTTAAGTGAAAATAAATGGAAGGTTGTCTTTTTGCGCTAGTAATGTTGTGGAGTTGTATTTTGTCTCGCATCAATTATATCGTCGGTTATATCGTTATCGCAAATTTTCGAATATATATCGTGATAAATATTTTTGGCCATATCGCCCTGCTCTACTAAAAAGCATTTTAAAAAAGTCCCTGTGAGCACTGTGACCTCACAAAGGTAAAGTGAGCTCATTACACATCCCGACTGTCTCATATGACAGGCTTTATGGTGTTTGTATAAATTCTTCCAACATTTTCTGGTATCCATGAACAAAAACAGCTACAGTGATGTGATGTCAGCAGCAGCTCTAATCCGTCATAAGGGTCTTAGCTACCACTGGGCAGTCTATCTCAGTTATGTAAGGAGATTTACAGGCACTCTGCCATAACACCACACTCTGCAGTTACCGTGATCAAGTTTATCAGAGCCAATACTGCCTGTATATGTCCCCTGGCTGTATAATGCTGGAGCATTATATTTAAAATCAATGAAAACTAATTTGGACTCATTAGTCAAAGCTTAGCTTCCAGTGTACTCTGTTCAGCCTTTTTTAGTTAGCTCCTCCCAGTAGCTTCTGTTTAAATTGTGGCTATTGATTTTTCTTTCATTGCTTATTTTTAACTTATTTTTCTGTCAAAAGTGATAGGATGACACACACACACACACACACACACACACACACACACACACACACACACACACACGTGAATCAGTTGATGAGTAAACTTGTAGCTTTTTCCCATGGTTTTGGTTTGTTTCCACACAGAGAAAAACCCAAGTGAACTCCAAGCGAACCAAAATGCGTCGCTAGAAACCATGTGAGAATGTTCAGCCTGCTCATTGGCCCGAAGTGTCTGGGGAGGTAGTAACAACAGTAAATACAGGAAGAAGATGCTGAGTTCTATCGGAGAACATAGAGAATTTCCATTTATTTCACATGTAAATTGTAAATGCATGGGTGCTTCTGCCAACAACCATTGCAGTCTCTCTCTGCAGCTTCCCTTTTAACTCTTCAGGCTCGTGCCTGTTTATTCCATAATTAAATGCAGCCGCTCTGAACAGCTGCAATCAAAGAACAAAACCTCAAGCCTCTACACAAAATCAGCAACAGAAAAAAAGTCAGTGGAGCTGACTCATCATGGTCATGTCCAACTACAACTGTTGCAGAAATCTACAAGAAACAATCTTTTCGGCTTTCACTGCCTCTTTTGTCTCTTTAAGGTCATGTTGAGACAGAACATATGGCGCTTGGGGTTAGAGGTCACTTCAAGGGAGGGGCGATGAGATGGTTGTTCAGGCCTTTCAAGAGCAACTGCTCACTTTGGTTTAAGAGACTGAGAGGGGTTTGTGAAGGGATATTACGGCAACAGCTCCCAGCATCCTTTGAGGTTGGCAGGCCCCGCTGACTCCCACAAGCAGGCGATGGACCATTACCACCCCCTGACTCTTAACTTTGATTAGCAGCCTCTCATCCAGGATGGGGCCCCATATCTCCTGACTCGTTGCTTCCCTTTTATCAATGCAGCGCTGCTCCAAACAGTAAAGTGTCATTTATACCTACGTTGTAGGCTGAATCTATGTACAGCATACACACATGGCCCATGCCACTGCCAGCATTTATATCTGTGCAGTCCAGTGCAACATGCAGTTACATTTCCAGGGAAATGCACCTCACATTGTAGGTAGAGCTGGGCGATAGAACGATAACGATATCTATCGCGATATAACTTTTACTCGATAGAGAAATTAAGCTATCGCGATAGACCTCGCCGCTCTTGTCCTCAAAAAAAAAAAAAAAAGGTCAGCCAATCCAAATTAAGTAGCGCAGAGCCGAACCAATCACAGCCGCAGCATCACGTCGCGTGACTTGTTACGTACAGCACAAGTGCCAAGCCGCACGTGTGTTTGTTTGGGAAGCAGCCAGCGGGTAATGGAGCCAGCGCGTAATGGAGGAAATGAGTGTGCCGACTAGAAAAATCAACCGAGCGTGACCGAAGAGAAAACAGATGATGGTTCCAATGCCGGAGAGATTGTCGAACGGAAGAGCCATAGAAGTTCCGTAGTGTGAAGGTATTTCGGCTATTTCAAGTCTGACAAAAAACAGAGTAGCGTGCACTGTAAATTGTGCCGAAAGCAAGTCTGGAAATACAATAAACTGGTGCATGCGTCACACTGTGCGCCGCGTTATTGTTTCAGTGAAATGAATTTCTACAATACTGTTACTGTTAATTCTACTCTCTGCAGTGTTTAAATGCTTACATATACACACAGTTACTGTCCCTCCACACATACGACTCGGTTCTGCTTCTATGCCCCAGCTTTGTTTACTTTTTCCCACCGAGGCTTCTAGACTTCTGATTGGCCAACATTTCTGCACGGTTAGGAATCTAGCGCCACCTGGTGCTTTGGCATGTTCATAGCAGCGTTTTCCTTCATTTCTGCCTTTATGTGTGGACGGGATTATTTTTTAAAACGAAAACGGAAAATCTCCGTTTTCAAAAATACCCGTGTACGTGTGGACGTAGCCTCAGTCTCTGACTGGAAGCGCTAATTCGTCATTCGGCTTTTGTCAGACTAAAGTAACTGTTAAAACTGTTTGAAAAGCTCAGCTATACAACAAGGAGAGATTGAGAATTTCCTTTTAGTTCTCAGTTTATTTGATATTGACAAAAGTTAGTCAGTTTTGTCTGTTCTTCTGTAAAACAAACTAAGATTTATTTTTAGAATTAATATTTTGTTTCTAAGTGGAATTGACAGTTTAGTCTGTTTCGTTTGTTCTATTTTGAAACTTAAACGCTTTAGCGGCTGCCTTTTGTGTAGTTTGCAATATTTGCCTTTATTTATCTGAAAAAGTCTCATGTTCCTTAAGTACATCTACCCTGTTGAACTTATTATGGGAAATAAATATTTAAATCAAAACAAGCTGCTGATTATTTCACATTTTACTTGTGAGCAACGGCACATTTAAATCTTACAAATATAGTTATTTGGCTGATATCGTGATAGATATCGTTATCGCCTGAAATGAAAAAAACATATCGTGATATGAAAAAATCTCATATCGCCCAGCTCTAATTGTAGGATTTCAGAATGGTCTGTGGTTATGATGTGACTATAGCAAAGTTTAACACAGAATTATAAAATCCCTGTAAAACTAACAATCTAAAATGTAAAGGACTAAGAAAAAGACAGCAGCATTTTTTAAAAGTTAAATCCAACATCTGTGAGCAAGATCTGGGATCTTCTTCAACACTGAACATCCGACACAACTATGTGGCACGCGTAGAGTCGAGAGGTGACAATTATTTCATAGTTCACAACGCCATAGAATTCATTTTATCATTTCATTTGTTTGTCTTCATGCTACTTGGTTAAGTGAAGCAAAATTAAACAGATTATTATTCCAGGAAATCTATACGAGATCTGACATGATATGTTGGCCCAAAAATTTAAATATGGTTAAATCACTGAGTGGGATCTAATCTGATTGAGGAGAAACACTTCAAAAGTCTACCTGAAAGCTCGATGTTCCACAGGTTCACCAAACAACACCTTCAATGGTTTTTGGTTTTTCTGGATAGATCTTTTTAACCAAAGGCAGAGCTTCCGCCAGCTTGAGCGAGTTTGGTCAAAGCATGTGACAATAAATGAAGGAGGAACCATCAGAATGGTATGAACTGGTTGTGATATCGTACTTTTCTACTCAAGCATTTAAAGCACTTTATACAACATGTCTCATTCACCCATTTACACACACATTCATACAAGTGCTTGTTGTTCTTTTGGGAGCATCAGAACTCAGCCAGGAGAAAGCTTTTGTCTCCATGTCAAGTGAGGCAAAAACCTCCACAGTCATTAAAAAGTCCACCTTTAGTGACAAGTTCTATAATAAGAGGATGCTGTTGGTCAAAGATTGAAGAAAGCAGAGTGGAGTCAATAGCCTGAGTGTGTGTAGGGGAGTAGAGGAGGCACTGCTTAGGCCTGGCTGTGTTATATTACAGAGATGTGCTCAGTGTAGCCTGGAGGAAGTGTCCAAACAGATTACTCTAAAAAGCTTAACGACAGGCCGGCCATGCTGACAGAACACGAGGCAACAAATGGGGGACAGCAAAGTAAAAGAGACTGAGGCTAGAAGAGAGGAGAAGGAAGTAATGATGCGTGGAAGAAAGAAACCCACATTCAGAAAGACTCAGATCTGTAGCAAGCGTGGCAAAAGTGGAGTCACCGTCCAAAAACTCGGAAAGAAAAAGGAGTTAAAAATTCTAAAATGAGATCAACATTATTATTACAATACAAGAACTGCAGAGATGTTAGCAGTCATTAGCCATTGTAAGTGTCTGTGCCATATAATCTGTCCATTACCCATGCACGCTATTGTTAACGTGAGTCAACAGACGCGTCCGTTACTGTTGTTAGTCCCTGTCATTAGCATACTTGTCATGTTGGCCATTATGATGCAGTCGTTGTCCTGACTGCTCTCAGGCTGCTCTGGTGCAGACAGATGGTCCAGGCCAGTGGGGAGTTTTAGCAGTTTAAATCCCATTGTGGCCTGCAGCAGCAGCCCAAAGACACTCCCACGTCACGGCTGTCCTGTAAGCCCCTGTGCTTCAATGATATTTAAACCTGCACTGGGCAGCTTCCAAGCTGGTAGCAAGGGAGGTTACTGTGCAAACACAATATTAAGAGTCATAAATGGGTATAGAATGGCCCATCGGAGAAGTAAATCTCCCCAGGGATCGATCACACAGCATCTCACAATATGACACTATCACAATGAGAGATTATTATTGAGATTTTTAACATTTTGCAATGCTGAGTATTGCAATAACATATATTTCAAATTTATCACCTTATTTCAACCGCAAATCCTGTTCTCACGGTTAACTTCGTCAGTTTCTGTTGTATCCAATAAGATAAAAGTTATTTTTGCTACAAAATGAGATTCTCAGGCATATCAGCGCTGTCACTACAACCTGCCATAAATGTTGCCATAAGATGAAAGTTGAAATCACATCATATATGTTTATTCTTTTTATAGTTGAGCAAGCTTAACATAAACAGTTGAACTGGTAATGAAAACATTTTAGATACATTCCTGCAAACAGGAATGGTAATGAAAGGTTATGAAAGTGTCTTTCGTAACCTGGAAGATTTAGGCTACAGGGGTCTGAAACCACCAGCTGCTTCCCCTCCACCAAGAGCGCATACCTTTCTTACATCGAGAGACAGAAGAGAGATGTGCAAGCCATGACCTCATATCTAAATCTACACGTGACAGCTCTCACCCCAAAGTTAGCTTTTCAGGCTGGTCACTTTAACTCCACAATGCTGCTGACCCAGAATGCATCTGGTGTTAGAATGCACAAACTATTTTAGGGCCTGTATGACAGCCAGGATGTATTTATACCCCTGAGGCTGAGTGGTGTGGTATGGGCTGTGGGCCCGGGCTGAGACAGTGACCTCTTACAGGAGACAATTAACCAGTTAAGAAAAAGTTCCTCACCAGCTGATCGATTCTGAAGATTTCAGCTCAAGAGCAGAAGATAAGTTTGACTACATTCACATACTCAAAAGACCCCTTTTGAAGGATGCAGGTGGATGATATCAAGGATTGCCACAACAACACAGTGGCCAATGAGCTAGGATATACTACGCTTAGGATTGGCTGGTTACCAACAACGAAACTTTTAAAAATAAGAGTGAGCATTGTCCAAGAGGACATAAATTGTGCATGATGTTATTTTCTCTGACGTATAAATTAATGAAAATATAATTAAAAATACAAACTGATACAATTACCCACACATGGACTTTATTTTTCACCAAAGTCCATGTGGGAAACACTTGTATGATAATAGACAGAAGGTACGGCCAACTCTAAAAGGAGGTTGAGGCAGGTCTGCAGGAAGTTGGGTCCTCTTAGTAAAACAATAAGCAGACGGAAATAAGGCCACAGTAGCGCACAAAAAGCTGGGAGGAGGGGAGTCGCAGCCTAAAAAAAGCAAAAACAGCCTAATGTGGGTCACTCTGTTTGTTTCTGCCTCTAACTTAGGGGCAAAAGAATAAGTGGGGTGCTGAGATGCTGCCTAAGCTTGAAAAACAACCAAACAATCAATCGTTGCAACATTATCTTTGTGTACAACTGGAGATCACCAGAGACCGTGGCAGCAGATCTGATTACAGACAGTCAGAGCAGCTATTTCACACTTTTTACTATCGTTGTATTCATAAACATTTAGTTCATTTATAAGAAAATGAAGTTTAAAGCATAGGAAGCATATAATGCATCTTTGGTATAAAACTGTAGCTTCCCACCACAGTAGTTTTAAGTATATTTTTAAAATACTTACTTATAAGGGTTTTTTTTAAACAAATGATGCCTTTACAGTTTGTATCTCAGCAGTGCAGCAGAGGAGCATCACTGCTGAGCAGATGGCCACAGTCAAGCAGTGTCTTTATGGAAAGCAAGGATAAGCAATTGGTTTATGAAACCCAGTGCTGGGAAGTTATTTCCCCCTTTCAATAAAATGTTAATATATATCTGTGTATATGTTCAGTTTCGTTTGTTCTAGATTAACTTCACTCGTTTCACTTAATCATCCAGGCTTTAAGCCAAGTCACTTGTGTGCAACATGAACACATTGACTTTACGATTCGCAACTTTGCCCCAGAGGCAAAAGTTACAATTCAACTGTGATGCAATACAGCAAGCAACTCTCTTGTTGATCCACAAAGCAAAGCTTTCCACAGTGCATTTAAAAAAAACCTCCACTCTGGCTGTTGCAGAGGGAGAAAATACAAACTGAGCCCGTGAGTGAATGCATCTGGTGACAAAGCAAACGTGCTGAAACTGAGGTTGGTGCCACTGAAGAGCAGACATCGGCTCTCCTTCAGTCACCAGGATGAAAAAGATTTCTGTGAATACACAACAGGGATCCTGCCGGAATTACATGTCAAAAAATACATTCTGCTGTGGAGACAAAATCCCCATCTTAGTCCACACCTGTGGTAGTACTGAACGTAACTATGCTTTTTTATTTTACTATTAAAACTCATACAAACAAACCGGCGAAGAACGCGTAATATATCCAAACATGTCTTTATTTTGCTGTAAAAGTTACTTAAAATGTATAATTTTAAGCCACAACAAGCATCAAAGTCAAAATCGATTCATTTGGGAAACACTGACACTGAAGCTGCAGAGCAGCTCTGAGACGTAGCACAGCACAGGAAGCCCAGATCAGATTATAGGATTCGGAAAAGATAGGTTACTGCTGATTTCTCAAAAGCTTATTACCTTAAATGACACTGGTTTCCGCAGCTCATATACTGTGATCAGACAGGAATGATGCATATCTTTATTCTAATGTATAGACACTGCTTATTTGCCCTGTAGTAACTCTTTGAAGTAACTGTTTCATTCCACTTATTTGTAAAGGTGTGTGTGTGTCACTTGTGTTTTAGGGTGTTCTGAAATCTCACTATATGTCACATAAATGTATTAAATGGTTTACAATAAAAAGCCAGAGCTCCATAGCGGTGGATGGATCGTTACAGTTAACAACACCGTGTTAAGCGAGAGGGGACCGCTGCGGTTCCATTTGACTTTAAAACACGTTCATAACTCAACAACAGAAAAGAAGCCACATACCTGCTAACTCGTCCGGTTCAAGTCCCGTTTCTGTGTCTATTCCACAAATAACAAAGTAGTGCGCGAAGCGGCAGGGCGCCGCGGCCGACCCCGCGGAGGTCCCGCTCATCCCGGCTTCGGTGAGCTGCGCGGTCCGTTCCTAGTTCTTCAAGCGATACATCCAAGAGGAAAAGGCGGGGGGCTAAATAAAACGCTCCAGTCTTTGATAACGCTCCACTGCTGCGCGTCGTATGAGAAAATGAAACATTCGCAGTATAAGAGCTGCTTTAAAAAAGTTACCTTTCAGTGACCGGAGCTTCTGTGCAGCTTCCCAACACACTACTAACTCTACGGGAGAAGAGAGCTGTGTGAATCCCCGCCTCGGCAAAGCTCGGAGGAGTCGGTGACGAGGCGGGATATTCAAATACGACCTATGGTCCTCATATTCGTCAAGCTGACAGACTGCAACACACGTAGGGTTGCCAACTCCCTGAAAAATAAATAAGGGACACCTCGTGGCCAGGGCCGGGCAACCCAGTTGTCTTCACCCTTCCCAGTGTGGTAGCTCTTTTTTTGTGTGTGAAATTATTTTTTAACCATTTGACTTGAACTTGATTTAAGCAGATGCATATTCTTTGTGATATGACCATATGGGAAACAAATGATCATTTAGCCATTTATTTTTAGCTCACAATGACAACATTAACACAGTAAAACAGGTCTCTTTCTTAAACAGAAGCCTGTCATGCTTAACTTTTGAGAATATAAGTAAATCTTTCTTTAAAAGAACTCTGTCCTGCTTAACTTAAAATTATATAAATTAATAGAAAACAATAGAAAGAAAAACATTCTTGTAACAGTGCACATTTAGTGCATTTAGTACAATCGGCTTCAGTTGAGGTATTATTTCAGCTTTTCTAATGCTAATCAGCTGCTCCTGTTTGTAAACCCACTTGTTCCCATGATTACGCATCATAACTCATCATCATTATTCATCTATGTATTACTTTTATGTATTAGTCATCTATTTGTTGTAATCATCTATCCTTGCATTTGTTTATTACACAAAATAAATTATATTATCACACTTCTGGCCACATAGCGCTGATATTCACTGCACATGCCCATATTAACCTTAACCAGAGGGTTTAAAAAAAACAAACCAGTGTTTACATACCATATCTGCTTCTGCCGTGGCCTGGCGGACAAAAAATTGGTAAAGGGTTCCCCGAGCTTTCACGCCCCTCATGTTCTTCATGTGCCCACCATTAGAAGCATGCCTATGGAAAAAGTGCGCCAGCACACAGTGCAGTGCGCTTTATAGTGCACTTTTCCAGCCAGGTGTTTTCCTTTTCCCATTCCTCCCTGTACTTTTGCAGCCTTTTTTTTTTCTTTCTCTGAGCGAACAAACATTGCTGCTCTGATGCTGGGCTCACACTGTGCGATTTTTGGCCCATTTTGAGCCGATTTTTGAGTCGTGCGACCGATTTGGTGATCAGACCGATTTTGGCCTTCATCGTGCATCGTGTAGTATACGTGGGGTAACGAGAAGCGATTAACACCTCACGACCAGCTCCCGATCATCAATCGCTCGTGAGGGTGTCACCACAGCTGCTCACGCGCAAACACGTAAACGTCGGTGAAAAAGACGGAGCAGCACGGCAGTGCAGCGTGTGATCTGGACACAAGCGATGGAGGCACAACTTGTAGAACTTTGGAAAGCTCATCCGAGCCTTTTCCATGTGGCCTCACAAAATTATCACGACCACAACAACCGTGAAAATAGTTGGATTTACACTGCTGCTCAATCACAGCTGCCTGATCAATGTTTTTCATTAGCAATTTAGCAAAGTTGATGGTGGTGGTGTGTCTGTGTGAGTGAAAGACAGAGAGAGGGAGCGACAGATTTTCTGTTATAACCTTCATTTTATGGACGCACAGTGTGCCGTCCGAGACTTGCACCGCAGTGTCGGCGTTTGTTTCCCTGTTGGCCATGCTTCTTGTTGTGGTCATCGGTTGTCTTCCGGTATTTTCTCCGTAAGCGACCTTTCCTCGACCAATGAGATGAGCGGTAATCTGACTTGTCATACTCGAATTGTCATAAGTGTGCTGTCAGCTCATTGGTCACAAAGCAGGAGAGGGGCTGGGAATGATGTTTTCAAACAAAGTGTTAATTCCATTAACATTTATAGACTACTTTTGATTCTCACTGTATTACGGGACAAAGTGCGTCCCTTATTAGCTCAATACGGGACGTGTACTTTTGTTTCTAAATACGGGACGATTCCGTCTTTTAAGGGACGGTTGGCAACCCTAAACACACGGCTACTCGTTTATAAATAATTAAATAAATACCCTACTTAAAAATATGACTGACTATTTGCATTTTTGTAGGGATTTAAGGTCCTTTTCATGACTTTTCAGCACAATTTAATAGTTTTAAAAGATCTCATCACCCATACGCATATTATGTCGCTTCCATTTTCAAATAATAAGAAGTTGTGTCCAACTAACTTTTAAAGGCACATAAAAACCAACCTTTGAAAATGACAAATTAGAAAAGAGACAAAATTTTCTTCCATGTAAAAACAGGTAATTTAGCCACAGACAACAGTAAACTGCAGCGTGTAGGGAGTGTATTGTTCTGAAAAACAACACAGAAGAACGATGATTTTAATAGATTTTAATAGAAAAATAGAGTTTTTGTTGCATGTGTGCTAAAAAACACAAAACTTGCAATGGTCATTGACCCTCCACCCAGAACAGTAAAATCTACATGATTTAACATTCACGTGCTGACTCTGATAAACACAAATTTCTGTAATTGCAGGTCCTCAGATTTATACATCGTCTCAATTTAATAATTCGGCGAGTGCACTATATATTGCGTTGTCTCCCTCTGGTGGTCAAATGCATGGACGCACAAGAAGAACAGCAGTTTCAACAGCTGATAGCTGGAGATGGTTTGAAATGGTGCCTTTTCAAAGTAAAGACAAATCTTTAAACTCTTCTTCTTCCCGTTGATCATCTGCCTCCATCTCACCCTGTCTTCGGTCACACCGACCCTCTGTATGTACTCCATTATCCTTTTCTGTGATCTTCTTCTTATCCTCCTTCTTTGAAGCTCTGGTTCTAGCATCCTTTGTCCAATAATATCTACTATCCTACAGTTAAATGTTCAAGTCTTACAAGCAAAAACATTTAACAACATAAATGCTGATCCCTCTCCTATTTAATCTTAATATGTACAGTACTCTGTTTTTGTAATTATTGTACATGACTTAAATATTTTTTCTGTAAAAATTGTGTGTGTTTCTGTTCTGTGTCCTGTTTCGTTTGTATATGTGCTTTTTTCTTTGCTGCTGTCACAACCAATTTTCCCCTTGTGGGACAATTAAAGGATTATTCTATTCTATTACAAAGTAGCTGGTAGGAACAACTCTTGATTCCAGCTAACAGAATTGTGTCCTGTCCTTGTGAGTTTCTGTTTTCTGCCCCATGTTCTCGTGGATCTTGAACTTTGCTGCACTCTGCAATCAACCTTGATAAAGGTTAGGGTTTTGAGTCCTGCATCTGGGGTCCACTTCCTGAGAAATGTTGTTTCATGACAGAACAGTGTGAGTGTCACATGCAGCTGATTGCTGTGATGTTGAATTCAATTCAATTCATCCATCCATCCATTCGCTTCCGCTTATCCTTTCAATTCAATTCAATTTTATTTATATAGCGCCAAATCACACCCAATGCCAAGGAAGGTTCTCCTGTCTGAAACTGTTGTATAAGCATGCAGCACTTTAATTTTGGCTCTTGGCAAAGGCGGTCACACTTTTCTCTTCTCCTCTCCTTCCTTATTGAAAGAAATCTCCGTCCCGGGTTTCTCCATGGATCGGGTTTCCTCCAAGGCGTGAGCACCGATAAGCAGAGTTCTGTATAAAATTAATTATTCAAAGTAAGCTCAGGTATGCCGTTCAGCAGGTTAGTTACAGCGCCGGGAGTAGAACAAAATGACACAGAAACTGCTTCAGGTTGCCCTTCCAAAATCAACTCAAAGGTTTATTCAGTATACAACAGTTTATACAGAGGAAAAAAAAGGTTCGTGTGTCAGCAGATTCTCAGTTCAAACCGGTACAGACTAAATAAGGAAACGTCTTCCTGCCTTCTGAGCAAAGAAGTATCCTTTGTGTAGTTTATCAGTTCAGCTACAATTTATGATCATTCCAGCAAAATACACTCCTAGACATAGAATACAGAGTTCTTTCATTAGTGAATTCTGAAACAAACCACCTGGCCTTTAACAAGCTCTTTTCTAGGAGATAAAGAAGGGAGGATGGGAGTAAGGAAGTGATCTCTGTGGTGTTTTCGACCTTGAGGTACCAGCCTGTGATTCTTACACATTAATTCTTGGGTCACAGAGAAAGAGAAAAACAACTAGTAAATGGGCCTTATTGAGTAACAGTTTTCACTACAAAGCAATATCCTGTAAATGCTACCATGGTATCAAAATATCACAACACTTATCTTCCCTGCTTTGCCTCTTATGTCCTTGTCTAGTCTTGTGTGTTTTGTATTACTTTTCCCTGGAACACTCTCTCTCAGTCTGTTCTCTAAAACCTAAAGAGGAATTATGGATTTGATCAACTGGTCCCTAAATGCAATTAACACCCTTTTCTCAACGAGAAGTCTGGGCTCGGGTGAGCCTGAGTGCTGAAGATATCTACCTATTTGGAACCATGATAACAGGGTTCTTGCTGACCGGAGCTGGCTTATCGAAGATTAAAGAAAGCAAAAAACCCCACAAGGCTGCCCGCTGGGATTGAATCGATGGGACGAGTGGTGAGTTCTCAAAATGGGCTCATTGAGCGCAGCACGGATAAGATCTTGGAGAAGCTTACGGCTGCCGTGAACACTCAGAATAAGACCTCTGAGCGAAAATTGATCACATCTTGGAGAAGCTCACTGCGGTCGTGAGTTCTCAGAATCGGCTCTTTGAGCACAAGAATGACAACATCACAGAGCGTAAGTTTGATAAGATCATGGAGAAGCTCGCAGCTCTCCAACGGGAGATTGAGAGACCAGTGTCGGACTGTCAGAACAGCTTTGAAATTCACATGAGTTGTTCGCATTAAAGTAAAAACCACCATCACTTCATGTGGATACTGCTTCAGCACCAGCTGTGGTCTCAAGGCTGGAGCCGAACAACAACACCCTGATAACGACTGTGTTTAGACTGTTCCTCCCCCATGCAAGGCCACCTGGGTTGGCTGGAAGACTGTTTACTAAGCCTGGCAGGGCGAAGGACACTGTCTCAGCTGAACTCTGGACACACACATACACTGATACACACTCATCCCCCTCCCTTTCCAAACGCCTTCGATGCTTGTCCCCTCCCGGGGAAGATGGCGGTCAACTGGACCAGCACAGACATGCTGCAGGACCGGATGCGCTGTCTACACCGGCTCTCTCTTACCCTTTACCCGCCCCTGTTGCACGTCTTGTGTTTCAATGGTGTGTTGACAGTCATGTGCTTTTTGTATGCGCTGAGGTATTTTTTTTTTCTGTTCTCAAACTGATCTCCCTGTTGGAGCTCAGTCTGGGGGGAGTTCTTTTTTCTCCTCGTCTTTCCTCATGTGGTGCATTTTCCATTGTTATACATCCCTGTCTTCCCCATGTGATGTTTGTGTAATGTATGTATGGTCGGAGGGTAAGATGGCGCTGGCATGGCTGGCAGCCTTAACCCAATTTCCCTTGGGATGAATAAAGTATGATCACACAATCAATCAATCAATCTTGAACTCACCCTAATAGGGGCATGCTGTTGGTTATATATATTAGGCCCTGAACTTGAAACAGGCAACAAGTAGTGAAATGCATTATAAAAATATGAAAGTATAAAAGGAGATCTTAACCATATATGAAAATATTTCATCCTAACAATGGTTTAATTAAACCTTAGTTTTTAGAGTAAAAAATCAAGTTAAACTGATCTGATTTCAAAGACTGGAAAGAAAGAAAACTAGTGAGATGTACAGATAGGTCCATAAATATTTGGATAGAGACAATTTTTTTCTAATTTTGGTTCTATACATTACCACAATGATCTTCGAATCAAACCACTTGAATGCAGTTCAAGTGCAGCCTTTCAGCTTTAATTCAGAGGGTTGAACAAAAGCATTGCATATTTTTTGCATTGAGTTCACCAGTGCTTTCTGTCTTTCTCAGGATGTACAACACTGTACATGGACTAGTAAAGCGCTATATAAATACAGGCCATTTACCATTTACCATCCTTAACGATTGCTCATCTTGATGCATGCTCAATCATCCAGGTGATTCATTCATCCATCCCAAAAAGTTGCTTTTGTTCATCTGGACGTTGCATTTTCAGTAGGAGAAACTTTTTGTCACTCAACGAAGTGACTTCTTCCGTCTCAGCTGACTTCAGGTTTCCCCAACCTTACAAGGACGATGTTTGCACAATGACTGAAACTAGCGCCACTGGTGAACAATGGGCTGTGAGGTCAGTTTCTTGATCAGTAATATACATTTGTCATGACCATTGATCATCAACCACTGATCAAAGATCATTGATCAATATCCAAGAGTTAAACGACACGGAGACTCCAGCAACACTTAAAAGTAATAAGAAACAACTTTATTAAGTGACCAACGTGTTTCAGCTTGTGGCCTTCATCAGGGTCATTGTCAAATGTGAAACAATTTGTGTTTAAATAAAAGTCTGGAAACAGAAAAAAAATTCAAATGGACCAATCACACCTTCACAAATAAACCAGCTGACCAATTGATATTTAATGAGGTGGTATTGGCTAACTGGTTAATTGGTTAGGTCACAGCCCAAATAGATTCTAGACTAAACCATTAAAGATTAAAAGGGGGAGGGGAAAATAAATAAATAAATACATCAATAAAATTTCCTCACATGTATTATAGTAATAATGCTCAAAATTACACAGAAAAATGCAAATAAATTAATATAAAAATAAAAAAAGATAAAAATTAAAAGTTAATATAAATACACAAACATTAAAAGAGGGAGACAAAGCAAAACATCTAGTTAAAAAACATAAAAACACAAAAGGTACAGTTCACAGAAACTCAGTAATAAATCCTCACTCATAGGATGTAAACTCGAAAACACGAAATATCCAGAATGCTTCAATTCTTTCTGATAAAATTAATATTACCACTTCTTTGACTGGGTTTAATGGCTTCAATGCCTATAAAATTAAGCTGATTTATAATGTTTTTTATTAAAATGTCTTGCAACAGGACTAGTTAATTAAACTTCTGTGTTCATTAATTCAATCTTTCATAGGGCATGTTGGGGTGGAATTATTTGAAGTGCCTCAATTCTATGCTTTATATTAACTAAAGTGCCATATAATCATATAGTGTAGTATTAAGTGGACACGGCCCTGAAAATAAAGGCATTAAACTACGTGTCCCAGCTTTGGCAAAGTCAGGCTATCGACCGGACCTCATCCCACAGGCTATACCCACCAAGTCTGTATGGTTTACCGAAGATACATAAACAGGGTGCACCTTTAAGGCCAACTGTCTGTATAATCAACTCGGTCACCTATAACATCTACGTTTCTGCCTTCAATCCTCAACCCGCTGGTAGGCAGCTCTGAACACCACATCCAGAACACTTTGGATTTTGTTGAGAAGGTGAGAGATGTCATTATGGAGGCAGATGAAACCGTGGTGGACCGACACATCAAATTCACCAGGGAGGATATGAACAGTGGCAGGTTAGCCTTCTTAGACTGTGAGATTTCCATCAGTAATGGGGGACATCTAAAAGCTGACGTGTACCGGAAACCTACGCATATGGGTCAGTATTTAAGGTTTGACTCTCATCATCCACTGGAGCACAAACTGGGCGTCATCAGGACGCTACAACACAGAGCGAACACCATCCCCACGGACACAGCAGCCAGGGAGGCAGAAGAACATCAAGAAGGCCCTGAGTAACTGTGGTTATCCCAGCCGGACACATTTACTGTACATTTACAAATGTACAGTTATAAATGTTTTTTATAACTCCATGCACATTTACAAATGTTTTGCACATTTGCATAATGTACTGTTTATAAGATTGGGGAAACCTGCAGTCAGCTGAGACTCCACTTGGATGAGTTACGAAATGTTTCTCCCACTGAAAACGCTACGTCCAGATGAACAAAATCAACTTTTGGAGATTTACTTACCTGGATGATTGTGAATGCATCAAGGCATTTTAGCCCATCTCTAATATTTTTACCTCTCTTATGAGTTATCATTGGTGGTTCTTTAAAGGTCCCTAATAAGTTTGGCATATCCTTCAAAATGATCCAATGTTTTAAAATAATTTCTTTAATGTTTCTGGTTTTTGGTGTGAAGGATGTGCAAAACACAAGATTGGATTTAAGTTTTGGAGGTTTCTTGGTTTCTAAATTCTTACATAAAAGATAGCTCTCATGTGAGGATATTTTATTTTTTTATTTATCTTTATCTTCTTCATGCACCTTGGAAGTAGGTGAAGTTGTGCCAGAAGTATTTGTTGCTATCAATGGCCAAGAGTACCATTCACAGACAGCTTGGGGAAAGGCTGCAATTCATGGTCTGGCAGTATAAAGGGTAAAAGGTGTCTTTTACTGAAATGTGGCTTTCAACTGACCACTCTGCCATACAAGCCACATTGGTGGAGTGCTGCAGAAATGGTTGTACTTCTGGGAGGTTCTCCTGTCTTCACAGGACAATACTGCAGCTTTGTCAAAACATCGGGTTCTTGGTTATCTCCCTGACTACAAGAAAATCCTTGAAGTCCAACCTTTGTAATGAATTATTAATTTAGTTTACCTGCATTTAACACTACACGATATTTGGTAAGAGGACGGTTGAAAAGAAAATAATGGTGGTTGCAGTTAGTAGATGAACCCATGGTATAATTTTAAGAGTCCTAGGTGTTTTTCAGAAAAGTTGACAGGCATTTGACGCTTTCCAATATTTTAGTAGCTGCCCCTATGGGATGACTTTGGATATCCTGTTACTTCCTTCTTGAGTTAACACATTCCAGTGATTCCTGAGATTAGGGACAAAACAGGTTTTAATTTTCTAAAATATATTTTTTGATTTTTCAAAAACATATTTACATATAATTGTTACACAAAGTTTTGGCTGTCTCACCGTGTTTTGGTACAATCTCCCAGGTGTAACATTTTTTAATAATTTATGTTTTTGCTGGAGAAGTGCAACGTTTAGTCAACACCATCAGACACAAAGAAATGCAAAAATACATATTCTAAATTAAGTTGTTTCAGCTATTTTGACTATTAGTAGCTTGTCTATTCTACTGTTTATGCACATATGTTTTCAAACTAAAAACCATGTTTAAGAGTAAGATTCTTTGGCTTTTTATTATTAGAGTTACAGTCATACATATTTTCAGAAGCTTGTATTTAATCTCTATAAGAAACAATCATATTTAGCAGCATGCAAATTACACATTTGAGAAAACTACGTATTTCTATTGGAAGATCATGAGGGAGGAAAATATATGGTTCTCCAAAAGAGAAAAATAAAGAAAAACTCCATATTATGGAGTTGACAAGGTGCTGACGGTGGTGACACAAATCTGACGGTGGTGACACACTAGTAGAAAACAAGATATTATTTCTTTCAAAATGACAATTAAACCTTAACTTACATAATATCACAAGACACATCATAACAATTCTGTTTTTGCACATGTCAAGTTCTACATCTTAATAGTTCACCAGCCAGTAGCTGCCTGCTCCTTGATTCCTAAAGTTCTCTGTGGTTGTGTTTAGACCCTGCTGGACTTTCTCTCCTTTTGTCTCTGTGCTTGTTTCCAAAACCTTCTCTTCTGCCTTTTTTCTTTCTTTCAGATCACTGATGTTCTTTATTTTTCCCTCTTTCACTCTATTTCTCCATCTTTCCCTTTATGAGAAACTCTTTCTTCAACTCAGGCTGGCTGTTAATTTTTTCTCTCCTTTTTTGATCATTCCTGTTCCTCCTCTTTCGTTCCTCTACTGACAGCTTCCCCTTTGCCATTCTAGCCTGAAACATACCATTTTGTAATTACTATAATTTTTCTGAACCATATGAATTCATTTGGATTTTATCTGGCGAACATGTTTTTTCTCTCATCTCACGAATCACTGATTCACGAGATTTTCAGAAAACTTTACCTGTAGGATTCAAACTAATGGTATCAATTTAAAAATCCTACGTTGCCTCGTTCTCGCATTGACTTGAGTATCCACACCGACTGCCTGGCAGGGTGACAATACCCCATCAGCCTTTGAGATGTGAGAATGTTGTATAAAGTGCTTTGAAAGGACTTCAAGGAAAATTTTAAGTTTCGGTGTGATTTTTAATGTACGGTTTATATATAGGTGATGGTTCTGGTTTTCATTGACCAGTGCCATGTTCTTAATAAAGTGCACATTTTATGGCATAAATTTGCAACATGTACACTTCATTTGTCAATTTCTCATTTCTCATATTTGTTTAGCAGTATAATTGAAAATACAGTTATAGTTGGTGTGTACTAGATAAGCTTTCAAGGTAAAAATGTGAAGCATGAAGTAGCCTTTGCAAACAGATTCCTGTTTAAACAAACAATGACAACGGTGACACATGTTAACAATATAACATTAATTAAACGTACATATTTACACTGACAACAGGTAAAATATTGAATATTTTACAGTTTTATATGAATGCCGCTGTACTGTACAGAAGAGCTTTTGATAAACCAAAGACAGAAATGGTGGCACCTCTACAAACATCTGAAACAACTCAAAATAGTTCCCTCAGGGCTGTTAGCAAAAAAGAAACGTAAGAATGTATAGTTTTACATTTGGGCCAGAAGCCGGATTCATGTTTTATATGCAGTCCGTGTATATATTGTTGAGGATCATCTTCTGTTAGCCATGAAGCTTGTTTCATTCTTCCACTTATAGCCTTCACTCACAGGGAATCCTACATTTAGAATCAAGTTTAGGAACATGCAGTGAGATTAAACACATTTAAAATAATTTTTTACTTTACCTAAATGAATAATTAATGAATAATAATCCAAAACACTTTAAAGACTTCAAAAGTACACACTTTGTTTCTGTGGAGTGTCCCGATTTCTGGCCTTGGTCAGCTGAATGGCTTCACACTTGGTCCTCTTCATCAGAGGAGGTACAGACGGATAGAAGCTGCGTCTCCGCCTGTGTGCCACATCATCACCACATCTACCTTTCTTCATTGACTTGAAACTGTTCTGGGCTCGTAGGTTACTCTCCACACTAGTTTTTTGATCTCTCCTGGTTGGGACAAAGCTCTTTTGACTGTCATTAAACACTTGCTTCTTGGCTGAATGCTGCATGCATGTAAAGGATGATGGGTCCTTTGTATGAGTGTAAGACTGACTTAATGTTGAGGTGCTGCTGTGGGAATGAGCTTGCTGTAAACTGTATAAAGAAAAATGTCGTCTGGCACTAGCTGAGCTGGTATTCGTTTTAGAAAGTAATGTATGGTGTGTATCAGTGTGGCGCGTTCCTCTGTATCCAGTCTTGTCATTTATCTCTTTGTAAAAATGTTGCGTCTCCTTTTTAGAGGAGCGAGTGTTTTTGCTGGTTTCTGGTGTCACCAGAGTTTTATTTTTTTGGACTGTAGACTGCTCCATGTGCTTCAGGTGCTCACTAGGCTGAGAAGCTCTCTGAACAAAAAAGTGAGGACTCACAGGATTAGGACTCAAATCCAGAGTCTGGAGACACCTCTTAGGCATGTACTTGGAGGATGGACTAGTTTGTGCATAAAGTAAGGCATCATTGCTGCCCTCAGTTTGTGATGAGAGTACTATGGTTCTTCTCTTCTGTGTGTTAACGCATTTTTCTAATGCTTTTTCCAAAGTCCTTTTTGCCTTTTGTTGAACATGCTTGTGGCAAGCTTTAGTGGAGTATACCTCCCGCTCCCCAGACATCAGAAGCTTCTCAGATGAGTCTTTGGATGACAGACCGATTTGAGAGTTTTCATTGGCAAAAATGTTGGTTTGAGCTTCCATGAAGGTACTATTGCTATTCTCCATGTCTAAAGAAATGGTCTTCCTTTTGGTAAGGACTTTTTCCATGTCTGTTTCCACTGTTTTTGAGGTAGGTGGTCTGTTGGCTTTTTGCTGAAAATGCTTAGGATGCCTTATAACTTGAATCAGTTTTCTCTTCTTTACACTGTGCGATAGTCTAAAACTTACATCCCGTCTCTTTTCTTTCAACTGTGGATGTTGAAGTTTGGGTTGATGCTGAGACTTTGTGTCTGCAGGAAACATACCAGGCTCTTTGGTCTCCGTTTTAGCACTTTCATGCTTGCCGTCCTGCGTTTTATTATTTTTCCTTTTTTCACCTTGTGAAGTACCATCCCTCCCCATCGACTCAGAGATTAGTCCACTTCTCCTCTTGACATGTCTGTTGCTTTGGTTTCCATCATCCTCTGTGTCAGATATTACTATAACAGCAGGATCATCTGAAATGCTTCGTGCTTTTCTACCATGGTGAGATCCAGTATTATTACACTTTTCTGTCCTTTGTGAAAGGTCAGGGTTCCCACTCTGGATCACTTCGTCACAACATCTGGATAAATCTATAGATGTACGTCCATTGGTTTGACAGTTTCCTTCCACAGTTTCAGGAGAAGGTTTCTTCAGTTGATTAAGGCTGGCAGCTCCACTGTTCTCTGTGCGCGTAGAGAATAATCTCTTTGTTTTTGTCTCTGGACAGCTTTGGACACCTTCATCCTCGGTGTCAGAATCAAGGTTGATGATGTCATCCTTTTCTGAAGACTTGCTTCTGTTCCCCGTTTGACTTGGTTGTAAGTTTGCCATCTCATGGTCTTCATTTTCTTTTTCAGAACCAGAGTCATTTTTCTCTGCTGACGCAGGCGCTGACAGGTTACTTAACCACTGTTTGGACACGGTCAGATAGTTACGTCCTGAATCAGCAGAGTAATCGGAACTATCGTCAGTTTCACAACTGTCATCAGGAGCACTATGTGACTCCCTATTTTGTGGTCTCTGAGCTTTAGTCTCAGTTGTGCCCCAGGAAGAAGGCACCATGAAGGACTGTTGCATTGTCTCTCTAGATTGTATGACTTTTGCTAGATGAGAAGGTGTTTCAAAAACCTCCATCATGGAAAAAGCAGAAGCTGGCACATGGTTTGGAACAGATCCGGGTACCTCACAGACAGCTGGATTTGTGTCACTTTGTTTTACCTGGTCTTCATGCTCACCATCATGCTGTGAAGCAGTTTCTGGGTCAGCCTGGCCTTCATCTGCTGGTTCCCATTTAACATCTAATACGCTAATAGGCATAACAAGCCAATCATCGTCCTCATCAGTCTCCTCTTGATCTTGCGCGTCAGAAAGGGGGCTCAAAGAGCAGCTTGCTTGCCAATCTAAATGTTTCTCACCGTCACATTTAGGACATAAGAAACGTTCAAACCCATCCTCAGTTTCAACAAAACATGGACAAGAGCAATCTTGTGCTATGCCAAGTGTTTGGTTCTTTGGAAACTCGGCCTGACTCTGCACACGTCCAAACTGCGTATTACTGGCTTCAGACACGTCACATGAAGGTGAAGGCATCTCCTCGTCATTATCATCATCATCATCATCATCATCAACTTCTGGATTCTCATCTTCACTCACATCTTCATATGAAGGGTCCCTTTGATTTGTGTTTAGGAGATTCGTGTCCATATTCAATAAATTTTCTGTGTCTGAAATATCTTCATATTGTGGATCTTTTACAACCGTTACATAGAACAGCTCTCCACTGCTCACTTTATTCAAAGGAAGAGATGCGCTTAAACAAGCCTGTAAACACACACCAGTTGTATCCTCTTCAGCATTTTTATAGCTTGTTTGGTTGCGCACCGATTGTTCACTTTGGTACATAGAGACTCGCGTTTTGCCAAGCTCAGTTTTATCAGTTAATGAATCTAGGCTGGAAAGTGCATCCTTAGATTCAACATGGCAGTAGTGTTGGTCTTCAATTTTCTGAAGTTGGTTTACATTTTTATCTTGATTTCCACCAATCACACAAGGCCCACTGCCTAAACCTACTCCTTCAATTGGTTTGAGGCTAACATCCTCCCTCTCCCATCTCACATGCTTGGATAACAAAGGTAGAGTGCCTGGTGTTTCTTTGAGTCTCTCACGCTCTCCTTGTGAGGAACTGCAGCGGACCGTTAATCCTGGGTACTTCTCAGTCTCTTCTGGCACGGTGACCCCAGACACTGCTGTCACAGTCACTGGACTCTCTGCTTCATTCTTTGTGCAAGTGGCAGCAACATCCAACATGACATGTTGATAATCTGTGGACATAAAGAGATGAAAGTTACTTATATCGCCACTCCAGGTTTGTTGCAGTGTGATTCAGAAAAGTTGTCCAGCTCTGCAATTCGTTTTACATTCTTCAGTCTAGCATTTGGATTCTTTGGTGCAGGTACTGAATAATTAGGAGTGGTTATACATTATTTCATCAACACTGGCATGTCTTTTACCTTCAGTTATCAGAACATGACTGACAACCCTTTACAGACATAATTCGATCCAAGCAGATGCATTTTGGGAGAATGTTTTAAACTTTATACAGCAGAGATTAGTGTACCTTTTAAACAGTTCTCTGATGCAGATGTATCATAATTCTTGTTAGAGCTGGGAAATAATTCTGTTCCTTTGCTGCTTTTCAACCCGTCTTGGTCAAGAGGTTGTCCAGTGCAGTGTTGAATCCCAGAAGCGTTGGAAGTCTCTTTCTTCTTTACGTCTGACTTGTAAAAGGCAATCTCTTTATTGATGAAGTCAAACATTTCATCTGTCCATGATTTGGCTTTCTCAACTTCAAAATCTTCACATTTTGTTGGTTGACGGCTGTGAGGATAAGGAGAGATCTTCCGCTGTCGTTTCCTCTTCAGTCCACAGTTTGTTGAATTTCTCACTTCTTGATTCTTACAATGTCGTTCATCTGAAATATCAGCTCCAATATCAAGTTCAACATTGGAACCCATTTTGTCTCTTGAAGATGATGAGGTGGTAATTAAGGATCTACAACAATGGGCATGATGTGGACACCTTGCTCTTAAGCCCTGGAGAGCATAAATCCTGCAAAAACAATGTAAACCAAAATCTGGGTTATAGTTATACAATTACACACACACACACACACACACACACACACACACACACAATTTGTTAACAGTTTAAATGGCCAACATGGAGACAAATGCCACCAGTCTCCATTTAAGATGAGGGCAGTGAACCTGTCTGTGCCTCCTGAAGCCCATTAAGAGTTATTTTATTTTAAAGATGATCAGCTTCAGTGGACAAGTTCTCTACCTCCACCCTGTACACAGTCTTATCTCCATCAGAGTTGAGCTGAAGATGTCGTATATTATGTTATTGAATGCTGAGCTGTCCATGCAGAGCATCCTTACGGAGCCCTTCCTCTTCTCCAGATGACCCAGCTCTCTGTGAAGTGATGGCGATTGCTTACAGAGCAAATCAGTCCACGGAGGATGCAAAGTGTTGGGTGTAGACAGTCTCTGATGTGCTGAAATAGTATTCACTCAAAACACTTAATTACTATAGAAGTAAGGGCTATAGGTCTGTAGTCATTCAGGATGTCTATACCAGGCTTTTTGGGGACGTGAATGATAGTGGAGGCCTTCAGACAGGTAGACGGGGAACTGTGCCATGAGTCAGGGAGAGGATGCACAGGCTTTAACCACAGCCCCTGAGACTGGCAGCTCTCCCGGGGTTCACCGCTCTCAGTCTCCTCTTAACTATCATTAGCTTACAGCTTGAAGTGTTTAAGGTATGTGCCAACTAAAAATAAAGGCAAGATGATGGTTTATTAAACCTTTAATGACATTTGCAGGTTGTCTCTGTGGAGAAATATAAATAGGACACCGGAGTAAATTCTCTACAGTCTCACTCTTCTGTTTAACGTTTATTCAGCTGTGTGAAAACCAACTTTGATCTCAGCAAACCGATTTACTCAGGGACAAATAAAACCCTGAAAAATGCCAAAAACATTTTAAAGTTATCTAAGTGACTTATCTATCTATCTATCTATCTATCTATCTATCTATCTATCTATCTATCTATCATGTTTAACCTGAGTAGCCAAAGACCGAGGGGGGTCTGAAAACAATGCGCCGGGAGTTCGTTGTTTACGCCGGCTTGAACCCCCCAGCTAGCTATCGAGCCAGTGGGTAACAGACGTCTCCAAAAACCCGAGAGCACTTTTGCACGTATATGATGTCTTGATAAACTGAGCAGATATTTGAAGTTTACACAGTTACACTTGAAAATATCTTTAAAGTTTATTTTGTGACCCAGAAAGAGAAATAAGAGTAATATTAAAACTAGGTAGCTGCTACCATTGTTGGAAACTGGAATTGGCTGGGCCATGCTATAAATTCTGGGATAGGTTGGGCCAAGAAGGATACACCCGACCCATCCTTCAAATCTGGGGGAAAAGGAGGACACATTTGTTGGCTGCATTTGGAGCAGTCTTTGAATTTGGACAGCCTTTGTTGCGACACTGTAACATAATCAGCCTACAAATAGAGCTGGGCGATATAAGATTTTTTTTCATATCACGATATGTTTTTTTTTCATTTCAGGCGATAACGATATCTATCACGATATCAGCCAAATAACTATATTTGTAAGATTTAAATGTGCCGTTGCTCACAAGTAAAATGTGAAATAATCAGCAGCTTGTTTTTATTTAAATATTTATTTCCCATAATAAGTTCAACAGGGTAGATGTACTTAAGGAACATGAGACTTTTTCAGATAAATAAAGGCAAATATAGCAAACTACACAAAAGGCAGCCGCTAAAGCGTTTAAGTTTCAAAATAGAACAAACGAAACAGACTAAACTGTCAATTCCACTTAGAAACAAAATATTAATTCTAAAAATAAATCTTAGTTTGTTTTACAGAAGAACAGACAAAACTAACTTTTGTCAATGTCAGGAGTTTTCCTGTAATGCAACTCAGGTCAGAATAAATGACACTCAGACAGGTTTGCAGGTTTAACGTGCACACGGGTGAGAGCTCAAACGGAGACTCACACTCCGCAGCCGTTGCCACCCTTTATTTATACTCAAGCATGTTTGCGTCACAGACACATGAGTGGAAGAGATAACATACAAAGGTAGAGACTTTATGCTGAGCTTTGCACAGTGTAACTTCTCTAGTAAAAAGAGCAAACACATCTAGAGGACCTCAAATGAAATGTACTTCTATACATAAACATAATAAAATCTTTCAACAGTCAATATCAAATAAACTGAGAACTAAAAGGAAATTCTCGATCTCTCCTTGTTGTATAGCTGAGCTTTTCAAACAGCTGTAACAGTTACTTCAGTCTGACAAAAGCCGAATGACGAATCAGCGCTTCCAGTCAGAGACTGAGCTGCACCGCTTTATTGTATTTCCAGACTTGCGTTCGGCACATTTACAGTGCAGCTGCTCTGTTTTTTGTCAGACTTGAAATAGCCGAAATACCTTCACACTACGGAACTTCTCTGGCCTTTCCGTTCGACAATCTCTCCGGCGTTGGAACCATCATCTGTTTTCTCTTCGGTAACCTTCGGTCACGCTCGGTTGATGTTTCTCTAGTCGGCGCACTCATTTCCTCCATTACCCGGGCAGTACGGCGGCTGGCTGCTTCCCAAACAAATACACATGTGCGGCTTGGCACTTGTGCTGTATGTAACAAGTCACGTGACGTGACGCTGCGGCTGTGATTGGTTCAGCTCTGCGCTACTTAATTTGGATTGGCTGTTCTTTTTTTTTTTTTTTTTTTAAGAGGACAAGAGCGGCGAGATCTATCGCAATGGTTTAACTTTTCTATCGAGAAAGTTATTTCGCAATACATATCGTTATATCGCCCAGCTCTACCTACAAATGCGGCCTCCGAAGGATGCCACCACAAAATCTGGACACAGCTACGATACCAGAGACAGCTTCTTCTTCTTCGGGGTTTAACGGCAGCTGACATCCTTGCACATGCATTGCTGCCATCTTCTGTTCCAGTCTGTTATTATACTCTTAAATCCTACTACTTATTCCTGCATCTTACAAAGCTTCAAACGACGCATCGACAATTTTAATAGTCGATGTAATCGTGACTAAACGACTAACTGTGGCAGTCCTGATTACAAACTGAACAGACATGACTGGGGGATAGGATTGCCTTGACAGTGTGAGGAGTTGTTAGAAGACGTAAAGTCCATCGTGAACATCCGATGACTTGTATAGTGCACTATATAATATTTTGTATTGTATTCATTGTAGACTGGGATTTCTAATCAATTTAAAAGGTTTTTAAGCATACCTGAGACCAGAAGGTTTGGTCTAAGCTGACTGATGGTTCCCATTTTGTAATCTGAAGTGATTCTGATCTACCTTAGAGAGTGTCCTGTACCGTATTTTCACGACCATAAGATGCACCATACTAAAAGGCGCCGTCTCAGTTATGTGTGCCATTAATGTATTTAAGACACACATAAGGCGCACCTGATTATAAGGCGCATACAAGTATGCGTGTTTAAAAATAAAGCGGGAGCAAAACTGAGTTTGGTACTCACATTTTTATTACCGGTAATTGTCATCAAACCCATCGAAGTCCTCATCCTCTGTGTCTGAATTGAACAGCTGCGCTAAATCTCCATCAAACATGCCAAGTTCACTTTCTTCACTGTCAGAGTCACTTTCCGTGCCGTGCGGCGCCTCGGAAATGATGCCGGCTTTTGCGAAAGCTCGAACAACAGTGCCAGCAGACATGTTAGCCCAAGCATCTACAATCCATTCGCAAATTGTGGCGTAACTCGCCCGGCGCTGCCTTCCACTCTTAGTGAAACTGTGGTCCCCATCGGTCATCCATCGCTCCCACGCCGCTCGGTTCACACCGATGCCCAGCGGCTGGAGTTCCTTTGTCAGGCCTCCCGGAATGACAGCAAGCTCACAGTTCATTTGTTTCACTAGTTTTTTCACATCGGCTGTGAGATGGGCACGCATAGAGTCACAGATTAAGAGCGATGGTGATGCGTGGAAAAAACCACCTGGTCTCCTTACATACACCTCCCTCAGCCAGTCTTTCATCATTTCCTCATCCATCCAGCCCTTTTCATTTGCCTTAATGATGATTTCTGCTGGAAACTTCTCTTTAGGCAAAGTCTTTCGCTTAAAAATCACCATAGGCGGCAGTTTCTGTCCATTAGCATGGCAGCCAAGCACAACAGTAAAAGAAGACTTTTCATACCCCATTGTGCGTATCGCTACCGTGCTGGTCCCCTGCTTCTCCACAGTGTGACTCACCGGGATGTCAAAAGTGAGCGGGACCTCGTCCATGTTAGTGATGTGGCTGGGCTGGATGTTTTTGTCGCCAATGTGTTTGCTGCAGTAGGAGCGGAAGATGGCCAGCTTTTCATTACCGGTATAATCCGCTGGAAGTTGCTGCGCTACCGTAGTCCTGGTCCGGATGGAAAAATGGCACCGTTTCATGAACCGAAAGCACCAAGACGGACCTCCTTGGAAATGTTCAATGTTCATCTCTTCAGCTAGTGAAACTGCTTTTAGTCGAATGGTGACCGTCGAAACGCTTCTCCCGCTCGTTCTTTGCTCGATGATCCACCGCTCGAGTCCTTCCTCCAACTCGGGCCACCTCGCCTTATGTCCGCGGAAACTCAGCTGCGTTTTCTTGACCTGCCGGAGCTTGTTTTCTTGCTTCCTCCATTTGCGAACCATCGATTCGTTAATCTTAAATTCTCTCGCGGCTGCTCGATTTCCATGTTCCTCCGCGTAGCTGATGGCCTTCAGTTTAAACTGTGCTTCATAAGCGTGTCTCTTTGCCATTTCCAGGGTTGTTAAAACAACGATGTTCCACATAATGCACATACCTGTCCTTTTATACAGGTATGTGCGATTGTCCGGTATATACGATCAACGCCCACACTTCACCCTTTAGCGTTCTCATGGTATTCTCTACTACGTCCTCCTTACAACACACAGGGCGCACTGCGCTATAGGGCGCGCCGCACTTTTTAAAGAAAATCTTAGACTTTTATGTGCGCCTTATGGTCGTGAAAATACGGTATATTTGAGACAGTAATTTGAGAGTTTTAAGATAAAGAAATTGTACCACACCCGGTGTTTGTAGTTCAACTTAAGGTTTAAATTTCCTTTTTATTACAGACTTAATTTGTTAATACAATTTGTTAATAAGGGATGTTAATCTTATTATTCTGTAGTATGTCAGGGTTGTTACTTAGCCTGATAGGGCGGAGGACACCGTCTCAGCTGAACTCTGGACACGCACCCACACCCCCCCCCCCCCCCTCCCTTTCCAAACACCTTCGATGCTTGTTTCCTGTGGGGGAACACGGCGGGTCCGTGTGCCGCGCTGGAATGGTAGCGCTGTGCAGGATGACTGCTTTGTTTCCTTCGGATTACTCCTCACCCCCTACCCAACCTTGTGGCTTGTCACGTACTCCATTGTTGTACTGTGGACATTCATGTGCTCTCTGTCCAGGAGATTTTTTTTTTTTTTTTTTTTTTTTTTTTTTGTTTCCTGTTCTCATGCTGTCCTCCCATAGGTGCTCAGCACGAGTAGGTCTTTTTCCTCTTCTACTTTCCCATTGTTGTGTACTTTCAGTGTCTTTCTGTAACGCTGCCGATCTCCGACCTGTATTCCCATGTGATGTCCGTGTGTGTGTGTGTCCCCGACTTACACACCTCGCAGTGGGGTTCTATTCCACTGCGGGGCAACCTGCATGTGGCCAATAAAGCCTTTCATTCATAGGTGTAAGTTTGCATGGGATTAATGAAGACTCAGTCATTTCTTAGAAACTCCCACCAGCTGTCAGAGAAGAGCTGACGTTGATGTTTTAAGGCATTCATGTCGTTTGATGTTTGAGCTGATAAATGGTAGATCTGAAATCTCTAAATTATTGCATAGTGCCCATTCTACATCCAGCCAGGGCTCATCTAAGAGGGTGTGTTTTAACCATCCTGTGATGAACTGAAGCCTGTTGGCTAAGTAGTGGTGCTGAAAGTTAGGCAGATCTAGTCCTCCTTTGTCCCTTGTAGTGTTTTTAAGCTGATACGCAGGGGTTTATCTTTCCAAATGCATTTGGAAATATACAAAGATGGTTTACCTGAAATCACTTAATTTTTGGCAAGACCATCATTTTTATTGAAGCAATGCTTCCCATGAGTGATGTGGGTATAGATTAGGGCTGGGCGATATATCGCGTTTTTTAAAAATATTGATATAAGCTGTGACAATATCCTTTATATCAATAAAGTCTAGGTTACGTTATAATTATAATGGTGGAGCTGCAAGTTTGCCTCCCTTTCGTCCACTTTTGTCTCTAAACAACGTTACTCGGCGCCTCGCCTCTCTCCTTCACTGAACACAACTCCCCCTCCTCCCCCACCGCTTCACCTTCAGGTAAGGACAAGATGGACACGGCAAACCTCCGTTAACGAGCTATTGCACATAGCCCCGTGCGTGGGGCTGGACGGCATGAACGTGTTAGCGAGCTAACCGCACTAATGCCATGCAGCTTACAGGGGCTGCACGGCCTAAAATCCTTTAGTTCTCTCAAAAGTTGACAGCGCGCCTTATGTATGAATTCTGGTTGTGCTTGATGACCGCAAACAGATTTTATGTGGTACACGGCGCTCAGCAATACGTCAAAAATTTTTTTAGTACGACTTTGGTACGCTACGGAGCTGCACCACTCTATGGATTATCGGCGCATTACGGCTACCGAGGAGCCTCGCGGAGTGATACGTACTGTGCTTCAACGTAATATTACCGTACGTGTGTGTATAAGGACCATAAATTGCACCTGTTCAGCAACATGGTTACAAAGAGGATTTCAAACTCCAGGCTGTCAGTCACGAACTTGGGAACAGAGCAGCTGTGAAATCTGTCTTTGTTATTATGCTCATCGTGTTTTAGTTTACATTTTGACTGCACAATTGTGAGCTTTTTGTTATGCAGAAAAAACATTGTTTTCTTTTATTTTTGGAGCATTATCATTTAATGAATGCTAATAATTTAGTTTTGAGTAATTTTTTCATGTACATCTATGCTGTATGTTAATAAAAGTGCTTGTGTGCCTGGGCGGTGGGTGGAGTGCCCTCAGGCCTCTGGGCCTGAAGCCCAGTCCTCTCTGGCACAGCTGGCTGCCGGCAGAGCCCGCGGGCACGCCACTGCAACCCCCTCTGGCCTCTGCTCCGTGACCTCTTGTTTGGGGCTCTACTCAGCTCTTCCCAGGAGGGTGGCACGGTCCCCCCCCCTTTGGTGGCCCTCGTACTCTGGGGCCTCTGGATGTCTGGAGTCTTGATCTCCTCCATACCTGCTTCATGCCCTGGGGGACGGGGCTATGGCTCTACACTCCCTAGCAGATCGTTACAAACCTTTGGAATACAAGCATGCTGATCCACACAGGTGTACACAGATGCGGACTACACCTTTCTTGGCTGCTGCCTCAAAGCACATTGTGCGCCGTCTATCTTGCATGCTGCACAATAGCGTTTAATATTTAGTATCTACTGTCATCTACTGCTAGCTAGTTTGTTGCTCTTTTTGTGTTTGCTTTCTCTTCAGGGCTCGCAAAATTTCAAAATCCCTGGTAGCCCTTCGGGCAGGGACTCTTCAGTTTTTGGTAGCCTGAATAAAAAAAAACAAAAAGCAATTTTTTGATTGATGTTTTGTTTCCTGTTTTGTTTCCGTTACAATATTATACATTAAAGTATAATATTGTAACAGAAACAAAACATTAATCAAAAAATTGTTGAAACACAAATTACAACATTGTATAAAAATTACAATCAACTCAAATACTTGGTTCTAATTGAACAGAAATTTCTATGAACTTGTAAGAACTGTAGGACATGAATCAGTCTGTGTCAGATCCTGAATTTGAAATTTCCACTGAAGTCACGGGTAAGAGACAAGTGGAACCAAGATCGAGGCCATTTGCTGTTTGAAGTTTGCAAAGACTGCTACATTGTGCCAGTGGTAGTTCACTCTTTGCAACATAGTAGCTGTTTTAAACTGATTTTTCAGGTTTATTTTTAGTATGTTATTTGCAATTGGTGTTTGTTCTGGAAAAGATATTGCAGACTGAACAATAATGCGTTTCTTGCATTTCTCATGGGGGCCTTTCTTAAAATGACTGGTCCCAGTAACAAAGGCGCTTGTCGACTCAGAAATCGAGAGAAAACCAACAACACACCCGGCAGAACATTATGTTATTTACACGGGTGCACATAAGTGGTCCGCATGTGCGCATTCACTGTCAAAATAAAAGACGCACCAGATAAGAAGTTGCAACACGCGTTTGCGTCCATATAAAAAGCTGTTTTTGTCTGCTAGAGTGGGATTTTCACGGCACATTCTGCACCACATCTCTGTGCGTTCATCATTTGTTTGAAGCCAGCTCACCTCCTGCAACCACTTTTCCGAGAACACGTGCTTCTTTTGTGGTTCGGACTCCTTCTGACATTTCTTTGGAGGTGGAGGAACACCACAGTAATTGCTTAAAGGAGCTTCTTCGACATCTTTAAGAGTTCTAAACAAATGTCTGTCCTCCTCCAGAAAATCTTATGTATGCAAACACGCGTTGCAACTTCATATCTTGTGCGTGTTTTTTATTTTGACAGCGAATGCGCACCTGCGGACCACTTATGTGCAGCCCTGGTTATTTCGCTTGTCATATTGCAGCCACAGAAATTCTTTTGTCCATGAAACTGCACTTTCTTTTTGCCTTATAGTCTGATTTGTCATAACTGCTCCGTTTTGTGGTAAGCTTTTCTTTGGCTGTCACTTCTTCACCCTGACCTGTCTTATTTGGCTCAGCAGAACTAAAATATATATCTGTCTGTGAAGGTTCTCAGTCATCCAGGTCATCGTAGTCAAATATAAATCCTGCTGCTTTTACACACGGACTCACATAAGCTCAGCGATTCTCTGCGCGATCAACCTCTCACATGTTTAAGCTGCGGGAGATTTCACTTGTCATGTTTGCATAGTAAGCTAACGATTGATAAGACGATGTCAGAGGAATTGGTGCACAAATTATCATCACTCACCAATCAGTGTCACATATTGACAGTGGCTCACCGATGCCAATGACGTAATTACCCAGCTACATTTCCGAAAGAATGCAAAAGCATTGACATATCTTTCCTTCCTACGATAGGCCGACGGGCAGGGCAGAGATAGATTTTGGTAGCCCGACTGGAAAAATCGCTAGCCCCGGGACATCGGGCTAGCGATTTTGCGAGGCCTTCTCCTCTCATTAACTGAGAAACTGCTGGCATATTTGTTTTACATCTATACTGTCCAGTCTCTCCTGGTGGACATGGCAACACGTTATTCATGGTTATATACAATTTTCGACTGATGTGGGCCAAAGCCTAGCACATACTTCCCAACCTTGAGACCTCAGAATTAGGGAGACATTCAAAAGGGCTGTTGGGGTGGAGTGGTATACATATGCATGTACAAAAAAACTTGTATCTTACAGTGTTTATTTATCGGATAAAATAAGTTAAATGCCACCGTTATTATTGTCCAGCCTGAAACAGGCCGGGGGTTAGGGCTGTGCGATATGACCAAATCTACGCCCTTGCCTCACCAACACTACTTTTTGCCTCAGCCTCTACCAGAGCCCCGTTCCGCTTGGCCTGTCAGTACATATCAGCTGTGTTAGGAGCCCCACAGGCAAACAAGCCTGATAGGACTCTTCAGCCTGATGGTTCGCTTCACCTCTGGTGTCCACTATCTGGTTTGGGGGTTACCAACATGTCAAGTAACAACCACCTTGGGTCCACGGCTCAGTATCTCTCTTCACCTGAGGGTCCAGAACATATGGCTGCTGTAAGAAGATTTTTTACATAATATAATCAAGTGTGCCTTATATTCAAGTGTTCATATATTTCAACATAACCAAGCTTATTGTTAAAGAGAACATGATGTATTCCTTACTTCAGTGTGTGAGATGTCAGATAAGCATGATATACTTCTGTATTCGTTATTTCAGAGTGTGTGTGTGTGTGAGGTCAGATAAGCGCTGAGCTAACGTCTAACCTCTCCCCGACTCCTCACAGAAGAGGAAGTACTATGTAACCTGCTTTTCCCTATAAATAAAGCAAGCAAGCCTGCAATCGGTGTGTGTCTTCTCAGGGACATTCACCCTGAGAAGACACACACACCGAACGTGCGCACGTTCTTAAAACTCTGAGTTTGTCTGCAGTGTCTTATTTCTCTTACTTGTGATAGAACAAATGTCTACCCCTGACAGCTGCAGATCTGATTATTCGATTGCAAAAATCAATCATCAACCTGTTGCCTGAACTGTCTTGGTGCCACGTGCACTTATGGCTGCCCTTTTGTTTGAACATGGTGTTCATTATGGACATACAGGACACCACTCTGCTTCAGATCTGGCAGGTCAGTCCCAATCACTAGTGATGGGACGTTCTGTATCGAGGCTTCGAAGCTTGTGTCAAGTAATGGAGGGGGCGTTTCCGCGAAGCGCGTATCGAGGCTTGCTTCATTTATGGGAGGAGCTGAAAATGATGACGTCCGAAGCCTCGCTGCCCGGCTGTACCACGTGACTGGTTCATGAAGTGGTTCGAACTTTGCCGCGAGATATGACAGCGATATAAACCCCTCAGACTTCAATCAAAATGTGGGTGTTTGATGGAGAGTTGCGGTTAGTGAGAGTTTGGAGACCGTTTGGAGGTTTATGAGAGTGAGGAGAGAAAGTCAGGAGAGAATGGAGCCAGCTAAGAAGAGGAGGATGTCCTCCCCTGTGTGGGAACATTTTGATCTTATTCCTCCCAACAAGGTATGTAAATTTCTACAGAAGATGTATTTTCATGATACTGATGGTGCAATACAATTTATGTTGAGCTGTCTTTACTTTTGTACAAGGTGAAGTGTTTGCTATGTGCCAGGGAGCTGGGATATAACAACAACACCTCATCCATGCTTAGGCACTACAGAGCTTTGCATGAGAATAAGGGGAACACCGATTGTGGAGCAAGACCAGGTGAGCCATCAAATGCAATGATAATATAGGATGCAGTAATGTTACTAAATGATATAACAATATTATACAACTGTTATAAGTTACGTATGTGATATTTATATTTGTGCTTTATCTTTATTGTCTTTCCTCAGGAGAACAATCTCAAATAGATGAAGACCTGGTTACCATGGTGATTGAGGACTCCCAGCCATTTAGCATTGTGGAGGACAAAGGATTTAAAAGATTTGTTAAATCATTAAATCCTAGCTATGTTCTCCCCACTAAAAAGGTCATAAAAGCAGTGAAAATTTAGTTTTTACAGAATAAAATGTGAACAGGCAGGACTGAGGCTCAAAGCCTCAGTGTGTAGCTGTCCATACCTCAACGTTACAAAAGCACAACCACTGTCCACACCCCAACCACACCTCACCTCACAGTAAATGATCATTTCCATTTCAAGCATTTCCAAATAATCATTTCCCATACTGCCACTATAAATATACACAGTATACTGCCATCACTACAATATACATGTTTTACACACTCCTTTTGTTGTTGACATTTACAGGCTGTGTGCAAAATGCCACACTCTTCAAATTCATGCCAGCTATTATTTTTACGTCCAGTAGGTGTCCTGCTAGAGCGAATGAAGCTTCATGAAGCTTCGCGTTGGGGTGAACCAATTGGATGAAAAGCTTCAGTGCTTCATGGGGCTTCATCTGCCCATCACCAGAGGTGTGGACTCGAGTCACATGACTTGGACTCGAGTCAGACTCGAGTCATTAATTTTATGCCTTTAGACTTGACTTGAAAAAATGTTCTAAGACTTGTGACTTGACTTGGACTTTTACACCAATGACTTGGGACTTGAATTGGACTTGAACCGGTTTACTTGAAAAGACTTGATATTTTACCCCAAATATAAAATTTAACATGCATATTATATAGAGATTGAAAATGTGACGTCATTCACGGGTAGAACCGCAAAGGATTCTGGGAACTCGTGGCAAGCGGTACTAGCGCACGCAGGCTTTCAATTAAAATCAGTTATACAGCGATAAAAAGAAACACAAGAAGCCGTTGTATTATTAACTGCAATAGCCGGTCGCATGACAGCCACGGGAAGCCGACGGGTAAAGAGATCGGTTGTTATCGGATTACGTCGTTGAAGAGAAATTGTTCGAGCCATGTTTCCGAAGTAACAAAGAGGCGACTGGATTGCAGCCATTCAAAGATCAAATATAACGTCCCAGAACACTCCAGCTCACAGGTTAGTCTGCTCCAAGCATTTACACGAAGGTCAGTGTTTTTTAGTACTTAATACGTCATTTTCATAACATAATTGGTGATATAGGTTACAAGCAAGTCTGGCGCTGAACAGAAATTGTCGCGCTATGCTCCTTTATTTATTGTGCATAAATAGTGAATTGTCCTGACACAATATTGCGTTTCGCTTCTGTTATTATGGTACATTGACAAAAACATATACTTTTATTCACAGGATAAAACAGGTTTTTTGTATCACTAATTGCCCAGTACGATTACAGCATACAATATTATTGTCACTGCTACATTTCTGTGATGCTACCAGAAATTATTTCCACTACTAATTAATTACCGTTGAGCTCAAAGGTCCTATTAATAAACGGTTAACGAATGTGTATTTATGAAGACGATTTGTGAGACTGGTAAACTTATGATACGTACAATGGTCTTTCGTTCTACACGGTGCATTTCAAGGTCCTGCACCCATCCGTCGGTAAACTGTACCTGGGCTTGTTGCAGTGACCGGAAGTTACTAAACTTCATGAGTGTGTGCACTCACTCCAAGAACCGTATGATTATAAATATGCATATAAATATGCTAAGATGAGATAGCTGACTTCATCTAACTAGCAAATGTTTTCCAGGCTACGTTGGTGATACAGTTTTTTTTAATATGTATGATATTTTTGTCATGTGATTTTAAAGCCGGTCCTACAACCGCATCCAAGAATAACATGCAGCTTATCTCAGAACTGTCGGTGAAAATTATTCTTGGAGCTAGGTTTAATTGAGCTGCATTTTAAAGAGGTGCAATTTCACAATTTGTGTATATTTTCTAAGTTCACTATTTTGTCATGTGTTGAGAAAAACACAGATTTTAAAATTACATGGTCTAACATTTACATTTAGCATAACTGCAACATTATTTTTTCGTTTGTTTTTTTTAAAGACTCGAAAGGACTTGAAATTCAAAGTTTCAGACTTGTGACTTGACTCGGACTTTTACACCAGTGACTTGAGACTCGACTCTGACTTGCCTGACATTACTTGAGACTTGACTTGAGACTTGAGGATAAAGACTTGAGACTTACTTGAGACTTGCAAAACAATGACTTGGTCCCACCTCTGCCCATCACTACCAATCACGCTGCTCCAGGTCTCACCAGCGTTGCCCACATGAGTGTTGAAGTCTCCCAGCAGGACAACAGGGTCTCAGGTGGAACTACCTCAAACACTCAGTGACTCCAAGAAGGCTGGGTACTCTGAAGCTCCGTTCGGCGCAGAAAAACATAACCTTGAGCACTTATGATGAGCATTTTTGTTTCCTCATAAAGAAGGGATCTAACCACGTTCACATTATATTTTTTGGGTGTCTTAGCATGTAGGTTTTGAAAATGAAAAGCAGCTATGTAACTCGTTTAGAACTGTGCTAAAACCTTAGAATCTCAGCCAAACACAGAAGAAAAAAGACAGAAACTGGCTTCTCAGTTTCCTCAGTTATCTTTGAAGTCAGCCAATAGACTAATTATTATCAGGAGCTATTGCAGCTAACTAGCCACATCAGAGCCACTTCTGCCTTTCTGTGTTTCAGCCTCAGTAACATCTGCTCCAAGTTTTACACCTCTGATGAAATCTCACAAGTGTAAGTTTATTTTGATACCAAGATTGTTTACACAGAGCTTGTAATTGCAGAACAAGGAACAAGTTAATACTGGGCCACTGGTATATAAAGAGGTCAGTTGTTACCTTTGACCTGTCATGCTCAAACTCTCACATTTCAAAGACTCTTTAGACTTTGGGGGTTCTTTTGAACAATCTACAAGAACATTTGAGAGCTACTGCCTCAAAGTTTGACTGAAGAATAAGATTTTTTTTTTTTTTTTTTATTCAACATGAACTTGTTAGTTTATAGAAGTGAAATAGCTGTCACACCATTCATGTGACATGGCCATAATGGCATAGCTCAGCTGCTGTCAGGTAACTATAGAAAATGTAATTTCAAACTTAATTTCTGTTATTACTCTGACCCACCTCTATGCGGCATTAATGAATAACAGCATCTACCACTCAGAGTTAATATTATTGTAACATACCATAGTTTATGGGGTTTTGATTTGGAATTTCATGGAAATTTTCAAGGTGTGCACGATGAATTCTTTGCGCACGCGGCTGACAAGTTCAACACGCGCGGTTTGTTGAATTTACGCGCGAGGAAGTTAATTGCTTTTCCCCACACACATTCACACTCCGACCAGTGCATCGGGAGCAGCTTGACCAATGATATTTGGCATGCAAACTGGAGCTGGTTCGAACAAAGCTTCTGATTAGTAAACAGCCACACCGGCATGTAAAACACATACAAACACTGACTTACAGTTTCACTTCTTTTGAAGAGATGACGCACAAAAAGTGAAATACATTTTGTTTTACATATAAAGTTAACATAAAATGCGCGCGCGCACACACACACACACACACACCTTGTCAGTTAACTTACCACATTCGCCTTACTTATGACAATTTCCGTCTACTTCGAGGCTTCCACATGAACGCAGCAGCATATTTCCACTCCAGACTAGTGAAATCCACGAGAATGTTGGTTGTCATCAGCAAGAGTCCATGCTTCCTTATAAATTAATAATTAGGACTTATATTTTCCTCACACCCGCTTCTGTTCAAAGGGAATTTTGTCGACAGAGTCCGTGTTCCTGCGAACGGCGGTGTACCAAACACGCACGCTGCCTAGGCCACACACTTCAAACAAACACAACAGGAATGACTCAGCTGCTGCGTTTCCTCTTAACTGTCCCTCTCCCTGAAGGAATGAAAGGGCGAAACGGAGCCTTTATGTGTCATGTGAGCCAACTCTGATTGGTGTGTTTTTGGTAGGCGGGGATAAACTCGTACGAGGTGGAGCATAATAAATATCTAGAATTACATGTAAGCAGGGGTGTCCTCAGGATCGAAGACGTTAATCCAGAAATCCTGTATCCAAGTGTGCAAGCTTGGTTCTGTTTCTTTCGGGTGGATTCACATTATGACAGCTGACATCTTAATGCATGACATCACAATCTGGCAGCTGCTCACTAAACATGTAACAACTGTAAAAGTGCTGCTGTTCCTAATCTAAGTACACAATATTTAAAAATATATTACTATTGATTTAACACAGACTAGTATCCAGAATTGCAAGTGTACAAATCCATATACTATCAATGAAAAATTTAACACAAATTCTCCCTGTGGTGGGGAATTTATATATATATACAGGTGCTGGTCATAAAATTAGAATATCATCAAAAAGTTGATTTATTTCACGAATTCCATTCAAAAAATGAAAGTTGTATGATGTATACATTCAGTCCACACATATTTCTTTCTTTTTATTTTTTTTAACCTTTAACATTTTAATGATTCCGTTATACAGACAGGCTTTTCTCTAAAAAAGAAAAAAAACATCCACTGAGCTTGCAAAGCATGCATGAAGATATGTACATTTCTTTTTTTTCCTTTTTTTTCACATATTTCAAGTGTTTATGTCTCACAACTGTGATGATTATAACTGACAACTAATGAAAACCCCAAATTCAGTATCTCAGAAGATTAGAATATTACAGTACAAAGAAAGGTTTTTCAGAAATCTCGGCCAACTGAAAAGTATGAACATAAAAAGTATGAGCATGTATAGCACTCAAAGTTGGGGCTCCTTTTGCCTGAATTACTGCAGCAATGCGGAGTGGAGTGGCATGGATCCGATCAGTCTGCGGCACTGCTCAGGTCAGTGCTTTAAGTGGCCCAAAAGAGGTGCCGGTACTCTATTTTTTTTCCGCCTCCCCTGAGGTAACAACAACTATATTGAATGGGTTTTATATACAACAGTCAACAGACAACCTTATACAAAATAATAAATCATTTTATTAGTTTGTGGATTTGCTTGAGCTAGAAAGAGCTACTGAACATAAATAAAATGTGCAAAAAGGTATTGAAAAATTTTTTTTAACAAAATGTACATAAAATAAATTATAAACTAATTTGTATTTTGCTCTCTCTTGAGTCCCTGCTGGTATCAGCAGCAGCACTTGTAAAGTGTACCTGAAGAGCTTGGTAGTTCTCCCATACTACTTTCACTGTTCTCTCACTTGAAGCAACCCAAACATAATAACCATAGAACAGTAGAACATAATCTTGAGTCTTGAAGATGGTTCATTTCTTTACCCCTGAAAAATATACAAAAGCAGATTCAGCAAAATACAATCACAGTACACCAAATGAAAAATGAGAAATACTGTACAAATCATTTTACCTAGAAAAGGCTCCAGCACGTTTTGGGCTCCACTTTCCTTTCACTTTGGGCTTCGCAGTTTGTGGATGCTGCACTTCTCCTCCCTAGTGCCAGCCATGTCTGCACATATGTTTGTGCGTTAAACTGATCCAAGGGTGGTCCGTTGCATTTCAGGAAAATCATATTTGAAAGCCTTTTGATGTCGAGAGAGTTTCTTTTATCTGTCAAAGTATCATTCATTGAGCTGAAAGCTCGCTCGCATTCACTTGTTGATACTGCAATGGTGTGGACAGCTGTAAGAAGCGGCTTCAGGGCTGCTGGTGTCTTGGAAGCTTTAAGGTCTTTATACTCCCTAAATCCTAGGACACTTTCCCTCTCCCCAACTCTGAATCTCTGACATAAACGTCTGACCGCTGCATCCCCATATTGAATATCTAGAGATGCAGGCCAGGAGTCAGACTGGAGGACCTTGATGTCTGAGAGGAGGTGACTATCTGTCTTTTCAGATGAGGTTTTACTGACATGCAAGGAAGTTGTTGGAGTCATCCTGCACTTAACATTTTCAGCCAGGCTATGGAAAAATTGGCCATGGTTGATTTTTATAACCCTCTGATTTTCATGCAGGCATACATTTCTGAAGATTTTCTCCCTTTCAGCTTCAATGGCAGTTTGTGTGTAGGGACCAGGTGTGGATACCATTGACTCAAACACCCGGATTTGTCGGTCCAGCTGCCTGTCGGCTTGATCCAAAGTCATGTCCCGTCTCTGGAGCATTCTTGAGAGGTCACTGAGTTCTGTGAGAGCGTCATACATGATGCCAAGATTGACCACAAAAGAAACAGTAGTGAGAACATCATTGAGTCCTTTGTATTTTGCTCTCTCTCTTGAGTCCCTGCTGCTATCAGCAGCAGCACTTGTAAAGTGTACCTGCAGAGCTTGGTAGTTCTCCCATACTGCTTTCACTGTTCTCTCACTTGAAGCAACCCAACGCACTGATAAAACACGGCCTATCACAAGGAGACGTTGTCCAACATTGTGAGCACTCTCAGTTAACTCCCTTTGGTTTTTTGGTGATGCATGGTAGAGGGAGTAAAGCTGATCTAAGAATATTTTAAAGTGGTTGATTCCTCCTACCTCCTTCAAAACATCACAAACTGCCAGTTCCAGTCTGTGATTGAGTCGCCTTGAGGCGACTTTTGTTGTGATTTGGCGCTATATAAATAAAGTTGAATTGAATTGAATTGATTGGAACAATGCCAGACAAACAGGTAAGGGAATTTGGAACAAAGCTGCACAGCAACTCCTGCTTTCCTCCCAAGCATCACTGAGGCTCCATCACAAGCAAATGCCAACAAATGTTCCTGTAGGTAGTGAGGGTCAAAGCCATTATTATGAAGACATCCTAACAGTGCTTCAGTGATGTCCTTTGCTGTGGTCCCCTGCAGCTCAATCAGTTCAAAAAATATTGTGTCTGGATTTTCACTGGAAATAGCTGACCGCAGGCACACGACAAGCACAGACTTTCCACTTATTGTAGTGGATTCATCAATGAGCACACACAATTTTCTTTCATTCATCACTATGTCATTGACTACCTTCTTTTTCATTTCAGCTGCAATGTGATCCAGTATATTTGCACATGAGTTATTAGAGTGCAAAACTCTGCCCATCTTGACACCATTTAAAACTTGCAACTGGACATCTATTGGCATGTCTGTAAAGGGACGCCCATGCTTGCCAATCTTATAAGCTGTTCTAAACACATTGCAAGTTGAAGCGTAGTCAGCCTTTCTCATATCTTCAGTGTGTTTTTGCATTGTATTTTGTGTTGCCTTCTCTTTTATTTCAACTGCTTTCTTGTGATAAATTGAGTCTCTGTGCTCTTTTATTTTCTTTCGTAGTGAGTTTTGTTGTGCAGCCTTGTCCCTTCCAAAAGACGACATTAAGCACCCACTCCACTCCTGCGACACTCTCTGCCCTTGCTGCATATCCACGCGAGCACAAACTTGACTACACACACTACAACCCAACTTTTGATTTCTGCTGATCAGCCACTTGTAATTTGTGGAGAAATACGGGACTTGTGCTTGGGACCAACATTCTGGCCACTCATGCTCGCTAACGCGGCTGTTGTCGTCGGTAGAAATGGTGTCATTCTCGTCCTCGTCGTCGCAAAAAGTGCCGTCGTCCGCGGCTGCGGCACTAGTGCAGCTTTCATTAGCTTGCGTCTGACCTGCAGCGATATCATTCTGGCTTGGTGGGGTGTCAGCCAGCGAGTCCTCTGATTCTGACCTTGTTCTTTTACTACTCAGAGTCTGATGCCAGGAGAGCATATTAAGTGTTCATTGTTTTTGTATTTTAACCGAGCAGCTGTTTACGCGTTTTACACACCCTCTCCGGACCACGTTGAGTTGTTGACATGACAACGGCAAAAGCGACGCATGCGCTTTTCACTTGTAAAACACATTGGTGTATGGGTAATGTAGTCTCTGCTCTCGGTGGGACGAATTAGGAAGCGTGCTTGTGAAGGGCGCTCTGAAAAGCGGCAGCGCAGCCAAACGATTATAACAGATGTGCAAATGAGAGTACCGGTACGCTAAAAGCACGTCCTGGGCGCATGGAGAGGTGGCGGTACTCTCAAGAGCTATATTTAGAAGTGGCGGTACTGAGTACCGGCGCGTACCGGCCCACTTAAAGCACTGGCTCAGGTGTTATGAGAGCCCAGGTTGCTCTGATAGTGGTCTTAAGTTCTTCTGCACTGTTTGGCATATCGCATCTTCCTTTTCACAATACCCCATAGATTTTCTGTGGGGTTAAGGTCAGGCGAGTTTGCTGGCCAATTAAGAACAGGGACACCATGGTCCTTAAACCAGATACTGGAAGCTTTGGCACTGTGTGCAGGTGCCAAGTCTTGTTGGAAAATGAAATTTGCATCTCCATAAAGTTGATCAGCAGCAGGAAGCATGAAGTGCTCTAAAACTTCCTGGTTTATGGCTGTGTTGACAGTGGAGCAACACCAGCAGATGACTGTAGCTTGCCTCCACCAGTGTATGAATGTGAGAGTGAATGAATAGTGGTATTGTAAAGCGCTTTGGGTGCCTAGAAAAGCGCTATATAAATCCAATCAATTATTATTATTATTATGAGTAGTAATATACCTGTACCTTTTCTTGCCCTTATAGGGCTTTGGAGCGTGATGTCACGGGGGTGGGCGTGGAAAGAATTTTGGCCCGATCCGCCATTTTGGGGGTCTAAGTGAAAAAGGAGCGAAAGCATAGCCATGGTTCGTTCTTGCTGTGTGGTCCGCTGCAATGTTCGATCACACGACCGGCAAGAGAATAAGCTCGAAAAGGGTTTATCTTTTCATTCTTCCCCAACCTGGAAGCAACATGAGGCAGCTCGTGTATCGATGTTACCAAACGAAGGCGTCCAGCCTGGATAGCAGCGGTGAGACGAGCTGATATCCAGTTCTCTTCCATCTCCAAATATCTGTTGGTGCTCCGGACATTTTCATTCCGGTAAGTTCTAAATATGTTCATATCTTTATAGCCTTTTAGTTTTATTTTCTATGCGCTCTGAGCTCATAGCAAATTAGAACAAACATCCTACTGAGTGATTTTGCAGAACTACCTTCTATCTATAGAGATGCTAATTATTTGGCATTATTGCAGCAAACCAGCCGATGAAATGGATGAAACATCGTGACTGAGTTCCAGCGCTACACGAGGGACCTGCTTCAAACATACCACCATGCCAATCAGATTACTTCTTCCATGTGAGGGTGAAGAGGTGACCCTTCTGGATAAGATGGTGAAGGTTTGCTGCGTTTAGTGAACAGTGTGATAATAAAACCAGGGAAAATGAAACCTGCTCCTGTTAAATATTCTTTAGTCTTTTGCTGTATAAATAGCTGTATTTTTTCAAAAGACACAGTAAATAAAGTAATGTTAGTAGTGGGTGATATCATGTAAACACTGTCATGATTTTGTGTAAACATTTTGTCATTTGTAAACTATAAATGACATCATCATTGTAACTGATGTGATGTTCTATGAAGTGGTTTTAATTTTAAAAAAAGAGGCAAAAATTACTTTGTTTCTTTATTCAACTTTTGAACAGCGGGACTCAGTCAGTACATATTCAGTAAATGCAAATTATTTACACGGCAGTGCACTACAGGCATAAATCTAGACCCCTAGATAAAACATGATGGCATTATAGCAGTGACGACTCCTCCACAGTAGCAGGTGGGGTTTTTCTTTTTTGAGGACGGCTCCTTTTACCTGTCACTACAGATGGTCTGTGAATGTTTTGATCAAGAGCCTTTTTTGGGCAGCTGAAGAGGAGAAGTCTATCTTATGGCCAACCTCTGACTGTATCTTGGTCACATTACCCAGCAAAACCCAGTATGCAGGTTCATCTGTAACAGTCCTTGTGCCACGGATCAACACTGTTGCTTCTACTTTAAACAGAAGAGCAGTGACGTGGGTGCAGGTCTCTGCGACTCCGGCCATGCAGGTGCAGCGGGCGGCTTCAACCTTCCCTGTGATGCTCACAGTGACCCATGGCTGCAATGCTGGTTCATTCAGTCTTAGAGTGCAGGACCTGAAACACACACAGACAAAGTTCATTTAAAGACAAGAACTATGAGCCAAGGCCGACACAAATGTGCTTAATCTACTTTATCATAAATGTAACAAAGTGTTTAGAAAGTTAGCACATACATGTCATTTTTCATTTCTTTATGTGTCCATCGCTGCAGGTTATAGTGTAAACCTGCCTGTTCTCTGTCAGAAACCTGCCTGCAGAAAATGAACCTAAAGTATGTAATGCAAGGATGTCATCACTTTAGAGATGGAGAAAGCATAAAGTGACAATTATGAACCACTTAATATGATAAGGAGATTCTGCAGGTCATTAATCAATGTATAAAATTAAAATAAAATGTATGAATGAATTTATGCTGCACTAATGTGAATGTTCGGATGGAAATCAAACGCATTTCACTCGCAGTACTCGAGCTGACTTACCTTTGTTTGAATGACGACTTGTACGCGCTGACTCCACAGATAAGGTACGAGAATATGTCAGGCTACGTCAATAGCGGTTGGTCTCCAGGGTTTTTACTCCACGGCCGTATTTCATACGGGTCCACATTTCCAATGCAGGCTATTTTCTGCAAGTACCGCTGCTTCGCCTCTGGACGCAATCGGTCTCTATGCAGTCCATTCTCTTTTGAGCTGCTTTTAAGCATCTTGTAATCGTCGATCCAACACAGTGTGTTTGTTTTGATTCGTAGACCCCGAAAATGGTGCCGCGCTCCCACAATGCATTGCGGCGTGACGTCAACTCCAAAGCCCTTATCTACTAGTCACACAAACATACTGCAACAATAAGACTCAATGATTAGACACATGGGTTACAGGTGGGTCCACAACAGTCATCAAAACAAGTCATAAAAAGAATACATGCTGTTTCCTTATCAAGAGCATCTGAGGACACACACCCTAACGTTCACAAAGAAAGGTACACTCCCCAACTGCACCTCTGTAGTTTCCACCTTTTCTTTACAACCTGCTCTTTATCTCTGCATGTCAGAGGGCAACTGAAACCAAGCTCACTGTGGCAGGGCGTGGCCTGCGGTGCCGTGCAGGTGCGTCCGCCTCCTCTGCACGGCACCGCAATCACGCCCCGCCGAATTAAATATTGTACTGGGTCCTGTGGCTGGGTTGTTGTGGTGATAATGTTGAGCGGGCAGCGGGAGAGCTGCAGCTCTGTGAGCATTGTGAACAGCAACCGTGTGAGTCAATAAAGTATGCTGGAAAGAATGAATTTGCACCTGGTCGTTTATACCCACCTATATAAAAACACCCCATCAGACACACGGCATTTTCCTACTTCATAACTGAAAGAAATCTCTGTCCCGGGTCATCCGTGGATCGGGTTTTCCTCCGAGGCGTGGGCACCTATAAGCAGAGTTTTTGTCTTTACCCTATAAGATTCAAAATTATTCAAAGTAACACTCAGGTTGTCATGGTCCTGGGCCATGTTGGCCCAGTATTCTTAGTTTTCTTGTATGTTTGTATTTTGTTCCCTATTTAGGCCATGTTTCCTGAGTTGCCCTGTTGTGTTGTTCCCTAAGTGTTTTCCCTTTGTGGCTTTTACCCCCTGTGTGCCCCTCTGTGTATCTGTGAGCCCTCGTCTCTCCTTATGTTTTATTCCATGTTTCCCCAGCCCGTTATGACTGTGTTCTCCCCGTGCTCTCTCCTCCTGTCTGAACCTCTGTACTTCCTGTTTGACTCTGCCCGTCTCCCGTCAGTGTTATGTTCACCCCGCCCTGTCTCGTTATGGTTATCTGTGTCAGCTGTGTTCCCCGTGTGTTCCCACTTTCCTCGTTAACCCTCTGTGTATTTCTGTCTGCGTCTCCCTCTGTTCGGCGTCGCGTTCTCCCTCATAGCTGTGTGATTTTTCCCCTGTGGCTCCTTGTACTTTAGTCTCCCCAGTTTAAGTTTAGTACTGTTTTTTGTGTTTCACTTTATGCCAGCATTAAAGCTGTGTTTTGAGTTTACGTTTTTGTCTCCGTGAGTTTGCGTTTGGGTCCTCTCCTGCCTGCCACACAGCCGAACCATGACACAGGTATGCCGTTCAGCAGGTTAGTTACGACGTCGGGAGTAGTTAGGAGAACAAAGTGACACAGAGACTGTTCAGGTTGCTTTCCCAAAATCAACTCAAAGGTTTATTCATCATACAACAGTTTATATAGAGGAAAAAGGTTCGTGTGTCAGCAGATTCTCAGTTCAAACCGATACAGACCAAATAAGGAAACGTCTTCCTGCCCTCTGAGCAAAGAAGTATCCTTTGTGTAGTTTATCAGTTCAGCTACAATTTATGATTATCCCAGCAAAATACACTCCTAGACATAGAATACAGAGTTCTTTCATTAGTGAATTCTGAAACAAACCACCTGGCCTTTAACAAGCCTTTTTCTAAGAGATAAAGAAGGGAAGATGGGAGTAAGGAAGTGATCGCTGTGGTATTTTCGACCTTGGTACCAGCCTGTGATTCTTACACATTAATTCTTGGGTCACAGAGAAAGAGAAAAACAACTAGTAAATGGGCCTTATTGAGTAACAGTTTTCCTGTTTAATAATATCACTATAAAGCAATATCCTGTAAATGCTACCATGGTATCAAAATATCACAACAATAACTGCCCTCGCGATTACAGCATTTTGGTCGGTCGGTCAGCGAGGCCAACATCGTTCTTTTTTTAACATGGACTTCATAAATGGTAAGTAAAGCAAGACTATTATTGTAATTTTTAAATGTATATCATAGGATATTCAATCTGTTTTCTTTTCTAAAACAAAAGCCTGATTTGTAGGAGCACGTGAGAATGGGCCAGCAAACGATGACATCTCGTAGCCCTTCTGCTCAAACAGCCATCAAATTGGCAGAACTGGGTACAAGCAGCACCACAACAGAAAGACTGTGAAAGGGATGCTGGCCAAACTTCAGTCTCTGAAGGTCTGTCCACGAACCCTACATTTGAAGATTGGACTGAAGATGCACCATATTGTCAAAGTGGAGCGCACCCTCCTCATCACCACAACTCTGGACTATGGACACCGACGATGAGGAAGATTTTTTGTATTTTGACGACTCCCCCAACATCGATGAGGTAGACTGGGCATGGCCACCCTTCCAAGTCCCTGAGAAATTACCCAAATCACTATGGGTTAAAGATGAGGACTTACACTATGTATCCACAAAATCGGTTTCAGTATGGTGATGAATTGTGAAGTAAGAATTCTTTTATGTAAAAAAGCATTTTTCTTTTTGTATATAAATAAATGTTGCCGTTGTGTGCTTCAATTTTAGTTATAATGCGCCAAATCACTACAGCAGTCGGCTCAAGGCAATGCCAACCAGAGTAAGGATCTTGTTAGACAACCGAGATAAAACATTTTCTATTAAAACCCGCACTATTATATCGTATTCCAGGAGACAGGTTCAGAACAACTTCTCAGTAACCTGCAGACAACATCAAATTAATTTAATGGTGCTTTTTTAGACACTGATCTGAAATATAAAAGTGTGTGTTAGAAGCAGCTTTGCTGGATTTGTTTTTAACTTGGTGAAACAGTGTAAATCTTTTTTTTTTCTTCTTAATTCAGCATTTTTACAGTTTTTAACTGTGTAGTCTTACCGTCTTTCTGGCAAAACGTATGCCAACTTGTGAAATGAGAGCATTTCTGGCAGTTAGGCATTGATTATGCAAAAGAGAATAGCAACAATACAGCGTGTGTCTCTGCACCAACACATCCGCGGTCCTTTCACACGGAAACCACGTCTGTTACAGGCAGCGCTTCATCAATGTCTGACTGCCAGTGCTGGTTATTTAAAGTGTGTTTAAAACGTGACTCATTTGTTGTTAAAAAACAAAAACATTTCCTCCAGATATGCAATGTTACTGATTTAAAACATTTATATATTTTCAAATTTTTTAGTTGGATGTCAAACATATGAAAGACTCTGAAGCATATTTATATAGCAAAATTCACAATGGTATAACCATGCTGAACAAAAGAAAACCTCAGCATGCACCAATGCACACAAATGCAGGCCTTTCAACTGTATGTTACAGTTTTTTCTGAATGCTTAAACCCTAACTGTGATTCTTACAGCACAATTTCTAAAACTATTAATACTTATAGCAAAACCACTCACTGAGTTTGCAAAACTAAAAGCAGAAACACTGCTTTGCACTCAGTTTGCCATTTTGTAGCGCACACTTTGCAAACCTGTAGCTACAATCCACTGCACAGCACTCTCTTTGCAGAACTGTAAACACAACTCACTGCTTTACACTCAATTTCCAAATGATCAACGCACTCCTAGCAAAACTATACACATTTACGGCCATTATTTACACTCATTTGCCAACTGTCTGGCACACTGTCACATGTGAAAACTTTTTTAGATAATTAGTTCACTTTGCAATCAGCCTAAGCACTATAATACAGGTAAGCTAGGACACATGTCTCAATACTTAGGTCACTTTTGCAAAACTCTTCACACAATCCTCCTAACTGACCGTCAGCTTGGCAAAGCAGTTCATTTCACATTCAAAATGCACTACAACTACCAAAACACTTCATTCAGGTCTCAAATAAACTCATTCTTCCAGAACACTAGCAAAGGTTGACAGCCGACAAACACACTTTGTCACCCACAAAACAATGACCTAAAGACACTAACAACATGTAGCATTACACAGTGTTTTCTTGTGTAAAAGATAAGATAAGATAAGAAAAGATAAGATAACTCTTTATTGTCATTGCACAGCCATACATAATACAGTAGTACAATGAAATTGGAAAAACTGTCCTACGTCGGCACTACATATAACACAACACGACACGATATGACACATCACAACGTAACAAACAACACAACACAGTATATTACAGTTTTTTTCAATCGCTAACAAGCGCCTACCCATACTTCAGATACTTTTTCTAAACTCTTAACACAGACTCACACCTACAAAACACAATTGGCCAAATGGATAATTTTCTTCTCAAAAATACATTTTGTTAAATATATACTACCTCTTCATTTCAAAATAGAACACATCTTTCTCTGCACACACTAACTGTACAAAAACACTATAAATCTGACTCAAAATGAAATTAGTCTGTCAAAGAATAACACTTGTTTTCACTTCACAAGGTACATGCAGTCAATCAAAGTACACCAGGTTTCAAAATACTGGCTATTATTGACATTACAAAAACTGCATAGACTTTTATGTTTCAGTTTTACAGGTATTTGCATGCGAAACATGCAATCCACCATATTGACACCAGAAATGTCTTGGTTGGTAACTGTATGTCCACATGTACAGTAATGTTCACATTCAAAAGCATTCCAGTAAAAAGCAAACAAGTTTTTGTTTCTCTACTGTTTACTACAGGAGGTACAGTAGAAACACGGTATGATAGGACAGAGAAAGTTTTACAGTATTGCTTACAGTGAACAAAATATCCATGAAACACACAAGAGCATTCTGAACAAAAAAACAACAGCAAAAAGCCAAGATCAAAAGGGGGGGAGGGGGGCTAAAAAAAGGCAAAAACTTTGCATCTAATCTCTGCGATCTTCAGGGTTAGGCCACATGTTTTCATCAACATCACATCTGATGTTATCCAAGTCGATGCACCTGGGATAGAATCGCCTGGTATGTCGGATCCACCCTTGGCAATCGTCAACTGTGATGTCCCTGGAGCCAGCATCCATGGCTTCAAGGAGGGACATCTGGTCATGTGGCTGATGGTCATAAACCTTCCACCTCCATGCAGAAAAGAACTCCTCTATGGGGTTGAGGAAAGGTGAATAGGGTGGAAGGAAGAGACTCACCAGTCTTGGGTGGACTTCAAACCATGTTGTTATTGCTTGCGAGTGATGGAAAGCCACATTGTCCCAGGTAATTACAAAGGTCCTCATGTTTTCACCCTCCTGACCCTGCTCTGGAACCAGGCGCTGGTGGAGATCATTGAGAAAGGCAAGCAAGCGCTCTGTATTATAGGGTCCAACCTGACATCTGTGAAGGAGTAATCCTGCATTTGCAATTGCTGCACACATGGTAATGTTTGCCCCTCTCTGTCCTGGCACATCAACTGTGGCCCTTTTTCCAATTACATTTCGTCCACGTCGACGCCTTTTGGCCAGATTGAATCCTGCCTCATCGATGTATATGAATTCATGAGGGGCCTGGTTGGCCTCCAATTCCATAACTCTCTGAAACAAAGTTTATGTAAGTCATGTTATTACTGTATACCATACTGTACTGTAACCTAGTATTGTGTAGGTTACCTACTTGCAAAGTGCAAAGCTTATAGAACTGGACATTGGATTGAATATACACTATACCTGGACATATTGTCGTCGTAGCTCCTTGACCCTCTCACTGTTCCTCTCAAAGGGAACAGTGTAGAGCTGCTTCATCCGCACTCTGTGTTTGGACAATGTCCGCGTAATGGTTGTGAGGCTGATTCTATCGATATTGTCAAATATCTCATGGTCCGCCACAATTCTAGTTTGAATTTCACGCAGTTTTATTGCATTATTTGCAGTAACCATTTCTACAATGGCAAGCTCCTGATCATTACTGAGGAGCTTTCCTCTTCCCCCAGAGGGTGGAAGACATTGCATTCTTTAGAAAGACAAAAAATTCAACATATGCATTACTGTATGACCATATTGACATGTCAAGTGAGAATAGAAACAATCCATGTAAAATGCAATACTTACCTGTTGGTTTGTTGAAAGATGCGTATAATGGAGGCAACTGTTGACCGCCTCAAATTGGGCTGCACTCTTTCACCAGCCTCTCTTAGTGAAAGACCATGGTTGATTACATGGTCAATGATAGTGGCACGAATTTCATCACTGACTACTGTTCTTGCAGCCCTTGGAATGCCACCACCACGCATTCTTACACCTCTACCTTGCCCTCTCCTTGGGCCTGCTCTTCTCCCTGGGCCCCTTGCTCTTACTCTTCCTCGACCAGACATTACAGTGTTTGTCTTTTTTTTGTTTCCAAAAACATCACTCCTCAAGGTCTTGCCTTATAAACCCCACTGAGTCTAAGCCAGAATGGAAGAAGGTGTGGTTGGCCCAATTTACCCAACATAAATCAGCTGTGTGTCAATTATTCAATTGTTTGTTTGTTTACAGCTGAGATATATTTTTGATATTGATATTGTTTTTGTACTGATATCATTGCAGAAGCAGAGGTTTTTATACTGTATCTACGGTTTGGAATATTGTTTTTGCTATTGTGGGATGTTGTGTGTTAACATTCGTAAATACTACAAAAACAGTCCATAATTTTGTTGGGAGGTATAGCTTGTCTGTTAAGAAAATGTAAGCATTGTGGAAATGTGTTCACTGACTGCATATTGGGTGAACACGACATGAAATGTGTGAATGGTATGGCCACAACAGACCGATGCTGTGCTAATTGTGTTTAGAGTTTTGCAAATGTGACAACTGTTTGGACAAACACTTGTTAGCGACTGGAAAAAACTGTAACTTAGTATAAAAAAGAAGAATAAGTGTATTGCACACTGTTATTATTGCACATTAATTATTATTGCACCTTGTTATAAATATAAATATTATTGTTATTGTTTTAAACATTGTTACCTCCCCCTAAAAAGTCCAGGGAGGTATCCAGTCAGGTCAGCTATTTACATTGATCAGGGCTGTTGCCCTGTTGTAAAAGCTGTCCTTGAGTCTATTTGTTCGGGACCTCAGCAGCCTGAACCTCCTGCCAGACGGCAGCAGCTTAAACACCCGGTGTCCTGGGTGTGTGCAGTCCCGTAGGATGCTGCGTGCCCTCTTGAGACAGCGAGTGCTGTACAGGTCCTTCAGGGAGGGAAGAGGATGTCCAATGATTTTTTGGGCCATGTTGATGACCCTCTGGAGTGCCTTTCTGTGTGCTGTGGTGCAGCTGGAGAACCACACACCGATGCAATATGTCAGCACACTTTCAATGGAGCAGCGGTAGAAGACGGTCAGCAGCTCCTTCTTCAGGTCCATTTTTCTGAGGATTCTCAGAAAGTGGAGACGCTGTTGGGCCTTCTTTAAGACCGCAGAGGTGTTAGAGCTCCATTGGAGGTCTGTGTCTATGTGCACACCCAGAAACTTGAAACTGGAGACCCTTTCCACGCACTCCCCGTTGATGCTGACAGGCTGCAGCTCGGACTTCCTCCTTCTGAAGTCAACTACCAGTTCTTTTGTTTGGTGGTATTGAGGTCCAGGTTGTTGTCTAAAACAAGGACACATCTCTGTTTATAATTTCAATATATGTTACTGGAATGAATCAGACATCATGCAGAATTCGTTAATATTTGTTTAAATGAAGATGGCGCCGGTGAGGTCGGCTGCCGTCACGACTGCTCCGACCACTTTTTCTTTGTCTTTGTTTTTTAAGTTAGTTTTCAGCGTTTCTAAATCGGCAAAATCATCACCATTGGGTACATTAGGTATGACAGTGACACTCTTGTTTCTATTGGTATACAATGTACTCACAATTCGAAGTTTTTAACTCCGGATCCGAGCTGGCCGAGTGAGATCTCGAGGGAGAACAAAGGGAAGCGGCGGCGGCGGCCTAGAGGGAAGCGAGCCGGCGTCAGGAACAGGCTGAGAGCTCGTGCACACCGCACACCTCTGCCTAGCATCCTGCTCGCCAACGTCCAGTCACTGGAGAACAAGCTTGACGACCTCAGGGCCAGGATAAAGTTCCAGAGAGACATTCGGGACTGCAATCTCCTCTGCTTCACCGAGACATGGCTGAACCCAGCGGTGCCGGACCACGCCATCCAGCCGGCCGAGTTCTTCTCGGTTCACCGCATGGACAGGACACGGGACTCGGGGAAGTCAAGGGGAGGCGGCGTGTGTTTAATGGTGAACAACAACTGGTGCAACAGTGCGAACGTTGTTCCTCTTACACGCTCCTGCACACCAAATCTGGAACTACTGTCCATCATGTGTCGTCCTTTTTATCTACCTCGGGAATTTACATCGGTCATTGTAAGTGCCGTTTATATTCCACCACAAGCGGACACGGTCACCGCCTTATGCGAGCTGCATGAGGCACTCACACAGCACCAGACACAACACCGGGACGCTGCGCTTATTGTGACGGGGGACTTTAATAGCGCCAACCTCAAACGCGCAGCGCCGAACTTTTATCAACACATCACCTGCCCCACCAGAGGTGAAAGGACACTGGACCACTGCTACACTACGGTCAAGGACGGCTACAAGGCACAATCCCGCCCTCCGTTTGGCAAATCTGATCACGCCGCCATCTTCCTCATGCCAAAATATAAACAAAGGCTGAAACAGGAAGTTCCGGTTCAGAGGAAGGTTGCGCGCTGGACGGATCAATCGGTGGCCGCGTTACAGGACGCACTCGATGACGCAGACTGGGGCATGTTCAGAAACAGCTCCGATGATGATGTCAACGTGTTTACGGAAGCAGTTGTGGGATTCATCGGGAAACTAGCGGATGATACCGTGGAGACAAAGACTATCACAACGTTTCCCAACCAGAAGCCGTGGGTGGATAAAACCATCCGCAACGCTCTGAGATCCCGCACCGCTGCCTACAACACGGGACTCACAACGGGGGACATGGACCCGTACAAAGCCGCGTCATATAACGTGCGGAGGGCGGTGAAAGAGGCGAAGCAGCGCTACGGGAGGAAACTAGAGTCACAACTCCAACAGAGTGACTCTAGGAGCCTGTGGCGGGGACTAAGGACAATAACGGACTATAAAGCACCAACAACCGGTATGACGAACGCGGCCGTGACTCTGGCAGACGAGCTGAACACTTTCTATGCTCGCTTCGAGGCTGCAGCTAAGGTCTCCAACAATGCTAGTGTTAGCGGCGCTAACGGCTGCAGACAGGAAGATACTGCCAGCACCAGAAACGTGCTCGTCATCTCCGAGCATGAAGTAAGGAGAGCCTTCAAGAGAGTGAACACCAGGAAAGCAGCAGGACCAGACGGCATCCCAGGTCGTATCCTAAGAGACTGCGCATACCAGCTAGCTCCTGTGTTCACTGAGATATTCAACATCTCTTTATCTCAGTCGGTGATCCCCACATGCTTCAAAGAGTCCATCATTGTTCCTGTCCCGAAGAAACCCCACCCTGCTTCTCTCAATGACTATCGCCCTGTAGCCCTCACCTCAGTAGTGATGAAGTGCTTTGAACGCCTGGTCAGAGACTTCATCATTTCTTCACTACCAGACACACTGGACCCACTACAGTTCGCTTACCGTCCACATCGTTCCACAGACGATGCCATCTCTCATCTCCTCCACACATCACTCACTCACTTGGACACTAGAAGGGGGAATTATGTTAAAATGCTCTTCATAGACTACAGCTCTGCATTTAATACCATAATTCCCTCCACACTCACCACCAAGCTGGAGCATCTGGGACTCAGCTCATCTATGTGTCAGTGGATCTCCAACTTCCTAACTGGCAGACCACAGGCAGTAAGGATGGGCGGACATGTCTCAGCCTCCACCACTCTCAGCACTGGAGCCCCCCAGGGGTGTGTTCTGAGCCCCCTGCTGTACTCTTTGTACACATATGACTGTGTGGCCACTACCAGCTCCACCACCATCATCAAGTTTGCTGACGACACCGTCGTGGTGGGCCTGATCTCTGATAACAACGAGACGGCCTACCTGAAGGAGATTAGGAATCTGGAGAACTGGTGCCAGAGGAACAACCTCCTTCTAAACGTCAGTAAGACAAAGGAGCTGATAGTGGACTTCAGCACTAAGCAGGAGAGGAACTACCAGACCCCCGTCATCAACGAGTGCCCAGTGGAGAGAGTGGACAGCTTCAAATACCTCGGAGTTCACATCACGCAGGACCTGTCATGGTCCTGTCACATCAACACCGTGGTGAAAAAGGCCCGTCAGCGTCTCTACCACCTCAGACGCTTGAGAGACTTCCAACTGCCCTCCAAGGTGCTCAGGAACTTTTACTCGTGCACCATAGAGAGCATCCTGACGGGAAACATCTTAACCTGGTTCGGGAACAGCACCATGCAGGACAGACGAGCTCTACAGAGGGTTGTGCGGTCAGCTGAGCGCACCATCCGCTCCGAGCTCCCTGACCTGCACTCAATCTACAGCAGGCGGTGCTGGACCAAGGCCAGGAAGATGGTGAAGGACCTCAGCCATCCCAACAACAGACTGTTCTCTCTGCTGAGGTCAGGAAAGCGATTCCGCTCCCTGAAGACCAACACAGAGAGACTGAGGAGGAGCTTCTTCCCGCAGGCGATACGGTCTCTCAATCACACCACCACACAGTACTGACCCACACATATGGTTCTTACACACACTGGACTTTCTGGACATTGTTTTCACTTCATTACTTAAATCACGCTGCTGTTATTGTGTATATATTTATTTATATTTAGATTTCTTCATACATTCTTATATAGTTCTATATTGTGTATTTTGTTGTACAGTTATTTTATTTTCAACTTTAATTTATATATTTTATCTTATTCTCCCAGTTAAATTTACCCTTCATTCTAATTTGTGTTGTACAGTTATTTCATTTTTAACCTTAATTTATATTTTATTCCTTCTTAGTTAAATTTACCCTTTTTAATTTTTCATATTTATTTCCTATCTTATTCATAGCCTTTTCCTTTTTTGTTTTCTTTAGGTCACGAGCAGTTGTCCAAGCATTTCACTACATATCGTACTGTGTATGACTGTGTACGTGACAAATAAAATTTGAATTTGAATTTGAATTTGAATTTATGTATTTTTATGTTTTTGCACTAAGTAATCCCAAAATACAAGAATTTGTATACACACCATCCACTGATACACATACAATAGTAATGCTAATCTACTCGGTCTTCTCCATTTGGCCACAGGTTCTCATCCACATCACATCTTATGTCATCTTGGGCAACACACCTAGGAAAGAATCTTCTGGCTGCCAGAATTGAAGGAGTTGAAAAATTGAAGGAGTAACACCTGTGCAGATGTTCATCTACAATGAGAATCAGCTGTGGCTGGTTAAACTGCATTTTTAGATTTAAAATATGTTTCAATAAAATATTGCTGTTGGATTTTGCTCTTTTCAAGTTTTGCATTGTGTTATTGTTTTGGCCATAAGTTTAACATTTTTGAAAACAGTATGTAAGCACATGCAAAATGTCCTGTACGTACAAAGGTTATTGGCAGTTGTTGTGTCTGAGTGAGAAGATAATTCATGAAATTTGAGAGATGTAGTCATTGAATGCATTTTGTGCCAAAACAATGATAACTGATCCTCAGTTTAGCCCACATAGACTTCTGTTGTGCTCACTGTGTGAGGAGTTTTGCAAAAGTGACCTACAGTTTTTTGTGAATGCTTAAACCCTAACTGTGATTCCTGTAGCACAATCTCTAAAACTATTCAGACTTATAGCAAAACCACTCACTGAGTTTGCAAAACTAAAAGCACAAAAACTGCTTTGCACTCAGTTTGCAATTTTGTAACACACACTTTGCAAAACTTTAGGCACAATTCACTGCACAACACTCAATTACCAAATTTCCAACACACTCCTAGCAAAAGTATACACATGTATGGCTATCATTAACACTAATTTGCCAACTGTCTGGCACACTTTCACATGTGAAAACTTTTTTAGATAATTAGTTCACTTTGCAATCAGCCTAAGCACTATAATACAGGTAAGCTGTGTGTGCGGAGTACAATGGAGGGAGCAGGAAGAGTGAGAAGTAGAGCCAGCAGTGTGTCTCCTAAAAGAGAGCTGTTTAAAGGTGAGTGATTAAGTTTTTCTCCTAAATAGAGATCATTACAGAACGCCTAGTCCTACTTAAAATCCCATTTATTATTATTTTTTTTTTATCATCTACTCGAACTAAGGAAAACGTTTGACTAACTCAAAGACAATTTCCACGCCTCCCCTGCCTGACTGCAGAGGCAGTTTTGAATTTAGGAGCGCCAAGATGGCAGCGGCAAACCCTGGCGGCTCTCCGGTGAGTATATATATTTTTTTATCTTCAAGTTTGTCTTTTGAAACCTTAATTTTATTTAAATCCGTTGCTCACGTATAAAGTACACAGACGGGGTCTTTGCTCAACTCGTCTGAGGCGTGTCTCACTAAGCGCTACATGCTAGCATCCTGCTAACCGAGCTACCCTTTACATGCTGTGCTTTAGAAAATAGGATACTCGTTAAAAAAAATACTCCGCAGATATTGATAGATAGACGAACACTGCAAATATAATGTTGGAAAAGAGAACGGCCTTTGGTGAAGGGGTAAAATACACCATGAATAAAGCCATAGAGTGAATGGCTGCCATGGTTGCAGAACAGCCTGATTTAATGACAAGAATGGGGAAGAGTGAGGTGAAGTGAACCACAGCCACAAAACACGGTCAGACAAGGCGGCAAAAGGGCAGTGATCTGTCCGTCAGTATGAAGTTGGTGTGTGCTTTGGTGAACAAAAACTCCAGACTGGTAGCAGGAAGATGGGAGACTCGTGTTTCACTGGAATAGTGGTGAATTAAAACATCCTTTGTTGGGGACATTTCGGTGTAAATGCATCCATACAGGCAAGACAGAGGCAGACTAGACAGTGAAGAAAACAAGGCAAACATTAGAAATATAAAAACGGAAATATAGGATGAGTCGGGGATGAGTTCCTGCCCCAAGTGGAGGAGTTCAAGTATCTCGGGGTCTTGTTCGCGAGTAATGGGAGAAGGGGGCCGGAGATCGACAGACGGATTGGGGCTGCAGCTGCAGTAATGCGGACGCTGCACCGGTCCGTCGTGGTGAAGAGGGAGCTGAGTGTAAAAGCGAAGCTCTCAATTTACCGGTCGATCTACGTCCCTACCCTCACCTATGGCCACGAGCTGTGGGTAGTGACCGAAAGAACGAGATCGCGGATACAAGCGGCAGAAATGAGCTTCCTCCGAAGGGTGGCTGGCCTCTCCCTTAGAGATAGGGTGAGAAGGTCGGCCATCCGGGAGGGGCTCAGAGTAGAGCAGCTGCTGCTCCACATCGAAAGGAGCCAGCTGAGGTGGTTCGGGCATCTGACAAGGATGCCTCCTGGGTGAGGTGTTCCAGGCATGTCCCACCGGGAGGAGGCCCCGGGGAAGACCCAGGACACGCTGGAGAGATTATATCTCTCGGCTGGCCTGGGAACGCCTTGGTATTACCCCGGATAAGCTGGAGGAGGTGACTGGGGAGAGGGAGGTCTGGGCCTCTTTGCTTAGGCTGCTGCCCCCGCGACCCGGCCTCGGATAAAGCGGATGAAGATGGATGGATGGATGGATGAATTGAATTGAATTGAATTGAATTGAATTGAATTGAACTGAACGGTAATATAGATATATATAATGTCAGTGCTTCCCAGCTTTAAACACTGAATGGTTGTACTCTCTCCATATTGTTGTTGATCTGACTCGTATGTCATTGTCATGAGACACTCTCACAAACAAAATCACGGTTTAGTAACACAGTAACGCAGTGTGCTAAAGGGAAAGTAACAGTAATCTAATTACTTTTTTGCTATAGTAATCCCTTACTTTACTCATTACTTGAAAAAGTAATCGCATTACAGCATTTCTGCCTATTTCCGCTGTCCACTGGGTAGCCATGGCTCAGGAGGTAGACAGGTCATCAACTAATTGGAAAGTTGGTGGTTCGATTCCTGACTTCTCCAGTCAGCACATGAAGTAGATAGAAAACACAAAGATGTAGAAAAACGTGTGAGATCACAGGTAAATGAGGGATGCTGTATTCAAATTCAAATTCAAATTCAAATTTTATTTGTCACGTACACAGTCATACACAGTACGATATGTAGTGAAATGCTTGGACAACTGCTCGTGACCTAAAGAGAACAAAAAAGGAAAAGGCTATGAATAAGATAGGAAATAAATATGAAAAATTAAAAAGGGTAAATTTAACTAGGAAGGAATAAAATATAAATTAAGGTTAAAAATGAAATAACTGTACAACACAAATTAGAATGAAGGGTAAATTTAACTGGGAAGAATAAGATAAAGATAAATATATAAATTAAAGTTGAAAATAAAATAACTGTACAACAAAATACACAATACACAATATAGAACTATATAAGAATGTATGAAGAAATCTAAATATAAATAAATATATACACAATAACAGCAGCTGTACAAGTATTAACCGGAAATGAAGACTATAGTGACCAGTGTTGTGCAAAACCAAAGTCCAGAAAGTCCAGTGTGTGTGTAAGAACTGTATGTGTGGGTCAGTACTGTGTGGTGGTGTGATTGAGAGACCGTATCGCCTGCGGGAAGAAGCTCCTCCTCAGTCTCTCTGTGTTGGTCTTCAGGGAGCGGAATCGCTTTCCTGACCTCAACAGAGAGAACAGTCTGTTGTTGGGATAAAACACTTTGTGTGCCCAAGCACAGTAGAAAAGCACCACATAAAAATCAGCCCGTCATAACCTCTAAACTTGTTTTTCATCGTGTTTGAGAATAGACCAAAGCATGGACAAGCTCATTTTTATTAAATTGCCAGGCCCAGCTCCACTCAGCCCTCTCGGATTCATGGAGGGCTCTGGTGAAATATCGATCTGAGGCCTGAGCTGACCGCTGCACAGATGACAGTAACTAAATGATGAGTCTTTCGATAGAATCCCTGAAGAGGGTATTTAAAACAGATATCTGCTGTCTTCCGGCCACAACTAAGTGCCGGCAATGGCCTCGGGGATGTTAACTCTTATCTATGATGTATCAAGGTGGATTCGTGATTCCTAGCAAAGTGTTATAGCCTGTGTTCTGGCGCCCCAGGTTATATTTTCGCAGACTGTTCGAGCTGCAGACGTGTTCCTCAGATCTGCCTTTTTCCTCCACTCTCCTCCCATCTACCTGTCAAACACTGCAAGCTCCTGCAGTACAAGCCAACACAAATGCTGCTGATGGATAGAGACAGCTATAGTGCAAATTCAAATGTGTGAGCACACACTCACACACACACACACTGTTTATAGAGGGTGCAACCAGAGCCCTGGAGCAGATTAACGACTTTACTTACCAATTAGCCCACTCAGCAGTAGAGGAAATGGCTCTAACTGGCCTTCTGCTTCCTTTCTTCTGTGTTTGTGCTTCCCCCTATGTAAGTATGAGCGTGTCGGCTCTGTCTGATCTAATTCTGGAGTGTTCGCCGCTGCTCCCTGACAGCTGCCTGCTGGCCAGTGGCTGTCACATGTTGCCTTCACTTCCTGTTCATGTTAAAGCTCTTCAGAGGCAGAACAGGTCTGGAAGCTGGGGAGGGGGGTTACAAGTTGGATGTATATAAATGTGTTTGTGTGTGCCGTGTGACACACAGTCACACAGCAGTGGATCTTTTCCAGTATTTGATTATTAAATTATTATTGACCCTGCAAGACAGAATCTTTACTTTTTCCACTGGAAGTTTTTCAAAAGCCACATTTGTAGTGACCTAAATAGCAGATCTCACACCTAAGCCAATCATGTGCTAGCTGCTAAAAAATATAGAAGCAGCTTCCTCTTTCAGCATTTCAAAAAGGTGGTTTTTTATTGCAGGTAACCAGTGGTGGGTATATTACTTTTAACAGTAACTTACCACATTACACTGTAACAAAATACTTTTAAAAAGTCTTCAGAACCTACTGAGAAAAGCAATTTGTTTGTGTAATGAGCACTAGTGGTGTGCAATACTGCAAATACCAAGTACCGAGTACCAAGTAAATACACAGCCAGTATTACTTGTACTAATACTGATACTATTACTTTTAATTTGTCATGATTTATGAGATGAATCATCATCACTTTGCCAAATCTAAACACAATTTAATGGCATCCATTGGAGTAGGAATGCATGTGGATGTCAGATAGAAAGAAAAAAGTTATTGTGTGAATAGGTGAATGGGCCAAGTTGTATAAAGTGCTTTGAGTGCTCAGATAGAGTAGAAAAGCACTATGTAAGAACCAGTCCAACACATTTACCTTTGATTTTCACTTTCCATAGACATAAGTTAACACATCTTTCAGCTTTTCATGTATTCAAAGACCTGGAATGTAAATGTGCCTGTCTTTACAGCACTTTGAGTTAACGTCTGTTGATTGCACATGTTGACAACATAAAAAGGAAATTACATTCAGATATTTTTAAATATAGTTGTTTCTATTTGGGGTAATTAATTAATTTCCAATAAAATAACTTATTTTAATGTAGTAAATTAAAACAATTCAGTTGGTTGAATATATTCATTGAATTTCTATGTAGAATCAGCTGTAACAACTATGATGAGCAATAACTAATGCAAGTAAGAGCTACCTGGTTATTCTTTGCCTCTCTGTCTCTGACTGTGACAGTGGGCTCTGTCTAATTACTGGGGTCTGTGTGAGGGATTTCCATCTTCCTCTCTTCCTTTCTTTGCTGTTTGTTCTGGGCAAAACCCTCTTTCTCATGGTCTTTTGTGTCTTTATACAAGTCGATGGTGTTTCCACAGTGGAGAATTTCCTTCCAGCATGTATCGTTGTTTCCAGTTTTTTCCTTTCACATCCCTGAAGCATAATGCTTTGCTTTCTCACTCACTGGAGCCTACTGGCGGCTCAGTGCCACTGAGTCGTGTGGCCGCACAACTAAACACAATGAAGCAAACTATGAATACATGGGAGGAGTGGTGTTTGCACAGACATGTCTACTTTCTGATGAATGGGAAAAAACTACTGAACTTATTGGAAGTAAAGTATTGACCCTATGGTGCTAGTATCGGTCTGATATCATCATTATTTGGCTCAGTCGGCCCACCCCTAATGAGCACCTCTTAGTGGTTCTGCTAGAATAACCGTTAAACTTACTGACTGTGCTACCCATATCAGTAGCATTTCTTTAGAGTCGCAACTTTAAACCTCCTAGGACCTGGCGTCCACATATGTGGACATCACATTTTGGGTTATTTAGACCAAAATACTGAATTTTGCTCTACAAGGGCCTGATGTCCACTTACGAGGAGATAATGCTGCCACTGTTCTATCAAAATTCTAACAAATATCCTCATTTGTGGCTCTCATTTTTCTTAGAAACAAAAATCAGGTAAAATAAAAATAACATTTGATAATTCTTTGTTTTTACATTCATCGGGCCCCAATATGCCCAAAGATCAAAGAGAAATTAAAAATGCATGCTCTGGAAGAGTTCGGGTCTTAGGAGGTTAAATGAGCTAAAAGCTCTCTTTCAGAGCTGTAGCGTCATTATTCTCTTCTTCAGTAGGCCGTGCCACAATTGTTATGGAGCTATTTTTAGCTCGCTGGTACTTCTCCAAATATGAAGTACGACAGAAATCTGTATGTTATTCTATAATATCCTGCTTTTGTTTTCTTACACGTTTTACATAATGTGACTGTTTCCGTGACATGCAGGCTATCCTGTCAGAGTTTCATTTTTGTGGGCTTCTGTCACATCATCGTAATCGCAGGAATGCCATAATTGATATCCCACAATACATCTGCAGAGGAGGATATGTTCAGCTCTCTTAATGGTGACAAATTTAAAGGAGACAAACTTTTTGACTACAGAAAAAAAAATCAGATCTGCATTTGTTGAATTAGAGAGCAGGTAGAAGCAAAAAAATAAAAATCCTCTGAGAGCTGCTCTCTCTGTGGTGCAGAGAAGCTTGAAAAGCCACTGATACACTTCCAGTGTAATATAAGCTCAGCCAGAGTTAGCAGTGCTCAGGCAAGTCATGCTTCCCAGTGACTCATATGCTTAATTTTCATTTCAACAGTTTGTAGCGACTGTGTTACACAAACACAGTGGTGTGTTTACTACAATAAAGAAACTCATTAAGACATCTGTGATCATAACAGATGCAAGTTTGTTCTGTGCATATGTTGGCAGCACAAAGGATCAAAAACGACTTCAGAAATTTACAGACTGCACCAATCTGATGTTCATTTCAGAGCTCTCTCTCTCTCTGAGACCCCCCCCCCCCCCCCCCCCCCCCCAGTTTGATTTTAACTAGCTTGTTATCAAGTGGGCGGATATAAAGCTGAGAAAACTGAGGACTGGGGGGGGAAAGAAATAAAAGTAATTAAAAGAAGACTAGAGACACTGCTCAAAGAATTGACCACTAGAATAGGAAACAAATTGCATCTGCAACACAATCTGAGCCAAGGACTAATGTAAGAGACATGTAAAGTCTAGCTGGTACCGTGTTCTCATCATATTCGTCTTGGGATACTTGGAGTTTGTGAGTGTTGCAGGTGTAATCACTCTCACACACTGATATTTGCAGAAAAAGTCCTGTGAACAACTAAGTACACCCCATGATTCTGCAGCTTGGAGAACCTCCTTTATTGCAGTAACACAAAGTAAGCCTCTTACATTACTGTGGAAGAATAGTGGCCTATGCTTCAGTTCAGTGAGCTCCATTTATGCATAGGTCTCTGAGGTCAAACAACAGCATTTCAGTCAGACGGCAGTCTGGACTTGGACTGGGCCTTTCCACCACCCTGAGTCTTTTGTGTGTGGGTTCACTGTCCTGTTGTCCTGCTCAGCAGAGCAAAGGGCCTGAACATTGTAACTACATAGATCTAAAACATCATCTTTAGATAAACATTTAAATGTATTTTGTTTTCATAGAGCATTTTAGATTTATAACCACCATAACCGCCACGTAATGCAGAATTAAAATTTCTAGGGTGAAGTTTAGTGTGATGATAAGCAGCTGGATAAGCAAGTTCCAGTTCTAGCTGCACTTGATGAGACGGGTCGGGGGAATGAGTTATCACTACTGCTGACCTTCAAAGTGTTCTGTTTATCGCTCCACTCCAAGGTTCTTACATGTCTCAAGTGTTTTAGTTTACATTAAAAACATCTGCTTGACTCCTGCTAACACTCTGGGTTCTCCTTTCTGTCAGACCAGCACCAACTGCTGCTACCAACTACGATCAAAACCTCATGCCATTCATTTGAGGAAGTGAGTCATTTGAAGAACCTGGTAATTTAATTGGAAACTGCAAATTATTAATTTGAGGGAACAAATTGCTACTTTGTGCACGCAATTATAAAAAAATGTACCCTTGATACCTGATGGGCTGTGTACTTTTCAGCCTCTCTGTCTCGCTTTGATAATTAGCCGAGTGAAAGTGCAAAAAGACACAGCACTTTGATATTAACATGTCTGCAGACTGTGATTTTTTGCTAGGTTTGCACTTCCACTGAGCACTAGATCTATTTATATGATATAAAACTGAGAGTCAGATTTGACTGATATTGCATAAGGTCGGCAAAGAGCTTAGAACAAGCTTGAATCATGCAGCTCTGTTTCTCCTGAGCTCTCTTTCTCTAACCAGTTCCCTGTTTTCTTCCTCCTTTCTGTCCTCCCTGTGGGTATTCTCCTACCTCTCAACGATCCCAGCCGCTCCTGTGCTGTCTGCTTGACAGTGCTCTGTCAAGCCCCACCATCATCTTCCTCCCCTTTAGTTGCCATAGAAACCGATGGCTGTGGAAAAGTACAAGTGAGTGGATTCTCTGGGTAAAGGACAGCGATATTTGGCCATGCCACACTGCGAGGCAGCTGTGAAAAAGGGTCTGAGGATCCTTGGGGTCTACTGCTGATGTCCAGATAATCAGAAGGTTCTGGAGGTTTTAGAACATTAAAGTATGAAGTAATAACAGTAATAACACTTTAGCCATTCCCTTCCACCCAGACATCCAGGAACAGCGTGTAGTGCAGAAAGTACACGGGCGGTTTAAATGTTTCAGGCACAGTCAGGCTTGTTTTGTATCGGACAACCATTGCATGTCTACAGCTAGGAAACTAGAGCTTAGCAGCCCAATACTCTCCCGTTTTTCTGTCACATGTTTCCACTAAATAAATATGAGTAGGGTAGAACTGCGTATGATCAAGATAAGAAAAAAAATCTGCTAAATTACATTTGCAAAACCAAAAGCAATTCTGGAGGGAGATGCAACACAAGCTTGCACATTACAACGTTGCTGTTAAGCTGAGCATTGCAACTGTTTGTATGTGTTTTGCTCGTAGATATAAAAGATGGACATAGGCAACAATTTATTAGTAAGGTTCCATACTGAAGCCTCACCATCTCACAGTCTTGTTTTTATGCTGGCTCTTACTGAGGGGTACTGCAAGCTCAGAGTGGATTTGTCAGTCATCTAAAAGGATTTCTGATCAGTAACAGGGACCATAATTTAACTAATTAACAATTCTGTGTATTCATTTCAAGACTTGAAAAGAGCAATTAAAACATGCATTCTGAGGGCTGGTTGAGCTGACCAGGCAGAGCAGATGACCCACATGCCGTAAGGCTCAAGTGTCATTTATGCCCCCACAAAAATGTGTCCGTCTGCGTATGTTGGACAGCAAACAAAACTTGGTCCAGTGTAGTCCTCCGAAATCCCATCACAGATCGCTGTGAATGGGAGAAACAGGAAAACAACATTAAAATAAATGTCAGCTCTTCTTTCCAGCTGGCTGATGGACCGACACCAGCACAAGTGAGACCAGCACAGACTGGTTCCAGATACTGATAGTATTCATACCAGTGTTAGTACTGGTAGGAATACTACTCTGATATACTTGCATAGTGACTATCTTTCCTCACTCACGATGTGAGCCAAGTTAACATACAACTGACTGTGGTTTGTTGTTCTCTGCCAGACAGTGAATATCCAACTATCGCATTAGTGTGGGGAGCAGTTTGATACACACCCAGGGCACTGCTGGAAAAGTGTAAGCCTGTTATGTCGAATTTCACAGCATAAATAAAGGTTTCGAGCTTTGCCACCAAAGCTTTTGTAACACAACAAAAGTCATCGCAGTGGTCCCACTCCTCTGCGTTTATCCTTGCACTGCAGGCAGCTGGGTTTTGGGGAGATATGCCGTAAAATCGAAGCTCAAATTTTAGCCGCCTGTCAGTCACTGGTTTGTTGTAAGTTCTCGCTGAAAGGAAAGCAAAGCCTGTTTTTTTTTCTTTGTTCAAAGACTCAAAAAGAGTCTTTGAAGAAGCATTAAAGCAGCAAGCAGGAAGGGAAAAGAGCGCAACATAAAGAGCATATGTTATTAACACAGGCAAAAAGGAGGTAGGCAATCATGAGCTAACTGGCTAACAGAGCAGAAATGAACAAATTAAATGGAGAAAAGGGGCTCCTTACTTTTATCGAGTTGCAGCTAGGTGTGACATGTTGCTCTCATTCATAAAAGCTGCTGATGGCAGTGAAGTCTCATCAGTGCCTCACAGGCTACACATTTGTTATGCAACCACACAAGCCTATTTAGGGCATCTTCAGAGGGACGGGATCATCAATAATGAATGGCTTGCCCCTGTTTCAGAATACGCTGGTTTAATTTTGATCACACACTCACAGTCGGAGTGTGCACGTTGTCTGAGAGCTCATTTACCAAACACTGCCTGCATCGCAAGTGTGTAGCAGCCATGCCCAGAGCACACACATGCTGCATTTACAATTTCACAACATATGAAGTTGTGATGTAACTGTCGCTTGTCCTGTTTCCGCGTCTTCATTTCCCCCCCGCCGTTCTACAGGAACGCTGAAATAAACAGAGCACTTCAGTTACAGACAATGAGACGTCACTTTCGCGTATTTGCAGCAGGGTGCGCTTGAAAACAGAAATGTTTGATGCAGCAGCCTAAACAGAATGAGTTTAAAGTCAGATGTTGATAGATGTGCAGAAAAGGCTTCAGAGAGGATGATGAATTATACATGGGGTATATGCGCACTGACTGCATGTCAGTGTGTCTAGGGCTCCCAAATGTTGTAGATTTTCAGAGAAAAATGCCATAACCATTTAGAGTCATTACTGTTTCAAAAAGGTTACAGCATGTGGTGGGGAAAGAAATCAGCTTGCAGCTAGAGAGTTTCAGAATAATTCACGGATGTAAATGTGAGCTGAAATTCATCGATGTCTTGCTGAAGAATTGAGTTTAAAGCAGCATGAAATGGGATTTTTGCTGAAAGAACTTGGAGATGTACGAATGACTCCCACAGACTGGTTCAGGTTCAGTCTTTTACTACAGGATGACTCTTGCATGTGTCAGCGTTAATAAGTGGTGCTCGAGTTCTCTAAATGCTGACTGCAGGAGCCTCGCTCCGTCCTGTCTTCCTTCTTGTTTTGCTTGAAATTGGAAGATACTTTTTTGGTAAAGTTACAAAAATTCAAGTTTCTCATAGCTCGGTGCTTCCAGTATGTGATGATCAACTGAGTGGTGAAACTGTTAAACAGTTTAAGAGTCCAGGTTTCTTTTGATTTGTCATTGCAACAGTGGTTCATTGCTGACTAGTTGCAGTTTGGACAAAATTTAAAAGCTGGAGAAAAATGTAAAAAATAAACGGGAAAGCTCAAACTTGAAGATGACAAAACTAAAGATAACTAAGAAAACTGTGGACTCAGCTGGGTCCAGCCCCAAACACATTTCACTTCAATCCAGTTCAGTTTAATTTATATAGCACCAGATCCCAACAACAGCTGCCTCGAGGTCCTTTATAATGTTAAAGTAAACACGCTAAAATATTAGAAAAACCCCAACAATCAGTCAAACCCTTATGTGCAAGCACTTGGTGACAGTGGGAAGGAAAAACTGTCTTTTAAAAGAAGAAACCTCCACAGAACCAGGCTCAGGGAGGGGAGGCCATCTGCCACGACCGCTTGGAGGTGAGGGGAGGGAGACAGGACAAAAGGCACACTGTGGAAGAGAGCCAGAGATTAATAATAACTGAACTACTTTTAGTAAACACATGTATAAATTCACACATAGAAATGATGCTTTTCTTCATAATAATAAATGCAGAGTGGTATATAAAGATATAGAGAGGGACAAGAGGTGAGTGAGAAAGACAGACTTCTTCTTCAGTTCGGTGCAATTAGACACACTCTGGATTAAAACTGGTAAAATCAAGCAGTTCCGGGTCAGCTGCTCTTGAGCTATAGCTGAATCGTCACTGGCAGCAGCCCTCGCAGTGACAATTACTTTAATTTCACACAGACGGCCTCTTTTTCGCTCACGTACCTCACTCTGCAGTCTGTGAACATTCATAAATGTGACAGTATTGCTGTGAGAAAAATGCATGTACCTGTCTGTGAGAGGGAATATGTAAGTGAAAGAGAGAGAGGAAAAGAAATAAAGTGGGGGAGGAGAGGCAACGATAAAGTGTGTTGGATTACAGGGTGACATTGAAAGAAGCCTCTCTGTCCCTTTTCACTCCATCTTTCTATCCCATGATTCACTCTCTGTGCACTCTTCACTTCCCACACATCATCCATCTCAACATACTGACTCTCGCCCCATCTCAATTTTTCCCCATCAGTGAGGGTCCCCCAGCCATCCAGTGGCATTGCACGAGTACCTGTCAGCACTCGGGAGCGTCAAACATTTTCCCAAGGTGGGCGTGAATGAGATCATTGTCCTTCGACACAGCGGCGTACAGGAGGACGGCCTGGGGAGGGGTGAGGAGAAGGAATGTGGAATGAAAATGAAAGGTGAACTAACAGGAATCGGGAGGGAATGAGACGACAGCGAAGAAGGAAGAGAATTGGAAAATAGGAGAGGATGAAAAGAGGGTAGGAGGAGAAAAACTGCAATGGCGGATAGAAAAGATGATAAGTCTTCAAAGGAGAAGAATAAGGATGGAATAAAGATTAAAACGAATGGTGGCAAGGAAAGGTGAGAAGACGAGAGGAGGGAAAGGAGAGGAAATGAGGAGAAAATGATGAACAATTGGAAAGAAGGTTAGGGGAGCTGAGCAGACAAGAAATAAAACGAGCAACAATGACAGGATGAAAAATAACAGGTATTACTTTGAGGAAGAGAAAATGGGGGGGGGGGGTGTAAGATTAAAGAATAAAAAGAAAGGTAGAAAAGGGAACATGGATCAGAGATGTGTAGATGGAGTAAAGACACACACATCAGATCATCTGCTGGTGTGTGGATTGCTGTTTGGCAAGTGGGCCATCACCATCTTGATTTTTCCCCCTTTTTTGGAAATAGACATGAACATATTTGGACGTTTTGGGACAGCTGGTGAATTATCAGCTAGTTACTAAGGTGCAACCATAATACAGTGTAATTACAGTTTTTCTCAAATGCTAAAACACATGTCACAAACGTTACCACCATGTTCTCCAATGTCCAAACACAACACCCTTCTCTAAAGCTACATAAACACAACCACACCTTCCCACTGCAAAACTCAAACTCCCACACCAAGAGAGCAGCTCGAAGCTGTCAAAACTGTAAACACTATACACAGCATTACACACTACAGCAAAACAATTGAAAACACAATGCTCAATTTGTGAGAAGGTTCTTTGTTTCATAACTGCCAATGCATATTTTAGAAACTATACAGTAACGGATCGTCGTAGATCTCTGCAGAGGATTAGGCATTTAGATTTGTGAGTTTCATATGAGTAGTATAAATCTATGGAAAATCCTGCATGTACGTACACTACTGTAACACAACTCAATGCAAAAACAGAATCTATTGCACACAACAGTAATCTTGAAAACATGAACAGGGTGTGAAGTTTTTTTATTTACGTTATTCACACCACACACACCACAATCACTGTGCGGCATCATGTCGCTGAGCTGTTGCTCGCATCTCGTCCGTAATGATGGTGCGAGGTTGTCTTGCTCTCCCTCCTGGACCTTCTCCTCTCCCATGTTGGCCTTCTCCTCTTCCTCGTTGGTCGCTCCTCTTCCTCCTCTCATTTGAACTCCTCTTCCTCATTGGCCTGCTCCTCTTCTTCCAGGGCCAGCTCTTCTCCCTCCTCTGCATCAAATTCCTCTTCCCCTGACTCTGCCTTCATCCATTGTGTTTGTTTGGAACCTTCAGCATACTGTGCACTCTGAACTTGCTTTTACATGTGGGTACAGCATTAGCAACAAGTGTCTTCAATTTTGAGTCATTGTGTGTAGTGACTGACGCCAGGTGTGTTCCCTGTGTTCAAAGATTGGTGACTGTGGCAAGCATTTTGCATCACATGGGCTTTCATTTGAGAATATGAGCAGAGTTGTTTTGCAACATGTGTTTTAGCAAGGAAAAATGTGTTTAGATTTATGAGTACAGAGGGTTGTGTTTTGTGTCTTCATGTGACATGTGTTTATGGTACTGGAATATGGTGGCTACATTTAGTAAATGTGTTTAGACTACTGGTCATTTGGGTTACAGGATTGGCTTTTGTGTTTTAGCATTTGAGAAAAACTGTAAGCAATCAGAAAAAAACTGGAAGTATTGAGAAATGTGTCCTAGCGTCTGTAAAAAACTGTAATATGATGGCTTGTGTTAACTGTTGGATACAAAAATACCATTTTTACAAAGGTGTGGAGAGATAAGCAAGGGTTGTTCGTTTTTACAAGGAAACTATGTTTTGCTGATTGGGTGAAGAGTTTACTTATTTGTGTGTAGAGTTTTGCAAAAATAGCCAATAGTTACAAAAAATGTGCTCAAGCCATCAGAAAAAACTGTAAATCCAACAAAGAGTGAAAATCCAAAAGCTGCAGCAATCCTTTGTATTATTGATGTCTCGCTCTCTGTGTGTGCATGTGCGTGTGTGTGCGCGCGTGTGTGTGTGTGTGCGTGCTCACAGTCACTCTCACTGCACTGATTTTACAGTAATGTGCAACAGTTGTAATGTCAATTACAATTCCAAACTGCCCTTTTCTCCAGTGAGGGTTATAATGAACTTTAAGTTGTTCTATTGTGTGACTGCACATGGCCCATCACAGGACCCCTAGTAAGCTGTACAGCAGAAATTTCAGTTCACTTTTATCTATACAGCACCAAATTACAACAGTCACCTGATAGTGAGACTGTTAGTCACACACATGGTGGACAGAAAGTAATTTTTGAATTTAGAAAAAAAGAAAATGACTCAATTAACATTTATGCTTTTATTTATTATTATTACACCTTTTTCCAGTGCTCTTACATATACGACAAAGCATGTATGGACTGTGTGGGGGACCGTACCTTAACTGTGAAGCTCACCTATTTTGTTTATCATACGATGTCTGTGTGCATTACTTAATATCAGTATGGAAAGCAGTTTTTATCAAACAAAAGACAGAAAACTTCCCAATATGTGAAGTTACAGCAGAGCTTCTTTTTCAGTCAGTGTACTTTTAGAGCATCTACACTAGCTCATGTACTCAAGTACAATCAGTAAATGTACTTTAACATTTGAGATTCTGAACAAGTCTTGCTTAGGTGATGTGAACTATTTCATGGACCTTTTTTTTGTATTATGCATCAAACTTACGCAAATCAGTTGTCACTTATTTGATCAAATCAAGGGAGAAGCAACTCCTTTTTAGCTTCTGTGATGCATATACTTCTCACACCTTAAACTTGATGTTAGTGCTATTGAAGTTAACATGTCTCATGTTACCATCTTGTATTTCTAAAACACAGCCTTGGCATATGATAGGTTTGTAGCTTAAACCTATTCGCTGGAACGTTCAAGACAATTTAACTACACAGCAAAAGCAAGACACGAGTAGGCAAAGTTCTTTGTGTTACTCATGCATGAGGGAGGCCTGCCTGGAGCCAAGTGTCGTTCCACCCACTTGACCTCCGTCAGACTCTCAGCCAGGTTCCCTGTAACACTCCTTTTATTGTGGTTACATGAATATGCATAGGTTCATTAACATATGACGTTTCATATAGGTATACATGTGGACAAAGAATACCTTGTCTGTGTGTGTCGTGTAAGTGTGTGTGTGTGTGTGTGTGTGGGGGGGGGGGTCAAGATGTGACCCCATGAAGACTCCCCAAAGCTGGTCCATCAGGAGTCTAGTGGTCCATCTAAACAAAAGGCTCTTATACTTAACCAGATACAGAGTAGGTGTCCTTCTATACCATAAATCAGTAAGAGCAGTAAACTCTCTCCTGACCTGCAGTTGTGTGTGCATGCCAGAGTGCTCTGGGAGTCTCCACAGACTACTAAGGATCAAAGCTCTACCAACATGACATTGATTATAAAACTCTAAGCATAAATGAGAATCAACAATACAAATCTAACAGCATATGCCCTGTAGACTCTCAGATGGAAACACCAATGATTTAAATATTCACAAATTTCATCAGTCCATCTTTAATGTCTTAAGTTTTGCTGTTTTTATGTTTTACATTAAAAAAATTCTATTTTAAAATGAAAGCAAAGTGACATGGAAAGATATTTTTCCTTAATGATGTTGCTGCAGCCATCTCAAATACTAATTATTCTGGGATTTTTATTGTCAAACTGCGATTTTCCAAATGTGTGTGGAGTAAAACGACCATTCTCTGATCATGCAAATGCAGTGACCAAGAATCATTCAGGATTAACGACACAAACTGTTTCGATGGCTGAAACAGTTTGTCTCATAGTTCTCACACGTGACCATTCGTTTCACAAACACATTCGTCGTCTTGTCTGTTTATGTGGTTTTTATGAAACTGATTTTCAATAGTGCAACTAGCGTCTAACTTTTCTTTGCTCTCCAGTTTAAATGCATGAATTTGCAGGCTTTATTGAAACTGTCACAATTTAACACTCAATGCCATAAACAGAGTTGTTCTGTGTTTCTATAAACACTGCTTCATATATCAACAGCTCTGAAAACCCCCTTTTTTAAAGTAATGTAGAACATGATCTCTCTCACTCTCTGTGTCTCTAAAAAACCCAACAAACTGGCAATCACCTCTAAACAAGGGGTGTAGGTTATGGCTCTTTATCAGCCGCAACACCATGCAAAACATGGATGATGACTCTTTTACCAAACCGTGTTGCTACCCCCAACCCGCAGGCTCCAGGTGTCTGACCTCTAACCCTGGTTGCCAAATGTGCCTGCGAGGCCCTTCTTTTTACCACCAGACTAAGTTTGTAGTCTGATCTGCTAATATTATTTTATTACAGCGTAAGGTGCTGTTAGGTTACCACTTTGACTTTCTTACTTTTTTCTTTACATTTCTGAGCCCATACATGATCAAACTTTTACTTGAGTATTTCTGACACTAGCAGCTAAACTTCTACTTAAGTAAAAAAAAAAAAGTGCCTGCACTGTTGCCACCTCAGTTGGCACTTTTCTAGAGCTTGTAGAATTTTTCACATGGACACTGTGGGATTATAATATTCTCTTATGCTATTTTATACCCCTAATTAAAGATTGTGAAATTATTATGTAGTTTTAGTTTGCAGTATTCTCCTGAATTAGAAGGTGATAACTATTACAGTTATTAAACTGATTTGTATTACATTAGACTGCTGATTCAGTGTGAGTGAATGATATTGTTTATGATGCATTATACTGCTGTTTTCAGAGAGTCAGGACTTTGCTTCTTCTGATAGTAGAGGAGACAGAGAGCACATCACCCCCACCGTTGTTGAAGGCAGACAAAATAGGGCGCCAAGGCCATAAGTCAGGCTCGCTGGGAGTTAGAAAGAATGTGAATGTTTAGGTTTTCTTCATGCATGTCTCCCCATCCGGATGGTTTATGCTCATGAAGTGTTGAATTGTATGGAATAAAAGATTGTTGATTGAGCATTTATATGCCGAGTAGTGTCCTTCCTTCAGCCCAAAGAGCGAAAGAATTGGGAGAATTAAACAATTTGGTGCCTGGTGACCCGGATCTTTGGTGTGCTGAGGAAGGCAGATTGGCCTGTGGTGAGATCGTGAGGCGAGGCGAGCAGAGGACCGGTCCAAATATAAAAAGCTAAGCACAGCCTGTTGTAAATACCAAATGTGCATATTGGGCTTTCCAAATTAATGTGTTCGCTGAGTTACACGTATTTTCGCATTAAATTGTCGGTGTCTGGTTTTCGGTGTGAGATACTAACATCATAAGTTGAGGCTGAATTCCAGTGTCATAGGAACTGGCTCTAGCAAGAAACTAAAAACATTCTACGTTGAGACTAGAGTTGCAGCCCACGTTACCTTCCACATTTAATTTTGTGTATGACTGGCTTCTGTTGCAAGAAACGGGGAAAATTTCTAAGACGCGGCCAAAGTTCAACATATGAAATAGAGTCTGGCTTGTGGTGCGCTTGCATTTCAAAGGTGAGCTCAGAGGTTTCTGTGTGTGTTTCTGTGTGTGAAATATGAACATGGTGACAGTGACGGTTGATGTGTGAATTGGAGGGCACTAGAGCGGAGACACATTTTAGGATCTAAGGTTGACGCCTAGTGGGCCTTGTGGATTTTGTCCTAGGAGTGGTTCCCTCAACTGGTAGTTCGGACGCGACCCGGATGTAACTAGGATAGCAACCTTGGAGGTGAGGACACCTAAAAAAGCTTTGTCCTGGGGTTGGTTCCCTCACCGTACTTTGGACACAAGGTACGGTCCAGCGGCGTCTGGTGATCCAGGTTTATAACCTGAGGACTCAGGGCTCTCAAATAATAACAGAATAACACTGAAACCGCTGTGCAATCACGGGTTTACATTTATTCTGGACTAGAGCAAGACACGTTTTGAAATCAAAGGTTAAGTTCTATATTAGTCGAAAAGGTTGCATTCCTCGTTTCAGTGGTTGAAATTGTTGATTGCTTTGTGCCTGTCCCCTGACGAGTGTGGAAAATTAAAATAACAGAGAGTAAAGAGGGAAATTTGGAGCCACATAGAGATAGACGGGCGTAATTGGGTGTGATACTCTGTGGTGTAAAAAACTGTAAGAGGTGAGTAGTGGTGTGAAATATATTGGGTTATAAATCTGACGTAGAGAATGGAGTGTTAAGAAATATACTCTAAAACACTTCTTCAGTAAAGAGTCAGAGAAGAGAAACACAGAACTTCTTCATCATCGTTTATTTGTATAGCACTTTAAGAACACACCAGGCAGACCAAAGTGCTGAACAACACCGATCAAACCAACAACCAAATTAAAAATACCATCAAATCATTACATACAATAAAATTAATAAGAAGGTGTCAGTTTCCTACAGAGTTAAAAGCCAGGGAATAAAAATAGGTTTTCAATCTGGACTTAAAGACCTGCACTGATGACGCTTGTCTAATTTGGAGGGGAAGGTTATTCCAGAGCATCGGATCCGCAATTGAAAACGCTCGGTCTCCTCTGCATTTCAGCCGCGACTTAGCGACCGACAGCAGCAGCTGCTCAGCTGAACGGAGCGAGCGAGGAGGAACATGTGGCTTCAGCAAATCAGATAAGTACACAGGAGCCAGACCATTTAAAGATTTAAAAACCAATAAAAGGACTTTAAAACGAACCCTAAATTGAATGGGAAGCCAATGCAAGGAAGCCAGAACCGGAGTGATGTGATCGAATTTCCTACTACCGGTTAAAAATCGCGCCGCTGCATTTTGCACCAACTGCAGGCGTGACAAGGTGCCCGACCCGACCCCTTTTAAAAGGGAATTACAATAGTCCAGACGTGAGCTGATAAAAGCACGAATAAGAGTTTCCAAATTGGGGTTGGAAAGGAAAGGCTTAACCTTCGACAGGCGTCTGAGGTGATAAAATCTGATTTCACCACCCCATTTACATGACCTTCAAAAGTAAGCGCAGAATCAAGTTTAACACCAAGATTAGTGACTGAACTTTTCAGATGAGAGGTCAAATCACCAAAATCAACATCTTGAGAATCAGTAGAGTGATGTGGGCGACCATTAAAATTCAAAAAATTATTTGCCATCCATAATTTAATGATAAGGTTTCCGAAAGAGACTCAGGCGCAGGCCAGGGTTTTCCTTTAAGCGAAGGACAGTGCGTTTATTTACAGTGAACACATACACCAAGTGGCTATATACAACATGCAGGGGAAACGGGTCCGGGTCGCCAGGGTCCGTGGGAAACAGGGTTGGGAGAAGGGTGTTCCACACTTTCTGTACAAAAACGTTCCCCCTCAATCACTCCTCTCCGCATCGGGTTCCAAAAACGATCTACACACAAAACGTCGGGTTAGCAGGATAATTATAAGAAATTCTCAAAGTACAGGTTAGCAGAAACACAAGTCTAACTGACACTGATAGCTCAACGATCCAGCGAAGACTAGTGCAGACTCGCCATCTAAGTAGTGCAGTAATCAGCTGGGATCAGCGGCCGGTGTGGTGATGAGCAGGTGTGTGGGCCAGCAGCGGGAGCCTGCAGTGAGCATCGCCGTGGCGAGAGAGAGAGAGTGAGAGAGAGAGGGCGAGAGCGAGAGAGCAAACAAACCACAAACATATTGCCCAATAGAGGCTTGACCAGCGGGGCACAGGGACCATGACAGTACCCCCCCCCTCAACGGGAGCCCCCCGGCGACCCACCAGGCTTACCAGGATGAGACTGATGGAAGGCCTGCAGCATACGCTTGTCCAGGACAGCGGCCCGCGGAACCCAGGACCGCTCCTCAATGCCATAGCCCTCCCAGTCCACAAGGTACTGGAAGCCACGCCCGCGGCGGCGAGAGTCCATAATCCGCGTGATGGAATAGGCAGGCAAGCCGTCCACAAGCCGGGCGGGTGGAGGGGGCCTGGAAGGAGGGCACAGAGGGCTATTCCGGACAGGTTTGATTTGGGAGACGTGGAACACATTGTGAATCCTCATGTTGCGCGGCAGCCGGAGTTTCACAGAGACGGGGTTGATCAGCGCCGAAACCTCAAACGGACCAATGAAGTTTGGGTTGAGCTTCTTGGACTCAGTCCTGAGAGGAACAAAGCGTGTGGACAGCCATACCTTTTGTCCCACGCTGTATGCTGGAGCTGGTGTGCGGCGGCGATCTGCGGTCTGTTTGGTTCGGTCCTTTGTGCGCAGCAACGCCGTCCGTGCGGCCCGCCAAGCTCGTCGGCACCTACGTAGATGGGCCTGGACAGATGGTACAGAATGCTCACCCTCGACAGAGGGGAAGAGAGGTGGCTGGAAACCCAGTGAGACCTCGAAGGGAGACAGACCAGTGGCGGAGGAAGTCAGACTGTTATGGGCGTACTCAATCCAGGGTAGTTCATCACTCCAGATGGACTGGTTGGAGGACGCTATGCACCGCAACATTGCCTCGAGCTCTTGATTAGCTCGCTCACACTGACCGTTGCTTTGGGGATGGTAACCGGAGGTCAGACTGACCTTTGCTCCTAATGAGGAGCAGAATTCCTTCCAGACGCCAGACGTGAACTGGGGGCCTCTGTCAGACACAATGTCTTCCGGGATCCCATGCAAACGAAACACATGACGGGTAAGCAGTCGTGCGGTCTCCATGGCCGTGGGAAGCTTGGGTAGAGCTATGAAGTGGGCAGCTTTAGAAAAACGGTCTACGATAGTAAGTATGAAAGTGTTGCCTGCTGATGGCGGCAGTCCGGTCACAAAGTCCAAAGCTATATGGGACCACGGCCTGGACGGAGTCGGCAGGGGATTGAGCTGTCCAGCGGGCGGCTGATGAGACGGTTTATTCCGGGCACAGGTCGCGCAGGCGGAGACGTACTCCCGAGCGTCTTTAGTCAGAGAGGGCCACCAGAAGTAGCGCTGGAGGAAGTTGATATGAGCCTCCCGAATGGCTGCTTCGATCCCCCAGGAGATGGCGCCCACGACACAGGTGGCGGGGAGAGCGGGCTCAGTGGGGTCCTCCGAGACTGAGAACTGACGGGACAGGGCGTCGGGTTTGACATTCCGGGAACCGGGTCTGTAAGAGATGGAGAAGTGGAAACGGGTGAAAAACAGGGCCCACCTGGCCTGTCGGGCGTTGAGCCTCTTAGCTGATTGCAGGTATGCCAGGTTCTTGTGGTCTGTCCAGACGAGGAAAGGCTGAGCCGTGCCCTCCAACTAGTGCCGCCACTCCTCCAGGGCTAGTTTTATCGCCAGCAGTTCCCGATCCCTGACATCATAGTTTCTCTCTGCAGGGGACAGACGGCGGGAGAAGAAGGCACAAGGGTGGAGCTTACCATCCTTCCGTTGCGACAGAACCGCTCCAACCCCTGAGTCGGACACGTCGACCTCGACCACAAATGGCTGCGTGAGGTCGGGTTGGATCAGGATGGGGGCTGAGGCGAATCGTTTCTTCAGTTCTTGGAAAGCTACCTGAGCTTCTTTGTTCAACTGAAAAGGAAGCTTGGGAGAGGTTAGCTGGGTCAGCGGAAAGGCAACTCGGCTGAAGTCCCGAATGAACCGCCGGTAAAAGTTGGAAAACCCAAGGAACCGTTGCAGTTGGTGCCTATTAGGAGGTTCCGGCCACTCAACAACGGCTTTTACCTTCACTGGGTCCTGGCGGAGGTTTCCTTGGTCGATTATGTACCCCAGGAATGCAACGGTGGAGACGTGGAACTCACACTTTTCTCCTTTGACGAACAATCGGTTTTCGAGGAGTCGTTGCAGGACCTGTCTGACATGGGTCTCGTGCTCGGATTGGTTTCTGGAAAAGATCAGGATGTCATCTAGATAGACAAAAACAAAACGGTTAATGAAGTCTCTGAGCACGTCATTCACCAGGGCTTGGAACACCGCAGGGGCATTAGTGAGACCAAAGGGCATGACAAGGTACTCGAAGTGGCCAAGGTGGGTGTTGAAGATAAGATAAGATAAGATAACCTTTATTAGTCCCACACGTGGGAAATTTGTTTTGTCACAGCAGGAAGTGGACAGTGCAAAAGTTATGACGCAAAAATTAGAATACAATAAGAATAAATACAGTACACAGCTGTACAGAATAGAATAAAATAATATACTATATACAGTAGAATAAAATAGAATAAAAATATACAATAAGATAAAAATAGAATACGAATGCTATATACAACTGAGTAAAAATACAACGATGCCAGAAAGGATTATTGCACTTAGTGTTATTGCACATGTGTGGATGTGTGTGTTTGTTCAGTTAAAGTCTTTGTTGTGGAGTCTGACAGCAGTGGGGAGGAAAGACCTGCGAAATCTCTCCGTCCCACACCGTGGGTGCCGCAGTCTCCCACTGAAGGAGCTGCTCAGTGCTGTCACAGTCTGCTGCATGGGGTGGGAGATGTTGTCCATCAGGGATGACAGCTTAGCCGCCGTTCTCCTGTCACTCACCACCTCCACTGGGTCCAGAGGGCATCCTAGAACAGAGCTGGCCCTTCGGATCACCCTGTTCAGTCTCTTCCTGTCCCCAGCAGAGATGCTGCCGCCCCAGCAGACCACACCATAAAAGATAGCAGAAGCCACCACAGAGTCATAGAAGGTCTTCAGGAGTGGGCCCTCCACCCCAAACGACCTGAGTCTCCGCAGCAGGTACAACCTGCTCTGCCCTTTCCTGTAGAGGGCGTCTGAGTTATGAGTCCAGTCCAGTCTGTTGTTCAGATGAACACCAAGGTACCTGTAGCTGTCCACAGCCTCAATGTCCATACCTTGGATGTTCAGTGGTTGCAGTGGAGAATGCTTGTGCCTGCGGAAGTCTACCACCAGCTCCTTGGTTTTACTGGCGTTGATCTGGAGGTAGTTCAGCTGGCACCAGTCCACAAAGTCTTGAGTCAGTCCTCTGTACTCCTTGTCGTCCCCATCAGTGATGAGGCCGACTATTGCAGAGTCATCAGAGAACTTCTGCAGGAAGCACTGGGTGGAATTGTGGGAGAAGTCTGCAGTGTAGATGGTGAAGAGGAACGGAGCCAGAACCGTTCCCTGTGGGGCCCCCGTACTGCAGACGACCCTGTCCGACACACAGCCCTGAGTCCTCACATACTGTGGTCGGTCGGTGAGGTAGTCCAAAATCCAGGTAGTGAGGTCCACTCCAGAGTTCTCCAGCTTGTCCTTCAGAACCGAGGGAAGAATAGTGTTGAAGGCACTGGAGAAATCAAAGAACATGATTCTCACAGTGCTTCCAGCGGTCTCCAGGTGAGCGAGGGAACGATGTAGGAGGTGAATGACGGCATCATCCGCTCCAATGCCAGGCTGGTAGGCAAACTGAAGTAGGTCCAGTGATGAGCTTGTTAGGCGCCGAAGCTGAGCCAGGACCAACCGCTCCAGGGTCTTCATCAGGTGGGATGTCAGAGCCACCGGCCTGTAGCTGTTGAGGTCCTTGGGGCGTGAAGTCTTTGGCACTGGTACAACACAGGAGGTTTTCCAGAGCTGTGGGACTCTTCCCAACCTCAGGCTCAGGTTGAAGAGGTGCTCCATCACCCCACACAGTTGGTCCGCGCAGGACCTGACGACCCTCGAGCTGATGCCATCTGGGCCCGCTGCCTTCTTGCCATTAATCCTCCTCAGTTCCCTCCTAACCTGGGTGGTTGAGAGAGACAGGCTGGAGCCTTGTGTTGAGTGTGTATTGGATGCTGTTGTTGGGGGTGGGGAGGAGTGAGCAGGGTGAATAGAGGAGGTGTGAAGTGTCTGAGGTGTCAGAGGTGGAACAGCAGCAGTGGGGGTGGGTGAGTCTGCAGCCGATGTTGTAGACTGTCTCATGGTTGAATCAAATCTGTTGAAGAAATGATTCAGTTCATTTGCCCACCTCACATCCCTCCCAGGCAGAGAGTTCTGCTGTTTGTGGCCTGAGATGGTTCTGAGGCCTCTCCAGACTTCACCAACGTTGTTTTGTAAAAAGCTTGTGGGGCTCGCACACAAGAATTTCACTCGCATGTGCTGTGCCAGTGTGCCTGCACATGTGATGTGACAATAAAAAGTGATTTGATTTGATTTGATTTGATTTTTGTTGAAGCTGGTTCTCCATCTTCTGCCTGTAGCTGTCCTTCCCATTCCTTATCAGTCCCCTCAACTCTCTCTGCACCCTTTTCAACTCCTCTTTGTCTTTGGATTTGAAGGCCCCCCTCTTCTGCTTGAGGACAGCTTTAATTTCTGGGGTAATCCAAGGTTTGTTGTTGGAGAAACACCGTACAGTCCTGGTAGGTACGGTGTTATCCACACAGAAATTAATATAGTCAGTAATGCATGTAGTAAGGCTGTCGATGTCCTCTCCATGGTCGTCACAGATCACCTCCCACACAGTCGACTCAAAACAGTCCTTAAGAGCCTCCTCGCTCTCCTCTGACCATCTCTGCACTGTGCGGGTGGCTGGTGGCACCCTGCGCACTAAGGGCTCATACACAGGGACAAGGTGCACCAGGTTGTGGTCAGATTTGCCCAGTGGAGGGAGAGGTGATGAACTGTATGCCTCTTCAGCATTGGCATACAGTAAGTCCAGTGTTTTATTGTCTCTGGTTGAGCAGGTCACATACTGGGTGAAGGTGGGCAGTGTGGAGTCCAAAGAGGCATGATTGAAGTCCCCTGATATTATGAGAAGGGCTCTCGGAGATTGTGTTTGCAGTCTGCTGACCACTGAGTGGAGAGAGTCACAGGCTGCATCCGCGTTGGCCGAGGGGGGGACATACGCTGTTATTGCGATAACATGCGAGAATTCCCGGGGCAGATAGTACGGACGCATGCTAACGGCTAACAGCTCAATGTCTCTGCTGCATAGTTGTTCTTTCACAGTGATGTGCCCAGGGTTACACCATCTGTCGTTCACAAAAACTGCCAGTCCCCCTCCTTTCCTCTTACCGCTCTCTCTCGTCCTGTCCGCTCGCAGCATCTGAAATCCCGGTAGTGTCACGCTTGTGTCCGGAGTTAGCGGTGTTAGCCACGACTCCGTTAGCATCATGATGCTACATTGCCGGTACTCCCTCTGTGACCAGGTTAGCGACGTGAGCTCATCCATCTTATTGGGCAAAGATCTTACGTTTCCAATGATTACAGAAGGAAGAGATGGTCGATAACGTCTCCTTCTCGGGCGACGGCGCTCCTTCCCAGCACGACACCCCCGTCTTTTCCTCCTCAGCTCGCTGGGAATGTCGGGTCTGTCCGCCGGCAGTACCGCTGCGGGACGCAGCGCTAACAGCTGATCCTTACTGTAAACAAAGGATCCCTGCTCTGGGTCCCCAGACACGCGTGAAAAAAGTAGAAATAAACGAAGAAAAACGACCAGAACTAGCACAAAACGGTAGAACATGGTTGCAGAGTCTAATTACTGATACGTTAGTTATAAAAAATTACGAGAAGAAAAGATAAGAAAGAAAGAAACTCAGAATGAGCAGAGCTGCTGTAACAGGCTGCCGCACACGGGGGGCGCCGGAGTGTGTGTGAAGGCGGTCTTCCACTCATCGCCCTCACGGATGCGAACCAGATGGTATGCGTTTCGCAAATCCAGTTTGGTGAAAACAGTAGCCCCCTGGAGGAGCTCGAAGGCCGAACTGAGGAGCGGCAGAGGGTATTTATTTTTTACTGTGATGTTGTTTAATCCGCGATAGTCAATGCATGGCCGGAGGGTTTTATCCTTCTTTTCGACAAAGAAGAAGACTGGAGAGGTGGAGGCCCGAATGAGGCCGGCAGCCAGGGATTCCGTGATGTACTTGTCCATAGCGTCTCGTTCTGGAAGTGAGATGCTATAGAGCCGACTGGTGGGTAAAGGAGCTCCCGGGAGCAGTTCGATAGCACAGTCATAGGGCCTATGCGGAGGAAGTGACTGGGCGCGGGCCTTTTGAAACACCTCAGCTAGGTCGTGATAAACAGAGGGCACATTAGTTAAATCAGCTGATTTCAATTCCCCAGGAGAGGGCGTTTCAGTGCTTGGAGGCGAGGCAGCTTTAAGGCAGGTCATGTGGCAGTCCTCCCCCCACCCAGTGACACGCCCCTTTAGCCAATCTATGTGAGGGTTGTGCTGTTGTAGCCAAGGATGGCCGAGAACTAGTGGAGTGCGAGTTGCTTTAAACACCAAAAAACAGATTTCTTCAGAATGATTGCCAGAGAGGGTGAGCTCGACAGGCTCCGTCACCAGAGTGATGTCTGGAAGGCGTTGACCTGACAGACAACGCCGTAACACGTAATGCATGAGGCAGGGGCTCCAATAGTAACCCAAGTTGCCGGGCTAACTGACAGTCAATAAAGTTTTGTTCCGCCCCAGAGTCGATTAACACCGATAGGGAGCGGCTCTTAGAGTGAATGGAAAGCATGGTCGGTAGTGTTAAACGGGTAGGAGCTTCTTCCTGGCTCAGCTCGCCCACCAGTACTCCTACCATCACTGGCGGGCGCGCCCTTTTGCCCGCGAAGGGCAGGTAGCCACAACATGTCCCCTGTGACCACAATAGAGGCACTCACCGGCCGTAATCCTGCGCTGACGCTCCGCTGCGGTGAGATGGGAGCCGCCCAGCTGCATGGGTTCCTCTCCGTCCCCGCTCTCGTGAGTCCGGGAGGGGCCGGCATCCGCCATGGCGCCGGTGCCAGAGACTCCCGCAGCCTCATGGAAGTTGTAGTTCCGCTGCGACCGGTGAGCCCGTAGCCGCTCATCCACCTTAATGCACAGGGACATTAGCTCATTAAAGGAGGCAGGGAGATCACGCATGATTAGCTCGTCCCTTAATTCTTCTCTGATATTGTTCAGCAACGTGCTCCGTAGCCCCTCCTGATTCCACCCTGCCTCTTCTGCCAGAATCCAGAAGTCGATAGCGTATTCAGACATGCTTCTCCTACCTTGTTTGAAGTTGAGGAGACGGAGAGCAGCGGCCTCTGCCCCGGTGCCTGGGTTAAACACACTCTTAAATTTGGAGAGAAAGTCAGCGTAGGTGATGACAGGATCAGAGTTCAACACAACCTGGGCCCATTTTAGTGCGCGGCCCCTCAGAAGTTGAACTAAATAAGTGATCTTTGCCCCATCGTTGCTATGAAAACGCTGCAGCTCGCGAAACGTCAGAGACACCTGAGCCAAAAATCCGGCACATTTGTCAGACTCACCCGAGAATGGTTCCGGTGTGGGTAAAGGTCCATCAGACGGCGTACCGACCCACGGTGAGCTACCTGACGCTACGGCGGGCGGTGCCGCCTGGGGAGCCGGGCTGGGTGGCTGGGGATTCCCTGGTTGCGCATTTCCCTCCAGCGGTATTAACTGCGCCACCGCCAGGGTCAATGCGGCGACATCCTGCCGTAGCTGCCCGAGCATTTGTTCATGGCGGGCCAGCGCGGCTTCCTGGGCGGCCAGAGCCCGGCCCACGGGGTCCTGTCCTGCTGAGTCCATAATGGCTGGATCGTTCTGATAAGGTTTCCGAAAGAGACTCAGGCGCAGGCCAGGGTTTTCCTTTAAGCGAAGGACAGTGCGTTTATTTACAGTGAACACATACACCAAGTGGCTATATACAACATGCAGGGGAAACGGGTCCGGGTCGCCAGGGTCCGTGGGAAACAGGGTTGGGAGAAGGGTGTTCCACACTTTCTGTACAAAAACGTTCCCCCTCAATCACTCCTCTCCGCATCGGGTTCCAAAAACGATCTACACACAAAACGTCGGGTTAGCAGGATAATTATAAGAAATTCTCAAAGTACAGGTTAGCAGAAACACAAGTCTAACTGACACTGATAGCTCAACGATCCAGCGAAGACTAGTGCAGACTCGCCATCTAAGTAGTGCAGTAATCAGCTGGGATCAGCGGCCGGTGTGGTGATGAGCAGGTGTGTGGGCCAGCAGCGGGAGCCCGCAGTGAGCATCGCCGTGGCGAGAGAGAGAGAGAGTGAGAGAGAGAGGGCGAGAGCGAGAGAGCAAACAAACCACAAACATATTGCCCAATAGAGGATTGACCAGCGGGGCACAGGGACCATGACATTTAATATCGCTAAGACAGTCAAGCAGTGATTGACATGGGGAGGTATCCAAATGACTAAAAGGTAAGTAAAGCTGACAGTCATCGGCATACAACTTCTTGCTAGCAAGGGCAGCCTCCAGCACTGAGGCTCGCACTGAGAAACTGCCCTGGTCTTTATTTATACTTCAGTGAGCGTTTGTTCCTTACATTGGAATGTGTGTGTGTGTGTGTGTGTGTGTGTGTGTGTGTGTGTGTGTGTGTGTGTGTGTGTGTGTGTGTGTGTGCGCGTGTGTGTGCGTGTGTGCGTGTGTGTGGGGTCAGAGTGTGGCCCCATAAACGACTTCCTTTCACCTGCTGGTCTGGAAAATCCAACAGTTCATCTATATGTAAAGAAGCACTTAAACTAAAACTGACATAGTCCTACCGTAAAACAATAAGACAAGGTACGACCTCTCCCATGCTCCCAGAATGTGGGGGTGAACACCCTGGAATGTTACAGACCTCCTAGGATGAGACATTCTTTCAATATGCCACCAACTATATACTTCTAAACACAAATGATTACATGCAGCATTCTACCATATGCAAACTTATATCATTAAAAGATTATACTGACTACTAAGTACAATTTTCCATTGACATGGAGAAATAAAGGGAGAGTGGAGAATTATGGAGAAGCAGAGAGAGGAATGTGTTGTGAGAGTGCAGTTTGCGCTGTAAAGGTGGGCGTGTTGCCTGCTTGTCTGTTTAACAGTGATGAAAATGAAAGAAAGAAATCTCTTAGTGTGTTAATACAGGAGGCTACAGACCTGGACCAACCGCCCACCACAAGCACAGTGGCCGAAGCAAAATGATAGCAATGGGAGCCACACCCAGCAAGAATCAGCAGCTGTGGAAGAGACTGCAGCGAGGAGAGAATTAAAGGAGAAACTAAAGCTTTAAGAGTACACAAAATTGGGTTGGATTTTGGGCCAAGGGACTTGTGGAGGTTGGGAAAGCGTCCGGAGCATCGCAACAAAAGGTGAAACAAAAACACACACAAGCAGAGAAATGTGAGAGAAAAGCACCTTTTAAGGAAACGCCTTGTTGGAGAAAAAGTTAAAAGTAACCCGCCTACAAATGCACACACACGCAATGAAAAAGCAGCTTACACTCATGGACACGTGAAGATTTTTTCAGCAAGATTAAAGCAGGGAAACTTAACATACACCTGTGGTTAAAGGATGAACTGTAAAGTCTCTGGGTTGCAGGACAACAACTTAACTTCAAAGAAAACAAAGAGACTGGTATGACCAACCAGTGTGTGTGTGTGTGTGTGTGCGTGTGTGTGTGTGTGTGCGTGTGTGTGTGCGTGTGTGTGTGTGTGTGTGTGCTGTGCTCACAGAAGGAAGGTCATAGCTCCTGCTTTTTTGAGTGCATTTCCAATCAGTTTTTCTTTTTACAAGAAGTGTAGCTCATACAATGGTATAAATGTATTCTTTTCAATACTTTAAAAATATGAAACTCTGAAGATTTTGAGTTCATGCACATTGTGAAACAAGAATATAAATATTTGTGTCACAATGATTTCTATAAAAACATGTTGTTTATGGGCATAATATGACGAATCTTTTGTGTCCCTATTAATGATCAAAGATAATTGAAGAGGAAGCTTGAACCCTGGCTCTGGACATTTGAGCCAGGGTTCAAGTGACAGCACAGACATTTGCTAACGCGAAAGCATGTTTTGTCATCATAAAGACTGTGAAATGAAGCATTGTTAAAGTGTGACTTCAGTAATGGACGACTTAAAACACCAAACTCTAATTTCAATGGTTTATTTTAAGTTTACAGAATATAACAACTGGTAAGACGATGAGATTTACTTTTCACTGTCCGTGTTATGTGTATCCATTATCATGTATGCTACTTTGCTCTGTGGACTGTAAAATGTTTCATTGTATTCATGAAATAAACCAGACTCTCACTGTCTGCAGCAGGGGCGATTCTAGGATCAGAGCTTTGGGGGTGCTGAGCACCCAGAGAGCTGCCCAGCCAGGTAAGATAAACTTTACTCATCACGATGAGATGTCTTCCCCGTCTCTGTCAGTCCCTGCATCCTTAAATGTCTCCAGTTGTCCCAAGTTGTCTCTGAATGTCTCCTTGGTGCATTTAAACCCCTGTTCCTCCCTGTCCTTGTCGTCTGTTATCTTCGTCTCTGCTATCAGTCATCATAATTTTACCATCTCTGTGCAAGTCTGCAAATTTCTTTATTAAATCATAAGATTCTTAAATTCATCAAGTCTCTCTGTGCCTGGGTCCTCGTCACAAAACATGACATCACTGTTTTGTACATTTTAACACAATTTAATCCCACATTTGTGAAAGAAAAGCAAAACACTTTTTTGAAAAGTCTGTAACAAAACCATCAAATCTGATAAAGGTTATTTAAATGCTGCAAAAGAAGAATGGATTGGAATAGAAAAATACACATCCTGACCTTAATTACTGGGGGAGAATAATGAACGATGCTCACAGTGAGTAAGAAGTAAACTGAGTGCATTTTTGGATACATACAAAAACACTCCCAAAACAGCATAAATTATTACAAATAAATTATTACAAAATATTAATTTAAAAAAACTATAAAAATGGAGGCAACTTTGCCTGTGGTAGAATGTCTACAATGTATGAAAAAATCGTTACTGCAGATGCTAATTTTACTAATTTAATAATACTAATTTTGTGTTGCAAGATTTATGAGTTTCATGCTTTCATAGTGGTGCTTGGGAGAGCTTGACATTGTTATCAGGTGGCCCACACTGTAAAAAGTGTGAGAAACACTGATAAGTGTCTGTGTGCTTTTGGAAAACATTTAAAGCTGCTGTACAGAATCTTTGAAACAAGCTTAAAACATTTTTAGAAACAGAGCATCTGCTTCTCTTTACAGCTGCTCACTCCACCAGGGCTGTTTGGCTCTTTCTGATAGTGAGCACATGTGATGCACGTACTGCGGCAGTCATACAGACAACTGGACGGTCCAAAGGTTGGCCGACCTATTACTGGCTGAGGTTTCAGTAGAGTTGTGGCTGAACCACATAAAAATATATCATTAATTTTAATCTCCCCAATCAGTGATAATGTTATGTTGGAATGTTGTTAAAGAGGGTCAAAATGCTTCAACCCAGTTTGTTTAGCAGATTCTGTACAGCAGCTTTAATATAGGGAGGACACAACTTCCAGACTGTGAGTAAAATCAGGTTTTTTCTCTTTGTCAGTTTAACAGTTTGTGTTGTGCCTGTCACTGCTCCCTGTCTGTTTGCTTACCTGGTTCTTCCTGACCTTGTACTTTCTCCTCACGTTCCCTCTTTCCTCTCTCCCTCTTTGGACTGACAATCATACACAAATAGATTGTATTCAATTAGATGAAAAATTACATTAATATGAAAAAATTCTATTACAGTTTTTTCTGATTGCGTAAGCACATTTTTTGTAACTATTGGCTAATTTTGCAAAACTCTTCACACAAATAAGAAAACCTGTCACCCAATCATCAAAACATTGTAGTTCTCTTGCAAAAGCAAACACAGCTAGATTAACTCTTCACACCTTCGTAAAAATGGTGTTTCCGTATCAAACAGTACACACAAGCCATCATCTACTAAGCACACAATGCGCCAACTGCACACTGATGGTATGAATACAAAACACATCTGGCTTTTGCTTTCTCTGTGCACAAGGTAGGCTATGTCAGTTTGAGCTCATACTTCTGTCATAGATCCATAAGCATAGAGGGATCCAAACTTCAAGTACTGCTGTTTATTCACACACATCAAAACAAACACAAGTGTTTATTTCCAAGTATAGGATTATTTGCAATCGCCATAATGACTCTATGGGTTACTTGGTCTGCAGTGAACATGCTTCCTCTGCCCCAGCATCTGGTCATCTAGCAATTCTGTAAAGTAACAATTTCAGTATTTTTACATCAATGGTATTGGTGTGTTTCTCATTGGCATACGGCAGTGCTACAGATCTTAGTGCGAAGTGACTGTACTCACCGATTCTCATTTCAAGATGTCCTTATGATGCTTGCTCCAGTGTAGCGGCTCGAGTTAGGCTGGACCCGTTGGCCAGCTACCCTCAGGGTCATTCCACGGTTGATGACATGGTCCACTATTGTAGCTCTGATGTCATCAGCAATTCTATTTCTTACTCTTCCTACCCTTCCTCTCCCCCCTCCTCATCTTCCTCTCCCCCCTTCTCGTCTTCCTCTTGCTCCTCCTTGTCCTTGTCGTCCTCTTCATCCTACTTCTTCACCTCCACGTCCTCTTCCTCGGCCTCCTCTACTTCTCACTCTTCCTGCTCCCTCCATTGTACTCCGCACACACAGCTTACCTGTATTATAGTGCTTAGGCTGATTGCAAAGTGAACTAATTATCTAAAAAAGTTTTCACATGTGAAAGTGTGCCAGACAGTTGGCAAATTAGTGTTAATGATAGCCATACATGTGTATACTTTTGCTAGGAGTGTGTTGGAAATTTGGTAATTTAGTGTTGTGCAGTGAATTGTGCCTACAGTTTTGCAAAGTGTGTGTTACAAAATTGCAAACTGAGTGCAAAGCAGTTTTTGTGCTTTTAGTTTTGCAAACTCAGTGAGTGGTTTTGCTATAAGTCTGAATAGTTTTAGAGATTGTGCTACAGGAATCACAGTTAGGGTTTAAGCATTCAGAAAAAACTGTAAGATCACTAACAAAAAGTCCTCTCTCAGTGTACTTTCAACCAAAAGGAAAATAACCAAACCACACGAACATCTAATAAAAGATATAAATATTGAAACACTGATCCAACATTATTCCTGAATCACAGGTCATTTGATTTTACACTTTTACCTGAATGTGGCTCCTTTTTTGAAAAAACTTCCTTATATCCATTATGAACCTGTCTCTCTGTACACACACACACACACACACACACACACACACACACACTCAACACTGCAGGTTACCTGGTGTAATGTTTTTCAGCTAAAAAGAAACATGGTCTGATAACTACCTAACTATATAAAGAGTAACTGAATGTTAAATGCAGCTAATATGTCCTGTTTTAAGCCAGACACTCACACCTCCGCTGCGCTGCATCTCAGCCACTCGAGCGCTAGAATCACAGTAGGGGAGAGGCGAGCTGGAAGAAACCATTTTGGATTGCTATACTTTTGTTGTTAAAATGTTACGTCCCTCACACCAAAAAGCAATCGGGGCGATCGTGGCTCAAGAGTTGGGAGTTCGCCTTGTAATCGGAAGGTTGCCGGTTCGAGCCCCGGCTTGGACAGTCTCGGTCGTTGTGTCCTTGGGCAAGACACCTCACCCGTTGCCTACTGGTGGTGGTCAGAGGGCCCGGTGGCGCCAGTGTCCGGCAGCCTCGCCTCTGTCAGTGCGCCCCAGGGTGGCTGTGGCTACAATGTAGCTGCCATCACCAGTGTGTGTGTGTGTGGGTGGATGACTGGATATGTAAAGCGCTTTGGGGTCCTTAGGGACTAGTAAAGCGCTATATAAATACAGGCCATTTATAAATATAAAAAAGAAGAATATCACAAAAATAGCATTGAGGGGGTGTTACAGTGAAAAAAAAAAGCAACCAAATTTTAATCTGAAGATGCTGAATTTTAGTAAAAACAATGCTCTGTAGGTTGATGCCGTCGTTACAGACAAAGCACATGTTTAAAGCCTTTGGATGTTATAATCTAACCAAAGGTTCTTTGCAGTTTTACATTGATAAACATTATCCTTAACATATTTGGTCCACATAAAGTACCATGGCCATCACACTGTCATTTATAATTGTTTAAATAACTCGTGTCTTAAGTCCTTCCATCACACAGAAAATAAAAAAAGCCACGTGGTTCACTTTTACATCACAAAATGTTAGAAATATAAGCCGTTCATAACAACCTGAAAGGCTGGGAGTTTAAAATGCAAACCATTCGAAGCAGAAGTAGAAGACATTTCCGAAAGAATGCAAAAGCATTGACATATATCTTTCCTTCCTATTATAGCCCGACGGGCAGGGCAGAGATAGATTTTGGTAGCCCGACTGGAAAAATCGCTAGCCCCGGGACATCGGGCTAGCGATTTTGCGAGCCCTGCATCTTTTCCTTCCCTTCGCTTCTCTATTAATGTGCTTGGAGACAGAGCTCTGTGAATAGCCAGCCTCTTTTGCAACGACCTTTTGTGTCTTGCCATCCTTGTGCAAGGTGTCAATGGTCGTCTTTTGGACAACTATCTTCCCCATGATTGTGTAGCCTACAGAACTAGACTGAGATACAATCTAAAGGCTTCTGCAAGTGTTTTGAGTTAATAAGCTGATTCAATATTGAACCTTTTCAGTCATTCAATAATTTAATTCATAAAGGCACTAGAGAAAATGTATTGATATTCACCTTACAGTTTTACGGGTCAGGGTCACACATAACACAAAGCATTATGCAGGAAGTAATAAATGTTTTCACGCAGCAACAGTTGTTGTACAACCGTTTTTAGTTTTCTAATAAAGTTTTATTATTATGTTATCCATCCATTCACTTCTGCTTATCCCTTTCAGGGTCGCGGGGGGCGCTGGAGCCTATCCCAGCTGTCATAGGGCGAGAGGCGGGGTACACCCTGGACAGGTCGCCAGTCTGTCGCAGAGCCAACACACAGGGACAGACAACCATTCGCACCTAGTGACAATTTGGATTATCCAATTAACCTATCCCCACAAGCTGCATGTCTTTGGACGGTGGGAGGAAGCCGGAGTACCCGGAGAGAACCCACGCAAACACGGGGAGAACATGCAAACTCCACACAGAAAGACCTAATGGTAGAATTGAACTCAGGACCTTCTTGCTGTGCGGCAACAGTGCTAACCACTGTGCCATTATTATTTTACACATTGATCATCTAACTATGATGCACAATTCTATAATTCATAATCTTAGTTATACATTTGCAGTATTTAACTTAATTTTTTGCACACCTCAAGGTCTTCTCAACCTTCAGACACTTGTCAGAGATCCCAAATAGGGATGAGAAATAGGGAGAGAACTGGAAAGTACCAAATTTTCTGAATCCGGCAGGGCGAGAAGGTCACCATTTGGGCAACTCGGTATGCTTCTCAGAAAATTGGACAGCCTTAACATATTTTGTCTATGCTTTTGAGTTTAGTGAAAATGTATTTCGAGGAACTATTTTTCTGCAAATTTGAAGTTGCATGTCCAATGTTCATTTAGTTTGGTTTTGACTGAAGTAGCAATAGTCTACAGCTTCAGTTTTTGCTTTTCTCCAGAGGTTCTACAGTTGGGTCAAAGTTTATTGCAGTTCTACGAAAAAGTGCCCACAGGGTGTAGACAAATAAAGCATTATATTTACCACATAACCTGGTCATGTGCAGGTTACGGTGCAAGTTTTGATTTTCCGATGCTGACGGTGGATCAAGGAGACCAGCGCACAGGCTGCAGGCCCGGATGTCCTGTCTACATTGGCTGTCTCTCACCTTTACCCCCCCTGTTGCTTGTCATGTGCTTCTTTGGTGTATTAAGAGTTTTTTCATGTGCAGAGGTGTTTTTCTCTGTTCTCAAACTGATCTCCCTGTTGGAGCTCAGTCTGGGGGGAGTTATTTTTTTCTCCTTATCTTTCCTCATGTGGTGCATTTTCCATTGTTGTACCTCTCTGACCTGTCTTCCCCTTGTGATGTTTTTGTGTAACGTATGTATGGTCGGAGGGTAAGATGGCACCGCGTGCAATAGGTCGGCAGCCTTAACATGAAATTTCTCACTCGTGGGACTAATAAAGGTATCTTATCTTAAAATGGGCTGGAACCGCTTCCTTTGCACCTGTCGTTTTTATTTTTTCTCCTTCTGGACTTGACAACTGGCCTGCAGAGTATGACCTCAAATTACATTACAGCAAAGCGCAGACATGGAAACATGCTTTGGGGCTGTTTTCCTGTCTATCGCTATGTCCATGTCTATGGATTTTACATCTGTATTCTCTGCGATTATGCAAAGAATCTGCTATATTTTTCAGATATCCCCTCTCACTATTAAAATAAAACTACAATAAAAATAAGAGACTTTTCAGTTCTTTGTACGTGAGCAAACTAACAAATTCAGCAACAGATCAAGTACTTATTTCCCCAACCACAGGTGAGCAATACATGAGGAAATAACAATCACGCAAATAACAGCGCCCATGTTTTTCTAGCAGAACATTGTACCAACTTTTATTCATTTCACCTGTCAGCGGTTTGAAACCTTCTGATGGGTTTAGGACTCACACAGGCACTGGGGAACATCACTTAAACAGAGTGAGCATAATACTGCATTTAAAATCCCGTGAAACAGACATTCAAACAATTGTGAATCTATTAGCACTTCTTGTAATAAGGCTTCTTTTTTTTTTTATATGCAGCTATTTTAAGTGGTGCATAGAATTTTCTGAGTAAGAAAAAAAGCTTATAAATGAATAGATAAAAAAATTCAACAAACTATTTACAAAGTTTCAAGTATGAACAGTATTCAGAGAAAATACAGTAAACAGCTGCATGTTGGGTTTTCATACAGGCACTTCTGTTTCCAAAGAAAACAAAGAATAATGTTTGTATACTGCTCAGAAAATACGGGAACAAGTCAGTGTTTGCTTAGAATTAGAATGGACCCATCAAAACGTTGATGACTTTAGTTTCCATCCCATTTCCAACTTTCATTTTCAAGATTGTCTGGTGTGCAACTTCAGTGTTCCTGTATTTTTTGAGTGTATATAATATAGCAAGTACAACACATAAAATGCTGAACTTCTTATAGTTTTATATGTAACGTCACTTGTTTTACACAAGTGCTTTATTAAATCAAACACAGAACCAGTCATAACAAAAACAACAGAATGCCTCTTTGGCAGAGCGTTTTTCCCTTCAGTGGTGAGGTCTTGGAGAGCTGAACCTTTTCCTTGGTCTGCACACAGTGAAACACAGGACACACCTCAGAAAACCTGGTCATACTGTACACTGCATTGCTTTGACTTTGAAAACAAAACAGCAAGTTATCAATGACTCTTTACTAAAGCTCTGTTGTGAAGCCTCAAGCTAAGCATATTCACGTGTTATCTTAGCTATTTAAAACCAGACATAACAAGCCCAGACCACAATTTTCACATTATCTTTGACATGGCCTCATTCAACCTGTAAACTGACCAATACTAGTGATTTTACACGGACGTTAAATTGGTTAAATAAACCTTTTGGACTTGAGCATGAGTTAAAAAAGCAGATTCAAATTCAGCAGCAGATCAAATACTCAGAGTCCGGAGCCAAGGCAGTTTTCCCACATGTCGAAACAACTACAAGTTAGGGCTGCTCGATATAACGATATATATCGGATGACGATATAAAAACGTCTGTCGTTTCATTTTACGCTGTCGATTGTTTCGTGGTGTCGCAAAATAAACTGTTTACAGCGATATTTTTTCATTATCATCATTATGGTCACTGTAGCGGCTATATTCATTTCTTCTTTCTCTTATATTTAATATAACCACACTACGGACGGACAAGCGCCTGCTTTTATGCGTTGTCGTTAGCAACAACAACGGTAAAACCACCGCGTGTCCGCTTGTTCCACATAAACCTTTCACAATAAAGCTCAAGATCCTGTTGAGACTTTTCAAAATAAACTGAATCACGTGAAAGAGCAGATTGTTTATGGATGAGAAGTAAAAAAGAGCCGCCAGGTGCTAAAAAATAAACCTTAGACTCAAACGTCAGAACAGGCTTCTCCCCGCAGCACGCCGTGTAATAAATACTCACAAAGAAAACTGCGGCCGTTACAACTTATGTCTAAAAATGTATCGTTTCATGCATCGGCTAAAACACTGGACTCCAGGTACATGACGCGCAGCTGGAAACACTTCACGCAAGTCGAGCTGCCCGAGATTCACAGAATTTACAGAAAATGTTACATTTTTGTGATTTATATCGTTATCGGACGATAGATGTCTTAATATTGGGATATTAAGACATCTATATATATGAGATTTTGGTCATATCGCACAGCCCTACACAAGTTACTTCTCTCTGCTGGCCAAAGGAAAGTTAGAGGGATCTCCGTATTGGTTTTACTGCTCATACCCGGAGGCTTGACCACTCTTTTATATGCAGTCGATATTAAATGTTGAGCATCACCTTTTGTCGGCCATGACGCTCGTTTCATTCTTCCACTTGTAGCCTTGTCTCAGAGGAAATCCTACATTTAGAAACATGCAGTCAAGATCAAACACATTTAAAATAACAATTTGGAACTTGACTATTATTAATATATGAATCAAATCAATTAAAACATTTTAGAGACTTCAAAAGTACACACTTCGCACTAATGGAGCGTCCTGATGTCTGGCCTTCGTTATCTGTATGGCTTCATCCTTGGGCCTCTTCATCAGAGGAGGTACAGACTCATAGGAGCTGTGTCTCCGTTTGTGTGGCTTGTCACATTGACTTGGTCCAGCTCTGGCTTCTCTTAGCGACTCGTAATTGTGCCTTGGTCTCAGGTTACTCTCCAGACTACTCTTTCGGTCTCTCCTGGTTGGGACAAAGCTCTTTCGCCAGTCACTGAACACTTGTTCCTTTGCTGATGACTGCATGGATGTGGAAGATGACGGGCCCTCTGTAGGAGTGCGAGACTGATGTAATGTTGAAGAGTTTCTGTCAGAGTGAGATCGCTGTAGTTTGGATGAGGACGAGCAGTGCCTGGAACTAGATGAGCTATCCGCAGACCTAGACAACGGTTCTGTATGGTGTGCATCACTTATAGGCTTTGGGTTGGATACAAGCTTTCCTTTAGCCCCTTGTTGTTTCTTCTTTTTAGAGTCAGTCTTGCTGGTTTCTGTGGGGGTCTCTGGAGTTGGCTGGGATTCATTTTTGCCTCGCCTTTGGACTGTAGACTGTTTTAGAAGTTTAAGGGAATCACTAGATGAAGAAGACTTCTGAACAACAAAGCGAGGAATCACGGGAGTCATAGTGGAGTCATCCTCGCTATCAGAACAGGATGGACTAGTTTGTGCATAAATTAAGGTATCATCGCTGTCCTCAGTTTGAGATGAGAGAACTCTAGTCTTTCTCTTCTGCTTCTTCAAGGCTTGTTTAACCTTCCTGTCCATTGTTTTTGATGTCATATGTTCACTGGCCTTTTGTTCAACATGCTGATGGCAAATGGAGCCCATTCCCTTGTCCGCAGACTGGGGGTTCTTGTGTTGGTAGTTCATGAACGGTGGACTGGTTTGTATATAAATCAAGGTATCATCGCTGTCCTCCGTTTCTGACGAGAGAACTCTAGTCTCTCTTTCCTTGTTGTTAAGGTGTTTTTCTACTTCTCTTTGCACCATTTCTGAGGTTTGCCTTTGTGCCTTTTGTTGAACGTGGTGATAGTGAGCTTTAGTGATGTCTACCTCCGTGTCCACAGACTGCTTCTCACAGCGGTTCTTTGATGATAAATTGATTTGGGTGTTTTGGCTGACATGAAGACTATTTTGTGCATCATCACGATGTTGTTCCATGATTTTTGAAGTAGTCTGTCTGTTGTCGTTTTGTTGAACACGCTCAGGACGCACTTTAACTTTAATCAGTTTTCTCTTCTTTATACTATCTGATTGGCTAAAGGTTACATCCTGTTTCTTTTCTTTTATCTGTGTTTGCTGAGGTTTGGACTGATGCTGTGACTTTGGTGAATCTGCACAAGGCATACTCGGCTTTCTGCTGTTTGCTTTAGGACTTCCCTTCTTTTCAATATCCCTCACTTGTTCTCCACATGAAGTACTGCCTCCACTCATTGACTCAGAGAATGCACCTTTCCTCTTTACCCATCTGCTGCTTTGTTTTTCTTCATCATCACTGTCAAATATTACTATAACAGCAGGATCATCTGAAATGCTTCGTGCTTTTCTACCATGGTGAGATCCAGTATTATTACACTTTTCTGTCCTTTGTGAAAGGTCAGGGTTCCCACTCTGGATCACTTCATTACAACATCTGGATAAATCTATAGATGTACGTCCATTGGTTTGACAGTTTCCTTCCACAGTTTCAGGAGAAGGTTTCTTCAGTTGATTAAGGCTGGCAGCTCCACTGTTCTCTGTGCGCGTAGAGAATAATCTCTTTGTTTTTGTCTCTGGACAGCTTTGGACACCTTCATCCTCGGTGTCAGAATCAAGGTTGATGATGTCATCCTTTTCTGAAGACTTGCTTCTGTTCCCCGTTTGACTTGGTTGTAAGTTTGCCATCTCATGGTCTTCATTTTCTTTTACAGAACCAGAGTCATTTTTCTCTGCTGACGCAGGCGCTGACAGGTTACTTAACCACTGTTTGGACACGGTCAGATAGTTACGTCCTGAATCAGCAGAGTAATCGGAACTATCGTCAGTTTCACAACTGTCATCAGGAGCACTATGTGACTCCCTATTTTGTGGTCTCTGAGCTTTAGTCTCAGTTGTGCCCCAGGAAGAAGGCACCATGAAGGACTGTTGCATTGTCTCTCTAGATTGTATGACTTTTGCTAGATGAGAAGGTGTTTCAAAAACCTCCATCATGGAAAAAGCAGAAGCTGGAACATGGTTTGGAACAGATCCGGGTACCTCACAGACAGCTGGATTTGTGTCACTTTGTTTTACCTGGTCTTCATGCTCACCATCATGCTGTGAAACAGTTTCTGGGTCAGCCTGGCCTTCATCTGCTGGTTCCCATTTAACATCTAATACGCTAATAGGCATAACAAGCCAATCATCGTCCTCATCAGTCTCCTCTTGATCTTGCGCGTCAGAAAGGGGGCTCAAAGAGCAGCTTGCTTGCCAATCTAAATGTTTCTCACCGTCACATTTAGGACATAAGAAACGTTCAAACCCATCCTCAGTTTCAACAAAACATGGACAAGAGCAATCTTGTGCTATGCCAAGTGTTTGGTTCTTTGGAAGCTCGGCCTGACTCTGCACATGTCCAAACTGCGTATTACTGGCTTCAGACACGTCACATGAAGGTGAAGGCATCTCCTCGTCATTATTATCAACTTCTGGATTCTCATCTTCACTTATATCTTCATATGAAGGGTCCTCAAACCTTACTTCCTCTTGGTTTGTGTTTAAAAGATGCATGTCTGGCTTTGATGAACCCTGTTCATATTCTGGATCATTTCTAACTGCAGCAGAGAATGTATCTGCACCTTCAGGTCTAGATGGAGGTGTCTGTTCGTTTACATTTTGATCTTGATCTCCAGTGCCTTCGGTTTCTTTGACTCTCTCACGCTCTCCTTGTGAGGAACTGCAGCTGACCGTTAATCCTGGGTACTTCTCAGTCTCTTCTGGCACGGTGACTCCAGAAACTGCTGTCACAGTCACTGGATGCTCTGCTTCATTATTTATGCAAGTGGGAGCAACGTCCAAGACGACACGTTGATAATCTGTGGATGTAAAGAGATGAAAGTTACCCATGAAATGTCTTGATGCATGCTCAATCACCCAGATAAGTAAATCCCTAAAAGTTGATTCTGTCCATCGGGACGTAGCGTTTTCAGTGGAAGAAACGTTTCATCCAACTGACTTCTTCAGTCTGAGCTGACTGCAGGTTTCCCCAATCTTATAAACAGTACATTTGCATAATGACTGACACTAGCAGCACCGAAGGAACAATGGGCTAGGGGGTCAGTTCCTTGATCATTAAGATTGGGGAAACCTGCAGTCAGCTCAGACTGAAGAAGTCAGTTGGATGAAACGTTTCTCCCACTGAAAACGCTACGTCCAGATGGACAGAATCCACTTTTGGGGGTTTGCCATGAAACAAGGTCATGTTTTCATACTGGTAAAATTTACACTGGAATACTTCTCAACATTTTTATGAACATGTCTTGAGCTGTCAACAGCAGAGTTTGGTGTACCTGCTACATGTTTCTCTGATGCAGATATATCACATTTCTCTTGAGACGTGGGAGAGAACTCAGCTCCTTTGCTTTCCTTCACTTCATCTTCTTGTCCAGTTGCAGTAGTGCACTGCTCAGTAAGAACAGGGCTGAAACTTTGCCGCTTGGTAGAATATAGTAACGCAACCTCTTTCTCGATAAAGTCTAATATTTCATCATCTGTGATCCGTTTGGTTTTTTTAGCTTCCAAGACTTCACCTTCGGCTGGCTGATCCCTGAGAGAAGAAGGGGAGAGCTTCTGAGAAGGGGTGGAAACATTTCCTTCTGAATGATCTAGGATTTGTTCCTTCTGCTCACAAACTCGTGGGAGGAAACTTCCCACTTCCTGATTCTCGAAACATTTTTCCTCTGAAAAATCATCAACATTAGGTTCAATCTTGGAAGATTTGAAATGAGCAGATTCCTTTTTTGGAGAGATGCAAAATAATGGGGATGATGTGGAGGCGTTGTTCTCAGGTACAGAAGAAGACTGATCTTGTAAAGAAAACATTTGGGCTCTCTCTCTATGAAGTGGAGCAGCCCTTGCTTCAGCCCAGCATTGTATATTAGAAACTTTTAGGAAAAGTTAAAGTCTCAGTTAAAAATCCCACAAGCTGTCCACTTTTGTTAGAAGGCTGTCTTATGAAGTTCTCAAGAGAGGATATTCCTTTGTGTTAAACAAGGACATGTGCTGATGAACTCAAGCCAGTATTTCTTTTTGTTTGATTGTCACTGCTATACACACTAAATGCAAAATCCTTGGGTTTGGGGTGCTGTAATTCAGTGCACAATTGTGATTTTTGTAGACAGTGGATTCCATGGAATTTTGGTGGGATTGTGCACTGCTTTCTTGACAGCAAGTCACTTCTGATTTTTCAAGATGCAGAAAGGCTACCCTGATTTGAGTTCCAATTGTCAGGAGAACCAGGCTGTCCTGAGACTTCCTTGACTGTTGGAACATTCAGAAAGTATTGCCTGAAGAGCAGTCTTTCAAACGATGACTTCAGTTAAGTAGTCCCCTTGTCTAGGAAACAAGACAAATAAATGAAAGTGAAAATTAAAAATCTGCATATATTTAACAATAGACCATTTTTAAAAAACATTTTTGATCTATGAAGCTGAAATTTTACAGCAATCATGATACATGTCTAAACTGTACAAAATTAAATCAGAAATGACTGAGCAGAAGGTCCACAACGTTCTGAGAAGGAACAAACATGATCCAGCTGTGTGTAGCACAGACTAGTGCTGGGCAATATGGCCTAAAATCCATATCGCGATATAATTTGAAGCACGTGCGGTAACGATATATATCACGATATATTCTTTTCTTCTGTATAACGTATTTTCCACACAAAATCCTTTAATTTTCTCAAAAATCGAGTGTGCCTTATGTATGAATTCTGGTTGTGCTTACTGACCTCGAACCGATTTTGGCGTGCAGAAATCAGGTCCCAAAGTCAAACGAAAACTAAGAGTTAAAAACGGTCTAAATTCTTTCATCTTTAATTAAATCATCTGGTGTAACAATTAAGTTTTACATCCATGCATCCATGAAAACAGAATTTATTAAATTTAACGGAGTTAGAAGTTAACAGGAAGTTGGCTCGCTAGTTTCCACCTAAACATTTCATACCATGTTCTGACAGAGATTTTTGAAACTAATTCAAACGTACAGCTCTGCTACCACTTCCAACATAAATGAAGACAGAAAACTAAACAGCAGTGGCGTTTGCAGGGTTACTGAAGTTGGACTACCTGGTATATAATGATGTGCTACGTGATTGCTAGCGACACAGCTATGTTAGCATAACATTAGCACAGTGAAGCTGGAGGATGAACGCCAACTTTTTTTCCCACTCGATAAAAGTTAACGTGACGGATTCTGGTGGTCAAGGACAAATGCAGTCGCATAGCAGGATGCTGTACACGGGCCAAACTTCAGTCAAGAGAACAACTGAGATCATTCATCCACAATACGAGGTTAGTTATTAATATACTGCAACAACATGGGAACAGAGCAGCTGCGAGAGAATTCAACATTAATGAATCAATGTTATGGAAGTGGAGGAAGCGCAGTTTTCAGCTTTCCCCATATTCCAGAAGTGCTTCATCTCTTTGCTGTGACTGTCGCCCGCCACAATTTGCAGATGATAATGGTTGTAGCCGCTGCGATGCTTTCGACCAAAACAGGCGCAGCTTGATGACATCATCAACATGCGCTATCGCGATAGAGCGGTATAGTCAAAATCTCTATCACCCACCCCTAGCACAGACAAACCCTTTAACCCTGCATTCATCGTGTTCAGTGTGTACATCTACGATACAGGAGGCAGAGCGCTTTGTGCAGAGCGGATAAACTTGGAATCCTGGGACGTTTTCCAGCGGCAGCGAGCAAAGCACAGCACAAGCACGCCAGCGAGGAGTCCTCATGCCTGCTGACATACCTTCACACAAGTTTTGAAACTAAAACTACAGTCACCCTAAGTTCAAGCATGCAACGAAAACATTCTGTGCAGTTCAATGAACGTTATGACAGAAGTTTCCCTCCAAGCCGTTGAGTAAGTCATTCCATTCAACAGCTCTGGGGACCTTGGAAGGAAAGCAGTGTTGTGGAAACAAAGCAATCTGGTACATAACCTCTTTTTCATTAGTACCTACTTGGATCATCTCGCCACAATTTGCCACAATATTTAGAGTCAGACTGCGTGCCCCCGATTGGCTGATCAGTGGCGTCATTCAATGAGTCATGAGAAAGTCTTACTTATGCAAATCAAAACTGCCAGTTTTGAAACCTGGCAATGAGGGAAAATGGCTACAAAAAAAGCAAAAAAACAAAACACAAAACAAGGACATGGTCCCCCGAGTCTGACAAACAGCCATAGATCGAGCACCGGGTATATCGTTGCCTCGACGTCCACCTTTGTTGTAGGGTTCATGTCACATACTAATTACGTCATTGGACACTTGGCCGCATTGCTATAACAACAAACATGCATTGTAATGGAAAACCAGTCGATCTGAGTTTAGTCACGGCGAGCTGATCTTAATAAGTACTAATGAAAAAAGTAGCTATAGACCGGGCACAAAAAAACGACGTACAAGCAGAGGGCAGCAGCCAGCGCAGAGCATGCCGTGTCTTATGTGAAAGGGCCTTCAGAATTCTCAGATGATGCTATAATTCCTCCCTGCCTAAGGATAGAAACTAAAACTTTATTAAAAAAATATTATAAAGACACTGAGATACTTTACTAACGCTAAACCTCCCAGAAACTCTCTGGAACTATCTGTGGTGGTCATACTGACGAATTTCCTGCAACAACAGCAGTAATGGCAAGAGAAACTAATTTTGGACAAAGTTGTTAATTCTGATGTACTTTCAATTTTATAAAATAACGATAACCAAAATTTCACAAAAAGGTATTTAAGGTTCAGTTTTAAGGTTTTGTTAGCTTAAAAATGTTGATTATTCAGGGCTCGCAAAATTTCTAAATCCCTGGTAGCCCTTCGGGCAGGGACTCTTCAGTTTTTGGTAGCCCAAAATAAATTTAAGTAGCCCGAATAAAAAAAAGAGCAATTTTTTGATTGATGTTTTGTTTCCTGTTTTGTTTCCGTTACAATATTATACATTAATGTACAATATTATACATTAATGTATAATATTGTAACGGAAACAAAATATTAATCAAAAAATTGTTGAAACACAAATTACAACATTGTATAAAAATTACAATCATCAACTCAAATACTTGGTTCTGATTGAACAGACATTTCTATGAACTTGTAAGAACTGTGTAGGACATGAATCAGTCTGTGTCAGATCCTGAATTTGAAATTTCCACTGAAGTCTCGGGTAAGAGGCAAGTGGAACCAAGATCGAGGCCATTTGCTTTTTAAAGTTTGCAAAGACTGCTAAATTGTGCCAGTGGTAGTTCACTCTTTGCAACATAGTAGCTGTTTTAAACTGATTTTTCAGGTTTATTTTTAGTATGTTATTTGCAATTGGTGTTTGTTCTGGGAAAGATATTGCAGACTGAGCAATAATGCATTTCTTGCATTTCTCATGGGTTCTAATGGGGCCTTTCTTAAAATGACTGGTCCCAGTAACAAAGGCGCTTGTCGACTCAGAAATCGAGAGAAAACCAACAACACACCCGGCAGAACATTATGTTATTTACACGGGTGCACATAAGTGGTCCGCATTAGGGCTGGGACAACGCGTCGACGTAATCGATTACGTCGACGCAAAAAATACATCGACGTAAAAAAATCTGCGTCGATGCGTCGTCACTTTCAAAAAAAGACATGGCGGCAGCGAGTAGCGGAATCATGAGTGAGGCCGTTGCAGTCAACTTAAATCACTCCACCCGAACACGCAGTTCTACAGTATGGGGATATTTTAACAGAAAAGGAAGTGATTCAGTCGTTTGCCGGCTTTGTGAGGTGGAAATGGCCTATCATAAAAGCACGACGGCTATACACCAGCACCTCAAACGACTGCATCCAGGAGCCGCTTCTGCAAAGGACAAACCACCGTAAGTTTTCAACTTGTTTACTAACGCTAGTTTTTACCCGTTAATTCATCCAGACCCCCCCCCCCACGTAGACGTACACTCACTCATAGACACAGAGATAAACACAGAGATAATCACACACAGCACACATCTGTGTGCTGTGTGTGATTTATGATTTCAGGAATAAACAGAGAAGTCTGGAGGACTACTGTCAGAGACGAAGTACACCATGCACCCCCCAGGAGGTGGCTGTACTTACTGAGAGCGTCTTATCTATGATTTTAAAAGACAAGAGACCACTTGCTGTGGGTGAGGGATTCAAAGAAATGCTGACCACTTTCCAACCAGGTTACACTCTGCCGTCTAAGCGTCATTTTACAAGCATGATGGAGAGAAAGTATGAAACTTCAGTGGAGAAACTAAGGAATGAACTAAAAAAAAGCCACATCCAAAATCTCCCTTACCACTGATGCTTGGACAAGTCTGGTCACAGAGTCCTACTTAGGGGTAACTTGTCATTTCATTATTTGTTCAAAGACGCCATTTCTGCTGTTTGTATATTATAAATTTTTTGCTATGATTTCCTTTGTTATATTTGTTTTGCAAAACATTTAATTTTTTGTTAAAAACAGAAGATTGTAGTACAATGTTATTGTGGATTTTGTTTTGTGAATGAAGAGCACTTTTTGGCAGAAAGCAAAGTGAATGTTACATTTTGTTTGTTTAAAGACACCATTGTTGCTATTTATTTGAAATGTTTTGTTAACTTTTCCTTAATTTTATATATGTTTGCACATTTCATTTCTTGTTAAATGCTATCTCTATTGTATTGATTGTACGACCTCTACAACTTTATTTTGCAATTTTTTTTTATTAAAAGGTCTTCAAATGAATAAATTTGTGTTTTTCATTTATATACATAAATTAGTAAATGTGAAATTGCTATACAAGTCAAATAATGGGGAAAAAAAATCGTTAATCGAATCGAATCGAAATCGAATCAGATTGAAAAATGAATCGTTAGATTAATCGATTAGGAAAATAATCGTTTTGCCCAGCCCTACCTCTCACATGTTTAAGCTTGCTGCGGGAGATTTCACTTGTCATGTTTGCATAGTAAGCTAACGATTGATAAGACGACGTCAGAGGGATTGGTGCACAAATTATCATCACTCACAGATCAGTGCTGTCGCTCTCTATACACAGTTCGCGCGATTGCAAAGTGAAAGCAAAAAAACAAGCGCAAATTCAAACACGATTTCAATATGTCACATATTGACAGTGGCTCACCGATGTCAATGACATAATTACCCAGCTACATTTCTGAAAGAACACAAAAGCATTGACATATATTTTTCCTTCCTATGATAGCCCGATGGGCAGGGCAGGGCCCGACTGGAAAATAGAGATTTTGCGAGCCCTGTTATTTCATTACAGACTAATATTAAATATATATTCAAATTCATGAATCTGCAAAGGATGCAACAAACAACAGCTAACCCATCTAAGTAATTTAACTACAGTAGAACAACAAAGTTATGGAAAAGTTCAAAATTAACTTCAGATAATGTGTGGTATTTATTAAACTAAGATGGATCGAAGACAATCACCAGGACACTGTACAGGAAGAGACTGAGAATGCAGAGCAAGAAAAACTACACTTCTGTAGAAGAAACACCTTCAAGCCAGACTAAAGTATGCTAAGGATAACTTGGGAGAAAGCTTCTACACACTGGTAGCACTTCCTTTCTCACATGAGATGAAACTAGAGCTCTTTGGACATGGAGACAGTGCTCATGTTTAAGAAGGGAGAGGCATACAACCCAAAGGCAGTTGGTAGAGATGTGGAATGAGTACCAAAAGGATCAAAGCAAAAATGCTGCACAAGATGATTCTGAATTAGCACTCTGCAGGCACCAACCGCTTTGAGTGGTAGAGACTGACGCTACAACCACACTAGCCTGGATAAATGTGAAAACGGCGTTTTCGCCTCCGCGTCCACACTAGCATTTTCAGTCGTTTTCACGGAGTTGAAACGGCTGAAAACGCTTACGTTCCAGTCCTGCGCATGCGTGAAACGCAAGAAGATTCGACCTGCCTCATTTCCGTCTGCTGTTTATTTACTTGTTGAAATGTGGCAGCAAAATGTTGAGGAAAAGCAGCGAGCTTTTTAAATGGACTAACAATGAGGTGGAGTTGTTGCTGTGAGTAACACAAAAGTACAAAGTTGCAAAAGCGAGTGAGAATTAAAGAATTTGAAGAAAAGCTCTCTGGAGCATGTACAGACTGATATTATGAACAAGCGTACAACAACAAAAGTCAGTCACATTTATTTATATAGCACATTGCTGCTGACTCAAGTGCTGCAGCAAGCAGTCAGAACAAGCAGTAAAGCAGTACAAGAACAAGTAGTCAGAACTCATTCTGCTTTAAAAGCCAAGGAATAAATGTGGGTTTTCAAACATGTTTTGAAAGTGCCTAATGTTGGGGAGGTCCTGATGTGAAGAGGCAGTTTGTTTCACAGTTTAGGAGCAGTCACAGCAAAGGCCGACCTCCTCTGTGCTTTGGTAGTCTGCAGATGATATTGAAAGATCTACCAGTTCAAAAGATCAGAAAGGTATGAGGGTGCTAACCAATGTAGCTGCAGTCAGCTAACAGACGACAAAAGTCGAGATACAATGAAAGCATGGATCGCTCTCCAAGTCTCTGAAACAGAGGAATGCTTTCCATCTACTTGCAAAAGTAAAGCCAAAGACAGTAGATTTGATTACAGCCTGAAAGATTTTAAAAAAGTAGCACAGCCAGTGGCCGTAGTTACAATTTTCAATGTTTAACACTATGTCTGTGAAGGTTCTCAGTCATCTAGGTCATTGTAGTCAAACACTGTTTCTCTTAGGCCTTCTATACGTTATAACTTCCCTCTCCTCCGCAGCTGGAGCAAGAGCCGTCCACTGACCAGCACAGACTTCCTACACTGCCTCCATCTGACAGCAGAGGAACAATACAGCGAACGCGCCCCCGCAGCTCTGCCATCAAAACACCAGTAAAACAACAGGGGCGGCAGGCAACGGAGCTAACTAGCAGTAGTTATCTAGCCCAGTTCAGCATAGGTGTTCTTTATTAAGGTGAAGAGTGCAAGAACTGAGGGATGATGCCACGAGCGGGAGCCACATACGTCATCGTAGCTGTGGGGTTTCAGCCAGGGCACCCGGAAGCGTGATCCCATATGGAGTGGGTCGACTGAAGGGGAACCATGAGTACGTTGGGGAACCATTTGAGTTAAACTGGTTACCAGGAACGCAGCTCTTGACTTTCGCATTTCAGATTAAGAATATGTCACATGCTCAAGAACAAAGACTTTGGCTCAACCTACCTACGCTAACGGGGCTGTGTGATTCGTTAACGTCCCGTTTCGTTGCCCTGTGCATGTGCATGTGCAATGACAATAAAGTTGAATTCTATTCTATTCCATTCTATATTTTTAACTTCTTCTTCTTCTTCTTTTTAAAGAAAACGCGCCAGTCACGCTGCGTCACATGCAAACAGAGGCGTGTTATGTCTTTTGAACGGTAATTAAAAGGTTATAAAAAACAAACACGTCGAGGTGCTCATGTCACTCATCCTTACCGCGTTTTTCACAATGCAATTCTCATCGTCTTTGAAGCGTGCACACAAAACAATGCAACGGCTGAAAGATCAAATTCAATGATGATGCTTGCTACCAGCAAACTTACGTACCACAGTAAATACGTTTTTATATCTTGGTCCCGCTGAACTGTCTTCTTCCGTTTCTTTTCGTTTTCTTCGGACGTTAATGGCGAGTGGAGAACCGACTGGCATGCGCATTAGCGCCACCTACGGGAAGGGCGTGGTGATGGAGTACAGCGTGCGGTGGGGAATATAACTAATTCTCGTCTCTCTTCCACATGCTTTGTGCAATTGGTCCATACATGTTTAACGCTTTCTGGTGTATTACGTTAAAGACAGAGACCTGTTGGGTGTTTTGCTTTTTTATGGAGTACATGGTTTAATCCTATATGTTCTCTTTTCAAGGGAGTAATAAGCATCGTGTTCTTTGAGTTCCTGCCTTATTATATTCAACTCCTTTTGGATATTGTTAGTTATATACACCAGTAATTTTCCATATATGATTCTAAATTATATTTTATCCTCAGCTCTGCTTGTTAACTTCCTATTATTTTAATGAAATGTGCATTTGCATCTCTACCTTTCCGTTCCCTTTAACAGTACATGAGCAATAATTTGGGTAAATTACATTTCTGAAACCCTGCTGTGGAATTCCAAAAGCATGTGAAAGATGTGATAATAATAATATTCAGTCTACATGATAATTTTCCAGACTGATTGAAATGTGCTGAAAAGCTATATGTATGATGGAACTTTGATTTTGGTTACTTTCTTTGACCTACTGCAGTGCAAACATTATTCCCATTACTTTTATGCTGTATCCTGAAAAAAGATCTGTTCTATTCTTCACTGCTACATATTGAGGGATATAAAAAACAGTACTTGCAGTACTCATCAGTAAATATATATTTTCTTTGAATTGCTGTTGATCTTTATACTCTTGTATTAAACCCCGATTCTTTTGTCCCCATGACAGAAGAAACACAACATAATTCCTAATTTATCCCATTAAGTTTACTTCAATTCAATCCAATTCAATTTTATTTATATAGCGCCAAATCACAACAAAAGTCGCCTCAAGGCGCTTCATAGATACAGAGAAAAACCCAACAATCATATGACCCCCTGTGAGCAGCACTTTGGTGACAGTGGGAAGGAAAAACTCCCTTTTAACAGGAAGAAACCTCCAGCAGAACCAGGCTCAGGGAGGGGCGGGGCCATCTGCTGTGATTGGTTGGGGTGAGATAACAGAGACTTTGAAGAGAGAGACCTAATATTTAATAATCCACATTTCACTGTTTTACTCTTTGGTTCAGATGTGGATTCTGTATTGTTCTTTCGTTGTGATTGTTTATGTTTACGTTGTTTACTGCTGGCTTTTAGTTTGTTTTTGTCTGTTTGGGAGCTGACACAGTCTCTATGGAGATGGGTTTTATTTGGGGTAGCATTAGGAGAGAAGCTGCAGAGAGGCGTGTTCCATGTTAAAAGCTAAAATATAACAAAAAAAATCATGCTAAACAAAACAAAACCTTTCAATTGCCCAACCCTATCTGTCCCCTCAACGGGTTGTATGTTTTCAATGTTTCCTTATTATTTTTGTCATAAAAATAAATCAAACAAATAAATCAAGTTGCGAGACAGCACCTTGCATTTACGCCAGGCTGTGAGCTGCCCTAAATCTACGTCCTTCACCCCCTTTTCAACTAGAATCCCAGTTTAAAACTATTCCTGACTTCCCTCAGTGTACACTGTAAACTCCAAAAGATACAATTAGCTTTTCCTGGTAAAAGGTCCTACTTTACTCTTGTCACTGGTTTGGAAACAACCTCTATAAAGTTAACCCGTTTCATCTTTAAAACTTAGTCCTGGTTTCTTCGTCCCCTTTAACGGGTAGCGCATATCCTGAACTTGACACTTATTAACCCATAAAATGACCAATAACCTATGATCCTGTGTTTTCCTAAACACACATTGGTCTCTTTTCTCTCTTACCACAACATCTCATGTTACTTTTATCTCAGTACTGTCTTTTTCTCACAGTGTCATTATCCTTACTTCAAAGCTTCACTTTATTCTCAAGAATTTAGTTTTACCACTACTGAGCCAATTTAATAGTTAAGATCATCCACTCAGCGAACAGATAATTTAGAATTCAGCCAATATGCACAAATTTGCTTTTTGAACAGGTTTGTGCCTACCTTTAAATCTCTTTAGACCGGTCTTCTGTTCGCCTCATATCAGATCCAACCTTCGGCCACATTTGTTCTCTCTGTTACACGAAGAACCGGGCGGAAACCCCGATTCTTTTGTCCCCATGACAGAACAGAGAAAACCGACTCATAGTGTGTTAAAACATTTATATTTCTTTTTATTCAATCATCTTCCGGAAGAGAGAGACCCCTGCACAGCTCAAACGCCAGTTGCAAGAGCTCTAACATTTTTAGCTCAACATGTGTCTCATATGGTGTTATTTCTGTACTTCAGACGTCACACAGTTTCAAACATTGCTTATATGGAAAGTTCCTCTTTTCTGTGTCTTAGCTATTAATATGGCTGTGCACTAAAATTTCCTGTTTTTCAGTCTGGCTGAGCACTTAGTTTGTGAGTCAAAAGTGGCCTTGCTTTACAAGCCTTCATTATTAAAGTACATAACACAATCTAATAGGAAAATAAGGATATTGATTTCATGACACTTGTATTATTGCACCTTCTGATATTCTTTTTGATTTTTTTTCAGGAACAAGAGAAAGTGGTTTAATGGTTTAACAAATTTTCAGGGAGGAATAGGTGACAATGACACAATCAGACTTAACCACCTTTGCCAAGGTCACAATGTTTTTGCTAGCGTGTGTGTGCATGTACGTCATTCTGTTTGTAAACACAATAACTAAAGCTTTGAAAAAATTGTGAAACGTTGTTATGTTGTAGAGCAGGGGTGTCAAACTCAAATACACAGTGGGCCAAAATTCAAAACTGGAACAAAGTCGCAGGCTAACGCTAATATTTATTGAAATATATTTATTCCTCCAGAATGAATCTTTTCTTATGGACTCAAACACGTTTTGCTGAAAAACTGAATATGGAACAAGCAAAGCTTAATACTAAACAATATATATATTAGCTGTATAATACCAGTAGGCCAGCTCTAATAATAATTTGGTGTGGCTTTGCGGGCCAAATGTAACTAGGCTGCTGGCCAAATTTGGCCCGCGGGCCAGAGTTTGACACCTATGTTGTAGAGTGAGATCACTGTAATAAATTTATTGGTCTAAATTTGACAGAAAGCCTTAAGTTAGACACTATGATTCTTGCAAGTGTGGTGTGTATTCTCAATATGTAGAAAGTACTTTATAAGTATATTTTAAAATATATCACCATCGTCCTTTTGTTAAGCCATAAAGAGCTGCACACACTCCCTTGTGAAATGGCATTGTCAGCTATATGTGTACTGTCCAACCAAATGAGGAAGTCCAATACCCACAATTTACCATTTACTCATAGTTTAACCTGTTCACTCCAACTTTATCATATTTGATCTATGAGTTTTTGAAACGTCTTTTTTTTCTAACTAAACCTAAATAAATTGCATTTTAAGGAATAAGTTGCAAAAAATGCATGAAATAGCAAACGTGAAACAAATTAAAACTCATATGCATTTATCAAAAAGTTTCCAGATTTTTTAAGACAAGTGCAGGCCCATTTCCAAACTTTGATTCATTTTAAAAGAATGGTTTGTTAATGATTTTCGGAATTCATTTGCACTAAGGGTACATGTAAACACTCTCAAAAAGGAGACAAAAGGTGATCTGGAATCTTTTTTTAGTAATATAAAGTAATAATATAAAGAAGTAAAAAATAGCAATAATAATAAACAGAACAAGTATTATTATTAAGGTTTGTTATACACCCACAAGACAAGCTCGGGTAACAGGACAAGATGTGCTGTTCACATAAGAAAAAAAATGTTTCCCAGTCTTTTCAAATTTGTGCCCAGTACCAGATAGGGTCAGTCTGATCTTCTCCAGCTTCAGATGATAGAGCACTTCCTTAACCCAGGCCATATGAGAAGGTGGAACTGAAGAGTACCACCTCAAAAAGATCAGCCTGCTGGCCAACAAAGTTAAGGATGCTATCGAGTCTTTATGTAGATTGAGTGAAGCTCATGATACACAAATTATGCAGTCACAGCATTTAGAACAATATTTCTCCCAGTTACCTTGGACAGGGCATCAAAGACTCCAGATCAGGACACCCTCAAAGATGGAGAGTGCCAGAATATATGAGCATAATTTGCAGAAGAATGACGGAGACATTGGATTATATATTTTAGTGAGCCAGTCCTTAGTATAATGAGTACGGTGTATCATCCTAAACCGAGCAAAATAATGTTTAGCATAAATAGATGACTAAGGAGAACAGGACAATCTTTACATGAACGGTGAACAAAGTTTTGGACCTGGAAGTATCTGAAAAAAATGGCTCCTAAGTAATGCAAATTTTGCGATCAATTGTTGAAAAGATGCAAAAGATGAATCTAAATATAGATCTGCAAAAGTCCCAATGCCCAACCTGGCCCATCCAGTGAATACACTGTCTTGTAGAGATGGGGAAACAGATGGTTCCCTATTAATGGTGCTTCAATAGAGGGCCCCTGCAAACCAAAAATGTGTCTAAATTGGGTCCAGAAAGCGGAGCACTCATGACTCTGTAACCATCATTGACTGTCGGCTTGCTCTCACACGTGTGGTAATAAAGGTATTGACTTCAGCTGGCTGTGTTTGCATACTTTGTCAACAAAATCCATAACAGAAGGCTTTCATGCTACACAGTCTTTCTCTCTTTGGACCAGTTACTGGAAACCACATGTTCATCCCCTCCCTGTCAGGTGGAGGCTTTCAGGTTTTGTGTAAAAATAGTATTCTGTCAATACAGGACATTTATATAAGAAACAGTTTTCCCTCTTTCAATCAGCTGGTAAACAGGTTTTCCATACCCAAATCTATTTTTTTATGCTTACAATTACAAAACTTTGTATCCTTACATACAGATTGCTTCCTGTCAAGAGATTTATTCTAAAGACACTTCTTCAGCTGAGAATCTAAAGGTAGAAACACACAGACATTCTCTGCGACCTGCTGGAGCGGGGGGGCTAGGAGGAGGAGTTGGCCGTCCGACTGCGGTCTGGAGTGTGGAGCCTTCCTGCTGCTGCGGAGTCGGGGCGGTCTGCCTCCCCCCACCGCAGGGAAAAGGGTAACACCACCTGGGTCTGGGTGCAGTTCCCCCCTCCAGGGGCAAGGGTACCTAGACCCGGTTTGTAGAGTACGCTTGGGGAGTGTGATCGTGTGTACAGCGTCTCTTTATGTCTGTCTCCACGTTGGTTGAGTGTGGAGTAAGTGCATATGAGAGCATGAGGGTGGGAATGGATGTTTGTATATGTGTGTGCCTGTATGTCTGTGTCTATATGTCAGGTTGGGTGTCAGGCGCCACCTCTCTGGGGACACCTCAGGCCCTCCAAGGTTTGGAGGCCTATCTCCCCCTACCACCACTTCCCCTGCCAGTGGCGGACTCCCTCAGACATCAGTGCGTTGGTGGTTCTTTGTGTCTGGGGATGGGCGTCCGGGTACACACCGGCTCACTCCTTGGCGGCCGCTTATCGGGGCCTGGAGCCTGGGGCTCGCTCGGGCCACTTCGGAGGTGGGGTGCCCCCGGCCTCTCGGCCTGGGGCTCGGTCACTCAGGCACGGCTGGCTGCCGGCGGAGCTCACGGGCGCGTCACTGCAACTCCCCCTGGCTTCTGCTCCGCGGCTGCTGAGTGAGCCCTCATCTGGGACTCTCCTCAGCTCTTTCTGGGACAGTGGCGCGGCTGCCCCTCTGTTGGTCGTCCTTGGTCTCTTGTGTTCTGGGGGCCTCTGGATGTCTGGAGTTTTGATCTCCTCCATACCTGCTTCATGCCCTGGAGGACGTGGCTGTGCCCCCCCCCCCCCCCCACCCTCTAGCAGATCATTACATGAAGGAACCTTTAAAAAAAAAAACAAGCGCGTCCATGCTCACAGGTGTACACACGGGTGATCACACCCACAAACTACACCCTTTTTGGCTCCTACCTCAAAGCACACTGTGTTCTGTTGATCTTATGTGCTGCACAATAATGTTTAATATTTAGTATTTACTGTCATATTCCCATATATCATTGTGATGTTGTTTATTCTATTACTCTTGTTCTCTTCTGCTTGTTTTCTTTTTTCTTTCTCAGCAGGTGATCCAGGTGATTGATATATGCATTTTTTATTTCTTTTTTTTTTTCTGCTCATTCTGTTGGTTTTTGTCTTTTGCCCTTCTCCCCCGTCCCTCTTCTCAGCTGTTTCTCTTTCCCTCTTTCTTTCTCCCCTTCTTTCCCCCAGTCAAGTCTGTCCCATATTCAGTAAGTGAAAATAAAATAAACAATAAAAGGTGAATCAAATGGACCATTACGGCAAGGCTGGGATGGTCAGTTTGGTAAAGTAAATCCGTTGGGCATCTTTCTTTGCCTTTAGACAACAATTCTGATGCAAAAGAGCCAAACGGGACAGGCCAAAAAACAAAAAAAGAAAAAGAAAAAAAAGAAACACACAGACGCTGCAGCTTTTACTTGCAAGGGCGATCACAGAACGCTCACACCAGAGTGGGGGCCCTGTGATCTGCGCTCCGTTCCTGCACTTGTCTTTATTTATATACAAAAATAATACAACAGTGAATACGTCTATTCATAGGAAGAGGAATGTTAGTGTGTATGTAGGTGTGTGTGTGTGTGTGTGTGATTGTGAAGGACGTGGCCCCTCTTCTTGTTAGGGAGCGCAGATAAAAGTGTCCAGCTCTCCTCTTCCTAGCAGGAGTGAAATAATAACAGCTTGTTCAGCTATTATCGCTGTGAGAAACAGTCTTGTAGTGGACAACAGTCTAAGTCATAAAAAGGTCATCATGCAGTATTCTATCATATGCAAACTTATATCATTTAAAAGCTTATACTGACTAATAAGTACAATTTTATATTGACATTTCCCCTCTCGTCCAGCTGTTTCTCTGCTAGATGATACTTTTAAAGTAGCATTTGATCAGAATTATTGGTAACATTTATAAAAAACAAATCCACAGCTCAACCACTCTTAATCACGTAAAAGTAAAGTTTGAAGTGGATTTAAATGTTGAAATCTCCAGGGAAGACTGCCTAAAAATTATAAGTAAGATTTGTTCATCATCAATTTGCCAATGTCATACTCGTCAAAGATTTGTCCTGATTTAGACCAGATCTGGATTCTACCTGTGATAAATGTAGGCAGGCTCCAGCGATCCTCCTACATATGTCCTGGACACATTCAATGCTACATCAGTTTTGGCAATTCTCTACTCTTTTTAAAATTTGATCCATGTTGCTTTGTTGCTCTATTTGGTACCACAGGGGAGGCATCTGAAAAAACACAAGCTGAAGATGCTTTTGTCCTCTGTTAGCCAGGAGACTTGTGCTGTTGCACTGAAAGACTCCTCACCCCCTTCATGTTCACAATGGATCACAGAAGTTATGGAGTATCTTAAACTGGAAAAGCATGTCTTTTATCCTGTCTTCCTTCTCTAACCCCAACCAATCACAGCAGATGGCCCCGCCCCTCCCTGAGCCTGGTTCTGCTGGAGGTTTCTTCCTGTTAAAAGGGAGTTTTTCCTTCCCACTGTCGCCAAAGTGCTGCTCATAAGGGGGTCATATGATTGTTGGGTTTTTCTCTGTATCTATGAAGTGCCTTGAGGCGACTTTTGTTGTGATTTGGCGCTATATAAATAAAATTGAATTGAATTGAATTGAACTAGAAGCCAAATGCAAAACTAGTGAAAACAAAATCGTCAGAAAAAATGATTCAAGATTTAAGATTCTTTATTTGTCATGTGCATAGTTATACAGGTATAACACGCAGTGAAATGTGACCTGATACGCTCCTTGACTGTGCAAAGACAAAGAGAGAGACAGAACATTATATACAGTGCATGAGTATACACAAAGGAGGAGGGAAAGGTCAGTGGCCTCCACCTGTAAAACCATTAAATTACCTGAAGAGGACTGACCGTTTGGACCCCAAGTCATCTCTATTTGGCTCTCTGGGAACAGACCACCTAGTCCATTCCTAGAGATCTCTTTCAGCCCAGCTGGTTCCGAGTACACCTGACTTTGAACTACAGTCTCTGACTGACCTGTCCTCAATCCCTGATTGGATTCCACCTTTTCTGATTTTGAAGAATCTTAAACTTCAGTGTAAAATTCCTATTTTTATTTTAGTTCTCCTTCTATTCTGCTATACCACCAGGGGTGTCTGAGACCCACAAAAACATCTCTATGCTTTCTGTATGACACAATGTGACCTTGTTTGAACCTGCTGGGAGTTGTAGGTGTGATGGTTGTGCTATATTTGTACATACTTGAATAGATGTTTTTCTTTTTAGGATTTCGGCCTTCTCTGTAGTCTAAGGAGCTTGGAAAGAAAAGCGTCTGGACTTCTTTAAGTTGCTTGAAGATGTTTCATCTGAGAAGCTTCTTCAGTTCTAGGGTTGAATGGTGGAGAGTCCCAGATTTAAATCCTGTGGGAGTGTCCCCCCAAGAGGGTCATGGACCCCTTATTGATCCTCTACCTCAGTGGTCTCCAACCTCTTTTGCGCCACGGACCGGTTTATGCCCGACAATATTCTCACAGACCGGCCTTAAATACAACAAAATAAAACTAGTACCGGTACCGAAAAAAAGAAGATTTATTCATAACACACGTGAAAAGACCCAGGAAAACCGAGTTAACGATAAAAACGATAACAAAATCACGCTGGAAACTGATAAAAACCCTGAAAACCAAACATTTCACACCTGAGCCTCAACTCTCGCGGCCCGGTACCAAACAACTCACGGACCCAGTGGACATAGATGCTTCTTTCGCTCCTCTTTCTAACCATCTGTCTTCTCTGTCCAGAATGTGAACATTGACCTTTGTCCTTCAGATGCAGATGGACAGCCGAGTCTTGCCCCGTCGAGGCAGCTCTTCTCTGTTATTCTATTCTTATAGCTAAGAACAGAATTGATCCCCTTCCAAGGGCAAATTAAAACTTTACAAAAACAACTTGTTTGTGTAGTTTATGTCATCTTATAGTTAATGAGGCAGCTTAAGATTCACCATATCAATCAATCAATCAATCAATCAATCAAAATTTATTTATATAGCACATTTTTAAGACCGAAGTACACCAAAGTGCTTTCCATTAAAATCGCAGTACAAATAAAATCACAATAAAATATAAATTACAAATATATAAAATAAGATAATTACATAATCTAAATACAGAGCCAGATGTAAATTACCCTAATTCGCCTTAAATGCCAGATCAAACAAATACGTTTTTAAACGTGATTTAAAAGACTGAATGGAATCTGACGCGCGAATATGAAGAGGGAGAGTATTCCATAGCCTGGGTGCAGCAACGGCAAAGGCACGGCCTCCTCTGTCAACAGAACCTGTGCTTGTAGTCTAACACTGAGGTCTGCCTTTAGGTGGAGACAGCCCGGCAATTCCTCCTGTGAATATTTGAGAATAAAGGCGGGAAGGGAAAAGGGGGAAAAACAAAGAAACCAAAACCTCTGCTTTTTTGAATTTTAACACATGATTTAATTAACCCTGTCCTGTCTGGCAGCTTTTGCGATTAAGATCTGCTTGCACTGTTGTGCCAAACACATTTTGCTTTTCCTCTGTGACCATGTCCCACAGGGACCCAGGCCCAGCCACACATACCATTCACTCACTCATACATACCCACCAATGACACACAGACACACGAAGCCACACATGCAGACACAATGACCACTTGCCCCCCCAGCAAGCAGACTGTTTAGCCTAACTGTTGAACAGTAGCGCACATCCCCTGTCATTGTCTAAGATGCAGATAAAAATGAAGGGCAGATAACAGTTAAGGGGTGAACGGGGCCACTGCAGCAGTCCCACCCACAAGCCTCTGGGGGGGCCCCTCAAGGGCCTGTGAGTGTGTGTGGTAATATGTTGTGAACTGTAATGGAGGATGAAGGAACTGATACCAGTTACTGCCCCTCACACTCAGCTGGCCTATAGAAAACTTCTGGGACATTGAATATCAGACGTCAGTAGGAGAAGTCAGTCATACAGCGTTTGGACGTAGTGTTTTCTCCCACTGACAACGACAGAATCAGCTTTTTTGGATTTCCTTACCTGGATGACTGAGCAAGCATCAAGACTGTGTGTGTGTGTGTGTGTGGGGGGGGTGTCATACAAAGTACTGACTATCATTTTTCTACCAAAGTGGACCCTCTGCTGCAGCATCTTTCCACTTTGTTTCCATCATTCCTAACACATTAGACTCACTGCTGCTTTCTACTCTACCTGAGCACTCAAGGCATTATGCAACCCGACTTACCCTTTCATACAAGCGCTTTTTTTCTAGGCTGAAGTACTTTTAGCTAACATGCATTAGTAGATGCTGCTCTGCCTCCTGAGCTACAACCAACTCTACCCCTCACATTTCAGGATAGCCTGGACTCAAACCAGGCCTGTTCAGAATGTGTACATCCTCATCACTGAAAGACTGGCCACTGAGTGTAGGTGTAAACACTGCAGAGTCCTGGCCTGATGAGTTAGCTCTTCTGTGGTGTGTCATCCTCTTAGCCAGAGGCTGTTTGGTTCCCCCGATGAATAAAACACAGCAATCCACTGGCTGCTGTATCCGTGGGGATGGTGTTCAGTCGGTGTTGTATTATACTGACACATAGCCAATTTAGACCCATTTGGGGGTGCTTGAGTATCATCAGAGCACCCCTAAAATAACCATAGTTGTAATAACAGCATATTTTTGGTTATTTTCTAGAATTATGATGTTACACTTTTCTAATTTGTCTATTTACAACACTACAGCATAGAATGAAAACAGGTTTTATGACCTGATTCACCCAGTTGGTGCTCCCATTACTGATGGCAATTTCACAGTCTCAGCCTGAGACTAAAAAAAGTCACTTGGGACGAAACATTTCTCCCACTGAACACGCTGCATCCAGATAAACAGAATCAACTTTCTGGGATCCTAATAGGGCCTGCATCAACACATATCACATGTCCAGTAGGATTTTTTCTTTGATGGAGTTTCGAACTATATCTTTCATTTTTTGTATGCAGTATATGTGTGACGTCTTCTGAGCTACTGTCTGCAGGAACTGCAGAACAATGTCAGCCGTGTGTGCATGAGGAAACATACAGCAAAAGAAAGAAAAAGTAATTATAATGACACAGATGAAAGAGTACAATATGGCTTTAATGAACAGTGAAACTAAAGAGATTACATTTATACTCTCTGAGAAGCCTGAGAGAGAACATCAAGAGAAATCATTAACAGAAACTGAAGTTTATCCATTTTTAATCTCACTGTGCAACACAGAGTTGACAAGGTGTTCCTCTATACGACTCTACGAGCACACAACCAGCAGAGTATGCACAGTTGTTATCTCGCATACAGGGAGTTCCACCAAACCTATGCAGCGCAGATGGATAAGGGGAAGATTTCAGCAACTTGAAGCATGAAAACATAAACTAAAGACACTCCATCATGTTCGGTTAATCACATGATTTGCGTGACAGGGCACTCCTCAGGCTGATCCAGGAACAGCGTCTGAAACATGTGGTTGTAGAAGTCAGGGTGGTAGAGGCAGGCCCGGGCACAGTCTGGGCTGAAGTTCAACTCTAGGATCTGAGGTTGTATTATACGTTCACCTGAAGGATGAGAACACAGTAAATAAAGTTTTAGTCTGATAAGCTGATATGTGCAATGTCTTGTTACAAAACTACACCTGTTGTGCCGCCAACAGGTGTAGTTTTGTAAAAAGACTGTAAATGGGCCGAAATAGCCAAACACTTTCCAAAGACACTGTCTCATTAAGCTCTCTGAAGCTCACAGTAAACACATTTCTTGATGCCATATTTTAAGAAGACTGGATAAGCAGAAAATAACTGCAAAATATGGCATGTCTTTATCCTGTCCTCCTTCTCTCACCCCAACCGGTCGCAGCAGATGGCCCCGCCCCTCCCTGAGCCTGGTTCTGCTGGAGGTTTCTTCCTGTTAAAAGGGAGTTTTTCCTTCCCACTGTCACCAAAGTGCTGCTCATAGAGGGTCATGTGATTGTTGGATTTTTCTCTGTATGTATCATTGTAGGGTCTACCTTACAATACAAAGCGCCTTGAGGCGACTGCTGCTGTGATTTGGCGCTGTGTAAATAAAACTGAATTGAATTGAAGTCTAGATACAGACACTTTATTCTGGTTCAGATGCACCAAGGCACGATTACAAGGATTCAGACTCTGGGGTAGGGTCTGCATGTTTTGTTGTAAAAAAGGGGTTTTGAGTTTCTTTTCTTTAATCTGTACCCTTCTCCTGTCACTTTCATGAATCCTTGTTTTACTCTGAGCCTTTGTCTTCAAAAGACCTCGAGCTCAATAAGGCCTCTGAAATGTTAATAGATACTACAAGGGCTCATTTTGATTTAGTCGTGAAAGCGACCTCTTTTACATATTTACTACACAAATACAGACATTCACTCAATTCTAGCTGTGCATCAGGGAGAGTGTTAATCACATGGAAGAGTCTACCAAGCAGCTAAATCATTTAAGAGAGAAAAAACCTTGTATCAGAATTGGACAGCTAACGTCCTGTGTCACTGACATCCTGATTTCTTCACACGTGGAGCGAAGGATGGAAATGCCTCTCATGCAGCCTGACACCAGCCTGATCTGAACTTGTGATGGTGGTTCTGAGAGCCAGTTTGCTGCAAGAGATGCTGCTAAAATGCAACTTGCTTGTTAAGTATTTAAACTTATAACCCACTTTAACCTCTTTTCTACTGTCAGGGCTGCTGTACATGATGATCCTTTTTATCTTGCAATCTGTACTTGTACAGTGTGGATTTCCTCCGAGCTTTCCAGAAAGTTGAATGATGGTAAAACATGCTTTGCACAGCTTTTAAATGAGTCTGTGTGATTCTTTTCTCCCTGGGAATGCATAACGGGACAAATTTGCAACCTCTCCTCCGCCCTCTCAACCTTGATTGAAGCAGAATCTCAAAGTTACAGAATCTTGTGTTAATGAATTTGGGGAGACAAAATAAATGTAGAGAGATGCTCCCAAAGGTCACAGAAGAAAAAACATGAGCCAGGTCAAATGAAGAGAGCTTGCCTTTGAAACAAATGTGGTTAAGGTGCCATTCCTCTGAGGCTCAAACAAATGTTACTGGCTTTGATGATCAGTAGGATAAATGCTCACCATTTTGTCCTCTACTCCACTTTAGCATGAGGTCTACAGCATAGATGGCCCGGGATGAAGGATAGGGACAAATACCATATGGTGCCGGTCTAGAAGTGGCTGCCTCAAAGAGCTCCTTGAAAGCTTTAAATAACTCTCCCTGTAAAGAAAAATGGACAGAAACCCAGATTTGAGTACGATAACCATACTAGGATTAAGGCCTTAGAGATACTGTCACACGTGCTTCATAATCTGTGCAGATGCTGCTACCTAATCTGCAGATTCAACAGGTGGTGTGAGGGCTTTAGATACTCCTGGAAGAATCATAATTTGTGCTGACATGCCACTGATGACTGAAAACATCAGTGACCAGCTTGGTATCACTTCTTATAAACAAACCATTTCCCTAAACTCTCAGAAAGAGCATCCTAAACTGAAAAGCACTTAACATTTTCACTCACTTCCACTTCTTTCCATGGATGCTGTGGGTACTGCTTCTCAAACATTGGGATGAACTCATCATAGTGCACCTACGAAAGGGACCCATCCAAACTGTTATCACTAGACTTTGATGACGACAACAGCTATGGCAAGACATACAAATTAAAATAGAGAAGATACCTGCTTAAGCTCCACCCCCTCGGCATAGTTCATGACAGTGAAGTGCTTTTGGTAATCATCAAAATGGTCCAAGGAGAACGGTCTAGGCAGAAACACCGAAAGATCAGCACCAGCACGGCAAAGGGTCAAGGATGGAGGAGCAACAACAAACTGCCAGGTTTAACAACAAACAGGTTTAACTTCGTGAAGAGCCAATCGATGGATAAGAAACAAGACAATCTTTGAATATGAAAGAATAGACAGAAACATTATTTTGCTAGTTTTGGTTGGTTTGTAACTTCTATGTTAACTTTTGATATATTTAATTAAATTGTGCTGTTATTTTTTACATCAAATGGAACAAGAACAAACAAACTAATGAGTGCCACAAAAGCAGTGTGAGCCATCATCTGCCTTTTCCTGTCTGACTTCGCTTTGCTTAGTGTCCACAGATTATTAAGTATGGATGTATGGATTATTAAGTAATCCATACTTAATAATCTGTGGACACTAAGCAAAGTCTGAGGAATCAGACTGTGCAGAGAAAGGTACCCTACAGGAAAGAACTCTTTCTGTATGTATGCATTTCTTACCTGTTGGCAAAGCGCAGCCAGAAGACATTATAGGCATAGAGACGCAGAGGCTGCACAGAACGCAACATCAACATGTAGCGAATGTCAAACTTCACCATTCCCACTTCCTCCCTGTTGAACAGGACTGGATCTTCGAGATACTTGCACACCACCTGGAACATGAAAACAACTGTGAGCTTTGTCTGTGAAGGTTCTCAGTCATCCAGGTCATGACAGGATAAAGGACACTCTTTCGAGGATGCCAATGTTCACATTTTGGACAGAGAGGACAGATGGTTTGAAAGAGGAGTGAAAGAAGCCATCTATGTCCACTGTGAGCGACCATCTTTGAACAGAGGCGGGGGTTTACGACACCAACTCTCTGCCATCTATAATCCAGTTTTGAGATCCCTTCCCAGACGCCTTAATGCCCACTCACATCCTGGGCCATCTGACCTCAGGAATTCGCATGATAAGGTGGGGCCAGGTTTCACAATGAACACACCCGAAACTCTGGCTGATTGGGACCCACACCCAGTTTCACACCTTGGCTCAGGCGATTAGAGGATCATCAGGGGGTCCTTTTGTCCCTCTGTGGGGGGTCACTCCCACTAGGTTTATATCTGGGACTCTCCACCATTTGACCTTAGAACTGAAGAAGCTTCTCGGATGAGAGGTGAAACGTCTTCAAGCAACTTAACCCTTGTGATGTCCTCCCGATTTGCATACAATGTGAGCCATCAGGGGTCAAAAGTGTCTCCACTTCATTTGACTGTTTTTTAAAGTAAAAAGTATAAATTGTCAATCAATTCAGTGTTACACCTTAGTTTTACTTAAGACCAACACATTAACACAAAATTTACTCAACATTTTACATTTTAGGGCCACCAGACCTTGTTTACAAAAAATACACCCTGTTTTTTAGCGAAAATAAAACAAGAAAATTAAATATTTAATTAAACTAGAAAAAATTGCATTTCCTGCGAAAATGCTGTGTGGATGCCTTACGCTGAAGATTTCTGCTGAAAAAAGCAGAAAAAGTTGAAAAAACAAAAAACATTGCCCTGAGCGAGATTCGAACCTGGCCTTTCTGATCTATAGGCGGCGTCTCACCTTACTGGACCAAACTGATTCTTACAAAGAAGAGGTGGAGAGACTGACAATTCTGGTGAAATTAGCAGAAGCTGCTTAGTATTGTGCTAATAAGAGGTGAAAAGGCTAAACATTTAGCAGAAAAGAGGTGAATCAGAAGAAGTTCTGCTGAAAAGAGGTAAAGAAGCAAAAAGATGAGTTGAAAAGAGGTGTAGAAGTGCTTGCTGAAGATGGCTGTATGTGTAATGACACACTGGAGAGTGTCAAGAAAGCAGAGCGCATGCAAGCAGGGAACATGTGTAGCAACTGTCACAGGTAGGATTCGAAACTCTGCCCCCGGGTCTCACGGCAGGTGCCCTACCCTCTGAGCCAAATGAGTTCTGGTCTCAAGCAAATATATGATGAGAGAGAAAATGTGCACTGTGGAGCAGAAGCTCAAATTAGCAGAAAAGAGGTGAAGAGGAAGAACTTTGTTGTGAAATGAGGTAAAGAAACTGAAATTTGTGCTTAAAACAAGTGAAAAAGCTGAACTCTGAAATCCTGCTAAAACAGTAGTAGAGGCTGATATTTTTCAGCTACTCACTGAGCCAAACTGGTTCTCACGTAACTGAAAAAAGGTGGAAAAGCTTAAAATTCTAATGAAAACAGCAGAAGAGGCTAAGTGCACTGTGGAGCAGGAGCTCTAATTAGCAGAAAAGAGGTGAAGAGGAATAATTTCTGCTGAAAAGAGGTAAAGAAGCAAAAAGCCGAGTTGAAAAGAAGTGTAGAAGCAGAAGTGCTTGCTGAAGATGGCTGTATGTGTAATGACACACTGGAGAGTGTCAAGAAAGCAGAGCGCATGCAAGCAGTGAACATGTGTAGCAGCTGTCACAGGTAGGATTCGAACCTCTGCCACCGGGTCTCACGACAGATGCCCTACCCTCTGAGCCAAATGAGTTCTGGTCACAAGCAAAGATATGATGAGAGGGAAAATGTGCACTGTGGAGCAGCAGCTCAAATTAGCAGAAAAGAGGTGAAGAGGAAGAACTTTGTTGTGAAATGAGGTAAAGAAACTGAAATTTGTGCTTAAAACAAGTGAAAAAGCTGAACTCTGAAATCCTGCTAAAACAGCAGAAGAGGCTGATATTTTTCAGCTACTCATTGAGCCAAACTGGTTCTCACGTAACTGAAAAAAGGTGGAAAAGCTTAAAATTCTAATGAAAACAGCAGAAGAGGCTGAGTGCACTGTGGAACAGAAGCTCAAATTAGCAGAAAAGAGGTGAAAACAGCAGAAGAGGGTGAGATTTGTGCTGATAAGAGGTGAAACTGCGGAACCAATCAGAGGTACTGCTTCTGTCTGCTTCATCAGGCTGTGTACTTGTATGTATTTCTGCCATAGACTGTTAACCAGAATCTGAGGTCCATATTAGAAAAGCTGCTAAAATCATTAAACTTTGCAGAATTGTAATAAATTATCAATATGAATTACCGGTCTGTGATAGTGTATAAATTTGTAGTTAAAAAAAAACATGTGGGCCAAGGTGGAATCGAACCCACGACCTCTGGTCTGAAGAGCGGTGTCATTACCAATCGCGCCACCTCTAAGGGGGCGGGCGCTTTGAAAAAAAGGGTGATGAGGAGTCAGAATTAGATCGCGGTGAGACGCGAAAAACGCCGTTTTTTGGAGTTACAAAACGTCGTGTAACTCAAAAACTAGGTGGGATAGAAGCATAATTCTTGCACTGGGTGAATCAGCGGACTTTGGTGTACTTTGACTGCGATTTACATAGCTCTTTGTATCTCCGTCGCGGAGATATGACGAGAGAAGAAACGGCTTCATTTTCGGAATTTGAAAAATGAGAGGAGGACAGATTTCCACCCCTCAAACAAGTCTAACTCATCTCAGAACGGTAATAGGTGAGAAAATAATTCTTGAATTGTGAGTGTCAGGAGTGTCTGAAGATATACAGGGACAAGCCTCATGTCTTAACTTTGCTTCGTTAAGGAGATATGACGATTTGAAAATGCCTTCAGTTTCAGTATTTCAGCTCTGAGTTTCACAACCTCCCCATAGACTTTGAATGGGGAGTTTTTAGACCATGTGTCACTTCGAGGCAAATTGTGAAAAAAACGTAACTCTCACAATAATTATAGTGACACTGTCTTAAAGCCAGCAAAAATACCTACGTTTTGATGTATAATTTGTGGAAGTTGAGTGGAAATTGAGCGAGTAGCAAGGAGTTGTTCAGACATGAAGAGAAAATTCAGAACGGACGAGTGTGCAGTGGGAGTTAATTGCATAGCAACCATAGCAACACATGTATTTTCTGAAAAATCACAAAGTTGTAACTGAAAACTTAAAGAGTCATTACATGAAAACGGTAACAGATATGAAAAAGCTGAATCACACAGGAATAGCCCAATCATCTGAGAACGTTTTAAAGTTTGAATGGAGTTTCTAGGTGAAAGTATGAGGAAGTAGTTAAGTTTCAAAGACAAGCAAGTTTTAGCAGAATTGTAGAAGTTTCCCATTCATTTCAATGGGACAAATTAAAGGAAAAAAGTGTAATATTTTAAAAAGTATAATAGTAATAAGTACCAAAAGATATAGCAGTCGAAAGCAGAAATAGCAGAACAGTTTAGAGTTTGAATGGTAAAAATCGGCTGAAAACTGAGGGAGTAGTTAAGCGGCAAAGAAACGGAGCAACTAGAATAATAAAGGATAAAGAATAAAGAGAAACAGGATCTCAATAGTGTGGATGCCTATGGCATCCACCCAATTAAATATTTAAAAAAAAAATTTTTTTTTAAATTCTCACTAAAGTTCAACATACAGAGTGCTGTATGTTGAACTTTAGTGAGAATTCTTTTTTTGAACCATTTATAAATTTTAAATGGCAGCACATAATCACACTGGTGGTCCTCAGGGCTCAAAAATGACCCCGTTTGCTTTGAAGCAACAAGTATAAAATATCATCCATCTCTGTGTTTCAAGGTTTTATTCAACTTTATTCCAACTCATTGCCTGACAGTTTTCTATATTTTGGCATGGTAGGAGGGCATGAGTCTGAGTGAAGGCAAACTTTCATGAGGACAAAGGCGTGTCCATATTTGACCCAAGTGCAGGAGGAAGCTCAGGTTTATTCCTCTGCACTGGTCCCATCATGGACAGCATTCTTTCTGCAGTTGCAGGCCAAGGGGCATATACAGTAAACAAGCTGTTACAGGTTGAAGGATATAAAAAAAAACAACAGCAATAGAATAATATTAAACACAAAGTGAACCCGTCTTCCTTCATTAAATAGGTTCTTTTAGATGTTAAGGAGGAATTGACTTAACCAGGCTGGCGGAGAATGAAGACAACCGGACACCTGCTGCAGATGGGGAATCAGTGAACTTTTATTGAGACAGAGACAACCTCTCAACACAGCTCACATCAGGAGATTCCCAAGATTTGCTGTGAGGATGGGTATACATTCTCTAAAACTTACAGGAGGGGGTTGTGAGGAAAGTGCTGCATTAGCAGAAAAACAACTCCATAAAAGGAAATCGGCCTTGGGTGTTCTAGTCTCTTCGCTTGCAGATATCTTGCACCTGCAGGATGAGGCGATCGCTTCTTATCGCTCTCAAGGCCAAAGTCGTGAGCACATTTTTATTACACAGTTGCACAGTAACTTTAAAGCTGAACAATATCTAAAGCTGAATAATGTTTGATCAGGTTATATTTTCTTCAAGGTGATTGTTTTCTTTTGGAAACCTGCAATGTTAGGGACAACTCGTGTCCTGACTGCAGGACAGACGGTTTGCCATCGCACACGAGCATGTTCCATGTACAGCTGGACCTGCATCACATGCTGCCCATGTTTTTGTCTCAAAGTTCCCTGGTTTACTTGGATGTTCTGTTGGAGGGGACAGAGTCCTCTGAAGGGGACTTGGTGCTCATACAGTCACATCAGTACCAGGATCTTACATCACAGCAGGAGGAACACCCACTTGTGTTTCAAGTCAAGTCAACACCAACACACATCATACACCTCAAATGGGAGCACGTTTGTGTCATGAACGACGATCATCTATTGTGTCTTTATCAAGAAATTATGTCCTTTTTGTGCTTCTATGATTAATCTTGTGTCAGCATGAAAACTTCTCTACCAGACTCAGGATGTCATAAACTGGCCGTAGCGACTCTACTGGATGCGCGGCAGTAAGAATCAACACACCCACATATGCCTACAGCTGCATTCGGTCCATTTTTCTTCCTCTCTTGTTGTCCCTCCTTGTTCATCATTGAGTTGGCTGTAGAGCAGGTCATCTGCTAATTGGATGGTTGTTGGTTCAATCTCTGTGTGCTCTAGTCTGGAGTTCTTACCAAGGTGTCCTTGGGCAAGTTACTGAACCCCAACTTGGTCTCTGATGCATCCATTGGCATGTGAACGTTAAAAAGCAGAATACAAGCAGAATACACTGTGTATAATGCTTTCAGTACTCGAGTAGAAAAGCCACTGAAGGAGTATGGGACCTGGCACATGTGCTTGGACTGTGGTAGATCATCTTTCTCTGAGGCACATGAGAGAGTCATGCATCGTCTGTCACTGGGAAGGTTAGAAGACCAGATCAGTGTTTCCTCACATTACTGCAAATATTCCTCTGTCTCAGCTGATTCCTCTTTCCTGCTTGATTCTTTGTCTTCATCATAATTGAAATGGATGATGTGTAGTCCTCTGACACATCTTCTATTTCAGTTTCACATTCTGAAAATTCAAGAAACTTCAAGAAGCCCAGTCACTTTCTCTCCAAGCTCCTCAGACTACCATGTCCTGGATGCCTGAGAACCTACTTGAACATAGTTCAGATTCTTCATCACTTTTCTTCACTTCATAGCCTTCTTCCACTTCTGCAGGTGGCTGATGTGCTTTTTCAGAGAAAGGGTAGCATGTGCTCTAAATATTGACAATATTTTCTATATCTTCTAACCCTGGATCTTCCTGAACATTGATTCTCCCTCCTCATTATACTAGAGGACAATATGTGCTTTGTCCTACTGGTCATTGCTTTGCACAACATGGTAAAAAAAAGTATGCTCATCAAAGTATGCAAATCTCCAGTGCAATGGAGGCTTTTGAGGATACTTTCTGTGTATGTATTATTGTAGAGTCTACCTTACAATACGAAACACTTTGATGCGGCTGTTGTTGTGATTTGGCGCTGTATAAATAAAATTTCATTGAATATAGAGCACCTGCCTCCTCATTGTGCTGCCTGTTGTGGTTGTTATGACCAGTGCTTGACCCCACACATCAGTGATCCAAGATCAAAGATGTTTGAAAGCAGTATGGTGTGAAAATACGGCTCTTTGCAACACTTTGTACTTTGGGGTCATTTTTGTCCACGAGGGCAAACAACGTTATAAAATTCAATAAAAACCACATAAATAAATCAAATTACTTGAAACTTATTCCAATCATTCATAGTATAGTAATGAATAACTTCTGTTATAGACCCATTTCTGTAATATACTCACATATCTATATTATTGCTAATATATATTGTAATATATCTATATCACTAAAGCACTTCTGGATGGATGCAAACTGCATTTCGTTGCCCTGTACCTGTGCATGTGCAATGACAATAAAGTTGAATTCTATTCTATCTATTCTATTATTTTCAGCCCATTTGATGAATAACAAATACATTTTTGATAGCAAAAGATTTCTTTAGAGGACAAAAATGACCCGTGGACAACACAAGGGCTAAAGAAGTCCAGACGCTTTTCTTTGCAAGCTCCTTTGACAACTGTGAGCTTTACAGTCCTGACACCGTGTGAATCTTAAAGTCATGCAGCACGGAGTCTGCAACTCTGTATCCCTTTGAAGATTTCTGTGATGGAAATTTGTTTTACCTTAGCGTATCGATCCTGTGTTCTGATAACAGTAAATATAAATATATGAGTTACAGATAGAAAGGATAGCATCATATATGTCTTATGTGGTTAAATGGAGTGGTCCCTATACAGCACCTTTCTACCTGATCACTGTTTTCTGTGCTAATCTAACATTCACACTCTCGCACTCATACCCGATGGACGCGTCAGAGAGCAGCTTGGGGGTTAATCTTGCCCAGAGATATTTGGCATGCACCACGGGAGCAGATGGGATCAAATCAAACCTTATTAGCAGATGAACTATTCTAGAATGACTGTATTATTTTTGTAAAGTAATGCAGTGTTATAAAATGAGAATATCTATTAGTTAATGAAGTTAACAATAGTAGTTAATAACAGCTAATCATGCATAATTCTGATGTGTGAATGTCATTGTGACTGGTTGTCTGTAACTCTGTGTTAGCCCTGCGACAGGCCAGCGACCTGTCCAGGGTGTAAGACTAGTTTATGGTCACTCTCATCACACTGCTCTTCTCGTTTCCTAATTAATTATCAAGTCTTCTACCCATCTTTCTTTGACCTCATCCACCACTGAGGTCAAGTGGAAGCGGTTTGGAAAGTGATACAGAAGGCCCTTTCTGAACACATACACATACATATATAAGTTTATATAAGTGTCATTCTTGGTTTCTGTGTATGTGTGCCATCACCTTTGGTGTACTCTCTCGCTGCCTGATTATGTAATCCAGGTTGTTGGTTATGTGTGTGTCTAGTCCACGAGCTAAATTCCAAGGCTTACAGATCCAGTGGTTATCTTCTCCCCTGAAAAATATAAGGCAACTTTTAATTATCCAGTTAATAATGATAATAACAATAATAAATACATAAAAGGAAACTTCAATTATTTCTTCATTGTAACACTGCCTGTTTATGGTCCACACTTGCATTCGTGGGTTGTTCCCTTTAAAATCTCTGCTGATGCCAAACAGCTTAAGCTGCTATTGACTTTTGCTTGCTGCTGTTTATTAAATTAATGATTGAAGTCTGAAGAAAGAAGAAATATAAAGTTTATTATTTTACAATTCAATTCCATTTTATTTATATAGCACCAAATCACAACAGCAGTCGCCTCAAGGCGCTTTACATTGTAAAGAGCTTAAAACATTAATAAACAGGAACATGTGGAAGAACCATACCAAGCCACAGACTGGATCTCTCCTGTTCACCAGGACGGTCACACACTGTTGTGGGATCCCACCCTTCAATCTGCATTTGTCACAACATGCCCAAGCAGACCCTGTAAGTGTTTAATGGGACGGAGGTCGGAACTGCAGGCAGGCCCTTCCATCCTCTAATCTCTGATAAAGATGACAACACAGGGTGGGGTTTAAGTTCAGTCCCAGACTGTGGCAGTAGGTCGATATCTCACCATCACACTGCCTCTACCAGAAGCTGTTACAGTATAGCCTGGATTATACTTGGTTGCTGGTGACCCACATGTACAGCTTCCAGTTCCCTTCTTTCAGCACTTCTCAAGCTTCTCGTGCTCCTTTTTCCTGATATTGCTGCCATTTGATAACAACTACGACCGTCTTCCTCTGCTTGTCCAGCATCACTATGTTAGCCATCACCACTTTGTCTGTATCTGGAAGTCCCACAGGATCTTAGCTCGGTCATTCTCAAGCACCCTAGGGGAGCGTGTCCCTTTTTGACCTCAGGACTTCCAGGCCATACTCAGCACAGATGTTTCTGTATACTATTCAGGGTGTCTGTGTGAAACACTGCGGTTAAGTTCTTCCTTCCTTTTATTATTCGTCATAAAAACTAGAGATGACTAGAAACAAACAAAATCAGAATCCCAACCTTTGTTGCTGGTAATGCTTGATGAACTGTGGCAGCTCTGTCTGTAGGTTGAAGGTCTGCGGTAACCAGTCGGGTCCTGGGCTGCCTTTCACCCTGCGAGCCACAGCAGCCAGGCAGTCCTTCACCGTGATGATGCTCTCACAGGGAAACTGGTTCAGCAACACATGAGGCCGCTCCACACTGAGTTTGCTGCCAAATCAAAACATGATACTTAACCTTTCAGACAGTCCAACAGCAACCTCACCTAACGCTGGTTCATAGCTGCTTTATCAAGTGTCAACATAACTTTGCTGATAGACTTAGAATAATCCCATGTTTGAGTTTGAGATTAACTCATGAACTCTGACTTCTTTTAACTTTCTGGTATTTATGAACTTAAATACCTCCCCAGCATGAAAACAGGTCACTTTTTAAAATTGTGTTGGAATCAATTAAAGCTGAGATTAGGATGTTTATGCAACAATGTAGCGCAGCCTAGCAACAAACATACAGAGTTTATTATTAATTATTTACTTATTAAGTCACACAAAAAAACATGTTCTTGGCATTCACACACAATAAAGCCTGTTTTCATAATTCCTGCCTGACAGTTGGTCAAGATCAGTGTTAGCTTTGAAATAAAGTCTAATAAAGTCTTTCTATTAGTCACTCAACACACACACACACCAACAGAATACACAAACTGTGAGTTAACATATAATAATATTATAACACAGCCAGGATCATACCTTTTGGACAACTGATCTCTATTATTGTTGGATCTTTACATTACAATATTAAGCACCTTAGGGCGCTATATAAATAAATCTGTTCACCACAAACATGAATCAAACAATCAAAATGTGACTGATGTGCAGACTTTCAGTGTTATTTTGAAGAGTTTAACAAACGTTCAGGTGTTTAGCCGTTTTTACACACAGTCATATTCGTTTTCAGAAGCTCAAAAATAAGTTGGCAAACTAAAATAACTTCAAACTGAAAAATATCTAAAATGCTTGAATGAAAACCCTTTGCAACGTGACCCATGGACATCACCAGTGTTGGGAAGGTTATTTTTAAAATGTATCCCACTACAGATTACAGATTACATGGCCCAACATTTATTTTGTAAGGTATTCCATTACGTTACTCAATGAGAGTAACGTATTCTGAATACTTTGGATTACTTAATATATTGTCATGCTACATGAATGTACTATTGCTGTGTGATTTATTACTATTAAAGAAGGTTACTCGCCAACCAGTACCAACTGTGATGGTTTTGTGTTCACTGAATACAACCTACTGACACAATGATCAGAAAAGCACTATACTTAGTGCATAAGAATTATGCACAATTCACTGAATTCTGTAGCCTAGTGTATAAGGCCCCAAGGACCTGTGTGCTGTGACTCTGCAGAAATAGGTGTTTCCTGGTTTCCTTGAGCACATGTTTTTTTAATCCAACAGCTACCATGTATGAAACAGTCACTTATGAAGAAATCATGTCTGTCTAGCTCCATAATGTCACCGAGTTATGAATGCAGCTTCGCTTGCTCACCTGTAGTCTTTGATGTGATTATAGCGCCAAATGATATCTGCCTCGTCCTCATCCTCTATCAGCTGGAACCGAGGGTGGCTAAGGTTGTTTGTTACTTGTGACATTTCAGAGTAAACCCTGGAAACAAATGAACAAAACAATAACAAAAAACTCTTTTTGTTGAGCTTTTTAATTAGCACTTAAAGTGGACATGAAACTCTTTATCTATAAACTGAGCGCTGCTCTCAAAAACAGACTGTCTGTGACGCTGGATTTAAGAAATTAGGGCTTAAAGTTTGAAAACATGTTTAGCGCCATCTTGTGTCAGTATATTATGTGACATCATGGGTTGGTTGGTTGCGATCAGTAGACTTGCATTAGTTTATGTTAGGTAATTGGTAACAAACCCAATAACTCAGGGAAAGCGAAGGGACGTAAACTAAAAATCAGTCTCTGGTGGCTCTTGGTTGTTTGGTTAGCTATACTGAAACGGGAAAATACACCTGCTAGCTGTAATGTTTGGATTTGTAAAGCACTTTGTAAATGAAGACTGTATGAAGGAAAGCCTGTTTGAGTCAGATGTCTGCGGAGTCAAAAACAGATTTTTCCTTGTATGTAGCGAGTGGCACAATCAGCTAACACGATTATGTGTATTTTATGCAATAAAGGAATGTCTGTTCTCATCCAGACAGTTTACAACCTAACAGCTTAATACAGAGCTTCCCAAAGTGTGGGGCCGCCGCCTAGGGGGGGCGCAGGGCCATTGCAGGGGGCGGGCGCCGTATGAAAAGGGAAAAAAAAACGCTTGGACACTGCTAGCACGCACTGGGCTGTTCAAATCACGGACGAACAGGATCCCACATTCTTGATTTTTAGTTCACAAACACTTCTTGCAATGACTAACTGCTCCTGACATTTTGGAGATGTTTGCTCTTTATACAGTAAAGTTACAGCTGGATACAAATAACATCAGGCTGATCCTGCCACGATTTGTTCCCCTGTCTAAATCACGGACGAACAGGATCCTACAGCTGTTTATGTTTTTGAACCCATTTTGCACAGAGAGGCGATTTTGAAAAAAGTATTGACAGCAATGTTGAATATTATTACACAGGAAACAACAACTACACGTAAAATAATGGCACCGTGACGCCTCTGCCTTTGTAAATGGACAGTAACTGTTTGTGTATGTAAGCGTGTAAAGCCTGCAGACAGTCAGATTAACAGGATTTTGTCTCTATCTGCCATTCTGCAGTTCATCTCATGTAAACAATAACGTGGCCACAGCGTGATGTGGAAAAAGGCAAATATTTTATCGTCCACACTAAATGCAAAAAAGGAGTTTTAAAAAAATCTCCATTCATGGTTTGGGAACCACTGGGTTATTACATGTGCATCACAACACAAACACAAACTGTTCTTCTTACCGAAGCACGAATCCTGTCACTATGTCCGCAGCAAAAATAGACTGATGTGTTCGATGGAGAGACGAAAAACCAAGAAGCTGTTTTTGGTTAACAGTCTGGTTTAAAATATAACATCCAGTCAGTCTCATTGTATACTCTTGTATATGTTTAATCGGCTTCATCTGATATATACGATCTCAAAGAGATTGATCTCTTCCAGCTTATCTTTACCCACAAGTGGAGGAAAAGGATTAAACATCCAGCCTTTTTATGGGGACGGTGACACAGAGCGCTAAAGTAGAGTTTACTTAGCAGTGACTTTGCTAATAGTTCAACATATTTAATTCTAATTCAAAGTATAATCAAGACCAGATCTAATCACCAGGATGAGTAAGAAAATCATGTTTGAGTAATGAACGCCTGACTTTTTCACCCAGATTCCCGAAGCATTCTTTTGACTACAGTGTGTCCTCGGCTCCCTCTGTGGTGTGTGTGTGTGTGTGTGTGTGTGTGTGTGTGTGTGTGTGTGTGTGTGTGTGTCTGTGTGTGAGAAAGGCACCAGAGTCCAATGTGACTGTGATTTTGAATAACAGAAGTGATGCTGTGACTGACAAACACAGCGTCATAAAGGGAAAAAGCAGGTTCAGTTCACATGAGACTGAGCTAATGAGAACTCATGTTGATGTAAAGCAGCATATAAACTGAATGAGACATGATGAAGAGCGACAGCATATATGAAGCGATTTGCTGTATAAAACCCTGAGCAGAAGTTATTTTGAGTTTCTTTAAATTCAGAAAAGTTTTTCTAGCTGTAGACGTAGCATGAAACAATGAATCCTGTACATGCACCTTAGATTTCAGTTGAGCACCAACTATGTATTCAGATACATTCCACCACACACTGAAATCTGGCCTCTATGTTGGTAGAGATTAAAATATTATCTATAGTCAGACAAACACTACACGGAGATCATCTCGACCTGCAAATTCCCAACAAAGTAAATGTGTTATCTTTAGTGAGGGAGAGAGTGGAGGCAGGCAGCGACCTTCCTGACACACATGAACAGGCGTGAACAAGCAACGTCTGAAGCTGTGGACCAGCTCAGTATTTCTCCTTCATATTCAGATATCCACTTTCTCTGTGTCACATTATCATTATTATATTATCCAAATACAGAAGTCTGCAGCAAGTCAGTGCCCAACTCAGAAAGGCCCTACAGGTAAATATAATAAAAAAGATTTCTGTAACAGTGACAAACTTACTTGTAGACTTTGTCCTTCGGAACAGTGTAAGGCTGTATTTCCACGGGAAGCTGCTCCTTGTTTTCCCGAGCAATGTTCTGCAGACACAGAGACGACCCAACAATTAGGCTTCAGTTCAGCTCAGATATTGACTGTGGATACATCACATACAGTGGTGGGAAAAAGTGTTCCTGACTTCATATGTTTGTCAAACTTAAACGTTTCAGATCATCAAACAAATTTAAATCCAGGACAAAGATTTCACCTCCTTTAAAAATGCAGTTTTAAATGTTTCTTATTAAGGGGAAACCAGCTGGGCCCACTCATCTTTGCAGGATTGTTGTAATTCAGCCACACTGGAGGGTTTTTCAGGTCATGCCACAGCATCTCAAGATTCACGATTCAAGAACTTTATTGTCAATACAACAATATACACAGTATACAGCGTTTCACCCCGAGTCTCCCTGGTGCATTTATATGAGTATAAATAATATATCTCCAAGAGATATAAAACTAGGATTTACACATAAATAATAACTTGCTAAATTTGGGTCAAATTAAGTGATAAAAAGGTACTATTACTAACTTTATCTATGTAATAAACACAGACAGGACAGAGACAATATGAAGTGGATTGTGCAGCAGGTACTGAATACAAGGTTGAAGTTATGAGTCAGGATATTTTAGACGAGAACGGACGAAGACGTGCAAGAGACAAAATGTGCAAATATATTTGAGATGTGTTCAGTAACTATGTGACTGAGTGTGCAAATAAGCAGATTGTTCCCAGGTCCGGTTTGTAGTGCATTTGTGGAAGTTTGTGTTGTGTTTGAGTCTTTTGGTGAGTACTGTAAGGTGTTTGTGTTTATCAGTCTGGTGGTAGTGAGTTGAGGGCTCTGACTGCTTGGGGGGAAAAGCTCTTGCAGTGTCTGGTCGTTACAGTTTTGATGCTGCGAAAACTTCTGCCAGATGGGAGGAGGGAGAACGGTGCATGTGAGGGGTGGAGAGTGTCCTTCACTATGCTGTTCGCCCGTCGGATTCAGGTCAGGACTTTGACCGCGCCTCTAAAGTCTATATGTTGTTTTTCTTCAGCCACTCAGAGGTGGACTTGCTGGTGTTTTTTGGGTTGTTGTCCTGTTGTAGAACTCAAGTGCGCATCAGCTCGAGGTCACAAAGAGCTGGCCGGATATTCTCCTTCAGGATGTTTTGGTAGACGGCAGAATTCATGGTTCCATTTACCACAGCAAGTGCTGCAGGTTCTCAGGCAGCCACACAGACCATCACACTACCACCACCATATTTTACTGTTAGGAAGATGTTCTGGTTCTACTTAAGTGTCTTCTTAATTCAACAGGTCTGCCAGTAATCAGGCCTGGGTGTATTTAATCAAACTGAACTCACCTTTCAAAAACACGTGGTTAATCACAGTTGGATCATAATTTAGGAAATGAGGAAGGGGTGACTGGACTGTGCCTTAGGTACCGAATGAAAATACTTTGTCGTATTTAAATCTCCTATTAGTGAAACTTATTTAACATTATTTACTACTTTGTGAACTGTTTGACTTTTTTTTTTTTATCAAGAATCCAAAAGACTGAATCTGAGTTTGAGATGAGAATAAAGTTTAATAGAATTCTTGAGGCTGATAAATTTATGTGGTACTCCTCACCTCAAAGAATGAGTCCGGGGGCTCAGCTGTGACGCTGCTGACCTCTTCTAGATCACTAGGTATCCATGGTAACAGGCGGCACTGCCGCACCAGAGGGTCTGGCTCTCCATATGTATAGTCACGGGTAACTTCATCTGTGGATAATAATGTAATAAAACATTATGTCATCCAATCATGTTGCATGTTTTAACAGGGAAACTCTATTTCAGGTATCTTGTATCCAAAGACAACCAGATGTATTCATTTTCTGAATTGTGACATGGTGATCGCTCCGTGTATGCTGTGTGCGCTTTCACCTCCTTCGTGCAGGTCCTGCAGAGGCCAGAGCACGGTGTAGGCTAACTGGCCCTGCACGTAGAAGAAAGGAGCCATGCTGCAGGTCGGTTGATCAGAGTGCCGCACCTGAGAGCCAAACTCATCCATGACGTACCACACGGGAACCTTGTCCTCTGGGGACTGCACAGGAAAACACGGGAGGAAGTGAGGCAGAGGAGGGTCAGGTTCTGGCTTTCAGGTCATTATTATCACAAACTCCCTTTTGTTCAAAGTGTGCGCAGCCCTCGTAAGGACAAGCGTTCAGCAGGTTTGTGTTACACATTAGCTGCTTTATACTGAAATAAGTTTCACATCATGTAGCTCCACAATCATCTAATATACAGTATTAGGAGAATCATGTGTAGTACATATCTAAGTGATAAGAGCAGTGTTTTCTCACACACCCCCTGAGAGAGCTGATAAGTCTGGTTGTACTTCCACATGCGCTCCATCACCAGCTCCACCGTGTCAGGGTCGGGGACCTCACCATGGAAGTCCAGCCCCATAAGGGCCGCCATTCTGGGCAACAGGCCTGGGATCTGTTCCAGCTGCTGCCGGGCATGATCCACGCGGTACGTCCACGCGTGATCCACCAGGAAAACGCTGCAGGAATATGGAGACAATCTCACGCTAGATGTTCGTTTGGAAAATTACCTTTAAAGAGCTTTAAAATGCTGACGATTAATAAAATCTTAAAAATCTCTTTATTCACATAAAGAAAGCGCTGATGGAAAGTAGCAGCAGGAAATTTGCCCAGAAACGATGCAGTTAAATATTTCTGTGGCGGTGTAATATGACTAAGCTGCAGCTGCTCTCCCCCTGGATTCCTTCAAGCTGACACCCTGACTTGCAGGGCACTTTTATTAATCATTTGTAGTCTATGAAATATTACTGGATGAACCTTTAACCTTGTCACTAAAGCAATAGTTCATTTTAGCTCGGAAAATGAAATGTAGTTACAACCAAGGGTTAAAGGGATTTCCATGGTTTTCTTAAGAATTCCAGTTGTTAACGATGTTCTCTTCTCACTATTTTGTTATAATTTTAATGAATTTAAGGTTTTCTGTGTCATTTTGTTTATATAAATACAAAACAGTAAAGGACAAGGTCAGGATTTCAATGTTCACAGCAATAACACAACAAACAACTATCCAGTTATTCTTGTTCACCATGAGGTAAGACAACTGATTAATTTCAGCTATTCTGAACATCACCCCATCCACTTCCTCTAACTACCTGTTCAAGGATTAACAGTTTGGAAATATGAAGCAAAACAGTACTCAGCTCATATAAATATACCAGATACCTGGACTTTGGCACAGCTTTGGAGGAGCAGAATCAAAGCATCTCAAAATATCACATATGAAAAAGTATGATGTAACATCCAAGAGGAGAGGAAAAGCAATTTTCTGTTAAATAATTTATCTTTTACTTTGTTGATTTGTTAGTTGGAGGCTGGAGATCATCATAGCTATGTCCTTATCACGGGCACGGCTATTATAGTTAACAAAAACTGAGCTAAAAAGTGAAACAAAATTTAAAAAAGTTTTAGTTTGAAATCAAATAAAAAAAAATATACTGTTTTTGTTTATACACCACATCATTAGTTAATCATTCGTTATTATTGTCTGGTCCTCTTGCTCAATTGTCCCCTCCCATCAGACCAATTGGTCGCAGCAGATGGCCCCGCCCCTCCTTGAGCCGGGTCCTGCTGGAGGCTTCTTCCGGTTAAAAAGGAGTTTTTCCTTCCCGCTATTCCCAAAGGGTTTCTCAGGTTTTCTCTGTACTATTGGAGGGTCTTTAACTTTTAATATAAAAGGCCTGTATTTAAACACATTATATAAATACAACTAAAGTGCAGCCCGCACCTTTGACGTGCAGTCTGCAGTCGTATATAGTGACATAAATAAGACATTTAAACACTTAAATGTTAAGGTCGTAGCATTCCTTTCCTCTCCAAGGAGCACAAAGACAAACATGCAATCAGTGGAAGAAGAGTTATCGTTTGGCGCCCTCACCTGGTCTGCTCCGAGGCTTGCAGACCACTCTCCCGGGTTACAACCACTTTACATCTGATCTCATCTCCAGGATTGTCCTTCTTCTTCTCCTCTCCGTTTTCTTCATCTCCCTCCCTCTCATCTTCATCTTCTTGTTGGAACTGCATTATTCCGAAAACTTCCCCGGCATCATAAATCTACGGAAACAGACATGGCATGAAGGGGCCTGCTGGGAGAATGTCTTTTAATGTGTGCACGCCAAACCCCAAGGTGCTGCATCTCAGCGTGTATGAAATGTCAGCAGCAGCTTTTTCTGCAACAGTAAACAAACAGTTATTAGGACTGAACATGTGTTTCAGTGCTTCGTGATGTCAGAGCACACCTCGCTGGTGATCTTGTGGTGCAGGCTCCTCCAGTAGACCGGAGGGATAGCTGAAGCCTGGAGCGCTGCGCTGTGGAGAGCCACGAACACTCGGAACTCCTCGTCCTCCGCGCCATTCGGAACCGTGGGGTTTGTTGACATTACTGCACTGGAAGTGTATCTCACGTGGAGACGGCGTTAGTAAACCCGGAAGAAGGAGGAGTTTAACAGCTACACAGCTATGCATTGTGGGAGAGTTTTTCGACTATCTGAACTAAAACATACTTCACAAATTAAAAACCCATTAGGTCACTTTTAGAAAAAAGTAACTGGGTTAAAACGCAAAGTCTCACATGTCAGAACAAAAATAAATATGGTCTTTAAATTAAGTAAATACAACCTGAGATGGACAACAACATAATACATGTTGGTGTGTCATGTTAGTCATTATTTATTTAACAAAATGCAGAAGCAGAGTGTGAAAGACCGAGTCCAGCCCCTGGTTGTTTCTGTCATTTCGCTTTTCAGACTGTCTCTGCATGTTGGCTTAGCTGCTGTTCTATGATAGAGACTGTGTAAAATGTCATGATTATCTGAGGCTATATTTGAATAAGACCTGCTGAGGACCAGATGACTTCATTTACATCCCGATATGTAAAACCTTAGGGAGGTGTTATATGTCCTTAGTACCATGACTGTAAATGCTTACTGACACGGACAAAAATCACAGTTCGTGCCCATTAACACAAACACACTGACTGTTTGTTTTGCCCTAAGGCCCGGCTGTTATACATCTGTCTGTAGCTTCTGTTTTTATCAGCAGCGCTAAGTGGCAGAAGCTCAGGCTGGTACAGATGCTTTATATCGAATTTGGTTCAGTTTAAGTTTAATCAAACTTTTGGATAGCTAACCCTAACTAACCTAGACAAACACAACTAGTATCTGCTGGCTGGCTGTCATGAGGGGACCTCGACAGCAGACCTAATCACTGAAGTTGTGGACACATATATGTGACAGACACAGAGGTATCAGAGTACCTGTAGCGTGTCTGAAATGATCTGAGATGTTTGTTTCTCATTTGGCAAATACAGAATTTCTGTGTCACATTAAAGCTTCTGTGTTCTTCTCTCTTTGTTGTCAGGTACAGGATAGATGGACACTTTTGTCTAGCTGCAAACATCCCGCTGCAGCGCGACACCAACACACTTCATGAAATCCTCAGAGAAAGAAGCTATGAAGAAAAAGTGAGGACAGTCATTGAGGAAAGAAACTCTGAGAACAGTAAAGTTTATGTAGGCAACAACCTGGTTATAGCCAGGGTTTTAAAACCTAAAACCTAAACACGCAGAATATCAAGTTCTTCAAAAACTAGAACAATTGAGCCAAAACAGCGCTGGAAACTTCCTGCTCCTCTACTCTTATCTCTCCCCGTGTAGCACGTGTACAGACATATATGATAGCAATAACATCCTTAAACAGACTGACATGTACATTCACAAATGGGCAGACAGTGCCTTTGTGTTTACAAAAGTTTATGACAAATCAAATTCTGAAACTCAGTCTGAAGTTGATGTCAGCACACACACAACCATAGACAGAGGGAGTTGACAGAGTCACTTCTCGAGCTCGCGTGGTCAATGGGCAGCCTCAGCCTCGCTGTGATAAAACGAGTAATTCTGAGTTAGTGTCACAGCTGCTATACAGATGGCAGCTATTCTGAGTTTTGTATTAATAATAATAACAGGCAGGAAACCATAGACGGGAAAGGAGACAGAGTGAGAGCAGCAGAGTAGAAAGAAGATGGGGAAACAGGAGCAGCAGTGGGAGCAGGCCCAACAGAAAAAACATGGGTGGAGGCAGCAGCAGCAAGCGGAACATGTACAGGAGTCAGAGTGAGAGCAGCAGCAGAAACAGTAAAAAACACAAAGGTGGAGGCAGGAGCAGCAGGAAGAGAAGCAAACATAGTAGCAAGAGAAGGAGCAGAGGAGGAAGTACATGAGGAAGCAGGGGGAGGAGCAGCAGTAAAAACAGAGGTGGAGGCTGCAGGAGGAGCAGTAGCAGTAAAGGTTAGAGGAGTTAAAAACAAACCATCATCCCTGGAGACAAACTTCCTTCACACTTTTAAATGATTTTTTTCCCCAAACAGCATTTAAATTCTACTTAAAACAAAATATAAAAAATGTTCTGCCCTGTTTTTTCTGAATAAAGTCTTCAGCTTCAAACCTGCTCTGTGTCTGTCTCTGTTACACCGAACATCTGCAGGTTAGACTCGATTTACTGATGTCAGTCCCACGTCGAGATATTTATTGAGGCACTTACCGTTATTCTGTTTATGATCCAACAGTGCACAGTTGAATGAAAATACATTGCCAGGCAGGTATGTTGAAGTCCATTTTTTTGACATGGAATAAATAGCCATATAAATATATATATAAGAGCGCATCACAGAGACTTTATTATTCCCAGAGGAAAGATTAGTTGTCATAGCAGCAAATACACAACAAACATCAAGCACACACCAATGAGTTAAACTGCAGGAATGTCTTCAAGACATAAAGACCTGATGACCTCTAACTTTCTGCTTCTTAATTCAGATCAAACTGAGGTTATTGTACTCGGCCCTGAAAATCTTAGAAACATGGTATCTAACCAGATTCTTAGTCTGGATGGCATTACCTTGGCCTCCAGTAACACTGTGAGGAACCTTGGAGTCATTTTTGACTTCCATGCACATATTAAACAAATATGTAAGACTGCTTTCTTCCATTTGTGCAACATCTCTAAAGTTAGAAACATCCTGTCTCAGAGTGACGCTGAAAGACTAGTTCATGCATTTATTACTTCCAGGCTGGACGACTGTAATTCATTATTATCAGGATGTCCTAAAAACTCCCTGAAAAGCCTTCAGCTGATCCAAAATGCTGCAGCAAGAGTCCTGACAGGGACTAGAAAGAGAGAGCAGATTTCTCCTGTATTGGCTTCCTGTTAAATCCAGAATTCAAAATCCTGCTCCTCACATACAAGGTCTTAAATAATCAGGCCCCATCTTATCTTAATGACCTTGTAGTACCATATCACCCTATTAGAGCACTTCGCTCTCGCTCTGCAGGCCTACTTGTTGTTTCTAGGGAATGTTTCTTGCTTCATGTGTGAGCGGTCCCTGGTCCGAATCCCAGATGAGTCTGTGTGGTGCTATAACAACTCTAGGAAGACATTAGATTAATTCTCCTTTTTTTTAGATTGTATAACTTTGATTTTTTCTTTCATTTGTTTAGATACCAACTGAAACCACAAAGCTCCAGTTTCACACCCCAAACTAACCAACTGTAATGCTTCTTTTCATCAGCACAATAGTTTTCAGTTTTCAATTTCACATTGGTCTACACTCCCCACATCCTGTTATGTCCTTATCCTCATTGCAAATCAGAGATTTGAATATAATCAATTCATTAATTAACAATTGAATTCCACGCTTGTGTTCATCCACAGCAGCTGGACAATAAAGTTTATTGTGACCCTGATACTGCAGCAGATCCTTCTGATCCATTTCCTGTTATCACTTCAAATAGAAATGAGGCTGCAGAAAAGCAGCTGCAGGGCTGCTGAAAATACTTTTCTGCACCAACTTTCAGCCAGCAAACGCTCAACTTCTCCCAGCGTGCTGAGCTAATGATTAGTTGGTGTTTTTCTCCAAACACTCTCTCACTCTTCTCTCAACGTGTTCACAATAAACTGTGAACAGACACCGAGCAGAGCAGCAGAAGACCTCATTCAGGAGCTAAACTCAACATGAACTGAACTCACAGTAATGTTAGCTCGGTGCTTACCTTTAGATGAGCACACAAACTGAGAGACACTCTACTGTGGCAACACCACCAGTTTATAAAGAACAAGAGATGACAAAGAGAAGTTTTTTTCCGGAAAGAGCAGCAAAACAAACTTAGTGAGGAGGAGGGAAACCTCTCAGACAAACCCAGACCCCTGCACAAAGTGCTGTTCAGACAAACTCATTTATATTTCAGGTTTTGCAGTGTGGCACACCACTACCAGGTGAGCCATCACACTTCCTCTTTATGCCACAGTACAGGAAGTGTCAGCTCGAAGAATTTTATTTACTTTAATTTTTTTAGTTCATCTATTTATTTTAAATCCAACAGTTAAAAATAAAGGGCCGAAAATTCACCCCGTTCCTTTTATTTACTGGAAGAGACCAAATCTGAGACTCTGTTGTGTTGAGCTACATGAAGACAAGAAGATTCAAACTTAATACAAAAAATCTGATATACATTACAATATTTGTAATTAAAGGATCAGTAGCTGCTGGCAAGGCTCTCCACTTGCTCCTTCAAAAGTTGTGTTGTGAAAACCTGAGTTGTTGTTGTTCATATCGGCAACAGGGTTGAATTCATAATTGCCGTTGCCTGGTAGCATCGACCAGCCAAACAACTGGGGTGAGGTGGGGAAGATCCATTGAGGTCCAACCGCAAAATTGCCCACAGCCTGATAATTTGCACCACTTCTGATTAAATTGATCTCCAGGTGCTGGGTGTACTGCTGCTTGAGTGGGGGCTGTCCCTCTCCCTGAAACTGAATCACAGACAGCACAGTCAGTAAAAGTACAATACAAAGTTCTTGTTTCAAATTCAACACATTTCAAATGAAATTAATGAATGAATTACCCAGATGTCTGAATCAAAGTTTAATAATAGGAGATACTTACATGAAATGGGACACCCTGATTGAGATGCTGAGGATGTGACCTCCTCCTAAACTTTCTCCTTCTGTTTTGAAACCAGGTTTTTACCCAAAGATGGAAGAAAATAGAAAACATCTAATCAGTTCACTGGAGACAAGATTGAACACAAATTCAATTTCTTATGTTCAGTAAGCTGAAAAACACTCACCCGTTTGTAGGTCAGTCCTGTCATCTCTTCCAAATATTTAATCTCTCTTGGCTCATGGTAATGCTTCAAATGAAACGGGTGGACAAGAATATTTAACTGTCTCTCTGTGAACACCACCTTTAGGTTTCTCTGGAGCAGTGCTGGGATCGTGCAGAGTGGCAGTGATGGGACAGCAAAAACCTGTTTCTGCTCTGACACAGAGCTGGAAACAGCCTCAGAAGTATCACTGGTTTTGTTGCTCAGCTCCTTTTAAAGAGCACTCTCCACCCATGAGGCGAGTTCTTCCAAGGGAAGACTCCCTTCAAGGGAGACAGGGACATTTCTCCCATTGAAACTAGACCAACAAGCCAAACAGTTAATTGTGTCATTTTCCCAAAGTCACACATCAGAGTAAAAAAATGAAGAAGAGTGTATGAAAGATTGTTTTGAAAGCTCAGAAAGTCATCGGTTTCTGTGTTTGATTCTAGTTTTTATTCTAGGATTAATTCCACAGAGATTGTGCACAGTGTGATGTAAAAAAGTAGAAGCTAAAAGTAAAAATAGTATTTTATATTAAATTCTAGATTTAACAGGAATCCAGTGGAGAAAAGTCAATATAGGAGAAAAATGCTGTCTTTCTGTTTCCTGCCAGTTTTGCTCTGAAGCTAAACGCTTTCCGTGGAGTTTTTAGGACATCCTGATAGTAACAAATTACAGAAATCAACAGGGAGGCGGCAAAGTCTTAAACAACAAATGGGCTCATCTGGGATTTGAACATAAGAAACTCAAACTGAGGATCATCCCCAAAAACCAAGTCACAGGAAACAGCTCCTTTTTAAAATCTCACATTTCAGTGCAACAGTTTCCAACAATGGCAGCCGCTACTAAGTTTTCATATTACTCTAATTTATCTTTCTGCGTCACAAAATAAACTTTTAACATATTTTCAGAAAGTAGCCGTATGAACTTCAAATATCTATTTGGTTTATCAAGACATCGCATATTTGCAAAAGTGCTTTGACGTTTTCGGCGACGTCTGTTACCCAGTGCTTATCGTGATGTGCTCGCGCCGAACGTGGGTCTATACTTTCTGTTCTTTTGTTCATATTTAACAAAACAAAAATGCAGACATAAGTGTGCACATTAGTTTTGACTGGTAATGAAAATAGTTTTCTTTACAAATAACTCTCTCGCTGAACTAACAGCCAGTCCCTCGCTGCTCATATTGCCTTCATATTAAATCATTTTGTGCTTTTTAAAGATCTTATTTTAACATTGCACTTAAAGGAATCCAGGCACTCATCTTTCCGATCTCCGTAGACTAACAGGCTGTGGATGACTGAGAACAGACAAAGCTTATATCTTTTAGGCACTGCTGGGAGTTGAACCCAGGATCTCCTGTTTTCTAGTTTAACACTTACTAGACAGGCACTTTAACCAACTAAGCCACAGCGCCACATACACGCCACACAGATGAGTGACTGATGAACACTGAGAAAACCTCCACACATCAAACCAATTTGAGCTTACACAGAAACACATGAAAGGTAATCTTGTTTTTTTTATATTAATCACCAGAGGTTGTCGCATCAAAAGAGACGATGTCTGTCAAAGTCAGGGGTTAAAAGTGCGACGGTGTTTTTGTTTTGCTAACTCTCCACGACACTCTAAACTCCAGGCTCATCTACAGTCAGCCTCCTCCATTGCCCCTTGATGCCCACTCACACTAGTCAGCTTCTGGGTGGGAATCCTGCAGAGTTACTCTAGTTTTGCATTTTCATTTTCTTCATTTGTTTTTAATTTAGTTTAGTTTCACTTACGTTCTATTGTGAGTTTATGTATTTCAGTTTAGTTTAGAGAGCAAGAGAGTAATAATAACTAACTGAGGAAATAAAAGTAAAACCCTTCAAAGTGCTGCAGAGAAAGAAAAGATTTCACTCTTGTCAGTCTCCTTAAATGATAAAAACTGGACTTCACCACAGGCTCTAACTTGGCTGTCCAGTTTAAAATCACTGTCCAACTGAAAACCAAGGTCAGTAAGAACATCCAGGAGTCCCAAATCAGCAAGGACCACTAGTTCAAAACACCAACACCTCTGTTTTCTTATCATTAGAATTTAAGAAGTTTAAAGCCAACCAAGCTTTAATGTCATCTAGAGATGCCAAGCGAGGTTTTATGGAGATGCCATCCTTCTGCTTTAACAGTCATCAGTGGAACAATGAAAAGAGATCCCATGCCTTTTAAGGACGAAACCCTAAGGCAATATATAGAGTAAAAAGAGCAGTGGCCGTAAAATTGACCCCTGTGGGACGCCACATGACAGAGAAGCAGACGATGATTTGGAACCGAGAAGCTGACAGAGAAAGTTCTATTTACCAAATAAGACTAAACCAATTAAGTGCAGTGCCACCAATACCCACTAGATCATTTACCGTAATCGAGATATTAGAATTTTGTCGTCTACTGTGTCAAAGGCAGCAGTCAGGTCAAGCAAGACCAGAACAACGTGGTTACCAGAATAAAAACCTTTAAGAATGCAGATTCTGTGCTATAAAGGGTTTTAAATCCTGATTGAAAAACCTCAAGGATGCCATTACATCTATAAAATATTTCAGTTGACACAAAACAATTTTCTCTAACACTTGGAAAGAAAATGCAGCTTGGAAATCGGTCTATAATTAGCTAAAACTGTGTGATCAAGGCCAGGTTTCTTAAGCAGTGGCTGCACTACTGCATGTTTGAAAATTGCAGGAACCGCACCACAGGACAGACTGCTGTTAATAATGTCAAGGACAGACTGCCCTATACTAGGAAAACCTTCTTTTAAAAATTGTGGAGGGAAAGGATCCTGGGGGAACCTGCGGGGTTAATATGACACCCCGCATCCTCTGAAATGGAGAGAATCACAAGCTCAGACTGAGTAAAATCAGCAGTGCAAGGGACAGAGACAGAGGGGTCGGGAGCTGTGATAAGAGGCCTGGCGGTGCCGACCTTTTCAATAAAAGGTGATCATCATGTCTGGCGATTACACCTGAGCAGAGACTTTGTTTGGTGAATGACACAGGTCAGAAATAATAGAAACAGAAACAAACTTGGGCGTGACAGATGAGCAACCACACACACCAGCGCCATCTTGTTACCAGTCAGGTGTGAGGAACAGTTGGACCAAAGGTTCATTCAAGACTTTTTATGTGAAGGGAAGGAGTTTAAACTGGATTTATCAGAAAATCAGTTCTGTTAGATCTGTTTCAGGATGGCTGAGTGGTCTAAGGTGCTGTGTTCAGGTCGCAGTCTCCCCTAGAGGTGTAGGTTTGAATCCCACTTCGAGCAGTTTCTGCTTGGTATGAGGACTCTGATGGGTTTAGATTTTATTATTTGTATTGGGAAATATTTAACCATATATGCTTAGAGGTATATAATCGAGTGTGTAGTGATAGGATGTGTGATCTTTAGCAGTCTGCAAAGGCTTTGTGTGCATTCCAGAGTGCTCTGGCATTCACACCCACACCCTGGGAGCATGGGAGAGGTCGTACCTTGTTTTATTGTTTTATGGTAGGATAAACGTAGCTATGTCAGTTTTAGGCTAAGTGCCTTTTGTTTAGATGAACTGCTGGACTTCCAGGCCAGCAGGTTTAGGGAAGTCTTTATGGGGTCACACTCTGACCATTAGAGAAGAGCCTGAGTTATGACCTTGGCTCGCTGTTTTTTCTGCTTCTAACAAAGGTGGGAGTGAAGCTCCCGTGCAATGTGCTCTGTTGTCTCTACTATCAGGAAAAATAAATAAATAAAAAAGGCCCTGACTCTCTGAACACAATATTCTCTTCATAACTCGGCAGTATGAAATGTCATGAAACAGTGTAACTCACTCACAGTAAGTCAGCAGTATAGGATAATACAAACCTATCCAATAAATCTCATGATTTTCACACTCTTTTAACTCAGAAGAATGATGCAAACTAAAACTACATACTGATTACACAAGAAGTATGATGTGGCCTACAGCAGTATCATGATTCACTCATTTTGATTACAGGTATAATGTAATATATAACAGCACAATAATCTCACAACTGCTACAAGCACATTTGCCTTTCTTAACATATGCAAGAGAAAGGCAGCTGTTAAGAAAATGCCCTTTTGGGTGAGAGAGGCCCACAGGCCCTGCATGCAAGCGTACTAACACACATACATGCACTGAAGAACAGCTTACACTATAGCACACACTATACATGCACCTATATCTCTCATTGGTGTTAGGGCAGGGATAGCTCAGTAGGTAGAGTGGTGGCCCCATGATCGGAAGGTCGGGGGTTCGGTACCCCTGAGCAAGGTACCGTCCCTACACACTGCTCCCCGGGCGCCCAGTGGCTGCCCACTGCTTCACTGAGTGAATGGGTTAAATGCAGAGAGGGATTTTCCCCACGGGGACCAATAAAGTACACTTTCTTTCTTTCTTCTAAAGCAGGGAAAAACTTAACAGAGTTTTGTTATCAAATGCTGAATCTCCAGCTTGCAGGACAACAGGTGAAACGTTTGTGAAAACAGAGAAGGATAAAATAAAGACACAGAGAGTCTGGTATGACCAAGCAATAATCAGACAATAGATTTAGTTGGTAATACAATACATTGTGACATGTTTTCTGTTTGATTGATGCAACACAAGTCATTTACTGTATGAAGGAAATTCTCTTTTGTGATAATATTTTGAACGTGCATTTCTGTTGACCTGTCAACTTAGCGCATTATGAGCTGATAGGCAAATTAGTTGATACTAGATTTGGAAAAATGACTGGATTATAAAATAAGTGAATAAGATGTAACAGAGGGTTGAAATTAGTTTCTTATTTCTAGTGTGTGGAGAAAGGTTTTATCATGGCACACATCTGTTTACATGGGAGGAAACTCCTCATGTGCAAGCACTAGGTGCGGCAGTGGATAGGAAAAACTCCCTTTAAAGGAAGAAACCTATGACAGAACCAGGCTCTAGAGGGGGCAGTCAACTGTCAGGACTGGTTGGGGGGTGAGGGTGAAAAGAGAGAGAGGGGGGGGAGGGAGATGGGGCAGGTATTAGGAGTTAAAGGGAGACAGGGGAGGGAGAGGTGTCAGGAGAGAAAGGGAGAGGAGAGGTGAAAATTAAGATGGAACAGAGGTGGAGGAAGACGAGGTGACATTAGCAGTAGAAAAAGTAGAAAAAGTAGAAAAAGCAGGAGTGTCCCTCCTCCAGAAGAAGTGTAAGCGTTTTTTCCTCTTTCCCATGAGCTTTTCCACGAGCACTTTTTTCTCTAGGATGAGGGTTCTCAACTGATCGATTGTTTCTGAGTTCTCCTTCTCAAGTCTCTTGCATGTTTTCTCCACTTCTTCTAATTTGGCTTGTTTGTCTTCGAGCCTTTCTTTCATTTCTTTAGATGTTGCCTCCTGCATTAGCTTTGCCTCGTGCAGCTCTGTATAACTCTGTTGTAATTTGTCATGCGTGTCTTCTAACTGCTGACTTCTGCTCTCGATTTCCTGAAGTGTACACTGCAGGTCTTCGTTTTGTTTTCTCTAGTTGTTGCTTTAGCACCTGCATCTCAGTGTTTTTGCACTTCAAGTTGACTGAAAGTTCCTCAAGTTCTGTGTTTTTTCTCAGCATGTCATTGAGCTCACTCTGCATCTCTGAGCATTGGTTTTGCAGTTTTTCCTTTTCCCTTTCCAGTTGAGTTGTTTTGTAGTTCAATTTGTTATAAAGTTCTTGCAGGTTTTGGTTTTTCCTCTCAAAGTCCTGGAGAATTTGTTTGTCTTCTTTCTGCTTTATTTCCTGTTGTTCTTGGTCTTGAAGCAGCTCTTGATATTTGTGCAGTGTTTCATCAAGCTTTACCTGCAGCACTCCGTATTTTTCCTGCACACCTTGGAGTTGGCACTGCATGTCTCTCTGGTTAATGTCCAGTTTTTCCTTCTCTTCAAGGATTTCTTTATTTTGTTGAAGAGCTTCATCAAGCTTTACTTGCAAGCCTTCGTTGTGTTTCTCGATGTTCTGAAGCTTGCAATCAAGATCTTTCTGTTTCATGTCTTGCCGTTCTTTCTCTTGAAGGAAGTCTTTATTTCTTTGCAGTGCTTTATCAAGCTTTATTTTCAGCGCTGTGTATTTTTCCTCCACGTCTTCAAGCTTGGAGTCCATTTGTTTCTGTTTAATTTCTTGTTGCTTTTGTTCTTGAAGCAACTCCTTACTTTTGTTCAGTGTTTTATCAAGCTTTATCTGAAGCGCTTTGCATTTTTCCTCCATGCCTTGTTGCGCTGCTTTATGTCCTGTTGATGTTTTTCTTGGAGGAGTTCTTTATTTTTTTGCAGAGTTTCATTAAGCTTGATTTGCAAGCCTTTGTTGTGTTTCTCCATGTCCTGAAGCTTGAAATCCATTTCGTTCTGTTTTATCTTCTGTAGCCTTTTTTCTTGAAGAAACTCTTCCTGTCATGGCTACTGAACGGACTCACGCGCAGACAGTTCTTTCAAGGAAACAAAAAGGGGATTTATTTACAATAGGGATCACCTTAGTGCAAAATATATGTACAGTGAGTTGGGAGGGGGTCCAGGGCTCCAAGGAGAGAAGGGGGGGGGGGGGGGGGGGAATCCACACACACACGCTTCCTTTTCCACTCAGTCACCGCCACCGCTCCTCCGCACACACGCACTCCTCCTCAGCCGCACTCGCTCCAACGCTCCACACACTGCCCCACTTGGACAGGTCCGGTGATTCCGTCCAGAATTCAGGTAGTTCAACGTTCCAGCGGTGAGCTGCTCTGTGCCACTGCCTTAAATAGCAGCTGGGGAAATCAGCCAGATCAGCCGCAGGTGGACACCATCACACGGGTGCGTGGGTCAAGAGCGAGAGCCCGTAATGAGCTCCACCCAGGCAGAGAGGAGGAGGAGAGACAGAGAAAACCAAAACGAACAACAAGCGTTGTAGCCAGCGTTGGCCAGCCAGAGAGACACGGGGACCGTGACAGTACCCCCCCCCTTAACGGGAGCCTCCCGGCGACCCACCAGGCTTATCCGGATGAAGGCGATGAAAGTCCGCAACCATCCCGGGATCCAACACTGCGGAGCGGGGGACCCAGCAACGTTCCTCAAGGCCGTAACCCTCCCAATCCACCAGATATTGAAGACCCCTCCCGCGACGGCGAGAGTCCATGATGCGGGAGATCGTGTAGGCAGGGAGGCCATCAATGACCCGAGCGGGTGGGGGGGGCCTGGAAGGAGGGCACAAAGGACTGGAGAGAGACGGCTTGATCTGAGACACATGGAAGACATTGTGGATCTTCATGTTGCGCGGCAGCTTAAGGCGAACTGAAACAGGGTTTATCAAAGCAGCAATTTCAAACGGCCCGATGAAGGGTGAGGTGAGTTTCTTTGATTCGGCATGAACAGGAACGAAACGTGTGGACAACCAAACCTTTTGACCGATGGTGTACTCAGGAGCGGGAGTGCGGCGCCGGTCAGCCAGACGTTTGTTGCGTCCCTTCATGCGCAGCAAGGCCGCCCGGGTGGCCCTCCAAACCCGGCGACACCTACGGAGGTGAGACTGGACAGAAGGGACAAAGAGCTCACCTTCCAGAGCAGGGAACAGAGGAGGCTGATACCCCAGGGAGGCCTAAAACGGAGATCGCCCTGTAGCTGAAGACGTCAGGCTATTATGGGCATATTCCACCCAGGGCAGTTGGTCGCTCCAGATGGTTTGGTTGGAAGCAACTATGCAGCGCAGAGCGGTCTCCAGCTCCTGGTTAGTGCGCTCAGTTTGTCCGTTGCTCTGTGGGTGGTAACCAGAGGAGAGACTGACCATGGCTCCTAGCGCCGAGCAGAACTCCTTCCATACGCGAGAGGTGAATTGCGGCCCACGATCCGAGACCACGTCCTCTGGGATGCCATGGAGGCAGAAAACATGATTCGTGAGATGCCGAGCCGTCTCCAGGGCCGTTGGGAGCTTGGGGAGTGCAACAAAATGCGCAGCTTTCGAAAAGCGGTCAACAATAGTCATTATAGTGGTGTTACCTGCTGACTGCGGAAGGCCGGTAACGAAATCCACAGCTATATGGGACCACGGCCGAGACGGGGTAGGTAAAGGTTGCAGCAAGCCGGCCGGAGGTTGATGTCCCAGCTTGCTGCGGGCGCAGGTTGAACAGGCAGAGACGTACTCCCGAACGTCTCGTGATAACGTGGGCCACCAGAAATAGCGCTGAAGGAAGGTGATCGTTCTGTGTACTCCTGGGTGACATGTGAAACGGGCAGTGTGAGCCCAATGCAGTACCTGAGACCGAGTGGCCGATGGAACAAAGAGCCGCCCCGCTGGTCCTCCTCCAGGGTCTGGTTCGGCCCGCTGAGCCTCACGAATGGCCGACTCGATTTCCCATGTTATGGCACCGATGGCACAAGCCGCTGGCAGGATAGGCTCAGGGTCCCGCCTCTCCTCAGACACCGAGAACTGACGTGATAGGGCGTCCGGCTTCACATTCCGCGAGCCCGGTCTGTAGGAGATTGAAAAGTTAAAACGGGTGAAAAAAAGAGACCACCTAGCCTGTCGGGCGTTGAGACGTTTTGCTGTTTGCAGGTAAGCCAGGTTTTTGTGGTCTGTCCATACAATGAATGGCTGAGCTGTGCCCTCCAACCAGTGCCTCCATTCCTCCAAGGCCAGTTTTATAGCCAAGAGCTCCCGGTCTCCCACATCATAGTTGCGTTCAGCTGGGGAGAGACGGCGAGAGAAGAAGGCACAGGGCCGTAGCTTACCCTCCCGCTGCTGCGAGAGCACGGCGCCGACCCCCGAGTCGGAGGCATCCACCTCCACAATGAACTGGAGTCGCAAGTCGGGCTGGGCCAGGATGGGTGCAGTGGTGAATCGGTCCTTGAGCTGTGCGAAGGCCTTTTGGGCCGCCTGATCCCACTGAAAAGAGAACTTAGGAGAGGTTAAGCGGGTCAAAGGCAGAGCGATTTTACTGAAGTCCCTAATGAACCGGCGATAAAAGTTCGCAAAGCCGAGGAACTGCTGAAGCTGACGGCGATCAGTTGGTTCCGGCCATTCCACAACAGCTTTGATCTTGGCCGGATCCGGTTTGAGGTTACCCTGGTCAATTATGTAACCCAGGAACGCCACTGTTTGAACGTGGAATTCACATTTCTCCCCCTTTACAAAGAGTCTGTTCTCCAGCAGCCGCTGCAGGACCTGTTTTACATGGGTTACATGTTCGGTTTCAGTCTTAGAGAAAATCAGGATGTCGTCCAGATAGACGAAAACGAACCGATCTAGGAAATCACGGAGCACGTCGTTAACCAACGCTTGGAAGATGGCTGGGGCGTTGGTTAGCCCGAATGGCATCACCAGGTACTCGAAATGACCGAGGTGTGTGTTAAAAGCGGTTTTCCACTCATCGCCGTCTCGGAGTCTGACCAGGTGATATGCATTTCGGAGGTCCAGTTTGCTGAACATGGTGGCCCCGTGAAGGAGTTCGAATGCAGATGAGAGAAGCGGGAGAGGATATTTATTCCTGACTGTAATTTTGTTCAGCCCCCGGTAATCAATGCAAGGACGTACCGATTTGTCCTTCTTCTCAACAAAGAAAAAACCAGCCCCTACCGGGGACGAGGAAGGGCGTATTATGCCAGCAGCCAAGGATTTTGAGATGTAAGTCTCCATTGCTTCCCGCTCAGGCCGCGAGATGCTGTACAAGCGGCTCGTAGGTAACGGAGCCCCAGGAAGCAATTCAATCGCGCAGTCGTACGGCCGGTGGGGGGGTAACGACCTCGCCCTGTCCTTGCAAAACACCTCGGCCAAGTCATGATAAACTGGCGGCACAGAGGAGAGGTCCGGTGGTTCCAAAGCAGGGGGCGGTTCGACAGCAGAAGCGAGGGGAGGGGCTGATCTAAGACAGTTCATATGACACTCCTCCCCCCACCCAGACACGCACCCCCTCTTCCAATTTATGCGTGGATTGTGTTGCTGCAACCAGGGGTGGCCCAAAACCAGGGGGGCGTGCGGAGCCTGAAACACAAAAAGGCTGATTGTCTCAGAATGATTGCCAGATAACGTGAGGGTAACCGGCTCCGTAACGTGAGTGATGTCTGGTAGGCGCTGCCCCGACAAAGCAGAAACACGAAGGGGGTGTGGCAACGGGTCGGAGACCAAGTTTAAGCGTTTGGCGAGGTGTGAGTCAATGAAGTTTTGTTCGGCGCCAGAGTCTATTAAAGCGGAGAGAGAGTGTGTCATGGTTTGCTTAGTTATCTTGGCTGGCAGCAGAAGACGTGGAGGAGAATCTTGAGAGAGCCCGCCCACCAGTATTCCTGCCTTTACTGGCGGGCGCGCCCTTTTGATCGCAACGGGCAGGTTGCCACGAAATGGCCTGTCTTGCCACAAAACAAGCACTCACCCGAAACCAAACGGCGATGGCGCTCAGTGGCGCTAACCCGGGAGTGCCCCAACTGCATGGGTTCCTCCTGGTCCAACTCCTCCCTTCGCTCACGGAGCTCTGCCTGGGCTCCTCCGGGCACCGTCTTGGGCTGCCCCGAAGGCTCATGAAAGGGGTGGAGCCGGGAACTCCGTCGTGCACGCAGGCGGCCGTCTACTTTCACACACAAACTCATTAAAGCATCTAGCGAGGAGGGCAATTCCCGCATGGCTAATTCATCTTTTAACTCCTCACAAAGGTTATTTAGCAGGGTACAACATAATGCATCCTCACCCCAGCCGGTCTCCTCAGCCAGAATCTGGAAGTCAATGGAGTAGTCTGCCATACTCCGCTTCCCCTGCTTCAGGTTCAGCAACCGATGAGCTGCTGCTTCGGCGCCGGATCCCTTCTCAAAAACATTTTTAAATTTCGAGAGAAAAACAGCATAGGTTATGTCTGGATTGGCTTTAAGCGCTGCCTGTGCCCACAGCCGCCTCATTAGTGTGGCCAGCATTTAAGCCAGGGACTGACTGCTGTTCTTTGCTGACTCGCATCCCTGGACTGTTTACCTGTGTGGTGAGTGTCACAGAGAGAGAGCCTGACTGTGTGCGTGGATTGTTTGAAAGGAGCGAGTGCCCTTTTCCCTGGATTTCCCTGGAGCCCTGTCCCAGCACTTTTGTACATAGCACTATCTCTGCACCTTTTGTATATACACCCGGTGAACCATGTAAATAAATTCCTTGTGAGCTTCTAACTTCGGATTCCTGCGTGTTCGATTCAATTTTATTTATATAGCGCCAAATCACAACAAAAGTCGCCTCAAGGCGCTTCGTGTGAGTCCTCCTCATCAACCATAAGATTTCTACTTATTATAAAAAACTAGATTCAAAGCAGATTGTTTAAAAAAAATCTTTTTATTGTCATATGACACACAGAACATAGACACCAAAATTCATAAAAAATATATCAATGAAAGTAAAATGCAATTAACATAAAAGTATATACTTCATTATATTATATCTATTACTTCAAATCAGTCTTTGGTTACAGCACATGTACATGTTAGTAAGCATGAAGGCATGCTATGTAAAGTCGGCTCTATTTTTAGAACAAATAACATGTAAAAACTTTTAGCTTTAAAAAACTGATGAATTGATGATTTTTCAGTGCTTAACATACATCAACACTTTGGAAAAGTGGAGGGAATCTCCCTTTCAGATCATTTCATACACCTTTGTGAGCAACATTTCACGCTTCCATCAGAGCTAAATGAGCCCTCATTCATTTGATCATATTTGGTTCATGTCCTGGGATTCATGTATTCCTGGGATAGATGCTAGTGTGAAGGAATTCCCAAACCTGGGCGCATGACTTTGGGTAACTTGCATCAAAAACAAAAAAAATGTTCCCAACAGTTCTTCATCAATCAGCTTATTAGTGCTTCCCAAATCTGCTTTTTGAAAAACTCCCAAAGGCACTTTTAAGAACCACGTCAGTCTTTTTTAAATATGTACTTACTGCTGCCCTTATTTGTTCGTCTCTCTGTTTCTGCCTCTCTATTATGATACATAAAAAAAAAAAAAAACACCCAGCACGCCCCTGCGGGCGGTTTATCCTTCAAGCTCGGGTCCTCTACCAGAGGCCTGGGAGCTTGAGGGTCCTGCGCAGTATCTTAGCTGTTCCCAGGACTGCGCTCTTCTGGACAGAGATCTCCGATGTTGTTCCCGGGATCTGCTGGAGCCACTCGCCTAGCTTGGGAGTCACCGCACCTAGTGCTCCGATTACCACGGGGACCACCGTTACCTTCACCCTCCACATCCTCTCGAGCTCTTCTCTGAGCCCTTGGTATTTCTCCAGCTTCTCGTGTTCCTTCTTCCTGATATTGCTGTCATTCGGAACCGCTACATCGATCACTACGGCCATCTTCTTCTGTTTGTCTACCACCACTATGTCCGGTTGGTTAGCCACCACCATTTTGTCCGTCTGTATCTGGAAGTCCCACAGGATCTTAGCTCGGTCATTCTTCACCACCCTTGGGGGCATCTCCCATTTTGACCTCGGGACTTCCAGGTTATACTCGGCACAGATGTTCCTGTACACTATGCCGGCCACTTGGTTATGGCGTTCCATGTATGCCTTGCCTGCTAGCATCTTGCACCCTGCTGTTATGTGCTGGATTGTCTCTGGGGCATCTTTACACAGCCTGCACCTGGGGTCTTGCCTGGTGTGATAGACCCCAGCCTCTATGGATCTTGTACTCAGAGCTTGTTCTTGTGCTGCCATGATTAGTGCCTCTGTGCTGTCTTTCAGTCCAGCTTTGTCCAGCCACTGGTAGGATTTCTGGATATCAGCCACCTCCTCTATCTGCCGGTGGTACATACCGTGCAGGGGCCTGTCCTTCCATGATGGTTCCTCGTCTCCCTCCTCTTTCTTGGGTTTCTGCTGCCTGAGGTATTCACTGAGCACTCGGTCAGTTGGGGCCATCTTCCCAATGTATTCTTGGATGTTCGTTGTCTCATCCTGGACTGTGGTGCTGACACTCACCAGTCCCCGGCCCCCTTCCTTCCGCTTAGCGTACAGCCTCAGGGTGCTGGACTTGGGGTGAAACCCTCCATGCATGGTAAGGAGCTTTCTTGTCTTTATGTCAGTGGCTTCTATCTCCTCCTTTGGCCAGCCTATTACCCCAGCAGGGTACCTGATCACGGGCAGGGCGTACGTGTTGATGGCCCGGATCTTGTTCTTACCATTCAGCTGACTCCTCAGGACTTGCCTGACCCTCTGCAGGTACTTGGTGGTTGCAGCCTTTCTAGCGGCCTCTTCATGGTTCCCATTTGCCTGCGGGATCCCCAGGTACTTGTAACTGTCCTCTATGTCTGCAATGTTGCCTTCTGGTAGTTCAATCCCCTCAGTTCTGACTACCTTCCCTCTCTTTGATACCATCCGACTACACTTCTCCAGTCCGAACGACATTCCAATGTCATTGCTGTATAGCCTGGTAGTGTGGATCAGTGAATCGATGTCTCGTTCACTCTTGGCATACAGCTTGATGTCATCCATGTACAGGAGGTGGCTGACAACTGCTCCGTTCCGTAGTCGGTATCCGTAGCCAGTCTTGTTAATGATCTCACTGAGGGGGTTCAGGCCTATGCAGAACAGCAGTGGGGACAGAGCATCTCCTTGGTAGATCCCGCACTTGATGGTGACTTGTGCTATGGGCTTGGAGTTGGCCTCTAGTGTTGTACGCCACATCCCCATTGAGTTCCTGATGAAGGCTCTTAGGGTCCCATTGATCTTGTACAATTCTAGGCATTCCAGTATCCAGCTGTGGGGCATTGAGTCATAGGCCTTCTTGTAATCAATCCAGGCAGTGCACAGGTTGGTCAGTCTGGTCTTGCAGTCTCGGCTGATTGTTCTGTCTACCAGTAGCTGGTGTTTTGCGCCTCTGGTATTCTTGCCAATTCCTTTCTGTGTCCCGCTCATGTATTGACCCATGTGCCTGTTCATCTTAGCCGATATGATGCCTGACAGGAGCTTCCATGTAGTACTGAGGCAAGTTATTGGTCGGTAGTTGGAGGGGACCGGTCCCTTCTTGGGGTCCTTGGGGATCAGGACCGTCCGGCCTTCAGTTAGCCATTCCGGGTGTCTCTCGTTAACTAGCAGCTGGTTCATTTGTGCTGCCAGATGCTCGTGGAGTGCAGTCAGCTTCTTCAGCCAGTAGGCATGAACCATGTCGGGCCCTGGTGCTGTCCAACTCTTCATACTGGAGACTCTTTCTTGGATATCTGCCACTGTGATGGTTACTGGACCCTGTTCAGGGAGGTTGCTGTGGTCTGCCCTCAGATCCTCTAGCCACTGAGCATCGCCGTTATGGGTTGCATCCTTCTCCCATATGCTCTTCCAGTATTGCTCCGTCTCCAGCCTTGGTGGTGCTGTTCTCTTATTGTTCCCTTGCCACTGAGAGTACACCTTTGCTGGTTCTGTGGAGAACAGCTGGTTTATTCTCCTGCCTTCTATCTCTCTGGTGTACCTCCTCAAGCGGCTGGCCAAGGCTGTGAGTCTTTGCTTGGCAGTTTCCAAGGCCTCAGGTATGGACAGCTTGCTGTATTTCTTAGGCACCTTATTTGTCGCACCTTTCTGCAACTCCGTTAGTTGGCTAACCTCCCTCCGTGCTACTTTGATCTTGCCCTCTAGCCTCCTTCTCCATGGAGGGTACTGCCCCTTGTCGCTGTTCAACTTGTAGCCAAGCATCTCACTGATCACTGCTGCCGTATTGTAGATCAGCTTGTTAGTGTCGGTAATCGTGGTTGTAGGTATTGCCCGTAGTGCTGCATTAACATCATCTAGCAGACCTTCTGAGGGTACTTCACGTAATCTTGGTAACCGGCTACGGGGGATCGAGGTTTCAAGCTTGGCCATGATCCTATTTTTCAGGTCAGTTCCTCTCGCACTCAACGATCCTTCTCCTATCGCACTTGGGGCTATGTACCCAATCTCGGGTGGGGGTGATGATATCGCCCCCCTGACCTGGCGTCCTGACTCCTCCTTGCCGTAGCATTGGTGTTGTACCTCGTCAATCTCTAGCTGTGAGAGCAGTCCCTTCTTTCGAATGTTGGAACACTGAGCTACTAGTTGTTTCGCCGTCATTGTGGATGTTGGGTATCGAAGAATCCATAGGTCCCTCATCCTATTCATGTAGCCCCTTCCGCCGGGGTTACTTGCGTAGTAGCATTCCAACAACGCCCTGTTTCCGTCTCTTGCCCACCGATGCCTTCTTGTTCCAGTAGCCCACTTTTCGTCAGGGTGCCCTGGTTCCTCAACACCTGACGCGGACCTTGTTGATCCGGGCGACGTCCGAGCCGGCATGCCTTCATATTTATTTGTCTCGCTCATGTCTGCGGTAGGCTCGCTTAGCATAGGGGGTCTAGCCTTAGGACCCTTACTGGATACAGACGCCCCAGGCAGGAATCGAACTTGCGATCCTCTGTTCCAAAGGCGTGTAGTCTAACCACTACTATATATATATATATATATATATATATATATATATATATATATAAATAAAGTAGCACGGAGGGAGGTTAGCCAACTAACGGAGTTGCAGAAAGGTGCGACAAATAAGGTGCCTAAGAAATACAGCAAGCTGTCCATACCTGAGGCCTTGGAAACTGCCAAGCAAAGACTCACAGCCTTGGCCAGCCGCTTGAGGAGGTACACCAGAGAGATAGAAGGCAGGAGAATAAACCAGCTGTTCTCCACAGAACCAGCAAAGGTGTACTCTCAGTGGCAAGGGAACAATAAGAGAACAGCACCACCAAGGCTGGAGACGGAGCAATACTGGAAGAGCATATGGGAGAAGGATGCAACCCATAACGGCAATGCTCAGTGGCTAGAGGATCTGAGGGCTGACCACAGCGACCTCCCTGAACAGGGTCCAGTAACCATCACAGTGGCAGATATCCAAGAAAGGGTCTCCAGTATGAAGAGTTGGACAGCACCAGGGCCCGACATGGTTCACGCCTACTGGCTGAAGAAGCTGACTGCACTCCACGAGCGTCTGGCAGCACAAATGAACCAGCTGCTAGTTAACGAGAGACACCCGGAATGGCTAACTGAAGGCCGGACGGTCCTGATCCCCAAGGACCCCAAGAAGGGACCGGTCCCCTCCAACTACCGACCAATAACTTGCCTCAGTACTACATGGAAGCTCCTGTCAGGCATCATATCGGCTAAGATGAACAGGCACATGGGTCAATACATGAGCGGGACACAGAAAGGAATTGGCAAGAATACCAGAGGCGCAAAACACCAGCTACTGGTAGACAGAACAGTCAGCCGAGACTGCAAGACCAGACTGACCAACCTGTGCACTGCCTGGATTGATTACAAGAAGGCCTATGACTCAATGCCCCACAGCTGGATACTGGAATGCCTAGAATTGTACAAGATCAATGGGACCCTAAGAGCCTTCATCAGGAACTCAATGGGGATGTGGCGTACAACACTAGAGGCCAACTCCAAGCCCATAGCACAAGTCACCATCAAGTGCGGGATCTACCAAGGAGATGCTCTGTCCCCACTGCTGTTCTGCATAGGCCTGAACCCCCTCAGTGAGATCATTAACAAGACTGGCTACGGATACCGACTACAGAACGGAGCAGTTGTCAGCCATCTCCTGTACATGGATGACATCAAGCTGTATGCCAAGAGTGAACGAGACATCGATTCACTGATCCACACTACCAGGCTATACAGCAATGACATTGGAATGTCGTTCGGACTGGAGAAGTGTAGTCGGATGGTAACAAAGAGAGGGAAGGTAGTCAGAACTGAGGGGATTGAACTACCAGAAGGCAACATTGCAGACATAGAGGACAGTTACAAGTACTTGGGGATCCCACAGGCGAATGGGAACCATGAAGAGGCCGCTAGAAAAGCTGCAACCACCAAGTACCTGCAGAGGGTCAGGCAAGTCCTGAGGAGTCAGCTGAATGGTAAGAACAAGATCCGGGCCATCAACACGTACGCCCTGCCCGTGATCAGGTACCCTGCTGGGGTAATAGGCTGGCCAAAGGAGGAGATAGAAGCCACTGACATAAAGACAAGAAAGCTCCTTACCATGCATGGAGGGTTTCACCCCAAGTCCAGCACCCTGAGGCTGTACGCTAAGCGGAAGGAAGGGGGCCAGGGACTGGTGAGTGTCAGCACCACAGTCCAGGATGAGACAACGAACATCTCAGAATACATTGGGAAGATGGCCCCAACTGACCGAGTGCTCAGTGAATACCTCAGGCAGCAGAAACCCAAGAAAGAGGAGGGAGACGAGGAACCATCATGGAAGGACAGGCCCCTGCACGGTATGTACCACCGGCAGATAGAGGAGGTGGCTGATATCCAGAAATCCTACCAGTGGCTGGACAAAGCTGGACTGAAAGACAGCACAGAGGCACTAATCATGGCAGCACAAGAACAAGCTCTGAGCACAAGATCCATAGAGGCTGGGGTCTATCACACCAGCCAAGACCCCAGGTGCAGGCTGTGTAAAGATGCCCCAGAGACAATCCAGCACATAACAGCAGGGTGCAAGATGCTAGCAGGCAAGGCATACATGGAACGCCATAACCAAGTGGCTGGCATAGTGTACAGGAACATCTGTGCCGAGTATAACCTGGAAGTCCCGAGGTCAAAATGGGAGATGCCCCCAAGGGTGGTGGAGAATGACCGAGCTAAGATCCTGTGGGACTTCCAGATACAGACGGACAAAATGGTGGTGGCTAACCAACCGGACATAGTGGTGGTAGACAAACAGAAGAAGACGGCCGTAGTGATCGATGTAGCGGTTCCGAATGACAGCAATATCAGGAAGAAGGAACACGAGAAGCTGGAGAAATACCAAGGGCTCAGAGAAGAGCTCGAGAGGATGTGGAGGGTGAAGGTAACGGTGGTCCCCGTGGTAATCGGAGCACTAGGTGCGGTGACTCCCAAGCTAGGCGAGTGGCTCCAGCAGATCCCGGGAACAACATCGGAGATCTCTGTCCAGAAGAGCGCAGTCCTGGGAACAGCTAAGATACTGCGCAGGACCCTCAAGCTCCCAGGCCTCTGGTAGAGGACCCGAGCTTGAAGGATAAACCGCCCGCAGGGGCGTGCTGGGTGTTTATATATATATATATATATATATATATATATATATATATATATATATATATATATATATATATAAAGATATAGATTGTATGGAGACAAATCCATACATTTAATGTATTAATTAATTGAAATATCTAATTAATTGAAATAATTGAAATATCTATACAGAGAAACAGGGAAGTCATTTGTTTGTTTTGACACAAAAGCACATTGAACAAACCACAGAATCTTATCGGGGATTTAAAAGTCACTTATAGCGTATTTGTTTTCTGTTGACGTCTTTCCTTTTAAACCAGACGGGGAAGATCTCCACTGTCAGAAAAGTTGTTTTGAGTTGGAAGCCGTGAGATATGAATTAGACAAGATTTTAAAGGAGGATCACTTCACATGTCGTGCATGTGCCCCACACATGCTTGCAATTTCAGTGGATGGAAACCGCAAGCATTACCATTTCAAGAATGCAGCTAGGTACAGTAAAATATGTGTAGTAGCAATGTTTGTATCAGAAAATGTGACTGTAATGTGCACCAGTTAGCTTTGGACTGTATGACACCATAAAATATTATGTATTTCTGTTTTGTTCAGATGTGAGGGAACAGGCCATCTTTGGCGGCAGTTTCATAGCAAAGGATGAAGATGTGGGAAGATGTGTGGACTACATACACAGCACATCCAGACATGTAAGACTGAACACTATAATTACATAGTGTTACGGTAACCTTTAACCCTGAAGAGATTGCATAAATCATTGTCAGCAGCAATTAAATGCATTTTAGGTCTGTGGACGAGGTGTTTGTGGAGGGGAGTGGTCAGCAGCCAGAGAGACCTCCCAAAGATCCAGCAGCAAGGTAGATGAGGAGGGACTGGAGCTTGCAGTGTGTAGGCATGGAGTGCTGCTCAGTGCTCTAAATATGTACAGGAGTGACATTTTTGCTTATGTCTTGTACCTGCAACAAAAGCTGGCCAATAGACATATCACTTTTTTTGTACGGATGTTCTCTGCGAGTATTGGCCGTAACGTGAAAGAGTAACAAGAAGCTGTCCAGAGCTCCAGCACCTTCTTAGCATGAAGCAATTTCTTTCAGTATTTCATGCCAAAGTCAATGATTTCAAATGTGAGGTATTTTGACTTTAACCACTTTATCTGAACACTTGCACAGCAACACAAACACCTTTGAGTCATTTATTTTTCTTTTGTCTCTGTGTGTGTGTGTGTGTGTGTGTGTGTGTGTGTGTGTGTGTGTGTGTGTGTGCTTATATCCAGGTGAAATGGAGTGGAGCATATCAGGATGGGGCTGGTTTGACACTAGGGGAGGAGGTGGAGCAGTGTCGTTCTGTCAAAGATTGCAATTACCACAAAACATTAGTCCAAAGCATGCGAGAAGGCCAAATCCTGCACTAGATTTGAAGTGTCTAACTATGATGAGAGAAAATGGTAACATTAAGTTTCCTTTGTTTGCAGGACAGACATGCTAACTCTTATGGCCATGCACTGGAACCAACAAATGTTAGACAACCTGGCCACCTCCCTGACCCACCAATATCAGAAGGTCATGATATTGGTATTGTATTTTTAGATGATTACTCCTCTGTGTTCTAAATATTTGGAGTAAACATGTCTTTAATGCTTTGTTTTTTAATCCCAACTTTTTAATGTGGGCCACAAAAGCTGTTCTAAGCCAGCTTCAGTTGGCAGTGACTGACAGTCAACTGGATGACTGTGATGTAAAGGAGCGGGCAGAAGAGTTGAGCAAAAACAGGTTCAAAAATTTGATGCTGATTGCACAATGACTTTATGTTAAGTGCAACTATCTCATTTCTTCTAAGCAGCAACAACAAGCACACGTGAAACACAAGCTTCAGCTGTCAACCTAAAATCACTTACGACTTCAGACGTTCTTTGCGAACTGATCTCTAACTTTGCTCTAAATGCATTTCAGTCTGTCAGCCTTAGAGCAAAGAGAAAGGCATTCGATATCATCATGGCAGTAAGAAGACTCGAGGAGGAAAAGAAGATTGTTGTTAGAGAGATGGACCATCACTGGAAATCTCTTTCAACTTATGATGATACCCTGAAAGAGCCGTCCTGCCAGTGACATATTTAAAAGTATGTATTTAAGTTATGCATACATACAAAATTTCAGTCAGTTCAACTGCACATAATAATCGATCAAAGTCCAAATGCCACCATCTCTATACACTAAAGACAATTAATGTATTGGTCATTAAATTATAGCATATTTCCATAAATTATGTGGTTTAACGTATTTGTCATGACATCCTAAATTTTATACTACATAATAATAATAATAATGGAAACTTTAAGTCTCAACATAAAAAAGTACTACAAGTTCACACATCTCAATGAACCTTAGATTTTTTTATTTTGACTTGCAGTAGCAGTACTCTGTATAATTACACCAGCCTTCATAGTTATAACTAAACAAAATACATGCTTCTAATGCCAACTTTATTTGAGAAAGTACAGGAAAGAGAGTGATGGGTTTATGGGCTCAGTTGCTGGTTTCAGATCATATTCATGGCAACATGACACTGACTATGTGAATTACAGCCTCCAGTACAGTCAAAGGGACCCGGTTAATGCAGTGATGCGAACCACTTTTCACATTTGACACTCACTTTTTACAGAATGTAGTGAAAAAACAAATGTTGTACAAAACATTAAAATCTTGAATTAAAACATTCAAGATAAGAATACAGAACTACTGTTGTAGGTAACAACATAAGATAAAGGTTTTTGCATAACACAATGCATTTAAACAAGTATAAATATGTGTCTAACATTTCTAACCAATCAAACTGCTTAAAATGAACACAGTCAGTTCACCTGTCAGTGAACAGCAAAGACCAATGTGGTATCTGGATGTGTGGATCTTTGGTTCCACATATTTTTGACACTTTTCTCCATAGACAGTACACAACTACAGTTTGCAGGCATTATATTTTACTTGTTTGTAGAAAAACAGTCAACACAACATCATGAAAAGACTTGCTCAGTGGCTGAAGGAGGTGGCACATCAGGCATGGCAAAGTGGGGGATGTAAAAAACCCTGAAATCTGCTGGCAGTTGGAGCGTTGGCAGACCGGACCGAGTTTCGATGCTTGAATCTTTTAGTCTTTATTTTTGGTCCCCACTATTTAAAACTGATTTTCCTCTCAGGCAAATTCGGTAGCTAACTTTTATAAACTACCCAGCGAGACTCTGTTGACATATTTGGCAGGTGTCGCAGACTATAGGTTAAACGGTTATCTGAAAGGTGGTAGTGCTGAGGGCTCAAGCTCGAGCAGATCTTTTCAAAACTACCAGGAGAGAATCTGCTGATATATTTGGCAGCTGTCGCATACTTCAGAAGAAGACACACTAAGTGGAGGCAACTCGTTTAGTGTACGAGTCAACGTTAACTAACAGTAACGTTATCATCACAAAACCGTCATCTCAAAGGTGGTAGCTGAGGGGTCGAGATGACAGAAAAGCTGGAACAGATTCTGTCACAGCCTGACATTGAAGTTATTCAGCAGGTATGATTAAAGTTAACGTTAGCATTACTTTGCCCGGCTACAAGGGAACTTTTTGACACGGCTGCTGTAAATACGCTAGCTGATGTTTGTTAAGTTTTGGTTAGCTAACTGTAATACCACTGGTACTGATATTTAACACACTGGGTTCTCATATTAGCCGTTTACTGCCTGAATAGTTGGTACCTTAAATAAAATTCAGGCTTCGGTTCAGAGTCAAACATTTAGTAAACAATTAAACAAATAAAAGTAAACTGCAATAAATTACAGGTAGTAATAAAATACACTACTAACTCTTTTAAGCTACGTCCACACCTACACGGGTATTTATGAAAACGAGGCTGTTTCTATGTGTTTAGGCCTTTCGTCCACACATAAACAGCGTTTCGAATCACTGAAAATAGAGATTTTTTAAAACTCAGCTTTTGTGTTTACGTTTGGACGAGGAATACAGAGTTCGTCACGCAACGTCAAAGGTGTGTGCCTTTTTTCACGTCACGCTGTGCGCCAATTGTTGTTTACATGAGATGAATTTAATAATAATAATAATAATACATTTTATTTATGAGCGCCTTTCAAGTCACCCAAGGACACTTTACAATAGGATAAAACACTTAGTAAAACAATGGCAGAATAAGAACAATAAAACAAAAGCACAAGACAAAATTAACAAACAGTGGATTCACAGTGAGTATGCAGATTTGAACAGATGAGTTTTGAGTTGGGATTTAAACTGGGGGAGAACCAATATTTCTTATTTCTTGGGGCAGAGAGCTCCACAGCCTGGGAGCAGAGCAGCTGAAAGCTCTGCTTCCCATGGTGGTGAGGTGGAAGGAAGGTACAGCAAGCTGGATAGAAGAAGAAGATCGAAGTGAACGGGCAGAACAGGTGGTGGTTAACAGGTCAGAAAGGTAGAGAGGAGCGAGGTTATGAATGGCCTTGAAGGTGAGCAGAAGAAGTTTGAATATTATCCGGAACTTCACTGGGAGCCAGCAGCAGAGTTCTGAACCAGTTGAAGCTTATGGAGGGATTTTTGGGGGAGACCATGCAGAAGAGAATTGCAGCAGTCAATACGGGAGGTAACAAGACTGTGGACAAGAATGGACGTAGACTGGGTGGAAAGAGAAGGAAGCAATCTGTTAATGTTACGTAGATGGAAGTAGGCAGAACGGGTGAGATTATTGATGTGAGATTTATAGGAAAGCGAACTGTCTAGGATGACACCAAGGCTCTTAACCTGAGGAGAAGGGAAAACTGTGGAGTTATCGATGGTGAGTGAGAAAAGGTTCGCCTTCAAAAGGTTGGATTTGGTGCCAATAAGGAGGATCTCAGTTTTATCCTCATTGAGCTTTAGAAAATTAGAGCTAAACCAGGATTTTAACTCGGATAGACATTCTGTAAGGGAAGAAGGTGGGAGGGAGGAATCAGGTTTGCAAGAGAGATATAACTGGGTGTCATCAGCAAAACAGTGAAACTGAAGATCAAATTTGCGGAAAATGGTACCTAGAGGGAGGATGTATATTATCAAGAGAAGAGGGCCTAAAACTGAGCCTTGAGGTACACCAGAGGTGACGGGGAATAGACGAGAGCGGAATGATCTTAGTTGAATAAACTGGGAACGGTCGAGGAGATATGATTGAAACCAGGCGAGGGGTGTGTCAGAGATGCCGAGAGAGGAAAGTCTGCTTAGAAGTACAGAGTGAGAAATGGTGTTGAAGGCTGAGCTCAGATCTAAAAGGACGAGAATGGTGAGAAGACCAGAGTCAGCTCCGATTAGAAGATCGTTAGTGACTTTAAGTAGAGCAGTTTCTGTACTGTGACATGAGCGAAAACCAGATTGAAATCTCTCGTAGATGTTATTATTAACCAGGTGTACATGAAGTTGAGCTGCAGCCACTTTTTCGAGTATCTTAGAAATGAAGGGTAGATTGGAAATCGGACGGAGGTTGTTAAAATTTCTACAGTGGCGGATAGAGACAAAATACTGTCAAATATGGTCACCCTAATATTTCAGTTCAAAGTGGGTATAATGTTCCAGGACATAAAATCTATATGTAACTTTCTATCTCTGTTTAGAAACTTTTTCGACCCGGGGTAGTTTTGATACAGTGCAGACAATGCACTGCCTAATTCAGCATGCTGGTATCCTGTATTACCCCGGTGGTTGTCCTCGGTGGGATTCTCGTTGCACACTTTGTGCTGAGCTTGACAAAACCCATGGCTCCAAACACTCCCCTGCAAACATCCTCATGGGGAAACTGGGGAGAAAAGAAAGAGAGAATACCACCCCCCCCCCCCCCCCCAAAAAAAAGCATCAAAACTACAGCTTACTGGGTGGGGCTGCCAGACATACAGACATAACAGGTTCAACGACTGACCCTGACATTATGGCGGAACCAACAAGGTTTGACCCCTAAAACGGGACACTGTAATGCCAGTCCTCGAGGCCAAATAGTAAACTATTCCTGCTGTCCATTATTGCCTTGGTCAGTAGCAGGTATTCTGAGGTTAGAGGAAACACCAAAAAAGGTCTCTAGAGGGGGTTAAGGTCACAAACCTCTTGTTATGAAAAGACCAATGAACCACCATATCACTTCCATATCACAAAAGAACAAGTGTGTTAAACTAAGATATTTTTGTCAGAGCATTATCAACATATCCTTTGAAAAAGTAAAGTATTAATAAAATGCTACAGGCACAACACCTAGCAGGAAAACATTTATTTTAAGGAAAGGGTTTTTAATGTTTATTACACACATTGGGTTTTGGTGTGAGTACTTGGAAGAAGATGAACTACGTGTGTGCATGTATGTGAGCCTTACCCAGCCACATCATGGATATCTGTCTCTTTGTCATCTTCCAAAAAATCCTCTGTATTTTTTTCCTCATTGTTGTCGTCATCGTCATCACCGTCCAGCAGAACAAACGTCTTGTCCTCCTCAAGCTGTTTCTGAAAACAATAAAATAGGAGGTGGGAAATTAAAATACTCGTTTTAACTGGGAATATTTAAAACACAAGCGCTACAGCAATAATTTCTACCATGATGCCTTCACTGGACTTCAGGGCATACAGCATGACAGTTATTATGGCAGTGAGGTGAGGAGTGAGGCAGGTTTGAACATGGATACAGCAGCGTAGAGGCTGTACCTGAAAGAGGGGGCGACAGAGAGGTGAAGGACAACCAACAGGTAAGCTGAAGCTTTTCTGTACTACTATTTATGAAGACCACAACAACACAATACAGAGACTTGCAAAAGTATTTGGCCCCCTTGAACTTTCCCACATTTTGTCACATTACAGCCACAAACATGAATCAGTTTTATTGGAATTCCAGGTGAAAGACCAACACAAAGTGGTGCACACGTGAGAAGTGGAATGAAAATCATACATGACTCCAAACATTTGTTACAAATAAATAACTGAAAAGTGGGGTGTGCATAATTATTCAGCGCCCTTTGGTCTGAGTGCAGTCAGTTGCCCATAGACGTTGCCTGATGAGTGCTAATGACTAAATAGAGTGCACCTGTGTGTGATCTAATGTCAGTACAAATACAGCTGCTCTGTGACGCCTCAGAGGTTGTCTAAGAGAATATTGGGAGCAACAACACCATGAAGTCCAAAGAACACAGCAGACAGGTCAGGGATAAAGTTACTGAGAAATTTAAAGCAGGCTTAGGCTACAAAAAGATTTCCCAAGCCTTGAACATCCCACGGAGCACTGTTCAAGCCATCATTCAGAAATGGAAGGAGTATGGCACAACTGTAAACCTACCAAGACAAGGCCGTCCACCTAAACTCACAGGCCGAACAAGGAGAGCGCTGATCAGAAATGCAGCCAAGAGGCCCATGGTGACTCTGGACGAGCTGCAGAGATCTACAGCTCAGGTGGGGGAATCTGTCCATTCCCCCACCTGAGCTGTGGGGGAATGGACAGAGGGGGGAATGCAACACAGAGCTGCTAATTAGCGCTTAGTAACAGACTAATAAAAAAACAGAAACTCTACAATTAGCTCATTTAAAAGCTTTCTTCTAATAATAAAATTGTTTCCTTCTCTGTGTTTCATTAGCTTTTGCTGATATCTTTCTGTCAATTACTTTAAAGCAGCTTGAGTCGATGTAGTCAGATGTTTTTTTCCCAAAGGGTTCACAAAAAGCTTGAGAACCAACATCGAGGAGAGCAACAGAAAACCTCATTTAGGAGCTAAACTCTAGATTAACTAAACTCAGATTAAAGTTAGCTCACTGAATGTCTCTTCCCTTTTCTTACGTCCTTAACAAATGCCCTACCAACTTTTCAAAGAGGTTAGGAATTGGAGATCATAGGTACTTTTGGCATGCACTCCTGGTCTCCACCACTACTCCTCACCAGACTGTTATCCTGATGATCTGGTTGTAGCGCAGAGCTTTTACATACCTGATTTCTCAGTGTTGATTAGCTACGTATCTTTGTGGGAGGTTAGGTTGCACTGTGGCTAAGTTGGTTAAAGTGCCAGCCTAGAAAGCAATATAGTAAGCAGGAGGTCCTGGGCTCAAATCCCAGTAGTTCCTAAAAGATAGTAGATGCTGTCTGTCTGTTCTTAGTTGTCAGGTCATTGTACAGAAAAATGATGGGACTTCTTTAAGGGATAACTCCTGTTAGTGTTAAAAAAGCAGCCCTTTGCTTTTAGAACTGAAGAAGCCTCTTGGATGAGAGGTCTCATTGTTTCTTTTATTTGTTCACTCTGTATAATGAGAGCAGGTCATTTCTTCTCAGGTAGGACTGTAAGAATCAGAACACTATATTGCTCACCAAACTGGATGTAACAGAGCTTTTAACTGAGAATTCATTTGTTTGAATTATTTTTTTCTTGTATTTTGGAAACTTCTTCTCACATTTGACCCTAAATAAGGTGATCAGTGAACAGCAGCTGCCGGTAACATAGGTAAAACACTGATGAGACCTGGATCAATTGCTAACTAAACAAGGACTGCATAAATTTTCATAGAGTTAACTAAGGACCACATGGTCTCCTATGGAATTTGAAAGCAGGCCCCCTCTCACCCAAAGCCAGAATCAAATCCCTAAACCAAACTGACAGACCTGTGTCACCAAGACAGAAGCAGACTCTGGGTGGACAGGTGGAGCACTCTCAGCTCAGTTTTTATTCAATGAAAACTGCTTCAGCAGCAGTTTAATAATTTGTAATAGCTCCAATAATAATAATAACAACAACAAATTGCATTATTTCTGCAAATATTGGTTTTGAAACATCCTTAAAAAAGACAGAAAAGTTTTGCTTTAATGTTCCCAGTGTAAGCATTCACACTTTGATGTAATAGCCTCAAGAAGTGTTTCAAATTCATGGATATCAAAGGATTGAACAGTGAATGTTTAAGTTTATTTATAAGACCTTAAGTTCAAAATTACATCAAATCACACAAGACAAAGGAAAGAAAAAAACAACAACCAAACAAACCCCACACAGCTTAGTCAGTCCAAATCAAAAGTACAGGAGAAATGCAAGAGTCTGAAGAAGATCTTCTGTGTTCGTTAGACAGGGCAACAGAGAGTCCACAGAGTCCAGAAGAGTTTCTACAGCACTACAGGTGCATCAGCACAAAAACCCACAGACGCAAGAACAGTTTCTTCCCAAAGGCTATAACCACCCTGAACTCACACATGCACCGATAACACATTTCCCTCTATGAACCACCACTGTGCAATACCATATTCTATGTGCAATAACCCAACTGTATATACATAACACTATTTATTACATATTTACTTTTTTTTTAACACCAGTTTGTATATTTGTACATTTTATTTAATTTCTCTCTGTTAATACTGTTCATATGTATATAGTGCTGCAGAACTGCCAATGAGGTTAGGGAGCAGCCTAGCACTGCAATTAAACTATCTAGCTTTACTCTTAAGCCATAAATCAGGTTATATATGTTAAACATATTTAACATATAATATAAGTTGTAATCTGGCATTTCATTGGCCCATCAAGCGTCCAATACCTCTGCTTCCATGTCCTTAACCAAGCATCTCTGCTGTGGTGCTGTAAGTGTACAACGTGTAGTAAACTGGCTGATTAGGTAATAATAATGATAATAAAAGTCACTATGAGCAAGGGGCTGATCCAGATGGGAGAAAGACTGTTTAACAAAATTCCTGATAAGTTCCTGATTTGTAAATGTTGAAATAAATGAGCAGAGGGGAGCATAAATTTGATTGCTGCTGAGCAAATGAAGCAAACAATTGTCGATGTAGACGTGCTTAATAGTGTGAAGACCTAAATCTGACCAATGCTTATACACGGGGTCCATCAAGCCAAGTGAAAGAGAAAGGTTTTAAGTTACGGGGGTAAAAAAATGATAGGTCTGGAAGGCACAGAGCATCCCTAACTTGCTTTAAGATCCTGACTGAGTGACCAAGGACAAAATCTTTACTCTGAAGTTTGGTAGGTACGGTAGGTTTAGAAAACAGAATAGCATCAAGCGATGTACTAAAAATGGATTCAGGTATGTGCGCCTCTATAAAAGGCCAGGAAGGACCGCATCCCTTCTGAACCGCAGGAACAGCTGAAGCATTATTCCAGAAAACCCACGTTCTGGCATTGCAAGCCCAATAACATTCCTGAAAACTGGGAGGCCTAATCCGCCCTCTGAGGTAAAGTGTAAAGTAAAGTGTGCGTGTTAGTCCCCATAGGGAAATAGTTCCTCTGCATTTAACCCATTCACCCAGTGAAGCAGTGGGCAGCCACCAATGCAGCGCCTGGGGAGCAGTGTGTAGGGACGGTACCTTGCTCAGGGGTACCTCAGAGTAGCCGTTCAGTGGAGTCGAACCTCCGACCTTCCGATCATGGGGCCACCACTCTACCTACTGAGCTATCCCTGAGGTGGGTTTCTGTAACTGTGCCTTTACAATTCTACGTGGTTTATGTGCCCAGGTGAAAGGCATCTCAACTGAACAGTCTGCATGCATTAGCTAAATGTTAGTGTTTTATGTTCTATGATTATTTGTAAAAACATAAACAAACAAAAACACATTACAGGCATTGTAGGACAAAAGTATTGTTTTCAGTCCTCGTGTATTTTTGATAGTGTATTTGTGAAAAACTAATATCAAATGTCAACTCTTAGCCTATATACAAGGGCAAATTATTGTTTTAGCTGTTTGCATTGCAGCCAATTGTACAACTGGGAATTTTGTACAATGGGATTCACAGGAAGTGGAACTGTGCTGGTAAATTGGCTTTGATATGATGCTGATAACAAAACAGTTCTGCTCACAGTCACCAGCACCATCACCAAAAATGATTTAAACCATCAAAATGAACAAAGATACAGTTTGCAGTGTCAACCCTTTTTATTCAAACAGACCAAACAGGGGCTACACCTTCACTCAGCTTCAAAAGGAAACATCGCACTCACAAAGCTTTTAGTGCTGGCAAGCATTTCCAACAAATCACATGTTGTTTAAATTATACACCGAATATCGAAGACAAAACCTTCAGAGAGTTTCAGTCAAAGATATCGTTAGATCAGAATCAGAGAGACTTTATTGATCCCAGAGGGATATCATACAGAGCTCAACACATTTATTAGACCTGTCATAAATTTGAGCCAGCGCAGGAACGTACAAATGTATTAAGCATCAATTCAAACAATAAAACATTTTTGTCTGTTAAGGAACAAAAGTGAATAACTGCAATTTTGCATTGTCAAAAAATTTGTTGACAATTTTAGTATTTAACATTTTTTGGTTGTTTTTTTGAAAAAAAAATATTAGTTTAAAAATTCATGGAAAAAAACAAAAATGATACATCAGCATTAAAAACGATTGTTTCAGTTAAAGAGCTTGTGCATACGTGTGCGTTAACCATAGCAGAAATCTAAAAAGGATTTCGGTAATTAGTCGTTAATCTACCCGTTAGCTGTGGCACACACCTCACATTGGGTGGTGGTCTAATAAATTGTTAAGCACGTATGTGTTGTTGCTACTTCAACATCCTGTAGCCTCTTCCTTTTACAGACAGAGCAAGAGAAAACGTAATGTGACTTTGGTTGTTTTAAAATTAACATTTTGTATTTGTACAGTACAACATGGACTCTGGCTTCATTAGTCCAATACATGTGCTTTATATAACCTCAATATTCTGACCAGTCAGCTCCCTTCACACGTGTAGTTCAGTTGGTTCAGACCAAGAAAAAACATGACACACTGTTGCCTGGTAGCACTGGTCCCCACTGAGATATAATGAGAGATATACGACAGAAATGTCTGACACCATGATGGAAAGGCAACTTTAGCAGTGTGAGCTGTAGTTTTATTATTCCACATGGCAAAATACACATCCCTGTAAACATTTATTCATGTTGTAACCAAAGACTGTAGATAAAATCAACTGATTTTGATGTTTTTCTGCTTCCATGTAGAAAAACGGAGAAAAAAGAGACTGGAATGCGAGGAATGCTGCAACTACGAGTAGCAAGCTTAGTTAGCAGGCTGCATTCATGAACTGCAAAAGCGCTACATAAAGACACAGCTGCTCGTTAGTGATTAAAAGCACATCAATAATATTCTTGTATTTCACTCATCCAACCTCAGTCTGTGTCACACAAACATTAAAAATGCTTCAAAAGGCACAAAATCCAGGGGAAGGTTTGGAATCATCAGTTATCAGGTGAAGTTACTTTATCGTTTCACTATGTTTATGCCTACTTTACTTTCACAAAAATGAAACAAACTGCACTTTGGTTCAGTTGACAGGTTTCAACATAAATCAAACCTATGGGATGGTCCAATGCAGAATTTGAACTCATAAAGTGGATAAAACAAAGGTGCCTGAGATTCCACCAAGGTTTATGTGTGGATCTAAACACCACGTATTCTTACATTTCTTTGCCAAACATGACTTTATCTGCCCCAAAGCATACTCACCCATCCCATCAGCAGTTATCCAGCTTTAAAAACTGAAAGAAGCAAAGCACCAGTTTAAAGTTAGAAAAAACGTCTCAGTTAAGTCTGGGAATATTACACTCCAGTGTTCAGGTCTTTGAATGATCCACCGCCTCCTGGCGTCATTTTCCCAGAATCATCCTAGAGGGAGAAAATCTTCGGGATATTTCCTCAGCCTCACATCTTGAGGAAACATTCCTTGGCATTGCTCCAAACCTGGATTCCCTGCAGTTAGGGAGCAGAAACAAAATCATCCAGTAAACTTGAGTGCCAGTTTTCCTTTCAACCTTAGCTAGCTGATGTGCGACGTACCTTCTTGCACATGCTGATCTGCATGACAGCGTAGTTGATGAGAGCTTCCCGTAGGTCTTTGTCTTTCTGCTCCTTGAAGCGCTGGATATCCACCCAGGCCTTTTCCACGTGCTCTCTGCAGTCAAAGATATATCATCTTTAAATCCGCGTCGATCTCGAAACATTTCCAACTGCTTTTACCCAAAACCTTCCCACACCAGGCAGCTTTCAACACTCACGCGCGCTCAATCGTTTTCTCCTTGACAGTCTCTTCACCCTCTGCTATCAGATCCTCCAGCAGCTTCAGCCTGGCCTCCCTCTGCTCAGGTGCTTCTTGTCCAAAAAGCTTGTTGGTCATGCCTTTGAAGGAGAATGTCCGCACGATCTGAGGAGGTGAAGGGGAGAAGGGACAACACTGAAAATTGCAGGTGTCTCCTAAAACTAGATCCTCCTCAAACTCGGAATCTTTAACATTTTAATCTTTGCTCAAGTGCAACTGAAGAGCGTCAGTATTTTCATGGATCAGGTTTCTGGCATGCAGTTTCCTATAAGCACGTCTTATCCTGCAGCTGATGGGTGTTCAGTTACTTGGAATGACAAGTTTCTATCAGAATGAATGTGTAAAAAGCAGAGATGGATGCTCAAAGCACAGTGACAAAGCTTTGGCTCTGTCCTCTACTGGGGAAATTATGGTTCAGCAAACTGGGAACCTACTGGGAGTCCACAGCTTCAGACTGGTCTGCTTGGATTTACCCAGGTATACAAACTCAGCGATAAACCTGAAGTTTCCAAGCTCTGCGCTTGGTCCAAAAGTTAAAGACATAACACAGTCCCAAAAGCTCACCATCTTGTTCTGCCTTTAATTCACAGATAGGTAAATCACACATCTGCAATGTGAAGGATTCCATATATGTTTCCTATGTAGCCGTGTGTAAGTGTTAACAGGCAAGGAAAAGGAATACATGTAGAACATGAGCAGTGTACCCCTGTAGCCAGCTCTTCACGCTGCTGCTTCTTCGAGATGAGATCCTGCGAGGCCATCTCCAGCTCAAACTGGGTCAGCTCATGTTTCCTGCACACTGCCCTGCCAGAGCGAAATACACAAGAATGCATCATGAACTACATGCTGCATGTTCAAACAGGAGCCTTTGGCATTGTAGAGGAACGAAAAAGAGGAGAGATACATAGACATATGTGACACATGCTACATCTGACTCTGAGATGCTCTTCAGCATCATGGAGAATCCATCACCACAGCCTACGCAGTAAAAGGCTCATTGGCCCACAGAGGAGAGCCTTTTTACCTGCGGTAGAGCTGGGCGATATATGTTTTTTTTCATTTCAGGCGATAACGATATCTATCACGATATCAGCCAAATAACTATATTTGTAAGATTTAAATGTGCCGTTGCTCACAAGTAAAATGTGAAATAATCAGCAGCTTGTTTTGATTTAAATATTTATTTCCCATAATAAGTTCAACAGGGTAGATGTACTTAAGGAACATGAGACTTTTTCAGATAAATAAAGGCAAATATTGCAAACTACACAAAAGGCAGCCGCTAAAGCGTTTAAGTTTCAAAATAGAACAAACGAAACAGACTAAATTGTCAATTCCACTTAGAAACAAAATATTAATTCTAAAAATAAATCTTAGTTTGTTTTACAGAAGAACAGACAAAACTGACTAACTTTTGTCAACATTAAATAAACTGAGAACTAAAAGGAAATTCTCGATCTCTCCTTGTTGTATAGCTGAGCTTTTCAAACAGTTTTAACAGTTACTTTAGTCTGACAAAAGCCGAATGACGAATCAGCGCTTCCAGTCAGAGACTGAGCTGCACCGCTTTATTGTATTTCCAGACTTGCTTTCGGCACATTTACAGTGCAGCTACTCTGTTTTTGTCAGACTTGAAATAGCCGAAATACCTTCACACTACGGGACTTCTTTGGCTCTTCCGTTCGACAATCTCTCCGGCGTTGGAACCATCATCTGTTTTCTCTTCGGTAACCTTCGGTCACGCTCGGTTGATGTTTCTAGTCGGCGCACTCATTTCCTCCGTTACCCGGGTGGCACGGCGGCTGGCTGCTTCCCAAACAAATACACATGTGCGGCTTGGCACTTGTGCTGTACGTAACAAGTCACCTGACGTGACGCTGCGGCTGTGATTGGTTCGGCTCTGCGCTACTTAATTTGGATTGGCTGTTCTTTTTTTTTTTTAAGAGGACAAGAGTGGCGAGGTCTATCGCGACAGTTTAATTTTTCTGTCGAGAAAAAGTTATTTCGCAACACATATCGTTATCGTTCTATCGCCCAGCTCCAACCTGTGGCTATTAGACTGTAAGACTCTGATTTTAAAACTCTACACGTGCACATCAACATGTTAGAATAGCATATATATAAAACATATCATTGTTTTGGCAGCACTCACTGGATTGACCGATCTTCAGAACAATAGGAAAGTAGCTGCCATCACCAGTGTGTGACTGTGTGTGTGAATGGGTGGATGACTGGTTGTGTAAAGCGCTTTGGGGTCCTTAGGGACTAGTAAAGCGCTATATAAATACAGGCCATTTACCATTTAAAGTCCAAGGAACTGAGTAAAAATCTAAGAAAGTAGGAAGGTTCCTCAACAACTGCTTATTCCAACATTGTCAGTTCAAAGATCTTCAAACCTGACTGAAATGTCCCGCTGCCCATGTGGACATGCCAGATGCCTCGTGGAGAAATGTTCTCTGGTTAAACAAGACAAAGACTGAGCTATTTGGCCACAATGACAGGAGGGATGTTTGGAGGAGCAAAGGTGAGGCTTTCAGACCTAAAACACTGGCAGCTGTAAAGAGCAGCGGTGTTAGCATCGTGCTGTGGAGCTGTGGTACTGGTACAAAGTAGACGGAATAACGAAGAAGGAACACCTTAGATTCTTCAACTTTATTACAGATCAACAGCTAAATCATTGCAACTTGTGCACAACTGGATACTCCAACAATGATTCCTAACAAATACTGAAACTGGCTTTGGAATGGGTAAAACAGGCTAACACGGAGCAGCTGCTGGAAAATCGCTCGGTGTCGCAGTTTGGTCTTACCTCAGAGCTTCGGCATAGAAAAGATATTCTTTCAGCTGGTCTGCATAGTGTTCCTCCTCCTCTAGGATGTCATCTATTGAAGCAGCATATCTGCAACCATGTGACAAAACACAAGATCTCACTTCAGCAGAAACACAGCTGGTGGTAACATCTGTAGCACTATGTGGTAAATCTATGTCAGGGAAACGTACGCATCCATATGATGACCCGCACTTTGCAGTCCATCTCCCATCTCTTTTTCAATGGCACTCCACTCACTGCAGTGAAGACATGGATGTGCACACATAAGTATAAACAGTACGCCACCCAGTGCAACATCTGACAACACAGTATCTTAAAAATGACGTTTTCTTTCCTTTTACTTAACACAAAACGGCACGTGAGCAGGGTTAGAAGAGTCTGTTACTCTGTTACTAGATACATCGTTAGAGCCATTCATCTCTACACTGCAAACCGGCCCACACTATGTGTGACAGCGCAACAAAACCACGCTATCATCCAAAAACGCCTCTGCCACTCGGCTTCACACAGGAACAAAGAAGACAAAAACATACATAATGTGAACATGCATTCTACATATACTCAAGTAAACATTGGCAGTAGATTGTTTAGTTAAAACCCCAAATTGGCTCCAGTTTGAGGATATAAGGACAGATGGTGCAGCTTGTGAAGCTAAAACTCAGGATTTGTATTAAAACCAACTGAGAGAATGAGAAATTAGGCAATGAAACTTGAACAAATTAACGATCAGTACATCAGTACATCAGCCTTGCAGACGCATAATAAACTTGTCAAACCTGAAGACTCGTCCATAGTTTCCATGAACTTTAAAAACACCGTACAGTCGGTCAGCAACCCTCTACAAGAGACACACAGAAGGATGTTTGTTAACCTTAATGTTCCTGAGGTTAAGGACGAACTTTCACTGTTATTTTTGAAGTTCAGTATAAGTGACTCATTGATTTTTAAGCAGCTGTAATCACAAGTTCACCTCATCATGTCTGAGGCTGGATGATGAAGATGTCACTGTTGTGTTTAGAACTGGCTTCAGATATTTCCAAGGGGCAAAAGATTCAGTGTGTGTGTGTGTGTGTGTGTGTGTGTGTGTGTGTGTGTGTGTGTGTGTGTGTGAGACAGGCAAAAGTGAGACTTACTGCTCGTGCTCGGAGCAGCTGAGATGTGTGAGACTGCAGCTCATCGCTGTAATGCTTCATCTCCATGAAGCATCTGAGTGATAAAAGAAGAGAGACACATTTACACAAGATTCATATTTTTATTTCGTTTGATCAGCTCCTTACGAAGAACAACATCGATGCAAATGACCACCAAGTGCCTAAAGGTCCTTCCGCACACAAAGTGGCGTGCACTGTGGGAACTGCTAGGTTGCACAAACATCCTAAAACGTATCTTGCAGCTGATGATCGGCCTGCACTACGTCGTGGTTTGAAGTCGCTCATGGTCTTGACATGCATCACATGCACACTGCTGTCATCCTGCATTTCTATTGCTCATGCGAGAGTATGTCATACCCTGCCGTTCGCTCCCTGGCCAGTGGACACTGTGCTTTGCTCAATGCAATGGGAAACAATTTTTGCGTTGCATTAGTCATAAAAATGAATGTTATTGTTTTGTATGTGAAAATCCCTTATTGGTTACTTAAAAATATCTCAGAAATCATCAAAGACTGGGCTTAAACATGCAGGAAGGTCCAAACTAGTGTGTGTCTGTGCACACCCACAGACACACACTAGTTTGCGTATCTGTGGACATTTAGTTTAGGCTTCTGGCTGAGTGGTGGCAGAGTCTGTCTTATTTCTGTGTTGATGCTTTAAATTAAATGTTTTTACAAAAAGAAAATAAGTCTCTTATTAAAACAGCAACTTACTTATCTGGATTCCTCACTCTGAAGGTGGCACTGAGAGCCCTGAGCCTGGAATCAGCCTGCAAAAGGAGTTCCAGGAGATATTTACACTTACTGAACACTGAGAATATCTGCACAACTGTTAGTACGAGTTCAGCAACAGATGCTCGCAAATGTCCAGTACCTTTGCCTGAAATCCTGTCTCGTACACCGCTTCTTTCCAGCCATGCTCCTGACACACACACACACACACACACACACACACACACACACACACACACACACACACATACACACACACATACACACACACACACACACACACACAGTTACACTTCAGGAGTTCATCTATAAAAGATCAGCTGAATTTGCCCAGATGCCGCACCATGTACCTCAGTGAGGAAGTAGCAGAGGATCTTGTCATTGCAGAGGACTGGATGAGAAGCCACACGAAGAAGAAAGTTCTCGAGTCCAACCCTGCGTCGCTCCACAAAGTCAGGGTCCATGTTGTCTGCAGACAGCTTGTGCCACACAAACTCTGCCTGTATACATGAAGACCAACCATTTTCACTCGACCTATTCACACATGCATTTGTTTTTGACACTAGGCTTCTGTTTACATATATAAAGAAACCCCCCTTATCTAAAGGATCACTCCATTCAAGTTGTAGCTCAGGCGGTAGAGCAGGTCCCCTACTGATCCAAAGGTTCGTGGTTCAATCCCTGCTCCTCCAGTCTTGGGCAAGATACTAACCAAGTTGCTCTCTGATGCATCCATCAGAGTGTGAATGTGGTTAAACCGCACTCAGTTTAGAGTCAGTGCTTGTGAGAATGGGTGTGACTGGGTGAATGTGGCATGTTGTATACAGCGCTTTGAGTACTCCGGGACAGTAGAAAATGGCTGTATAAGAATCAGTGCATTTACCATTCCATCCAAGTCAAGCACGTTAGCATTAGTTAACATTAACAAGCAAGAATGAAATATTCTGGTGAGACATGCTTCATTAAATAAATTAGCACTAGCTACATCTAACTAATGCAGCTAGTGCTAATTCAGTAGCAGTTAGCTAGCTACTCTTAGCTTGTTTGACTGCTAACGTTATCGCTAGAAAAATCCTCTTTGATGCCACGTCACTGTTTGCTTTTCTGTCCTACTGTGGAATCTGCTTTGGAGTGTGGGTTGTGCTATTAAGTGGATGCTAGTCATTAGTGACATTAGTGATTAATGAGCAGGGCCAAGGCGGTCTGGAGGAAACATCACATCCTTCACAAAGAAATTACTCTACAACTTAATGTTGCATTTTGACCCATTTTAAAATTCAGCAATAAAAAGATTAATACATGACAAATCATTATATGTCAGTGTTAATGTTAGCGCCATTTATAGTTATTACATGTTTTATTTTGAAAAGCCTGAAAAGGATATGGTGCTTTTGTTGTGAAAGGTTTGTGAGAAATAAAGTAAGCGAATGGCGGAGCGACACGATGGTTTTACCGTCGTTGTTGCACAAACCGACGCGTAAAACAGCCTCTTGTCCATCCAGACTCTTATTTTAGATATAAGAGAAATAGAGAACTCCAAGAAGAAACAAAGATAGCCACTACATTAAGTAAAACCATCATGCTCCCGAGCAAGACGACTGCATCGCTATGAGATCGTGCAAAGTTTGATACAGCAAGTCAGTTAAGTGCACAGAGCTGTATGCATGAAGAATCTAAGAAAAGAAGAAATAAGCTTTCATGGATAAAGTTTTGGACTATGATATGCTGCTAAGCTACAAGTCGTGTTAAAACTGAACAATTGCGATTCTCAACTTCTTACAAATAAGTCAGTGACAGTGTTTTTGGTCTTAAGAAGATGACACTAACTACGAAAGCCTCAGCTTTGTGTCATAGACCATTTTGTTTCATGAACACTTGTTGAATAAGAAGTTGTGTAAAAGGGGCAGAGATGGCAGATAAAGACCCGCAAGGTTGCAGGCCCAGGGCACAGAGCTGCAGTAGCGGGACTGGCCACAAGAGGGCGCAAAAGTACACCGAAAGAGGTTTGGAAGAACAGCTCGGCAGGCACATAAACGCAAGAAGGTCCAAGCTGTCACAATTAACTTCAAAAATGAATAAAATTAGTGGACTGATGAAAGAGAATGAAAGCCTTGACATTGTTGATGAACATTTAAGTAACTTTTCAAAGCTGCATGAAGAATTCTTACGGGCAAATGATGATGTACTGTCACTGTTGCCAGAAGATGAAAGGAATGTGGACCAGATGCTCTGGTTCAATCCAAAAAAGGAGCAGTTCAGTGCGTTTATGACTGAAGTTGAGAAATGGATCATCGTAACAAGACATCAGCATCACGACGACGTGAGCCCAGATGACAGCGTGTCAGTGACTGCTAGACTAACTGCAAAGAAATCAGGTACCAGCGTTGGAAGAAGCTCAGTCAGTAGCCGCTCATCAAGATCGTCCAGAGCTTCTTCGGTATCATCTGTACGGCAGAAAGAAGAAGCAGAGCGCGCTGCTCTGCTCGCACGAGCCGCATCCTTGAAACAGAGACAAGCCTTGGACATTGAAGAATGTAAGTTAAAAGCAAGAAGAGAACAGCTTGAGATCGAGACAGCTATTGCTGCTTCTACAGCCAAAATAAAAGTGTTAGAGGACTGTGAATATGACAGCTGTAAAAATGATGTGGAACAGTGTGAATCGGCTGTTAAGCACTTCAGCTTCCAAGAGCCAAAGGTACAAGGTGAACATGATGGGCATTCAAAGGTAAACAGTCACAGTGTAAAACAAGAAGATGACTTGCACCAAACTGATGCCAGTGTTATTCCAATGAATCTATGTGAAGTCATGTTGAAACAAAATGATATCACTGAGATGTTAGTCAAACAACATAGACTGTCACATTTGCCTCAAAGAGACATTCCCATTTTTAGTGGTGATCCACTTGAGTTCATACCATTTACAAGAGCCTTTGACCATACAATTCATGACAAAACTGACAGTGACAGTGACAGGTTATATTACCTTGAACAGTTCACCAGAGGTGAGCCCAGAGATTTGGTAAGAAGTTGTCAGCACATGAATCCTCAACAAGGCTACAGTGAGGCAAGGAAGTTGCTGTTTTGTCATTATGGTAATGAACTGAAAATTGCAACTGCCTACATGAACAGAGCATTCAATTGGCCACAAATCAAAACAGATGATGCAAAGGCTCTTCATAGCTATTCACTGTTTCTCACTGGTTGTAACAATGCAATGCAAGACATCAGTCAACTGCAAGAGATGGAGATCCCCACGAACCTCAGAGTTATTGTCTCTAAACTGCCATACAAAATGAGAGAAATGTGGAGAGTCTCTGCTTTTGACATTCAAGAAACAAGTGGAAGGAGAGCAAAGTTCTCAGATCTGGTTAGATTCATAAACAGACAAGCAAAAATAGCTGCAGATCCTTTGTATGGTGACATTAAGGATGCTGAAGACAAAGCAAAGTCATCTGCAAATGTGAGAATGACTAGATCATCCAGGCAAAGGGGAAGCACATTTGCTACAAGTGTAACACAAGCTGCAAATGAAAGGTCACCTGAAATTAACAAAAGTGCTTCTTGTCACACTAGCAATGCCTTCCAGAAACCATGCATATACTGTGAAAAACTCCATACACTGGCAGAATGTCAAAAGGTCAGAAACCAGCCTTACAAAGAAAGACTAGAGTTCCTTAAAGCAAAGGGTCTGTGCTTTGCATGTCTGACACAAGGTCATCTGAGTAAGGACTGTAAGAAAAGATCATTGTGTGAGTACTGCTCTAAGAGACATCCAAGTATGCTTCATTGGACAAAGGAGGAGGACAGTAAGGCAGACGATTGCATCCAGAGAAATGTCTCAGACATTCCCACAACAAGTGATGAAACACACACTTCAGGCAGAATTTGTGGAGCCACGGGGGCCGGAAAAGGCATTCATGTGTTATCGATCGTTCCTGTGTGGGTTAAGTTGAAGAAAGGCAATAAGTTGATTGAGACTTATGCATTCATGGACAATGGGAGCCAAGCCACGTTTTGTTCAGAAAAACTGATGAGACAACTGGGTGTAGAAGGTAAGAAGACAAAATTCATGCTTCGCACAATGGGACAAGAAAAGATGGTGACAAGTTACCACCTGTCAGGATTAGAAGTGTGTGGTTTAAATGAGAACACCTATATAGATCTTCCTGACATTTACACTCATGCAGACATTCCAGTGTCTAGAGAGAACATCCCTACACAGGATGATTTAAAAAGGTGGCCACATCTTCGGCAAATCAAGTTCCCACATTCAGACGCAGACATTGGACTTTTGATAGGATGTGATGTGCACAAGGCTATGGAACCATGGGAGATTATTCATAGTAACGATAACGGTCCATATGCTGTTCGAACAGTCCTGGGTTGGGTTATCAATGGCCCTCTCAAGAGAGATTCTTGCTCTACTCCTTCTGACAGAGAGCTGAGTGTTTCAGTAAATCGCATCTCTATCACTAATGTTGAGAATCTTTTGATGCAACAGCTCAACTATGATTTTCCAGAGAAAGCTTCTGAGGAAAAACAGGAAATGTCACGAGAAGACATCATGTTTATGGATTCTGTCAATGGCACAGCTGAAAGGATTAATGGTCATTATCGCATAGGTCTTCCTTTGAGAAACAAAGCTGTCAAAATGCCAAACAACCGCAGTGCAGTAATGCAGAGGGCAGAGAATCTGAAAAGAAAATTAATCAGAAACACAGAGTTTCACGAGGAGTATCAGAGCTTCATGTTTGACTTGCTGAATAAAGGCTATGCAGTTCAGGTACCAAACACAAAGACTACCCCTGAAAATGAGAGAGTTTGGTACATACCACACCATGGGGTGTACCACCCTCAGAAAAGAAAACTCCGTGTAGTTTTTGACTGTGCAGCATCCTTTCAAGGGAAATCACTGAACGAAGAACTCTTGCAAGGGCCAGACCTAACGAACACACTGATTGGGGTACTAACAAGGTTTAGGTGGGATCACATTGCCTTGATGTCAGACATAGAAGCTATGTATCACCAGGTGCGAGTACCTCCAGAGGACAGTGATCTTTTGCGTTTTCTCTGGTGGCCAAATGGGAACTTGAATGAACCTCTGCAAGAATACAAAATGATGGTGCACTTGTTTGGGGCAACATCCTCCCCAAGCTGTGCAAACTATGCACTAAAAAAGGCAGCAGAAGATGCTAAAGAAAAAATGCCACTAGCAGCAGTTAATGCTGTTCTGAACAACTTTTATGTAGATGATTGTCTTCTGTCAGTTTCAGATGAAACAGAGGCATGTACTATGGTCAGGGACCTGACTGCATTGTGTGAGAGTGGAGGATTTCACTTAACAAAGTGGATGAGCAACAGCAGAGTTGTCCTTGCTTCCATTCCTGAAAAGGAAAGAGCAAAAGAGATGAAAGATTTGGATTTGAGACATGATGCACTACCAGAGGAAAGAGTCCTAGGAGTGAACTGGTGCACAGAGACAGATGTATTCAAGATCAGGATAACTGAAAAACCTGTGCCAAAGACTAGGCGAGGCATCCTCTCATTTGTAAGTGCAATATATGACCCATTGGGTTTTTTGTCTCCTGTCATTCTGACAGCAAAAATCATCCTGCGAGAGCTATGTGGCAGGAAGATTTCATGGGATGAGGAAATCCCAGCTGAACTGGCTCAAAGGTCACAAGTTTGGCATTCAGAGCTTTCAAAACTTCATGGCTTTACCGTCAACAGGTGTTTGAAACCTGCTGGATTTGGAGTGGTCATATCTACACAATTGCACCACTTCGCTGATGCCAGTGAGAGAGGTTACGGAGTCGTTACTTACCTCCGTATCACAAACCAGAAAAGAGAAACTCACTGCTCATTCATTATGGGCAAGTCCAGAGTGTCTCCTCTGAAGCAGATAACAATTCCACGTCTGGAGTTGACAGCAGCTGCAGTTGCTGTAAAAATGGACAAGCTCATGAGAAAGGAGCTGCAAATGCCACAAGAAGAATCTGTGTTTTGGTCTGACAGTAGCACTGTTTTGAAGTACATTTCCAGCGAGAACATCAGATTTAAGACATTTGTAGCAAATAGAGTGTCACTTATTAGAGACAACACAAAACCAAGTCAGTGGATGTATGTAAACTCTGAATTAAACCCTGCTGACCACGCTTCAAGAGGAATGAACACAGAGACATTCATGAAGTGTTCAAACTGGATTGCTGGGCCAGAGTTTTTGACAAAAGATAAGAAAAACTGGCCAATTCCACCGGACATTAAAGAAATACCAAAAAATGATGTCGAAGTCAAAGAGGTGATGAGTGTGGATGTTACAAAATTACATGAAAATCCAGTGAACAAACTGATCTCTCACTATTCAGACTGGTACCGTCTAAAAAAGGCAGTTTCCTGGATACTTACATTCAAGCAGCTGCTTGGCAGGTTAAGTGCGCATCGGAAGCTTCTCATGTCACAAGCAAGTGGCTGTGACAGCACTAAAAGGAAATTTGAAAAGGTTGCAGGTCAAATGCAGCAGTTCAAAACATGTATTAAGGGATCTTCACTTACCACTGCAGATGTTGCAAAGGGAGAAACTGAGATTGTTAAGTTTTGTCAAAATCAAAGCTTCGCAGAAGAAATTGCAAGTCTTCAAAAAGGTGACAAGCTTAAAAGGAGCAGTCACATTGTGAAGCTGGATCCTTTTGTCCAGGATGGAGTTTTAAGGGTTGGCGGTAGGTTGCATGAGTCTGCACTACCAGCCGATGTTAAGCATCAAGTGATTCTCCCTAAAGGTCATCATGTTTCTACTTTGATTCTGAGACACATTCACCAAGAAACAGGCCATGGAGGAAGGAATTACATATTATCCAGGCTGAGAGAAAGATTCTGGATTCCACAGGCAGATTCAGCAATAAGAAAGATCCTGTCAAAGTGTGTAACATGTAGAAGGACATCTGCGAAACCTGGTGAACAAAGAATGGCAAACTTGCCACAAGATCGCCTGATTCCTGACAAACCTCCATTCACAAATGTGGGCGTAGACTATTTTGGACCTTTTGAGGTCAAGCATGGGCGCAGCAGAGTTAAGCGATATGGTGTATTGTTTACATGTCTTGCTGTTAGAGCAATACACATAGAAGTTGCCCACTCACTTGAGACTGATTCTTGCATAAATGCATTCAGGAGGTTTATTGCAAGACGAGGTCAAGTGTCTGTCATGAGATCAGACAATGGCACTAACCTTGTGGGTGCAGAAAGGGAAATGCGTGAAGCAATCAAGGGATGGAATCATTCAAAAATCTCAGAAATGCTCATGCAAAAGGGCATCACCTGGATATTTAACCCCCCAGCAGGGTCACATTTTGGAGGAATCTGGGAGAGACAAATTCGCTCAGTTAGAAGAATTCTTAACCAGATCCTAAAGCAGCAACCTCTGGATGATGAATGCTTGCGGACATTGCTATGTGAAGTTGAAGCAATTGTCAACGGCAGGCCAATAACAAGAGCGTCTAATGACCCCAATGATTTAGACGCACTTACACCTAATCATCTACTTCTTCTTAAAGGGCAGCCAGTACTGCCACCTGGATTGTTTCAAAGAGAGGACTTGTATGCAAAAAAAAGGTGGAGACAGGTGCAGTACCTGTCAGACATTTTTTGGAAGCGTTGGACTAAAGAGTATTTGCCGCTTTTACAAGAAAGACAGAAGTGGTTAGTGACTAGGAGAAATCTGAGACCAGGAGATGTTGTTCTCATAGTTGATGACAGTGCACCAAGAAGTTCCTGGTTAATGGGAAAGGTTGAGAGAACAGTTCCAGACTCACATGGACTTGTCAGACGTGTGTTTGTCAAAACCAAAACTAGCGTTTTGGAGAGGCCTATCGACAAGTTATGTTTGTTGCTTGAAATGGAGGCAACAGTTTGAATATCAGCCTCATGTGTAACAGATATATGTTCAACACATATGACTTATGTTTCATATAATGTTTGGTTAAGCCAGTTAGATTATGAGTGTTGATATTAAATGACGCTCTATTGTGTTAATATGTAATTGTTATGCCTTAGCAGTAACAATTAGGGGCCGGAATGTTAGCGCCATTTATAGTTATTACATGTTTTATTTTGAAAAGCCTGAAAAGGATATGGTGCTTTTGTTGTGAAAGGTTTGTGAGAAATAAAGTAAGCGAATGGCGGAGCGACACGATGGTTTTACCGTCGTTGTTGCACAAACCGACGCGTAAAACAGCCTCTTGTCCATCCAGACTCTTATTTTAGATATAAGAGAAATAGAGAACTCCAAGAAGAAACAAAGATAGCCACTACAGTTATGATGGTATTAATCATGTGTCATGCATTGTATGAGTAATGACAAAGATTTTCAGCTCAATATTGACTAAGCCTTCAATTGCCAGAGTTAACTGGAAGTGCTTACACTTGTGTTGTCATATTAGATTATATATTTCTTAAAAGACACTTAACAAAGTCACACTGGACTCACCCTCTTCTCAGGCAGAGGAGGTACCACAATGTACGGATAGGTAACTATCAGGTAGTTCCGCAGCAGTTCAAACTCACTGTACCTCCTCCACAGGCAGTCAGGGGCTGGGTTATGGCCTTCAGCGACTGCATCCATTGGCCTTTAAAGAATGGACCACAGTAGAATTTTGTTCTGTTTTTGCTGAGCCAATAGATGCAATTCATGCAACATCACAAGAGGAATTACAGATAAAATATATACAGTGTGAAAACCTCACAGCTTAACCCACAGAACTTCCTTTCATACCAAAGAGGCAAACAGCATGCTGTGCTCACCTTGTTTCGATCAGGTACACAGTGAACGTCTCCTGCATGCTCACTGCATTTTTGCCGCTCCTCTTCTCGGCCTCAGCTACGCAGATCTCCATCCTGCGCATGAGGGTCGAGCCCTCTTCCACCATCTGAGTCGACACAACAAAAGAACACATGATTTGGCCCTGACACTTAAACCAAGAAACACAGAAGTCAGTGAGAAAAGCTGAGGTAACATTAGTCAGCGAAACAACAAAGCCTCAGACGGGTATGGTGTTTTATCCTTCAACACTTGATGTTCTTTACAATGACAAATATGAATGAGTTGATACCACTAAAATCTTTTGGTGTAAATTTAATTACGAAGAGTTGGTAGGAGCAGGAACCAAAAGCAAAGAGGAAGTGAGAGCTGGAGTTTTATTTTTTACACAGATATTGTCACATGTTCTGAATATGCATGACGTGCACCCCACCTATGCCAGCTGGGTTATGCTCCAGCCCTGAATTGGATAATTAATGAAGAAAATGGATGGATGACGGAGTGTATCCCTGACACAGGTAGACAAATTGATTCCATTAAGTTCCTTAAATGAAAGACAAAAACGTTTTAAACAGACTCCGTGACTCTCACATAGTAATTCGTGTTTGTTGACTCGTAGGGTGAACAACTACTCTGACTGCGCTGCATCCCAGGAACATGCACAACTCCAACCTTGTGTTTTCCTTCAGCTGTCTCTAAAACATGCGCAGCTCGATCATCCATCAGCTCCATGCTCCTCCCTACGCTAACAGCTGTTTATATGACGCACGCGATCCGCTTTTATAGCCAAATTAACATGGTAATATCCGCAAAATGAGTTAAACGCAAAAACATTACTGAGCACAGTGATATGCTGACGTGTATGGTCCTGCATGTGCTAGACTGTATGTAAGGAGCCTCTGCCCTGAGCTTTAGGTCAACGCTAAATGCCATGTAGCGTTGAATAACGCGCAATGACAAATAAAAACGAAACAAATGAGCAGGTCAACCGGGATAAAGAGAAGCTACGGTCTCACAGTGTTGTTCAAGCTGCCATCCGCTCCCGTTTGGTCTGAATCATCGTCAGTCCCCAGCGACTCTTCCCTTCCATCATCCGCCATCACCTTTCTCTCCGTGATGTTGATGTTGATCACGGCGCATGCGCAACACGTCCCTTCATCCTCGAACTCCCCCGTCCCGTGGTCGTTAGAGCCGTGCCAAGCAAAACGGGTATTTTCTGAGATTACACAGTCACATATTGATGGAAATACGAAATGTGTGTTCAGCCAGCGAATCGCGATTTTAAGGAAACACCAAGCTACAAGCTAGTTTTCATCTACATGAGTGGTGCTCAGGGAGAAGCAGGGGTGTGTCTGGAGTGAGAACTAGGGTGCCACTGACCCCTCCCACCATCACCACCAAACCTTAAATTAACACTTTGCAAAAGTGTTCTTGGGCCCTTTATGCCACTCCATTTCAAAAGTCCTGTAAACAGCCCTGGATACCTCCTGGATGTTTAGTAACATTAACAAAACTACTGACACAGCAGGGAAAATCAGCTGTGATACAATACTGACTCTGGAAACAAATGAATAATTTACATGGGAAGGGGTCTATAATTTGAGGAAAATGTGGAATCATTACTCAATGAATCAACTGGTTGGGAGTCTGAAGTTTGATTTAATGAATAGTGGAGGTTCTACGTTCCATTTTTATAATATAAGGGTGAAATCTTCTGACAAGAATTCGTGGAGGTCCTGAGAACTGAGACTTGGTGGACTCCTGGACTTATCCAGGGAGTTCCAAAAGGTTGATTCTGTTCATCTGGACGTAGCGTTTTCAGTGGGAAAAACATTGACTGAAGTATACACTTGGATGATTGACCAAACGTTCCTCCCACTGAAAACATCCAGATGAACAGAATCAACCTTTCTGGATTCACCTGGATGATTGAGCATGCATCAAGATATCCAGGGAGTTGCCTTATTACAAACTATTCCTTCCTGTATGTGTAACAGCTGACATGTAAGAAAACATTTCTGTCAGATCTTTAGTTGTTTGCGTGTTAATAAACATACTATCATTTTGCATGAATTCATGCATCACTCTGGGGTTGTCTGCAGTGCATGAAACTGAATTATAATTATTCATTGGGGCTACTAACTCACATGCAGATAGGAATCCAATGCAATGTATTTTATAGTAGCCTAAGAATTGAATCCGTGTCTGCACATGGTAATCAACTGGCTGTCAAATAAAACAAAGAAGTTACAGTCCAACAATAGTTTTCCATTTTCACACGTGCTCTAAATAAAGCATTTGGGCCACATTTGGGCCACGTGGGAGGAGTTGCAAGGCAAGAGGTCTGTGTGTTTCCTGTGTACATACATTTATGGTAAAGGAAAAGGCTGCACAGATTAAAATAAGGTAATCAGAGTACAATACAACATGAACTATTTTTATTGTTTCCATTAGAGTCAGATATTAATCAGATTTGCTTTAGCGCATGTCATGTCACAAAGACAAACTTTGCCTTAATAATATTAGAAAACAAAAAATAAAAATAGTCAACAAACTCAGGAACATCAAGAAGTATTCTAAATCAAATAGGGCCTGGAGCTGAAAGGTGTTCTTCACCTGGAGAAAGAGGAGAGCAGGTTTTTTCATGCGCTGCATGAAGAATGAGGAGGTTTGTTTCAAAACTATATCAGCCATCCAGTCAAAATCACTGCACTTGTGCAGGAACTCTCCGTGTTTGACTTTATATATAGAACGTGCATATTTTTGTTGTTTTGTGATCATATTTTAGTCACACTTGCAGGTGTCTGCTCTACCATACACACTTGAATTATGGACTGCTCCTGAGATTGTAATCCTTCTGGGACTTTCTCCCGTTGTTGCGGATGACTTCTGAAGTTCTCTTGTGTCAGGATGAATCTTTGTGTTTCACAGCCTCATGTGCAAATGTGGCTGAGACCACATGTGGCTTTATGTTGTATAAAGTGCTTTGAGTACTCCAGGAGAGTAGAAAAGTGCCATATAAGAATCAGTCCATTTACCATTTACAGCAATGGAATCAATTGTTTAATCTTGAAATATCACAGTGCCTTAACACAAATTACATTTGCGGGAAACAAAACATTTCAATATTTCAAGGTCTGACCATGTAAATACCAGCAAATCTCTGGGAAATAGCACATTGAGTTGATATTTTATACTTAAAAGAAGGGAATTAAAACAAGCCTGTCTTCAAAGGTCATTGCACTGTTATCTTTTAATTTTGAACTTAATAATATAACAAATAAAAATTGTGACTGTGACATGTGCAAAAGTTTGGTCACCTTACAGAGGAAGAAGCTCAATAACCACATCTGATGGCGGTTATTGAGCTTCAGTGTTGGAACCATTAGCAAAGGTCTGCCGCTGGCTTTATGGCTCAAAATGATTTGAAAGTGAATAACATGACTTGTGCTGTTTGGTAGATACATCTCAATATTTAACATTACTTTTCCATTTCAAGTCAGTCACCCTGAAAGTTATACTTACAGTGAGCTGCAACTTAGATATAAAAGCCATTATTGTATGGCGGGCTTCAGGCAGCCGACTGTTACTTATTTAACACTGAATTATATGTTATGGGAGAGTTATTATCGCCTACAGAAGACAGTTTAATGGCATGTCTGAATACTGTGCCTGTGCAATGTCTAAAGTGTTAAAAGTTTGTAAAGTTTTGTGGTGTACTGGACCATGTCTTCATCCATGCTAAAACTGTGCGTTTGTCCTATAAAAATGGAACGTATTGGCTCCAGCACGGTACTGTGTCGGTGCTACAGAGCACTTTGCAGATGCAAACAACTTGACATTGCTGCTATAGTTTAAAAACATACATGTACTGTTTAATAACTGGAACATGGGCCACTCTTGTTTGTGGTTCTGTTGGTCCTTTTGCTGGAATTACAGAGTTCATAGTGCACAAAGAAATTCTTTGTACTGCAGATTAAGGCTGTGGTCATTCCCTTTTCAGTTTACGCTTCCTTTCAGCCAATCAGCATTCAGCCTATGCACTGCATTATTGGCCAGAAGCAATGGGCTGATGTGACTTGTACTACTGATTGCATTCCCCTTTGCCTAGCTGGCCCAGGACCAGAACCAGCCTTTAACCTGAAAATGTCAGCTTCAGTGCATTTTCTCTAGCAGAAACATTTCAGGTTTCAGTGGCCGACTAGTAATTTGGGCATGGGTCATTACTACTGCACAAAACAGCTTTGGCTGCCTTCTTCTCTCCCTTGAACATATCTACAGACACCGCTGCCAAAACAGAACCACTAACATTCTCAGACACTCATCACATCCAGGTCATCATCAGCTTAGAAGAGTCGCCAAATAATAGGCAACCAGTCTCAGGAACAGCTTTTTACCCCAGACCCATCATCACACATAACTCTGCCCAATCATGTGAAATAGCCTCTCCTTATGCAGTAGAGATTTACTAATACAAGACAGCTGCAATGACGAAGAGTTAAAAGTTCCAATTAAGTGAACAACTTGGTTTTACTCAAAAATCCTGGAAAGGTCACCTGGATTAATGCTAAGGATTGTTGCACCAAGATTTGTAATATTAGAGCCTTTATATATAATAAATAGATTTCAGGTTTAAAAGGCAATAAGGAAGTGCCTTAAACTTGCATTCTCCTTAAAGGCCACCACAGACTGACCCCTGTAGTTGCAAAAAGTCTCTTTTTAGTAAAACAGCTTTCAGCTATGACCTAAAAAAAGACTCCTGATGACTTTGAGGTCTCACTCCCTAGTTTCACATTATACTGAATACAATCAGTCTCTCTGGAATTTGATCGCACTGAGAACCAAAGGACACCTTCACACGGTAGCCCCGCCTTCTTTGGTACCCGTTTTACTCTGTGGAGTATTAATTATTTAGAAAATTAAAATCATTATATACTGAAAAAAACTTTAAATTAGTGATTGGGACCACAAACCTTGGACATATCACTCAACGGTACAAGTCCATCAGCGTGGTGAAATGAAGAAGGAGTCAATATTTGAAGGGAAAGAAAGAAGCTGTCATTGAATGCACTGGGATGGTTCCTATGAATGCATATTTTAAACCTAAAAATATTTAGGGAAGTAGATAGATATCATACTGTGCTGCGCACCGATTTAGGTCATAAAACACATCACAGAAGTACAATACTCTTTGCACTGGATGGAGTGTTCAGAGTCAGTGTAAAAAACAGATACACACCAGTGAGTACTGGCTAAAATTTCTACCATCCATCGATCCATCCTTGTCTCAACAAGAGAGCTGACATTAGACCGTGTTTCTGTTAAAGTTCAGGTCCTGGAGCATCTGACTGTTGTGAACGTTCTATGGTTCATCTTGGATGCCAACAAAGAAGCAGACATCCTGTGGGGAGGAGGGATCGATGGCTGGATGGCTCTGATGAGACGCGGAGAAGGCAGATTTGGGGATTTCCCAGTAGTTGCTGTGGAGCTCGACAGAGGAAAGAGCAGGTGGGATATCTTTCTGACTGGGCCCGCACTCCGAAGATAGCGGTGGAACACTCAGGCATTTCCTCAGGCAGGGCTCACTGTACAAAAAGCAATGGAAACAAGATTCATGTATAGAAGTGAGAGGTGATCTGGACTCCACAATGAGAATAGTGAAAACAGAAAAAAATGAAGACAGATATTTTTCCAGCTTTCAGATTATTAGAAAGAGGACATGTCTGAAAGCGTCTGACGCTAAACCTCTAACGTTTGTTTGAAAATGACTCTGTATGCCATATTTTCTGTCACCTCATAGCGCTGGCTTGTTCTCCTTTCCAGGCCTGTCTGTAAACATCACCTGCCACCTCAAACAGCCAACGGACATCAGCGGGCACCTCTGGGATCCACTCTACAAACCTGGTCCAAAGCAAAGTGGTAATGGTCACGGATTTGACACCAGCTAATTTTAAGTTCAAAGCTCATTTGGTTAAAAGTGATATACCGTTATTGATGCGACCTCTGTCTTACCTCTGGGCCACTGAGTATGCTGACTGTACAGGAAGTGTGTATGGCATGAGCATGTAGGAGGCCACCCTTACTGGCAGCATCCCAGATACCCTGCCATACAGTCCGGATCTCTCTTGGCAGGCCTCACAGAACACTGACAGCCACATACAGAATAGGATGCAGTTCTTTAAACATTTTAAAGAAGAATGATTCAATCTGTGCTTATTCTGGGATGATACCTTACCTTTCTTGATTGAAGTAGGCAGACTAATGTGTTCATCCACCCCACAGTGCTGTTTACGAAGTAGTCGGAGCCTTCGGAGCACCCACTCCTTGGTTGTTTCAGTATTGTTGCAGCAGCTGATCGAGCTCTCTGGCAGGGAAGGGCCAGCAGTGGGACACTCCAGTGCAAGCAGGTCTGCAACCAAAAAACACCACATAGGTAACACAGTCCAAATGTCAAACTAGAGGCTGATATGAAAGTGTGTAAGTTGGAGAATGACCAAAGCAACCAAGGAATAGAGGACTCACTGTTCTCTTCAAGAAAGCGTAGAGCATCTTTATAACCGCTGTGACACATTTCAGCCAGCACCTGTGGACGGGAGGCAGAAAATATATCTAATAAAGCTGCAATTCATTCAAAATGGAAAAAAGTTAAATATTTACAATAAGACATTTTACTTCTTCATAAAAAATATCATCATAGATATATCAAGATCCACCCCCCACCAATTTGCATGTTCTCCCCATGTCTGCATGGGTTCTCTCCTAGTTCTCTAGCTTCTCCATCTCCGTGAAGTTAGTGGGGTTAGGTTAATTAGTGATTCTAAATTGGCCCTAAGTGTGAATGTAAGTGTGAAATGTTGTCTGCCTCTCTCTTATGTCATCTAGGATATGCTCCAGGACCATGAATAGGATAAGAAAAAGATGATGGATGGATTTGAAGGCATAAAAAAGCTAGGATGGTTCAACAAAGGGTGGAAAAGTAGGTGGTACTAAAATGAAGTAATTAGGTTGATCGACAGCAGGTCAGTAAGCGATTTGGTATAAAAAACAGGATGTTAGAGAAGCAGAGTTTAAGAACGCAAAGATGAGCAGAGGTTTACCAGTGTGCAAAAATGTTTCTACAAATTATGGTATACCAATCTGAGCACGCCCAAAAAGAACTAGTCCATGGGACAATTTCAAAATAGTGATCTTCAAGGTGAAATTCTGAAGGCTGACTATGTCATTATTTACAGCTCATAATGTTATCAGAAGATTCAGACAACCTGGAGAAGTCTCTGTGTGCGAGGGACAAGGCCAGAACTGAATATTGGTTGCCCGTGATCTTTGGGCTCTCAGGTCGCACTGCATTAAAAACAGATATGGGTCGTCCATGTCTCTGAGTCGACTCTGGAGGAGAAGTGTAGTCCTTACACAAAGTTCATGCAAAGAAAAATCCACATGTGAACATTGTGGACATTATTCCAGAAGCGGCACTGCCTTCATATAAGCATTTAAAATCTTCCTGCAGCATCTAATCATTGTTTGAAGTTCTGCTGTGAGTGTGTACATTTCATAGGCGAAGATTGACACTGTAAGTGCAATCAGATGTTTCTCTCTGGCTGGCCTCACGTCTTATTATTGCAGTTGTTGTCTTTGGTATACTTGCCAAAATCTCAGGATTTAATTTTTCACCTGATATGACTGAACCGAGGTAGCTGGAAGTCTTCACGGTTACCAGCCTCCACTGAATATTTGGTCTCACTTGCCTGGGTGTTGTTGGTCATGAACTTTGTCTTCTTGGACCTGAGCTCCATACCACAAGCTGCTCCATTAAGATATTCCACTAAGCAAGCAAGTTCATTTCATTCCCTGCATGTCTTTCCTCTGATGGGAACTGTGACTCATTGCTTTCTATTGGCATCTTCCATAACTGTCATACAGTACTGTGTCTGAATCTGTATAACTCCTAATTTATTTATATTTTGCTTCCAAGGAGTCAGACTTGAATTTTTTAACACTCTTGAGCAACAGTTCTGTGGGGTTTTGAAGGTCTTTAAAAGTTTTTCTTTGGACATTGGCTGCTTTTTCACTCACTTTCACTCAAGTCCTTGTACCTGAGTACCCGAACAGGTGTTTTTTCTTGTTTGCTAAGCCACTTGAACCTGAGCTGTGAGTCATTCAAGGATAAATAAGCACCTAACTCAAGGGATGAACCTGTGTTATGTTTATACTAGCAAAAAACGTAGAATCTCTGTCATAGATAACATCTTGAAAGGTGTCAAGTAGTACTTTTGTACCAATAAAGGTGATTCCAAAGAGCTATTAGCTGAAAACTTGGCATATCATGGCATGGTGTGCAGCGTGTCTTTGAGGAAAGTGGAAGGCAAAAGAAGAAATGGCTGGCCTATCTGCAGCAGACACTTGGTACCTAAATGTCATGACCTTAAGAAGTAAACAAATCCTGCCAGAGGACCTGAGAATTGCATGTGGGCTTTCAGTTGATCCATCTATTGTTCACCAAAGCCTCGTCAGAAATTATCTCAGTGAAAGTCATTTCAAGGAAAGGAAATGGGGAAAAGAAATAAATTACATATCAAGTGAACTGAAAAGGAGTCTTGGAATGTTGGAAGCCAGGAGACATGTAAATATGAGTGTATACAGCAATCCGTAAAACACGGTCTGTCATGGTTTGACGCTGTATTTCAGCTACTGGCGTTGATGATCTTATCAAAAATGAAGGAGTCATGAAGGTGGTCACACCAAGACGTTGACTTTTAAGCTTGTTGGAATTGTAATACTGTAATATTGACACAATCTCCCTAAAAAGGTCAAATACTTCCTAATATACAGTTTAGCATTGTTAAAATTAAATATACATGCCTTTCATTGTTATGCTATTAAAGTGTTTTGGCAAGTGAAAGGTACAGAGTCGTGTCATTAGGTCTACTGTCAGTTTGTTTTATTGTGTAATAGCTTCAATACCAGCAAGCTGTGACATTGTTAGGAGATGCTCATTTCATTGGCTGGGATGGTCAGGCCACAGGAGACACATATTTGCCAAGCCTGTATGTTTGTATTAAGGACTCACTTTGTTCAGGCATGTAATGTGTGCACTTGTTTTTCAGGTGAAGTGATATAGTGATGTCATTCCAGGAAAAAACACACACATCCCCCAGACACAGATAAGTGAGCTCATTGACAAAATCATAGGACCCAGATAAGGTATGCATACACACACGAGAAGGGGGTGAGGCTATATAGCAATGATACAGCAAATAGATGTACTGCAACAAGGTCAAAGGTCACCTTATCTTAGAGGTTAACTGACAGTCATCACAGTGGCAGGAAATAACAAAAGGAAACTTGGCTTCAGTTTGAATAATAACAATTACATTAAAAAGGCACTTAAAGGCCTAAAACCAAATCTGAGAATTTTGGGGAATTTCTGTTCAGGGGATATTCATTTAACAGATGTTTTAAGATTTAGGTTAATGTTGCATTCAGCACCATAGGACCTCTGTGGCACAGACATCAGGAAAATCAACTGTACATAGTGTTCACTTGAGGCACTTAGAACAACTACTGTAATAAAAATGAAAGATAGTGTACAACACCACTTTGACTTCTCCTGCAGAGCAGCCACTGTGACAACAGTTAGTAGGTAAATGTTACAATATACAAGCACAGAGAGTCACTACATTTGAGATATATGACAAATATTTAAAGATTCTCTTAGGTAATGCAAAAAAGCACAAAATCCGACAATAGGTAGTCTGAGGTAGCGCTGAGCTTCTAATGACTTTGCACCATATTTTGTTGCAGATATAGAGTTATAAGGTGGACTTGCATTATTTCTGTCTAGTTGTTGTAGATTTTTCTCATTGTTTATCTGAAGCTTAACAGCGTTACATTGACGCTGTCTATTAACCGTCAGCAGAGCTAATCAAATTAGCTGCCTAGCTCCCACAGTAATTTTGTCAGTTTACTATCAACCATAGCTGCTAGCTGTTACCTTAAACATAACTTCACAGGCAGCTAATTCTGCTGTTTTTTGCGTGTTAAACAGCTAACTTTAATGTTTCATGGGGTCACGTCTTGAAACATGATTTCCTTAGGGATTATTAAAGTATTCTGATTCTGAAATTCCTCATAAAGTGGTGTTCACATTAAAAGCACTGACATAGAGTTTGGTGTCTTAAACCTGCGTTCCATATAAAAGCCACCATATGGTGACAGCTGTGGTTGTGTTCACGTCTCTAAACATTTTTGGTCATACTGAATATAAATATTTAGTACATTTTGAAAATATGATTCAATTTATCTGTTGCACAAAGCCAGCTGGTTAAAAACTTACTGGTTAACAAAGGGCTAACACTAGTCAGCAGCCAATGAGCATGCGGTCTCAGAGTAAGCCCCACCCCCTTCTCGTCACAGCTTTTTTTGCAACAAATGGCAGCAAAGCTCATCTCAGTGCTTCAAAGCAGGACTTTTGAAACCGGTGGTTGAGTCAGAGCAGCTCCTGTATGCCTACCTGCAGGGAAGCTGTTAGCTGGAAGAGCCAAAGGCTGCGCTGTTGGTAACGATACTGTCGCAAATGAGTCATTTTTAGTATTGATTCGTGTCTGCGTATCAATGTTTTCACATAGTTATAGTTCATTTACTCTGAATTACTCTGAATTAGCTGACGGGTTTGTAAACATGTAGCTTTTTCCTGTGCTTTGGTTCGTTTTCACACAGAAAAATCAAGTGAACTCCAAGCAAACCAAAATGCGACACTTCAGCCTGCTCAGTGGCCAGATGCTTCTGGGGCGGGAGCAACAAAGGTAAATACAGGAAGAAGGTGTTGTGCTCTAGGCTACTAGAAAACACAGAGAAAGTGGTTTACACTGGGTCCGAGGCTCAACCACCAGTGCTCCCAATGTCTCTTCCATCACACTGCACAGCTATGTTTGGTTTGAGGCCATGGCAGAGGTGTGTGGTGCAGGTTTTACCTTGCTGCTGGGAGATGCTCAAACAGCACTTGAGTGGTGCTTAGTTTGCTGGCAGTGTCTCAGAGCTGCTTTACACACGCTTTCCAGGCTTTGGCGACTCCATTAAATAGGGCTGCTCAATTAATTGAATTTTAATCACGATTACAATCTGGGCTTTCAACGATCATTAAAAATGACTGAGCCGATTATTAGCCCCTCCCTCGTTTATCCGCGACACCTTAAAGGCCGGTCCGTGAAAATATTGTCGGGCATAAACCGGTCCGTGGCGCAAAAAAGGTTGGAGACCGCTGATTAAGAGGACCCGAGGGAAGCTCGGAAAGCTAAGCAGAAGTTATTTGGAGAGTGACTGCCGTTGGTTGAAAAGAGAGTTTAAAAAAAAAAAACTTCAGTGGTGTTGCACACCATTTTATATTATTTTTTTAAAGTCATTGTTAACCCTTTAAAGCCGGTCAGAGCAGCACGCTCCGTGTTGTGTAACTATTGTTAAATCCCTGTAGAACCTGAACCGTGTAAGCTAGCGCAATAATTTGTTTTGCATATGAAACCGGAGGAGTTGTACTTACATCTGATGCCATCAGCTTGTCCTCGGTCACGGTTTCCTTCCACATATAGCTTTGCAAAAACTGCATAAAAAGCGCTTGCAGGAACAAAAACATAATATTCCAGAAACAGGCTTTGCCGTTCCTATCAGCTGTTCGTAACACTTCCCACAGTGAAATGATGCACCTGCTGTTTTCTTTGCAAATTTGCAGCATAGGATTGTTTTTTGTTTTTCCTGCAGTATATAAAAATTGCTGTATCTCCAAAATAAAACTATGAAGACACTCAAAATAAATTTCCTGTTGTTGTAAACTATTTTTTGCAACTTTATTGTATTTAAAGTTTTGAGGGATAAACCTCTTAAATTTCTCCAAGTAGAAATATATGTAAACAAAACAAAAGCGATTTTCAATTTTTTTGTAGTTTATTGCACTTTTTTGCAATTTATGTAATTACTATGGACTTAATGCATACATATTATTAAAATATGGGCTATAACAGTTGTATTGATGTATAGCAACTTGAAATGCTCCCACAAATGGCACTACAGCATGTAAAAAAAATAATAATATAAGCTCTGGTGGACTTGGTTCTATAGTAGGTCTTAAAGGGTTAAATAAATATCGTCAAATAATCGTGATCTCAATTTCAGTGAAAATAATCGTGATTATCATTTTTGCCATAATCGAGCAGCCCTACCATCAAAGACCACCGCTTCTGAGGTTCTTGTCTGGTGACAAAGGATTGACCCTTTGCCTACGCACAGATGCTTTTACTACTATTGTTAATCCTTGTAAAGGTGAAAGAATGATTGATTTACTGTTTTGTTATTTTAGATTTTCAACTTTAAAAGATGAAAATCTTAAGTAGGGGTCTCCTTCCTTCTATTCTCTACTTAAAAACATGTGACAGAAGCGACTATCAGTGAGAGTGCAAGATACTGCTGATTGACATATGGCCTGGTAGTAAATACATTACATGGCCTACGCAACCAAAGCCTGGAATGTCTGCAAGAAACTGACCATCAGCTTCAGTGCAATGCACAACGAGTACATCGCCTCCAGTGTGCTAATGCTGCACAGGTACCTACCTTGGGTTCTGGTGGAAAGAGAGCCCTGCTGAGGCGGTACATGTTGCCCATGTTCATCTGGATGCTGGTGTTAGTGAAACGCAGCTCATGAAAGCTGGTGGACTTATCCCGTGGACAGATGTCACTTTCGCCAGAGAAAGGAGATATGGTGATAGTGTTCTTCAGCTCTGACTGAGGCAGGTTATCACTGATCCCACCGTCTACATAACGCTGAACACACACAGACAGTTACCAATATACCTGGAATAAACACATCACTCTTGGTTGTCATTTATAGAACAGGCCACAATGAAGCACAAGGAAACTATTCATTTCTGCTATACCCTGATACCTGGGCCATGCACAAACTACAAACTTTTTTGGTATGCACATTTTGATCCACCATCTAATTTTTCCTGTGGCTGCTCTCACCTACCATCACACAGGACACTTACAATATTAAAACCCAGGCTTCACATTTCACACAATTTTAAAGACTTTACCCAGTTTTTATGTAATGAAAAATTCTGATTACATTTCATTCTCTCAACCAATGGGATACGAAAGCAGGGTTTTCTCATTTAAAGCGCTTAAAAGCGTGACGGAAAGTAGGTCAGTAAGGGAACAGTTGACTGTGCACACAGAGTAAAAACATGATGTTCTTTTTAAATGAATCTTTGCTACATGAGTGTATTTAATTAACTTAAATATGCTATAATTACTATTTTGTTACAATTTTGTTATAATTTCCTTAATAGTAATAGCTAAAGGTTTTAAAGGTTTTAGCACTTTTTATTTGTTTCTTTAGTATTTGGAGACATCCGACTGGAGTCAGATCTGTGGCAGAACAACGTTCCCAAACATTTCAGGCAAAGTGAAAAAAAAGAACTTTATTAGAAAACTACACCTGATGTTAGACATCTGTCTGCATGTGCATACACAACCAGCCGTGGAACACACAGTTCAGTGAAATCGCACATTAGCTTACTGAGCTGTACTCCCTTTTCTGTGTTCACACTGAACTTCAGCACCAAGTTTCAGACAACAACGTCTACGCAGGGTGAAAAGAAACCAGGTGTCCTGTTTTGTTGTTTGGATGGAGTTTACAAATCTTTGACTGTACCAACTGCATTTGATTTTACACATTATAAATGCCTATATTCATTTACAACACTGAATTTTATTTTTTTAAGTTGGACCCTGATTTTTGTCACTGTGTTTATCTTTGATTACAAAGCTTTTAGATTTTGTTATCACACTGACATGTCAGCTGCTTCAATTGTAAATGAGAATTTAAATAAATTTTAACTGACACAATTTATTTGAGGATTTTCAATATTATTTGTTTTTTCTGTTTTCTTTAAGACTTTCATTCCCTTTTGTAAATCAAAGTACATTCTTGTTATTATTAATCCACCATGTCTGCTAAACATGGCATTTCTATAACATCAGTGTTTGTTGTTGGACTCTTTTCATTTTTAATAAATGAAACATGTATGAACTGTAAGTGTAACTGAAAATTGACATTCTCTGATAGTGGGAATCTGATTATCACTAAACTACAAAAATGTGGAGTAACTCAGCCCTGCTGTCATTTTTACGACACCAATATCAACTGAACTTCAGTATAACTCAGTATAACAACAGTCAAGTTTCTTTTTAGTTTCACTTGTAGTTTTAGTTTCTCTTCTGAATGACATTTGTAGGTGCAGATTTAAAAAGTTCAGAACAGGCATTTTACTGTGAACGTAACACTTACAGTCATTTAGATATCTCACTCTAAATTAACACACTGTACGTTGTAAGTCCCAGCAAAGCCTGTGCTTCCTCAGACAAGTGAAGAGCCGAAAGGGAAAAGTCCAAGTAAGTCCCTGAAAGTGTGATATCATTCAAGGTTACTAGACGCTGACTCCAAAGGAGTCTGACTCTAAACTCTGCCATTCATAAAGCACTGACTTTTCTCAATACATGTTACGTCAGCACATTCGGCTAAGTCAGTGAAAATCACTCCTGAATACATTTCATTCTTTTGAAAATATTAATCACCTGTTTATTAAATCAGAGGCTTCAGAATGTAAGTCAACAAACCAACAGCTTCTACATTCATTTCTCTATATGGTCGTATTAATTATGTGATTAGTGTTACCATAGCTGTAATTTGCCAGATATCTCCATTATTTTTAGCATAATCCAGTCAACACACTTAATGTTTGTGTATTTGTTAGGCAATTTCAAGGAAATGGGGTTGAATTCTAGAAGATGTTACATTTCTTGATTTGTTATCAGGTTTATTATTTTTATCTGCTGTGACTATGATGAACTCCACTTTTGTGATTTTGCTATTATATTATTCTATAACTGGATCTAAATCCAGTCATGAGTGTCTCAATTATAATTGTGGTAATAGAAGAGTTGAGCTGATTACTGAATGAGATTGCTGCCAAAGTCCAAGAGCTGCTGATAAGTCACAGTAAAGCAAACAGCTATATGCTGGGACCTGCAGCTTCTTTATCACTGCTCAGATTGACTACTACACAAAGCCATCCCACAGTCTTTACTCTGTATATTAAATGTGTATTTTCCTTCTTCATGTTTAATGCTTAAAAGAAGCTAAAATCAAATGTGATTATACAAGACGAGCCACGTCTCAATAACATTTTTTACACTCTTTTGCATCCACTCAGCGCTTTTCAACTTTGCTTATTGCTACATTTTTTCTTCACTGCTCAAGCTTCCTTCTTCTTTTTCTGTTCTTTTTAGTCACATGTGTGCGTCTGCTTCCCCAAAGCAGAAACACGCATACATACATGTAAAGAAGCAAACCTACCATTCCTCTGAAGCACGGAGGAATCAGTCCACAGTAGATGGGGATGAAACAGCTGCAGATGAGCGCCTGTGGATAGAGCACAAGGTTAAACTACAGAACACCCATTCCCTGTTATGTGGAATATACCCACCACCTCTTTGTCCTCACCTGAATGAGCTCCTCTTTGGAGTCAAACTCTGACACGAGCACATTCTCCCCATCACTCACTCTGGTCAGAGAGATGCACAGTTGCTTTGAGGCCAGGGTGTGTGCGTCAGAGGGCAGGTTGCGATTCAGGCCAGACCTTAACACCTTAATCAGGTTGAAAGTTGGATGCAGGGGGCCCAGGTTTCTCTTTCTGGCCTCCTTAGCCACCTCAATCACATCTTCACAGCATTTAGCTGGGAATGAAAACACACTAATTAAACCTGTATCAGTATTGTCTGACGCTATCGATGATAACCTGGGCGTCAGTCTAGGTTTACAGATGAGATCGGTCTGTAATGATTGCTTCATCATGAGAAAGAAAGTGAAAGGGTGCCTCTGACTCAAGCACAGTCATGTTGTGGTATGAGCCAGTCCCATTTGAACACAACCTATACATATATATACATGTATATCAATGAAAGACATTCTCTGCCTGCTCTGTATAAGCCTTGCACATATATGAATTGCTGTCTTAAGTTTATAGTACTACTGGTCTCAAGTTACTGACAAGTAATATGTAACCTTGAACAGAAATTAGCTACTAGACTATTACACTCTTAGTTGTGCTTAAGGGGCGATGGTGGCTCAAGAGTTGGGAGTCCGTCTTGTAATCGGAAGGTTGCCGGTTCGAGCCCCGGCTCGGACAGTCTCGGTCGTTGTGTCCTTGGGCGAGACACTTCACCTACCGCCTACTGGTGTTGGCCAGAGAGGCCGACGGTGCGATATGTCAGCCTCGCCTCTGTCAGTCTGCCCCAGGGCAGCTGTGGCTACAACTGTAGCTGCCTCCACCAGTGTGTGAATGAATAGTGGAATTGTAAAGCGCTATGAGGGTCTCGAAAAGCGCTATATAAATGCAGTCCATTATTATTTATTATTACAAGTGAATTTACAGTACATTTAATGTGGAACATGTGGAACTGCCCCAATGATCCGGTTTAATAGCTTTACACTCTAAAAGGTTATATATTTATTTATTTATTTTTATCTTGGGGGCTTCATGTGATTGTTTTGTTTTGATGTTTTCTCTCCCTTTTTTAGGGTTTCTACTGTTTTCTACTGTAGAAATCTGAAAGGTTCCTTAGATATAAACGTTTATTATTACTTTATTTCATATATCTGCATGCTAACATGTAAATGGTTTTAACTATAAGTAGCCTATGTTTTAAACAACGTTTCGTATATACAAATATTTCATAGTATATTTACAATGTATACAACTTTCTACTAACTTTAAGGTTCGTGTTGTTTATGAAATCGACCTAAATCGCTCTTGTCAAGTGCAACTTTCTTTACGCCTGCTAACTCTACAGACGCCTGCTATCTACACAAGCTGAACCCATATTTATACATATCCCCAGCAGGCTATCAGATCATATTCGGTAATGAATATGATTTTAAGTGTACATTATTATTCAGGCTACCGAGCCCCAGCATTGTATCTTACCTATGGGTGCCTTGCTGGCGAGCATCGAGGCGGTCAGCGCACCGGCCGAAGCGCCATACAGCTTAGTGGCCTCTTTGATAAGGTACGGAGCTTTCTCCAGCAGGCAGCTGGCTACTCCGATATGGTAAATGCCCAGGAACCCGCAACCAGCGAAGGACAGGTTCCAGCCACGGCTTAAGTCGAACATAGCGGGGCATTCCCTCGCTGGGGTATTCTGACAGGTAACGAAGACTGAGCAGGACACCAAGCTGTCAAGCCTGTCACCGCCGCGCGGCCAGAAGGAACGCACGCAACAAGTCAACAACCAGCTATAAAAACAAACTGTGGTGCGTTCAATGACTGTCAGAAAAAGCGTTACGAAACAACGCAACTATGTCCCACTTATCGATTTATTTGTATTATAAGTACATATACATATGTGCATTTGTACTGTCACTGTTTATTAAAAAGGCGTATTTTAACAAAGAGTCATCAACTCGATCATTTTATTCTACTTAAATGACATGTCAAAGCAATATAAAATATGATGTCGTAAGTAATTTGAAAGTCTTCCTATTACCGAGTTAGTACAAAGGCAGCACGGGTTACTGAGGCTTGTCACATGAGCCAATCCATCCAATCAGTAGAAAGGTTTGACTCCGAGACGTCACAACACCTAAAAAAGGTGACAACAAAGTATAAGTTAAAAAAGACAATGGGCAACATTAACAGTATATGAAAGTTCTTGCTTTAAAATCATTTCACTGTGTTTTAGGCTTCGTTTTTATTGATAAAATGTTTTTGAAGATAAATCCACAATGGTAACATAACATGAAAAGATATAGAACTAAAAGATTGCAATGTCTTATCTGTTCTTTGCGGGAATAAAACTGACAGATGAAGTGTGAATGCATGTTTCACAAAGGGCTAGACATTTCTTTTTTGACTTTATTTTCCAAAAAATTTTTTAATTTATTTTTAATTTTTATTTTTTAAGATATGTAAGAAAATTTCAAACTAAAATGCCACGTTTAAACAATTTAGTAGTTTCTAGAAATCCCTTTACCAGCAGTAACACCTTTCAGTCTTATTATGTAAGACTCCACAGGCTTTGCACACCTGCATCTAAGCAGTTAATCCTATTCTTCCTGATAGATCCAATCAAGCTCTGCCATATTAGATGGAAATTATCTATAACCTGCTATCATCAGGTCCTATTCAACCACACAGATTGAATAACTTTATCATGCAATAACTCGAGAAGTGTTCTGGTTGTTTGCTTTAGGTCGTTGTCTTGCTGAGAGGGGTGCTAGTGCACCAGTCTCAGGTCACTGCGCTGTGGAGCAGGTTTTCTTTTTTGTGTTTGGCTCCATGCAATCTGTACCCGAAGTCATGCTGTATCAACACAACATGCAGTCATCATCACCAGCCTCATAGCCCAATAGTTCTCTTTTGTCTGTGGAACGAGTTTGCTTCTGCAGGGCGCGCGCATCCTCGAGCCTGCTGAGTGGTCCTGATGCTGGTTCTCATGCACGCGTATTACATCACTTCTCTGTTGCGCCATTGGCTGAGGGTCAACTCCTCCGCCCTCCGCCGCGAGCCACAGCATCCCGACGCAAAGCAGCGCTGTTTCAAGCCACCTCATCACGGTCATCATCTTCTTACCTTTAAATACATCAAACCACACGTACACAAAGCTGTTCACGTGGGTGTGCGCGTTTTCTTTTTCCTGCACTGGCGGCTCGTTTCGACGATGGCCGAGAGCGAGGCAGATACGCCGAGCACGCCGATTGAGTTTGAGAGCAAATACTTCGAGTTTGATGGAGTGCGGCTGCCGCCCTTCTGCAGGGGAAAGATGGAGGAAATCGCCAACTTCTCCCTTAGAAGTAGCGACATATGGATTGTGACGTACCCAAAGTCAGGTAAAGGAGCCACCACACCACCCTGTGCACGAGTGTCTTCGTGCCTTCGCATTTCTTGCTGCTCGCTACTGCAGCAGTTTCTGCAGGCCTCTCTTGTTATTATCAAAGTTTAACAACACGAATAAAACACGAATGCACAGGTAGCCCGTATCTAGTATCAGTCACAGGGTTCATTTTGCGTAGCACGCAGGTATCACGGTATCGTGAGAGTTGCAAATCCGTTCACTTTATTGCAGTGGGTGGATGACGATATCTGTTTATGATGCTTGTGCCGTAGAACTACTTTTTATAGGCCTCTATCAAGCATGTACACGTAGCATCAGCAGCCCGTACTTCATACTCAAATATCAGCAAATAAATGAGTCAGACTGATTAGATCGATTAATGGCTGGCTGAAACACATCAGTGCAGCCTCCACAACTACTGTGGCCTTCATCATCCACCTCACTCGCATGAGCACTTCTAGAAGTTGGTGTTTACATCTATCCCCAGAGTGTCTTTGCGCAGCGCTGCTGCATGCGTCGTGCCCTGCTGTGCGCTGGGTGGGTCCGGTCATGTGACAGGTGGTGGGCAGCTGGAGCAGTGCTAGAAGGCCAGAAGGAGTTTGAATATTCAGAGTTTAGTTGCATTTCTATGTAGCACAGCAGAGGAAAGCAACCCAAAGGACGGGGTGGCGACCATCGGGGATGTTTTGAAAGTTTTTGGCACAGGGTGGTTGACGGGGCCCAAAGGAATCAGAATATCTGATCATAAAAGCATTTGCCAATGAAGCAGAACCTTTGAGGAAAAATCGAATTTTACTTATTATTAAAAAGGTTTTATAAGCAAAATATAGTTATACTACTATACACTATATACTATACTATACTATACTATACTATACTATACTATACTATACTACACTATACTATACTATATACTTTGGGATCATAACTGTTGCTTTATTACAGCTTCATTAAAGTGTGTGTGAAACATCACATTTTAATGTTGTTGTCCATAAGACTTACTTACATAAAGATAATTAGCTTTAGCTGTAATAATATAGTCCATTATAAAATAGAACAATGTAATAATGTACGATTAACGGTACTCTAGACCAATGACATATTAAAAGGGGTGGTTTTCATTTAGTTTTGCCTCTTTAACCACCCTATACGCACCTACAGTGTACATCTGGATAGATGCATGCATAGAAGAGCATTACAGATAGCTGTAAGCCACAGAGGCACTTGAGAGGAGCACATGTCTTCTCAGATCTTGCCACTGCACTATTTTGTTCAATGTCAAACATTTTTTGATCCAGTGTGCTGTCAAGACAAGAAACACTGGTATTGCACACATTTCTTAAAAAAAACAAAACAAAACAGTCACAGGAACACTTCAGAAGAACTCTACAAATTCAGCACAGCATCATTAAATTAGTTTATTTGTTAGTGCCTATTATACAGTGATAATGACTCAGAAGTTACAAATACACCCAACAACCCAACACACTCACTTAGAACTGAAGCACAGACTCAGAAATCTCCAGAGAACACTGGTGTGATTTCAAAGTAGTGATTTTTTCCCCTGGATTAGAGCCAGTGACATTTGATAAGGTCACCAGAGCTAAAATTATTGGGAACAGCAGTCACAGATGCCAAGAATGATCCCTTTCATAAGTTTATCACAGCAGGATCAGGAATGATCCGTCACATTTGTACACCAAAACAGTGCATGCTTGAGCAGAACTTGGTGTCCTTGGCACGCAGCTGGTCTCCTGAGGTTCTCTGCAATATTCTGCAAATATTCATTTTAACCAGTTACAACTTTGTGCATCCAAGCAATCTTTGTTTTTAAGCTTAAACAAGCTTTATATATCTGTAGTCTTTTGGTGCATAGGAGAAAGAAAGCACATGTCAGGCCACATGGCTGGGATGCTGCAGAGCTATGATGCCATTGGCTTACATGTGATCATCTTAGCCAATAGGATTAGCAGCACTCCATAAACCAAAGGGAGGGCATGAGCGATATGATATTACTTAGGTCTGTTTCATATGTCATACTGTATACTTGCACATCCTTGAAGTTAGTGGAATCAGGAGGTCTGGCTCCACAAACATATTGAACTTTTATCAGGGATTTTGTTTCCCCTTTTTAAACCACAGCTGTCTTTAAGCCATGACTGTTCATTTTCCTTAAAACATGCGTTAGGTAACTTTAGGCAAAAATTCTAAACACATGGTCAAAGGAGTTAGAAAGACTGGAAAACAGCAGAGTTTGAAAGAGGTGAGCTGGGAGAGTCTGCAATGTGCTCCTGAGTATCCTGCAGCTTTATGCTCCATCCATTTAGAAACTCTATGTCAGTTTGTGCTACACTGATTTGGTCTTTCTTTATTTAATCTGTCTCTAGCATTTCCATCAGCTTTATGGGAATCCAGTATCAAAGTCTCATATTAAACATATGATGAGTGAAATTTCCAAACATAATATCCATATGCTAACCATACATATGTTCACTTATAATCAAGTGAAGAATTTGAAATAAAGATAAGGACTTTAATTCTTTACTAGGAAGGAGGTATGAAATATGCATTGTGATGTATTTAAATTAAAAACCTGCTACTGATCTGGATCAAAATTTAACAAAAATGCATCCAGAAAAAAGAAACAGATATAATATCAAACATAATATAACACAAACTCAGCACAATGCTTCTTGGCAGTAAATCTTATATCATTGGAGAGCCTGTTTATTTCCCTCAAAATCGTGCAACATTTGCAAGGAAAATGCAAAGTTGAGTACGTGAGTTGCACCTATGAAAAGCTTGTCAAATCTTCTCTGGCAATGACAAACAGTTTATTCTGCTTTTGACTCTTGTTTTAAGCTTCTGGTACCCCAGGTACAGACAATAAGGTGCCCGATAGGCGCCTGTGAGCATGAAGTATTTGCTCCAAGCAGTTTCTAATGTTTCAGTCACAGCAGCTATGTGACTGAAACATTAAGCACTTGTAAAATTAGGCTGCTTACATGCTCAACCTTTAAACACATTGTACTAGAAACATAAACTGGTAACCCGTCCTGGTTACCAGTTATCACAGCATGACAGAATGACATCATATTGAATGAGGATCCAGTTTGAAAATGAACTCATTGCCATTGCTGCTGGTGCAATCCGGACACATGATGGGCTCCAGTTTTCATCTTTCACCAAGACTTACTGTTTCAGTTAACAAAATCAGTTTATATTATTTTATATTGTTTAATGTGTCATGATCTGCATTCAAGCTTAGGTTGCTTAGGCTGATTTATACACTCCGTGCAGGCAAATTAATGCTTTCCATAAAAATGAGTTCTTTATGATTTTTTTGCAGAATCTCTAGGATTTTTGATAAATTATTTTCATTCTTTGTTGCTAAATTAGATGAAAAAAGTGATTCTTTTGTACTTACAGAAAAAAGAGATTTTCAAAATGACCCCAAACTGTTGTGCAATTGAATACGTGTAAAAATCATCCATCATTTGAATCTCAGAGTTATTATAAGAACAGTGTTCTCTGTTAATCTTTGTATCACAGGCTCCTAGAGGTTTTTTAAACTTTTAGTTGTAAGCCGCAAATGATTTTTTTCATCTATCAACACACTACATAACTGCTGCTAATGGGTTATAAAAATGTTCTTTTAGAACGAGAAAGCTTTTACTGAAAAACTTTCTTATGCAATTTATTCGGTTTCAAAGCCAGTATGTGGCTAACTTCACTTTATTTTTCTCTAAGTGAGAGTAGTCAGTCTTATTCATATCACTCTGTAATGTAGAACACTGGCAAGCCTTTAAGTTATTAAGAAACAAGCTGGGATGAATTGATTGCATCGTGTTAAAATGCTGACTTTTTCCATTGCTTAACAGAGAGGCGTCCTTCAAGTTTCACATGGTGTGATCTGCATCTGTGAGCCAAACTGCCCATAAATCTTTGGACTGGCAACAAATAAGACATTAATAATGTGAGAATGGTAATGTTTTGTAACTAGCGATTAAATGGTTACAATGTAATTGATTAGGGTGACTGAAAAAGTGGAAACAGTAAATAATTTCTTCTAAGATGTCTTTTAGTGACGCACACACTTTTACATGTGACTCATTGAGTTCCCATGGACGAATTAAGGCCTCAAAGACTGTTTGGGTGTTCTGTGCTGCAGTACAATAGTTCAGTGGTTAGTTTGTATTAATCCAAGCTCATCAGCTGTGGATCCAGCAACTTTCACTGTTTCATGCTGAAGTTTGACTTTTGTCATTGTCCCCTGATTGTCTTTTCTGTCATTGCAGGCACCAGTCTACTTCAGGAAGTTGTGTATCTAGTGAGTCAGGGAGCAGACCCTGATGAGATTGGCCTTATGAACATTGATGAACAGCTGCCTGTTTTAGAATACCCACAACCTGGGCTGGACATCATACAGGTAGAGTGAGTCACTGACATCACAGTAGCAGACACTCAGCACCATAACCAATTTAGAACTGAGGCAGCAGGTGAGATTAAATTATTCGATCTGGTAAAACAATGCAAAATCTAGCCTGCTAACTTAGCCTTCCACTGTAGCCATGTTAATGGGTAACTGGTTCAAGACTTACTGTCATAAGTCTTGCTTATAAATGCAGATAATTTAGAAAATTTAATAAAAAGCAAAGTCATCAAAAGTTTGAATATTACATTTCCCACTTTTACCTCCCAGATATACTGTTTATTTGCATTAACTGAGCTGAGACTACAAATGGAAACTTGAAAGTTAAAAATCTTGTCCCCTGGATATAGATTCCTCACAGGCATATATCTTTTTAGTCCTATAGATTTAGGAATGAATAATTGTGTGGATTACATTATGACAACATTAAAACGAACTAACTGCTGATTTAGATCAGCCCGTTCTCACTCCTGAAGCGTAAAATCCTGACGATTTGTCACGTCCCACGGCGTTCCTGAGGAACGCGAAAGGCGACCTTCGGCATTCTTAAGGTACGCGCCGGGTTATGGGTGAAATACAGTAGAATGACGGTCCCACGGTAAAAGACGTTCCAGCCACGTATTCCAGCTCTAACCATAACCTTACCCCTAACCTTAACCAGCACTGTAATGACGTGAAATAGTGTTTTCCAAAGCGATTTGAGGAAAATGAACGAACATGTGTGGATGGATTCCAAATGGTTCTCACATTTCCTCATTTTTCCGATCTCGTCATTTGTTCACACTGCAGGTCTTGATGCTCAATTCCAATGTTTTGATCAAATCCGATTTTTTTGTCTGCTTGTTCACACTACAATTAAAATGTGACAGCAAACGCGCTCTAGTGTGAACGCTCAAAGCAGCGCAAAAGAAGACGTCACACACAACGTGCTCTGTTTAGACCCAGACCAAACAGCATTGTTTGACTGATGTTGTTTCGGACTTTACGTTTCCCAATTTTGCTTTAAGTTAAAGTTATTTTGTTATTTACATATGGCCTAATAATGATCCTTATTGCTGTTTTAGAGGAGCGGTGTTATAAAGTATTCAATTCAATTCAATTCAATTTTATTTATATAGCGCCAAATCACAACAAAAGTCGCCTCAAGGCGCTTCATAGATACAGAGAAAAACCCAACAATCATATCACCCCTATGATCAAGCACTTTGGTGACAGTGGGAAGGAAAAACTCCCTTTTAACAGGAAGGAACCTCCGGCAGAACCAGGCTCAGGGAGGGGCGGGGCCATCTGCTGTGATTGGTTGGAGTGAGAGAAGGAAGACAGGATAAAGACATGCTGCGGAAGAGAGACAGAGGTTAATAACAGATATGATTCAATGCAGAGAGGTCTGTTAACACATAGTGAGTGAGAAAGGTGACTGGAAAGGAAAAACCCAGTGCATCATGGGAATCCCCCGGCAGCCTACGTCTATTGCAGCATAACTAAGGGAGGATTCAGGGTCACCTGGTCCAGCCCTAACTATATGCTTTAGCAAAAAGGAAAGTTTGAAGCCTAATCTTAAAAGTAGAGATAGTGTCTGTCTCCTGAATCCAAACTGGAAGCTGGTTCCACAGAAGAGGGGCCTGAAAACTGAAGGCTCTGCCTCCCATTCTACTTTTAAATACTCTAGGAACAACAAGTAGGCCTGCAGAGCGAGAGCGAAGTGCTCTAATAGGGTGATATGGTACTACAAGGTCATTAAGATAAGATGGGGCCTGATTATTTAAGATTTAAGCAGGATTTTGAATTCTGGATTTAACAGGAAGCCAAAACAGGAGAAATCTGCTCTCTCTTTCTAGTCCCTGTCAGGACTCTTGCTGCAGCATTTTGGATCAGCTGAAGACTGAAGAATGTTTTTGGTCATAGCGCCCTGCTCTACTCGGGAGTGAGAACGTGTTGTTTAGATCTATAACATAAGGAGATGCTGGTAGTGGTCTCTATGTTTGACCAGCACCATCAAACTGATGCTAATGCTGCAGTAAGGTTATTGTCTATCAGGCTGCTCTTTGGTTTGTTTTTGTTTCACCACCAGTAACAATGACCTCATCTGGTGTTATTAAGATTTTTATTGGGGGAACTTTTGTAGGACCTCTTCCAGGGTCGTAAAATGTTATATGAGACACTCTACTGGCTAAAACTCAAACACCTCAGTCGTGTCAAAGCTGCAGATTTCTTGGACAAATGTCCAGAGTTGCACAAGTTTTCTGTAGGACATGATGGGAAAAGTTCAGTGCAGATTCACTGTGTTTGTCTTTCACAGGAGCTGTCGTCACCTCGTTTGATCAAAAGCCATCTTCCCTATCGATTCCTCCCTACAGCCATGCACAATGGAGAAGCTAAGGTTAGTTCTCTAAGAGGCTGAGTTCATCAAATCAACAAGTAAACAGGGAGATTCAGCAGTCATTATTATTTCACTAAAACACAGAGGTAATATATCAACCTAGTATCACGGCAAAAAGTCAAATAGACCGCTTTGCCTCATGTACATGCACGCAGGAGCTGCAGTAAAACATCAGATGGAGATATTCCATTTCAAGCCAACATGAAAATAATCACGGGAAAGTGTTCAGACATTATTAACACTCTTACATGTAGATACATTTTAGCTGCCTAGCTTTATCGTTTCTGGCATTTGAGCACCCTGAAATGTACGCCACACATCTTTTGCTCAATGCAGACTTTAAATATATTATCTCCCACTGCTGGTAATCCAACTTCTGTCCACGGTGGACCAGCGTGTCTGTTACACGCCTTGCTGTGATACTGGGTTAAATCTATACTTCCTGTTTACAGCGAGTACTGTTGCCCTCTTCCAGGTGATCTACATGGCTCGAAACCCTAAGGATTTGGTGGTATCCTACTACCAGTTTCACCGCTCTCTCAGGACCATGAGCTACCGGGGAACCTTCCAGGAATTCTGCCGGCGCTTCATGAATGATAAACGTGAGTATACAGATTAATAGAAGATTTGGACATTTCATGTAATCCACTCCATAGAAGCCCTGTCCTGTTTTGTCGAGTCCCTGTATCTCACTGATTGATACTTTTCCTTTATAGTGGGATATGGTTCCTGGTTTGAACATGTTCAGGAATTTTGGGAACACCGTATGGATTCTAATGTCCTTTTCTTGAAATACGAAGACATGTACAAGGTAATATCACAACTGTTTTGTGGGCCCTTTTAGCATCTTATTGCTAGTTCATGGAAACTTACACCCAGCTGTCTGCCCCTGACAGATGACTTTACTGAATTTTGTGTGCAACGTAGGCAGTAAATTAGGGGGAAATTGCTCCTATGGAGCCTGGATTTTCTGAGCAGGCATTCTGGCCTTGAACATACCCATATGGAAAAGAAATAGTAAAAACTTACATGATTTACTCATGAAAGTGGCCACTTTCTCATTACTTTCATATATTGTTTTTAGGAAGTGTCCAAAACATACAAGTTTCATTATATAATTTTTCAAGGGATCTTATATCTGTTTTCACTCTTGTATGCTTTTCATACAAGTTTCACACAAGACAGATACAAACTTTATAAGATTTATATATATCTTTTCCATATGGGTAGTTTTTGCCCTCTTAGTATACTAAACTATAGTTTGACTAAGGAACTCAATAGGATAAAAATCAAGAAGCATTGAATATTTCCAACTAAACCAAAAATCTATTTTAATAGAAATGTGTTTATATAATATGTTTTTGATATTTCACATTAATTTGTTATCTATTTGACATTTATGCTCTTTTTTATGCTCTATGGGCGTTAAACTTACCAGCCTGTATCAACGCATAAGGGCATAGATAACATCAGAGGTTCAAGGCACCAGCTACTGATTGATAAAACAGTACGTCAGGACTCTAAGATCAGGCAGACCAATCTTAGAAGACACACAGGATAGCTGCAAGTACCAAGTATCCAAATACATTTCTACCGTTCATCAGGCACCCAGCTGGAGTAGTAATCTGAACGAGTTCAATGTCACTGATGTCACAATATGAAAACTTTTCACGATGCATGGAGGCTCAACCTTCAGCACACCGAGGGTATACGGGCAACAGAAAGAGGGGGAGGGAGGATTAATGCGTGTCAAATCCAGGAGGAAACAAGCAGAATCACGCATTAGCGTTATTTTAACAACAAAACATTTTCTCTGTGTTTGTTTGTTACATTTGCTTTCATAGATTTTTCTTCCTCTCCTCTTCAGGATCTGGGGACATTAGTGGAACAACTGGCACGTTTTCTGGGTGTCTCCTGTGACAAGGCTCAGCTGGAAGGCATGGTGGAGAGCTGCAACCAGCTCATTGAGCAGTGCTGCAACTCAGAGGCACTGTCCATGTGCAGAGGTGAGTGGGAGAGGAAAGCTCAGTTATTTTGTTCTGGGCACAGACAGCATAAAACATGCACATACCGACTGAGACATCAGCCATTGGTTTAGGACTCTACACTCTGAGTAGAGGGAGCAGTGCTAATTTAAGAGCTAACACTAGTTAGCTATATTCACAAGTTGTCTCCATAAACTGTATGGGTGCAACAAAAACCCCCCACATATAGTTACAGACTAATAAAGCAATTGAATGCACCCACCAAAACTGCAACACAATCTTCACACAGAAAGCCATAATTAGTCAAATCATGCAAACACAGTGAAGACACCCATCTTAGCAGACGCCCATCAGAACCAGCTACAGACACTCATTAATCAAGGCCACTAACTCAAATATCCAGGTGGATGTAATTCAGGTAAGGCTCTTATAAAGAGGGGATCTTATCTATCGGCAAGTAAAGGGAACTGCAGTTTTTGTGATTTCTATGTTCATTTTACAGCTCTGGAGGTTGTTCATTGAGTCTTCTGAATAGGCAGTTTAACTGTATGTATGGTGATTACCTGCATAGATATGATGCAATATGTTAGTTGATTAATCAGGAGAAAATCAAATGTGTCTGATGTTATATTTTTATCTATTATTTGTATTATTTTGAACTATTTTCCAAGTGTGGCTAAGGGTAACACATAAATACCAATATAAAAACAGGACATGCTAGTTTACAAAATCCAAACACAGAGCAGGCAGCTGTAATATGTCACCGCTAGTGGTGGCTGTGTAACATCTTAGAACAGGGGTCCACAGACTGTAGGCCAGAAGTGACCCACCAAAGGGTCCATTCCACCCCCACTGATATCGCTGTGAGTATGCAGAGGAATAGAGTGCAGGAATATCAGACTGTTGGTGCTGCTGCTCTGAGTTTGTGCATCTAAACCTAAAGCAATGCCTCCCGTTGTTTACATTATGTCTGTGTGTAGTATGAAGAGTAAAATATTACTGGAAAAATGAATGAACACAGAAGAACAAATTCAAACAAATGCTGCAAACAAGAAAGAGTACCAGGAAAACACAAATCTTACAGGACATTGCCCACTTTATATTTCCATGAATAAGTGCAAAAAATGCAGTTTCTGGTAGAAGATTGGGTAAGCTCATCGTGGTAGGATTGCCAAATGCCCGAAGCAGTGGAGGAGAATCGAATTTTATGCGTTGCTCACATCAGTGAAAAGTCAATTATATAGCAGCTTCTCTTTCAAAATCACTGCCCTTTCATGCTACTTAATGCTACTAAAGAAAGTAGCAGCTGGGTCAGATCTTTTTGGTCCTTTGCTCTGAGCTGTTTGCTGAGAGTTGTTAGTTTCTTACAGTGCTTACCTCCTTGTTAACTCTTGTGGTGATACTACAATATTGTGTAGTTCGATTTCTGTATGCTCCATGTAGGTGTATTCAAACCTTTTTGTTTATAGCAGTTTCATTGTTTTTCATTCTGTTCCCATTAAGAGATTAGCTGTTCCCATTAGCTGATAGAGGTCAGGATGCAAATAATCGAAGCTAATCATATTTGGGGTCAAATTCAATACAAGCTAGTGCAGACAAACTCAGACAACAACTAAATCACTAACTATAACTCTCGACTGCTGCAAAGGAAATGTGTAGCATTGCAGATTACACATTTCCTAAAGTCAACCACACCATAAATTATTTAATGTACACTGAGCTTATAGACAACATTTTTTAAGGGGAGATAACTACATTGATTTGTGTTGGTTAGTTATTAATGTCCCTGGAGACGATAGTTATGTTGCAAGAGTTTGTGTATGCAGACCAGTCTCAGGTCACTGACCTGTAGTAAACAGAGCAAAGGCTTACCCATGCAAATTTACCTAATACTAATAATATCTCACAGCTGGACTAATAATCTGATACAAGCTAAATACATCCACGTCTAAGTTGTTCCTTATGTGAACTATGGTAAATGGTAAATGGCCTGTATTTATATAGCGCTTTACTAGTCCCTAAGGACCCCAAAGCGCTTTACATATCCAGTCATCCACCCATTCACACACAGGTGATGGCAGCTACATTGTAGCCACAGCCACCCTGGGGCGCACTGACAGAGGCATTACAATGAGATTAGGACTTTATGAAGAGAAACACCTTTCTGTTTCAGGAGTTTAGATCATCACGCAGTGTCATAGTCAATACTTTACACTGCAGGTTAGCACAAGGCTACTTAACGTTAGCTTCTTAGTAATTCAGTCACTCAGAACTCTTGGTGCACAATACTACTTTAACTCATGTAGTCAATGATTTATATCAGCAGTCTCCAAACTTCTTTGCGCCACGGACCGGTTTATGCCCGACAATATTTTCACGGACCGGCCTTTAAGGTGTCGCGGAAAAATACAACAAAATAAAACTAGTACCGGTACCGAAAAAAAGAAGATTTATTGATAACACACGTGAAAAGACCCAGGAAAACCGAGTTAACGATAAAAACGATAACAAAATAACACTGAAAACCGATAAAAACCCTGAAAACTATACATTTCACACCTGAGCCTCAACTCTCGCGGCCCGGTACCAAACGACTCACGGACCGGTACCGGTCCGAGGCCCGGGGGTTGGGGACCGCTGATTTATAACACATATGACTCGGGACTTGACAGTAGGTCTTCACATAGCAAGGGGCAGGTGTTAGACACAGTTTAGGATAAACCCTGCACTCCACCTGAGCCTCAACTCTCGCGGCCCGGTACCAAACGACTCCTAAACTCCTAAACTCTGTGTCTAACACCTGCCCCTTGCTATGTGAAGACCTACTGTCAAGAAGAACTTTACACTTCTATGGGTGCAGCTTTGGAAATGCTGTTCACAAACACATAGCTGACTCTGTACTTCTTTGGACAAACCCTGAAAGCAGGTTTTTGATGTCATAAGAAAATTGTTGTTAAATGTGACCCTTGTTATCACAATGAGAGCTCTGATCACTCGCTTCATCTTTATTAACTTTACTGTATGAAACTCTCTTAAACTGACAACTGAAGTTATTAAGCTAACTGTGAATTTATTATTTAAAATGGGCTGATCGCTCCATCAGGTCTACACCTCTGATCAGTAAATGTTAACATACATGCTGCATGAGTTGAGAGGTGAATACTATGTTTAACTATGTTTAATTATTTATATACTGAGTTTTAAACGAGTGAATGTTAAATTGTTTGATTAATGCAAAGACAAGTTCTGTGAAAAATATATAAATTTGTGAAAAACCTTTTGACTGGAAGGATTATGAGCTTGGTTTATTAACGTGCCAATGTTAAGATAGTTAATTTACAGGTTTGGTGTTTTCTCAATATGACCAAATATTAAGAATATGGTTTCAAAGAGAAACACACACTGAGCCTGCTAACAATGCTTATACTGGCATTTAAATTTATACAACTTTCATCAATAGATGTTTCTGGTTTGCCTCACACGCTACATAGTTTCATGGTCACATAGCAGCTAGTTAGTGTGTGCTTGTGGGTCAGTCAGTGCCTCCTATGACAGTTATAGGTGATAGCTACCAAGGCTCTGTGACAATCAATCACAGCAACTGTAACAAATTGCAGCTGGTAGGGAGATTCTCATTTTTTAATCAGCGGGTCGATGTTGTCACCAACTGATCTCCGGGTCTGTGTGACTGGGACCTAAGAATTTAACGCTTAACTTTATCAAAATGATCGCAGAAGAAAACAAGATGATGTGATTCAACTGTAGGAATGACGATGGTTCGAATACAGAACCAAGTTATAGTTAAATTAGTTATGGCGTTAATTTAAATAGTTTTGGTTAAATTAAAAATGAGTTGTGCCAAGGTTACCTGCATGACATTTCATATTGCATGACTATGTGATTGAATATTTTTGGATTATTACATAATGCATTCTGATGAAAACATTATAGCACCAGTGTGTCTGACTCTGCACTGCAGACTGTAGTTTAACACTGGAGTGTTGTGCAGGATGTGACTGCGTTTGTTTTGATTGAACCTTTCATGAGTTCCATGTACAGTCATATGAAAAAGAAAACTGTCAAATGATGATTTATTATCTATCAGAACTATTTTAGCAGCAGTAACTTGAAGTGTCCCCTGTTTTCTGTGTGACCTCCAGTCCCTTCAGTAGTTGAGGAAATCTGGCGTACTCCTTCATGTCATTGTTCAGTTCACTGAGGTTGGAGGAACTGTGTTTATGCATATCTATCTTAAGGTACTTCCACAATCGAGTTGAGCTCTGGACTTTGACTGGGCTATTGCAAGACCTTGACTCTTTTCTGTTCCAATCATTTTCATGTTGCATGACCCAGTTTTGGCCACGCTCTAGCTGTCGACCTTACATTTGACTCTAGAGTACTTTGGTATACAGAAGTCTACACGGTGACTGCAACAAGTCCAGGTCCTGTAGCTGCAAAACAAACCCACTCATCACCTCTCCACTGCTATGCTTGAAGGATTTCCACTTGGTCTCTTCTGTCCAAAGGACGTTGTTCCAGATCTGTTGTCCTTTGTTTCAGAGAAAGCTTTGCAAATGCGGTCAAGTTCATTTTAGAGAGAATAGGCTTTTTCCAAACAAGCCATACTTGATCTGTCATTTTGTAATTGTGCTTTCTGAAACAGAAACAGTAAGGGTGCGCATAGTTTTTCACATGAGTGTACATGTGTTTTACATTTGTTTCCTTATTTGTTATCATTTTGGTTTATGTGTATATTTAGTTTTTTATGTTCACTTACAGTTTCTGTCATCTGTTTTTGTTCTATGTTTTTCCATCTGTTTTTTTTCCTTTTAGTCTAAGGAAGTCTGGTGTTTGATCTGCTATAGGTTAGAGAGCTGACAGTCAGTCACATACACACTGCAACTGGTGAGTCACTGCCGTGCCGGGCTGCATTCAGTCTGCAGCAGAAATACGCTCAATAAGTTTTGGTGTTTTGAGCACAAATAAAGACGGTGCTTATTAAAATCCTTACTACGCTCCATTTCCCTGCAGGTCGTGTTGGTCTGTGGAAAGATATCTTCACCGTGTCTATGAATGAAAAGTTTGATGCGGTATACAGACAGAAGATGGGGAAGTCCGACTTGACCTTTGACTTCTGCCTGTGAGGAACGCCTGACCATCTCTCCGTATCGCCTCCCGACTCACTTATCTATGCTAGCTCATTTCCTGTCGAAACCCAAACTCCTACATCTTCCCTCAGTCAATCTGAAGTTCAATAGTTCAACCTAACAGTGAGCTCTCACTAAAAGACTTTTCACATATGCAATCCCATGTCAGCAGAAATCAGAAGTCACACTGTTGTGGAGATTACCGAATTTTTTAAATCAATAGTTAAACCAAATCTCCCTCAGCCCCTACCTCCACTGCTGTGTGTGTTTATAGTATATATCGACTAGATTAGGGTCAGCCACTGAACTGAAGTCTTGGTGGGTGGATTCATAACAGGAATTTAACCTGTATGCAGATATTTGTGATGAAAAACGTTGGAAATGAACGGGGAAAGTTGTTATAGCTGTCCTCAAACATGCTAACGACAACACTAACGATGTTGAGTCGGCACTAGTTGAAGGAAAAAAACGATACTTTGAACCACCAACTGTTTGGCAGCATTATGGACACGACCTCGAGCTGTTGTCAAAGAGTTGTATGTTTACCATAAGTCCAGAATATTCAGGAGCCACAGTCATTTATCGCTGTGGCCATTTGACAAACATAAGCTCTGTTTTGGTCTCTGCTAAAATAACGATGAAAAATATCAGGTAGACGAATAGTGCTCGCCATCAACTTGTAGGTAAGACTGTGTGAGGACAGTCGATAGGCGCAGCAGCAGCGTATTTCTGGAAATGGGTTAGAAAAAACCAAAACGATGAGCTGCAATGCTAAAAACGTCTTCATCGGGTTGTCGCTATGAGCCACAACTTTGAGATTACACAAAATGTTTTGACCAGTTTTTACTGTAAACACATTTACCACGCAGTCTGCCAGATCTTGTATTTGTGGTCTATATAAAATACCTTTATTTAAACAGGGAAGGCTTTGAGAGCAGGCTCTCTTTTACAAGGACCCCCTGGTTATGACACACATGAAAAACATTTACTTTGACTCATTACATAAAAATAATATAAAGAAACCTCTTGAATTATGTATAAAATCATAACAGATAGAAACTGAATAAAACAAAAATAATATTGCATCAGAAAGAAGCAAGTATGATGCAAATATCCATAATCGATTTATTGCAGCAATTTCCTACATTGGTATTATTGTGATAAATTTAAAGGACTAAACAGTCTTGGTACCAAGTATAGTGTGAAGTTGAAATATAAGCAAGAAGACACATCCAATATTCCCATGAAGTTTGCCAATAAGAGCTCTGTAAATAAATAAAGTCCAGTGTTGTTCTCGTCTCACTGCCAGCAGCTGCTACCTTGCTTTCTTATATAAAGCATTGTAATGTTTTCTAAATCTGCTCCCAGATTTGAAACTGAGGGTGGACTGAGGCCGAGTCAGGGGAAAGCATATCGATGATTTCAACACGATTCAAAACAAATAAATCGTTTGCTTTCTGCATCACTGGGAATACAAGCCTTAATTTATAGAACAATGTCAGCTTTTCTGTGAAAGACATCTTTATTCCACTAATATAATTTGAAAGCATAACTTGTCATTAAGGCAGAAATCTGGGTATTTACAGCAGGTGTCCTGGTAAAAGTAGTAAAACTCACTACAGTGTAACTATTAACCATCCTCCTGATGTCAGCAAACATTTGGTGCGAGTTCAACAATTATTTTTAGATTAATTAACGTTTAAAACTGCTTGGTGATTAGAGGGCTCTGCTCTGCATCAGCTACAGATATTTGGACACGTCTGATGTGAGTGTGTATGAGATGTGGAGAGGGACAACTGTCTTGTTAATCCTCAAACATGTCACCCGAGTACATCAGGGCCCCGTCAAATTCATTGACTGTGTCTAGATCCACACAGTAGTGGTCGGGTCAGGTCTGGAAACATTGACATAAATGGATATTTATGCCATCAAATTCATCTAAAACAGCTTTTGTGACATAAAAGAATTGCAATACTGGATTTAAAGAAGAAGTTATGTTATCTGCAGTTTACCAGCATTTAGCTGAAAGTAATGGAATGTCGCCCTCTGGCGGTCTAAATGGGGAGCTGCACTCACTTGCACATGTCGTGTTTTGGAGGCAGTTTTGGGCATCATAATTGATGTTGGGTCACCTGGGCGGTAAAACCTGATGACAGAGCTGACACACCAGAGCTGAGCTGAAGCATAAGGATCATTTGGAGTGCATTATTTCTTTTTAAATTACTTTTAAGCTTTGACAAAAATCGGTGTTGGGGACACAGATCTGTTGGACTCATCGGAAATTCCTACTGCTAATCCCACGCATTTGATCTTATGCGTGGGGCCAGTTGTTGCGACATACTCACAAAATTTAACCAGTTTTTTTTCTCTACAAAGAAGGGAACACAAAGGGAATCAAGCCTGTACCACCACAGTGGACAGTAAAAAATTTTTTTCTCAGAAATGTCAGGTTTAAGAGGGGTGGGCAGAATATTAACCCATAACCAGCATTAACTGTGTTCTGCTACTCAGTGTAGGGCAACAACAGCACCACTGTCTAACTGGAGTCAGACTGGAATCAACCTGAGCATCACTTCCAAACAGTATAGCACCTTCTACTCCTTCTCATCCTCTGTTGCTGCAGTAGTTCATGCAGACTAGTCCCTGCGCTCTACCTGACACATGTGAATGTCTTTATTGTGTGGATGTACACTACAACCTCAGCACAACTCTGCACATTCGTTTTTTCATTGTTCTTATTTCCTACTGTAACACTGTTTACAACCATTGGCAAGGCTTTAGCAAGTCCAACTCCACCTATCCTTTTATTTGGGGTTTTTATACATGCCTGTCTCTGTTTCAGGACATCCTTTTATTGTATTTGACATGCTTTGCTTTGCTGGTTTATTAATAAAGTAATGTCTTCATGTGATATCCGATGGATGGAGAGTCTTTCTTTTAATTGCTATAATGCAATTTATTAAAAAAAGTTTAGTTTTAAAATACTGTTACTGGACAAATGGGGAATGAGAATCATTTACTCAGTTGTTTGCTCAGAAATCTTTGCTCTGAAAAAAGAGGCTGGCCACAGACATCTGGAAAGCACTGGGCTTCAGCACGTGAGGCACATTATTCCTAATGACTGCATTGAGCCTTTTAGGTTCTAAACGGACATTTTTCTATATTTTAAGATCAGCTGGTAAAATGTTTAAACATGCTTGTTAGATTAAATGGTGATTGGAAATTGGCAACAGGTAAAAGTGATAAATTACAGTACATTGCTACTTACAAGTAACTGTCAAGTAAATATCACATATATGGAGGTTACATCAGCCATCGTGATACTGCTGTTCAACTCTTCGCCAGTGTAAAGCTGGTATAAAGGTGAAAGACCATCAGCAGGTTAAGCTGACTCTTTCCAAAAGCAAGTCCCACAACTCAGCAACACATTATCGAAATTTTCATTTCTGTGGTGAACAGGACATAAAAACTGCATGTACAAAAATATTCTTGGCTCAAAATCATTTGCCCCTGTTAAAGTTATGCTTCTACCACCATCTTTGATGTTGCAGATCTCACTGCTGGATGCCACATGGCTTACATGAAACCCATGAAATCGTAAAACAAAACAGAACAATTACAATTGTTTTTATACAGCACCAAATAACAACAACAATCGCCTGATGGCACTTTATATGGTAAGTTAAAGACACTACAATATTACAGAAAACCTCCAAACCAGATGATCCCCTTTGAGCAGGCACTTGGTGACAGTGGGAAAGAAAAACTCCTTTTTAACAGGAAGAAACCTCCAGCAGAGCAAGGTTAGGAGACATCTGCTGCAACCAGCTGAGTGTGTGGCAAGCAATACAGGAGAAAAGACACTGGCTGTGGAGGAGAGCAAGACATTAATAATAACCAACGATTATTAATGAAAAAAGGTCAGTGACGAAGAAACACACAGTGCATCGTGGGAAGCCTCCAGAGTCATAGGGTCACCAAAATCCAGCCTTAAAATAATCAAAATTGCAAATCAGAAAGTTAAAATCAGCCTTACAAGAATATTTTGACCTCTTTAAAACAATATCAGCTGGGTCTTCAGATTGTGACTTTTTGTGGATTATTAGATTTTCTTGAAATGTGAAATATACTTATTAAATGTGCATATATTATTATTTCGTTAAATTAAATAATATCATTAATATAACATCAAGATATGGCTCACAAAGATGGGTCTTTAAAGTTGGACTGTCTTGTGTGACATCCTCCAGAAGATGGCAGTAGAAGCTTTTTAAAGCATCTGAAAGGGAGCTGACATTGATAAATGAGGCTGAGTGGCTGTGTGGCCGGTCAGGCAACAAGTCAGTCTAACAGACGGTATTTGTTTCACCTCTGTTGCATTAGCTGGCACTAGTTCTTCCTCTGCTACAGCCCACTGGCTTACTTTGTGCTATGTTTTATTTCCTGTTTTCCTCAGCAGCCTGCAGATGTTTACTAAAAATAAAGGTATAAAAAAACCTTTGGACTATAAAAGAGGTTGCTAATATTTTGGGTGGTGTGTATGTGGTTTTAAGTCATTACTCTGCATCCACAAGGCCTAATGAGAATACGAGGCCTTGTATCAGGATGTTTCTCCTCTCTGGCATTGATCAATCGAGCGTGTGCGTCTCTGTTGGTGTATTTGGCATCTGTGCGTGGTGGAGTAATTCCCGTTCTCCCTTCATCTTCATCAGTGTGCGCCATGCCTCTGTCACTCTGCTTCGCCACTGTAATCGTCTCCACTGTTCTTCTTTGTTCCGTCTCAGCGCTCACGCCTGACAGTTTGACTGCCTGTCTTTCCCACACAGATTTCTTCCTATAATATCAGCTCTTTGTGTCCCCCCGCCACCTCCCTAACACATACACAATCACACACACTAGCACAAACCCAACCTCACATTCCTCCATCTCCTACCCATCTCCCAACTCACTGTCTTATTCATTAAAAACACTTTGTGGGTGAATGCATGTGTGTGCTTTCAGGAGAGTTGGGGAAAGTTTACTTTAAAGGACTATCACCGGAGCAGCAGCTGTTGTTGCTGGTGACATTTTGATGTGGAAGTCGCTTTGTGCTTGAGGGAGCGACATACCACAAGCAGCTCCACAACCCAGTCGAACGACTGCTTCTTTTAAAATCAACATTGAGAACTAGGGTGAGAGCTTTGCTGTTAAATATGGATCAATTTTTAAATGTGTCCTGGTGTTTGTGCTTGTGGAAGAGATGCTTTTTGGATAATTAGAGCTCGTATAGAATGAGGAAGGGTTAGTGAAGAAAAAAAAGAACGAAAAAAGACCCCATAAAATATTTTATAATTTTGACTCAATGGCCCTCATTTTTTTATTTTTTGTTTCCAAGGAGACAGACTTCATTCAAATTAAAGTGGTCTTGGGCAACTGGCCTTCCTGAGACTATTTAAAGGTTTTATTTGGACATTGGTTGCGTTTTCATTCATTTTCAGTCCAGTCCTTGTATCTGACCCATTTATTTTCTCTTCCAAAACCGACTGTCTATAATAAATAAATAAATAAATAGCAGGACCCAATAGATGCGTCCGTTCAAAAGCATGAAGCATCTACTATCTTCCGTCGCCTCTTCAGAAATGGTGTCAATGGGTGACTGACAAGAAGCAATTCTTAGGAAAGGGAAACTGAAAAGAGAGGAAGAAGAAAAGGTAAATGACAGCGGGATGCCAACATACACACGACTAACACTGAAAATCCGTAGTAGTGGGTCTGATGGAGCGATGAATGCAAATTTTACACTTTTGGTTCAAATCATCATCAATACCTGTGGAGGAGGTGAGAGGAGGGGGGTACAAAGTGAGTGTCTACAGTCATCTGTAAACCATGGTTTGAGGCTGCAGTTCAGCCAGCGGTCTTGGGGATTTTCCCAAAATGGATGGAAGTATGAACATACGGCACTGCATGGTGAATCCACTGCAACTATGTTTGCATGTGTCAGGGAATTATTACATCTATTTCCTATTTTCCATCATAATATAAAGAAATAAGGAGTGGCTCAAGACTTTTGTACAGGACTAGGATGTTAGGATGCTACAGTTTAAAAACAATTGTAATCCCACATTTTCAGCCATGATTTTCAAGACATTGGAGAATCGGTTCCAGAATTATACTGTAAATCTAGATTTGTAAGGATTATTTGTGTTTGTGTTTTTCTTTTTTGTTGCTTTACTTTAAATGAATAATGGTTGAGATCTCTTTCCATGCTAATTCGTTTCAATAACGATTCTATATCCGGTCTTTAAATCTGACGTCATTACCCGTGTCTGGGCCCAAACTCCGCTGCAGGTCCGTAAGTCAAGCGATCACTGCGGCATCACTAAGAGTTAAAAACTGTCTAAATTCTTTCATCTGTAATAAAATGATCAGCGTTGCTGCTTTACCAGGTGTAACAATTAAGTTTAACATCCAGGCATCCATGAAAACAGAATTTATTAAACTTAACGGAGTTAGAAGTTAGCAGGAAGTTAGCTCGCTAGTTTCCATCTAAATATAATATAGCATGTCCTGACTGAGGGATTTCTGAAACAAATTCAAACGTACAGCTCTGCTATCACTTCCAACATAAATGAAGACCGAAAACTAAACAGCAGTGACGTTTGTAGGGTTACTGAGGTTTGGCTAGCTGGTATATGATCGCTAGCGACACAGCTATGTTAGCATAATATAAACAGTGAAGCTGCAGGATGAACGCTAACTTTTTTCACCGCGATAAAAGTTAACGTGAGGGTTCCCGATGGTTAGGGACAAATGTAATCACATAGCAGGATGCTGTAAACGGACCAAACGTCAGCCAGGAGAACAACTGAGATAATCCATCCACAATACGAGGTTAGTGATTCATATACTGCTGCATGGGCTGGGCTGGAGGGGGCTTAAAAACTGAGCTTTAAAATGAACAGTGGTAATAAAAATCGAGAGAGGCTGACAGTGATCACTGACTGGTTTTAGGGGCTTTTTGAGAATAAATAAAACAACATACAAAGCATTAAAACATGTTAAAAACACAAAAGCCTTATTAAACACAGGGTAGTTTGGGCCCGGAAGCAGGATCCATCACGCCATCACTTAAAGACCAGATTTTATGTGCATGATCAGCAATGCACAAAACCAAGAATAATACGCTGGTTTTATTTAAGAATAATTGTTTTTAAACAGCTAGGGCAACATGGACCTTTAATAAAGAGAGACAAAATCCATCCATTTTCTGCTGCCCATCCAGGACCAGGTGTGTGCAGCAGTTTGAGCAGAGATGCAGAAACCTTCTTCTCCCCAGTTACCTCCTCCAGTTCTCTTTCCTGCCACTTCACAGACAGCAGTGAACTCCTCCATTATGAACTGAGAACTGTACAGGGACCAAATGGGCCAGTCACCTCATACTGCTGAAGCATTTCTCACAGGATCCCCTGAGGGATGTGGTTGAATGCTTCTACACGTCTACAAAACATATGTGGGCAAACTCCCGTGCACCTCGAGAGGATAAAGAGCCAGGACCAAAAAGAATATTGTTCCTTCTGAGTCCGAGGTTTGACTAACGGATGGACTCTCCTCTCAAGCACCTTGGCTTAGATTTTCCTAGTGTGGCTAAGTAGTGTGATTCCCCTAAACTTGAAGCAAACTCTCTTCCTCAAGATGGCAACCACCACCCCAGTCTACAAAAGCAGCTTCCAACATCTCCACGTGATTTTTCAGATATGTGTCACCAGCACAACCCTGCAACATCCAGGGGTTTAAGGAACTCTGGGCAAATCTCATCCACACCAGGGGCCATGCCATCAAGGAGCTGTTTAACTGTATCAGTGGGATTGAGGATCCTGGAGGTTTTCAGACTATATCATCAGTTGAAGTCAGCAATACCACACCTGAACTATACACTGTGTATATGTTCCTGTCACCTGACAGTGTCTTAAAACCCATTGAAGGCTGACTGAAAGTCGTATTCCATGACCTCACCTAACTCCTCCCACATTGTGGTTTCAGCCAGAGCCACAGACACACCAAGACTGATAAGAATGATAAGAATCCTCCTTCAGCTTAATTCCTCCACTCACCTCTGGTGTCCATTTGGTTCAGGATTGCCACCACGCAGCCAGGGCTTCCACCAGATGGTCCTTCTGCACGCTTACTACATGCTTGGGCCTGTTCAGCATCCTTCCTCCAGTGTGTGAATGTGTGCGTGAATGGGTGGATGACTGGATGTGTAAAGCGCTTTGGGGTCCTTAGGGACTAGTAAAAGCTCTATACAAATACAGGTCATTTACCATTTACCATTCCTCACTACTTGATCCAACTCAACACCAAGAAGCGACCAGCTGAAAGCTCAACTTCTCTTTATTTGGGTATCTAGCACGACTGCAGATCTGATTGATACAATCAATGATCAAACTATGTCCCACAGGGTCCTGGCACCATGTGCACTTATGAACCACCTAACAGTCTGTTTGTTAGCGATAAAGTAGAACACCACTTAGGTTCAGATTAGGTAGGGTGTTCTTTCAGTTTCTCAGTAGGACAGCAGAGTGGGTTACCTTCCAGGATCACATCCAGATATTCTGAGAAGGCTGGGTACTCTTCAGTCTGAGACGTAAGAAGTCACTTGGCAGAATGACGAAATGTTTCTCCCATTGAAAGTACTACATCCAGATGAAGAGAATCAACTCTTTGGGATTTACCTAGATCAGGGGTCGGCAACCTTTCTGATGATGAGTGCCATCTAAAATTTCCTCAGAAGTCAGTGTGCCATATGATTGCATTAGCAATAAATTTAATAACTCTCTATATTGACAGTTACACACTATATAGAACAACTTCATTGAGGGTACCTAGACCCGGTTTGTAGAGTACGCTTCGGGAGTGTGATCGTGTGTACAGCGTCTCTTTATGTCTGTCTCCACGTTGGGTGAGTGTTGAGTAAGTGTATATGAGAGCATGAGGGGGGGAATGGATGTTTGTGTCTGTGTGTGCCTGTATGTCTGTGTCTATATGTCAGGTTGGGTATCAGGCGCCACCTCTCTGGGGACATCTCAGGCCCTCCAAGGTTTGGAGGCCTATCTCCACCCACCACCACTTCCCCTGCCAGTGGTGGACTCCCTCAGGTGTCGGTGCGTTGGTGGTTCTTTGTGTCTGGGGGTGGGCGTCCGGGTACACACCGGCTCACTCCTTGGCGGGCGCTTATCGGGGCTTGGAGCCTGGGGCTCGCTCGGGCCACTTCGGAGGTGGGGATTCCCTTGGCCTCTCGGCCTGGGGCTCGGTCACTCAGGCACAGCTGGCTGCCGGCGGAGCTCACGGGCGCGTCACTGCAACCCCCCCTGGCTTCTGCTCCACGGCTGCTGAGTGAGCCCTCATCTGGGACTCTCCTCAGCTCTTTCTGGGATAGTGGCGCAGCTGCCCCTCTGTTGGTCTTCCTTGGTCTCTTGTGTTCTGGGGGCCTCTGGATGTCTGGAGTTTTGATCTCCTCCATACCTGCTTCATGCCCTGGAGGACGGGGCTGTGGCCCCCCCACACCCTCTAGCAGATCGTTACATGGAGAAACCTTTGGAATGCAAGCGTGCTGATCCACACAGGTATGCACACCGGTGTACACACGGGTGTTCACAGACGCGGACTACAGCTTTCTTGGCTGCTGCCTCAAAGCACATAGTGCGCTGTCTATCTTGCGTGCTGCACAATATCGTTTATTATTTAGTATCTACTGCTAGCTAGTTTATTGTGATGGTGCCGTTTTTTTTATTATGTTGCTCTTTGTTGTTTGCTTTCTCTTCTGTTTTTTTTCTCCATACAGGTGACCCAGGTGTTTTTCTTTCTTTCTTCCCCCCCTTCTCACCGTCTCTTCTCCCCTTTGGTTTTCTCTCTCTCCCTCTCTTTCTTTCATTCTTTCTCCCTGTCCTATCCCCCAGTCATGTCTGTCCCGTTTGTAGCAACTGAAAATAAAATAAATTCATAATTATAATAAAGGTCAATCAAATGGACCAATATGGCAAGGCCACGATGATCCACTTGGTAAAATAAATCCGCTTGGCATCTTTCTTGGCCTTAAGACAACAATTCTCATGGCTAAAGATCCAAACGGGACACACAAAAAAAGAAAAAAAAAGAAAAAAAAAGAACAACTTCATAGAATTATATTTGTGCGCAGATGTCGGCAGCTATCAGCGAATAGTTATCAGCTATTTGGAAACAAAAAAAAAGACTTTTTAATCCATAACAGCAAATGAACTGTACAACAGAAAATACAAATGCTATTTATGGTCTTCTCACAACAATGATAAGAAAAATAAACTGAGCCAATATAGCATGTTTGTTGATACAGAGACACACATGTTACTGTGATCTCTGGTCTCCACTCAGACACACAGGTCTCCGAGTGTCCAGCATTCAGGACACTGAGGACTCATGTGAGAGAAAATCTGCTCACACAGATATGTAGAGCCAAGTACTGTCAATAAGGCCTCTACAATGTTCTGAAGACCAGCAGGTGAACATGCAGCTCCATGAACACGCACAGCTGTGGATTCCAGCTGCATCTGTAGTTCTGCAAACTTTGACCCCACAGAGTCGAGCTTTTCAGTTCAATCAGCTGCATTTCGATGTCGCATTAACTCAGCCAGTTAATGCGAGACAAATCCAGCTGCTCATTAAAGCTTTCTGGTTTGATCAGAAATGAAAACATTGTGGCCCCCCCACACCCTCTAGCAGATCATTACATGAAGGAACCTTTTAAAAAAACAAAAAACAAGCGCGTCCATGCTCACAGGTGTACACACGGGTGATCACACCCACAAACTACACCCTTTTTGGCTCCTACCTCAAAGCACACTGTGTTCTGTTGATCTTATGTGCTGCACAATAATGTTTAATATTTAGTATTTACTGTCATATTCCCATATATCATTGTGATGTTGTTTATTCTATTACTCTTGTTCTCTTCTGCTTGTTTTCTTTTTTCTTTCTCAGCAGGTGATCCAGGTGATTGATATATGCATTTTTTTTCTCTGCCCGTTCTGTTGGTTTTTGTCTTTTGCCCTTCTCCCCCGTCCCTCTTCTCAGCTGTTTCTCTTTCCCTCTTTCTTTCTCCCCTTCTTTCCCCCAGTCAAGTCTGTCCCGTATTCAGTAAGTGAAAATAAAATAAACAATAAAAGGTGAATCAAATGGACCATTACGGCAAGGCTGGGATGGTCAATTTGGTAAAGTAAATCCGTTGGGCATCTTTCTTCGCCTTTAGACAACAATTCTGATGGCAAAAGAGCCAAACGGGACAGGCAAAAAAAAAAAAAAAAAAAAGAAAAAAAAAAAAAAGAAATAAAGAACATGTTAACTTAAAAAAAAAAAAAAAAGAAAAAAAAAAAAAGAAATGAAAACATTGGTCCAAACGCCTGAAAGTCCCGAAAACGCATAGTGAATTCTGTCTCGAGTCTACGGATGTATCCGAGTATTTCCACGGTGCTGATGCTGTGCTGAGCAGAAAGCTCCTGAAGCATTTGAAGTGTCGGAATGTGGAAATTTCAACATCTCTTGAAAAAACTGCCAGCTAGCAATGTCCCTCTCACCAGTAGGCTAAGTTATTTTTAGCCAATTACAAGTTGAATCTGGTAGTTGGGGTTGTTAGCTAAGATACCGTCATTAAGAAGCGACACAGCTAATGTGTCTATGTGAGCTAATTTGCGATGTGCCCCGCTGGCCCAGCCATTTATTTTTTAATGCACCTTCTCAGATTAATTCACTGCGTGTCGTGCCCAGGGCTGGACTGGGACACAAAATCGTTTTAATTAGAGACCGGCCCACCAGGTATTAAAGCCATAAAGCCTTTGAATGAAAGCAAACGCTGTTGTGACAGTGATGTACAGTCTTGTTGGTATATGTATGATTTCTATACATTTTACATCAGATAAAAACTTTGGTTGTAAGCTTCAGATAATTATTTAATAACAGCGAGACATTTTAAATGAGAATAAGAAAGTACTTCTCTGTGCCCTCCTCTCCCTGTTAATGCCCTACCTGCCCCCCTGGCAACACTTTTCTAGACCCGCCCCTGCACAGTTACCAGCTGTCAGCTACTTAGAAAAGGATCCTGGTGTTATTTGTCTCTCAGAAACAGCTCATAACTTCAACTCATCCATGTCACCTAAAAGGTAAACCTGTTTCTCCATCACCTGTTCAGCTCTGATGATTCAGTAAGGACGTCTCCTGGTTTCATCTTCATGTTTCCCTCTCACCACATATCCAAACCGACATCATGACCAGCAGCTTTACAGCTGTGGCTCCAGCAAACATCAGCTGATACTAGAAAGTAATATTAAATAAATTCTAACAACAGCTGATCAAGCTTAAACGTGCTGCTGTTGTTTTTTAGCGCGACATCCGCTGGTTTCCTCTTTCTGGCGCAAACTGGGAGATAAACAAACGAGAGAGAAAAGCCGATCAGCCGATCATTGATCAGTTTCATGATTGAAGTAGCAACAGGAGAGAGAGGGGGAGAGATTGAGAGAAGAAGAGGCAGCTGTGCAGCAAAGACACAGAATAACTCCAGCTTTGTGTCTTTTTTTCATTCTAGCTGAAGTCCGGGACAAACTGTGTTTCTTTTCAGCTCTTATCAGTAACATCATAGCACCACCCAGCTGTATAGAAACTCCGTCATGCTAGCTCACGCAGTACGAGTTATTGTAACTGACGGTAAAAAGTCAGCACAACGAAAATAAACTCCAGCTAAACTTGGTTCATATCTGACCCAGATAGACTGCAGGTCATAACTTCTTACCTGAAGTTCAGTTCACCTGACACTCGGACTGGCGGCCGCCTCGGGGCTCTCCTCCTCCTGCCTCCCCTTTCTCTCATCCACCTGCTGGCCTTTGTGGAAGCTCCGCCATAGCCACCACCAAACAACTGAGTTATTTTTACACACCGGCCAGCATCTGGCCAATCCACCACCTTTCATTGTTTATGCTGTTAAAAATAAATAAATAATAATAATACGTTATGGTAGTGGGTCAAATTGATCATAAACTAGTGACTCTGTTAAATGTTTACAGGCCGCCAGATAATGATCAGGAATTTATTAAGAAACTAATCTGATCGCGGAACACACCAAGGGAACCCTCATCTGTGGTGGGGATTGGAATATACAACTACAGCCCCACTTAGATTCTAACAACAAAACTAAAAGGACGACTCGGGAGACCAAGACAGTTAGAAGGCTTCTTGTAGAAGGAAATATGATAGACGTTTGGAGGGAGCTACATCCCAAGGAAAGAGCCTATACGTTTTTCTCATACCCCCATAAAGTACACTCCAGGTTGGATTATTTTTTTATGTTTAATACTGATAGACATAGAATTCTTAGATGTAACCTAGGAGTAAAAGATGTATCAGACCATGCAGGTGTTTACTTGTCTATACATTTGGAGACCTAAATAAAGCAGAATAGCTGGAAGCTGAATACGAGTTTGTTAAATGATACCAAGTGTATACAATTTGTAAGAAATGAATATAAAAACTACTGTGAACAAAATGATAATCAAGAGGTGTCCCCAAGTGTTACATGGGATGCATCCAAAGCGGTAATGAGAGGAAAATTGATCATGTGGCCCTCGTACAAAAAGAAAGAGAAACAAAGGCAAATTAATGAGTTACTACTTACATTAAAGAATTTAGAGACTAAACACGCCACTGTTGAAGACTCTCAAACATTGGAAGAGATAAATTTAACAAAACGTAAATTAAATGATATATATGACAGACAAGAAGAGCTAAAAGCCAGATTTGTTAAGCAAAAGTATTATGATTACGGCCCTAGGGCAAAGAAACTATTAGCCTGGAGAATTAAAAAAACAACAAGAAGAACGAGGAATTTACAGTATAAAAGATGATGAGACACAAAAAATGTGTTACACTGCTAAAGAAATACAAAACTCATTTGAAAACTATTATAAAAACTTATATTCAGAGACACAAAAGGCTGACCCTCTAAACATTCAGAAATTTTTGCACTCTCTGGATTTACCTAATATTGGACGGGAACAAAACAAAAGACTAATGCAACAAATTACGACAACAAAAACAAATAAGATGCCGGGTATGGACGGATTTACATCAGAATATTATAAAACCTTTAGAGAGTTATTATCACCACTATTATTAAAATGTTTTAACTACGTGTTGGAGGGAGGGGAGTCACCAGCATCCTGGAGACAGGCAATCATTTCAGTAATTCCAAAGGTGGGCAAGGACAAAAGGGAATGCAGTTCATATCGACCAATTTCAATTCTGAATATGGATTATAGATTATAGATCACCTCAATATAGATTATAGATCACCTCAATAATAGCAGAAAGGCTTAAAAATACTATACCAGAAATTATTGACGAAGATCAGACAGGATTTCTCAAAAACAGACAGATACAGGACAGTATAAGACGTGCCTTACATTTAATGGATTATATGAATAAATCCCAAACGGAAAAAAATAAAATAAATAAATAAATAAATAATTGGCCCAAAAACCCGAAAAATCACCATCGGCCAGTCCAGCTATGGTCGTGCCATCAGTTAAGGAGGAGGTTATTGGCCTTACACCATGACGTCAGCTGCTCCACCTCGTCTCTGTACGTAGACTCGTCTCCCTTGGTAATGAGCCCCACCACTGTGGTGTCATCTGCAAATTTCACAAAGATGTTGCTGTGGTGGCGAGGAGTGCAGTCGTGTGTGTAGAGAGAGTAGAGCAGTGGCCTGAGCACACAGCCCTGGGGTGAGCCAGTGCTGAGACTCAGGGCTGAGGATGTGTGATGGCCAACTCTGACTCTCTGTCTACGGCCCGAGAGGAAGCTGTTGATCCACATGCAGGTGCTGTATGGAAGCCCCAGGTCTTGTAGCTTGGCCACCAGTTTGTGTGGAAGGATGGTGTTAAAAGCTGAGCAGTAATCCACGAAGAGCATCCGCACATAGCTACCATGCTCTTCCAGGTGAGTTAATGCAGCATGGAGTGCTGTGGCTACAGCGTCTTCCGTGGATCGGTTTGCTCTGTAGGCAAACTGGTGTGGATCCAGGCTGCGGGGCAGGGCTGCTGTGATGTGTCTGCGGACCAGCTTCTCAAAGCATTTCATTACCACTGGGGTGAGTGCCACCGGTCTGTAGTCATTCAGGCCAGTGATGTGGGGCTTCTTAGGCAAGGGGACTATGGTGGAGGACTTCAGGCAGAGTGGGACAGTCGCCTGTGCGAGGGATTTGTTGAAGATCCTGGTGAAGATCCCAGCCAGCTGTTCTGCACAATCCCTCAATATTCGACCTGGCACACCATCAGGACCCGCCGCCTTCCTTGGGTTAACAGCCTGCAGCATGCGCCTCACCTCGTGCTCTTCCAGGGTGAGGGTGGTGCTGCTATGGGTGGCGTGTTGCTGCTGTGGCTCCAATACCTCCGGTACCCTGGTCTCAAAGCGGGCGAAGAAGATATTCAGCTCCTCTGCCAGCTCCAGGTCACCGTCCGCAGCTCCGAGATTGATCTTATAGTTGGTTAGGTGCTGGATGCCTTGCCACACCTGCCGGCTGGTATTACTCTTCAGATGGTCCTCAATCCTCCTCCTATAGTCCCCCTTTGCCTCTCTGATGCCTCTCTTCAGGTTGGATCGGGCTGTGGTGTAGTAATCCCTGTTGCCAGACCTGAACGCAATGTTCCTCTCCTTCAGCAGCTGCCTGACCTCCCGGGTCATCCAGGGCTTTTGGTTGGGATAAGCCCGGATCCGTTTAACTGCTGTAACAGTGTCTATGCAGTGTTTTATATAGCAGAGGACACCGTCTGTGAACATTTCCAAGTCCTGATGTTCAAAGATATCCCAGTTAGTCCTGTCAAAACAGTCCTGCAGCTGCTGAGAGGCACCCTCTGGCCATATGGTAATATTCTTTGTGATGGTAAGAGCAGTTTTCTTGAGGGGGGCATATGCAGGGATTAGAAACAGTGACAAGTGGTCAGACTGACCCAGATGTGGCAAAGGTCTGGCCCTGTAGCCCATTTTGATGTTGGAATAAACTTTGTCCAGAATCTTGTCACCCCTAGTGGCACACTTGACGTGCTGGTGGAATTTGGGGATTGCTCTTTTTAAGTCTGCGTGATTGAAGTCCCCTGCTACGATATGTACAGCGTCAGGGTAGGTGCTCTGTTTATTATTGATGTTTGTATGCAGGAGTGCGATCGCCGAGTTAGCATTAGCATCTGGTGGTATGTAAACAGCTGTTATTATGACAACGGTGAACTCCCTAGGTAGGTAGATGGGCCTGCATTTAACAGTCAGATATTCAATGTCCGGTGAACAGTGACGGTCTATTATCACTGTGTTGGTACACCAGCTGTTGTTCACATACATACAGAGCCCCCCTCCTTTGCGCTTACCGGAGTCCACTGTTCGGTCATGTCACTGTGTGGTATAGCCTGCTAGCTCAATAGCAGAGTCTGGAATGGATTGATGTAGCCAGGATTCAGTGATAAGAAGGATGCATGAGTCTGTGATGAAGTTATTCGCTGCTATTTGCAACCTCAATTCGTCCAACTTGTTTGCGAGGGATCTGGCATTTGTGATGAATAGGCTGGGGAGCGGTGGTTTGAGTGGCTGCCTCCGTAGCCTGGCTAGCGCGCCGGCCCTGCAGCCTCGCCGTCTCCTTCTCTCTCGACGCCGCCTGCGCCTCCACCCCGAAGGGATAACAATCCATGGGGAGCCTGGACTCCTCGCTATTTCCACCGGTATCTTGTGTAAGCGGACAAATTTGCTAGTCACGCTCTCGCGGTAACTTACTCCAATCTTGAGGAGATCATGTCGGCTATAGATGTTATTCGCTTGGCTGGTAGAACACAAAAACAAACATAAGGCGTACAAAATTATCCAAACATAGCATCGATCGGTAGAACACTGAGCTGCTGCAACTACGTGCGCCGCCATCATTATGGATTAATTAATTAAGATTATTTGGATCGTCTATCCTCAGAGGAAAAACGAAGATATGAATTTTGGGGACTTGTGATCCATCCCCAGCAGCTTCATCCCTGAATGTGACGATGTTTCTCCTGGAGCTCCACTTTGGTGACTTCTAGGTGTATCTTGTAGAGAATCACTAACCTTATACTGCTGCCAGGATAGAAGCTTTCAAAGTACAGACAGCTACATGTATTTTTGATCTGGATGGGTAAATAACGCTGCCGTGTGAGAGGTGAAGAGCAAGATGTTTTTTATCGTTAAAGCAAAGGTAAACAGTAGATAGCTATCTTATCTATGTTTTTTAATACTTGGGCGGTGTAGGGCCACAAAAGTTCCTGAAGTATTAATGATCATAATAATGTTGTGTCATGAGAGTAAAGTTGACTTTCCCAGTGTCAGGGAAATCATTCCTACAATTTAAATGAGACACCCCTGAAAGCTGGGGTTGCTGTGGAGAAGCAATCGGTGCAATTTAGCCTGCAAGGCAGCAATAGGAGAGGTATGTTCACATGTTGGTGCCATACTCTACGCCCATCTGACAGCTACCAAAAAAAACTTTGATTTGTGCATCCTATAGCACAGAGAAACGAAGATGTTGAAGGGATGGCTGGAGGACAAAGGACTACAGTGCTGTTTTGGCCTGCCCGATGCCTGTGGCTCTGATATCACATGAAAACTGTGGTAGGTGACAGTCTCTTCAAACTCCATTACACATGGTGTGTGTGTGTCTATGTGTTACATGGCTCCTGATAGCAGTGATAATTGGACAGTGTGGTACTTATAATAAGATTCAATGCCAGGAACACCACTGGGGACTGCTGTACTGGATTACACCACGGAAGGATGTAGGGCAGGACAGTAGGGACTGTACTTTGATTATGAGCCACCAGAATAGGTATATATATATATAAATATATATGTGTGTGTGTGTGTGCTTTTGTGTGATCGACTAAATGTAGAGCATGTGTGTTTTCCTTGTTCTCTCTTTTGTCTGTCTGTGACACCTCTGTGAATGTGTGTGAGAGAGCAAAATAAAGCACAAGGTCAGAACAGAAGTAGCAGTACTGCATTCCTCAGGTGTGTCCTGCTGGAGAGGACAACACCCAGTAAAATCCCAGAACAGCTTGTCCTGAAAAGTATTGCTCCCCCTGCCTAATGCACATCTCCACATCATCATGCATGTCTTCCAGTCTCCAGGGAGATGCCATTAACACGTGCTATTATCACAGGCCACTGTTGGAGTGTTTAAAAGTTTGGAGTGGGTTTGAGTGTGGGATGATTTTCGATGCTTTGCCTTTATCCTCTTTTGGTTTTTAATCATCATCAGTCACTCAGTTGTGTTGTTGTCTGTATATGGCTTGGATTGTTTACACGTCTTTGTGGTTGCTATTGTTGGTGTGTGTGAAGAATGGTGTGAGGATGAACTTTGCATTCAGTTTCTGAAGAGTTTCGGGCACGCTCCTGCTGTCCGGCATCATCAGCAGCAGCAGAGTGAGTTTTGCAGAGCATGTCTGTAAAGCGTACTTGTTAAACAAAGAAATGTCGTGCTGCGCTAGAGCTTTGAGGTGCTTGAAGGTGGCTGCTGGATACACTTCAACTCCGTATGTTTCATTCAGACATAGTCAACAGAACTCTTTTGTAACGGTGCGGGCGAGCTGCTGGTAAATTTCCACTGAGTTCCAAGTTCTCCGGTGTCCGCACCTGACTCTTAGCAACTCACCTGTCCAGCTCACCTGAAGCTAATCTGGGGCTAATCTACTGTAGTGATGTGTCGGTCGCGAACGAAATGGCTCTTAGTGTCACGGACCCGGCTCTGGGGACTCGGGGAACAGAGCAGGAGGGAGAGAGGGAGAAAGAGAGTGAGGGACAACAACGTCACATTAGAAAGGTATAGTAATCATCCACAACTATTTTCAGCTGCAGATGATAAAGGATTCAGAAAGTTTATTCATGCAGGCCCATATGACAGAGAATATGCATCTTCTTTTAGTTTTCATATTTTTATTTATATTTAATTGTGTTGTGGTTTGCAGCGTTTTGTGTTGTTTCATTTTAAATTTGTTTAAAAGGAAAAAGCTAAAAATTTAAATAGTTAAAAGTTGAACTGTGAATAGTTGGTTTTTGTATTATATCATTTATTTATTGCATTTTATGAGGAGTGAATAAATAAAAGTATATTTACGGTGGTCCCCAGAGACAAAGCATGTACAAACTCCAAAACACGTACAAACCCCGAAGCACGTACAAACTCCAAAACACGTACAAACTCAGACGCACATACAAAACACAACAGAAGTGCTCCAGGATGCTAGGCCCAGTGTTGAGCTTTTGTTACCTAGTGGCTACACAAGCCAGGAAGTACCAACGACCAGATTTGGTGTGTGGTAGTAACAGGTAAATGAACATTTTTTTTAAATCATTTGAATATATATTACAGCTTTCCCTGCTTCCTATAGAACAGATGCTGAAGTTCCGGGAGTGTCATTATAGCCTAAATATAGAGTCCATTCTTTTTTAAAATATTTAATAAAGTCTTCATCTTTAAGCAATGATGTATTAAATCTCCACTTTTTACTTGGCGTAGTATTATTCTTGTGCATTAGTGTTAAAGATACAGGAGCATGATCGCTGACAGCTATCCGGTCGTTAAGTCTGACGTCACTAGCCTAAACTGGGCCTAAACTCCGCTGCAGGTCCATATATCAAACGATCACTATGGCAATACTGAGAGTTGAAAAACTGTCTAAAGTCTTTCATCTTTAATAAAATGATCAGGGTTCTGCTCTACCAGGTGTAACAATTGAGTTTAACATCCAGGCATCCATGAAAACGGAATTTATGACATTTAACGGAGTTAGAAGTTAGCAGGAAGTTAGCTCGCTAGCTTCTATCTAAATACAACATAGCATGTCCTGACTGCGGGGTTTTGGAAACAAATCGGGGCGATCGTGGCTCAAAAGTTGGGAGGTTGCCTTGTAATCGGAAGGTTGCCGGTTCAAGCCCCGGCTCCGACAGTCTCGGTCGTTGTGTCCTTGGGCAAGACACTTCACCCGTTGCCTACTGGTGGTGGTCAGAGGGCCCGGTGGCGCCAGTGTCCGGCAGCCTCGCCCCCACGTATAAGATTAAAAACAAACAAAAGACCAAGGATAAACAAGGATTAGATCTACCTAACTTTCAGCACTACTTCTTAGCCAACAGGGCTTCAATTTATCTCAGGATGGCTAAAACATACCTTCTTAGATGAACCTTGGCTAGATGTAGAACAAGCACTTTGCAATAATCTAGAGATTTCAGATCTACCATTTATCAGCTCAAACATCCAACGACATGAATGCTTCAAAAGCATCAGCATCAGCTCTGCTCTGAAAGCATGGTGGGAGTCTTCATTAATCCCATGCAAACGTACACCTATTTAGAACAACCCTGACATATTACAAAACAATAATATGATAAACTTTCCAGATTGGAGTGGTCAAGGAATCAAATATTTAGAACATATACTAGAAGGAACAGAATTTATTTCATTTGACAGACTAGTTACACAATATAAGAATATCAACAAATTAAATCCATAGTAAAAAAGAAATTTAAACCAGGTCAAGTTGAACTACAAACACCATCAAGTGTGGTACAATTTCTTACTCTTAAAACCCCAAAATTACTTTCCAAAATTTACAGAATGCTTTCTAAAACAGATGAATCGATATCACTTCCTATTGCAAAATGGGAAGCGGATTTATCAGTTAACTTAGACCTAAACTTCTGGTCTCAGATTTGCTTGAAAAGCCTTTCATTTAATTAGAAATCCCAGTCTTCAATTAATTCAATACAAAATATTACATAGAGTGCACTATACAGATCATCGGATGTTCAAGAGCTTTACGTCTACCAACAACTGCTCACACTGCCAAACCAACTCACCGGACAATTATATCCACGCTCTTTGGTTCTGTCCACCAGTTCAGAAGTTTTGGTGCGAGATATGTGAAGACTTATCGAAGTGTCTGAAATGTAACATTCCAACTTCCCCTTTAAGTGTGTTTGTTGGGCAGTTTAGATAATGTCACTTCAGAAAAGAATATCGCCCATATGGTTTTCACTGCCCTATGCATAGCCCAGAAAACAGTCCTCATGAACTGGAAAAATAAAAATAATCTTAATTCTAACCAATATAGAAATTATCTATTAGATTACATTAGTCTTGATACAGCCTCTGCCACCACATCAGATCAATTGCTCTGGGCTCCTTTGATCAGCTCCACCCGTAGGCACCCCCCTTGCAGAGTATGGGGGTGCCTACTGGGGTCAGCGGGGGAGCTGGCCCCAGGGAGGGGTCACTTGCCCCTCCCTTCCTTCCCTCCCCATCTCCAGCTGCCCCCCTCTTCCCGCTCCACCACAATCACCCACACATGCAGGGCCTTGGGGTAAAGGTGTGTCACCAGGGTGCAGAGGAGGCTACCCCCCCCCCCCCCCCCCCCCCCCCTCTGTCCCCTTCTGGCTGCCTCTGCCTCAATTTTATCCCACAACTTAGACATTCACATTACTCACACTCTCATTACACATACATATAGGACCTTGGGGGTGGGCATGCCACACGGAATCCAAAAGGCCATCAGGGTGTACAACCTCACCCCTGACGTCGTTGCCCACCTCTCAATTTTAAATACACGTAGACATTGAGGGCTAGCAGGAGGGGCTATGCGCTTACCTGCTGCTCTCTGGCAGGTAGCTCCATGCCCTCCTGGGTTTTAAATGCACCTTAGAACACACATGCATCAACACTACATATGAGCTGGCGGAGGGAGGTTTGGAGTCTTCACTCACCCCCATTCTCTGCGACCTGCTGGAGCGGGGGGGCTAGGAGGAGGAGTTGGCCGTCCGATTGGGGTCTGGAATGTGAGGCCTCCCTGCTGCTGCAGAGTCGGGGCGGTCTGCTTCTCTCCACCGCAGGGAGAGAAGTAGGTAACACTACCTAGGTCTTGGTGCAGTTTCCCCTTTCAGGGACAAGGGTACCTAGACCTGGGGCTCAGAGTACGCTTGGGGAGTGTGATCGTGTGTACAGCGTCTCTTTATGTCTGTCTTCACGTTGGGTGAGTGCTGAGTAAGTGCATATGAGAGCATGAGGGTGGGAATGGATGTTTGTATCTGTGTGTGCCTGTATGTCTGTGTCCATATGTCAGGTTGGGCATCAGACGTCACCTCTCTAGGGACATCTCAGGCCCTCCAAGGTATGAAGGCCTAACTCCCCCCACCACTTCCCCTGCCAGTGACATCGGTGCGTTGGTGGTTCTTTGTGTCCGGGAATGGGCGTCCAGGTACACACCGGCTCACTCCTGGTGGCTGCTTGTCGGGGCCTGGAGCCTGGGGCTTGCTTGAGCCACTTCGGGAGTGGGGATTCCCTCCGCCTGGGGCTCGGTCACTCTGGCACAGCTGGCTACCGGCGGAGCTCACGGGCACGTCACTGCAACCCCCCCTGGCTTCTGCTCCGCGGCTGCTGAGTGACCCCTCATCTGGGACTCTCCTCAGCTCTTTCTGGGATAGTGGCGCGGCTGCCCCTCTGTTGGTCTTCCTTGGTCTCTTGTGTTCTGAGGGTCTCTGGATGTCTGGAGTCTTGATCTCCTCCATACCTGCTTCTTGCCCTGGAGGACGGGGCTGTGGCACCCCACACCCTCTAGCAGATCATTACATGAAGGAACCTTTTAAATACAAGCGCGCTCATGCTTACAGGTGTACACACGGGTGCTCACACACACAAACTACACCCTTTTTGGCTCCTACCTCAAAGCACACTTGTGCGCTGTCGATCTTACGTGCTGCACAATAATGTTTAACCCTTTAAGACCTACCATAGAACCAAGTCCGCCAGAGCTTATATTATATTTTTACATGCTGTAGTGCCATTTTTGGGAGCATTTCAAGTTGCTATACATCAATACAACTGTTATAGCCCATATTTTAATAATATGTATGCATTAAGTCCATAGTAACTACATTGATTGCAAAAAAGTGCAATAAACTACAAAAAAATTGAAAATCGTTTTTTTTTTTTTTTTTTACATATATTTCTACTTGGAGAAATTTAAGAGGTTTATCCCTCAAAACTTTAAATACAAAAAAGTTGCAAAAAATAGTTTACAACAACAGGAAATTTATTTTGAGTGTCTTCATAGTTTTATTTTTGAGATACAGCAATTTTTATACACTGCAGGAAAAACGAAAAACAATCCTATGATGCAAATTTGCAAAGAAAAAAATAGCATGTGCATCAAAATAAACTATTTCCAGCAGTGCAGTTCGAGTTCTAAGCATCCCAGAAACTATTCAGAATAGTATAGAGTCAAACATACACCAGTATAGTACAGTACAGTATAGGCTTTTAAGGCCTACAAGTAAAAAACTACATTTTCCGCGAAAATGACGTCACTTCCGGTTTCGGGCAGGAAATGGCGGGCGTGCGATCGTTCGTTTTGACGTCTTTTTCAATGTGGGAAGTGTTACGAACAGCTGATCGGAAAGTGTGTTTCTGGAATATTATGTTTTAATTTCCTGCAAACGCTTTTTATGCAGTTTTTGCAAAGCTTTATGTGGAAGTAAACCGTGACCTAGGACAAGCTGATAGCATAAGATGTAAGTACAACTCCTCCGGTTTCATATGCAAAAACAATTATTGCGCTAGCTTACGCGGTTCCGGTTCTACAGGGATTTAAAAATAGTTATGCAAAACGGAGCGTGCTGCTCTGACCAGCTTTAAAGGGTTAATATTTAGTATATACTGTTATATTCCCATAGATCATCATGATGTTGTTTATTATGTTGCTCTTTTTTTTCTTCTGCCTGTTTCCTCTTTTTTCTTTCTCAACAGGTGATCCAGGTGATTGATATTTGTATTTTTTGTCTGCTTATTTTGTTGGTTTTTGTTTTTTGCCCTTTATCCCCGTTCCTCTTCCCCGCTGTTTTTCTTTCCATCTTTCTTTCTCCCCTTTCTTTTCCCCAGTCAAGTCTGTCCCGTATTTAGCAAGTGAAAATATAATAAAATAAACAATAAAAGGTGAATCAAATAGACCATTACGGCAAGGCTGGGATGGTCCATTTGGTAAAGTAAATCCGTTGGACATCTTTCTTCACCTTTAGACAATAATTCTGATGGCAAAAGAGCCAAATGGGACAGGCAAAAAAAAGACAAGGACAACATGACTATTTTAATGATGACAACACCGCTAACTTGAACTACCCAAGAGACTGCTGTCTTCAGGTTGTTACAATATGTTACCCGAATTGTCATTTCTCTCAACTATGTTTTGCACAGACCTGACTGCTAAATCACAGTAAGCAAATTTAAATGTTATGCAGTGTTCAAAAACACTGCATCCGACTTCTTTTACTAAGATGATGGGTTTTGTTGTCACGGCAACACGTCAAAGACGTCACCTAAACAGGTAAGGACCCTTCGGAGGAATGGGAAGCGTCTCTGTTTTCGAGAAAGTTGCCATAAATAAAATTGGATATTGAGATGACTGTTAAATGAACAAACAACAAGCCACCAGGGAATCCCTCTCTGCAGTGTACAGTTTTGGTGACTCTGATCTGTGTCAAAATTGTTTGTCAAGTACTTTAATAAGAGCGTGTGCCTGTGTGAATGTCTGTGCACGGCCATTCTCTGATGGCTCCTCTCGGAGGAGCAGCTGGTCCTGATAATGAGTGATGTGCACACATGATGAAATATTAGTCACAGCTGTTTACCTTGTGTGCAATTCAATTAAGATCACCCCAACACACATTCTTAAGGTGGGCGATCGTGGCTGAAGAGTTCGGAGTTCGCCTTGTAATCGGAAGGTTGCCGGTTCGAGCCCCGGCTTGGACAGTCTTGTGTCCTTGCACCTTGGGCAAGACACTTCACCTGTTGCCTACTGGTGGTGGTCAGAGGGCCCGGTGGCGCCAGTGTCTGGCAACCTCGCCTCTGTCAGTGCGCCCCAGGGTGGCTGCGGCTACAATGTAGCTTGCCATCACCGGTGTGTGAATGGGTGGGTGACTGGATGTGTAAAGTGCTTTACGGTCCTCAGGGACTAGTAAAAGCGCTATACAAACACAGGCCATTTACCATTTAAGTAGCCTTCCAAGGGTTGAATGAATGATGTTTCTAACAGAATCTGTGTCATGATTTCATCCTATGTTACATTTTTTGTTACTTTGGCCAATAGTCCATATAAACATGGCAGCTAGATTTCAAGCTGTTTTGATTTCTTGTGGTAGCTGTGGCTCAGGATTTAGAGTAGGTAACTAGAGTTACCGACTCCAGTCTCCATGTTGAAGTGTGAAACATAGTGAGTAAAAAATATGACTGAAGATAGGGCTGCTCGATTATGGCAAAAATGATAATCACGATTATTTTCACTGAAATTGAGATCTCGATTATTTGACGATATTTATTTAACAATAACAATGTATTGAATAAAGACTTTAAAAAATAATATAAAATAGTGTGCAAATACTGATAACAGTGCAAATGTTTGCAATATAAAAAATAAATGAAAAATGTAAACATCTGTGTTTAGTGAACTTTGCAGTGTTGCTCTGTGGTGCAGCTACACTGTAGCAAAGTTTACACACTATGTCTACTTGATCCACGTCTGACTCCGCCAACCCATAATGTTTCCACACCACTGAAGGTTTTTTTTACCTCTCTTTTCAACCAGCGGCAGTCACTCTCCTCTCCAAATAACTACTGCTCAGCTTTCCGAGCTTCCCTCGGGTCCTCTTAATCAGCGGTCCCCAACCCCCGGGCCTCGGACCGGTACCGGTCCGTGAGTCGTTTAGTACCGGGCCGCGAGAGTTGAGGCTCAGGTGTGAAATGTATAGTTTTCAGGGTTTTTATTGGTTTTCAGCGTTATTTTGTTATCGTTTTTATCGTTTACTTGGTTTTCCTGGGTCTTTTCACGTGTGTTATGAATAAATCTTCTTTTTTTCGGTACCAGTACTAGTTTTATTTTGTTGTATTTATCCGCGACACCTTAAAGGCCGGTCCGTGAAAATATTATCGGGCATGAACCAGTCCATGGCGCAAAAAAGGTTGGAGACCGCTGCTCTTAATTGTTGTGACACGTGTTCGAAATGCAGAGAGGTGCGCTCGATTTGCCACACGGAGCAGCGCGAGAGTAAAGCACGAGGGAGGGGCTAATAATCGGCTCAGTCATTTTTAATGATCGTTGAAAGCCCAGATCGTAATTGTGATTAAAATTCGATTAATTGAGCAGCCCTAACTGAAGAAGAAAAACTCAAATGCAGCCTAGACCTATTGCAGCATCAGGAAGGATTCAGGGTCCCTGAACTATATGCTTTAGCAAAAAAGAAAGTTTTAAGCCTAATTGGAATCCAAACTGGAAGCTGGTTCCACAGAAGAGGGGCCTGAAAACTGAAGGCTCTGCCTCCCATTCTACTTTTAAATACTCTAGGAACAACAAGTAGGCCTGCAGTGTGAGAGCGAAGTGCTCTAGAATAGAATAGAATTCAACTTTATTGTCATTGCACATGTCACAAGTACAAGGCAACGAAATGCAGTTTGCATTTATGAGGCGCTCTAATGCTCTAATGGGGTGATATTGTCATGAACTGGCCGTGTGGAGGCAGGTGAGGACCCAAATGCAAAACTCACAGAAACAGAACTGAACTCAAAAATCACTGCTTTAATGCAGGCTTAACAATGACACAAAACTAGACTGGGAATGCTAACTGAGGACCGAGGAAACACAGGGAAAATCAGGCAGCTTCAAGGAAGAGACATTGACGAACTGAACTGAGGGAGACGTGGACATAAATACACAGAGGGTTAACAAGGGAAGTGGGAGCACATGGGGAACACAGGTGACACTGATAACCATAACGAGGCACGGCAGGCGCAAACACAACACTGACGCACACTGACGGGAGACTATCAAAGTAAAACAGGAAGCACACAGAGGCAGACCAGGGGGAGAGAGAGAGCATGGGGAGACCACAGACATAACGGCTGGGGAAAACGTGGAATAAAAGACAAGGAGGGGAAACGAGGACTCACAGATACACAGAGGGGCACATAGGGGGTAAAGTCACGAGGGGAAATCCAATAAGCAACATCTTAACAGAACAACCTAGGAACCATGGCATAAATAAAGAACAAAATACAAAAACACACAAAAACTAAGAATGTTGGGTCAACATGACCCAGGATCATGACAGATATGGTACTACAAGGTCATTAAGATAAGATGGGGCCTGATTGTTTAAGACCTTGTATGTGAGGAGCAGGATTTTGAATCCTGGATTTAACAGGAAGCCAAAACAGGAGAAATCTGCTCTCTCTTTCTAGTCCCTGTCAGGACTCTTGCTGCAGCATTTTGGATCAGCTGAAGGCTTTTCAGGGAGTTTTTTGGACATCCCGATAATAATGAATTACAGTCGTCCAGCCTGGAAGTAATAAATGCATGAACTACTTTTTCAGCGTCACTCTGAGACAGGATATTTCTAACTTTAGAGATGTTGCACAAATGGAAGAACGCAGTCTTACATATTTGTTTAATATGTGCATTGAAGGACATGTCCTGGTCAAAAATGACTCCAAGGTTCCTCACAGTGTTACTGGAGGCCAAGGTAATGCCATCCAGAGTAAGAATCTGGTTAGATACCATATTTCTAAGATTTTCAGGGCCGAGTACAATAACCTCAGTTTGATCTGAATTAAGAAGCACAAAGTTAGCGGCCATCCAGGTCTTTATGTCTTTAAGACATTCCTGCAGTTTAACTAATTGGTGTGTGTTATCTGGCTTCATGGACAGATAGAGCTGGGTGTCATCTGCATAGCAGTGTAAATGTATGCTATGTCTTCTAATGATGCTGCCTAAGGGAAGCATGTATAATGTAAACAGAATTGGTCCTAGCACTGAACCCTGTGGAACTCCATAATTAACCTCAGTGTGTGAAGAGGACTCTCCATTTACATGCACAAACTGGAGTCTATTAGATAGATATGATACAAACCACTGCAGTGCAGTACCTGTAATACCTACAGCATGTTCTAATCGCTCTAATAGGATATTATGGTCGACAGTATCGAACGCTGCACTGAGGTCTAGCAGGACAAGCACAGAGATGAGTCCACTGTCAGAGGCCATAAGAAGATCATTTGTAACCTTCACTAAGGCCATGTCCACACTAATGCGTTTTTGTTTGAAAACGCATCGTTTTCTCTCTGTTTTGGCGTCCCGTCCACACTGAGACGGCGTTTTCCCCAAAGAAAAACACAACGCTTTGAAAATGCTCTCGAAAACGAATACATTTGAAGACGGTGCTTTGGCGTCGCAGTGTGGACGGCGAAAACGGAGACTTTCGAAAATGATGATGCATTTTAATCATGTGACCAATTAAACTAAGATAGCAGAGGGCATTATACAGCAGTTGTTTTATTTGCTCTCAGGTTTGACAGCCCTATTAAAGATTAATATCAGTCTGTCCGTGCTTCAGAGAGCGTTTCTTCAAATTCTTTAATTCTCACTCCCTTTTGCAGCTTTGTACTTTTGTGTTACTCGCAGCAACAACTCCACCTCATTGTTAGTCCATTTAAAAAAACTCGGTGCTTTTCCGCGACATTTTGCCAAGATGTTTTAACGAGCCGGAAAGTAAATAAACGGCAGACAGAAATGGAGCAGGTCGAATCTTCTTGCGTTTCACGCATGCGCAGGACTGGAACGTAAGCGTTTTCAGCTGTTTCAATGTGTACGCACAACTCTGTGAAAACGACTGAAAACGCTAGTGTGGACGCGGAGCGTTTTCAGACGAAAATGCCGTTTTCAGATCAAAACGCCGTTTTCAAATCTATCTGGGCTAGTGTGGACTTAGCCTAAAGCTGTTTCTGTGCTGTGATGAGCTCTGAAACCTGACTGAAACTCTTCAAATAAACCTCTGCAGATGATCTGTTAGCTGTTTGACAACTACTCTTTCAAGGATGTTTGATATGAAAGGAAGGTTGGAGATTGGCCTATAATTAGCTAAGACTGCTGGGTCTAGAGATGCTTTTTGAGTAAAGGTTTAACTACAGCCAGCTTGAAGGCCTGTGGTACATAGCCGATTATTAGAGATAGGTTGATCAGATTTAAGATTGAAGCATTAATACATAGCTTGCAATTAGGCAGAATGACAATATTCATCTTTGCCACTGTATTCAAGGTGGCAGGGCAACATGGCAGCTTCCACAAACCAGCCCTGACTTTAATGTATTTTCAATGGATTCATTTTAAGCTCGTGAGACCGCATCAATAGTATAAAAGCACTGCTTCTGATTAATCAGCTAGTAGGTTTTTCCATAATCAAGCAGACAATGTCCAGCCACTGTTAAAATAATAAAACTTCCTTTTTGTTTCTTTGACTCTCTCTGGCTTTTGTCTTCTTTTCTTTCAGGTGAAGAGGTGGGCAGATTACCTGTGCCTCTATGGACAGAGCTGCCCTTACCTGGGCTTGCTCTCACATACCAGTAAGCCACAGCCTTAACCAGTCCTGAATATTTAAGGACCAGCTGTGGCAGGGATTTGTTTCCAGATTATGCTGGTAAATTTATTTACCAAAGTAAAGGTCAAACAGGGTAGCTGTTTGACTTTTACTATGTAACTTCTGATCAGTAACTCTTATGTCTTGTCTGCTTTCCGGTTGCCTACCTTGAATTATCGCTGAACACCACTATTGCAGTTAGCCATCAGCTGCGTAACAGCCTGCACTTTATTAACCAAAATCCTGTCATAAATAAATCCTGCAAACTTTTTGTCAGTTGTCTGAGTCTGCTCCTTGCATCCAATCTTTGTAAAATAATGACAGACACATTCTGTGCTGGCCTAAGTATAGGATGAATGATGACGAGACAGCTCTTACAGGCTCTTGAAGTGCTCAGAATCATTTTCTCTGACAGTCAGCATTTATCCAAGTTCATCATCGCTGACAGCTGTAATTAATGACTGTTTGACCGATTTGTTCCCTGCTTCACTTCCGCAGTAGGATGTCAGGAAGCTTTATGAACAGTATAGAATTTTCATTTCTCATTTTTTATTCATTTTTTCTGTGGGAGCGAAAGATTTTTCAGTAAATGCTCAGCAGCAGGTTTAACTGAACTGACTCTGAAGGATTCATAAAGTATAAGAGACGATAGAACAACAACAACAACTTTCCCTAATTTCCTTCGGGATTATTAAAGTATTCTGATTCTGATTCTGATTCTGATGTAAAGAAACTGTGTTACCACGGACCATTCAAAAACTACATCAAAGTGTTCCCAAATAAATATAACTGTGGAGCAATAAATATACTTACAACATGCATAGATATTTAAAGCACAGTGACGTTGCTAATTTTGCTTTTTGTCTGGGAGTTGTACTTTCTGCAGGAAGGCATCGTTCTAACAGACAGCAGAAAGAGTGACATACAGTGCAATGAAAAAGTATTCACCTCATTCCTGATTTCTTATTTTAATAACTGTGATTCTCATTATGTAATAATAATAGCTTTAATTTGACCACACTGGAGGGTTATTGAGCAGGGCGAAGGACACTGTCTCAGCTGAACTATGGACACACACACACATCTACTGATACTGATAAGCACTCACTGACGCATCACCCGCCCTACCCCGGATCCAACGCCACCTCCAACGCTTACCTCCCCTCTGATGTGGACATCGGGTCAGCTGGAGGCGCAGTCGAAGATTGCAGCGGCCCCAGATCAGATGTACACACTGGAACTCTTTCCCATGTTGCTGTCTGTGTTTATTGTGCTATGGTGTGTTGATATCTGTGCATTCCTGTATTATCCTTCTGTGTTACACATTTCGATGTTTTTTTCCTCGCTACCTAGCCTGACCTGTCTCCCCAATGTGATGTTTGTGTATTGTATGTACGGTCGGCAAGGTCTGTCATCTCGGTTGTGGGCAAAAGACCTGCAACTGACAGATAAAGGCTATCTCATCCAGTGTTGGTCAAGTTACTTGAAAAAAGTAATCAGTAACTAATTACTGATTACTTCCCCAAAAAGGTAATCCCGTTACTTTACTGATTACTTATTTTCAAAAGTAATTAATTACTTAGTTACTTAGTTACTTAGTTACTTTTTAAAAACACGATTTACAACCTGAAGAGGTGATAAAGCGATAGATCTTTCAGCCCAATTCTACTTTTTCTGCATAATCCATCATACAAAATGTAATCAAATGAAAAAGTCTCTTTTTAAAACTTGTTTTATTAGTTTTAATCTTTTAACTTTATGCATCAAGCAAAAATTTATTATATGCAACATTCTCTGACTGGAAGAAATTAGTTTAACATTTAAACCTATTTTCTGCACATTCCAGCACATAAAATAAAATATTTTTTGTGTTTACACTCAGTCTTTCAAATAGATGCAAGTAAAACACAGCAGAAAATAAATAAAGTCAAAGACTCAGCGGTCCTGTTGCTCTATTTTCACCTGTAAAGCAGGAGTGGGGTAGGCGGAGGTTTACCCTGGTGCAGGTGTGCCGCGGTCAGTGGAAGAATCCGCGAGTTTCTCTGTGAGTTTCCCATTACGTCGTAGCTACTCGGTGCTTGTTGGAAGTTTAGGGGTTTTTGTCGCTGTAAAAAGAAGTTTTCTTCCCACGCACAGCGGACACTAATGTTTTTGTCACTTTTTATGGAATCAAACTCAAAGTAAGGTCAGTACTTCCACGCTTTAAACGCTGCACGCTCATACTCTCTCCGCACTCGATATATGATCCATTGTTGATCTGCACACAGCTGTTGTCACGAACGTCGCACTCGCTTACGTCACTGTCATGAGACATTCTCGCAAAAAATCACGGTTTTAGTAACGCAGTAACGCAGTATTCCTACGGGAAAGTAACGGTAATCTAATTACCGTTTTTGCAATAGTAATCCCTTACTTTACTCGTTACTTGAAAAAAGTAATCAGATTACAGTAACGCGTTACTTGTAACGCGTTACTGCCCATCTCTGATCTCATCTCATCTCATCATCTCAGTTGGATTTAAGTCAGTTGACACAACTAATGTTCTTTAGATATCATTCTCTGTTCTTTGTTATTGTACGTGCGATTTTCCATCAGTAGTTTTTTTCTTTTTTTTTTAAGTATGTTTATTGAGATTTTGTGATATAAGAAAAAAAAGAGATACACAAAAAAAACAACAACTCAAAAACAAAAAAACAACAGACAACACAACAGCGAGGGCTAAAACACACAAATAAGACAAAAGATTACACTGCAATGACAAAAATACTACTTCAACACTGGCAATAAACAGAAATAAAACGCTAAGGTGGTAGGCTGAGTTATTGGTGATCGATCAAACAGGACTTTGTTTTAATACATGGTCTAAAAATGGCTGCCACACATCAAAGAAATTACTAAGTTTGTCCGCTAATGTGTACCTAATTCTCTCCATGTGCAGTAGAGCAGTCAGTTCTGTCAGCCACATTTTGAATTGAGGTACAATATCCGACTTCCAGAGAGTCAAGATAATTTTCTTAGCAATTACCATTCCAAACAAAACTGTAGTTTGTGCAGCAGGGCTGAGGTGTAAAAGGGAAGAGGAAGATCCAAACAATGCAGTTATTGGGTCCGGCTCTAATGTGCAATTAAAGATACCAGAAAAACATTTAAAAATGTCCAAACAATAGTTACGGTATGCAATTTGGGACAAGTCCAAAATAAATGAGTGAGAGAGCCTTCTCCAAGTTTACAACGATCACATATCGGACTAATAGAAGGAAAAATCCTGTGCAGTTTAGTTTTTGAATAATGAAGTCTGTGAAGCACTTTGAATTGAATCAACCGATGCCTGCATTTATAGAGCAACAATGGATCCTACACAGACTCCTCTCCCACACCTCATCTCCAATTTGCAAACCAAGCTCCTCCTACCATGCCATCTTCAAAAAGTCAGATTTAAAATTTAAATACTCAGAAAAAGCTTTCACAAAACCAGAAACCAACTTTTTAGAATCCGGGGAACTCAGGAGTGTAAAAATTGACCCCTCTTCCAGAAGAGATGGAAAATTAAGAATACTCTGATGAACATAGTTTCTTATCTGTAAATAATGAAAAAAATGTGACGCACGGAGAGAGAACTTGTTCTGCAACTGAGTAAATGATGCAAACTGCCTGTCAATATATAAATCTTTGAGAGTAATAATACCTTTCTGTGTCCAGACCTCAAAAGAGGCGTCTAAACATGAGGGTGGAAATGCATGATTACAATATACTGGAGTATGGATCGAAGTGTCTGGTAGAGCACAACCTTTTTTGTTTTGACTAAAGATTTTAACGCAGTTCGAAACTATAAAATTATTGACCTTGGTTCGCGGATTAGAGGACGAAAAAAGAAGAGCAGGGAGGGAACGATTCTCAACCCCACCACTCTCTATGACCACCCGGGGTGGGGTCTCGGCAGACATGACCTTTTTGTACACCTTCCTGCCAGTGAGCAAGAGTTCTAGCATTTGCAGCCCAATAATAAAACTGAAACAGTGGCAGAGCAAATCCACCCTTAAGTTTAGACTTACATAGATGAACTTTTGATATCCTGTGAGTTTTAAAGCCCCAAACAAATGGTAATACTACTGAGTCAATCACTTTAAAAAATTGCTTGTGCAAAAAAAATAGGTAAGTTTAAAAATAAATATAGAAATTTAGGAAGGGAAACCATTTTAATTACGTTAATGCGACCTACCATGGAAATAGGGAGAGCCCTCCATTTGTCAATGTCCTTTTTCAGTTTTTCAACTTGTTCAAGATAATTCAACTTAAAGAGTTTTAGGATCCTTAGGCAAAATAACACCAAGTATTTCAATCTGTCTGTGATTTTAAAATCAACATCCAAGTTTGCAGTTAAAGCCACAAACTCACTCTTTCATCCGTAGTTTTAACTTGGAATGAAAAAACTCTCTCCTGAGAAGTTCCCGAATAGACCAACAGCAGGAATCCCCCATCTGGGGTTTTCCCTGGAGTAAATCTTCATCACATGGGGGTCTGTGGTCTAATCTACATCTATCAGGAGCCACAGCTGAATATTTCTGGGAAGCCCCGTTGTAGACCCTCCATGTTGTTTAAGTTATGTAGTGCCTTTGTACTGCTAATGCTTGGATAGGACGTGACAGCACCAGCACGGTGCCACAGCCCCTTATTATCCCTTCTGAGCTCCACTCTAATGCAGGCGGTCTCTAGCACTCTGGCGCCCAACCAGAGAGAAATTAGCCTCCTAATTGATGGGAGAAAGAAAGTTCATCCTTCTGCTCTCTGATGATCGTCGTCTGATATCCTCTTTTTTCTGTTCTCTTCAAGCTACCTTTGTTACTCAGTGATTTCTCCACCTCTGCTCCCATTTGTAATCTGTCTCCATTCATTCCCTTCCAACTTCCCATCTCTCTCCTTGTCTCCCACTTTCACCCCACCTCTTCAGAGAGCTGTCCTATCCCTCTGCTCATCTCCTTTCCATAATTTATAGTGACAGGAAAGGTTAGCGCAAGCACAACGCAGCTCAAGTGCCTTTCAAAGCTTTGCTGTTACACACTGTTTACAAGTCAGCACAGTTGAATTGAAAACACGAAAATGTGGTGTGGCACTGTTGTCATATACAGCTGTCATGTGATGATTAGCACTTTGTTTATTATAACAAATATCATCCTATCATGTTCTATGATGCAGCTTCCCTCGTTTGTGGGAAATTGGGTTGCATCTTTCTGTTTAATTAGGTACACATAAAGTCGAAATGCACTGTTCAACTGAAAAACATGGCCCTCCATACCTTTCGCACACACTGCCAAGCCAAACAGTATTTGTGTAATACAAAAAAGCAGATGCGGTGGGAGGCTGAAGGCACAAGCACATCATATTAGTCATTAATCATCCCTCTAATTAAGCAGCTGAGAACCTTTCATGCTTAAGAAATCATTGAAGATGTTTTCCTGTATTTAAACAGGTCAGGTAATTTAAACCAAGCAGAACCAGCAATGTCACATTTTCACGTTATTTCTTTATTTATAAATTCAGCATAGTCTAAATCCTGCCTAAGCCTGTGCTCGTTGATATTCATTTGTATGAAGCAGACAGTAAGAAGCTTCTCTATCAGGTCTGAAGGGGAAATATTCTGGAATTTTCCAGCATCTCAGTAATGCCGCTGTTGCCTTGAAACATGTTTTCCATTCAAAACATCAAATGATGATGAAGTTAAATTCCATTTACACCAGATCGTGCAGAAGTTCCATCCATCCATCCATTCACTTCCGCTTATCCTTTTCAGGGTCGCGGGGGGCGCTGGAGCCTATCCCAGCTGTCATAGGGCGAGAGGCGGGGTACACCCTGGACAGGTCGCCAGTCTGTCGCAGGGCCAACACACAGGGACAGACAACCATTCGCACTCACATTCATTTGCACATTCACACCTAGTGACAATTTGGATTATCCAATTAACCTATCCCCACAAGCTGCATGTCTTTGGACGGTGGGAGGAAGCCGGAGTACCCGGAGGGAACCCACGCAGACACGGGGAGAACATGCAAACTCCACACAGAAAGACCCCGGCCTGATGGTGGAATTGAACTCAGGACTTTCTTGCTGTGCGGCAACAGTGCTAACCACCGTGCCACCGTGCTGCACCGTGCAGAAGTTAAGACACATTTTTTATTTGTTCCTTTTTCCTCATAACTGAGTTACTGTGGTTTGTTCTGAGTGTTTATTTATTTATTATTAATCCTTTATTTATCCAGGTAAATAACCTGGCAGCAAAAGTATGTAAAAAACATACAATATACAGCGTACGTGACATCATGCTTTATTGTTTTTTCTGTTCTTTTTTTAATATTTTCAGGCAATAAATAACTTAGAGTCAGTTGCTGTATTGCAGAGGTTCCCAAAGTGTGGGACCCGCCCCCTAGGAGGGGCGCGGTGTGAAAAAAAAAAAAGAACGTTTGGACACCGCTAGCATCATGGACAGGTTTTTGACGGGGCTCTCACACAAACACAAACCAGGAGATGAAGCATGGCTGAAAATGTTTCCAAACCAACCTTTCAAGCCAAAGACTAGAAAATATGGTGAAGCAAATCTTCCCTTTGGTTTCACCTGCACAAGTGCCGAGGTAGGCCTCTGCGACAGAATTGGTTTTCCCTGCGTCGGGAGCAGCGCTGGGCTCTCCAAATCACGGACAAACAGGATCCCACAGTCTTGATTTTTAGTTCACGAACACTTCTTGTAATGACTAACTACTGCTGAACCAAGATTTTTCTTGTAAAACAAAGGGGGACCTGACAAAAACAGTTTGGGAACCACTGCTGTATTGGGATCTTCACTTTCTTCAAATCACATAGGCTATACACACACACTACCAAGAATAATACAAATTTTGTCCTGCTCCAAATCAGTGTTTTGATTTTTCTGATTATTTTGCATCAAATGTAGGAGCTTGGAAAGAAAAGCATCTGGACTTCTTTAAGTTGCTTGAAGACGTCTTCAAGCAACTTAAAGAAGTCCAGACGCTTTTCTTTCCAAGCCAACACACTTAGAAGAGTGTGTTGGCCACTCCTCCAAGTCAAGGATCCAGATGGAAGAGCTGCAAGATATTTACCCCATTGAAGACCCGAACTCTTTCACGGCAGCATTTTTAATTATTCTTTGATATTTGGGCTGATTGGGACCTGATGAATGTAAAAACAAACAATTACCAGATTTTTTTTTTTTTTTACCTAATTTTTGTTTCTAAGAAAAATGAGAGCCACAAATGAGGATATTTGTTTAAAATTTTGATAGAACAGTAGCAGTATAATGTAAGTAAGTGGACATCAGGCCCTTGTAGAGCAAAATTGAGTATTTTGGTCTAAATAACCCAAAATGTGATGTCCACATACGTGGACGCCAGGTCCTAGGAGGTTAAAGAGGAAAACTATCCATGAAGGCTAAAATCCCTTTTTCTCTAAAGATGTATTTTATGCTGTAAAGTTGTGTTTTTTTTAATAGCAGAGAGACCTTGCCTCACACTATCATGTGACTTATAAGTCACACGATAAGTCACATGATAGTGTGACATGTGAAAGACTCTTCTTGTGTCAGCTGATGTCAGTAAGTCACATGATAGGGTCAGGCAAGGTCTCACAATAGCCTCACCCAGAACCTCTGCTAATAATGACCCACACCCTTTCCACACCTTGGCTCATGTGATGAGGCACATGATCAATAGTGGGTCAACAAACCTCTTAAAGGACAACTCCTACTAGGGTTTAAATACCTGCAACTCTCAACCATTTGGTTTTAGAACTGAAGAAGCTTCTTGGATAAGAGGTGAAAAGTCTTCAAAACACTCCAGTCCAAGCACCTTAGATCAAATGTTGGCTTCATATTTCAGCTCTTCGGGATTCCCTTTTATAACCTTTTAATGGAGCGTGAGGTTTATTCCTTTTTAATAGAATAAATGTGAAGCGACCATTTGAATGTACACAAGTCATAAATGGCTATCAGACCTGTTGTTGGGTCAAGGATTTTCAGCTAACTTAGCTGAGAATACTAACACACACACACTCACAAAAAAGGAAGGAGAGGCACGCACTCACAGGGCTAGCTGGATTAGCATATAACAGGCTGGTAAACAAAAACAACAGAGCTTTCATTAATTAAGGACCATGGGGCTGGGCGGGCAGACGGATGGGCGAGGGCTGCTGAGACACTCTGAGCAGGGCACAGTGCCAGGCCTCTAACCACGCCAAGCAGAACACAGCTGCCTAATGGGGCGCTGGCACCACTAAAGGATGGGGTATGGGAGAGAGAGGTGGGATGGGGGGAATTGGAGATAAAAAACGAAATAATCAAGGAATTTGTAACTAAAAACAGGCAGAGGGAGTCACGGGCTGAAGAACAAAAGGAAAAGAAAGAAAGAAAGAGAAACAAAGTTTATGAGAGAATCAAGAAGAGGAGAAACAAAGGCAGATAAAATAAGAGCGAGCATGTGTGTGTGCAGTGGGAGAGATGAGATGCAGATAGAGTTGGAGATTGGATGATATCCCTCTGTCTCTGTTCATTAATACCGTATGATCTCCTCTCTCCCTCCTTTGTGATTTTAACACATTTCTAATTAGCACAGAATCCTCTAAGTTGGAAAGGGAGGGAGGGAGGAGATTGAGGGGATAGAATCATATTTATATCTGTCTTTAATAAATTCACTTTCATTTGATCTTTTTTTAAACACACGGGCTGCTGTGGAGCGCCTCTTCTCTTTCCCCTGACTCTGGCAGAATGAAATGCAGGGCTAATTGTTATGCTTGTAAGGAAGCTTGCACTCTAGCTGAAGTTGTTAGATTACAAAAAGTAGAGATTTTCAAAGTTTTGCTATAAAAAAAATCTCCCCTGTGATTCAAAGAGGGAAAAAGAAATCCAGAACGGCAGATAACCGTGTGCGTTGTGCTCAAATGAAGAGCAAAGCGTGGTGTTTTAGAGGACAGCATCTAGATTTTTGCCCGACTTTTCTCCATCTGCTCTATTTTGTGTCTTATAGAGACAATGTCAGTGTAACAGCACATGAGGGAGGCTCACTCCATGCCTTTCACTAAGAAACTTGGCAGCTCGTCTAATCGGAGAGCAATTAGACAGAGACTTCTCTGGGCGACAGAAGACTCTGATTACCCAAGAGTCACTGGGGGTATATTTAGTATCTCTGCTCCTGTTCCTTCGTGGTTTTAGCATTGCGCCCCGGAGCTACAGAGAGAGATGGTGCATGGCAGAGACATTGGAAGCTGGGACTGGCTGGACTTGGCTGGGGTGCTTGCTCACACTTGCTGACTGACTGCAACTGAGCTCTAACAATGTCACCCTGATCCAAGCCCTCATCATCCAGCTTCCCGGAGTGTGAGGGCGGTCCAAATCACACATAAACCAAATCTCCTGGGCACAAAGCTCCTCAGTGCTCTGCTGCCCAATCTTAGACTGCTCATTATCTTATTCTGGGTTCAGACTACACAGTATTACTCTGATTATGGCCTGATGGCGGTGATGTGAGGCAGTCCATTCTGCTCACATGCAGAAAAATCAATCATTGCATTTCATGTATAGCATCATGTGTTATCCATCACTTTGTATTTAACCATTAGTTATTATTATTTGCTGGCTCCTGCTATTGCTAAGTGCTTGCTCATTCCGGTTGTCTGATTTTTGGGGTTTTCTTTGTATTGTTGGGGAATCTTTACCTTACAATGTGAAGCACAGTGAGGCATCTGTTGTTATGACTTGGTGCTATATAAGCAAACTGGAAGTGAATTAAATAAAAATGAATGAATTGTACTGGATCTGGGGCACCTCACGACATACTAACTGTGTTTGCTTCAGCGCGGTCAACCGCTATGAGCACAATTTCGTCCGTAAGTCTTTTTTTCCTCCTCGGCCACATACAAGTGGCAAAGCACAGGAGGAGTGATGTTGCCTGTGAAGCTTAATGAAACTGGGAAATACACAGTCATACACAGTGACGACATCATGCATGTCGTGATAGAAGGCCTTACTGTAAGGGAACAATGTGTAATCTGTCATTTGTCCCACACCTATCAGTAATGAAGAGGTGACATTGTATAAGAAACTTTATATAGTCTCTCATCTGACACACTGTAACAAACAAAAAATATTGTGCATTCCGAGTCTGGCGTTAGAGAGTCATGACTTATTATGTTGTCAGTTTAATAACAGTTACAACTTTAAATGTAGTCAACAACAGAGCTGCGGTATGTCAAAGACATCTGTAGGTGTTTTTCAGCGATACTACTGAACTTACGTACCTCAACATAAGATAATGGGTCAATGTAGCGTCCAGTGTGCTGTCAGTCTATGAGTCTGCCTCATAGTGAGGGAAAGGCAAAGGGAATCATACCAGAAACAAAACTCTTTGTAGGTGACTATGGTTCGGGGTTTGGTTTTCAGCAGATCACCTCCTATCTATGATTTTACTGCTTCTAACAACAGTAGGTCAGAAGACCGACCTCTGAATGTGGCCTGTGGTATCTGGCATTAATAACATTAGACTGCTGTTCTCCCAACCACTGTACTGAAGGCAAAACAGAGGCACAGATTGTGCTGTAAAGATAAAAATGATCAAACTTGTAGGACTTCCAGGGCATCATACTACACACACCTAGTTGTTGAAAGAGACTCCATGTGTCTGTCCTTGTGTCTTCCACAATTTGGATGGAAAGAAACAAGGAAAGACACATGGAGAGTGCTGGTGATAAGGGAAAGGAAAGCAAAGCCTGGTCCTTGCTAAAAGCAGGTTACCACTTGCAACACATGTCACAATGTCTTTTTTAGGCATCACTAAACTAAATAAATGAAAAATCTACAATTTACAGTATTTTGGGCTTTTACCTGCAATTTGTGGGGAACACAGCAAAAGCAAGCCCATAAGATTTTCTGTGTTAGAACTGAGAGGACAAATATAGTTATATCAGCTCTTGTTTACTCTAATTTAACTAAAAGATGCTAAAAAAGAAGTTACCCCCCCACCAAAAAGAGCTGGTGTTGATACAAGGAGTTAAAAGTCATATTATGTGAAACGACTTCACAGTGTTGATTTCACAAGAAAGCTAGTGTTACTCCCAACAGTGGGTGGAGGTTTCCCAGCATTTTCTAAAACAATAGGGTTGTAGCAAAATGTGTTCTAAATCACCACAGATTTTATCTGGTGCAAGGTCATCAATGTCACCATACTTATTATATAAAATTCCTTTCAGCTGTCAGGAACATGCAAGACAGAAAAGCCCGTTGTACCGTAAGTGGAGCTATGGCTGAAGGCATGGTATAAATGTGGGTGTTTTGTTGTCTTTTATGGAGGTGTACAGTTCCAGACATTTAAACTTCTGATCACCTATGCTTGCTGTCTTTGCCACGATGAAAACATTAATTTGTTCCAATCCATTTCAAAGGAGCTTGCAAAGAAAAGTGTCTGGACTTCTTTAAGTTGCTTGAAGACGTTTCACCTCTCATCCGAGAAGCTTCTTCAGTTCTAAGGTCAAATGGTGGAGAGTCCCAGATATAAACCTAGTGGGAGTTTCCCCCCACAGAGGGACAAAAGGACCCCCTGATGATCCTCTAATCGCCTGAGCCAAGGTGGGAAACTGGGCGTGGGTCCCAATCAGCCAGAGTTTCGGGTGTGTTCATTGTGAAACCTGGCCCCACCTTATCATGCGAATTCCTGAGGTCAGATGGCCCAGGATGTGAGTGGGCGTTAAGGCGTCTGGGAAGGGATCTCAAGCTCCTTTGACTACGATGACCTGGATGACTGAGAACCTTCACAGACATATTCCAATCCATTTACATTTGTATTACAAATGTTGGTAACACTTCATTTATGACTCAGTAATATTTATACAGTAACAGTAATAAACTATTAAAGAAGTAATGATACACAAATTAATGTAGTTACTTTGTAAGATATTGTTTTTATTGTTGTTTTTAGATATTGAGTTTAAAGTTGTGAATATCAGACTGGTGTTTATGTAACAGGATAATCACAGGTTCAACTATCTTGGTTTAATGTGTTGTATTGTTTTATGTCTCGTTTCATTTAATAAAAATAGGTCATGGTCATCATCATGCTTAGCCTTTGGAGTTTTATGTTGCTTTGTTTAAATTACTATATTTTTATTGTTTATATAGAAATGCAACATTCTTGTTATTAAAATTAATGAATGATCGTGACAAACTGTAAATTATAATGATAATTATAATAATTTAAAATAAAATCATTCTAATGTTTTCAGGGCATTGTAGTGGTTTAATTCATTCTATTTTTTCTAGTATCTTTATCCAACATTTCATTAGCCCAGAAATTAATGAGCTGTCAAGCTGTCATGTGAATTTGATCATGACACACTTCTCTAATCTTTTTTTAACAGCACAGTTATTATTATTGCAATGTGTGACTATGGTGTTGTTACAATGCCAAGAAGAATTTATATCGTTTTCTTAGAAGTACAAGTTGGACTCCTGTGGAGGTTTAGCTAGGGGCCAACCCAGGATCTTTGCAGCAAAGGACAGCAAGGGAGTCCCTCTGGAGGCTGACCCTCTGGACACTCTGGACACTCTGTTTTATGTTTAGGAAGCTCACGACCTATAAACTTAGATGACTCGGGACCCACAGGCTTAGGGAATCTGGTGTCTCTGACTCAAGAAGCTCGGGATCAGTGGGATCAGGTGGTGCCTCGAGTTGCTCAGGCTCTCGGTGCACTGCCTCTGGGTGGGGCTGGGCAGCTTCCGCCGGATACTCAGAGTACTGGATTCTCTGCAGGCTGGGACTGTGCAGGCTGCTCTTGGTTAGCTGGGTCAGATCGCTCACAGCTAACCTGCTTGGTTATAGCCTGACAGGCCCAGCCTGCATCGGTTTAGTTTCCAGCGGGGGCCCTGGGTGGAGCATTCTCTGGTGAGGTCTCAGGCCTGGTAACCTGTGGAAAGGCCCTGGGTCGAGCGTTGGTCTCTTCAGTGACTGGCAGAGGAAACACAGTGTGTTCAAGCAAAACTGTCTCTGGCTGGCCTGATGTTAGCCGATGCAGGCTGGGAGATCTCACTGATCATCAGTCTGCTCTTTTTATAAATCACAAGAATAAACAAAAAAAATAAGTGAGCATGTACACAAACTCTGAAGCAGTTTCACAGCAATAGTCCAATAGTACCTTTTTTCTGTCTTGAACACTTGCGCTAACAAAGTATAGTGTGAAAACATCCATTAATTTGTCATATGAACTGTAGGAAAACCTTGATGTTTGTATTTTATGTGATTATTAACTTCTGTCATATCAGAACTGAATTTAGTTATTTATTTAATGCTATTTTGGCTTTATATAATAATGTGATGGTTATTGGAGTATGGAAGCAATGCAGGTGATTACTGAAAGTTGCATTTATCCAGCAGGATCCTTGTTATGTTTGTAAATATGCATAAAGTTATTTTTTTCTTCATTTTTCTTGTTTGGCCTCTGGTGAAAGGTGGGCTTTAATTCTGCCACATACAGCTGAAGGGACTGGCTGCAGAAGTACATCTTTTTCAATTATAAAGCACAGGGGCACATATATATTTCAAGCTGCCGTTCCAAACCATTAGTGCCTCACTGACCCATGAGCCTCTCTCTCTTTTTCTCTCCTCTCTATTCCATCTGTCCACCAGAAATCTTTGCATCTCCTCTTTGCTCTCTCCACCTCATTCATCACTTGTCAGTACTTTGGGAAACAGGCCTGGGCTTCTACAGATCAAGGCAGATGTGTCAACAACCATGTTCACAGAGATGAAAGCTCGGGTGAGCTGAGCCTCACAACCAGACAGGTTCAGGAGTTCAGGAGTCCCACTGAGGCAGTGTAGGAGGAGTGTTTGACTTCAACTAAGAAGAACACTGACAACGTCTGTATCTAATTTACAGGCACTGTCCAACAATGTCCTGTTGGCATGTGTGGCAACGTAAAAAACAAAAAGCAGAAGCAAAAGAGAACACAAAACAATTTCTGCTAATATTCTGATTCTTCTAACAAGCATTCATCTTCAAGTTCATGTCCTTTATTTATAGTATATCTTAGCGGGGAAAAGACATGATTGAGGTTTTATTAGAACTTGGATCTTATTTTTAGTTTTTATTTCCATACCAATCACATGATACTCACCAAGTTAACTGGTAAGATCTGGGGAAATGCTAATGTTACTAAAAAAGACGAGATGAAGAAAATACCAGGAGTCACATCATCAGACAGGGTTAAAAAATGTCAACACAAAATAAAGAAAGGTTGTACCACATTACCCAGACTGCAAAACTACCAATGAATAGGCAGCTGTTTCTGTTCTAAAACAGCCTTGAAATAGACTTTACAGAGGCAGTTCTTGCAGTTGGTGCAGTTTGAATGGCAGTGGGCAAGGCCTGCAGGAGAGAAGAGGATGTTCTTTGAGATGATGGGGTGTCTAGCCCTTTGTTTCTGGCTGTCGGCCCTGTACACTCGTAAGTTATAAGGGCTTGTTTCAGGTGTGTGGTGGACTCAGGGCTGCCCTTTGTCACCAGTTCTCTTCATAGTTTTTATGGACAGAATATGTAGGTGTAGCCAGGTGTTGGAGAGTCTGTTGTTGGCTTCATCGTGTGGTGAACTAGAACTTAGACTGGAGCAGCCGAGTATAAAGCGGCAGGAATGAGAAATCCAAAATGAAGCATAAAAGTGAACACGCTCTTTGTACTGACCAAAAGAAGGAAAGTAATTTCTTGGAAACAAGCAGCAGAAAAGAGTTTCCTTCAAATGGTGGCAAGGCTCCCTCTTAGAGAGGGGGTGAGGAGCTCAGTCATTCGAGAGGGACTTGGAGTAGAGCTGCTGCGCCTCTGCATCAAAAAGAACCGGCTGACAGTGAGATTTGGGCACCTGACTAGGACACGTCCTAGGCGAGCTATTTCAGGGATATCCTGCTGGGAAGATGCCCTGGGGCAGACCCAGTATTGCTGGAGAGATTAAATCTGCGCTGTAAGAGGTCGCCAGAGAGATCTGACTTCTCTGCTCAGACTGCTGCCCCTGCGACCCAAACACAGATAAGTGGTAGAAAATGTATGATGGATGGATTGATAGAGTTAAGTCACTTCAAAACCTTAAACTTGAAATAAAAGCAACTAAAATGATACAATAACTCTCTTATATTCATATCAAAAGCTAACGTCCTGTAACATGAACAAGAGTAAAATAATATGAGTAGAACGCAGGCTAAGCTTACCTTCTGAGGAAACTGCAGTCTGAGCAGACTTCACTGAGAGTTTCAGACATACACACATGTAAATGCATAGTTGCACATGAGCTCTGCTGGTGAATGTCTGGTCACATATTGATAGTTAACACACACACAGCCAACCAACCAGCACAACTTCAACTATTTCCGGTATTCCCTGCTGTGATATGTTGTCTGCTGGCTATGATGAGATTCCTAACACTAACTTTGTGGTCAGCCTTTGTGCCTGGAAGTGAGAGAGTTAATTGACTTTTAAAACTTTGGGCCCTGCAGTCAAATCCACTCTGCGAATGCTGCTCAGCTTTTTTGATGTGACTCTAGAGGATTGTGTGTGACAGGTTCATTTTCATTGGCTTTAATTGGTTTTACTGTTCAGGGCTCTCACTGCCACACACACAGACTCTCTCCCTGATGATACACTAAAACAGACAAAGCCAAGCATAAAGCATGACCTCTTTTCTAATCTTTTCATTGACATGGATTTTTTAAGATTACAAGTTAACGTTGTATTTTTTAAACACAAACCATCTTTTTGCTGTTTTTCTTTTGTTCATGATTGTATAATCATTTCATTCCCAATAACATGGCCATCATTCTGTACGGCGCTGAGGAGACAGCCATAACTTTGAGATTGCTCCAGCCTGTTCTAAACACTCTGGTTACAATTTCTGAAAACATTATATTGGTCCTATATGTTCCCTATTAGTTGTGTATAAACACATGCAAATTAGATGTTTGTCAGATCCAGAACATTTTTTTTTTTTTTGTGTCCCGTTTGGATCTTTAGCCATCAGAATTGTTGTCTTAAGGCCAAGAAAGATGCCAAGCGGATTTATTTTACCAAGTGGATCATCAGGGCCTTGCCATATTGGTCCATTTGATTGACCTTTATTATAATTATGAATTTATTTTATTTTCAGTTGCTACAAACGGGACAGACATGACTGGGGGATAGGACAGGGAGAAAGAATGAAAGAAAGAGAGGGAGAGAAAGAAAACCAAAGGGGAGAAGAGACGGTGAGAAGGGGGGAAGAAAGAAAGAAAAACAAACAAACAAAAAAACAAAACACCTGGGTCACCTGTATGGAGAAAAAAAACAGAAGAGAAAGCAAACAACAAAGAGCAACATAATAAAAAAAACAGCACCATCACAATAAATCCAGATCCAGAACATTAAAATCTAGAGTGGCTACCAGCAGTTGTTGCCACAGAGCTTGGTACTGTGATGTCACCAGTGCAGTGCATTATGGGACTATGTGAACAGTCTAACCTGCTGCTGGTACAAGAGATTACCAAGAACCTTTGGCCTCTGGATGGTCAAATTTCATGGCAGCTTGTTTGACAGTTTTTAAGATACTTCTCTGAAAACCAAAACTGTCTGGGGGGCAACAACATTATAATAAAATTACTGTCTCTGTATTTGTGTCAAAGTAGTGGACAGACCTTCCTATACTCATTTATATGAATTATCTAGGCTAGTTCCCTACATCTACGTAAATACAAACCAGTTAGAAAAGTAGACATATGTATATACACTATAATTTACAGCTTACAAAAGCTAATCTACAACTATTAACTGTGAAATGACTGCTAGCCAACCTGTCTATCTCGAGATCACAGAGGGGCTGGATACCTTCATGAACTCTTTTGGACACAGTCGGGAAGCAGAGACCAGAACTTGAAACCAGCTTGTAGGGCACATCATCAGCCTGCCTCAAAGAAAGCTTCATACTTCTGTCTATGAAAAGGTAGACTTGTCTGATTGGCTTTGTGTGTTTTATTCATCTTGTTTGCGTGTCACCATCTGGCCCTCTCCCCTGCATTATCCTCTTTAAAGGCGGAGGGGTAAATTGGCTCTAAGTGGTGTGTCAGGATGCACACGGCAGAGGGAACACTCCTAATTAAAATGTTTGCACAGAAAAATCAGCTCCGCAGTTAGTGTGTTAATCAGGGCTAATTTACAGGAAAGGCGGCAGAGTTGGGGCTGGCTCTGCTCTTGCATAGAGTGGAGCTGCACTGGGATGTTCTCCATGGCAACCAAAAGCATAAATGACTCACTTACTGTCCTTACCAAGAGGAGAAAGATAAAGTAAGAGATTGGTTATCACAAAAACACGAATGTCTGTATGTTCTGCTGTCTAGCAGATGTTGATTAACTATACTGTGCTGTGCAGAGCAATATTTTGTGGGTTTTTTTACCTTCTGTTTTATCAACCAAACTTCCTTATCTCAACCTACCTGCCTTCACTCCTTCCATTTCAAAAATATAGCTATCATCTATTCTGCACAACATGTGCATATTTCTGAGTCTTGAGTCTGTTCTGCTCTTCATTCTGACAATACAGTACAAAGCAAAGCAAGGCCCCACCCCTGGAAGGCTCTGAATCTTTAATACTACCCCTAAAGGTGAGGCTTTGTCAGCAGAGGTGAAGCTGTATTTTTAATTTTTGATAGGTACAGTGAAGACAGAATCCTGACATGCATGTTTTCATCAGCATGACAAATGACTGAGCACTGATAAGAAATAAGTCGTAGTGTTCACAAAGACAGTTATCTTATATGAGGTTTGTCATCAACTGTAAAAATGAGAAAATGATATGTAGTGTTAGGCAGCTGCTTTTAGGTGCAACAGGAGGGGGAACCTGAGCCACTTAGTGCCATCTGATTTCAGAGTTAACAGAATCCTGGAGAAATATGCAAAACATACTGTGAGTATTATACTGAAGGCACTTTCCTTGGGATCTAAGAGTATTTTTAAGATATGGTATAAAAAATGTATATATCACAATTATTAGTAGATATGATAAACTATGTATAAATGATATAATATGAATTAATGGTATTAATTGTAAAAAATAAAATTATAATAGAAATCGATTGAAAATGTTCAAATGTTATTTATATTTTTTGAATTACACATTTTTTCCATTCATATTTTATTGGGTTTATACAGCAACCATTGTTGCCTTGAAGGCATCAGCGTATAAAACAACAATAAGCCTTACATTTATGAGCTCAAACCAAAACATGACTCACATGACAAACATGCTATTAGCAATTAAAAAAGCCCAGAAGAATCTTTTTGTAGTCCATCCAATACATTCAGCCCACACTTACCAATAGTTTTATGTTTGATGGTTCATAAAATTTTCAGTCTTTTGTACAGCACCCCTGTAAAGTCTGCATCCTTTGGGAGAAATTCTATGCAGCATTAATATATGTTGTTTAAAGCAAGTAACTCCTGCATGTGACCATAATGCAGCAGGGCAGCACCAACAACTCAAAGGTAAAGTATGAAATATAATTATGTTAATATTGCTTTAATAATGATTTATAATTATAATACAATTCTACTACAACTAGCTCATGTATAACTCTTTAAGAGTTTGTTGTCTTTTCCTTCTTTCTGTTCGTCTCAGTCTGAGTGAAGCAGGCCTTCACATCTCACATCTGGAATTCCACAAATTCTGAATGCTCCTTCTTCAGCTTAAAAACTGAAACCAGTTCTAAATGTCTTGTGATGAAAATAGAATTTTGTCTACTTCATTAAGGAACATTTGCATGACACAGCAGAACTGTGAAATTTCAGTCTTTAATAGTCTTATCAAGGGAAAATGATACACGACAGCTGAACTGTTGTGCACGAAGTAACATTTCTCCCTGAGAAATCATAATCAACAAAGCAGTTTTAACAGTTTTATTGTAAGCAACATTCCAAATATGGGTTTCTCTGGAAAAATCACACTTTTTACATTTGGCTTAGTAAAGACCGCTTTCAACTGCAGGTATTTTAGCGGATACGAACCAACGTGTACTTTTAAGTGTGGTAGAAAGTTTAGTGTTTGCTAAACCATTAATAATAATGACAACAACAACAACAACAACAATAATAATAATAATAATAATAATAATTCATAATCAATATACATCAGAATGGTAGGCTTGTTGCTTCTTTGGTTCCACAGATCACAGTTACAGTCACTTACGGATACTCCTGACCTCAACTTGTGTGTATAAATTAATTCATGAAATGTAATAAGAATTTGATGCCCCAAGTAAATCACGACTTAGTGCTTGTTGGGAAAACCCTTCTTGGCACGTGCAGCAGTAAGACATTTCTTACTTGGTCACCCGGTTTGCACAAATATCAGGAGGGATTTTACAGAAACTCTAAGTCCTTCAGGTTTCTTAGCTGTCACTGTCATTTCGAAGAGTCCGCTCTCTCTCTACATAATTTCTATAGGATTGAGGTCTGGAGGTTGGCGAGGCCACTCCATGACTCTTGGCAGTATGTTTTGGGTCTTTGTCATGTCGGAAGATGGATCCACAGCCCATCTTCATTGTTCTTCAAGGTTCTTGTCCAAGATTCTACGGTACACGGCCCTGTCCACTGGCCCCTCTATGCAGTGAAGTGTGACTGTATTATGTTTTCACCTCCGTGTTTGATTGTGGGAATGATGTTTTTGGGTCATACTGAGTATTTTTCTTCCTTCAAACGTTGCGCGTCGAGTTGATGCCTGAGAGATCTCGATTTTGGTTCTTGGGAATTTTTTGTTGGTATTAGATTGTTAACACAATGGTAATGAACTGTAGTTGGAAGAGCCCCAATGAACTATTGTCTATGTCCCCAAGAGACTCTAGAATAGCTAGTGACTGTCCTCTTTTAATATACAAATTTCTTTATATTTTTATACAAAGTTGTGCAGGAACCCTGATCAGAATGATGTAACCATCATCCAAGAGTGAAAATGCTTCTTGGAAAACTAAAAATTTAAGTGGCAGTTAGAAAGATGCATTGGCAAAAATCTTCTTTTCTTATTTTTTGTGTCTTTTTTTCTTTTTAAAGTATTTGTCCCTTCTCTAGGGGCCTCTCCGAGCCTGTTCCAAATTTTAAGCTCTTGTCTGAAAGAGATCCTTTATCGCCATAGTAGGAATTAGGACTAGGATATAAATTATTGGAACGAGTAAAATGTGGCATTGAATTTCCTACTTGTACAAATGGCAAGGTTTCAGAACTTACCAATATTTGCACAGCGCTGCAGAACTTGTAGTAAAAAGATGAGCAAGAAGTGATTTTGAATGTTATCAGACAGGACACAAGGGACTAATCGCAGCAGATTGCTAAAAGACAAAGGCACATGCTCAGGTGTATGCTTTAAATATAAATGCCAGACAGCTTTACAGATGAGACAATCATCATCCACAGTTTTTTGATGGCCATAAACATGATTAGATGATTGCATATGGCCACTGGTTAGCCACTCAGTCACTAGCCATATGTTCATCTGACAGCCATTCCCTTCTACACGCCTCCGCATTCAGTTCTGCCTCTTTAATTTCAAATCAGTCTTCTTCTTTAGCAGGAAGAAACTCTGGAGTTTCACTAACTTCAGTGTGTGTGTGTGTGTGTTTGTTTGTGTGTGTGTGTGTGTGTGTGTGTGTGTGTGTGTGTGTGTGTGTGTGTCTGTGTGTCTGTTTGTGTGTGTCGGGTGGGAAGGGGGGGTTCCATTAATTTACAGTTATGTTTGATGTTGCTGCTGCCACTCATGAAACAACACTCTGCTTCCAAGTTTAAGAAAGTGTGTATATGTCTGTGTGTACATGTGTGAAGCCTCTCCCAGATATGAATCATGCATATCTGTGTGCCAGAATCTCCTTCTTTTAATGGCATGTGAGGGGGGAAACATCTTCCCCATCAACTGTTTAAAAAAACATTTTGAGCGGGTGGGAGATCAAACAAGAGTGTCCTTATAATGCCAGGGTTTTCACTCTCACAGGTTTTAAGCCAACTATAGTTTTTAGGCTGTCTCTGGGGAAGAATTCGACTCATATTGTTGGTTTATTATTCACAATCTAACATGCAGTAGTGTAAAAAAGTGCAGGAGGAAGGGCCCATGTCCCTTTTTCAGGCTGTGTCCAGCCAGGTCCCATGGACGAAGGCCAGGCTGCCAGACGCTCGCTGTCAGGCACCCTCCCCAGGCCTGGTTCCAGGGCAGGGCCCTGGTAACCCTATCCTGGGCAGGGTGAACGTCTCCTTTGATGTTCTACTCATAGGGGTCTTCTGAATCGCTCTTTGTCTGGTCCCTCACCCAGGACCAATTGGCCATGGGAGACCCTACCAGGGGGCAAATCCTCCCGGACAATATAGCAACATGGGATCCCTGGGACACACAAACCCCTCCCCCAAGACGAGGTAGTGATTCATGGAGGACATATGCAGCCATATGTTCTGGACACTCGGGTCACTCATGTGTTAAGCTGTCAACTGATCACCACCTGGTGGTGAGCTGGAGGATGCTGGACATACCTGGTGCGCCTAAACGTATAGTGAGGGTGTGCTGGGAACGTCTGGCAGAGGCCAGAGTCTGTGAGATCTTTAACACACACCTCCAGCAGAGCTTCAACAGCATTCCCAGTGAGCCTGGGGACATTGAGGATGAATGGACCATGTTCAGCACCTCCATTGGTGGTTGGTGCCTGTCACTGTTGTAACCCGTGAACCAAATGGTGGACACCAGAGGTGAAGGGAGCCACCAAGCTCCAATCAGGCTTGGTTAACCATCGTACGCTCAGTGGCTGAAGCAAAAACTCGAGTGTGGAGGAGTTCGGAGAGGCAGTGGAAAAAGACCTTCGGACTGCCTTGAAGAGATTCAGGCGGTGAAAGGAATACTTCGAGGACCTCCTTAATCCCACTTGCATGTCTTCCGTGGAGGAATCAGAGTCTGGGGATGAGGAGGACCACCCCCCTATCTCCGGAGGTCAGTGAGGCAGTTAAACAACTCCTTGATGGCAGAGCCCCTGGGGTGGATAAGGTCTGACCTGAGTTCCTGAAGGCTCTGGATATTCTAGGCCTGTCTTGGTTGCCTCTACATGAGATAAGTAGACCAACCAACACTGACCAGAGGAAGACAGAGGACTAAAATACACACAGGAGGTGATCAGGGAAAGTGGAAACACCTGGGGAAACAGCTGACAAAAATGATTATAATAACGTCACATGGGAAGAGTTGAGAGACGTAGACAATGATGCACAAGCTTGAAAAACACGAAATACGCAGACAAGAAATATAAGACAACAAGAAAGAAAGACAAGAAATATATAACAGGTAACACAGAACACCTAGGTGATACATAGACTATCCTAAAATTTTAAAGCCTAATAATAATCCAAGAATTCTGCATCATCTTCAAAATATAACAAAAGATATAAAAATGAACTGAAAACGCAGCCCCTGACAATGTCAGGGTGCTGGAAAGGAGAGTTCGTCCATTAGTTGAACCTCGGATACAGGAGGAACAATGTGGTTTTCGTCCTGGTCGTGGAACACTGGACCAGCTCTTTATCCTCTCAAGGATACTTGAGGGTGCATGGGAGTTTTCCTGACCAGTCTACATGTGTTTTTTGGACTTGGAGAAGGCATTTGACCGTGTCCCTCGGAGTGTCCTGTGGAAGGTGCTCCAGAAGTATGGGGTGCCTAGCCCTTTGCTACAGGCCATTAGATCCTTATACAACCGTTGCAAGAGGACTCGTTCCTGGTGGGTGATGGGCTCCACCAGAGTTGCCCTTTTTCACCGATTCTGTTTGTAATTTTTATGGACAGTATTTCTAGACGTAGAGTCAGGACTCTAGACTAACTTTTTGCCATGGGCGTACCGGTACGCCTAACTTTAAAAAGTTAGGCGTACCGGCACAAAAGTTAGGCGCACACAAATTTTATAATAATTTATATAATACAATGTGTTTTTCTGGATACAGTGTGCTTTTTCAGCATTCAAAGATTGATGACACCGTGTCAGAGCACTGGCTATGAATTTCAGAAGGATCAGGCCTTAACTTAACAGAAAAGTTAGCAATAGTTCTTTTCCTATTACAGCTACATCCACTTCTGTCGTGCCTAGGCTGCTCACTAGGGCTGCGTATCATCACTGATTTCTGTAATCCATTCGATTCTGGTTTTCAAAGTCCCGATTCGATTCAACTTAGCCTCAGACAGTCAGAAATATTATAATTCTGATCATTTATCAGTACTGACTTCTTCAGAATTGTGAACATCACAGCAGATGCCTTTGTGTGAAAGTAACTGAGAATAAAACACAGAAAAACATGAAGGAGATTTTCCTGGTCTGGCTTTTTATAGCAGATAACCTTAAAAATATTCTACAATGTTCTGCATATGAAGTTTAAATTTCTTCAGTATTGAACAACAGAAAAAAAAGGCTTTCTTGTCCGAGGTCATTTACAGTGGGGCAAAAAAGTATTTAGTCAGCCACCGATTGTGCAAGTTCCCCCACCTAAAATGATGACAGAGGTCAGTAATTTGCACCAGAAGTACACTTCAACTGTGAGAGACAGAATGTGAAAAAAAAATCCATGAATCCACATGGTAGGATTTGTAAAGAATTTATTGGTAAATCAGGGTGGAAAATAAGTATTTGGTCAATAACAAAAATACAACTCAATACTTTGTAACATAACCTTTGTTGGCAATAACAGAGGTCAAACGTTTACTATAGGTCTTTACCAGGTTTGCACACACAGTAGCTGGTATTTTGGCCCATTCCTCCATGCAGATCTTCTCGAGAGCAGTGATGTTTTGGGGCTGTCGCCGAGCAACACGGACTTTCAACTCCCGCCACAGATTTTCTATGGGGTTGAGGTCTGGAGACTGGCTAGGCCACTCCAGGACTTTCAAATGCTTCTTACGGAGCCACTCCTTTGTTGCCCGGGCGGTGTGTTTTGGATCATTGTCATGTTGGAAGACCCAGCCTCGTTTCATCTTCAAAGTTCTCACTGATGGAAGGAGGTTTTGGCTCAAAATCTCACGATACATGGCCCCATTTATTCTGTCCTTAACACGGATCAGTCGTCCTGTCCCCTTGGCAGAAAAACAGCCCCATAGCATGATGTTTCCACCTCCATGCTTCACAGTAGATATGGTGTTCTTGGGATGCAACTCAGTATTCTTCTTCCTCCAAACACGACGAGTTGAGTTTATACCAAAAAGTTCTACTTTGGTTTCATCTGACCACATGACATTCTCCCAATCCTCTGCTGTATCATCCATGTGCTCTCTGGCAAACTTCAGACGGGCCTGGACATGCACTGGCTTCAGCAGCGGAACACGTCTGGCACTGCGGGATTTGATTCCCTGCCGTTGTAGTGTGTTACTGATGGTGACCTTTGTTACTTTGGTCCCAGCTCTCTGCAGGTCATTCACCAGGTCCCCCCGTGTGGTTCTGGGATCTTTGCTCAACGTTCTCATGATCATTTTGACCCCACGGGATGAGATCTTGCGTGGAGCCCCAGATCGAGGGAGATTATCAGTGGTCTTGTATGTCTTCCATTTTCTGATGATTGCTCCCACAGTTGATTTTTTCACACCAAGCTGCTTGCCTATTGTAGATTCACTCTTCCCAGTCTGGTGCAGGTCTACAATACTTTTCCTGGTGTCCTTCGAAAGCTCTTTGGTCTTGGCCATGGCGGAGTTTGGAGTCTGACTGTTTGAGGCTGTGGACAGGTGTCTTTTATACAGATGATGAGTTCAAAGAGGTGCCATTCATACAGGTAACGAGTGGGGGACAGAAAAGCTTCTTACAGAAGACGTTACAGGTCTGTGAGAGCCAGAGATTTTCCTTGTTTGAGGTGACCAAATACTTATTTTCCACCCTGATTTACGAATTAATTCTTTACAAATCCTACCATGTGGATTCATGGATTTTTTTTTCACATTCTGTCTCTCACAGTTGAAGTGTACCTCTGGTGCAAATTACTGACCTCTGTCATCATTTTAAGTGGGGGAACTTGCACAATCGGTGGCTGACTAAATACTTTTTTGCCCCACTGTAAGTGAAAAAAAGAAAAAGAAAAGAAAAAGACAGCAGCGCTGTAAACAACGGTAGACTGGTGGGCAATAAGCAAGTGAATAATACAGAAAACAGAGATTGGAGACGGGAAACTGTTCTTGAAGTACAGAGAGAGATAGAGAGAGAGCTAGCTGTGCATGGAGCGTGATTTTAATAGTCGTGGAAGCAAAACAGCAAAATTCATGACGACATTGATCAAATGTGAAGCGCAGTTTGCTGCTTCTTTTGCTGCTGGCTCGGTGAATTTTGGTTGAAGAGAGACAAAACCTGCAGCTCAGAATCAGCGCAAAAAGACGTAATCACAGCGCGGACCGGACGCATCGGGATCGCTGAGCTCCGACAGCCTGTCCGTCTGCGGGCCGTCGGGTGAGAAAGCCGAGAAAGACAAAGCTGATTCGGGTCTGTGTTTACGTCTTTGTGTGGAATCCGTGTACCTGCTCTCATTTGCTGTTTGGTTGTTGTTGAAATGGTTTTGTGAGCTTTAATCTGAGAATCTGGCGTTTCTGGCAAAACACAGTTAATATTTAAAAGTCGATTCAGGATTTAATGAATTGATATCGCTTTACAGGGAGTGCAGAATTATTAGGCAAATGAGTATTTTGTCCACTTCATCCTCTTCATGCATGTTGTCTTACTCCAAGCTGTATAGGCTCGAAAGCCTACTACCAATTAAGCATATTAGGTGATGTGCATCTCTGTAATGAGAAGGGGTGTGGTCTAATGGCATCAACACCCTATATCAGGTGTGCATAATTATTAGGCAACGTCCTTTCCTTTGGCAAAATGGGTCAAAAGAAGGACTTGACAGGCTCAGAAAAGTCAAAAATAGTGAGATATCTTGCAGAGGGATGCAGCAGTCTCAAAATTGCAAAGCTTCTGAAGCGTGATCATCGACCAATCAAGCGTTTCATTCAAAATAGTCAACAGGGTCGCAAGAAGCGTGTGGAAAAACCAAGGCGCAAAATAACTGCCCATGAACTGAGAAAAGTCAAGCGTGCAGCTGCCAAGATGCCACTTGCCACCAGTTTGGCCATATTTCAGAGCTGCAACATCACTGGAGTGCCCAAAAGCACAAGGTGTGCAATACTCAGAGACATGGCCAAGGTAAGAAAGGCTGAAAGACGACCACCACTGAACAAGACACACAAGCTGAAACGTCAAGACTGGGCCAAGAAATATCTCAAGACTGGTTTTTCTAAGGTTTTATGGACTGATGAAATGAGAGTGAGTCTTGATGGGCCAGATGGATGGGCCCGTGGCTGGATTGGTAAAGGGCAGAGAGCTCCAGTCCCACTCAGACGCCAGCAAGGTGGAGGTGGAGTACTGGTTTGGGCTGGTATCATCAAAGATGAGCTTGTGGGGCCTTTTCGGGTTGAGGATGGAGTCAAGCTCAACTCCCAGTCCTACTGCCAGTTTCTGGAAGACACCTTCTTCAAGCAGTGGTACAGGAAGAAGTCTGCATCCTTCAAGAAAAACATGATTTTCATGCAGGACAATGCTCCATCACACGCGTCCAAGTACTCCACAGCGTGGCTGGCAAGAAAGGGTATAAAAGAAGAAAAACTAATGACATGGCCTCCTTGTTCACCTGATCTGAACCCCATTGAGAACCTGTGGTCCATCATCAAATGTGAGATTTACAAGGAGGGAAAACAGTACACCTCTCTGAACAGTGTCTGGGAGGCTGTGGTTGCTGCTGCACGCAATGTTGATGGTGAACAGATCAAAACACTGACAGAATCCATGGATGGCAGGCTTTTGAGTGTCCTTGCAAAGAAAGGTGGCTATATTGGTCGCTGATTTGTTTTTGTTTTGTTTTTGAATGTCAGAAATGTATATTTGTGAATGTGGAGATGTTATATTGGTTTCACTGGTAAAAATAAATCATTGAAATGGGTATATATTTGTTTTTTGTTAAGTTGCCTAATAATTATGCACAGTAATAGTCACCTGCACACACAGATATCCCCCTAAAATAGCTAAAACTAAAAACAAACTAAAAACTACTTCCAAAAACATTCAGCTTTGATATTAATGAGTTTTTTGGGTTCATTGAGAACATGGTTGTTGTTCAATAATAAAATTATTCCTCAAAAATACAACTTGCCTAATAATTCTGCACTCCCTGTATTCAAGCTACTCACCTCCCACTTCCACCTGCACTTTCAACTGGACCACGGCCAATCAGAGAGGTCCCGCCCCTTACTTCTCTGATTGGTTTAGTCCACGATAGGGGCATAATGTGTTTCTGTTGTTGACCACAGGGAAGGTTGCAGATTTTTTTTTTTTTTGCTACCCGAACAGTTGGTCGCACAGGTGCAACCAAATATTTTTTTTTAGTCGCACCACTGAAAAATTCTAGAGCCCTGTGAGTGGCAGAAGGCTTTCACTTGGGTGGTCTCAGAATCTCATCTCTGCTTTTTGCAGATGATGTGGTTCTGTTGGCTTCATCGGGTGAGGGCCTCCAGCCCGCACTGGAACGGTTTGCAGCCGAGTGTGAAGCAGCGGGAATGAGAATCAGCACCTCCAAATCTGAGACCATGGTCCCCAGCCTGAAAAGGGTGGAGTGCCCACTCTGGGTCAGGGACGAGACCCTGCCCGAAGTGGAGGAGTTTAAGTATCTCAGAGTCTTGTTCACGAGTGATGGGAGAAGGAAGTGGGAGATTGACAGACAGATTGGTGCAGTGGCTGCAGCGATGCGGACACTGTATCGGTCCATTGTGGTGAAGAGGGAGCTGAGTGTAAAAGTGAAGCTCTCAATTTACTGGTCGATCTACATCCCTGCCCTCACCTATGATCATGAGCTGTGGGTTGTGACCTAAAGAGTGAGATCGCAAATACAACCAGGAGTAATTAACTTCCTCCGAAGGGTGGCTGGCCTCTCCCTTAGAGATAGGGTGAGAAGTTCAGCCATCCGGGAGGGGCTCAGAGTAGAGCCGCTGCTCCTCCACATCGAAAGGAGCCAGTTGAGGTGGTTCAGGCATCTGATAAGGATGCCTCCTGGGTGAGGTGTTCCCACTGTGAAGAGGCCCTGAGGCAGATCCAGGACACACTTGAGAGATTATATCTCTCAGGCGAGCTCTGCAAACTGTCCCCCAATAAGCGAAAGAAGATAAATGGATGTGTGTGAAGGTTCTCAGTCATCCAGGTCATCGTAGTCAAAGGAGCTTGCAAAGAAAAGCGTCTGGACTTCTTTAAGAGAAGAGATCAGAACAACATTGTCATCCCCTATGTAGCCGGTGTATCAGAGAAACTCAGGAGCGTTTTCTCCAAGCATGACATCCCGGTGCATTTCAGACCCAGCAACACGCTCAGACAGAAACTGGTTCACCCGAAAGACAAAACGCCAAAACACAGACTTAACAATGTGGTGTATGCTGTACAGTGCAGCGAGGAATGCCCAGACCTCTACATTGGAGAGACCAAACAGCCACTTCACAAGCGCATGGCACAACATAGAAGAGCCACCTCCACAGGACAAGACTCAGCAGTCCATCTGCATCTAAAGGTCAAAGGTCACTCTTTCGAGGATGCCAATGTTCACATTTTGGACAGAGAGGACAGATGGTTTGAAAGAGGAGTGAAAGAAGCATCTATGTCCACTGTGAGCGACCATCTTTGAACAGAGGCGGGGGTTTACGACACCAACTCTCTGCCATCTATAATCCAGTTTTGAGATCCTTCCCAGACGCCTTAACGCCCACTCACATCCTGGGCCATCTGACCTCAGGAATTCGCATGATAAGGTGGGGCCAGGTTTCACAATGAACACACCCGAAACTCTGGCTGATTGGGACCCACGCCCAGTTTCACACCTTGGCTCAGGCGATTAGAGGATCATCAGGGGGTCCTTTTGTCCCTCTGTGGGGGGAAACTCCCACTAGGTTTATATCTGGGACTCCCCACCATTTGACCTTAGAACTGAAGAAGCTTCTCGGATGAGAGGTGAAACGTCTTCAAGCAACTTAAAGAAGTCCAGACGCTTTTCTTTGCAAGCTCCTTTGACTAAGATAGATGGATGTTTTTACTTTAACAAAATATTCCCAAGATTTTGGCTGTTATTTATTGTTGTTTTACAAAAAATAAGATCTTCTTTCCCCCCTTTTTAATAAAAATGAAAGATGGATGGTAAGGACCAAATTGATAAAGCGAAGGAGGCCAGAGCGTGAAAGTGGACCCAAATGCAGACGCAGGTGGAGGCACAGAACTAGGTTCTCTAACAAGACTTTATTTATAACAACAAGTGAGTTACACTTGGGAGCAATGAACATGAAGTGTGAGCCTGACCAGCCCATTCTCACTCCCGAGGCGTAATATAGTTATGATTTGTCAAGTCTCGCGGCGTTCCTGAGGAACGCAAAAGGTGACCTTCCACGTTCTTATGTTACGCGGAAGGTTATGGATGAAATCCAGTAGAATGACACTCCTGCGGTAATACACATTCCAGCTGTGTATTCCAGCCCTAACCCTAACCTTATCCCTAATCTTAACCAAGACTTGACATTAGACAGTGTTTTCCAAAGCAATTTAAGTAAAACGAACGTACATGTGTAGATTCATTCCAAATGTTTCTCATCTCCCTTATTTTCTTGATCTTGTAATACAGGAGCGCGTTGGGTGCTAAGAAGCGTAATATACTGATGATTTGTCACTGTTACAGGAAAAATGTTTCTATGTTTCTTTACCTTCTTTTAAATGTGCAAGCATGCCCTTTTGTCTATGGTTAGATTAGTTTAGAATTATCTTTTTAGACTTTCTCAGCAAAGACATACTGTTTTGGGACATATTGTTTTAGATTGTTTTATCTCTCACAGCCTTCTCCCAGCTCTCTGCTGACGAGACTAGCGCCACATATGGAGTTGTTTATTTTATTTGTTTTGTATTTTCTTATCCTGTTCTCACTGTCTTTCCTATAAAAATTACCAAGCCACTGTGCATGGTGTGAGTTGTTCTTAGCAGCTCACCCGTGTACACGTTTGATAAAGAAAGTAACTTTGTCTCATTGTGTCTTTATTTCTCCTGGGTCTTTTACAGAGTTTTCCCCCAACATTTCTTGGTCCTTCGGAGCCGGAGCGCCTCCATCGTGTCCCATCTCCGTGACCAGTCCACGTTGCTCGTCTGTCGACAGCCCACACACTAGGTGTGTGGTCAAAGACCAAGGGCGTTAAATTCGAGTCTTGGCCAACGTTCTTAGAAAGCGACCCACGGTGGTGGGACCCGATCGAGGTGGACCAGACCCGGCGACACCGACCAGGTAGATACAGACACACTGACACAATCTTGCGTAAAATCGTATTTTAAATTCAGGGAATTTAAAATAGCGAAAGTAGCTCGTCGCGACTGGAAGCTCCCCACTTCTGTGGGTTTAAAGTAGCTCGTCGGCTGGTAGCTTGGAGCTCGTCGACTGGAAGCTCCCCACTCTTGTGGGTTAGGTTTGGAGCTCTGGGTAGCTCCCCCAGCTGGGTCAAGGGAATAAGTAGCTCGTCTACAGAAAGACTGGCAGCTCCCCTTATGATAAGGGTTCCGATCGCGCGAATAAGTGTGAATGTGAATGTATGTGTGTGTATTGTTTTAATTAACGGAGCAAGCTGAATTTTCACGGTCCAATAAGAGACTGAGCTGCTCCTACTGTGTTTTTCTTTTACTGCTGTTCACTGACGTGCTGGTGAGTTGAGAGAACGGTCGAGTTCCGTCTCGTAAAGTTCACACCGCTTTTGGAAATAGTCCGAAAGTAGAAGGGCGTGTGAGCAACCACTCTCGTCTCTAATACCAGCGAAGGTGATAGCAGCTGTATTGTGTATAAATTACTTAAACAAAAATAAGTAAATACATAAATAAGACGGGTAATCAAGCAAGTGAAATTAAAACTCACTCCTGCTGACGAGCAGTGGTGAGAAAAGAAAAGTCCAGACGCCGGACAAAAACAGTGTCTGTAAACTGAGAGATTTAAGAAAACAAAATATAAACAGTCAGAAGAACAGAACTCAACTGCCAGTTTAGTAAAACCAGAAGACGAGACACTGTGCAGTTCCCACAATCTTTTTAGTAAACCATCACTCACTCCTGCAGCCGCATCTGCAGCAGCACCCATATCAGGAAGAACATAATAATCCCTTATTAAGTGAAAACTAGAGATCAAAGTAGTTTGAAGTAGTTTAAAAGGGTTGAAAACAGACCCCACTGAGTAGATATAAATATAAAAAGTACGAAATAAAGATGAACAAAGGGAAAATTACAGTAGAAATTATCTTTAGAGTATTTGAAATTAATAATAGCAAGGATAACAACCTGTAAAGTGATATTAACAATGAAACACAGTTGGCATGATGACCATGCCCAGCATGTATAAAATGAATATAAAGCAAATAATTCACACGAAAATATTTTAATAAAATAAATAAGGTATATTAAGGCTGTGTCATTGTTCAGCCAAGGACAGTGTGTGAAAAGGTAACTGTCTCCACCCTGGGAAAAGGATGATTCTGCAGGTCATCTGAAGCCCTTGATGGATACAAAATAAAATATAAATAATATATTATAATAGAACTGCCTGGTCCGCCATGCAACAGAGAGAACAAATGTGACCGCAGATTGGATGAATTCTAAATTATCTGTTTGCTGAATAAGATGATCCTAACTATCAAATTGGCTCAGTAGTAGTATAGTGGTACACACTGATAAAATATAATATGCTATTACTGTTATATAAGACAAAGGATAATATTAACAATGACATAATATTAATATGAAGAGGCACCTTAATCGGTTATGATGTGAGGTGGATAATTGTTAAGCAGTAGTCTGCATCAAGCTTAAGGTTTGCTGAAACTCAGTGTAATGACATGTGAGATGAAGACAATACAGAGAATAACTAAACTAATGAAGTGCATAGAGGCACTTGACCAGCTTGAAACCTATCATCCTAGAATGACACATTGCTGAGATATAGAGCACACCTATAATAACAACCAATAAGCAAAACCCTGTAGACAACAGCTACAACTACAGGATTGAGAAGCTGAATTAAATATGTAGACACTGCTAAGCTGATGAGCATGTTACACATTTTCTTTTCTTTTTATTTATTTGTTTCTTTTAGAGCAGAAGCTGCTGTAACGCACCCAAAGAAAGACTCTAGGTCTGACCAACCGTCTCAGTCGTGGGCAAAAAGATGACAGTCAATAAAATTCTAAAAGATAATTTATTGACGAAAAATATATCAAGAGATAAAAGATAAAACAGTCCAGTGTCCCACTTATGACTTGTATAAAAACACACAGTCCCAAGGCCAGAGCCAGCTATGCCACACGGCCAAGTTGCACCCCACATGTTGCCTTTAACAGGGTTAGAAGTTGTCCTTGGAGACCCACCACCCTGCAAGCATATAGTCAGTGGTCACTCAAGCCTCTGGAACTCTGCTGCCTTTAGGCTGTGGCATATAATAGGCCCTGGACTGCACAGAGAGACAAAACAACACAGCAGTGTTTGTAGTGTGGGCTATATGTAGACCAGTGTATCAGTGCAATCAAGTACACCTGCCTCTAATTAGTCCAACCCCATTCCAGCCATTGGCTCACCAAAAATGTGACAACCACAAAACCACTCCCAACCCAGTGCAACTTCACACAATAATATGGAGCTGAATTAACACAGGCACATTAGTCTACCATGTTACAAGCTGCATGCTATTAAAAGCCAACATATGTAGACTTCTGCCTTGTTCGGGTGGCAGCATTTTTCTTTTTCTTTTGTGTCCTGACACGTTTATGTTTTTGTTTTTCTTTGATTATTTTGTTGGTTTTGGAAACGAATTTAAACGAACTTGTGACAATACTTGAGAATCACAGTGACACATAGTGATTAGGCATATGATTGAAAAATGCCTAGGTTTAGAGCTGTGAGCTATGAGCTGTGAGCAATGCAAAGTTAAATATATATATATATATTTGTATAAATGGGAAACAACCGTAACTTGAAAGTTTGAAATGTGTGAGATCCATGCATTGTTTGAAGAACTAGAAATTATCTAAAACTGCCTTAAGTGAAAATGTAGAGTTGCATCTATTCTCCCAAACAAAAAAAAAAAAAAAAAAAAAAAAAAAGGAGAAGCATTCTGTAACTTAAAAATAAGGCTGACTGTTGACAACAGACTAAAACACTAATTCGCAGGTGGCTATCAGGAACAGAGAGGCGAGCAAAGTCACAAACACCAAGGCTGCAGACAGCCACGCAGACACAGCAGATAACATAGAGACAACGCCTGCTAGAACCGTGGAGAGGAAGGTCACTTCACACGAGATTGTTGCGCATGTGAAATACACAAAGATAAACAAATAACCATTTATATAGACAGCCAGTATGTTTTCTCTGCTGTGCATCATTTTGCAAAAAATCTGGAAAACCAGAGGAATGATTACACCAACTGGCAAACCAGCATGCCAACCTCTTACAACGCCTACTGACTCTTTCATTACTACAGGCAACAATTTTGCTGACAGAGCAGCAAAATAGGCAGCACAACAGACAAACATCACATTGATGGCAGTAAACACACATCAGATTCCACTGGATGTGTTGAAAAATGAACAAAAGCAGCAAGCACAGCAGAGCAGGCAAAATGGCTAAAACACGGTGCAGTTCTGACAAACGACTTAATGATGTGTTATGGCAAGCCAGTGTTGCCAAAATTCCTCCACAAAATGGCGGCATTAGTGACTCATGGCTGTACGCATTTGTCAACGGGGGGACTGACCAGTATTGTCAACTCTCATTTCTACACTGTAAATTCTACACAATACTCTCATTTCTACACTGTAAATTTTGAAACCTCAGCAAAACAATTTGTCAGAACGTGCATGACGTGTCAAAAATATAATGCTCAGGGAAACCTGAGACCACACAATCCATATGGACTTTATTGAGCTAAATGAATGCCAAGGGTAAAAATACACCCTAGTGGTTATAGATGTATTCTCAAAGTGGCCAGAAATCTACCCAGTGAAAAAGGCAGATACAATTTCAGTAGCAAAATGTATGTCTAAGTTGTAGGAAAATAAAGAGATGATTGTAAATAACGAAGAACGTAATGATGTCTATCAAGTGTCTTGCAGATCACAGCCCGGTGACTGGGTTCTGATCAAAGTGCTCCAAAGGAAAAACTGGAGCTTGCAAAATAGCGGAACGACCATCTTGCATCCATCAGAGCCAGTAAGTGAAGCCATCTAAACACAGCTGACGGCAGGCTTGCCCACTTGTTGTGATCTCGCCCGGTGGAGGGGTCAGCTTTCCTGGCCGGGGGGTCTACTCGCGACAGGAGGGTGTGTCCCGTCGTCATGAGGTGGTGGCTCTTAACAACTGCAGCGGCCCTGACCATGGCCGGGCTCCTCACCTTTGCTTCCGTGAGGGACAACAAGTCACGTTATATGGAGAAAAGGCAGACACTGTATGACAAAGGAAAGTACACCAAGTTTCCCCATGGCTACGCCACTAATTTCTGGTGGCAGTTTATGAACACTACAGCTTACTTGAATAATAAAACTGACTGCTATGCAAATACATATACACTTTCTGCCCACCAAGGAACGAGAGGAAGTGTATGGACTGTTCACTCAACGAAACCTGTGCCAGTAACGCGACACTGATGAGCCTCAACTGTCGCTCCAACTACAGCTACCGAATGATACTACAAACAAAGACTCATTACCAGACAGGATGTGCACGGACGGCACCAAGCAGTAAAGGAACCAGAGTTTAGCATCTGAGGAGGAGTGAAATTCTTACAGAGCTTGATCCCCGGCATTGGAGTTGCCGAGGTGCGGGATCATGTGGAAATCAACCGATATGCTCTGCTACGACACATCAACTTGACTAAGACCCTGGGAACCGCCTTAGCAGGAGAACAGCAGGCCATCAGAACGATGGTGCTGCAGAACAGACTGACACTAGACCTGCTAACAGCATCACAAGGAGGAGTTTGCAAGCTGATCGGGGAAACATGTTGCACTTTTATCCCTGATGGATACGAAACTGGAGGAGACATTTATGAAACTTTGCAGAATTTGTCCATTCTGCAAAAATATGTCACTGACCACACATCTGGAGCAGCTACACCGCCATGTCTAAGAGTAATGATTTCAAAGATGATAACAACTACAATGACTGCTTATGTTGCCGTGCCTAAAGAAGAACAGCATCCCGTTGCAATTCTGTTAGAGGAGAACTTGTAATAACTGCTAATGAATGACGTGGTGATTAAAAATGACTTCTGCCTTTTTCAAGTGATCATGCACTGATTAACACATTAGTAGTTTATGCAGGTACAATATAAGGTTTTCACCCTTTTATTTTTTGAAGTTCTCATCCTTTATTTTTTGAAGTTTTCATTTTAAATATGAAGTTTTCATTATTTTACATATAAAGTTTTCAATTTAAGGTTTGCATCATTTTAAGTATAAGGTTTTCATCCTTGTATTTTTTTTGAAGTTTTCATTTTACATATGAAGTTTTCATCATTTTTAAATACAAAGTTTTCATTTTAGTTTTCATCCTTTTATTTTTTGTAGTTTTCGTTTTAAAATATAAGGTTTTTATCTTTTATTTTTTGTAGTTTTAGTTTTATTATTTTTTCTTGTTTATTCCACTTGTTATTTCAATTACTATGATTTTCATTTACTATGTTTTTCTTTTTATTATTTTCTTTTGTTTTATTCTTTAGACCAGATGACTTCCATTTCTGCTATGCTGACATTTTGAAAATTTAAAAATTGCTTAAGATACTTAATAAATCACCTTCACAGACAATTGTTGTATACATTTAAAATAAGTTAAAACAGGAGGGAATGTTACAGGAAAAATGTTTCTATGTTTCTTTACCTTCTTTTAAATGTGCAAGCATGCCCTTTTGTCTATGGTTAGATTAGTTTAGAATTATCTTTTTAGACTTTCTCAGCAAAGACATACTGTTTTGGGACATATTGTTTTAGATTGTTTTATCTCTCACAGCCTTCTCCCAGCTCTCTGCTGACGAGACTAGCGCCACATATGGAGTTGTTTATTTTATTTGTTTTGTATTTTCTTATCCTGTTCTCACTGTCTTTCCTATAAAAATTACCAAGCCACTGTGCATGGTGTGAGTTGTTCTTAGCAGCTCACCCGTGTACACGTTTGATAAAGAAAGTAACTTTGTCTCATTGTGTCTTTATTTCTCCTGGGTTTTTTACAGAGTTTTCCCCCAACAGTCACCTAGCGTAAAATCTTACGCTTTGGAAGTGAGAACGTGTTGGCCTGAGAGAGAGTCGAGCGAGCCTTGGAGTCACTGCAACAGAAGGAGAGAGATGTCAGAACAGCACTGGGTGAGGTGATGGGAAACAAAGGCTTACTTGTGTGCAGGTGACGAATGGCGTCCCCCCAACGCTATGACGGAGGCAGGAGGGCAGGCAGGTGAAGCAAGATGGAAAACAGAGCATGAATCATGGCTGTGATTCACAGGAATGACCAGCGTCCAGGTAAGTGAGAGGATTGTCAAGTAGGAGAATTGTAGATCCTTAGAATGACTAGAACACAGGGAAACAAAAAAACTATTATAAACAAGAACTTGAATACACTGTAGATCTAGGCGGCCAAGCACTAACATGGGTTAGCAGACGAACTGGTGAAGACTAGTTGTGTGTGGCTAGAATCACCTCCGGTGTGGACAACAGGTGAGGTAAACAGTGCTTCGCCCAGAGGTGGAGACCCCGGCACTGTGGAAAAACACTGCCCCTCACACGGACCATGACACAGTAAATTCACTGTAATCTTCAAGAAAGCACTTTGCGATAGGGTTGCATGATTATGGCTACAATTTTTATCATAATTATTTAAATCCAGTCACCAGACTTAAGTGCTTCTTTTAGAATCAAGATCTATTGTATGATGGATGGGAATAAAACTCAGAGCAAAGTACTCAGCATCTATGAGAGCCCTCCCTGTTATGTTTTGCATACCTTGATACTGCCAAATTCTGGACTCAGACAGTGTTGAATATTTGTTCAACGATTCAAAGTAGCGTATGTGTCGACACTCTCTAGTTGCATACTTTTCTGTAAGGCCATCCATAGAAGTGTTTGATTGCTTTTTCTCATGAAGAGCAAAAAAAAAAAAAAACAGCAGATGACAGGCAGATCACACAGTGGGTTGATAAATTGCCTGTTTCATGGAGAGTGTGCTAACTATGATCAAATATCACACATATCACACACAGCATACAGCCAGAGATCAAACACAAGGAGAAAAAAGAAGATGACATCAAAACAAAAGAGAAGGGTTAATTATTAATGCAGTTTTGATTTACTTCTGTATGTGTGTGTGTTTGTGTGTAAGTGAGTGTGTATGTTCAGAAATATGCCTCTGTGTGTGTGACAAAAGGTTAAAAAGGTTTTAACCCACTATTGCTTGGTCATCTAAGGCACACACACACACACACACAAACACGCACACACACACACACACACACATTGCGGTGCTATCAAGCCATCAAAAGTACAAAAAGCAAAATAAGATGGCAACTGTAATTTTCAGAAACCGACTGAGAACAAAGTTCTAACATCCAGAGATGAGAAGTAAAAAACTGTCTATGACAAATACTATGTATAGAAAAGCCTGTTCGCACCTATTGTGCCAGCAGTTCGGCATCTATTGTCTGACCAACTGAAATCAGTTTAGATTCTCTTTAGAATCACAATGTTTAAAATGTGTCAAAATAGGTGTGACAGAGAAATAAATTTGCTGAAAGTGAGATATAAAACACCTTTGCCAACAACCACAATTTTTAGTTACATATACTGTACTGTACAAGTGTTGTAGGCACTAAAAGTAAAGTGAGGATGTCATAAGGAGTTTTCAATAAGTTTCAAACACACAGTAAAACTAACTAAATCAAATCAATATTTGTTGTGAACATTGTTTACCTTTATAACAGCATAAGGGCTTACACAATTTATGAAGCTATTTGTCAGATATTTTGTTGCCAGAATCTTTGAAAGCCTGCTATAGTTGTTCTGTGCATTTGGACTTTTTCCCTTCTCTTGAAACAAGATTGACATACTTATTATCATTCTTCGCTCGCTGTTCTTGACAGTTGGTATGAGGTGTTCGTCATGATATTGCATTACCTAAGCCATGCTGCTATGTTCTTTTTAGAAAGGATAGGCTTTCTGAGGCCTTTAAAGTGTCAGGGCAAACTTGAGTTCTTGCAGTTTCTCTGACCATTGCATGAGCTTAAGAATAATTTGCTGCTATGTCCACACCTTGGAAGATTAGCAACTGTCTTATAGTTGCAAATCTTTGTCATTGTAGAATGATGGACTTCAAATTGGAAATGAATGCCTGCAACAATTTCATCTTTAAGATAAGTAATTACATTAAAGTAGATTTGCTCGTGTCAAAACTGTCAAAAGTTGACTTTATAGAGGCGTGCAGACTTGATAATCAAGCACATGTGATTAGCAGCATCTGGCTGCTACTCAACCTTTGAACTCCTATGGAAACATAAATGTGCACAAAGGTTTTCACACACTGTCTCTATATTTTGGCCTAATTTTTGTTAAATAAATAGAGTGCAATACTGTGATGTGAAAGTATGTATCCCCTTTATGATTCCTTTTTTGTGTGGATATTTTCACATTTGCATGTTTCTGATCATCAAAGCACCTTGATGTGACTGTTCTCGTTATTTGATATTACATAAATAAGATTGAATTGAATTCAAATAAATTCTAATATTAGACATAACTCAAGTCAATAGAAAATGGTTTTTATTGGTGTCTTTTTATTAGGAGGAAAAAAGCTGTCCATGCTGGTTTTATATGGAAAAAGTAATTGTGACACCCTTGGCAACCAGACCAAGCACAACTGGGAATGAGTCACTGTAGAGATATTTTTCCACTCCTCTTTGTTCTTCTAAATCAGTTGAATTAAGGGCTTTCCAGCATGAATGGCTTGTTTTAAATCAACGCATCTAATTTGATTTTACGTCTGGACTTGACTAGCTGACTCCAGAACCTTCATGTTTCTTGCATGCATGGTGTCATCAATTACAGTAAGTTATTCAGGTCCTGAAGCAATAAAGCAGCCCCAAACCATCACAGCACCACCACTCTGAGTGTTGGTGTGATCATTTTATAAAATGAGGCGTCCTTGTAATAATTTTGATAGAATAGCAATGACTGAGAAGGTCCAGTATGCACTCAAAAAAATCAACTAGGGCATGTGTTTGATAGTAATATGTAGTAGTAATATGTTTACATCACATGAAGAAATCATTTTTATGCTCATTAAATGATTCATTCTTTTTTGTTGAATATAAATCAAAGAAAACTTTGATGAGTTAAATTCGTTCATGGCAATCCAATGAGAATGAGGTCCATCAAACCAACGGCTCTGATAGCGTCATGTATTGCGTATGCTCCACGCCCACCGGATGCGGAAAGGTCCGTTGAGAAGTTAACGAGCGCACGTGGAGTTACTTCTTTGGCATACCTGATAATGAGGTAAGTAATATTTCTTGATATATTTATTTAGGTTAGTGGTGTGAGAGATAAATACTAGTAGTTAAATTTTTTTTACCTGTGTAGTGTGGAGATTTAGAGGAGTTTTATATATAGCAGGGAGGTTGTAGACCCAAACATTTTTCAAATGTAAGTCGGTGAATTTGATTTTTTTTTAAAAACTTAACCGGAGTCGCTAATTGTTGCAACAGAGCAAAAACTGATGAGGTTATTTTGGTGAGTTCATTTTTTTTTTGTTTCTGTCAATTTTGAATGAGGTGTGTTTCATGGTTATCTGCGTTGGTAGGACTGTTTTTCTTCTCTGGAGTTAGCTAACTTTGAAGAGCGGGAAAGCCGCGTAGAGCCGTAACGTCTTCGCATATAGCTCCGTGAATGACAGGTTACTTTCTGCTTAACCGGAGTTGGTGATTGTTGGTAGTAGTGGTAAGACTGACCGACATGGTTTGGGTGATTTTATGAGTGTTTTATGATGCTCTATCTAAAATTCCTGTTTTTGTCAGTGGAGTTTAGTCGCGGCAACCGCATTAACTGGATTGATGAAAGGTTTAATTCAACTAAACCAGCGTTTAGGGGAGTTAATAACAAGGAGTAAGATAAAATCTGTCACAATAATTGCATGTGCATTTTCTTTTTTTGTAATATATTCACTTAGTTTTCGAATTCAGAATGATTTAGGTGGATAATTGTTCGGGTTATAGTTTCTCTGGTGCTCTGCATTAAGGCTGACTAACGGTGCGTTCACACCGAACGCGATAGACGCCCCTAAACCTGAAGCTCTAGTCGCATCTATCGCGTTCGGTGTGTACGCACCGTAACAGTCTTCACATTTCACAGTATGTAGATATTAACACAAATTTGTCAGAGTAATAACTTTGTTTTATTTAATTTCTCTCCCCAGAAATACATCACGAAGGTGTTGGTAAATTCACTAAAGAACAAGGCCCAAGACAAAAGTCAGGCAGCATTGAATGTGAAAAAGCCTAGAAGAGCAGAAGTCAATTACTGTCCGCAGTATCCAAAAGGAGAAACCACTGACAGCCTGGAAAAAGAGAGAATTGCACTGCTTTCAGAGGTTCAGAAGAGAAACAATGACAATATAGTGACAATGAAAATGCAGAAGACTTTTTCGTACAGAAGGCAAGAAGTTATTCAAGGACAGCCCTTTATTGCAGATTTTAAAAGCAGATGGCCAGCTCTGTTCACCGAGAAAGAGGTGCATGTCCTATATGTCAAACTTTTAGAGTGTGTTTATGGTTGACCAGTTATTTCTTGCTTCACTAATATTGACATAACATAGTGATAAAACAGCTAATAATTCCTGGTATGTCCTTCCTCTGGTGCATATTGTAAGTGCATTGTTCATGTTTTTCAGATTGACAAGGAATTCCTGCGCATATCGACAGTATCTAGATTCTTTTATGAGCTAGACTTGTACACTCCACGCATGATGGAGCTCTTTCGAGGCAAAGGTGGGGTGGCTGGCAGAAAAATGAGACACATCATGGTGGCCATCTCCAAGGTGGGTTAGATCTGTGCTTAAGAACTTTTTATGCCCATAATCTGGCAATTTTATGAGCAAAGATATCTATACATATGGTAGGCAAAAGTGCTAAGAGGTTTTCATATTTTATACAAATTATATAAGCATCAGTCTTACATTAATAAGTAATTGATAAAATTGTATGGTTAATTTTGATCAAAAAGACCCCCCCCAAAAAAAAAAACAAAAACAAAAACAAAAAAACATTAGTGTTTAGTTGCCTCATTTTGTGTCTGATTTGGTTTGGACAGATGTTTCGAGGTGGCTGTAGCTCAGGTGGTAGAGCAGGTCAGCTACTAACCAGAAGCTTGGCGGTTTGGTCCCAAGCTCCTCCAGGCTGCATGCCAAATATCCTTGAGCAAGATACTAACCCCAAGTTGCTCACCGATGCATTCATCGGAGTGTGAATGTGTATGAATGTTAGACAGTAAGCACTAAACCCGGTGACACCAGTGTCAGGCAGCCTCGCCTCTGTCAGTGCGCCCCAGGGTGGCTGTGGCTACAATGTAGCTGCCATCACCAGTGTGTGAATGGGTGGATGACTGGATATGTAAAGTGCTTTGGGGTCCTTAGGGACCAGTAAAGTGCTATATAAATACAGGCTATTTAAACAGTTTCGAAAAAGTGATTAGGTGAATGAATTGTTGTATAAAGGCAGCTTTGAGTGCTCAGAGTAGAAAAACGCTATATCAGAACCAGTCTATTTACCATGTGGCCTTTTGGACTCTTCCAAACTAAGTATTCCTTTTTCAAACTGCTGCCTAAAAGCTAAATATTGTCATTATGGATTCCCTTTTTTCTTAGGATGACACAATACATGCAAGACGAGCATGCATCCTGAAGTCCTTGTGTGTCTACCTGAATGAAGACCATGAGAAACTTGTGAAGGAATATACGGTCAGTTACATTCACAAGTTGTTCTGTGTTATGTAATTTGCTCCAGGAGTTATGGGTAATTTCGATATATGAAATGGTAAAATGTGACACCACGTGTGAATAAAAGATATTGCAATTGGTCCTTGTTTTGTTGAATTCCTTTTTTTTTCATATCTAGACTCAAACAAATGTATTATTATATTTTACGTCACAGAACACTGAGGCCAACACTGAAGCCATGGAACAAACTGTGATGGGAGTGTATGTCATACATCAGGAGGGTGCGGAGCCTGGAGATGACCCAGAGAACATCGGTGTCCTGATTGAAGGCATGGAGGTTCTCACTGGTTTGAGGAGCATTGCAATTGAAGAACTACACCAGTCATCCATCCTCACTTGCACATAACATATTGCACTTGTGCACTTGTGATGAGATGCAGCTCCTCATCTCGCCTTTATCTTATGTCCTCCAGATTGATCTATGTTATGTGTCGCTAATGTAAATGTATGTCAGGTTTTTGTTTATGCTTCACTTTTTATTTTGTGCTTTTATTGACAGGGATTAAGATCAGGAATTCTTCTTTTGTTTTCAATTGATGAGCAGTTTTCAAGATCAATCCGTTTTAGATTTCAGCTAGAAAAATGACTGAACCTGTTGGTGACTTGTCAAAAAGCTCCTTGGTGTAATTAACATGAGACTGGAAGTGGGGTGTGAGGTTAACAAAGCCTGGTTACTGACAGTTACACAACAACATGTGTTTCAAAGCTTTACAATATTAGAGAGGGACAGTGGGAGGGCAAGGCAACCATGTGCTGTGACCGGTTATAAATGAAAGGATAAAGAAGACGGAGAAGATGAGCATAGGGAGAGCACAAACAACAAGCCATAAAAAGAAAAAGTCTATGAGTGAATCACAACTGTGACTGAACTTCAGAAAAGTATTATAGAGATGGGCAGGGGCTTTAAAAGGCTACAAAAGTGTTTCTAAAGTCCTGGGTGTTCATTTGTCGACCATTACACAAATGGAGGAAATTCAGGACTCCTGCTACTCTCCCCAGGAGTGGGCGTTCTGCAAAGATCACACCAAGAGCATAACTTGCAATCCTGATAGAGGTGAAAAAGAAATTTTTGCAACTTGCTAAAAATCTTTGCTCGTGTGTCATTTATAAAAACATTATAGCAGGTCTGAAGTTTGCAAAGAACAACTTAGATGTTCTTTAGCACTTCTGTGACAATGTTGTGTGGACAGATAAGGCAAAACTGAGCTATATGGCAAACAGACAGAACCTTATATTTAATGGAACAAGGACATTGCTCATCAACACCAAAACCTCATCTCAACTGGCACAAGTTGGGCGATTAAGTTGTGGTAAGTGGTAAAGCTGATTGGTTGTTGGAAGTTTTACTTAGTAGTTACGCTGCTGCTGTTCAAAAGTTCAAAAAGACTTTAAACTTACAGTTTATAGACCAAATGTCTACAAAGCAGAGATTTGCCTTTCCAGAGCTGATTTCACTAAGCAGTGTATAAGACTTTTCTCTTTCATTAAAAACACAACTTTCTCACCCTCTTGATTTGAACTATGGACATGTTGTCCCTGTTTAGTTTTCGCATATTTGTTTCCTGTTTTATTATCAGAGAATTCAATTCAGTTTTATTTATACAGCACCAAATCACAACAACAGTCACCTCAAGGTGCTTTATATTGTAAGGTAGACCCTACAATAATACATACAGAGAAAACCCAACAATCATATGACCCCCTATGAGCAAGCACTTTGGCGACAGTGGGAAGGAAAAACTCCCTTTTAACAGGAAGAAACCTCCAGCAGAACTAGGCTCAGGGAGGGGCCATCTGCTGCGATCAAGATAAAAGACTGTGGAAGAGAGACAGAGGTTAATAATCCAGCCTGGAAGTAATAAATGCATGAACTAGTTTTTCAGCATCACTCTGAGACAGGATATTTCTAATTTTAGAGATGTTGCGCAAATGGAAGAAAGCAGTCTTACATATTAAACACACATATTAAACATATGTGTTTAATATGTGCGTTGAAGGACATGTCCTGGTCAAAAATGACTCCAAGGTTCCTCACAGTGTTACTGGAGGCCAAGGTAATGCCATCCAGAGTAAGAATCTGGTTAGATACCATATTTCTAAGATTTTCAGGGCCGAGTACAATAACCTCAGTTTGATCTGAATTAAGAAGCAGAAAGTTAGCGGCCATCCAGGTCTTTATGTCTTTAAGACATCCCTGCAGTTTAACTCATTGGTGTGTGTTATCTGGCTTCATGGACAGATAGAGCTGGGTGGGAAACCCACAGATAATTGGAACTATGGCACGAAACCGCTTCCAAGACATCATGCAACACCTACGCTTTAGCGTGATGTCTTGGAAGCGGTTTCGTGCCATAGTTCCAATTATCTGTGGGTTTCCCAGGTTTGCTGACCAGCAGTCATTTAGAGATGGAACCCTGTTAACCCCCCGCAAGATGACAATTGCAATAAATGCCATTAGTTCAGGGAGGTCCATGAACCAATGAACATGCTCCGTGCACCACTCAGCAGGCCATTTGTAAATATGTGTACAAATGGTTGGTTTTTTGTACTGTTTTTATCAATAAATCTCAGCAACAAAGGACATACACCCATGTGTGTTGATTTCTCCCTAAGATGGCAAACTGAAACACTCCAAGTTGGTGACTTTTGGAGATTTATTTCCCTGGATGATTGAGAATGCATCAAGATGAAACACAAAAGGAAGTTCACAGCTTTTAGAAGCTCCCCCACCCCCTCAATCACACACCCCCAATCCCCTCCCTCCAGAATTCCCAGTTAACAACCTAATATACATATGAATGACTAGCCAATTTAGCTTCCACTTGGCTGAAGCTAAAGCTTAGCTAAAAGCCTACCAGCCATTTGGCTGTTCTCCGGGTTTTAAAGGTAGAAAAGTGAAATGGCTGCTCTCCGGGAGTTTAAGTTTAGGGGACGGTTGGCAACTTAGCAGCATGGAGACCTCCCAATCCTCGCTAGCGCTACGCATTATGGGGATACCAGAGAATGCAGAGGGTCCACGGCCAATGCAATCCATCACCAAACTACTTTTTGATGTGCTTGGGGTGAGCAACTTCGAGAGGCCGCCATCGGTGGATAGAGCCCACAGGAGTTTAGCTCCTAAACCAGCAGATGGCAACAACAGATCACGTACATTCATTGTCAGACTCCACCACTTCCAAACCAGAGAGCTGATCCTACGCCTCGCCAAACAGAAGGGCCCGCTCCTATTCAACGGATCGAGATTCCACATATTTCCTGACTACAGCCCAGAAGTCAACAAACGACGCGCAGCCTTCTCCGAGTCCAAAAGAAAAGCTCCACACTGCAAAGGTCAAGTTCGGTCTCTTCTACCCAGCCACTCTGCAATTCACACACAACAGGAAACGCGTGAGGTTTAATGACTCTGCAGAGGCGTTGACCCACATTAATAATAATATCACTGTTGATAACGAACGCCCCGCTTCACACGCTGCAGAGATTGGTGACTGAGGTAATGGTAACGATCGGGTTAATTACATTGAAAATGACTTCAGAGAAGGTGTCATCACTAGATATGGCTATTCTGTTGTCACGGCAGAATTTTGAAGTTTTTGGGGGGAGATAGCCTTCTTTTTTTTTTTCTTTTTTTTTTTGCTGGAAAACCTGGCTATTTTATTTGTAACCTACAGCACTTTTAAACAGAAGCTGACTTGAAATGCTTTAGAGACAGGCATGTTTACAGTCCAGGGCTAAAAAAAAACCCAGTTTCAAAACACGTGGAAAGCTGAAAGGTCTGTTTTGTTGTGTTAACTTATTATTGTGAAAATTAGAACCATTAAAATTTGTTCAAAATTTGCTAAATTAAAAGTTGATATCAGTATTGGTATCAGGATTACTGGCCCTGTGTTTGCTTGGAATCAGATCGATACCAAAGTTTGCATTATTGCACGACACTGCTTTGCTTGTCCTGCTTTGCCTTAATATGTTTATGTTATGTCTTATGAATGTGTTTTTTTTTTGTTTTTTTTTTTGTTTTTTTGCCTGTCCCGTTTGGCTCTTTTGCCATCAGAATTATTGACTAAAGGCGAAGAAAGATGCCCAACGGATTTACTTTACCAAATTGACCATCCCAGCCTTGCCGTAATGGTCCATTTGATTCACCTTTTATTGTTTATTTTATTTTCACTTAATGAATACAGGACAGACTTGACTGGAGGAAAGAAGGGGAGAAAGAAAGAGGGAAAGAGAAACAGCTGAGAAGAGGGACGGGGGAGAAGGGCAAAAAACAAAAACCAACAGAATGAGCAGAAAAAAAAGAAGAAAAAAAATGCATATATCAATCACCTGGGTCACCTGCTGAGAAAGAAAAAAGAAAACAAGCAGAAGAGAACAAGAGTAATAGAATAAACAACATCACAATGATATATGGGAATATGACAGTAAATACTAAATGTTAAACATTATTGTGCAGCACATAAGATCAACAGAACACAGTGTGCTTTGAGGTAGGAGCCAAAAAGGGTGTAGTTTGTGGGTGTGATCACCCGTGTGTACACCTGTGAGCATGGACGCGCTTGTTTTTTTAAAAGGTTCCTTCATGTAACGATCTGCTAGAGGGTGTGGGGGGGCCACAGCCCCGTCCTCCAGGGCATGAAGCAGGTATGGAGGAGATCAAAACTCCAGACATCCAGAGGCCCCCAGAATACAAGAGACCAAGGAAGACCAACAGAGGGGCAGCCGCGCCACTGTCCCAGAAAGAGCTGAGGAGAGTCCCAGATGAGGGCTCACTCAGCAGCCGCGGAGCAGAAGCCAGGGGGGGTTGCAGTGACGCGCCCGTGAGCTCCGCAGCCAGCTGTGCCTGAGTGACCGAGCCCCAGGCCGAGAGGCCGGGGGCACCCCACCTCCGAAGTGGCCCGAGCGAGCCCCAGGCTCCAGGCCCCGATAAGCGGCCGCCAAGGAGTGAGCCGGTGTGTACCCGGACGCCCATCCCCGGACACAAAGAACCACCAACGCACTGATGTCTGAGGGAGTCCGCCACTGGCAGGGGAAGTGGTGGTGGGGGGAGATAGCCTTCTTAAGGGTTTATGTGTTATATGTTGTTGTGGGGATAGGTTAATTGGTTAATCCAAATTGTCACTAGGTGTGAATGTGAGTGTGAATGGTTGTCTGTACCTGTGTGTTAGCCCTGCGACAGACTGGCGACCTGTCCAGGGTGTACCCCGCCTCTTGCCCTATGACAGCTCGGATAGGCTCCAGCACCCCCCGCGACCCTGAAAAGGATAAGCGGAAGCGAATGGATGGATGTTGTTTTGGTTTGGTATTTGTTCTGTATTCACTGTGTGCACCTACTCTGCTTTTTTATCATTTAAATCGGGCAAACGTCTATGTTTTTGAATTGCATAGTTCTGACACAGAGTAAATTGGATCTTGTCCCAGATAATTATGACGTAAAAATTATAAGTTGGAATGGAAAGGTTCTTGATGCCGAAAAGGCGTTCGATCAGATTGAGTGGGATTATCTTTTTCACACACTTTGTAGGTTTGGTTTTGGTCCCAACTTTATTCATTGTATCAAGCTCATTTACACTAATCCGACTGCTTCAGTCTATACCAATGGTATCTCATCAGAGCCCTTTCCTCTTCACAGAGGGACCAAGCAGGGGGATCCAGTGAGTCCATTGCTTTTTCTTTTAGCTATAGAGCCACTTGCAATAGCTCCTAGAAACAATAATAGTATACAAGGTATCTCACGTGGTGGCATAACTCACACTGTCTCACTGTATGCGGACGATTTGTTGTTATATGTATCAAATCCAATCACATCTACCCCTGAAATCCTCAGAGTCTTACAGGAATTTGGAAGCATATCTGAATACCGTCCAAAGACATGCAGCTTGTGGGGATAGGTTAATTGGATAATCCAAATTGTCACTAGGTGTGAATGAATTTCCCCACGGGGATCAATAAAGTATACATTATTATTATTAACAATGACTGGCTGGGTAGAGTTCAAGACACTCCTTAATACAATTCAAAGTGTTACACAGGTTACATTTCTCAAAAGCTAAACTAGCAAAAATATTTCCAAACATAGACCCATCGTGTAATAGAAGTAAACAGACTCCTGCTACTTCCCTTCATATGTTTTGGTCCTGTCTGAAAATTGCTCCTTTCTGGTCATCATTTATTGAAGTCATCTCTAAAGCCCATGCCTATAACATCTCGCCTTCCCCCTTGGTGGCAATTTTTGGTTGTTTCTCTGGTATAGTGACTTCTGTTTCCCCCGTCTTTATGATTTGTGGGGATTGTTGTTTTGTGGCTATCTGTAAAATAATACAAATGTTCTGTATGATAATTGGAAAACTACAAATAAAGTGTTTAAAAAAAAGTTCTGCATTATTTTTTTTCCTTACCTCAGGTTCCATAATTCAATAGACAAAAAAATATGCAACTCATTAACAGACAGACTGATAGCACAAGCACAGGTTGTGTCATGGTTCTTAAGATCTGGAGAGGTTGTGGTGTATATTTTTGTCTTCGCCCCTCCCACCAGGGTGGAAATGGACCTTGATTCCCCACCTCTGAACCTGCCCTCAGCACACACCTGTGGCTCATTTACACTGATGGTGGCAGACTACTTAAGTGGTAAGAGAGGCTGCTTCCTTGCTGGATTGTTATACTACCTAGCATCAGTGTAGCCTAGCCTTTTGAGTATTCCTTGTAATTTCCTAGAGCTTCCTCCTAATGTTGTTTTCTCTCTGTGCACAGGCCTTCTAGATTCCCTGCCGTCTGGATTCCTGTGGATGTGTGTGAGTGAGCATGAGCATTCTGGATTGGACGGTCTGAGTGAGTTGTGGATTGAGTTGAAGAGGAGTGTGTGTGCACCTGCCTTGGACCTTCCCTCCCCTTCGGAACCCCCTTTACCCCCTGGAGCCCCGTGTTATCTGCCTCACTGTATATATGTATATATCCTCACTTGGTGCCACATTGTAAATAAATCCCTCACCTTTTCACTAAACATCAGAGTCCTGCGAGTGAGTCCTCTGTCTAATAATCTGTGACAGGTTGTTACTGATAATAACAACAAACAAAAAGTGTTTTATACATGCCTTAATCGCAGTATGGCAATACAGACAAAGGGGAAACAGCAACAACCTTAACCCTCTGATTATCTTTAGTTTAAGATAAGCAGTTAGGGATGAACATTGTGTGCTGGCTTTGGTGATGAAAGTGAGAAATAATTGAACAACATCAGGCAGAAGATTTATCTGAACTCTTTTGTTCTGAGGGATGGCATTGTTTCAATTCACTTCTTTGAAATCAGGAATGCTTTAAAGCTCAACATGACTTCTTGAAAAGAAGAAATAACGAAGAATTGCGAGAAGTTTTGATGCAGTATTGGTGGACTTCTAGTTGAAGGTTTCAGGGGTCAATCGGGGGTCAATTACAACATTAATTGAAACAAGATGCTTTATTGACAAGTAAAGGCCCTGCAATCATACAAAGAAAAGAGGGAAAAGCACAACAATCACCTGAGTAACCTGAGTTACCTAAGTAACTGTAAGAAGATGATGGATTAATCAAGTTCTTCCCCTTGTCCAATTCAGGGTTGTGGGGTGCACAACACCACCATCCTGCACTGCTTTTATCATTGATTGACCTCTAACAATCCACAGATAGTGGTAGCACCAAGCTGCCTGTGTGCATATTGAAAAATCTGAAGTATGGAAAGAAAAACAATGTTAAAGCAAGCATGATGTCATTGACAGTTCTTTGATCAACAACTTCACACATACCGACTGTCCTATTAAAAAAATGCACCATTATAATTTGTGCATGAAGTAAAATAACTCATTTATGTTTAATAAGTAGCCACAGTCATAAAGAATGACGTTTCCATACCTGGGTAACAATGACTGGCTCTGCTGCTGTTGGCAAACAGGGTGCCAGTAGAAATTGTAAAGGGGAAATGTGTGTTGAAAGGCAGCAAGAGAGAAGGAAAGGCAGGAGTGTGGAGTCTTAAAATGTAGGGACTGTGATTGGTAAAGAGAGAGAACTGGCTGACATCATCTGCAAAATGAAGCTAGATGTATTATGTGTGGTGGAGACCAGGTGGGAACCAAAGCCAGGAGCATTAGAGGTGTATTCAAGCTGTTTTACCATGGAGTAGATGGGAAGACAAATGGAATAGGGGTAATCTTATAGGAAGAGTATGTGAAGAGTTATGGAAGTGAAGAGAGTGTCAAACAGGATCATAAGCTGAAGCTGAAACTGAAGGTGTGACATTAAATGTCATATGTCAGTGCATATGCCCCACAAGTTGGATCGTAGTTAGACGAGAGAGAGGAATTCTGGACTTAGTTAGATGAAGTTATAGAGAGTGTCCCTGGGGAGAGAGATTGGTGTTTGAAGAATACTTCAGGGAACTTGTAGCTGAAGGGAACAGAGATGATGAGGTGTGGGAAAGGTATAGCGTAAAGGAAAGAAACGCAAGAAAGAAGGTAGTGGAAAGGCCTGTAGTGAGCAGATACCTTATGAAGAGAGAGGAATAGAACAGGAGGACAGAAGGTACAATCTGAAAGAGATAGGAGACTGCAAGGTGGTGTCAGGGGAGAATGTAGATAGACAGCATAGAATTGCAGTGTGCAGCATGACTACTGAAATCAAGAAGAGGAAGCCAGTGAAGACAGAAGCAAGGATTACACGGTGGAAGCTGAAGAAGGAAGAAAACTTGAAAGGCTCTGGATGGTAGACGAGTTAAATGTACCAGATGATTGGGAAAGTACAGGTGTAGTGCTGAGACGGTGATTGGCGTATCCTCTGTCTAGAGGACAACAAGACTTGGAATGAGCAAAGTATTTAAAGGAAGAGGCTGGCAAAGACAAAAAGTGGGATAGTCAGGAAGTTACAGTGAGTTAGCTATATTAGAACCCAGACACTAAGTAAAGTACATGTATAATTAGTGGAGCATTGATGGCAGACAGTTACTGAATGAGAAAGTGGAGAGGATTAGTAATTAGAAGGTGTATATGCAGTATATATGACTGACCACAGATATCGACTATGGATTGGTGCACTGGTTGGCTGGTACATGGATGACATCAAGCTGTAGAGTGAACGAGACATTGATTCACTGATCCACACCACGAGTGTATATGTAACCAACTTTAAGGTATAAAGGTGAATTACAGCACAATAATTACTTGGGCTCGTAATAAGACCCTGGCCAGAATCAGAAGACACCAAATTCGTGTGGAGCCAAAGTATTGAGCAGCAATAATGACCTGGACACAATGTTAACTTTTGAGTAGCCACTCTTGTATTGTTACAAGGTATAACAGGTATTTGTCCAATTAGTACAGATAAAGTATAAAATAAAATAAATAGTGTGCACACTCAAACAAAATAAAAGTACTCGTTGGGGCCCTTTAAGAATTTAGAGTTAAGCTGGTGATAGCCAACTTCAAAGGTCCTTGTGAGTGTAACTGGAATGTATGAGTGTGTGGTGTGTATCTTCTTTGGGGTAGATCGTCCTCAAAGTGGTTGGCTCGCCATCTATCACAACCAGAATATCGTCCTGGTCCTTGGACTTTTCTGTCCTCTCCAACAAACCTGACCTATAATCCAGGTCATAAAATGTATATTCTAATCAGTCTGTTTCAGATGCATTATTTAAGGTTAAAATGCAAAATCAAAATATTGCATCACCTCATATTCATTGCATCAACATCTTGAATCTTATCAAATCTCACAGTTCTGTTGTACAACATTCAATTCTCTATTCATGTAAACATTAATTAAACAATACTTATGGTAAGTAACCATTCAAAATACAATACACCATAACAAATTCAGAACTGTCTGCAAATAAGCAACAAAATATACATGTGAGTTCAGTTCAGAGGCATTAAAGCAGTGTGCTTTTCTCCACACTATAGGCCTATTCGTGAGAGAGAAATGCACTAAAAATGACCCCCTAGGTTACTTTAAACTCACAGTGAACTGACAAAAATTAGCTTTAGAGCGGCTAAGAACATGTTGCTCACCGTTGCTCTGTTTAACAAAAACCCAACACACACCGGTGTCGGAATTGCAGCAACTCTCTGGATGAAAGGTGAGTGGTTAGCCTGTGAGACACCGAGCTAGCATTAGCGTGATCACGATGGTAAGTCTCTACAAGTTTTTTTTCCTACCAAGGGCTCAGAGCAGAACTCGAGAAGATGTGGAGGGCGAAGGTAACAGTGGTCCCAGTGGTAATCGGAGCAATCGGTGCAGTGACCCCCAAGCTGGGCGAGTGGCTCCAGCAGATCCCAGGAACAACGGCTGAGTCCTAGGAAGAGCAAAGATACTGCACAGGAAACTCAGGCCTCTGATAGAGGGGCGAAAGGGAAATTTTATTTTTTCCATCAATATAAGTTTCTTCTTTTATAATAGGTCATAACATTCATAATACTATGGATTATTTTCTGTCCTTGTTTATGGAAAAAACTGTTTGTTTATTTATTTTAATCTTATTTTATGTTAAGACTGTCGATCAACAATGAACTACAATGATACAGAAATTAAGTGGCAAAAGCTTGTCCTCCTCCATGTGTCCTGCTTTTTTGGTCTACTTTTGTATAGACATTGCACCTGCTATACTGTACTGCAGCTCTTTTGTCATTACAGGTCTTGCATAAGTTTCTTTGTAAGATATTAAGTGATCGGAGGTCTAGACTAGAGACACTGTTATATACAAAGAATATCTCCACAAAGCACTGAAAGTGCTTTTAGTGAGCAACTTGTGATGCGTGTGTGAAACAAACAGATGCACTGAGGGCGAGAACTCTTGGCAGAAACTGAGCAAAAATGCTAAAGAAGTAAATAATTAGATGTTAAAAATACCAGCTACGCGTTGCTTTTTACACACTGTCTAAATTGATGTTACTGTTTGTTAACTTATAACTAAGATCATGAAGCTGAATCTGTGAATTATCACACACTCCTACCGGAGACTCACAACATTCAGCTTGGTCCTGTTATCTTTCACCCACTCGAGACTCTGAAAATGTGTCTCGAGCTGCGACTCTGGGAGAGGATCATTTTGATTTACAAAAACTTTATTTATTTTTATAGTCATGATAAAATTGTACTCAACTAAGTAATTGCTAAGATATAATAAGACAGTAAAAATGACCAAAGTAAGACGATTATTAAGTGTAGAAACAAAACATGGCCTGCTGGTTAATAAGAAAGTAACTCATTATATTTCCAGTGGAAATATTAATGTTTTTACTGTACTGTAACTGAAGTGCAGTTGCTCGTCACTTTTGCATTTAAAGACTATTAGTTGGTATGTTGCAGGGGTTAATTAATTTTTAAAAATCCCTTATGGGATCAATAAAGTATGCATCTAAATCACTAGTGTTCCCAATGTTTTCCACATTATTTATCACATTTATTTGCAATTTCTAGTTTGATACTGGTTGATAGTTTTCCAAAACACTGGATCAGCGCTGGCGTCTTGTCATCTTGTTAGAATGGGGTTTTAAAAAGAGTCAGAGAAATTGTTCAGTGTAAAACAAGAAGATGGTAAATGGCCTGCATTTGTATAGCGCTTTTCTAGTCCATAGGACCCCAAAGCGCTTTACACTACATTCAGTCATTCACCCATTCACACACACATTCACACACTGGTGATAGCAAGCTACATTGTAGCCACAGCTGCCCTGGGGCGCACTGACAGAGGCGAGGCTGCCGGACACAGGCGCCACCGGGCCCTCTGACCACCACCAGTAGGCAAACACGGGGTTAGTATCTTGCCCAAGGATATTTGGCATGCAGCCAGGATGCAGCCTGGGATCGAGCCACCGACCTTCTGATTAGGGGCTGACCTGCTCTGCCACCTGAGCTACAGCCACCCACATACAAGATACACAGAAAAGAAAAAATCTAAATCGAAGGCCACCTGGTCGATGCACCAATCATCAAATTCAAGAAAATGATCTGCTTGGCATTTTAACAGCTATTCTATTGTTTTGCTGCTCTGCTCCGACATGTATCACTGCTGTTCTAGTGATGCATATTGGATAATTATGATATTTTTCTTTAATAATTGCAGTTTTCACTGTAGAAACAAATGAATTCATCACTACTTAGAGGAGTACATGGCCCAAGTTTGTGTCAGCCTAATTACAGCGCTGAAAAGAAAGCTGTGAATGTTCTTGTTTTCCATTTTCCTCCATTTTTCTATTCTTCTGGCACACACCCAGTGCCCGAATTATAATCAAACTGCAACACGGGGGAAAAAACGTTATCAATAAAAACTCCAACAACAACAATAATAATAACTATTATAATATTATTATTATTTTAAAAACAACATCAAGAAGTGGAGTATGGCAGACAGAGCTTGGCCAGCAGTGTCAGCAATCCCATCAATTCTGAATGGCAGGGGTTTCAGTGTTTAAATAAAGATTTTAAAAATCCCTTCCTACTCCTTATCTGGCTTCCACTCCCCCCCTCCAGTCCATCTTGCCTCGCATCCCAAATTCTACCCCACCCACAGTGATCAAACATAAACCCCCTGCTTCCTGTGAAATTATGTCTTTCTTAGCACATGAGCCATTTGAGAAATCATCCTGGATTATAAATAGAGTAAGAGTGAGCCTCTTTGTCTCTGATTAGCAGAGAGGAGAAGCACACAGATTCAGAATTACACTCATTTCTGCTTGTTGGGGCTAATGGTATGCTTTGGAAGCTGAAAACAGAGCAGCGGGGCATCGCTCTAATTTGTATCCTCTAAAGAAAATAAGAAAAGATGCATAGTTTAAAGAAAAAGATCGTTAAACAAAGGCACAGTATAAAGTTCGTCATGTTATTGAGGCATAAAAATATAATTTTCTAGATTCAGAATACAGTGCTTCTAATTAAATGTAAATTGGGTCACGCAGTTAAATGCCCAGTGTGCCTGTCTGACATAAAGGGCATTCTGTGGGCTGCGGGCAACAAACATAAAATGGATCAAAAATCCCAGTGTCAATCCATCCATGCATGCATTTCCCGTTGCTTATCTGAATTCAGGTTGTGGAGGCAACAGTGTAAGCACAGACCCCCACCCTCCTCTTCCCCAGCACCTCCTCCAGCTCATCTGGGGGGAACGCTGACATATTTCCAAGTCAGCTGAGAAACATCAGCTAATCACAGCGTGTACATTAAGAAAATCTACTGGAGCTCTCAATAGAAATTATTTTGACTTGGATTCTTTTCCCCACTCTGAGGGGAATCTCACTTCAACTCCTGACTGCACTCATTTTCATTTTCAGAGGCAAAGTCACCCAATATAGTGCAGGTAATAGGAAATAAAGTTCTGTTTTATTTTCCTTCTTTTCGTCTGCTCATGTTCTACTTTAACCGACTCAAGCTGAGTACATCTGTTAGAATTAACATAGACTGAAATAAGGTTTTTATTCCAATCTTCTAATGTTATTTTATTATTACATTAATATAGCACAAGGTTACTGCCACTGGTAAGGGGAGTGGTGGGGGAAGACAGGCCTCCATACCATGGAGATGTCCCTAGAGGGGTGGCGTCTGATACCCGACCTGACATATAGACACAGATATACAGGCACACACAGATACAAACATCCATTCCCACCCTCATGCACACATATACAAATACTCAGCACTCACCCAAAGTGGAGACAGACATAAATAGACACTGTGCACACAATCACACTCCCCAAGTGTACTCTATACCCCAGGTCTAGGTACCCTCGGGGGGAAACTGCACCCAGACCCAGGTAGTGTTACCCTCTTCCCTGGGGTGGAGAGAAGCAGACCGCCTGCTCCGCAGCAGCATGTCATGGTCTGGGTGAGTCTGAGTAACTTTCCACAGCATCGGCTCTCCTCCACTGGGTGGAGCCCTACTTGCCCCTCCCCATTCCTCAGCTGCGGGCAATTATTGTGGCAGTATTTATGACCAGCGCACACAATGAGTCTTCCCCAGATTGTCTGCTAACCTCTGTTAGTTCACAGTGTCATGTTTCTGTGTATCTCTCAGTGTGCATTACTTACCTCTCTCTTCCTGTCTCCTAGTTGGCACCTGGAGTCATCATCCAAACCCTGCCATAGCCACCCTTCTGGATTCTGGTCAGCTGCTGCTTAATCCTTTTCATGCAAACTGCCATTCACACCTGCCTGCCTCCCTGTGCACCTGTAAAGGACTCAGTACTCGCCCAGACCTCGCCTCGCCTCCACCTCCAGCTTATCTCCGCCTGCGAACATGTAAGCCATTTCAGCTTATCAAACTGGGAAACTCTCACAACTCCTTGGACCGTTCTGATTATCCTCTCCTTCGTTTCAGTGCCCCTGGTCTGCCATAGTTTCCACCTGCCCCACTCCAACCCTCAGCAGATTTTGTGACCTGACAGTTTCATGCTTAGCCTAAGCCCAGCACTTCACAGACACCACGCTTGTGCACAAAATTAAATCTTGTTTTTGTCTTGATTATCTAAGTTAGGAATTCTTGTAAATAAAAGTTTTGTTTTTGCAAATCACTTCATGCGATTGTGGTGGAGTGGGAAGAGGGAGGCAGCTGGAGATGGGGAGGGAAGGAAGGGCAAGTGGCCCCTCCCTGGGGCTAGCTCCTCCGCTGACCCCAGTAGGCACCCCCATGCCCTGGAACCCACCAGGGCAAGGGAACCCAGGCCCATCCGGACTGAGGCCCAATTCAGCAGAGCCGCCCGGCCCCACAGAGCCTGGGGCAGCCCACCCGACTCCACCACAGAGAAAACTGCACCCACCCCGTCATCCACTCATCTTCCAGACTACACAAGACAATAGACGCCCAGGCTGAGATCTTCCTCCACCTCTCTTATATCTCCCCCACCTGCAGAGTGAGTTCCTGGAGAGAGGAGACCTCCTGCAAAGATGTAACAGCCTCCCCCGCCAGTTGAAGAGCCCCCCAGGTGGCTCGATGCACCGGCGGCACCCCGTGCCAGGGCTGAGCCCCCATACACCCACCCGCCCACACACCAACAAGGAGCCAAGCCCCCAAGTCCCACTCAGGGCCCCAGCCCAGAGACGGAGCACCCCCAGAACCTCACGCCATCCCGGAGCCACCCAGGGGCAGGATACCAGGTCAGTAACCCACATCCGTCAGCACAGACCCTCCCCTAGCCCCGCTGCACGCAGCCACGAGGAAACCGTCACCTAAGAGCCAACAGAGCCTTTAATAGGACATGACCTCAACCCCGGGTTGAGCCCCCCATGGAGGACGCTCCTGGGGAACCCCCCGACACCCCAAGCCTGTCCCTACCCCCACACCAATCACAACAGTGAAGGCGGGACCAAACTATGACCCCCCACCCCCACTAGGTGATGGAGCTGATCAAAGGAGCCCAGAGCAATTGATCTGATGTGGTGGCAGAGGCTGTATCAAGACTAATGTAATCTAATAGATAATTTCTATATTGGTTAGAATTAAGATTATTTTTATTTTTCCAGTTCATGAGGACTGTTTTCTTGGCTATGCATAGGGCAGTGAAAACCATATGGGCGATATTCTTTTCTGAAGTGACATTATCTAAGCTGCCCAACAAACACACTAAGGGGGAAGTTGGAATGTTACATTTCAGACACTTTGATAAGTCTTCACATATCTCGCACCAAAACTTCTGAACTGGTGGACAGAACCAAAGAGCGTGGATGTAATTGTCTGGTGAATTGGTTTGGCAGTGTGAGCAGTTGTTGGTAGACGTAAAGCCCATCTTGAACATCCGATGACCTGTATAGTGCACTCTATGTAATATTTTGTATTGAATTAATTGAAGACTGGGATTTCTAATTAGATGAAAGGTTTTTAAGCAAATCTGAGACCAGAAGTTTAGGTCTAAGTTAACTGATAAATCCGCTTCCCATTTTGCAATAGGAAGTGATATTGATTCATCTGTTTTAGAAAGCATTCTGTATATTTTGGAAAGTAATTTTGGGGTTTTAAGAGTAAGAAATTGAACCACACTTGGTGGTGTTTGTAGTTCAACTTGACCCGGTTTAAATTTCTTTTTTACTATCGATTTAATTTGTTGATATTCTAAAAATCTTTTCTTGTTGATCCAATATTGTGTAACTAGTCTGTCAAATGAAATAAATTCAGCTCTTTCTAATATATGTTCTAAATATTTGATTCCTTGACCACTCCAATCTGGAAAGTTTATCATATTATTGTTTTGTAATATGTCAGGGTTGTTCCAGATAGGTGTACGTTTGCATGGGATTAATGAAGACGCTGTCAATTTTAGAACCTCCCACCATGCTGTCAGAGAAGAGCTGATGTTGATGCTTTTGAAGCATTCATGTCGTTGGATATCTGAGCTGATAAATGGTAGGTCTGAGATCTCTAGATTATTGCAAAGTGCTTGTTATACATCTAGCCAAGGTTAATCTGAGAAGGTATGTTTTAGCCATCCTGAGATAAATTGAAGCCTGTTGGCTAAGAAGTAGTGCTGAAATATAATATTGTTCTAACTCAGACACAGTGTTAGCTTATAACTAGCTGCTGTTGTTTAGCCAATTCATGGCCAGCTCTCCAGATTAGAGGGTCACATGTGTAACCCTGATGATTATGTAAGTGTGTTTTATGCACATTTTCATGTGTTAGAGCCAGTGTTGGTCAAGTTACTTGAAAAAAGTAATCAGTAACTAATTACTTCCCCCAAAATGTAATCCCGTTAATTTACTGATTACTTATTTTCAAAAGTAATTAGTTACTTAGTTAATTGGTTACTTTTTAAAAACACGATTTACAACCTGAAGAGGTGATAAAGTGATAGATCTTTCAGCCCAATTCTACTTTTTCTGCATAATCCATCATACAAAATGTAATCAAATGGAAAAGTCTCTTTTTAAAATTTGTTTTATTAGTTTTAATCTTTTAACTTTATGCATCAAGCAAAAATTTATTATATGCAACATTCTCTGACTGGAAGACATTTGTTTAACATTTAAACCTATTTCCTGCACATTCCAGCACATAAAATAAAATATTTTGTGTTTACACTCAGTCTTTCAAATAGATGCAAGTGAAACACAGCAGAAAATAAATAAAGTCAAAGACTCAGCGGTCCTGTTGCTCTATTTCACCTGTAAAGCAGGGTTGCGGCAGGCGGAGGTTTGCTCTGGTGCGCTGCAGCGGTCAGTGGAAGGATCCGCGAGTTTCTCTGTGAATGTCACATTCCAGCGGCAGTGCACTCGGTGCTTGCTCGGACGTTTAGGGGTTTTTTTCACTGTAAAAAGAAGTTTTCTTCCCACGCACAGCGGACGCTAATGTTTTTGTCACTTTTTACGGAATCAAACTCAAAGTAAGGTCAGTACTTCCACGCTTTAAACGCTGCACGGTCACATGCTCTCCGCACTCGATATATGATCCATTGTTGATCTGCACACAGCTGTTGCCACGAACGTCGCACTCGCTTACGTCGTTGTCATGAGACACTCTCGCAAAAAAAAAAAAATCACGGTTTTAGTAACGCAGTAACGCAGTGTGCTTACGGGAAAGAAATTATAATCTAATCACATATTTGCATAAGTGCTCTAACGTTTTCGGAGATGCCTGTTACCCACCAGCTGACCGGGTGGTCACTCGGGTTAAACATAATATTGTTACGACCCGGCTCAAAAGCCGCAACATAAAAACGGAGATGGATAACAAAGTGTTAGTGTGAAGAGGCTTTAGCTTAAAATGGCATAGCAGGTTGGCTCAAATGGCTAGTACCACCAAGGCAAAGACTAGTGAGCTCCCCGGGAAGCTTGCCTCAGGTATGCTTTTATCCACACCTGACTAGGTGTGGCCAATTAGCACCAGCTGAAAACATTGAGGAGATTAGGGGCTACAGAGGGACGTAACAAATATAAAAGGCTGAACTGACAAAACCACCACCAGGTATTACAGGAAAAACCATAAAGCCTTTGAACTAAAACAAACGCTGTTGTGACAGTGATGTACACTGTGTCTTGTTGGTATATATGTATGATTTGTATCACCTTCATGTTTCCAAACCGACATCATGACCAGCAGCTTTACAGCTGTGGCTTCAGCAAACATCAGCTGATACTAGAAATTAATTTTTAAATAAATTATAACAACAGCTGATCAAGCTTGAACGTGGTGCTGTTGTTGTTTAGCGCAACATCTGCTGGTTTCCTGTTTCTGGCGTAAAGTGGGAGATAAACAAACAAGAGAGACGATCAGCTGATCATTGATCAGTTTCATGATTGAAGTAGCAAGAGGAGAGAGAGGGGAGAGAATGAGAGAAGAGACAGCTGTGCAACGTAAAGACAGAATAACTCCAGCTTTGTGTCTTTTTTTCATTCTAGCTGAAGTCCGGGATGAATCGCGTTCCTTTTCCTCTCAATACGGATGTATTGTAATTGGTCCAGCCCAGAGTTGATTATGACCAATTGGCTAATCCACCACCTTTCATTGTTTATACCGTTACAAAAACAAACATAAAAATGAAAAATCACCATCGGCCCACCGGGCAAATGTCCAGGGTGCCCAATGGCCAGTCCAGCTATGCGGTCAGCTGGTGGGTTACAGGCATCTCCGAAAACGTTAGAGCACTTATGCAAATATTTGGTGTCTTAATGAATCGAGCAGGTATTTGAAGTTTACACAGCACCAGTCTCGCATGAAAATCTCTTAAAAGTTTATTTTGTGACCCAGAAAGAGTAATATTTCAAACTCCGCCACTCTGTGTTCTTCCGTCACTGCCTCGTTTGAGCTTTAGACCAAATGGATTCTGGGATATTGCATTTTGTCATTTCGAGCTGATTGGAGACCAGAACAGCCAATCAGATATTTTTGGCATCCAAGTCTGTGATTGGCTGGTCTTGTAGCAAAAATATAACGGTGTAGAGAAAGAGTTGAGCGCGCACGGGCAGAAATGTTGAGAGCGCGAGCAACACATTGCGAGTGAGCGCAAATGTAAAAACTGAGCGAGAGGGACTGCTGTTGTGTGTGTGTGTGTGTGGATAATAGCAAACACTGAAATACATTTTTTTGCACGCAGCAATGAATTTTGTTCACTCAAATTCAGCTTTTCTTCGCTCAAAATAAATTTCTCCTCAAAATACAACACTTGCACCTGCAAACTTTTTTTTTTGTGCACTCAAATTTTTTTTACGTGCACTCAGAATAGTGGCACAAAAATAATGCCATAGATTACAGCCCATCTCTGGTTAGAGCCCTGACTTCAGTTCAGGACATAAGGCTTGAGGTGAGGGGAGAGAGGATCAGGTGAAAATGATGGAGCAGAAAGCAGTGGTGAAGGAGACCAATGAAGAAGAGGAAAAAGATGCATAAAATATACATGTACTAATGGTAAACAGTCATATGTGAAAAGAGCTATTTGTGATTTTTAAACGTACAAGGTGTACTATGCATGTGGCCGGTCTCTAATGCAATTAGGGATGGGTATCGAAAACCGGTTCTTGTTGAGAACCGGTTCCCACTGTTTCAATTCCTTGGAATCGTTTGCCACTTTTATAAACGATTCCCTTATCGATTCCAGTCGCCCCGAATGACGTCATCACGTTGAGTAGCGTCTTTTACCCAGTAGGAAACACGGCGCCTGAGCGGCACAAACGCTCAAAAGTTTGGTTACACTTTATGAGAAAGGATGACAACAGGGCAACGTGCAATACTTGCAAAGTAGAGATTTCATCAAAGGGAGGAAACACTACGAACATGCAAAAGCATTTGCTCAAAAAACACGCGATTGCGTTCAACGAATGTCGTGTTTTTGATCCGCTCCGGACTAGCGAAGCTCAACCCAGCAGCAGCAGTAGCGTTTCCACGTCCTCTCCCGTTAATACTGCAGGTAACTAATCAATTAGCATTGCACATTATGTTAGCGCGATTTACCTTATTACAAAACCTGCTATTACTGTGCGTTGCATTTAGATAACCATGATGAGAGAGACAGAGTCTGGCTGGCTCAGATGCTGGCAGTTCTCGCTGCAGTCTACCGGTAGCGTCTCCTTTCAGGCCAGGATAGACGAATGTCACCGAGCAGTGTCTAAGTTTGTGGTCAAAGGCTTGCACCCATTTGCCACAGCAGATGCCCCCGATTTCACTTTGGTAAGTGAATGTGTTTAATTGTAGGCAGGGACATTACTGGATATTCTTGTGTAATTGCTACAGAATAATTTAGTTCATGAGAATGCATATATTTGTTGGAACATGGAATTACACACTAATCAGGGAATATTTAGGTACAGTATTCTATTGTTCTATTAAATAACCTAAATATAGCTTTTAAAGGACATCAAGGACTTTTTCTTTTTTAACTTTCACAATGAAGCTGTCCACGTTATAGCTCAGGATTTCAACATACACACTGATGACGACTTTGACTTAGTGGCTAAAAGTTTTATCAGAACTCTTTCCCTTTTACCCAACTCACACGCTGCACCGTGTTTTTACTTTGGATTTAAATACTCACTGTATTTGTTCTGAGGACATTTTTATTTCTGAGCATCATTATCGTTTTTAAATTATCATGTAGCTCTCTCTCCTGTTTGCCATGTGCCTTAAATCCCTTAAGTGCTGATACATTTTTTGATGGTTTGATTAATTTTTATCCACTTATAACAATGTTGATCAACAAGTCTTTTTACAACAACTCTTTTCCTTGGATAAATGACAATATTTGCAATTTAACACCGTATTGTCAAAAAGCTGAGTATTAGTGGAGATCAACTCATTTACATGTTCATCTTTGTCATTTAAATGATTTTTAAGTTTCTGTTACAATCCAGTTAGAGATGTGCATGTTGTGTTATTCATTGGTATTTATGATGCTGTTACACCTACTCCAACTGTGTCTCAGTTTGTTCAGACTAATTGTGAAAACTTTCCTTCTTTGCTGAAAGAATGTGAGAAATAATATTTCTCCTATGCCATCTTCACTCTGTTCCTTGACCAATTACTTTCTAAAGATCTTTACCTGTTTCTTTACCTGAGTGGTCAAATTATATGTTGTGTGATCACACAAACATATTATTTGTCATACTGTTGGGTTTTCATTATAACACTTTTAGCTGTTTACATGTTGCTATGTTACACATCTTAGATATGGCAGTATAGCCACTGTAGAATAAAATAAAATCTTTGTGTGTTTTGTTTTTATAAAAGAGCTTTTGAAAAAACCACAGTCTACATTATAGGTGCTCATCTAACTGTTAGTGTTGTAGGTCATCTGATTGTTGGGGTTTTCTCTGTTTACGCTGTAATACTGTGGGGTCTTTACCTTACAATATAAAATGCATGCATGTTATTGTGATTTGGTGCTATAAAAATGTATTTAAATGAATTGAATTGTTCAAGGCTTCAGGGCTGCCGCAACATGGCCACTGCAAACACAAGGTCTTAATGCTTTTGTTTTAGGGAAATAAGCCCACGAAATGTGACAGTGTGGCAACTACCAAGAGCACATTGCAGTTCCACAGCTCCATCTGTTACTTTCATAGAGCTTATTGAGAAACAGGTCTTCTTTTTGTTTCTTGTGCCATGGAACTTCTTAGTTCTACAGGAGAATGCTTGTACCTTACCTTGAGGTTTAAATCCCTACTTTTTCAACTGTTACATCTCTTTTTTGACCTTTTCTTGATTCAGACTGTGAGGTTCATTCTTTGAGTGGTGCACTATTTGTATGGACTACATATTCTTCAATTATCTTCTTTTTCTGTGATAGTCCCTTTTGACAGATGGCTTGTCTGTCTTTAACACCTCTGTAACATCAGTTGGGCAGAGTTTACATATAGTCTTGTATCCTTTTCCATAGAGTCTGGATGTGGTTGTAATAATCTGCCATCCCTTGTCAAAGGAATAGGAACTTGTTCTGAATACTGAAGAAGGTCCACTAAGTTTCCACGTACCCTTTTCCTTTGAGGTGCATCAAATTTGAACAGCTTTGTTTGACAAAAAGTCACAAAGTGAGGCTTCGTGGTCACTGCACTGTTGGATGAAGTACTCTGACTTAGTGACACTCTTGAAGTTCATTTTGACAGTTGTCAAGTGATTTGTTGCTTCCTGGACTGAGTTCATATCATGTTGAAGTCTTGGAATCAAAAGTTGGGCCAAACTTTTGGCCAACAGGGCACTTACAGAGAAATGTCCTGTGATGCTGCCTCGCTGGATAATAGAAGTGAAGAGTGGTACTAGCGTGATTTTAATTTCTTGAGGCTTCAAGTAGCTGAGATGTCCTTCTTCTTAGCCACATCCAACAGCACCAGATGGGCTATGTTATCCCTCCAGCATGCTCTGGGCCTGCCCCTCTGTCTCTCCCCACACTTTCACACTCCTTTAATGCCACCACATGGAGATGTCCAGAAGGCATCCTTAGTCAGATACCAAAACTACCCCAACCGTGCCCTTTCAACAAATACACGATCAGCAACTCTGCTGTAACGCTATCCTTAACAGTTTGTCCTTGTAAAGGTAATTACTTTTAAACTTTTGCATCTCAGTGTCATAAAGTTTATGGGCTGAAATGTCATCCTCCCCAATTTGGTCAGATACAGTGCTGGGAATATTTTCACACCCCAAGTTATTGAAAATGTATGTAGCTAAATCTAAACGCTACTATTGGACTTGTGCTATTGATTTAACTTAGCACTACAACATTTTTGTTGTCTTGATAACACAAAATGTCTCTATGCAACTATATTAACACATTCAGAAGAACAAAATATCACACAGCTCTCTCTAGACTTCCCCTGTACCCAACTAGACCTCACTAGCACTAGTAAAAGACCTTACTGTGAACTGAGCGTGGTACAAGACTGGTCAATGTTTTTTGACTAGTCTTTTATGACACAAGTACAGGAGTAGAACTTCAACTACTTTTCTTTATACCAGCTATAGAGTGTGTACAATAGACTTCCTCCTACTGTACTAAAATGAACCCAGAAATATTAGACTGGTGATATGAATTTTAACAAACGTTTACCCACCGGTGACAGGTAGCAGAACAATAATGCCATAGCTTCCCCACTTGGTCAGTAATGTTCAGGCTTTAAAGTAATGTCACTGGTATGGCACAGGAGCACCAACTTGAGATGCGATAAGGCATTATGACTTCACGTTTGGGAAGTTGTTGTGATGTTCGTATTTTTTATTTTATAAAGTATAGTAAGCATTCTGTGATAGACCAACACAGGTGGAGGTGTTGTCTCACTGACACATTTTATACTGTGTTCAGTACAAAGTTCTCACATTAATTTCAAATTATTTAACTCAAAATATTCATGAAGTACTCACAATTTTTTTCAAAATAGCCCTAAGATGAAAAGTTTCCTTTCCTGTATCAACGCTTTATGCTCAAGTTGGAAGATGGAGTTTCAATCACTGTTGATTATAGAGAGAGTAAAGCAGGTGATCTTTGGAAAGTATTCACTGCAGGTCACTTGTTCCACATTTTGTGTTTCAGCTTTATTCCAAAATGTATCAAAATTTAATTAATCTTCGATCTCAGAGTTTTGCACGCAGCACTCCATAGTGACAAAGTGAAAAGATTTGTTTTAAATTCTTGTAAAATTATAAAAAAAATAATTGACAAAATATTCAGCCTTTGACACTCAAAACTGAAGTCAGTTATATCCAGTTTCTTTTTTTTTTTGTTTGCCTGTCCCGTTTGGCTCTTTTGCCATCAGAATTATTGTCTAAAGGCGAAGAAAGATGCCCAACGGATTTACTTTACCAAATTGACCATCCCAGCCTTGCTGTAATGGTCCATTTTGTTAGAGTTTGTATTGTTGATTGTCATTTATGCTTAGAAATATTTAACCATATATTCTTAGAGGTGTATAATCAATTGTGTAGTGATAGGTTGTGTGATCTTTAACAGGCTGCAAAGGCTTGGTGTGTATTCCACACTAGAATGCACACCTACATCCTGGGAGCACGGGAAGAGGTCGTACCTTGTTTCATTGTTTTACGGTAGGATTAACGTAGTTGCGTCTGTTCTAGTCTAAGTGCTTTTGTTTATAAATGAACTGCTGGACTTCCTCACGGTGTTATCTAGGATGAGGGGAGGTCTACCCTCTTCCTGACCAAGGATGTTTGTTGTGTGCCTTTGTGCGTATAGGACCCTTTGATCAGCAGTAACACACACACACACACACACACACACACACACACACACACACAGGCAAGGTACTCTTTGTGTGTATGTAGACGTCATATGTTAATGAACCTATGCATATTCATGTAACCTCAATAAAAGGGCAGTGGTACGGGAGAACGGACGAGAGCAACTGGGGTCAAGTGAAGGAACGGCACTCTGTCCGGTCTCTCCCGTGCACGAGTAACATGAAGAACTTTGCCTACTTGTGTCTTGCTTTGCAGTGTAATTATATTGTCTTCAACGTTCCAGCGGATGGGTTCAAGCTACAAACCTATCACATTTGATTCACCTTTTATTGTTTATTTTATTTTATTTTCACTTGCTAAATACGGGACAGACTTGACTGGGGAAAAGAAAGGGGAGAAAGAAAGAGGGAAAGAAAAACAACGGGGAAGAGGGACGGGGATAAAGCGCAAAAAATTTAAACCAACAAAACAAACAGACAAAAAATACAAATATCAATCACCTGGATCACCTGTTGAGAAAGAGAAAAGAGAAAAACAAGCAGAAGAAAGAAAAAAAAGAGCAACATAATAAACAACATCACGATGATCTATGTGAATGTAACAGTAAATACTAAATATTAAACATTATTCTGCAGCACGTAAGATCGACAGTGCACAAGTGTGCTTTGAGGTAGGAGCCAAAAAGGGTGTAGTTTGTGTGTGTGAGCACCCGTGTGTACACCTGTGAGCATGGACGCGCTTGTATTTAAAAGGTTCCTTCCTGTAATGATCTGCTAGAGGGTGTGGGGTGCCACAGCCCCATCCTCCAGGGCATGAAGCAGGTATGGAGGAGATCAAAACTCCAGACATCCAGAGGCCCTCAGAACACAAGAGACCAAGGAAGACCAACAGAGGGGCAGCCGCGCCACTGTCCCAGAAAGAGCTGAGGAGAGTCCCAGATGAGGGCTCACTCAGCAGCCGCGGAGCAGAAGCCAGGGGGAGTTGCAGTGACGTGCCCGTGAGCTCCGCCGGCAGCCAGCTGTGCCAGGGTGGGGTGCCCCCGGCCCACAGGCCGAAGTGGCTCAAGCAAGCCCCAGGCTCCAGGCCCCGACAAGCAGCCACCAAGGAGTGAGCCGGTGTGTACCTGGACGCCCATCCCCGGACACAAAGAACGACCAACGCACCAATGTCTGAGGGCGTCTGCCACTGGCAGGGGAAGTGGTGGGGGGAGATAGGCCTCCAAACCTTGGAGGGCCTGAGATGTCCCCAGAGAGGTGGCGTCTGATACCCAACCTGACATATAGACACAGAAATACAGGCACACACAGATACAAACATCCATTCCCACCCTCATGCTCTCATATGCAATTACTCAGCACTCACCCAACGTGGAGACAGACATAAAGAGACGCTGTACACACGATCACACTCGCCAAGCGTACTCTACAAACCGGGTCTAGGTACCCTTGCCCCCGGAGGGGGAAACTGCACTAAGACCCAGGTAGTGTTACCCTTTTCCCTGCGGTGGGGAGAAGCAGACCGCCCCGGCTCGGCAGCAGCAGGGAGGCCCCACATTCCAGACCCCAATCGGACGGCCAACTTCTCCTCCCAGATTCCCCGCTCCAGCAGGTCGCAGAGAATGGGGGTGAGAGAAGACTCCAAACCTCCCTCCGCCCGCTCATATGTAGTGTTGATACATGTGTGTTCTAAGGTGCATTTAAAACCCAGGAGGGCATGGAGCTACCTGCCAGAGAGCAGCAGGTAAGCGCATAGCCCCTCCTGCTAGCCGTCAATGTCTACGTGTATTTAAAATTGGGAGGTGGGCAACGATGCCAGGGGTGAGGTGTACACCCTGATGGTCTTTTGGAAACCGTGTAGCGTGCCCACCCCCAAGATCCTATATGTCTGTGTAATGAGAGTGTGAGTAATGTGAATGTCTAAGTTGTGGGATAAAATTGAGGCACAGGCAGCCAGAAGGGGACGGGGGGGGGGACGGGGGGGGATAGCCTCCTCTGCACCCTGGTGACATACCTTTACCCCAAGGCCCTGCATTTGTGGATGATTGTGGTGGAGCGGGAAGAGGGAGGCAGCTGGAGATGGGGAGGGAAGGAAGGGAGGGGCAAGTGACCCCTCCCTGGGGCCAACTCCCCCGCTGACCCCAGTAGGCAACCCCATACTCTGCAACCCCTCTGCAAAGGGTGTCCTAGGCCCATCTGGACCTTGGCCTAGTGCAGCAGTGCCGCCCGGACCCACAGAGCCCGGGACAGCCCACCCAACCCCACCACAGAGAAAACTGCATGCACCCCGTCATCCACTCATCTTCCAGACTACACAAGACAATAGACGCCCAGGCTGAGATCTTCCTCCACCTCTCTTATATCTCCCCCACCTGCAGAGTGAGTTCCTGGAGAGAGGAGACCTCCTGCAAAGATGTAACAGCCTCCCCCACCAGTTGAAGAGCCCCCCAGGTGGCTCGATGCACCGGCGGCACCCTGCGCCAGGGCCAGGCCCCCATGCACCCACCCACCCACAACCCCGGCAACACACCAACCAGGACCCAAGCCCCCAAGTACCAGTCAGGGCCCCAGCCCAGAGACGGAGCACCCCCAGAACCTCACGCCATCCCGGACCCACCCAGGGGCAGCCAGGCTACCAGGTCAGTAACCCACGTCCGTCAGCACAGACCCTCCCCTAGCCCCGCTGCACGCAGCCGCGAGGAAACCGTCACCTAAGAGCCAACAGAGCCCTTAATAGGGCATGACCTCAACCCCGGGTTGAGCCCTCCAAGGAAGATGCTCCTGGGGAACCCCCCGACACCCCAAGCCTGTCCCTACCCCCACACCAATCACAACAGTGAAGGCGGGACCAAACTATGACCCCCCCCCCCCCCCAACCCCCACTAGGTGATGGAGCTGGTCAAAGGAGCCCAGAGCAATTGATCTGATGTGGTGGCAGAGGCTGTATCAAGACTAATGTAATCTAATAGATAATTTCTATATTGGTTAGAATTAAGATTATTTTTATTTTTCCAGTTCATGAGGACTGTTTTCTTGGCTATGCATAGGGCAGTGAAAACCATATGGGCTATATTCTTTTCTGAAGTGACATTATCTAAGCTGCCCAACAAACACACTAAGGGGGAAGTTGGAATGTTACATTTCAGACACTTTGATAAGTCTTCACATATCTCGCGCCAAAACTTCTGAACTGGTGGACAGAACCAAAGAGCGTGGATATAATTGTCCGGTGAATTGGTTTGGCAGTGTGAGCAGTTGTTGGTAGACGTAAAGCCCATCTTGAACATCCGATGACCTGTATAGTGCACTCTATGAAGTATTTTGTATTGAATTAATTGAAGACTGGGATTTCTAATTAGATGAAAGGTTTTTAAGCAAATCTGAGACCAGAAGTTTAGGTCTAAGTTAACTGATAGATCCGCTTCCCATTTTGCAATAGGAAGTGATATTGATTCATCTGTTTTAGAAAGCATTCTGTATATTTTGGAGAGTAATTTTGGGGTTTTAAGAGTAAGAAATTGAACCACACTTGGTGGTGTTTGTAGTTCAACTTAAATTTCTTTTTAACTATAGATTTAATTTGTTGATATTCTAAAAATCTTTTCTTGTTGATCCCATATTGTGTAACTAGTCTGTCAAATGAAATAAATTCTGTTCCTTCTAGTATATGTTCTAAATATTTGATTCCTTGACCACTCCAATCTGAAAAGTTTATCATATTATTGTTTTGTAATATGTCAGGGTTGTCACAGATAGGTGTACGTTTGCATGGGATTAATGAAGACGCCGTCAATTTTAGAACCTCCCACCATGCTGTCAGAGAAGAGCTGATGTTGATGCTTTTGAAGCATTCATGTCGTTGGATGTTTGAGCTGATAAATGGTAGGTCTGAGATCTCTAGATTATTGCAAAGTGCTTGTTCTACATCTAGCCAAGGTTCATCTAAGAAGGTATGTTTTAGCCATCCTGAGATAAACTGAAGCTTGTTGGCTAAGAAGTAGTGCTGAAAGTTAGGCAGTTCTAATCCTCCTTTATTCTTGGTCTGTCATGGTCCTGGGCCATGTGGGCCCAGTATTCTTAGTTCCTTGTATTTTTGTATTTCGTTCCTTATTTAGGCCATGTTTCCTGAGTTGCCCTGTTGTGTTGTTCCCTAAGTGTTTTCCCTTCGTAACTCTTACCCCCTGTGTGCCCCTCTGTGTATTTATGAGCCCTCGTCTCTCTTTGTGTTTTATTCTATGTTTTCCCCAGCCCGTTATGTCTGTGTTCTCCCCGTGCTCTCTCTCCTCCTGTCTGAACCTCTGTACTTCCTGTTTTACTTTGCCCGTCTCCCGTTAGTGTTGTGTTCACTCCTGCCGTGTCTTGTTATGATTATCAGTGTCACCTGTGTTCCCCGTGTGCTCCCACTTCCCTCGTTAACCCTCTGTGTATTTATGTCTGCGTCTCCCTCAGTTCTGGGTCGCGTTCTCCCTCATGCTGCGTGGATTTCCCTGTGTCTCTCTGCGAGTGTTAGTTATTGTTCCCGGTTTAAGTTTTGTATTTCTTGTAATCTGCCTTCCAGCATTAAAGCTGTGATTTTGAGTTTATCCCCTGAGTCCGTGAGTTTGCATTTTGGGTCCTCATCCTGCCTGCCACACAGCGACCATGACAGAAGAACGCGACCCCGACATGGACCCAGCGACTCACAACCCCTCCGCTGAGCTCCGGGAGGATTTGATCTATACGGTGGAGTACCACTGGCAGGAGTGGGAGGCGCTGCCAGGAGACGAACACCGGGAGGTCGTAGCCGTCCGTCTACAGCGGATGGTGTCCGGACTCCCGTGGCTGTTCGGCGCGCTGCGCCCCCACATCCGGGACTTTCTCGTTTCCACCGTAGGCGTCCGCCCGGAGCTGCCTCTCCAGTGTGAGGGGTCGGAGGACGTTCAGCCCGGTCAGCTGGAGGATTCGCGGCCAGGCTCATCTCCTCCCCCCTCTCGGCGAAAACGGCATTCACGCCGCCGTCGCGCCAGTACTGCTGAGCGGGCTGCACCTGTGGGAGAGAGTGACTGTGCGTCACACACTCCGCCCAAGTTTTCGGGACCCAAACTTCATGACCTATGCACTACTGTGAGTGGCTCCGTTTTCCCCGCCGTTGTGTTACCTGACTCGGATAATTCTGTCACCTTTTGTTTGGACTCCAGAGACACTGTACAGCGAGGCACCTCAGTGTCAGATCATTCACCGGTTGCTCTCGCTAGTAGCCTTTGTGTTTTTGAGCTCTCTGATTCTGGTAATGCTCACAGTATTTTCTTTGATTTAGCTGATATGAATGTGTCACCTGCAGTGATAACTGAACCTAGGACTGTTGCTTCACACCAGACTCATCTACATGCTGCTACTAGCATCGTAGCCCCGCAGAACTGTTTATTTCAGCCCTTGGACTCTAAGGTTTCCCAGTCTGAGCTCAGCCACACACAGTCAGTATCATCAGCTCTAGATGTAACAGTGCATGCTGAGAAACACATACCCCCTGAAACCGTGTGTTCTATAGCTAATGCTCCTCCTAGTGACTGTTTCATGTTCCAGCCTATTTTGTCTTTAGACATTTCTGATGTTTCCCAGCCAACTCCTCAACCAGCCATTGCCTTCTTGGCTCCTCAAAGAGACACTGAGACCTGTGTTGCTGAGCCAGCCATCTTAACGTCTGCGCCCAGCGTTCTGCCTGAGCCAGGTGACACAGAGACTATTAGCCATTCCTCGGCTACGAACAGTTTAATCTTTAAACCAGCTCTTGTGTCTGTGACTCCCAGTGTGGTTCCTTCAGTTTCTCAGGCTGTGGTTTTTTCTGTGCCACAACTCGAAAGTGCTAACTCGGATGCTACCTGTGTAACCTCACCTTCTCTCGTGCCTGCTAAGCAAGAGACTGTTTCTGTTTTTCCTCGTGGACTCCTTGAAACTGTGTATTCAATGCCTGCTAAGGTTAAGAGCCGCAAGGCTTCATTCGCTATACATGGACTGGCAAGAGATTTAGGTTTGAGCACTGCAGAGCTGTTTGCACAGGTTAACTTTTCTGTTCCCTGGTCATGTCAGTTTGACTCTGTGCGCCATGCTTTTCGGCCAAGTTCCATGGACTCTGTGTGTGCTACGTCTCGGGCTACGTTCTGTACAACTGTGTGTAGTGTTGTTTCACATCCCGGTTATCCAGACGCTGCTTGTGTGAGTTCTCCAGTGCCTGTGACTGCTCCTAAACTCACTCTTTCTAAGACTGCTAATCATGACATGGACAACTTAAGTACAGCAGAGTTGCTAGAACCAGCCCACCATAAGTCTCTGTTTGCTAAAACTGTGTTTGGCTCCACTAACGTGATTTTCCCAGTGTCTGTTACTGCTCCTGAACTCCGCTCTCCACCTCCAGTTCCTACAACCAGGGCAGCGCGGGCCCAGCTCTCCCTTGCACCCGTATCAGCTCCTCGGGTGAGGGTGGCTGAGGTCCAGCTGGTCCCTGCTTCTGTCCCCAGCCTGGCAGAGGCTCCGTTCATCCCGGCACCCGTACCTGCTCCTCGGGTGGGGTTGATGGACACCCAGCCGTCACCTGTGCCTGTTCCGGTTCCCCGGGTGAGGTCAGCCGTGACCCTGCCGACTCCTGCACCCGTCTCAGTTCCTCGGGTGGGAGCGACAGAGGTCCAGCTAGCTCCTGCACCTACACCGGCCCCCAGGGTAAAGGCAGCCAGAGCCCAGCTCGTCCCTGCACCCATATCTGTTTCTCGAGTGGGGATGGCTGGTGTTCGGCCAGGCCTAGCACCCGTTCCTGTTCCCAGAAGGAAAGCAACCCAGAGTCAGACACCTGCTCAACCACAAGCGCAACTACCACTACAACTGCCATTTCTGTCCATAACGCAGTCAGTAGCTCAGTTATTAGCACAGTTTCTTGTTTTGTCACCAGTCCAGTCTTTAGCACAGTTCGCAGCTCCATTACCCGTTCTGTTACCACCTCAGTTTCTTGCTCCAGTGCCTGTTTGGTTATCAGCTCAGTCATTAACTCTGTCACCAGCTCAGTTAGTAGCTCAGCAACCTGTTCAGTTACTGCCAACCTCAGCTGGAAGCCTTTGTGAGCTTTCTCCGCCAGCTGTGGACTGCATGGTACTGACAAACGTTGGACAGACTGACAGACAGACAGACTGGCACGCAGTCGGCTTCCCGAGCCGACTGCGTGCCCTGTGCAGCTACAGTTAGCGTCCGCTGAGCCAAAGGTCTCCGCACCAGCTGGCTCTGCATCTGTTCTCGCTGGGGGTTTAGGCGAACCTCTCCAGCCTCTCCTCGTCTCCGCTGGCGGCTCTGGTCAGCCCGGCCAGCGCCTCCTCGTCTCCGGTGGCGGCTCTGGTCAGCCCGGCCAGCGCCTCCTCGTCTCAGCTGGAGGGTCCGAGGGGCCCGTTCAGCCTCCTGTCTCCGCTGGAGGGTCCGAGGGGCCCGTTCAGCCTCCTGTCTCCGCTGGAGGGCCCGAGGGGCCCGTTCAGCCTCAAGCCTCCGCTGGAGGGCCTGGGGAGCCCGTCCAGCCACCATCTACTTCTGCGTCGCCTGGTCCGGCCCCGTCGTCGCCTGGTCTGGCCCCGGCTTCGCCTGGTCCAGCTCCAGCATCTGCTTCTGCTCCGCCTGGTCCTGCTTCGGCCTGTGCTTCGCCCAGTCCGGCCTCAGCCTCAGCTCCTGCTTCGCCGTCGCCTGGTCCAGCCTCAGCCTCTGCAGCGACGCCTGGTCCGGCCCCCGCATCGCCACAGTCTGGTCCTGCCTCGTCTGGTCCTGCCTCGTCTGGTCCTGCCTCGTCTGGTCCTGTGCCCACCGGGCCTCGGCCAGCACGCCTAACACTGGAGAGCCGCCGCTGCCTTCCGCACGGCCGGCCCCCTGAACTGCTCCATCGTCTCCTTCGCCGCCGCCGCTGCCTTCCGCGCGGCTGGCCCCCTGAACTGCTCCGTCGTCTCCTTCGTCGCCGCCGCTGCCTTGCGCACGGCCGGCCCCCTGAACTGTTTCCACGTCTCCACCGTTGCCGTCCACATGGTCGGCCCCCTGAACTGCACTGTGTTTTTGGGTTGTTTTTGTTGGGCTCCGGTGTTTGCTGTGCTCTTTTGTTTTCTGTTCCGAGCCCTCCGTCCTGGGCCCCCGCCGCCCGCCCTGGGTCGTTTTCTGTTTGGTTTTGTTTTTCTGTGTTTGGGCTGTCTGGTGCCAGCCCTTAAGGGGGGGGTGATGTCATGGTCCTGGGCCATGTGGGCCCAGTATTCTTAGTTCCTTGTATTTTTGTATTTCGTTCCTTATTTAGGCCATGTTTCCTGAGTTGCCCTGTTGTGTTGTTCCCTAAGTGTTTTCCCTTCGTAACTCTTACCCCCTGTGTGCCCCTCTGTGTATTTGTGAGCCCTCGTCTCTCTTTGTGTTTTATTCTATGTTTTCCCCAGCCCGTTATGTCTGTGTTCTCCCCGTGCTCTCTCTCCTCCTGTCTGAACCTCTGTACTTCCTGTTTTACTTTGCCCGTCTCCCGTTAGTGTTGTGTTCACTCCTGCATGTCTTGTTATGATTATCAGTGTCACCTGTGTTCCCCGTGTGCTCCCACTTCCCTCGTTAACCCTCTGTGTATTTATGTCTGCGTCTCCCTCAGTTCTGGGTCGCGTTCTCCCTCATGCTGCGTGGATTTCCCTGTGTCTCTCTGCGAGTGTTAGTTATTGTTCCCGGTTTAAGTTTTGTATTTCTTGTAATCTGCCTTCCAGCAATAAAGCTGTGATTTTGAGTTTATCCCCTGAGTCCGTGAGTTTGCATTTTGGGTCCTCATCCTGCCTGCCACACAGCGACCATGACATGGTCATTTGTAGTGTTTTTAACCTTCCTGCCTTCTTGGGACCTTTTTGTGCCACTGCTATGTGTTAAATGGCTGCCATTTCCACTGTGTTCAGTGGAATATAACCAAACTTGCCACAGGATAGTTTTTACCTGTCAATGTTAATATTCCAGTGTGAATTCCTTAAATCAGCCTAAAATGGCTGAGCAGCAGAAATCCCCACACCCATCACCCTGGGGACCATTTTCTGCCCATTGACTTCCATTATAAACGCTATTTTTCAACCCCAAATTATCATCATATGATTTTATTTTTTCTTCTTTTCTTGGATGTCAATGAAGACTCAGGGCCTTGAAGTTTTAATTTTTAAATTGCAAAAAAAATGCAAAAAAAATAATGGCAGGTCAAAATGTATGTTGGTGCCAATCTTTGGTCCATCTAAAGGCCTACTTATAATGACAATCACATATTACTTCAACTGGTTTTTTGTGGAAATATTTAGTTTCGTTTTTTGGTTTTTGGGGCTTATAACACAGGGCGCTCATGTAATAACACTGGGATTTGAAGGGTTAAAACAACGAAAATATAATTAAAACTTTACATGAATATTTCAGGGAGAAGTAGTTTTACAAGGTTGGCTAATTTAAAGATGAATAAAATATGGATATATGGTCTTTTTATGGCGTGGCTGAGAATGGTCCCTAGGGTGATGGGTGTGAGTTTTTTAAAGGATGGCAGGAGGGTTAAGCTTATACGTGGGGGTTTATTTTTCCAAAGGAATTTGGACATATATGAATCTAGAGATCTGAACCAATCTTGTGACGGTTTAGTTGGGATCATTGAGAATAAATAATTTATTTTTGGTAAGACCATCATTTTTATAGTGGCAACCCTTCCCATGAGTGATATGGGTAGACATTTCCATCTAGCCAGATCGGGTGAATCTCAGTGTCTGAAATGTCGTTCAGCAGTGAGCTGCTGACCAAAAAATAATCCAGACGAGAGTAGGAGTGATGAACATGTGAGAAAAAAGTATATTCCTTACTGTTGGGGTGAAGGGAGCGCCATGCATCGCATAGGCCAAAGTCCCTCAAGGTTGAGGTCGCCTCCAATAACAAGTGTGCCATCTAAGTGTTCAGAGAGTGCACTGAAAAAAACCGTGAAAGAATGAGGGATCATCAACATTTGGACCATATACACTTACAATACATAGCTTTTTATCAAGTACAGATAGTTTAATGATTAAGAATCTGCCCTCTGGATCTATAACTGTATCGAGTTCTGTGAAATTAATATTTTTATGTATTAAAATTGCTACTCCCCTTTGTCTAGAATTATAACAAGCTGAGAGCACATTAGGAAACTCAGGTGTTTTAAGTTCATTCGAACCTCTAAGAGGTCTGTGGGTCTCTTGTAAAAGGACAACATCTGCCTGTAGTTTTTTGAGTTGGTTAAATATTTTAACATCTTTTCTCTGGAGCCAGCTCCATTTATATTCCATGTAACAAACCTTAGTGCGCCCATCGATGACTGTGTATAACTAGGGGTGTACGCTGTGTGTGTCGCTTAGACAGGTGGAGAGAATACATCACTTGTTTGTAGATAAAGAGAGGGAGAGAAAGAAAAAATGTGTGGCGAGATGCTCCCTGAGTCTGACTACGTGTTTCAGCTTTATTCCAAAATGTATCAAAATTAAATTAATCTTCAATCTCAGAGTTTTGCACACATCACTCCATAGTGCCAAAGTGAAAAGATTTGTTTTAAATTCTTGTAAAATTATAAAAAAAATAATAATTTACCAAATATTCAGCCTTTGACACTCAAAACTGAAGTCAGTTATATCCAGTTTCTGCTGATCATCTCTCAGATGTTTCAACAACTTTACTGGAGACCACTTGTGGTAAATTCAGTTGATTGGACGTGATTTGGAAAGCCACACACCGGTCTATATAAGGTTTGTATGAAGGCTCAGCTCTGGGGTTTTCCAAAAGACACCTGAAGGACTCTCAGACCCTGAGAAAACAAAATTGTCCGGTCTGATGAAACAAGAATTGAAATCTTTGGCCTGAATGCCAAGCATCATGTCTGAAGGGAACCTTGCATTGTTCATCATCCCTACACTGAAGCATGGTAACGTTAGTGGTCTTGCTGTGGGGATGTTTTTCGCAGAAGGTACTGGGAGAATATTTAGAGTTGAGGGAAAGATAAAATGCTGCAATGTACAGAGACATCTTTGATGATAACCTGTTCCAGAGCACTCTGGAGCTCAAACTGGGGCGAAGGTTCATCTTCTAACAGGACAGCAAACCTAGCCACACAGGCAAAATAATGAAGAAGGGGCTTCAGGACAACTCTATATATTTTGAGGTGAAAATGAATTTAATCCATTTTGGAATAAGATTGTAATGTGACAGCTCTGTGAATACCGCTGTAGTTTCTTTTCTTGTTGTTATGCTTCAAGTAACCATGTCCTAGCTTTAGATTTGTGCTGAAGAGAGAACATTAGGTGATATTAGTCTTCAGTACCACCTCACTTCTTTAATCAAAGAAGTGAGAATGCCGAATGCTTTCCACCTAGGCTCTGTATATTTTTGTCTTTTCTTCCTCTTCTTTTTTTAATGCTACAAATATTAGAGAGGGCTCTGAGTGGACACTAGTGATGTGCAATACCACTGATTTCCTTTCCGATCCGATACCAAGTAAAATTCAGGGTGGTATCGACTAGGGCTGCACGATTTTGCATAAAATGAGAATCACGATTTTTTTGCTTAGAATTGAGATCACGATTCTCTCACGATTTTCTTTTCCAATATAAATTTTTCTTGCACTTTCTCAACTGTTACGAAGTTGATGTGCAGTTAGCACATCAACTTCGTAACAGTTGAGACTGAATATAAAAACAATAAATAAATATAAAAACAATACATGTCTCACATGTTGTCGTTGCTGCAAAATGTTGTACTGCTTGTAATTCCGTTGCTCAACACTGCGTGTATAAAGCAGGTAGTGCAGCATTTTTTAAATAGTTGCGGGACGGCACTGTGCAGCGTTTGTCTAGGGTGTTGATCATTTTCCTAAATCCCTCATTTTGAACAGTGTTGATGGGAGCCATATCTTTGGTCAGGTGATAAGTGATAGCCTCCGTAATTGCTTTGTGTCTGTGGGAGTTCGACGGGTATAGGGAAGCGCTGTATAAGGTTCCCGGTGGTTGACGGGGACGGATTTTCTCCTGTCACTTTCTTGGCCTTTACAGCTTCGTCATGTCTCACGTGCTCTCTGTTGTTTTTTCCCTGCCAGCTAGTGATGTGCGGATCGATCCTGAAATATCGATTCCTCCGATACCAATCATTTATGTTCTAGAATCGATTCTCACATTAAAATATCGATATTTTAGTAATTTAGGGTAAATTTGTAGTTTATCATTAACAGGAACACAGTGGAAAGAAACTATAACAATCGGATTGTCAACATTCAAAGGAACTACTTCCTCTTCTGCCTTTCATAGTCATGTGCGAAATACAGCTGTATAAATGTGTCGCAGCCCCTTGGCATGCGCACTCACAACAATGGCTGAGTGTAATTGGAGTCATGTGCGGACTTATTTTACCTCCACAAACAGCTGAGACGTGGTTTGTGATACGTGTGGCAAAAAAGTGCTCCAAGAGTGAGGTGTTGTGGCCATACTAGGGAGACATTCAAAAGGGCTTTTGGGGGGGGGGGGGGGTGTTAAATACATTTTGCAGTGTTTATTTATCGGATAAAATACGTTAAATGTCACCGTTATTATTGGCCGGCCCGGAAACAGCGGGGGTGTCCAAATTCAGAGGCTGCTTCCACCTGAGGACGCGGCCTTCGCGGTCTAAAGAAAGCCGGGTAGTACGTCACGAGATCCCTCGGTGGAGTGAAACTCTGCCGTCTGCTCCTTGCTATCTAAAATATAACCGGGCGCTGACGTAAACTCTTCTGTTTAATCATTTTCTGTTTGAATCGCTACCTTATCGTGGTGGAGGGGTTTGTGTGTCCCTGGGATCCCAGGGGCTATGTTGTCTGGGGGCTTTTGCCCCCTGGTAGGGTCTCCCATGGCAAATTGGCCCTGGGTGAGGGACCAGACAAAGAGCGATTCATAAGACCCTTATGAAAAGGACACCGAGGGAACAGTTTACCCTGCCCGGGATAGGGTTACCGGGGCCCCGCCCTGGAGCCAGGCCCGGGGAGGGTGCCCGAGGGCGAGCGTCTGGTGGCCGGGCCTTAGTCCATGGGGCCCGGCCGGGCACAGCCCGAAGAGGAGACATGGGCCCATCCTCCCGCAGGCCCACCACCCGCAGGAGGCGCCATAGGGGTCGGGTGCATTGTGTGTCGGGTGGCGGCCAGGAGCGGAGGCCCTGGCGGACTGACCCCCGGCTGCCAAGACTGGCAATAGGGACATGGAATGTCACCTCTCTAGTGGGGAAGGAGCCTGAGTTAGTGCGTGAGGTTGAGAGGTACCGGCTAGATATAGTCGGGCTCACCTCTACACATGGCTTGGGCTCTGGAACCAGTCTCCTGGAGAGGGGCTGGACTCTGTCTCAGTCTGGAGTTGCCCCTGGTGAGAGGCGGCGGGCTGGGGTGGGTATCCTAATATCCCCTCGGCTTGCTGCCGGTACGTTGGGGTTTTTCCCGGTGGACGAGAGGGTTTGTTCCCTGCGCCTTAGGGTCGGGGAACGGGTCCTGACTGTCATCTGCGCTTATGCGCCGAGTGGCAGTTCAGAGTACCCAGCCTTCTTAGAGTCCCTGGGGGGGGGGGTGCTGGAGGGTGCTCCACCTGGAGACTCTGTTGTCCTGCTGGGAGACTTCAATGCTCACGTGGGTAACGACAGCGAGACCTGGAGGGGCGTGATTGGGAGGAACGGCCTCCCTGATCTGAACCCGAGCGGTGCTCTGTTATTGGACTTCTGTGCTAACCACAGTTTGGCCATAACGAACACCCTGTTCGAACATAAGAGTGTCCATAAGTGCACGTGGCACCAGGACGCTCTAGGCCGTAGGTCGATGATCGATTTTGTAATCGTATCAGCAGACCTGCGACCATATGTTCTGGACACTCGGGTAAAGAGAGGGGCTGAGCTGTCAACTGATCACCACCTGGTGGTGAGTTGGATCAGGTGGCGGGGGAGGACGCTGGACAGACCTGGTGCACCTAAACGCGTAGTGAGGGTGTGCTGGGAACGTCTAGCAGAGGCCCCAGTCCGCGAGATCTTCAACGCACACCTCCGGCAGAGCTTCAACAGCATTCCGAGGGAGACCGGGGACATTGAGTCCGAATGGACCATGTTCAGCGTCTCCATTGCCGAAGCTGCTGCATTGAGCTGCGGCCGCAAGGTGGTGGGTGCCTGCCGTGGTGGTAATCCCCGAACCAAATGGTGGACACCAGAGGTGAAGGGAGCCACCAGGCTGAAGAAGGAGTCCTATCGGGCTTGGTTAGCCTGTGGGACTCCGGAGGCAGCCGACAGGTATCGACAGGCCAAGCGGAATGCGGCTCGGGCAGTGGCTGAAGCAAAAACTCGGGTGTGGGAGGAGTTCGGAGAGGCCATGGAAAAAGACTTTCGGACTGCCTCGAAGAGATTCTGGCAAACCGTCAGACGTCTCAGGAGGGGAAAGCGGTGCTCTACCTGCACTGTGTATAGTGCTGGCGGAGCGCTGCTGACGTCGACTGAGAAAATTGTCAGGCGGTGGAAGGAATACTTCGAGGACCTCCTTAATCCCACTGACACGTCTTCCGAGGAGGAAGCAGAGTCTGGGGATGAGGGGAATGACCCGCCAATTTCCGGGGGCGAGGTCACTGAGGCAGTTAAACAACTCCTTGGTGGCAGAGCCCCTGGTGTTGATGAGGTCCGCCCCGAGTTCCTGAAGGCTCTGGACGTTGTAGGGCTGTCCTGGTTGACACGCCTCTGCAATGTTGCGTGGAGATCAGGGGCAGTACCTGTGGACTGGCAGACCGGGGTGGTGGTCCCCATCTTTAAGAAAGGGGACTGGAGGGTGTGTTCCAACTACAGGGGGATCACACTCCTCAGCCTCCCTGGGAAAGTCTATGCCAGGGTGCTGGAAAGGAGAGTTCGTCCGTTAGTCGAACCTCGGATACAGGAGGAACAATGCGGTTTTCGTCCTGGTCGCGGAACACTGGACCAGCTCTTTATCCTCTCCAGGATACTTGAGGGTGCATGGGAGTTTGCCCAACCAGTCTACATGTGTTTTGTGGACTTGGAGAAGGCATTCGACCTCGGGGTGTCCTGTGGGAGGTGTTGCGGGAATATGGGGTGTCTGGCCCATTGCTACGGGCCATTCGATCCCTATACAACCGTTGCAAGAGCTTGGTTCGCATTGCCGGCAATAAGTCGGACTCGTTCCCGGTGGGTGATGGGCTTCGCCAGGGCTGCCCTTTGTCTCCGGTTCTGTTCATAATTTTTATGGACAGGATTTCTAGGCGCAGCCAAGTGGCGGAGGGCTTTCGCTTTGGTGGCCTCAGAATCTCATCTCTGATTTTTGCAGATGATGTGGTTCTGTTGGCTTCATCGGGTGAAGGCCTCCAGCTCGCACTGGAACGGTTCGCAGCCGAGTGTGAAGCAGCGGGAATGAGGATCAGCACCTCCAAATCCGAGGCCATGGTTCTCAGCCGGAAAAGGGTGGAGTGCCCTCTCCGGGTCGGGGATGAGTTCCTGCCCCAAGTGGAGGAGTTCAAGTATCTCGGGGTCTTGTTCGCGAGTGATGGGAGAAGGGAGCCGGAGATCGACAGACGGATTGGGGCTGCGGCTGCAGTAATGCGGACGTTGCACCGGTCCGTCGTGGTGAAGAGGGAGCTGAGTGTAAAAGCGAAGCTCTCAATTTACCGGTCGATCTACGTCCCTACCCTCACCTATGGCCACGAGCTGTGGGTAGTGACCGAAAGAACGAGATCGCGGATACAAGCGGCAGAAATGAGCTTCCTCCGAAGGGTGGCTGGCCTCTCCCTTAGAGATAGGGTGAGAAGTTCGGCCATCCGGGAGGGGCTCAGAGTAGAGCAGCTGCTGCTCCACATCGAAAGGAGCCAGCTGAGGTGGTTCGGGCATCTGACAAGGATGCCCCCTGGGCGCCTCCTGGGTGAGGTGTTCCAGGCATGTCCCACCGGGAGGAGGCCCCGGGGCAGACCCAGGACACGCTGGAGAGATTATATCTCTCGGCTGGCCTGGGAACGCCTTGGTATTCCCCCGGACAAGCTGGAGGAGGTGGCTGGGGAGAGGGAGGTCTGGGCCTCTTTGCTTAGGCTGCTGCCCCCGCGACCCGACCCCGGACAAAGCGGATGACGATGGATGGATGGATGTTTGACGTTCATTCAGCTGTGTGAAAACCCTGGAGGAACCCTCCCGAGGGATTAATAAAGTTTAATTTAATTTAATCTAATCTAATAATTTAACAGCTAAGCCAATTTACTCACGAACAAATAAAACACTGAAAAAGCCAAACAATAACATTTTTAAGTTATCAAAGTGAGTTATATATCATGTTTAACCCGAGTAGCGAAAGACCGAGGGGGTTTGAAGACGATGCGTCGGCTCAGATGTTTGAAGTTCACACAGCTACATTCTCACCTGAAAATATGTCAAAAGTTTTTTTGCGACCCAGAAAGAGAAATAAGAGTAATATTAAAACTAAGTCGCTGGAAAAGTCATTGGAAACTGGAATTGGCTGGGCTGCGCTATGAATTCTGCAACATGGTTTTTCAATTTTGTTGTCCGGTTGGAAAATCGGGAGAAATTCGGGATTTTCTGGAGGGGCACTGAAATTCTGTATTCTCCCGGAAAAATCGGGAGGGTTGGCATGTATGGTTGTGGCAACATCACTAACCTTGTCAAACACCTCAGAGTAAATCATATCACAGAATATGACGAGCGTATGTTGAGGCGAACTGAAGAGGAGGAGAGGGACGGGTGCTGCTAGGGCGAGACAGACGTCTCTCATGGAGTCCTTTAGAGCTGCAGGCAGGCAACATGTTCAAATAGCGCACAGTTAATAGCACATTAATAGCACACGATTAATTGTGCAGCCCTAGTATTGACGATACTGATCCGATACCGATACTTTGTACAAAAGCTTTATGTTTCATTGTATTTCATAATACAATATATAATTGCACTATGTAATTGTAATAATAATATAATAATATAGCTTCATAATGATTACAGGACATCAGACTACTTGTTCTTATTGCTTAATAATGCAGAATAATCATATAGAAATAAAAAACCTGAAGTTGTGCGCTATTTGAACACCTTGCCTGCAGCACTAAAGGACTCCGTGAGAGACTCTCACCCTAGCAGCACCTGTCCCTCTCCTCCTCTTCAGTTCGCCTCAACATAAGCTCGTCATTTTCAGTGATATGATTTACTCTGAAGTGTTTGACGAGGTTAGTGGTGTTGGCGCATCTTGGCTGCTTACGGAGGTAAAATACGTCCACACATGACTCCGTTTAGGCTCAGCCATTGTTGTGAGTGCGCACGCCAGGGGCAGTGTTGCCAAGTTAGCGACTTTGTTGCTATATTTAGCGAGGTTTCAGAGCCCCTTAGCGACTTTTTTTTCTAACAAGCAACTATCGACAAATCTGGTGACTTTGTCTGGTGTTATTGGAGACTTATTAACTTTTTGACGTGAAAGCACGTATTGCTCTTCTCAACAAGCAGCGGGTGCTGCCGTGGGCACCTCGCCCATGCCAAAGCGCTCACGGGCGGAGGATAGTCTTCCCCCAGCTGCTGTCAGGGAAGAAGATGTTCCCACCTATGCGTCCAAACTGCAAATGAATCGCGCATGAGCGACGCCTCTGCTCCCGCACTGACTGTAACGCAGTCAGTTCTTCTTTTACTGTTATGCTGTTTTGTGGATCACAAGGTTTAAAACTACTTAAACACACACACAGACAAACTAACTCCACCAGAGCGCCTATTTCGGGTCACTTTTGCCGGTCCAAGCCCAGATAAAGGAGCAGAATAAAGGAGAATTGTGACATAAAAAACCCCTAAAAATCACTAAAAGAAATTTAATTTGTAATTCTAAATAAATTCTAAATGCATTTAGGACGTTTTTTTACTCACTTTATGTCTCTTCTTTTTTTCTGTCCTACAACGTGGGTTACAATTACATTAGCATGACCAATTATGCAAATTAGGCGATGACATCATTTAGAGACTTGTAGAGACTTTTAGGATAACCAAGAGCGATTTTCCTTACTGAGGAGTTGGCAACACTGGCCAGGGGCTGCGACACATTTATACAGTTGTATTTCGCATATGACTATGAAAGGCGTAAGACGAAGTAGTTTCTTCCAGTTTAGACGATCTGAATGATATAGTTTCTTTCCACTGTGTTCCTGTTAATGACAAACTACAAATTTACCCCAAAGTACTAAAATATCGATATTTTAATATGAGAATTGATTCTAGAACATAAATTACTGGTATCGGAAGAATCGATATTTCAATATTGATCCGCACACCACTAGTGGACACAATAAGAAAGGGACTAAAGAAAGCAGTTTCTGTCTAGACTGAGCCCTCTGTGGTCACAGAGCTTCTACAGCAGATCCAGGAGGCCACCTCTGGTCACTTGTTTAAAATCACTGAAGACGTAGAGATATTCAAAGATATGTGAGAGATGTCGTTTCAGAGATAAAAGATAAAAAACTGTTAACTATAGCTTATATTATCCAGTACATTATAATTCAGCAAATTCAAAGAAGAGAAGCTTTCCAACAACTCTTCCTGCACTTTCAAGCTGAAACATCACAGCCTGCCATCAAATGAGCTTCCAAATGTGAGGCTAAATCTCAGTTTTGGTACATTTGCCAGTTCTGTTCTTTTTAAACGATGTTTTCTTTAATTATTCTAATCACATTCTAATTTATCTTTGCTGATAATTATAGACTGCACGAGAAAGTTAGTCATCCATAAAGCCAATTTACATGCTGTGTGTAACTCTTGGGGGATTAGTCCCCACAATGTGCATGATTATATTTGCGTGTGTGTTTGAGTATGTGTGGACTCAAATGGCTGAGAATGAGCAGATAAAAGTAAAGAATCAGGTCAGGATCACTGAGCAGGTAGTTCCACACTACAGTAATGCTGGAGTCCAGGCTCTGGGGAGGCCAGTTCATGACTGATAATGTTCCATTGTATGTGTATGTCTGTGTGTGTGAAGCTGAGATGTTCTCAAGATGGTGATGCATGATGGATCTGACTGTACTTTCCCGCATTCAACTTTGATCAGATCACCAACAGTACTGGCTGGAATGCAGCCAAAAACCATGACAGGGGCTGCAGTTCGGGGATGGTCATGTTCTCTCTCCTGTTCCTCATCACTGCCTGCTTTCAGCTGCATGAGACACTCTTGGAGAAAATCATCGCGGGGGCCATCTTCCTGATATATTTCCGGGATCTCTGCTCTTGATCCTAAATTGTGGCTCTCACACTCATTAATCCTCACCCTACGTCTTCCTATTGCTTGTAAAGCAAGGGTGGTGGTCTCTAGGTGGAGGCCTTTGTGCACTGTATGGAGTTTTGGGGTGTTTTTCTTCTTGATATCAGTGGCATCTATGTCCTCCTATGCCCAGCTTATTATTCCACCTGCCTATCTAATAGGGCAGGGGTCTCGAACTCCAGGCCTCGAGGGCCGGTGTCCTGCAGATTTTAGATCTCACCCTGGGTCAACACACCCTATTCAAATGATTAGTTCGTTACCAGGCCTCTGGAAAACTTCAAGACATGTTGAGGACGTAATTTAGCCATTTAAATCAGCTGTGTTGGATCAAGGACACATCTAAAACCTGCAGGACACCGGCCCTCGAGGACTGGAGTTCAAGACCCCTGTAATAGGGCATTTGTATTGATGACTAAGGTCTTATTCCTCCCACATAACAGACAGGTGTGGCACAGATCCGGCATCAAGCTGGCACTTCTGACTGACTGGTGTCATGGCAGGATGTATGTCACCCAGATGTGGGCCAGGTCTGGCAATGATGCACTATTTATGTTCCTACTTTCCTATTTTAGTTAGAAGACCCAAATGCCATGTTGCAAATACGTGTTTAATATTCACACTGAAGGATATATCCTGGTCAAAAATGACTCTGATATTCTTCACAGTGTTACTGGAGGCCAAGCCAAGAGAGTGCCATCCAGAGTAAGAATCTGGTTAGATTTTTAGGGTAGAGTACAGTCACGTCAGTTTAATCTGAATTTACAAGCAGAAAATTGGAGATCATCCAGGTCTTTATGTCTTTAAGACATTCCTGCAGTGTAGCTAAATACAACATACAATGTGACGTCATCCATGTATAAAGGGGTGGCTGATCGTCCCTCCACTCCTCAATCTCTCTATATATCTACTCTGTGGGATAAGCAGGCATAGGGGTTCGAGGGCTATGTAAAACAACAGTGAGGGACAGTGCATCACTTTTGTTTATTTCACAGTTGTGACATACAGTTATTTTGGAGTCGGCCTCCAGTGTTGTGTTCCACAGTCCCACTGAGCACACTACTAGCCTTGTACAGTGTGAAGCCCTCCAGTGTCTATGTGTGGGTCAGTCATGGATTACATTTTTTTTTATGCACAGTATGGCTCTGTAAAGTTAATATAAACTCTTGAGTGGGTGGAAATTTCCCACAGGCAAAGATACATCTGTGAGAGTTTTAATTTTCAGCCTAAAACAAGATACCACACCAACCCCAAGGCTTTATTCAGAACACTCCAAATCCTGAAGCTGCAGCTTAAAGGAAAAACACAAAAGCCATAATGATAAGCTCAGAAAGAATGAGAGTTTCTGCTAAGTTGCACAATGAGTCAGTTGTACTTGAAAACCCAGCCATGCCTAATGCCTCTACAGTCATCTATAGATGGGGATAAATATAGTAGACTGAGAAAATTTGTTATGTACTCACAAAACTAAGATGATTTAATTCTTGTGGTCTCAATTCAAATTTCTTAGATATTTGTGTTTGAAATGAGAGATTTCAGATTTCCCGAACATGTGCTTGGTTTGGTAGTAGTGCTTTGTGGCAGCACTCTAAATCTTTGCTGGAGGGTTGGAACACCTTTGTGCAAAGAACAACATCCATCAGGCCAGAAATATTTCACAAGTGTAACGGTGATCATGCAGAACAACTTTGTGCTGAGATGACTCTTGGTGTGACGCTTCCCGCTAAGGGCTTGTAAGCCAAATGTGAGTCGCTAGACAGCCTCATTGCAGGAATAAAGAGTTTAGGTTTTTACATTCATTTGTACCACATCTCTACACAGAAGCTTTTCCAGACTACAAGAACTCATTTGAAAGTTAGTTTTCCAGACATGGATTAAGCACTTAGTTCATGTCTGGGAAAAGGACTTTAATTTAAACCCTAAAAGCAGTTTTTGTTTTTGCAGGAAATTTCATAATTCATTTCAAATATGCTCTTGAATGATTTTATATACTTAGAGTTTCACAGGGTTTGTGTTGTGGAAAAGGCATTTGCTGAAAAGCTCTGTATAAGAATAAATAAACTGACAACCTGAATCTGAATTTGCAATGTCCATTTTCACTGATTTAATTTCATTATTAAGCAGATTTAATTTAAGGTGCTTTATTTTGTCATCAGCTGTATCAATTGGAATTGTTATTGAAATAGTACATGAATTAGATTAACCCTTTAATGACACTTCTTCACTTTGGTTTCATAGCCTCTCTGCTAACCTCCTTTCATTTGTTTCCCAGTCTGCCTTCCTGTACTGCTCCAGGTGTCCTGCCTCAGTGGGATGGCTGGGAACAAAAGGCCTGCAGGGCATTGAGAGGAGACTGCACGTAGCAGATCTGGAAGGAGATGAAGAGGAAGTATGCAGTGGTACATCCTTGGTAGTGGGTCATACCCTATGACACACTGAGGTATTCCTTTTAAATGTTGTGTGCTACGGTACGCGGTACTGACACTGACTGTAATGTCATGATCCTCCTGTCTCTCAATACTGGCATCACTCATGAGCAGTTTAAATACCTGGGAGGTTTGGCACTGTCAACAGTTTCATATTACAACTTCATTTGCAACTTCTGCTTGAATGAAAAACAAGCATAGCTACAAGATTAAGTAACAAAACCCCAAAACAACTTCCTCCTACAATTATAGGAGGAACTGTCACCAAGTGCTTGCTAAAAGAGGGTCGTTTGATTGTTGGGGTTTTCTCTGTATTATTGTAGGGTCTTTACCTTAAAATATAAAACGACTTGAGGTGACTGCTGTTGTGACGTGGAGCTATATAAATACAAATTGAATTGAACTAAAAATGTGTATGTCCTAAATTCTCTAAAATAGGCCAAAACACAAATCATATTGAATTGTGGCTTTCAGAATTTGGAAAATATTTTAATTCTACTAATTTAGGTTCAAATTATATACAAATAAATGTAATTATGTTTATGAAAACAAATAACTTTGTTGCCAGTTTATTATAATTTTTAAATTCTAGGTTAATCTTGGGAATTTAAGACCTCTGAAGACAAAAATTTCTACACTTACTGAATAATCTAAATCTGCTAGCTTAGAAGAACGTTTAAAACTATAAATACATTTGAAAAATAAAAACAAAACAAAACAACAACTATGACTGAAAGACCTAAGGAAGAGTTCACCCTGCCTGCAATAGGATTACTAGAGCCCCGCCCTGGAGCTAGGCCTGGGGGGGATGCCCAATGGCGAGCGCCTAGTGGCCGGGCCTTAGTCCATTGGGCTTGGCTGGGCACAGCTCAAAAAAGGGACATGGACACACACCCCTGTAAGCCCACCCCTCACAGGATATACCGTAAAGGTCAGGTGCAATGTGTACTGAATGGCGGCCAGGGCGGAGCATGGTAAAGGCCCCAGTTCAAGAAATCTTCAACTCCCACTCCTCCAACTACAGGGCGATCACACTCCTCGGACGACCAGGGAAAGTCTATGCCAGGGTGTTGGAAAGGAGAGTCCATCTTTTAGTCAAACCTCGGATACAGGAAGAAAGATGCCATTTTAGTCCCAGTTGCAGAACACTGGAGGAGCTCTTTACCCTCTTGAGGATACTAAGAGGGTGCGTGGGAGTTTGCCCAATCAGTCTTTTGTGGACTTGGAGAAGACATTTGACAGTGTCCCTCTGGGGTGCTTTGGGAGTATGGGGTGTCTGGCCTGTTGCTACAGGAGAAATAGTTTGTTGCTTTATAAGAAAGCTCTCTGTAAAGCCAGAACATCTTACTATTCATCACTGATTGAAGAAAATAAGAACAACCCCAGGTTTCTCTTCAGCTCTGTAGCCAGGCTGACAAACAGTCAGAGCTCTGTTGAGCCAACCATCCCTTTAACGTTAACTAGTAATGACTTCATGAACTTCTTCACAAATAAAATTTTTATCATTAGAGAAAAAATTACCAATAATCATCCCACAGATGTAATATTATCTACAGCTACTCTTAGTACCATTGATGTTAAGTTAGACTCTTTTTCTCCATTGATCTTTCTGAGTTAACTTCAATAATTACTTCCTCCAAACCATCAACGTGTCTTTTAGACCCCATTCCTACAAAACTGCTCAAAGAAGTCCTGCCATTAATTAATGCTTCAATCTGTGAAGTGGACTCATCTCTGTGCTTGTCCTGCTAGACCTCAGCGTTTGATACTGTCGACCATAATATCCTATTAGAGCGGTTAGAACATGCTGTAGGTATTACAGGTACTGCACTGCAGTGGTTTGTATCATATCTATCTAATAGACTCCAGTTTGTACTTGTAAATTGAGAGTCCTCTTCACACACTGAGGTTAATTATGGAGTTCCACAGGGTTCAGTGCTAGGACCAATTCTGTTTACACTATACATGCTTCCCTTAGGCCAGGGGTCAGCAACCTTTAACACCCAAAGAGCCATTTGGACCCGGTTTCCACGCAAAAGAAAACACTGGAAGCCGCAAATACTTTTTGACATCTAAAATGAAGATAACACTGTATATATTGTTTTTTACTTTGTGTGAACAACTAAGGTGTGTTGCTTATGAAATCCATGAAGTGCTACAGAGAAAATTACATTTTATTTATGTAATTAACACATTTTGAACTCTTAAAGAAATATAACAAAAGGAAAGACGCCCAGCTGAACTAAAATGATCCATGTAGCAAAGAAAAACTGCTGTGAGCCGCCCCCCTTATATCGCCTTTGGGCTTTTGGAGCCTTGACCTGACTTTTAAAAAAATAACTGAAAAAAAGCACTATGCTGCTGAAAAAATGAAAAATAGATATTTACAAAATTCTGCCTAAATATGTATTTTACCTGGTTAATGTGTGTGGCAGGGCGTGGTCTGCAGCGCCGCTGCAGGGTGGCGGACAAATGGAAGAACGCAGTCTTTCATATTTGTTTAATATGTGCGTTGAAGGACATGTCCTGGTCAAAAATGACTCCAAGGTTCCTCACAGCGTTACTGGAGGCCAAGGTAATGCCATCCAGAGTAAGAATCTGCTTAGATACCATATTTCTAAGATTTTCAGGCCGAGTACAATAACCTCAGTTTGATCTGAATTAAGAATTATGAGTACAATATTCTTTTTTTCTGTTAAATAACCTCAGAAAGCAACTGTCAGCACCTTAAAGTTTAATGTGCTGGTAGAGTAAGAAGTCATATAGGAATATCTACTTTTGAAGCCAAGCCAAGTCTAACAAACATTCACCATTACATGAAGTCCTCTGCTGAGTTAGCTTTCAGTGTTTGTTCATTTTTGAGTGCTTTGTGCCCTGTTATACTGCAGTGAGATGTTAAACAAAGTGTTGTGGTAATTGTTGTTAAGGTGTATAAAGTGTGTGAATGATATTATTAGAGGCTAAGCGGGTTTATCTGTCGCTCTAATATGGTGTCGGATGCAAAGTTAGTTACAGTTTATGTAGTCTGAGAAAAATGTTTGAAGAGAACACAAATTGTTGCAAAAGAGAGTCTGTGAAAAGTACTCAGCTAATCAAACATGTAAAACAGTTGAAGGATTTCTGTAGGTTACAAGAAAAAACACTGATAGTTGACACTGACAGTTGGTCGGCAACTTTCCTGTGTTGATCAGTGTTTTTACCAGTCATTTTGTTTTCATAGAAAAAAACACACACCCTCCTCTGCCATCAAATCACTAAAGATATTTAAGTTTTTATATAAAATGTGTGTCATTAAAAACGTGCCGTTGAATCAGCTAAGTTTGGAGCTGTCACAGTTTTCTCACCACTTGCATTCAGTGTGAAATTGGGGCACAGGATATGTCTACTTTCGAGCTACACATACTCATGCTGAGCAGTACTTAAGCTCATTTCAAATTAATCTCAAGTCATCCTCTTCTTCTTTCTATCCTCTGTTTAAGGTTTGATATATTGTAGTTTTATTGGCTGCAAGTTTAAAGTGGGTTACAGTGAAATGAGGAGGAGGTGATGGGCAATGGTGGATTGCCAGAATGTATAAACTCAATGGGGACCTCCAATCCTCTCGACTATCACCTCCCATGATGGGCAAATTGAACAAGTTTGGTGCGTTGCAGTTTTTTTTTTCCCCTTCTTTTGGCATGGGGAGGTGTATATGAAGCTTTGAACAATGACACACGGGTGGGCATGTTCTAAAAGAATCCCTGCTGAGCAACTAAGCCAAGCCCCAAGCTTCAACAGAGCGTGTGGGTGAGGGCTTAATCTGGCAACCTACGAGCTGCAACCTTCCAAACCAATGTTGGAATCACAAAGACCTGCATTGTCTCAACCGAACCTACCATCTGTGAAAAATTGCAGAGACCCCCTGCATGGTATCTGATTTAATGGTGTCAGTACACGAGTTTACAGACAAAACCTCTTTATCTGATCGCAGAACAAGAAACACTTTGTTCAGAGTGTGTTTGTGGAGTAATTACATGTTGCTGATAATGGGGGCTCTCACCTCGAGTTGTTGTTTATCTTTGTCATTGTCTATGGGTTTATCTGTGGACCTGGTACTCTGGACCTGGAACAGTTTATGGCGTGGAGGACCAAGTCCACACCGTAGATTATGGTGATGGATTTATGATGTCATTCATTGGTTTGGACTCAATTGGTGTTTTGGCTGCTGCTGTGGAAATCAAAAATAGCCATATTAGAAGAGAGGGTGAGTTACATACAGTTAAAAACTACATAATCAGTTGTTGTTTTCCTTGCATGCACCATAATGACGTCACGCCTCCTGCCGAGTAGCTCTGGTGTCAGCTTGTCATGCTCCTCCTGATTTTTCTCTCTATGATTTCTATGATAAATCAGTGCAGGACATGTCCCAGAGCAAGACTGCTGCAACACCTGGACAAGTTGAGATACTCTTCAAAAACCTTCCTTTTTTTTTTTTTTTTTTTTTTTTTTGGCCTGTCCCGTTTGGCTCTTTTGCATCAGAATTGTTGTCTAAAGGCAAAGAAAGATGCCCAACGGATTTACTTTACCAAATTGACCATCCCAGCCTTGCAGTAATGGTCCATTTGATTCACCTTTTATTGTTTATTTTATTTTCACTTACTGAATACGGGACAGACTTGACTGGGGGAAAGAAGGGGAGAAAGAAAGAGGGAAAGAGAAACAGCTGAGAAGAGGGACGGGGGAGAAGGGCAAAAGACAAAAACCAACAGAACGGGCAGAGAAAAAAAAAGAAATAAAAAATGCATATATCAATCACCTGGATCACCTGCTGAGAAAGAAAAAAGAAAACAAGCAGAAGAGAACAAGAGTAATAGAATAAACAACATCACAATGATATATGGGAATATGACAGTAAATACTAAATATTAAACATTATTGTGCAGCACATAAGATCAACAGAACACAGTGTGCTTTGAGGTAGGAGCCAAAAAGGGTGTAGTTTGTGTGTGTGATCACCCGTGTGTACACCTGTGAGCATGGACACGCTTGTTTTTTGTTTTTTTTTTAAAGGTTCCTTCATGTAATGATCTGCTAGAGGGTGTGGGGGGGGCCACAGCCACGTCCTCCAGGGCGTGAAGCAGGTATGGAGGAGATCAAAACTCCAGACATCCAGAGGCCCCCAGAACACAAGAAACCATGGAAGACCAACAGAGGGGCAGCCGCGCCACTGTTCCAGTAAGAGCTGAGGAGAGTCCCAGATGAGGGCTCACTCAGCAGCCGCGGAGCAGAAGCCAGGGGGAGTTGCAGTGACGCGCCCGTGAGCTCCGCCGGCAGCCAGCCGTGCCTGAGTGACCGAGCCCCAGGCCGAGAGGCCGGGGGCACCCCACCTCCGAAGTGGCCCGAGCGAGCCCCAGGCTCCAGGCCCCGATAAGCGGCCGCCAAGGAGTGAGCCGGTGTGTACCCGGACGCCCACCCCCAGACACAAAGAACCACCAACGCACCGATGTCAGAGGGAGTCCGCCACTGGCAGGGGAAGTGGTGGTAGGGGGAGATAGGCCTCCAAACCTTGGAGGGCCTAAGATGTCCCCAGAGAGGTGGCGCCTGATACCCAACCTGACATATAGACACAGACATACAGGCACACACAGACACAAACATCCATTCCCACCCTCATGCTCTTATATGCACTTACTCCACACTCAACCAACGTGGAGACAGACATAAAGAGACGCTGTACACACGATCACACTCCCCAAGCGTACTCTAGAAACCGGGTCTAGGTACCCTTGCCCCTGGAGGGGGGAACTGCACCCAGACCCAGGTGGTGTTACCCTTTTCCCTGCGGTGGGGGGAGGCAGACCGCCCCGACTCCGCAGCAGCAGGGAGGCCCCACACTCCAGACCGCAGTCGGACGGCCAACTCCTCCTCCTAGCCCCCCCGCTCCAGCAGGTCGCAGAGAATGGGGGTGTGTGAAGACTCCAAACCTCCCTCCACCCGCTCATTGTAGTGTTGATGCATGTGTGTTCTAAGGTGCAATTAAAACCCAGGAGGGCATGGAGCTACCTGCCAGAGAGCAGCAGGTAAGCGCATAGCCCCTCCTGCTAGCCCTCAATGTCTACGTGTATTTAACCTTGAGAGGTGGGCAACGACGCCAGGGGTGGGGTGTACACCCTGATGGTACTTTGGATTCCGTGTATCGTGCCCACCCCCAAGATCCTATATATATGTATGTGTAATGAGAGTGTGAGTAATGTGAATGTCTAAGTTGTGGGATAAAATTGAGGCAGAGGCAGCCAGAAGGGGACGGGGGGGGGGGGGGGGGGGTAGCCTCCTCTGCACCCTGGTGACATACCCCTACTCCAAGGCCCTGCATGTGTGGGTGGTTGTGGTGGAGCGGGAAGAGGGAGGCAGCTGGAGATGGGGAGGGAAGGAAGGGAGGGGCAAGTGACCCCTCCCTGGGGCCAGCTCCCCCGCTGACCCCAGTAGGCAACCCCATACTCCGCGACCCACCAGGGAAAGGGGGCCCAGGCCCATCCAGACCGGGGCCCAGCGCAGCAGCGCCTCCCAGCCCCACAGAGTCCTGGAGATGTAGGAATTGCAGAAATTATTTCAACCATGTGCAATGAATTTGCGGTTTTGTTGTCTGAAAGATGGGCACTGTTGGGAAGGTTACTTTTAAAATGTATTCCACTACAGATTACAGATTACATGCCCCAAAATGTATTTTGTAGCGTATTCTGTTACGTTATTCAATGAGAGTAACGTATTCTGAATACATTGGATTACTTAATATATTATGATGCTTTTTACAACTACATGAATGTCCTATTGCTGTGTGATTTATTACTGAAGGTTACTCTCCATACCAACACCAACTACATGTTTAAATCTTAATATAAATGTAAACCGTAGTAAAGGGACCTCTGGCTAATACGTCGGGTTCGTGTTGGGCTCGTAGCTGAAAACTAGCTTTACTTTGTTGTCTGGGTCAACTTTGCTAGCGGGAGACAGAGAGAGGCGTTGAAAGGCTGCTGCAACCGAACTTTTTCGTTCGGAGGAAAACACGAACACAGAATGCAGTCGAGTCTTAATAGCATACTTACAGCTGGGCTCGTCAGGCTCTCTTTTTGGCTGCAGTGGTTATTATTATATTTACATGCTTCCAGCTCCTGTTTCTGCTCCGTGACAGCTCGTACTTTTCCTTTTCCTCCCTCCCTCGCTCACAGACACATAACGGGTATGACAGTCCATTCTCCCTGCAGCACGGACTACACTGCCCATCAGGCTGCATTGTTTAGGGCGATGCCTGTAACACTCTGCTATTGCCTTCACATTTAATCATTTCAAAATGTATTTCTTCACGTCATTATGAGACGTGAGATTGAGGCACGGGCATTTCAGCCTCTTAATGCGTTTTTGTTTGGGTTTCCACCGGCGTGGAATTACCAAACATAGAGAGGGCACAGCCTAACATATGAAACAGGAAAAGGCCGCCGTGTAATCCATTTATTTCAACAAAGTAACTGTATGCTGAATACCACCTTTTTAAACTGTAACTGTAACGGAATACAGTTACTCATATTTTGTATTTTAAATACGTAACGGTACATGTATTCCATTACTCCCCAACACTGAAGATGGGTGCCAGGCCTGTGATCACTCACAGTCAAATCACAGTCCATATTCAAAGATATCAAGACTTTGATAAAAATGGTAATGGATAAGCTCAAGCTCAAATGCGATATGGCAATTAACTGTGATAAATTAATACATTTTCCCAATCTGTCTACATACATAGATATTCGCATTAAACAGAAATTCTCCTTAAATCCTTACATTCAGAGTCCAGCCAGAACTTCATCGATCTGAAAGAAAAATTCTCAACTTCCTCCAAAATTGCTGCAAGACAACAATTTAATTGCAAAATGACATATGCATTATGAGCCTTGCTGTTATATACAAATATAACCAAAATACAACCAGTTTGTGGGAGCTGACTGTTGTGACTCTGACTGCAAAGACACACACTGGAATGAGCAGATTGACTGAGACTGATTACAGTGTGTTGGTATTAATCTGTGTTTACGTTAAATGAAAATTATTTGTAAACCCTCAACAATCTGTGATTTTTGGGGACCACATGACATAAGAGTCCATAAGTTGCTTTTGGAGCCAGACTCCAGTGGTCATCAGACGACCTGCAGTTTTTGGCACTTTGGCTTCATTTTGTAGCTTCAGAGGTTGTAGGGTGGTTCAGATAAACACTGGCTTCTCTGTCTAATCAGAGTTGAGGTAATGAAGTGGATCTGTTTGCTTGTACTCGACCTCCGTGAGACATTGCTTCCTGACACTACACGACAGAGCGTGGCTGTCTCTGCTGCTTTGGCACAGCCATTCTGTGAATTACTGATGCATCTGTTTGAATTCCTTTCTGGTCTGTTCTATCAAACTATTTGTATGCAAGTGAAACTCAAATGTGAAAGATTACACACGCACGCACGCACGCACGCACGCACACACACACACACACACACACACACACACCCTGTTTCACTTGACAGCCTATTAGTAATTTTAATTGTTCAATTAAGCTGAAGGTTGAAACAAGACCAGACTGAATTTTTGGCCCAGGAGAACAGCAGCTAACACTTATTGTCCTTCCCTTTTACCTGTTGTACAGTTTACTGACGACAATGTTCCTTAAATCAATAGATAATTCAATTCAATTCAATTCAATTTTATTTATATAGCACCAAATCACAAAAAAGTCGCCTCAAGGCGCTTCATAGATACAGAGAAAAACCCAACAATCATATCACCCCTATGATCAAGCACTTTGGTGACAGTGGGAAGGAAAAACTCCCTTTTAACAGGAAGAAACCTCCAGCAGAACCAGGCTCAGGGAGGGGCGGGGCCATCTGCTGCGACCAGTTGTGGTGAGAGAAGGAAGACAGGATAAAGACATGCTGTGGAAGAGAGACAGAGGTTAATAACAGATATGATTCAATGCAGAGAGGTCTGTTAATACATAGTGAGTGAGAAAGATGACTGGAAAGGAAAAACTCAATGCATCATGGGAATCCCCGGCAGCCTACGTCTATTGCAGCATAACTAAGGGTCACCTGGTCCAGCCCTAACTATATGCTTTAGCAAAAAGGAAAGTTTGAAGCCTAATCTTGAAAGTAGAGATAGTGTCTGTCTCCTGAATCCAAACTGGAAGCTGGTTCCACAGAAGAGGGGCCTGAAAACTGAAGGCTCTGCCTCCCATTCTACTTTTAAATACTCTAGGAACAACAAGTAGGCCTGCAGAGCGAGAGCGAAGTGCTCTAATAGGGTGATATGGTACTACAAGGTCATTAAGATAAGATGGAGCCTGATTATTTAAGACCTTGTATGTGAGGAGCAGGATTTTGAATTCTGGATTTAACAGGAAGCCAAAACAGGAGAAATCTGCTCTCTCTTTCTAGTCCCTGTCAGGACTCTTGCTGCAGCATTTTGGATCAGCTGAAGGCTTTTCAGTGAGTTTTTTGGACATCCTGATAATAATGAATTACAGTCGTCCAGCCTGGAAGTAATAAATGCATGAACTAGTTTTTCAACGTCACTCTGAGACAGGATATTTCTAACTTTAGAGATGTTGCACAAATGGAAGAAAGCAGTCTTACATATTTGTTTAATACAGGGAGTGCAGAATTATTAGGCAAATGAGTATTTTGTCCACATCATCCTCTTCATGCATGTTGTCTTACTCCAAGCTGTATAGGCTCGAAAGCCTACTACCAATTAAGCATATTAGGTGATGTGTATCTCTGTAATGAGAAGGGGTGTGGTCTAATGACATCAACACCCTATATCAGGTGTGCATAATTATTAGGCAACGTCCTTTCCTTTGGCAAAATGGGTCAAAAGAAGGACTTGATAGGCTCAGAAAAGTCAAAAATAGTGAGATATCTTGCAGAGGGATGCAGCAGTCTCAAAATTGCAAAGCTTCTGAAGCGTGATCATCGAACAATCAAGCGTTTCATTCAAAATAGTCAACAGGGTCGCAAGAAGCGTGTGGAAAAACCAAGGCGCAAAATAACTGCCCATGAACTGAGAGAAGTCAAGCGTGCAGCTGCCAAGATGCCACTTGCCACCAGTTTGGCCATATTTCAGAGCTGCAACATCACTGGAGTGCCCAAAAGCACAAGGTGTGCAATACTCAGAGACATGGCCAAGGTAAGAAAGGCTGAAAGACGACCACCACTGAACAAGACACACAAGCTGAAACGTCAAGACTGGGCCAAGAAATATCTCAAGACTGGTTTTTCTAAGGTTTTATGGACTGATGAAATGAGAGTGAGTCTTGATGGGCCAGATGGATGGGCCCGTGGCTGGATTGGTAAAGGGCAGAGAGCTCCAGTCCCACTCAGACGCCAGCAAGGTGGAGGTGGAGTACTGGTTTGGGCTGGTATCATCAAAGATGAGCTTGTGGGGCCTTTTCGGGTTGAGGATGGAGTCAAGCTCAACTCCCAGTCCTACTGCCAGTTTCTGGAAGACACCTTCTTCAAGCAGTGGTACAGGAAGAAGTCTGCATCCTTCAAGAAAAACATGATTTTCATGCAGGACAATGCTCCATCACACGCGTCCAAGTACTCCACAGCGTGGCTGCAAGAAAGGGTATAAAAGAAGAAAAACTAATGACATGGCCTCCTTGTTCACCTGATCTGAACCCCATTGAGAACCTGTGGTCCATCATCAAATGTGAGATTTACAAGGAGGGAAAACAGTACACCTCTCTGAACAGTGTCTGGGAGGCTGTGGTTGCTGCTGCACGCAATGTTGATGGTGAACAGATCAAAACACTGACAGAATCCATGGATGGCAGGCTTTTGAGTGTCCTTGCAAAGAAAGGTGGCTATATTGGTCGCTGATTTGTTTTTGTTTTGTTTTTGAATGTCAGAAATGTATATTTGTGAATGTGGAGATGTTATATTGGTTTCACTGGTAAAAATAAATAATTGAAATGGGTATATATTTGTTTTTTGTTAAGTTGCCTAATAATTATGCACAGTAATAGTCACCTGCACACACAGATATCCCCCTAAAATAGCTAAAACTAAAAACAAACTAAAAACTACTTCCAAAAACATTCAGCTTTGATATTAATGAGTTTTTTGGGTTCATTGAGAACATGGTTGTTGTTCAATAATAAAATTATTCCTCAAAAATACAACTTGCCTAATAATTCTGCACTCCCTGTATGTGCGTTGAAGGACATGTCCTGGTCAAAAATGACTCCAAGGTTCCTCACCGCGTTACTGGAGGCCAAGGTAATGCCATCCAGAGTAAGAATCTGCTTAGATACCATATTTCTAAGATTTTCAGGGCCGAGTACAATAACCTCAGTTTGATCTGAATTAAGAAGCAGAAAGTTAGCGGCCATCCAGGTCTTTATGTCTTTAAGACATTCCTGCAGTTTAACTCATTGGTGTGTGTTATCTGGCTTCATGGACAGATAGAGCTGGGTGTCATCAGCATAGCAGTGTAAATGTATGCTATGTCTTCTAATGATGCTGCCTAAGGGAAGCATGTATAATGTAAACAGAATCGGTCCTAGCACTGAACCCTGTGGAACTCCATAATTAACCTCAGTGTGTGAAGAGGACTCTCCATTTACATGTACAAACTGGAGTCTATTAGATAGATATGATACAAACCACTGCAGCACAGTACCTGTAATACCTACAGCATGTTCTAATCGCTCTAATAGGATATTATGGTCGACAGTATCGAACGCTGCACTGAGGTCTAGCAGGACAAGCACAGAGATGAGTCCACTGTCAGAGGCCATAAGAAGATCATTTGTAACCTTCACTAAAGCTGTTTCTGTGCTGTGATGAGCTCTGAAACCTGACTGAAACTCTTCAAATAAGCCATTCCTCTGCAGATGATCAGTTAGCTGTTTGACAACTACTCTTTCAAGGATGTTTGATATGAAAGGAAGGTTGGAGATTGGCCTATAATTAGCTAAGACTGCTGGGTCTAGAGATGCTTTTTGAGTAAAGGTTTAACTACAGCTAGCTTGAAGGCCTGTGGTACATAGCTGATCATTAGAGATAGGTTGATCATATTTAAGATCGAAGAATTAATTAATGGCAGGACTTCTTTGAGCAGTTTTGTAGGAATGGGGTCTAAAAGACACGTTGATAGTTTGGAGGAAGTAATTATTGAAGTTAACTCAGAAAGATCAATTGGAGAAAAAGAGTCTAACTTAACATCAATGGTACTAAGAGTAGCTGTAGATCAGTGGTTCTTAACCTTGTTGGAGGTACCGAACCCCACCAGTTTCATATGCGCATTCACTGAACCCCTCTTTAGTGAAAAATAAAATATGATTTTTTTCAAATTCAAGACATAGATATGTTTTTTTATTGGTACACAAAATGAGCCGTGCATGTCACGGTGGAGGCTCTGCTGAACCCCTGAGACCGACTCACCGAACCCCTAGGGTTCGATCGAACCCAGGTTAAGAACCACTGCTGTAGATAATATTACATCTGTGAGATGATTATGAGTCATTTTTTCTCTAATGATTAACATTTTATTTGTGAAGAAGTTCATGAAGTCATTACTAGTTAACGTTAAAGGGATGGTTGGCTCAAAAGAGCTCTGACTTTTTGTCAGCCTGGCTACAGTGCTGAAGAGAAACCTGGGGTTGTTCTTATTTTCTTCAATCAGTGATGAATAGTAAGATGTTCTGGCTTTGTGGAGGGCTTTCTTATAAATCAGCAAACTATTTCTCCAGGCTAAATGATGATCCTCTAAATTTGTGACACGCCATTTCCTCTCCAGCTTACGAGTCATCTGCTTTAGGCTACGTGTTTGAGAATTATACCACAGAGTCAGGTACTTCTGATTAGAGACCTTAGTTTTCACAGGAGCTACAGTATCCAGAGTCGTACGTAGTGAGGAGGTAAAATTATTAACTAGATAATAGAAATTTTCAGTTCAATTCAATTTTATTTACACAGTGCCAAAGCACAACAGTTGCCCAAAGGTGCTTTAGATCCTACAATAATACATACAGAGAAGAACCCAACAATCATATGAACAATTACACCATAGTGAAAGCTGTGTCTGTAAAATTCTCCAGAGAATACAAACGTCTCCAGCTCCAGCTTTTGAAGCTTGTCCCATTCAGATGCTGTGTCATTTCAGTGCGGGGGAGTTCTTCTACCTCTTATTTTGATTCCATCACCACCAGGATCAGCTGCTTTCTTTGGAACTGATTGTCCTGACCTTCAGTCACAGGTGTCCAGGAGCTGCTACTTGCCTCCGGTTGGCTCTGTGTCCTGGTGGGGTAGCATAGAGAGACAAAGGTCAGGTCACTGTTTCGACCTCTTGAGCAAATTTATCCCCCTTGTGTGTCTTAAATGCCTAATCAACCTCGACATACTTTTACTCTACATCTAGATTGCTCAGCTCTTTCAGTTGGTCCTTCAATTAAGTTCTGTCAAGCCGATCTCTTATATGGGCCTGAAAATATTATAATAATAGTTTTGTATTCTTTTTCTCTCAGTATGTCCATGTGGAGATCAAGTTGGTTGGTTAACAGTTGGTTCTGTTAACTAATTTGTGTTCTCATCCACACAGATTTTGCCTTTTATTTTAAGTCTATATTCAGGATAAATATTCAAGTCAATAAAGTTTAAGAAAAAAGTAAAGTCTAAATTCATGTCAAAAGGTACACCCTCTTTCAAGTCTAAGGGTTTACATATCAGTACAGCATAAAAATCACCTGTTCCTTAGCCCCTTGAAGTACAGATTAACTAAAATCATGAAATATTACACTGTGCTATTAATTACTGAACAAATATTAATGCAGAAACTGCAAAATCTAAATATCCCCATACTACTTCTATGGGAATTACGAGGGAAAGTAACAGCCAGGTGCTCATAATAAAATGCATTAGATAAACTGAACATCAATCAAGTCTGGCCACCTCTAATAAAAGCACACATTTTGGCAGTTTGCTCGTCTGGGGCATTTAGGTGTGTGTGTTAATCTTAATGAGCAAGGAGGAAAGATATTAGCAATTATATTAAGGAAGCAGTTGTTGGTGTCATCAGTCTGAGATTGATAGGCACCAACCCTATAACCCTTTCCAATCTGGGAAAGGCTGTGCGGCCATTTTGAAGTCCATTCTACAGTAAGAAAATGTTTCACAAGTGGAAAACTTTCAAAACAGTTGCTCATCTTCCCAGGAGCTGATGTTCTGGAAATTCATCTCAAGCCCACATAGCAGACAGGTCTGGCCCAGATCTAGTGTCAAGAGTGTAACTGTGGATGAATGTAGTTAGGAAGCACTCAGTTTAGAGAAAGTGTGTGATTGGGTGAATGTGGCATGTTGTATAGAGCACTTTCAGTAATCCGGGACAGTAGAAAAGCGTTATATAAGAATCAGTCCATTCACTGTCTGAACAGAGTTTCGTCATGTTGCTTTTGCACTGTTATGTTCCAACACATGTTGTTCTTACATGGCTTTATTAAGGCACACATTAGGCTGACATTTGGGGCCAGAGCTGAAACTGTTCTGGGCCAGCACAGGGGCAGCAGTGTGTTTGCAACTGGCCTTGTGCTGGCCCATGTGTGGGCCACCTCTGGGCCACCAAAGGGCCGTCATTCTTTGTGGTATGTGGGCCATGTGTAAGCACATTGTGTGGGCCAGATCCGAGCCATGCCAGTTTTGCTATGTGGGAGGTCAGCAAGACTCAGAGAAACAGCGAAAAGAGCAAAAGTCCACAATCCTCGGTTACCATGTTACTGTAAATGTTAAAGCTACAGTACAATTACAAAAAGAGAATGGCTTTTTTTGGAAGGGTTGCCAGGAGAAAGCCACTTCTCAGTTAAAGAACATGGTAGCATGGCTTAAGTTTGTATACATTTCACCCACACTGGATTCTTTTAAGTTGTTCCTTTGCTAAAGGTTATCATTGGGGCTGGATCAGTTGACTCGGAATCCTCCCTTAGTTAGGTTGCAATAGGCTTGGGCTGCTGGAGGCTTCACATAATGCACTGAGCATTTCTGCTCCTCTCACCTTGTGTTTTTACACCACTCTGCATTTAATTATTATTAATCGCTGGTTGTTTTACAGTGTGCCTTTTGTCCTGTCTTCCTCCCTTTCACCCACAACAAATGGCCCCGCCTCTCCCTGAGCCTGGTTCTTGTGAGGGTTTCTTCTGGTGAAAAGGGAGTTTTTCCTTCCCACTGTTGCCAAGTGCTTGCTCATTGTCTGATTGATGGGGCTTCCTCTGTATTACTGTAGGGTCTTTGTCTTACAATATCAAGTGCCTTCAGGCAACTGTTGTCGTGATTTGTCGCAATATAAATAAAACTGAAAATCCAATTTATTGGTTTTAGTTGCAGTTGTTGAGTTGCCATGAACTCCTCTGTATACCATTATTGTATACATTATACCAATTATAACATTATTTTTAAAAAGTGTTGACCAAAATTCCAAATGTGCTCATTTTTTTCATTCATTTTACCCTCACTGTTTTGACTGAATAATATTTATCGTGTAAAATCTTCCATAAGACCTTGTGTTCACTAAAACCTTGTTAATCCAGCAACATACAAAATCTTGAAAAATCAGGCCGTATCATATCTTAAAGTCAGTTGATCCAGAATGCTGCAGTGGCAGTACTAGCAGGGACCGGAAAGACAGACCATTATTCTCCATACTAGCTCTTCACTGGCTTCTGGTAAAATCCAGAATCAAATTTTAAATCCTTGTCCTCATATGCATTAAATAGGCAGGTCCGATTGCATCTTAAGGAGCATGCAATATCATATTATCTTGCAGGTAAGGTGCAACACTCTCTCACTACAGGCTGCAGAAAAGTACAAGCCTCACGCCACCAGGCTCATCTCCTGTGGAAACAGCTCTGAGTTTGGATTCAGGAGACAGACACCCTCTCTACTTTTAGATCAGTCTAAAAACTTCTGTTTTGTTTCTTTTTGGTAAAGCTTTTGGTTAGGGTTAGGGAGCCATCCATTAGTTTTGTTGGTATCGGCTATATCGGCTACAATCATTCTACCTTTCATGTGATGTGACTCCTCCTCAGCTCCAACTTATCCTGGTCAGTTGAACATAATCTCTGCCATTGCTGGATTCCACTCTGTTATATCTACTGTGTACTTCAAAAAACTGTTTAGTTCTTTCAGAGGATCTGTCCTTACTGAACTGCATATTATTAAATTATGTCTTCTTTATCTCCCAGTTTTCCTGCCCCTCCCCCAACTGTGGCAGATGGCTGCCTCTCCTTGTTAAACGGTAGTTCTTTCTTACCACAGTCACCAAGGATTTGTTCATTTCATTCACAGCATGTCTTCCTTCTCTCACACCAACCGGTCGCAGCAGATGGCCCCGCCCCTCCCTGAGCCTGGTTCTGTCGGAGGTTTCTTCCTGTTAAAAGGGAGTTTTTCCTTCCCCTTGCAGCTTGCTCATAGGTGGTTTTCTGTATGTAGTATTGTAGACTCTACCTTACAATATAAGGTATATATACAATAATATATACAATATTCTCTCCAATGTAAAGGCTAATATTGTAGGGTCTTTATATTTCAATATAAAGTGCTTTCATCAACTGTTGTGTTACGCTAACTGCATATAAATAAAACTGTACTGAATGCATCATTTCCTATTATTGTCATGCTGTGCAGCTAATTGAGAAAATGACATCAAAACACGAGCTTTTTTTGCCCCTGTATCCTGGCATGAGTTAATCTAGCCCAGACAGCACAGATTTACACTTCCAAATTTGATCTGCCTCTGACACGACAAATAGACCCATTGAGGGAGTTGAACTGAGAAACATAAAAAAATCTCTAAAGATTAATTATAGTGGACTGATTATTTGAGAGGTGTTCCTTGCATCGACTGTCTGTTTGACACTGATTTGTGTTCCAAAGCCAATCAAATAAAGTACCCTTTTAACTGCGGAGATGACGGGAGGTAGCGGGTGCGCCTTTTCATCAGATGGGAAGTGTGAGGTGAGATGGATGACAAGGAGATGGGGAGGACGTCTGTCATTCATTCAAAGGAAATCTCAGTGCAGCAGCGCGCAGGGGCACTCACAGAGGACAGAGAAATATAGAGTGCTGAGAATCATTATCTGAGGAAGCTAGGAGAGAATGAGCAGATGGAAATAGGAAAGGGATGATCAGAACTGAGAAAAAGAGCTCAGCATTGTGGCTGGAGAGGCAGAGTGAGAAAAGAGAGGGAGGGTGAGAGAGCCTGAGGAAGAATAGAGCATATGAAAGCTTGTTGTATTAATGGCAAAGTAAAAAGCAGTCCGAGAATAAATTACCCGCTCTCCCTCGGGATTACTAATGTAATTATTTGAAAGAGGGTTCTCGTTAGAGTGTGCAGAGGTGTGGAAGACCTGCGGAACAAAACAGAAGACAGAGATGGAGCAGCAAGGGTTTAGCGACTGGAAATTAACTCGCTGCTCAGAGCTCCATAATTGATAGGAGACAAAGATACCTTTGATTGGAACCAAAGGAAAGAACCGGGACAAGAAAAGTTTCCTCGCTGCTCTTTTCTATTTTTTTTCTTTGTCTACAACAAGAAACGTACAGCAAAGACAAAAGGGAAGAGTACAGGATGGAAATAAGGAAACGTGATCCACTGGTCACAGATAAGACTTTATTCAATCTGTGAAGAAACCAGAATGCTTAGAAAGAAAGGTACTTTACATGTCTCCAGAAGGTGTTGGTTCTTTTTCTCTTATTGTACAGTTTTAAAAAAGTCCCCAGCAATAATGGCAAAAATACAACACTATATGAACACTTTAATTCCAAAATGCTATACATCCATTCATCCAAACACCTAAGCATCCAGTACTGTTTGAACAAGAAAAATCCAGCAAGTAGAAATGTCAACAAGTTATCCTGCTTTCAAGTCTCAGCTGTCAGTCATTCTGCCCATGCTGGCTTTCCTTGTTTCAAAAGGTAAATATCTCATTTTGGAACAAAACTCTTCATATGCAGATTGTCTGAGTAGCAGAAGTCATTAACTTGTTTAAGCATGCCTCAGAAAATAAATCAAGAAATAGTACAGCACTTTTTTCCATTCTTGGATAAAACAGGAAACATAACACAGCTACTGAAGCAGAAGAGCATCAAAGTGAGAGACATCTAAATGAGGACTGGAGCTGGAGAGTCAGACCAAACAGACAGCTTTGCATGAAGCTTCCAGATGAAAGTTCCTCCCATCTCTTAGTTTTTAATAGTTTGTCTTTGTTCCTTTCTCGGAACGTTTCTTTTCATAGATGCTAATTAAGTTTGCGTTTTAAATGATGAGGCTGCTTCTTATAAAGTCTTGACGACTTTCACACAGGCAAAATGACCTAAACTGCATTTGTACAGAACTTCCTCTGTCTACATTCAAACTGTAATTATGTGCTGCGATTTACAGTATCCCTCGTTTCAGGCTGAAAATCCTCCTCTTGAGATGTTCACAGTCCTGTACTGTCTGAACATTTTGACAAACAACAGTCTCATGTTCTTCTTAGCCAACACAGCCAATTAGTGAAGTAGGAGTAGTTAATTATTTAGCGACAGGTAGAGAGAGACTCAAATATTCCTTCTTGTTCAGCTGTATAGGTTAAGGTGATTCAAAGCAGTGTAAGTACAGGTTTTGTTCAGAGGGCGAGCTCAAAGCAGCACACTATGAAATTTTCTAGCATTTAGTGGAAAAAAGACATTATTTATGTTGGCCACAAAAACCAGCTGTTTAAACATTTTCTCTATACTGGGATGATGGACTGCCACTTCTCTATTAAATGAAATGTAAATCCAAGTTGGCATCTGCCTTGGGTAAATTATTTTTTACAAGGAAAACAAACCAAAAAAAAGCAATTTATCATCAACTACACTGGATTTTACTGGTTCTTCTGGTTTTAAATGAACTTTCTTATTAAAAAGTACCCATGTTCCGAACCAAAAAGCTGGGCCCCGGTTAAATGACAACAGGTCCAGCTAGGTCCAGATAAAACAAATTTTTACAATGTCAAAAAATATGTCAACCAATATATGACATATTTAGTCAATATGCAAGAGCAAATGATGATGGAAGAGCAGTACTAACTAAAGATTAAGAATCTATGAAAGTGGTATAATCAGTGTGATAGACAGCATCAAATGGCAAAAGGACGTAGGTTTATCAATTATTTAAAGTTCCTTATTGCCCTGCTGAGATGAATGGAAATGAAAAATAAAAAATTACAATTAAAACGTGGATTTTAGAGAAGGTGCTAAAACTGTGCCATGTTTGTGTTCTAACATGTAAACGGCCCTCCTACTGTTTTCCGCATTTTTGCGTTCCTTGGTGAGCGGTTCTGACCCCTTTTCCTGTCTTGCCAATTTGGAAGCATTAAGACGTCAGCTGCTGCAACGAACGCTGATGTGTCGAAAGAAGCGAGAGTACAGCGTGAGTAAACTGCAGCCCCGGGGAACATTCATACATAATGTCGGAGATCAAAGTGTGACGTGTTCTTGTTATGCTAAGCACATTCAGACTCTTACTGGGATCAGCCACATTCAGAAATAAAGCAGCGAAAGAAAATTACTGTTTTTTGTAACACAAACTGCTTAGAGACATAAAAGAGTTAATACTCACCGAATGGGGCTGAGCAGCTTCACAAAGAAGAAAATACTATAATAAGCGTTACATTACATTACTAAACAAACCAAATAAAATGTAACAACCACAAATTTCTTGACACATTTTTTTTGAAAAGCATAGCAACACTTGGTAATCTTCAAGAAGAAAAATTCAAGTTTTTTTCTTTACATTGACAAAGAACATTTACATTGATCAGTTAGTTACAGCTTTGCTTCTCTTGAAAAGTTGAAGATCCATATCTTCCATAATTAACATAACATGAGGAAGCATCCTACTCCTCCCAGGTCTGGTGACATGACTGTTCAGATTAGCTTATAGCACCTTTACGTTGCATGTTACCTGGTCTCCTTTGCAAGTCCGTGAGCCAGACGTTCCAGCCAAGGGCTAAAAAGCAACCGAGTCATTCATAGCATGAAGCATGGAGAGGAGGGAAAAGGAGGTGGAGGAGCAACATGGGAACTACGTGGAAGCAGGAATGGGACTCTGCCTTTAGTGGTTAAGAGGCTTACTGAGAGTTTCAAATGAGGCAAAAGGGAATCACGTCAGACATCTAGACCTCTTGTGCCCCCATACACTCACTTTGATTTCTCAAGCACAGACATGCTGATGAAAAGAAAGAAAAAAAGAACACTCCAGCATGCTCCAGGCCTGAGGATGGGATCAAACAAGGAAGATAAGGGCAGTAGTAAAAGTTCTTAGTGGGAGGAAATTTGTAAAAAGATGGAAACTGATGTTCAAAAGTATGAAAAGCTTGGTGAAAATCCCCCAAACAAATGTCCCGTTAGTGCTGTGTAGCCGTGGTTCAGCTAAAACCGTCCCTTAGACGAGGCATTGGTCTTTTGCATTTCTGAGAGCAGCATCAGATTGTCAGTGCAGTAAAAGAGGATTTGAAGAATCGTCAGTTCGTTTGCATTTTACTGTCCTTCCATTAACCCTTGTCTCTTCTCTTTTAAAGTCCATGCTGAGATGAAGAAATGATGGCATATGACAGAACACAACAGTGTGAGGGAGCGTCCTCCTTCCCTCACTCGGTCAGCTTCACGATCAGATTCTCCGGACGTGTGCTGCACATGATAAACACACATCTGTGCAATATTTACAGGATTTGGTCCTTTCTGCCTGCTGCCTCACCTACCTCTCTTCATTTCTTTCTCCTTACTGATGGTAGGGGTTTGCAGATGAGATTCCTGTAGTCACGTAGTCCTGGGATTGGGCAGGTCAAAGACAATGGGCGCGTTCATGGGAAGGAAGTTCACGGTGCAGGCTGAGGCATTGATGAAAGTCGTTGTGCCATCTGTCATCATGCCATAACCTGAGGAGTTTTAAAAATGTCAGTGTCAATTTGATTTCTATAGGGCATTGGAAAGGTTGGCCAAAAAGAAAATAAATATAAATAAAATAAGACATTCAAAACAAATAGAGGTTACAGTTTATTCCAGAGTCTAAGACCCTGATCCCCTCTTTGGATCGGGCCCTTAGACTCTGGAAGCTGTAGTAAGAGGATCTGCCTATATGATCTCAGTACTATTTTTGGGTTATATAACTCCCTGAAAAGCCTTCAGCTGATCCAAAATGCTGCAGCAAGAGTCCTGACAGGGACTAGAAAGAGAGAGCAGATTTCTCCTGTTTTGGCTTCCTGTTAAATCCAGAATTGAATTCAAAATCCTGCTCCTCACATACAAGGTCTTAAATAATCAGGCCCCATCTTATCTTAATGACCTTGTAGTACCATATCACCCTATCAGAGCACTTCGCTCTCGCTCTGCAGGCCTACTTGTTGTTTCTAGAGTATTTAAAAGTAGAATGGGAGGCAGAGCCTTCAGTTTTCAGGCCCCTCTTCTGTGGAACCAGCTTCCAGTTTGGATTCAGGAGACAGACACTATCTCTACTTTCAAGATTAGGCTTCAGCTGGTTTAAATTTGCTAAAACTGGAGTGATGTGGTTATATCTTCTAATACCTGTTGCCAAGCAAGCAATGGAGAGTGTTAAAGACTAAGCTAGAGAGAACAGCAATAGTCCAAACTACTAATGAAAAAGTTGGCAGATGTTTACAACTGTAGACACTAAAAACTAAGATTTCTAACAGTATGGGAGTAATGATAAGCAAGGGGACCAAGGGTTCCACCAAGGGTGTCAGTTAACTTGTCCAAAGAGTAGTTACAGCTTCCAAATCCAATAGTTTCTGTCTTGCTTTCATTTAGGGTTAGACAATTGTGTTAACCAGTCTTTCATGTAGACAGTTAAACCAAGGGAGCAGGGGGACAGAGACAGTTTCATACGGATGTAAGTTTGGATGTCATCAGCATAACAGTGAATATTATATTAACAGGGATCAAAATGGACCCCAAAGGGGACCCAAATGGACCTCTGTGTGCACCACACAACTCAGAACCTTCAAATCCTTCAGCTGTCCTGATTATTCATATGTAACTTTGGTTTTAGTTATTCATTTGGTTATTAATCAGACCTCCACGTTTAGGCTTTATGACACTGATTAAACTTGTCTACATTTTTCATTCAACCGTGGGGAAAAAGGACAAAAAGAAGAATTTAAATCAGTGACTCAACAGTTACTGGTATAAATATATGCTCCTTTCACTTTTTGTAAAACAGAAAAAAGGGACGATACTAACTATTTTATAAAAAAAAACAACGATGCAGACATTTGGGGTGGAGCAGTTTGACTCCCCAAATGGAAGAGACTTGGAAGCGTTGTAAATATACTCCAGGGAAACAAAAGTCTGAGAGTGCACCACAGGAAGAATCGTAACTGCGGCGGTTCAAGGGACAAATAAGAGATACTGCAGATCTGAACTGAAGAAACAGCTGCAAAACTGGAAGCTAGAAAGGCTCATGTGTTCTGAAATCCTGAGATTCTAGTTTGTGAAAATATATGCAGAGTGTGACACTAACTCCACTACACGTCTGCTTCAAAAGTGCATGCCTTCCAAATGGCAGACATTAAAGTGTTACAGTTTTTCAAGCACAAGTTAACTGCCATCTCTTAAAAAGCACTACATTTTAACGTTGTGCCGTGAACGTGTCATTTTCACCATCTCTTGGAACATTGCTTTGCATTTCTGTGCTGCTCCTTTCACATTTGGAATACATGAATACAAAACACGCTGAGGATCATTTCTGCCTCTCTGTGGGGCCTCACATTAATGAAGAGCACTGCTTTCAACCCATTTCTCCTCTTATAAAATCTGATCTAGTTTCTAATCTGGTTCTCTCTGATGTGGGACTCGTGCTCCAGGGGTTCAGTGCTGACCTGATAACCCTAAATAAAAAGCCACCCTCAACGCTGGGAGTGGGCCTCTTTGGCCCTGCTGGCCTGTATGAAATGCTGATAGGGATGTGGCCGCTCAGCCATTCTATGTTTTTTAAAACAAAAGTGTTTTGTGTTAGTTTAATCATTTAATTAGCATTTTAAGGTTGATGGATTTTCACAGATTTGCACTACCTTTATATGTTAACATGTGATTAGTTGAAATAAAACCCTATGGAACCACTGATACAACAGTTGCACGGCATCATTAGATGCTTAGTAAAAAAAGCCTTGTACTAATTAGCGTACTTCTTTTTCCCTAAACAGAAATTCCTCACATTATATGTGAGTTTGCATGTGTCAGAATTCTGATTTGAGTCACCTCATTTCAGTTTTCTCGATTTAGCACCAAATCACATCAACAGGCACCTCGAAGCACTTTATATCGCAGCTACAGACCTAAACAGCAGTTTTCTGTCTGCTGTGGTTCAGGCTGAATCAACCTTTGTCCAACTTGTAAATGCAATTCATAAATTTACCTTTAAAATTCTGTTTTCAAGTCTAATAATTCAAAGTAAAATTATCAGTGGAAATATATTTAAACATATTTGTGCATAAAATTAAATTCTAAATTGTTGATGTTTGGTTTTCTCTCTATTCTACAATGATAGCAGAGTAATGTTGCAGCCACACAGGTTACGTGATGCAACAAAAAAACTTGTTTAAGCTGTTCCTTAAAGGCTGCTTACTATTATTATTATTAGTTAGCTACCAGAAGCCTACTGAGGGGCAGAACTAAGTGCTTGTAAGCTGTTTGGTCTGTAATTTGTGAACAGCCTGCGCTGGTCTAAAGAATATAACATTCAGAGTCCTCTCAGATCTGATTTTTCATTCAAAGTGATTCATTTTCCATCCATTCGCTTCCGCTTATCCTTTTCAGGGTCGTGGGGGGCGCTGGAGCCTATCCCAGCTGTCACAGGGCGAGAGGCGGGGTCCACCCTGGACAGGTCGCCAGTCTGTCGCAGGGCCAACACAGAGACGGGCAACCATTCACACTCACATTCACTCACAGATTCACACCTATGGGCAATTTAGATTAATCAATTAACCTATCCCCACAAACTTGTGGGTGATTCATTTTATATTTTATATTACCTTTAAATTATTGAATACACATAATTTAAATATCAACGTCCATTTAATTGTAGCGTTCATTACTGCATTAAACATAAAGTATTCGACAGCAGTGTAATTAGTCGTACCTTCATGAATGTGGCCGAAAACATGTAATTTGGGCTGAACTCTCCTCTGGACTGTGTTGAGCAGCTCCATGCACCCAACACGCTGCATCTTCTTGGGAACCCAGTCCAGGAAACCTGCACACAGAGACGTGAATCAGATACGCTGCCATGCTCACAAAGCTTATGAAGGTTTGTGGAAAAAAATCTGCAAAGTAATGCAGTTTTTTTATTTTATTTGGTCAGTTAGTTTCACGCCCCAAGGACCTCAACAGCTACAGGCCGGTGGCTCTGACATCCCACCTGATGAAGACCCTGGAGTGGTTGGTCCTGGCTCAGCTTCGGCGCCTAATAAGCTCATCACTGGACCCACTTCAGTTTGCCTACCAGCCTGGCATTGGAGCGGATGATGCCATCATTCACCTCCTACATCGTTCCCTCGCTCACCTGGAGACCGCTGGAAGCACTGTGAGAATCATGTTCTTTGATTTCTCCAGTGCCTTCAACACCATTCTTCCCTCGGTTCTAAAGGACAAGCTGGTGAACTCTGGAGTGGAGCATCACCTCACTACCTGGATCCTGGACTACCTCACCGACCGACCACAGTATGTGAGAACTCAGGGCTGTGTGTCGGACAGGGTCGTCTGCAGTACGGGGGCCCACAGGGAACGGTTCTGGCTCCGTTCCTCTTCACCATCTACACTGCAGACTTCTCCCACAATTCCACCCAGTGCTTCCTGCAGAAGTTCTCTGATGACTCTGCAATAGTCGGCCTCATCACTGATGGGGACGACAAGGAGTACAGAGGTCTGACCCAAGACTTTGTGGACTGGTGCCAGCTGAACTACCTCCAGATCAACGCCAGTAAAACCAAGGAACTGGTGGTAGACTTCCGCAGGCACAAGCATTCTCCACTGCAACCACTGAACATCCAAGGTATGGACATTGAGGCTGTGGACAGCTACAGGTACCTTGGTGTTCATCTGAACAATAGACTGGACTGGACTCATAACTCAGACGCCCTCTACAGGAAAGGGCAGAGCAGGCTGTACCTGCTGCGGAGACTCAGGTCGTTTGGAGTGGAGGGCCCACTCCTGAAGACCTTCTATGACTCTGTTGTGGCTTCTGCTATCTTTTATGGTGTGGTCTGCTGGGGCGGCAGCATCTCTGCTGGGGACAGGAAGAGACTGAACAGGGTGATCCGAAGGGCCAGCTCTGTTCTAGGATGCCCTCTGGACCCAGTGGAGGTGGTGAGTGACAGGAGAATGGCGGCTAAGCTGTCATCCCTGTTGGACAACGTCTCCCACCCCATGCAGCAGACTGTGACAGCACTGAGCAGCTCCTTCAGTGGGAGACTGCGGCACCCACGGTGTGGGACGGAGAGATTTCACAGGTCTTTCCTCCCCACTGCTGTCAGACTCCACAACAAAGACTTTAACTGAACAAACACACACATCCACACATGTGCAATAACACTAAGTGCAATAATCCTTTCTGTCATCGTTGTATTTTTACTCAGTTGTATATAGCATTCGTATTCTATTTTTATCTTATTGTATATTTATTTTATTTTATTCTACTGTATATAGTATTTTATTTTATTCTATTCTGTACAGTTGTGTACTGTATTTATTCTTATTGTATTCTAATTTTTGCCTCATAACTTTTGCACTGTCCACTTCCTGCTGTGACAAAACAAATTTCCCACGTGTGGGACTAATAAAGGTTATCTTATCTTATCTTATCTTATCTTATAAGAAAATGATGCCCATTTCCATCCACTACCTTTATGCAAGAGCTGGGGTGTCAGCTGTTCTACAGTGGGGTGTATTTAAACCCCTCCAACAGAAGAGGAGACACTGAGGTGATAGAAGTTGAAAAATGAGAAAGATTAATCTTTCTGGTTAACCAGCTGAGCCAGGAGTCACGTAACTTTTACTTTTCTACCAACAACATCTCTGAACATTTAAAAATCACACCAATTGGTTTTTGTTCTGGAGGTTAATCCAACATGATGACGGTACTGTGTGAGCACTGAACAACATGGGAATGCCTTCACAGCGGGGCTGATTCTGACAGCTTTTTTCATTCAGTGCAGTTGTAGACATGCAATAAAAATCTTTGTTTTATTGCAGTTTTTTATTTGTGTAAATAACTAATTGCAATCAAAAAGAAAAAAAATGGAAGGAAATCACTATACACACACTCAAAAAAGTGAAATTTGGTGGTTATTGCATTTACAAGACTCTAACATGTAATTTGAACACAATGAATTTATGTTTCTAAAGTGAACGTAATAAAATCATATAAGATCTACATGAAATTTACCAACTTAGCGCCTCTTAAATTTATTCTTGTTGATATGACATGACTCGCGATATCACAAGATCACGTGAGATTCTAAACAACAAGAGGCAGGAAAGCACATGGTTTGCTTCACGGTCATCTTGGAAAGGTAAGAGTGAATCTATCTTTATCCATCTTGATGAAAATACTTTTTGCACAAAGGTATCATTAGTTTGTCGATTCTTTTCAGTTCTATTTATTCACATTTGTTTTTTTGTTTTTGTTTTTTTAAAATATCTGTTTGTTTATGCCATTCTAGCTAGCTAACACGTTAGTGCAAGAATATAGCACAATGTCATGCTAGCATGATAGCCTAATATGAAAGACTTAGCTACTCCAAATATAGATATTGTTTATAACTTAACCTCTGCACATAAGCTAGTTTGGCTCTACCACAGAGACTGTTGTGATAAATTTACATTTTACGTGTGGGTTGTTGAAATTTGTAAGTTTGTAAGTTGCAACTGATGGACAGTGGTTTATTTAACAATTTATGTGTTTTTAGTACACTGAGGAGGAAAGACAAAACATGAACAGATATGTTTTCCTGTTTTTTAATTTTTTTGAAATTAAATATTTTTCTACTTAATAAACTTGGAGACTTGCAGTTCCCTCCTGTAAAGATAATAAATGTTTAATCTTATCAGGTGGTGAAAGGTCTGGAGAGCTGGCAGGCCAGTTCATCAAATTCATGGTGAGCTAATATTTTTCTTAAAAATTATCACATTCCCATGTTAAAAATGTAATATATTCATTTGTAAGTGACATATAGTTTTGAGACCAAGAAAACATTGCATTCTGATTTTATGTACACATCATCTAAACTTTCTTGAATTGGGGGTATGGCATGATTAAATTAATACACAAATTACAAAACAATATTAAAATGACAGACTTGTCTAAAATGCATAAATACTATTTGAAAAGATTAAGACTGTAAAACAATAGCCTCTGTATTTCTCACAAATTCCTGGTAATTCAACTAAAAGTTCTTTAATCCCACTGCTAGGTCGTTGAGATGGATTTCCCTATATATTTGTTTTTTTCCCCCTCTGTGTATAAAGACTGATGCTGTTGAAATCAGAAGAGAATACATCGCCAAAGGTCTTTGCGTGTACCTGAATGAAGATCCTGAGAAGCTGGTGAAGAATTACCTGGTATGTTAACTTGCCTGTATCCTTAACTAAGGAGATGATCAAAGATAAGCTTGAACTACATAAAAGAGTTTCAGGGGATGGGGTTTTCCTATAAATTACCGGTGGCTGTAAAAAATACCTTTTAAAATAGGAAAAGTAAGAGCTTTAAGTTTCTCACTGGATACTACACGCACCATTCTTGAGTGTTTTATACTATCATTATTATAATATCATTATAATAACCTCATTCATACACACATTCATACAAGATTTTTATGTAACATTTACACTTCAATGGATGTATCAGGAGCAACTTGGGGTTCAGTATGTTACCCATTGACGGCTACAAGGCACAATCCCGCCCTCCGTTTGGCAAATCTGATCACGCCGCCATCTTCCTCATGCCAAAATACAAACAAAGGCTGAAACAGGAAGTTCCGGTTCAGAGGAAGGTCGCGCGCTGGACGGATCAATCGGTGGCCGCGTTACAGGACGCACTCGATGACGCAGACTGGGGCATGTTCAGAAACAGCTCCGACGATGACATCAACGTGTTTACGGAAGCGGTTGTGGGATTCATCAGGAAACTAGCGGATGATACCGTGGAGACAAAGACTATCACAACGTTTCCCAACCAGAAGCCGTGGGTGGATAAAACCATCCGCGACGCTCTGAGATCCCGCACCGCTGCCTACAACACGGGACTCAAGACGGGGGACATGGACCCGTACAAAGCCGCGTCATATAACGTGCGGAGGGCGGTGAAAGAGGCGAAGCAGCGCTACGGGAGGAAACTAGAGTCACAACTCCAACAGAGTGACTCTAGGAGCCTGTGGCGGGGACTAAGGACAATAACGGACTATAAAACACCAACAACCGGTATGACGAACGCGGCCGTGACTTTGGCAGACGAGCTGAACACTTTCTATGCTCGCTTTGAGGCTGCAGCTAAGGTCTCCAACAATGCTAGTGTTAGCGGCGCTAACGGCTGCAGACAGGAAGATACTGCCAGCACCGGAAACGTGCTCGTCATCTCCGAGCATGAAGTAAGGAGAGCCTTCAAAAGAGTGAACACCAGGAAAGCAGCAGGACCAGACGGCATCCCAGGTCGTATCCTAAGAGACTGCGCATACCAGCTAGCTCCTGTGTTCACTGAGATATTCAACATCTCTTTATCTCAGTCGGTGATCCCCACATGCTTCAAAGAGTCCATCATTGTTCCTGTCCCGAAGAAACCCCACCCTGCTTCTCTCAATGACTATCGCCCTGTAGCCCTCACCTCAGTAGTGATGAAGTGCTTTGAACGCCTGGTCAGAGACTTCATCATTTCTTCACTACCAGACACACTGGACCCACTACAGTTCGCTTACCGTCCAAATCGTTCCACAGACGATGCCATCTCTCATCTCCTCCACACATCACTCACTCACTTGGACACTAGAAGGGGGAATTATGTTAAAATGCTCTTCATAGACTACAGCTCTGCATTTAATACCATAATTCCCTCCACACTCACCACCAAGCTGGAGCATCTGGGACTCAGCTCATCTATGTGTCAGTGGATCTCCAACTTCCTAACTGGCAGACCACAGGCAGTAAGGATGGGCGGACATGTCTCAGCCTCCACCACTCTCAGCACTGGAGCCCCCCAGGGGTGTGTTCTGAGCCCCCTGCTGTACTCTTTGTACACATATGACTGTGTGGCCACTACCAGCTCCACCACCATCATCAAGTTTGCTGACGACACCGTCGTGGTGGGCCTGATCTCTGATAACAACGAGACGGCCTACCTGAAGGAGATTAGGAATCTGGAGAACTGGTGCCAGAGGAACAACCTCCTTCTAAACGTCAGTAAGACAAAGGAGCTGATAGTGGACTTCAGCACTAAGCAGGAGAGGAACTACCAGACCCCCGTCATCAACGAGTGCCCAGTGGAGAGAGTGGACAGCTTCAAATACCTCGGAGTTCACATCACGCAGGACCTGTCATGGTCCTGTCACATCAACACCGTGGTGAAAAAGGCCCGACAGCGTCTCTACCACCTCAGACGCTTGAGAGACTTCCAACTGCCCTCCAAGGTGCTCAGGAACTTTTACTCGTGCACCATAGAGAGCATCCTGGCGGGAAACATCTTAACCTGGTTCGGGAACAGCACCATGCAGGACAGACGAGCTCTACAGAGGGTTGTGCGATCAGCTGAGCGCACCATCCGCTCCGAGCTCCCTGACCTGCACTCAATCTACAGCAGGCGGTGCCGGACCAAGGCCAGGAAGATCGTGAAGGACCTCAGCCATCCCAACAACAGACTGTTCTCTCTGTTGAGGTCAGGAAAGCGATTCCGCTCCCTGAAGACCAACACAGAGAGACTGAGGAGGAGCTTCTTCCCGCAGGCGATACGGTCTCTCAATCACACCACCACACAGTACTGACCCACACATATGGTTCTTACACACACACTGGACTTTCTGGACATTGTTTTTGCACAACACTGGTCACTATATTCTTCATTTCCAGTTAATACTTGTACAGCTGCTGTTATTGTGTATATATTTATTTATATTTAGATTTCTTCATACATTCTTATATAGTTCTATATTGTGTATTTTGTTGTACAGTTATTTTATTTTCAACTTTAATTTATATATTTTATCTTATTCTTCCCAGTTAAATTTACCCTTCATTCTAATTTGTGTTGTACAGTTATTTCATTTTTAACCTTAATTTATATTTTATTCCTTCCTAGTTAAATTTACCCTTTTTAATTTTTCATATTTATTTCCTATCTTATTCATAGCCTTTTCCTTTTTTGTTTCCTTTAGGTCACGAGCAGTTGTCCAAGCATTTCACTACATATCGTACTGTGTATGACTGTGTACGTGACAAATAAAATTTGAATTTGAATTTGAATTTGAATTTGATAGTTTTAGTATCAGATTAGAGAAGCCAGGGATTAAACCAGTAGACAACTTGCTCTACCTCCTGTGCCACAGTCACCCCTATCACAACTCAAGATTTTGAAAGACATTGTTGAGGTATTGAATGAACTTCTCTTGAGTCAGGAAAAATATCGGGCAGTCATTTTTTTGATTACATTTACATTATTATAAGGCTTGAATGAATAAAGCTTTTAGGTATTTTACATTAATGTAAAACAGATATTTACTTTTAAAACTGTTTGCAATGGACATTAGTGAGAAATCATTATCTTTTTTTTGTTTGTTTTATTGTCACAGGAAGTTGATAACAAGCATCGCCACTGCCATAGCAGAGACAGTCTTTGGAATCTGTGTCATTCGGTCAGAGGGTGCGGAGCCTGGCGATGACCCTCAGGATGTTGTGATTGTTCTAGAGGGGGTGGAAGTGATGGGTGAGTTGGGCAATGTAGTTTTTGCAGTGACAATGTTGCTTGGTCTGGTCTATTCACTGAACCTGAGCTACCCTCTGGAACTCAGGTACACCTTTGAGGTCCTGCAGAAGATTCTTATGGAATTAGATGCACACGAACTATCCAACAGCACACAAAGTACAGGTTCTCAAAACACTATTTTCTCGTTGAGAAATGTTTCCATTACAACAGCTACACCATGTATCTGGACCATGAACCTAAAATAATTGCAGATATTTTCTTTTTTGAAAGTGCATCTGTTGACCTTCAAAGTAGTTGTATTAGTCATCGGAAAATCACCTGCTTCAGCCATTCATTGTTGTTAAAAAATTGTTTTAACAGGTTAACTTTCCACTTTGTCCACTACTTAACTTGTACTTGCATTTCATGTATTCTTTATACATTATGTGAAATTTGCTATAAATTCAATAAATTGGAGAAAACAAAAAGATGTGTATGACAAATTTTTATTTACCTTTTAGATGTAATAGTGAAATGTATGTTAACCAGACTCTAGACTTTGTTAAATGCTCCAAAAAATTACTCTTTAAATTAACTTAAAATAATCATGGAAAGAATTTCCACGTGATTAAATTGCTTTCTATTAGCATTAAAGACTTGTGTTGGAATAACTTAATTTGTATGAGTTGGTTCAACTCAATTAACTTAAGCTGGGACCAAATTTAGTAAATTAGTTGGAGAAAACCTACTGAATTGAGTTGGAACAAAACTCTTTAAGTTGGATCAACACTATTAAAATATATTGGATCAAAATGCAGTAAATACGTTGATTCATCAATCTTTAATTAAGTTGGTCCAACTTGAGTGCATTAAGTTGGAGTAACAGAATTGCATAATGCTAAAATAAAGCAATTTAATCACGTGGAAATTCTTTCCATGATTTTTTTATGTTCATTTAAAGAGTTATTTTTTTGAGTGCATATGTGTGCAGTCAAACTACCAGAAAGATACTGGAAATTGTATTTTCTGGTTTAATTATGTAGTTCAATACTCCCTAACATCGGAAACTCATTCAGTACTTGTATCCTCACCCTCCCACAGCAATGATCCTTGCTGGATCATTTCACTAATTCATTTAATGTGAGCTTGGTGATGCTGAGTTACATTTTTTGAAAATATAAAACAGTTATCTTTATTTCAAGACATAAATGTTATGAATGCCATAGTATGAAATTTGATGCATACACACTTGAGAAAGAAGCTCTTCTTTTCAAGCTGCTTGTCTAATGGCAAACAACATTACACAGCACTGAAAAAAGACTCTTAAAAAGCAGCCACAGAAAATAAAGATCAATCAAAGCCGCACACAGATGCATACTTCACAGTATGTGTGACAAGGATAAAGCACGGAGTGTATATGATTTAGTGTCTCCTCCGCGACGACGGATGCTGCTGATGCTGAGTCAATAAAAGCATCACGTCAGAGGAATAAAATGACTGAGGACTGCGCGCCTCCATCTTCCCTGCTGTCTGTCGCTCTGCTCAGACAAGAGGACGAACAAAACAAAAAAGGCAACAACGATGAAGGCTAAAGGCTACAGCATCCTCAGTGCAGGAAAATAAAAGTTCTATTAAATATAACTAATGGTTATTGTGATCAGTGAATTCAGATTTTAAGTGTAAAATCATATAAAATGCTACCAAATTAATTTTTTTATCTGCCTTAATGTAAATATGTTTTATTCAGTATGACATGAAAGAGTCTACTAACTCATCAGGGAACAAGGTTCAACGTGAGCAACTTCTCATTGGTTCTTTGAAAACATCTTCAAGCTAAAGGCTCATGCAGTATAGCAGATATATAGTACAGTTGTTCTGCTGTGTGTGTGTGTGTGTGTGTGTGTGTGTGTGTGTGTGTGTGTGTGTGTGTGTGTGTGTGTGTGTGTGTGTGTGTGTGTTCACAGCTCCGTCACTTCCCACTGTGTGTAGCAGAAATCTATAGACACACATGGAGCAATCGTGCAGTGACAACAACGTCATAGAAATCTGTATAAATAGTATAAAGTATAAATTAAGTTTCCCAACAAGTGTAGGAGGAAACAGAAAGCAGTTCGAATAGACTAGCTTGAACAGGTTGTACCCAGCAGTTCCCCGTATCTGCAGAGACTGCAGTCTCTCTCTGTTCAGGACTTCTTGATTTTACATACGAACATGTTTCTCTCCTGCTTACCAACACACTCACTGTTGCTGTGCGTCTCCCTGCGTGCAGCAGAGAGAGCGGCGAGGCTGAGGATGAATCAGGGAGACATTTGTATAGTGATATATTAAATGAAACAAAGGTACACAGTTTTAACGAAGCCACTTAAAGCCACACAGGGACTATTTTCATGGAAAAAAACAGCAAAAAACAAAAACGAAACAAACAGACAAAAAACAAAATTTCCATAGACACAACTTTTTGGGGGATTTTATCCGTGCCTGCAGTGAGACTTGAATTATCAAGTTGAAACAGCACACACAGCTTTCAGGGTGTAGTCGGGGTGCTAGCTCAGGAGGTAGACCGGGTTATCTACTGATGGGAAGGTTAGCAGTGTCCTTGGGGAGGATATTAACCCTGAGCTGCTCTCTGATGCATCCATCGGAGTGTGAATGTGTGTGAATGTGGCATGTTGTATAAAGAGCTTTGAGTGCTCTGGGAGAGCAGAAAAGCGCTATAAAAGAATCAGTGCATATGTTCCAAACATACGACAGTAATCTTTAAGTATGTGTTATTGTGGGGTCGACCTTACAATATAAAGCACCTTGAGGCGACTGTTGCTGTGATTTGGTGCTGAATAAATAAAATTGAATTGATATTTTTAAGAATCTAAGGGTCTGAAGTCGTTGCGGGTAACACTTCAAGCTTCAGGCAAACAAATTTAAATGTCCTGGTTTTTCTTATTGATTAAGCTCCAGCTGGAAATGATGTTTTGGGGCTTCAGGCCACTCAATGCTATAAGTTTAATTGTATAATGGGAGGACTTTTCCCACAATGAAAGCCCCGATACTACATCAGAGGTGCTGCTGATCTGTTTGCTTTTAAAACAAAGAGAAAGAAAGACAGCCTTTATACATTTTTATATTCCCCAGCAACCTGCTCACAGCAGAATTAATGGACCCGCTTGTGCTCAGCAGAGGAATAACGACATCTGTGTACTAAGCTGGCAGTGAATCAGTCATGGTTGTAAAGTGATACAGACCAACTTCTTTACCCTCTAAATCTCTCCACCTGTAAAACACACACACACACACACACACACACACACACACACACACACACACACACACACACACACGTTTAGGATGGGTTTAGGCATAAAATGCCTTAAAAGTGTAAGTATATTTTTACATGCCTTGGGAGATGGTGGAAGTAAAGTGAGAAGTTACGAGGGCTTTTTGTGTCTCGGGGTATTTCACTCTAATGTGCTCCTTGTTTCGAAGCAGCTGCTGCTTTGGGCATTGAGCCTGTTTTCCTCTTTTTGTCTCACTTTCTCCCTTGTTCTCTCTGCTGTTAACTTCTTCCTCACAGCCAGATGAAGGGGCCATATTTTTCCTCTCTAGCCGCCGATCTGCAGCTTTATCGCGCCTCATAAAAGACGTTTGCTTTTGCCGCAGTGCGAAATTATGTCTTGCTCCTGCTCCTTTTTGCTTCACCTTCTCATCTGTTGTGTTTTACTTCGTCTTATTAAAAACAATTAGAAAATACTGTAGTGTCCGCGTTTGTGTTCCTTTCCCTTTTTCCATACTACTTTTTTTTTCATGTCATTCCCTCCAAGTCTTGCTCCGAGTATGTGTGTGTGTGTGTGTGTGTGTGTGTGTGTGTGTGTGTGTCATGCATTAGTAGCCTGCTGTAGCTGCTCCATATGCCTGTGGCTTATGAGCAGATAGCTGGAGACACTTGGCTAAGCTGAATGGAAAATAAATGGCCGTGTTCGCAGCCGAGACGCAGACAAGGAAATCAATCACACACACTCATCTGAACACCACAGCTGCAGCAGGAGATGAGGTGTGAAAGTGTGTGTGCAGGAGAGAAAGGAGTGTGTGTTTAGCCATATTTGTGATGCTTGCACAGGATGTCAGTCAGCTTGTGAGCTAGCATCTGTGTTTATTCAGACTGCTGCAACACTGGTGTGTAAGAGGATGAAAACAAGTGTGTATGAGCTGAAAAGTGATTACTAAGAAGGCTAATGATCTCCTGTACAGGTAAAGTGTGCTCTCAGGCAGCGCAAGATGAGCTGACTGATCTGTGTGAGTCATCGCTGTGATTACTTTCACCTTTTATGCATCCACTCAATCCAACAATGATTCATCGGGGCCCTTTCCACCACTCTTTCATTTGAAAGGTAAATGAACCATTGACAGAGCATGCTCAAGCTGTGCGTGTGTGCACGTCTACAAAAGCTGTGGATAAATGTCTGCATATACAGACTGTATGGTTTTCTGTAGTGTCTCTACAAGAACTACCGCGGTCAAATTTCATGCGTCGAGCATGTGACACGCTTTCTCGCTGCTCACAGAAAAGCTCAAAGCTGCTCGTTTATGAAAAAAAGAAAAAAGCACAGTTAGCTTTCTTAATCTTAATACCCGACTTGTTCCACATTTCAGCTTCAAATACACTGTATGAGTTTGATTTGTCAGAGGCACACAGGCCTTCCTGTAATGTCATAGTCACATTATGGAAAACAGTGGCTGCAGACTGCAGCACGCCCAAAATAACTGTGACTGTGTGCAATGATGTCTGCTTCAACTGCTCTGTGAACACTTACAGGCAGCTGAGGTCTGACACAAGAGCACTGAGACTGAGTCCATTTCAGTTTCTCAATGCAAAAACCCCCAAACAACAAAGGGCACTGCTGTGTTTTTATTCTGATGGAGCTGAACGAGAGGCTCATAAATAGACTCGTCAGTAAATGCAGCCTGATTTGTCAACATGTCACCAGAAGCTGAAGTTTTGTTTGCTGCTTTTTGATACATACAGCTTCATAGCATCCACGTGTGTGTCGCCAACTTTTTTTTCAGAAATATCAGCTTCAGGACACAGAGTTGGGCTTGGACAGTAACTCATACTTGTAGTGTAGTTCAGAAGCCCCGAACTTTGTTTATTATTTTCTATTATTGGTTTATTTTTCTTCTTTTTTTTTTAATTTAAATTTAAATTTTAGTTACCGTGCCAATATTCTGTGTATAGATTTATTGTGACCTCTAATATCTTTTGAAATTACTGAGTAATAGCTAATATAGTAAATACTTTTTAATCAATAATAATAGAAGGTTTGTAAGTGTGAGTGATCTGAGCTGACCAGAATAATCGGAGAAAGCGGGCAGAAACCTGCCGCTCCACATCTACAAATCTATAACCAATGCAGCACAAACACATGCGCAAAATAGATCTGTGGAGGCTGAAAGTATGTAGCTTAGTCAGTCAGTTTACCTAGCCTTCTTTCAGTCTGAGACGATCGTATCAACATCAAGTAAAAAGCACAGATAGATAGATGCTTATGGCTCCGCCCCTGTAAACAAAACATGTTGCTCCATGAAACGGCCCCTCCCATACGGAAAAGATATATATAAATCTTATAAAGTTTGTATCTGTCTTGTGTGAAACTTGTATGAAAAGCATACAAGAGTGAAAACAGATATAAGATCCCTTGAAAAATTATATAATGAAACTTGTATGTTTTGGATACTTACTGGAACAATATATGAAAGTAATGAGAAAGTGGCCACTTTCATGAGTGAATCATAGAAGCCTTCTATGATTCACTATATGAAGCAAGCCAAATCTGATGCAAGTTTTTTCTATTTCTTTTCCATATGGGCTGGCTTACAAAGGGCGTGGCCTCTGAACTGACATGATGACATAGTCTAGTCTTGTTCTCCACGATTTCAGTCATCAGTTGTGTTTTCCACCTAAATTTCAAATTTTTGTATGTTTTTCTGGTTCCATGCTATCTCTCTCAGCCTCCTCCTCATGTTTTCTTGGCCTCCCTAATTTATGAAATTTCACACAGCAAAGCTCAGTTTTTCTCCTTCCAACAAGCCGAGATTATGCCGTGTTTGGTTCCTCCTCTCTTTTGAACTGAAAGTTAACAATAAATGGAAAAATAAATAAAAGATTAGGTGAGTTTTTGCGAGTCTCTCCACGCACAGATGTGACGCATTCTGTTCCAAACACATGTGGTGTATTTATCGAACCATCTGTGTGTGCTTTGTCTCAGTGTTCTGAGTGCACCTCTCTCCTCGTTGCATATGTATTTAAGGGAGGGCTGCTCAAATGAAGTAGACAGGTTAACTTCGGCTAATTAAAATATGTTTTCTGCTGGATTTACTCTAGTGTCCATGTCTATTTACACAAGCCAGATCGACTGCAATGAGGATTTAAACATGTACTGTATTAAACTGAACCTTTAATTTACACAAGCAACAAAAGAAAAAAGTAACAGTTAAGCTACAAGATAACTGAATGTAAACAAGTGTGGATTTGAACCTTTGACTTGTAGTCACTGAAGATGAATTTGATCTGTACGGCAGACACAAAACAGACATAAACACTCACACCTTGTCTTTATGTCTTGAATATAAACTTCCTATAGACATTCACGTAGCTCACTCTTGCTGCCCGTGCTGCACTGCTGCAACATGAACAAGTATCCTAACAGGTTGACTGACGAGACAAAAAGTACAACAAACCCAAAACAAGGTGGTGATGATGGTGGTCTGGGGCTGCATCGACGACTTGCTGTAATTGGTGAAACTCTGAATTGTGCTTGCATAACTTCTACCAGGGAAATTCAGACGGAGAACGCCAGGCCATCAGTCCTTAAACTGATGCTCAAGGGCACTTGGGCTATGCAGCAGCTTTTCACAGTCATCATTTAATAACTTCATATTGTACCTGTGTTATCCTTATAGATGTAAAATATCTATAAGATGTAAAAATGTATTTGATGATCTGAAACATGTAAATTTGACAAAAAAAAATGATTCCACTACCAAATAATTGCAACTAAAAATGTATGTCAGTAACAGTGTTTCAAATTGAATATCTATGCACATGTGTGTGTGTGTGTGTGTCAGTTGTAATATGTGTCTCACCCAGTGGAGGGCAGTGTGTGACCAGAATGTCTGTGTTGTCTGGGATCTGGTTCCACTTATCCAGCAGAGCTTGACCTCGCGGCAGGTTGAAGCCCCAGCCGTAGTACCAGGGTTGCCTGCATACACACACAAGAGAAAACAGAGACATCATGCTTTGTCTTACAGCATCCAACAGGTGTCGCAAACCTTCTAGTTCTCCAGTTTTACATTAACAACACTGAACACTGGAGTTGAGCATTGCACTAAACACAGGACCTTTCTTTTTATTACCGGGTGTAAATCAGAACTCGGTCAGTCTAAATTCTACATGATAAAATCGATGAGTTCGATCCCTGGCTGCTCCAGTCTACATGCCAAATATCCTTGGGGAAGATATCCATCGGAGTATGAGTCAAGGTTGTGTGACTTCACACAACCTTGACTGAGGTTGTGTGAAGTGCTTTGATTGCTCAAAAGGACTAGAAAAGCGCTAAGAACAAGTCCATTTACCATTACCCTGACCTCAATAATCTGCTGGCTGATCGTTTGTTGTAGAATTCATTCTCACAGTTTAATTTAAAGGACCCAGAAAATAAAGCGGAGCTGCTGTCCAGTACATAAGCACCTCACAGCACTGCATTTCCTTTGTTTCACCTGTCTGTATGACCGCTGTATTTTATTTATGTGTATTTTGTATCTGCCACTCCTCAGTGCATGCAAATCACACATGAAGAACTAATCATGGTGAAACACCCTGCGTTATTTGAGCAGAGCTCATTTCTATCATTTAATATCTGCTTTATAGTCAGAGATGAACACTAATAAAGAGGAAAACACATCAAAGCAAGATTTTAAAAACTGCAAAAGAAAACACATTTTTAGTAACATGACCAAACTGTTTCTGCATCGTGGATAAAGAGCATGTTGAACAACTAAGTGCTACAAAATGAGAGGGAGTTATATTGCAAAACAACATATACAGTAAACTTGTGAAATCTGTTGTGTTGAAGCTTCTTCGTGATGACGGTCTACGTGGAGTTTTTCTGATCTATGTAACTTTTGGCACTGGTAGCACATTTGTGGCCCGACCTCTGGAAGCTGTCTGCAACTTTAAGAATATCTCACGAAAATGTATGGAGATCATCAAAGTTGACACGCGATGCTGACCCATTATTCCTTAACAATGTTTAATGATGCTCTGATACGTGTAACCTTGTAATTGCGATGCCCGACCATGCTTGCTTTCAGTCGCTAAACATGCAGTTTGACCTTCGGGACATGAAAGCAGTAATAGGATGTAGAGCAAAGGGATAAATCAAATGGTTTTGAGGGAGATGGGTGAGTAGAAAGATATATTAAACATCTCCTTGCGCACAATCAAGCCTGGAATGCACCAGGATGAGAAGACAAGGGAAAAAAGAAGAGGAAAGCCTTGATGGCTGGGGCTCGTGTCCCTTTACTTTGATAGCGGACGCCTTGGCCGTGAGTGATGCAGAAGAAATTAACATGTCACTTACAATCTGTACTCCGATCCATCTTCCTCGACAACACGCTGCACGCTTGTGTACATGTGTGCAACCGCAGGCGACAACGTCCTCGGCTGCTGCCATGCAACCAACTTTTTATAAATTGCTGAGTGCAGTCACTCAAAACACCAACTTTATCGCTGCGGCCACTGCCGACACGTCTGTGCTCAGTGAAACATCAGATGAGGATTTTTCGGAATAATTTCCGGTGTGTGCCGATGTGTGTGGGCGGGTGTCTTACATGGTTAGGAACTTCAAAGACAGAAAGACAGGACTGAAGATAGGAAGAAATATCTGTCACAATGAATGTTTTCCACCTTTCCCTCTAATTAATAAAGCTAAAAATGGCAGCTTGGAGGTCAACAATGCGGGGACGGCTGGTCAAGCAGATGCGACAGTGCATCATGGAAAATCACCTCCTGTTTCAGCTTGAGTGCGTGCGATTAAAATTCCATTACTTCTTCAAGATCAGAGACTAAACATTTCTGACGAATGATCCAACACTGCCCATGAACACAAGCTCAATAATTTACATGGTGAATATTAAAACACTTGGACTGGCCTTAGCATATTAATGGAGCCTGTGGAATTTAATATTCATGTTGATCTTAACATAGATGTCTCAATGAAAACAGATGAGCTCAGCTATACGATTGATGCTGCGGATTCTCTCTGTGAGGGATAAAGAGCGAGTAAAGGAGAAGACGAAAGAAACCCTTGTGTTAATGACCAGCACGTGCTGATTCAGCTTAACAGCGATAGATAAGCAAAGAGAAAAATTCATGAAGACACTGATAACAAGTGGTGAGATGCTTGGATTGACACATAAACGCTCAAACCAACCATTTTGCTTGTTTTATTAAAATAAAGTACATTTTATGGTGTTTGCAGACTGTAGAGAGGCTGTAGTGAGAGTAGGAAGCTGATGAGAGCCACGAGAGGTGGAGGTATGCACTGGAGTGTCAGTGGAAGCCAGACAGAGTAAATGTGTGTGGATGAGAAGCAAACAGATGGAACGAGTTTCAGGACCCGTGTCAACCAACCACCTGCTCCCTTGATTCAAAGGCAAAGAATGAGACGGCGTCATTGCTCAGAAGGTTGTGTTTTATTTCATTGTTACACCTGGATCTGTTGTTTCTGTCTCTGTGATGGAGTGAAAGCTTAAGTTTAGATGCATCATTAGTTTTTCTTCCATTTTGCCACCATAGTTAAGGAGAAACACTGTTTGAGCATCACATTTCAATGCACTGTGCACAGATTTTAGTGCAGGGTATCATGTGAGACCATAGCCAAGTGTGCCCTACTAGTGTTGTTGCACTAGGGCACCAACGCTGTGCCTCACTGCTGAATGCAGCATCTTCCAAAAGGTGCACATTTTTACTTTAAAAGTCTACATTCTCCATTTCTGATTTGCAGGACACTCGTCAAATTTTCACTGGTGCTAAGTGGGTAGTTGGTCAGTGTTTGCAGAAAAAATGCTTCATCCAAATAAATAAGGGCAACTCTAGAATTCTGTTAGCATGGAGACTTTTGTTGCAGCACAGTATAGTGCACTAAGCAACAGTGAAATGCATGGGGGTTAAATGGTGTCGTTAGCATTTTAGCAATTGATCTTTCTGCCTGAAACCCAGCAGGTCTTTAGACTTCCGTGACTGCCCTGATGAAGATGAAGGCAAAGTCTCCTCTGGATGAAAGCCATGTGATTATGCCATCAACTGTTGTAACTTGGTGTGGAATTTAGTCAGTTTTCTACTTATTTTTTTTAACTGTAAGGAAAAGAATTAATGCTGAAACTGACACTATGCTTTGCAATATGGTTAGAAGAATATATCATTTCTAGTTTTCTGCATCTTCGGGCTCGTATGACGTTTTAAAGAAAGCAGAAGGAACTGATGATTGATCACTGAGCACCTGTCAGAACTTTTTGAAACATAGTTTGGTGGAATAAAAACTTATAACAAGATTTTCAAAAGGCTGCAAAATTTCCAAAGGAAGAAAAAATCATTATCTCAAATTCGTCATAAAGTCCCTAAAACACTGATGGTCTAGTCTATCATTTTGTCAACGAAGGATTATAGTACCTTTGCTAAAGCACTGGAGCTTGTTTTAATTTGGTACCATCAATCATTCTGTATGGGAAGGTGTCACTCTCTTTCAAACAGTTATATCTCATTTTACCAGCAAACCTCCTCATAGTGTCCACGGTGCCAGGAAAACGTGTCCGTGCCGATTGTAGGCGTCACAGTTACTAAAAAGAGATTATCTCCCGCGAGGAACTGACCGTATCTTCTTTCTAGGAGAGAACCACTCCTGTGTTTGCTGAGCAAACCCGGGAATAACTAAATGTAATTCCACTGATCATATCCCTGCTGCAAAGTGATGTTTTTTATCAGGTAAGAGATTACAATGATACAGGTGATTTGTGTTAAGTTACAGGAGTAGAATCAGGCGTGCGGGCGTAGGGGGAGCGTATTAAAGATTCTGTTGACGTGCTGGGCTGCTGTTTGTTATGGCTTTTACAAGAGAAAAAAGAGGAGAAAACAGATGTTTGTGCTACAGAACTCAGTCCCCAGGCGCCTCTTCGGGCTGCGCGGGGGGAAAAACACAACAGCCATGAAACCGTTACTTTCATTTCTCACACTCACACAAACGTTCAGAGCTACTGGCTTCACCTCTCCTAAGGACAAGAGGAAAAGTCAAACTTGAATGCATTTTTGCAGACCTATTTTCACTTGGGTTTTCATGCATGTGTTTAACACTGTCAGTGTATATATTTGTGCATGTCTGTATAACAGAGGGGCCTCAGATATCACCCGAGCGAGTCCACGAATCATTGAATGCCTCTTCTACCTCATTCTCTCTCTTCTTCATCTCATCACGTATCTGTGCCCATTTCTCCTCCTCTCCTCTTTCTCCTCTTGACATATTACTCCATCTCTCTGTGAATGTGTGTCTCTCTCTCCTCATTTCTCCTCCTCACTCACCTCGTTAGCGAGGGAAACGACCTGCTGCCAGGAGAGCAGTCTGCTCTCTGTGAGGCCACGTTGAGAGGGAATTTTTGAAAAGCACATCAGCAGCGGAGTTATTCTGAGGTCCAGCAGGGAAGAGAGAGAAACAGGGTTTGGAGACAGGTCAGGAGGAAGTAGGACTGTACATCCAACTTTAATTTAAGACAGAAATCTGGCCAAAGGTCAGCGCATTTTTAAGTATCAAAAGCTGGCCCTTGCCAGGTTGGTTATGATTATTGTGATCTGGCCAAAGACATTTGCATATTTAGATTTTTAACAGTTACAGAGCAACAGTAACTGCCGGTGTATCACACGCCTGGAGGCTTGCTGGTCTACAACTGCCCCCTGATACTCCTATACATCCTTACATTTGTCATTCATTGTACATTTTCTTAAGTGCTGGGGCAGCTCTGATGCAAATATCTTTACAGATGTAATGATCGGAAAGCTCACTTGCTTCATTAAAGCCCTCATTGTGCTTGTTCCTTTCAACTGTCGTACACCAATGTTAGCCAAGCAGTTAGTAACAGAGCTAAACCTCTGACACTATGACTGTGGAATATGGAAAGGAGCAAATGTTATAACATCGGCTGAATGGAACTGTCATAACCCTCTATAAATATCAAATTAATATTTCTCACTTAGTGTATCAAAATGCTACTACGTAGTAACACTCAGGTGAAAAAACAAATCCAGGTGTGATGGTAGAAAAAAGTGCTAAAAACACATGAACACTAGTCACAATGGAAGTGTTGAAAAGCAAAAGATGAAAAAAGGGATGTTGAAGTAAGCGCTGTGTTTTTAAAGTATACAAAGAGGAAGTAAGAACTACAGAAGATTAATATAACGAGGTCCATCCTAATGTTTAACACAGGCCCTGTGCTAATCATTACATGCACCGACACAGTGAAAACACCCAACTGTGATCACCTCTGCTAGATTTAATTAACTACTCACGACTTAACAACCCTAATAACAGCCTTGCAGGCAGGTTGGGTTGGGCCACAGCGGTGCGCGCACACACACACACACACACACACACACACACACACACACACACACACACACACACACACACATACACACACGCACACACACACACACACGCACACACACACGCACACACACACACACACACACACATACACACACACATACACACACGCACACACATACACACACACACACACATACACACACACACACACACACACACACATACACACACGCACACACATACACACACACGCACGCACACACACACACACACACACACAGGTTTCTCCATACTTGTAAATGCATTCATGCCTGTAAAATTGTGATTTTATTTCAAACCACCTCTGCTTGACATCTATCTGTTTGCCTGTGCTTGCAAACCTTGCTGGGGAAGAAGTGAGCAGAGGGGCGCACATGATCCCATGAGACTTAACAGCTCTCGCAGAGGTTGATTGCAAAGTCTCTACTAAATCATCTGGCAGGTGAGACCACCTGCAGGTAAATTAACACTGGCTGCACCACACAAAGTACTTCTTGCATATGGCATTGATGTAACTCAGTTTTTACTCCTAATGACTGCTGGATGCAACAAAAATGTATTAATACAAAATTTTTAAAATGCAATATACAGTTTGATTAGTTAGAAGACACTGTCAAATCTTTGTTGACTACAACATCTCTTACTTTTGACTAGATAGACTGTGGCATTTAAACAATGCTCAGCTGGTACTGAGGGGCTCAGAGTGTGCCAAGATAATATCCCCCACAGCATTACACCACCAGCAGCAGCCTGGACTGCTGAGACAATCCAGGGTGGTTCTGACCTTATCATCTAAATGTTGCAGCAGAAATCAAGGCTCAGAAGAACAAGCAATATTTTTCCAATGCCCTGTTGTCCAAGTTTGGTGGCCCTGTGTGAATCCTAACTTCAACTTCCGGTAGCACTTTCTGCTACAGCTCGGTAATAAAGTGGTAATAGTAAGATAACAAGGGGGAAACAAGAGGGTAATAAGGTGGTAATCTCTAAGTTACCATTTATGCAATTTATGCAATTGCCAACTAATATCATGGAAGCAACAGTGGTTACAATTGAGTAATATTATGCTGAAATTTATGTAATTGCATAATAAGGGCCCCAAAACTGGGGGTAACAATGTGGAAATAGAGCTTGGTAATAAAGTGGTAATAGTAGGGTAACAAGGAAAAAACAAGAATGTAATAATGTGGTAATTTCCAAGATATTACCCCTCAGTTACCTGTGGTAGGTTCTGTGTAATAAGCATAAATAATAATAATAATAATAACAAACAGCCGGATTCCTACTTTCCATTTTGTCCCTGGATAAAGACAAAGAAGGAGTTGGGTGCCAACTGCTAACTTTAGCCACTGTTTGCCTCCTTTTTGTTTGCCTCCTTTTTGTTTGCCTCCTAGATCCATGCTTGCATAAATCAGTGGATTATACCAATACATTTAAAATCAAACCCATATTATAGCTACTGCTGTAGAACTGCAAGGTAAGTAAAACCTTTTTTTATTCCTTTAGTTATATTTAGGACCATGTCTTTTGTAGTTATTAACTGTCACATACTGTCACCTTACACCACTAAGAGAGTAGCTAACAGTAGGTTAGTAGCTAATGTTAGCTTAGCTAATAATACCTAGAGTAGTTCTAAAAACTAAGGTTGGATAAAAGTAAGACTGTCATGAAAAAGCTGATCGTTATTATTGTAAATATGGACAGAGAACAAGATGCGGTTAGTAATACTTTCAATTTTTTTTCTCTGACAGTTTTTTTTTTTTTGTGAGGAGTTTTTTTTTTGTTTCCTGTTCTCATGCTGTTCTCCCATAGGTGCCCAGCCTGAGAAGAGGTCTCTTTTTTTCCTCTTGTACTTTTTCCCATTGTTGTGTAATTTTTCTGTGTTTTCTCTGCAACGCTGCCGATCTCCGACTGTATTCCCATGTGATGTCTTTGTTGTGTGTGTAAGTCGGGGGGTCCTATTCCTCTGCGGGGCAACCTGCATATGGCCAATAAAGCATTCGATCAATCAATCAATCAATCAATCAAATAAGACATATATATTTGCCCCAAAAATTAAACACTCCAGTTTAGGTCATGTTTGCAGACCATGTGGTCTTCTGACATGTCGTATTTAAATCCACAAACTAAATGCACTGATTCTTATATAGCGCTTCTCTACTCTCCAAAGCACTGTATGCAACATGCCACATTCACCCATTCTCACAAGCACTTTCTTTACACGTAGTGCTTTCTAACTACATTCACACTCCAATGGATGCATCGCAGAGCAACTTGGGATTAGTATCTTGCCCAAGGATACGTGACATGCAGACTTCACGTGCAGACTGGAGGAGCCAGTGTTTGAACCACCAACCTACTGATCAGTAGGTGACCTGCTCTACCTCCTGAACTACAGCCACCCCAAACCTGTTGGGCAACTTATTGTGAACACTCCATTTGGCTCTGCCATGGACATGGTGAGGCTACATGTGCTTTATTTACCTATCAGCTTATTAGATAATGAAGAAACAGTAATGACCCTGCTTCTGTGTTCAAGAATGAATCCCTTCTCTTACTGACAGTCCCTCAGTGCGCAGTAAGGCTAACTGCAGAAATATTAGTGTGTTAAAAGTTCAGTACCTTAATGACGAGGGTCCCTGAAAGATTTAATTTTGAGAAGGCACAAACCCACCGGGATTTAATGACAAATACAACTGCATCATAAGAACAAAACCATAATGGTGATTTTAAAGAATGTTTAGCACAAAGGTCAATTAAGTTCAGTTGAATTTTATCTTTACAGCTCCAGATCACAACACCAGTGACTTCGAGTCACTTTACATCGTAAGGCAAAGACCCTACAATAATACAGGGAAGGCCCAACGATTAGATGACCCCCTACGAGCAAACATTTGGCAACAGTGGGAAGGAAAAACTTCCCGGTTCAGGTAGTGGCAGCCATCTGCCACGACAAAGACACACTATGTAAAAGGGCCAGAAGCTTACAAAGGAACCAGAACCAGATCGTGCCATACATTTGCCTAAATATGTTTATCCCCTCCAGTGGCAGTAATTAAGGGTGCACTCCAGGCACTTTAGTACAATGGACAGTGTCCTGACAACTAGATACTGCACTGCAGGATCGGCAACATTATGCTAGAATAGAAAAAAATGTCAGTGAACATGTTACAGATATGGTCAATAATATGCAAAACTGCAGTGTGCCAAATATATTAACTAACTGTATTTATTAGGTTGATAGAAAACATAATCCGGTGGCTTTAATGTTCCCTTCAAAATCGGTGCTTCAGTTAAGCTGTGTGGGAATGCAATTTGTAGGAGAGAGACGGCTGCGTGCCAGAGCGAACACTGCCATGAAAAAGTTAAACCTATTAGAAACGTCTGTTATGGATTTCATTATTTTTTGACGAGCCTGCCACATCGAACAGCCAACTCAAAAGCTCCGAGTGAGTTATTACATCTACAAGGCTGCGGTATTGATCAACACGCAAAATTATTATAACGTGTGACCGCTAGCATAAGGAATTACAGGCCATTCCAACATGTCTGGAAACGCTTTGCAGAGCAATCCAGGAATTCCTGCACACATTTGTAACCGAAGCTTTTAACGACATAGACAAAAGGACACATTCACAGGAACCTTTATGACATCCCGTTCTAAATTGATTTTCCCTTTGCAGCTGTAACAGCATCCACTCTTCTGGGAAAGTTTTCCACACCTATAAAATTTTTCCCACTCATCCCAGAGAGCAATTGTTGGGTTAGATACTGATCTTGGTGTTTGATGAGACATCAGTCAGGACTTTGCGCAGGCCAGTTAAGTATTTCCGTTCCAACCATCAAACAACGCCTTTATGAAGCTGAAGCAAGCTTTCTTCTCACTGGACCAGGAAAATAATGATACGTCTGTCTTTACACTGTATTAGACTGAAACGTAATATTAAAACGTAAGTCTTAAACGACTAGAATGACAACAATAGTGATAGAGACAAGATAATACAAAGCAAAGTCAAGAAATCAAAGAAGGCAGCAAAACACAATCGAATATTTAGAAAAAGAATCTAATTTTCTTGAGTACAGATTCAGTATTGTGTGTTTCGAAAAGCAGAGGCTCCACCAGGCCTGCTTTCACTCACCATCCCCTCTCTCCTCCCACACAATGGGATTAGCAGTGCTTATTTAAGCTAATTTGACTCAGTCAGTTTTAACTCAACAGACATGGCGACACTCGTGGACATAAGCAGGCATGTGCGCAGAGGCAAAATCTGCACATGTGCTTCAGTGTTCACATAGCCTGTGGTGGTACACGCCAAGCATGCAAGAGTTTGACTTGCTCGGCCCACTCAGCCCAGCGGGACGCCGAGCGACACAGAGGGGGAACAAGTTGTTTTATATGGCGCAAAGAGACAGTTCTTCACGTTAATTATTTATCGTGACTCAAAACCACTGTGGACGCACGCTATTCGATTCCCCCAGTCGTGGACAGACTTTGATGTTTAATCACGAGCAGCACACACGCAAGTCCAACCACCATAGTGGCTTGATCCTCACAGCAGGAACACAGAGAGGCAGAAACAGGGCAGGAGAACAAGAGCCACTGAATGAGAGGATGGGGGGACAGACAAAAAAGAGGACGGTAAAATACACAAATGAAGAGAAAGAAACGGGAATCATTAGTTAATAGATGAGGGCATGATGAAAGAGATAGAGAGAGCAGGGAAGGAAGAGAGGAAGAGAAGCAGTGAGGGAGGAACACAGCGCTAGAAGCAGGATTAGAGATGTGACAGAGACTCGCCTGCAGCATCTTTCTCACTGTCAGAGTGTGTGTTGTGGTGTACTAACACCACCTTACTCCATCCAACACACACACACACACACACACGCACACACACACACACACACACACACACACACGCACACACACACACGCACACACACACACACACACACACACACACACGCACACACACACACACACACACACGCACGCACACACACACACGCACACACACACACACGCACACACACACACACACACGCACACACACACACACACACACACACACACACACACACGCACACACACACACACACACACACACGCACACACACACACACACACACACACACACACACACACACACACGCACACACACACGCACACACACACGCACACACACACACACACGCACACACACACAGGTGTGCTCAATGTTCTTAAACTGATAGAAAAGCATTTTTTACATTATTAGTTCCTTATGGAGAATGTTAACTTAGAATAGAACAAAACAGCCTCTTATTGTCAGCAAGATGTTCAACGAAATTATTTAAATTATCTGCACATGTACAACTTTGTCATAAAGAAAATCATTTTATTTATCTTTCCTCTGTCATTACCTCAGCCAAACGACTCTTGCTGCCTAAGCCTGAGCAGCCTGTTGGCAAACGTCATGTAATATGACTAATAACTTATAATTTTCATATCAATATATTTTATCCTGGAAATGGCCTTTAATGAAAAAAAAATCCTTAAAGTTCAACAGAATAAGATTTAATTCCATTTAATTCAGTTGTTGATTAAATTATTATAAAGTGCCAGACAGTCACGTCAAGGAGCTTTACATTGTTATGCAAAGAGCCTGCACTGTTAGAGAGACAACAGTGAGAACCATCAGGAGCAGCACTGGGAAAGTGGAAGAATTCCCTTTAAACAGTAAGCCTCACACTCGGGGGGAGGGGGGCATGTGCTGCACCTGGTTGTGCTGTAATGGGAACGAGGAGACAGAAGAAGGAAAAAATAGAGATGCCACAAACAATAGAAAGGACAAAAATCAAACTCAATAAATACAAGACAAAAGACAGTGACATGCAGCAGGTAAAATAAGTATTAAACACCAGTTTTCCAAGTAAATATGTTTCTAAATGAACTACTGACACGAAATCATCATCAGATGTTGGTAACAACCCATCAGATCCAGACATACAAAGAAGTCAAACCAGAGATGCTCATAAGCACGTAACACGTGAAGAAAAGAAAGTCGTGACACCAGCTGAAATCTATCAGTAATTAGAAAGCACTCCTGCTACTTAGTGCACATTAATATCAGCTGGTTCAACTGATGGCCTATAAATGGTGTGTCATTACCACATGTCACGATGGGTACAACCAGCGAGCGCTCCCACAACCTCATTGTTACAAAACATACTGATGCCATTGGTTACAAAAGAATTGAATAAATACTGGAGGTTCCAGTGAGCTCTGTTGGGGCCGTAATCATCATGGTGTGGCTCTGTTTTTCAGCAGACAGCACTCGCACGCTTCATATAATCGAAGGAACACTGAACAGAAAAATGGACAGAGACATTCTTAATAAAAATCTGCTGCTATCTACCAGGATGATTAACCCTTTCATACATGAATTATGACAACCTCAATCAGGATTTTTTTTCTTAAGAGACATAAAGACACATCAGTGTCCACTGCTGTGGTTTATGTGCAAGTATCCCATCAACACCAATACAAGAAAACAGCCTTTGAATAGCTGTCCACTGTAGTGACCACTATGCATGAGGGTTAAGATGAAACCAGGGTGGACGTTTCAGTAAAACAATCATCCTAAACACACGGCCAAGGGCTGGATAGGTTGTTACCAACATGAATGATATGATATTACATGTCCCATTATACTTTTTATAAGTTTTTCTTTGGGCATTGGCTGCTTTTCCACTCATGTCTACTCCAGTGTTTTATTCCAAGGAATACTTTTGTTTCGGTTTGTTAGCTGAGACACTTGAAACTCGACTCAGTGTTGTGTCTACACATAGCAGAAAACTTAGAATAGAACCCATGTTATCTCGTGTCTTTACCACCAGCCTGTTCCAAAAGTACTTCATTTGTTCCCATTTCTTCAGCTGAATCTCTGAAAAATGCCAAAGACACAGTGTGCCAGGCACAAAACTGTATTTTTGCACCAACAAGGTGATTCTGAAAGTGCTATTAGATGAAAACGTGGCACATCTTGACATCTTGGTGCACAGTTTGTTCTTTAAAAATTTGAGTCGAGTAGAGAACCAAAAAAGAAGTGGCAGGCCTAAAAAACTGAACCATATATAAAAGTCCTTAAGAAGCAGGAAATAATCCAGCTCAGGCCAAATATCGACCTGAGAAACAAATCCCCTCAGCTGACCCATCTTCTGTTTGCTGAAGATCGGTCACAAATATTCTGAATGCAACAGTGGCTCTCAATAAGCCGCTTTAAAAGAAAAGAAACACAAAGAAAAGGCTGAGATGTGAGAATTGGAGCAAACATTAATGACTTATGGAGTGATTTATCCAAATCTGAACATTTCAGGTCAAACGTTGTCAGTGTGTAATCAGGGGTCACCAGACAGGTAGTACATCTATAAAACATGATGGGGGCTGGTATAAATGGTTATGGGGGTGGGGTGATTCACAATTGGTATATACAAAAACCAAATGCGATGACCATAAACAAGCTTTATGATTGTAAACTAATGGATTTTATTCTGACTGCAGTTAAAATTTGTGGGAGATCTCAAATTATTTGTAGCGACTTTTCAGATTCAACTTTTTTTTCAAGTTATCTGATGTGGATGGGAAAAAATCTAGGTACAAACCTGTCAAAGCCTCATATTTTGATATTTGATCAATAATCTTGAGACGTTGGCTCTCATTCACTTTGATTTTGTCTTTTAAAATGAGTTTGATTACTCTGGAGGTTCATGTACAGTTGGTTTAAAGAATATTGGATTTTTTAGCTGCACTGCTCCTTTAATCTGCCCTTTTTGTGGCCTCAGTTTCACCTGTGTGGCGGTGAGTGTGTCCTCGCTGTAAACCTCTCTGCAGAGAGGCAGATTGGAGACATGTTGGCCCTCAGCATGACTTATGTAACTCACAGCAGGTCACAGAACACACACACACACACACACACACACACACACACACACACACACACACACACACACACACACACACACACACACATATATTATCACTCTTAGCTCTTTGTGTGTGGGGAAGGGAGGGGGGATAATTTTATTATCACCTATCTCGGTGTTTAAGACAGATCTGTGTGATGGTGTAATTGCAGGTGAGCGGTGAGTGCAGCAGGGGTCTCTGCAGAAAGCAGCAGAAGGATAAGAAGACTGCCAGCGTGCTGATCTGCACACAGTGTTATACTAGACACAGTCATCTTTCCAGTGATACACTAGCAACACACACACTGTCAGCAGTGGGCCCAGTTGGGTTTGGTTTCCTTGTGTGTGTCCAAGCATCCTGTGAATCCTGGACAAGGACACTGTGGCATCACAGAGCCCATCTGTGGGACAGAGAGTGGGGACATCTGTCCATTTGACACACACAAATGGTGTGTGTGTGTGTGTGTGTGTGCACTTGTGTGTTGCTCACAGCTGTGTTCACTCACAGCTTTCACACCCATCAGCACCATTACACAGAAATACTATGATATTGCACACATTCCCAGTGAGTGTTACATGCCAACTACTATCTCACGGTTTATGGGATGAACTGCAACTGCACATATGTATGTGTGAGTGGAATACAGTTGTTATCTGTAGTGCATAGAAAGTATTTTTCAATTAACACAAACATGCACACACATATATTGAGGGCTCAACCAACAATTATTATGATAATGATCCAGATGGAAATCAGTAATGGAAGAAAAGGATGAAAGTGGAAAGTAGGGTTAAAATTTTTAAACAGTCAATATAATTGATATAGTCTACGTCAGGGGTCGGCAACCTCTCTGATGATGAGTGCCATTTAAAATTTCCTCAGAAGCCAACATGATTGCATTAGCAATAAATTTAATAACGCTCTATATTGACAGTTACACACTATGTAGAACAACTTCATAGAATTATATTTGTTCGCAGATGTCGGCGGCTATCAGCGAATAGTTATCAGCTATTTGGAAACAAAAAAAGACACTTTTTAATCCATAACAGCAAATGAACTGTACAACAGAAAATACAAATGCTATTTATGGTCTCCTCACAACAATGATAAGAAAAATAAACTGAGCCAATATAGCATGTTTGTTGATACAGAGACACACATGTTAATGTGATCACTGGTCTCCACTCAGACACACAGGTCTCCGAGTGTCCAGCATTCAGGACACTGAGGACTCATGTGAGAGAAAATCTGCTCACACAGACATGTAGAGCCAAGTACTGTCAATAAGGCCTCTACAATGTTCTGAAGACAGTTAAACTTGTCAGGTAGTGATGTCCAGCAGGTGAACATGCAGCTCCATGAACACGCACAGCTGTGGATTCCAGCTGCGCTCGTAGTTCTGCAAACTTTGACCCCACAGAGTCGAGCTTTTCGGTTCAATCAGCTGCATTTCGATGTTGCATTAACTGGCATTACCTCAGCCAGTTAATGCGAGACAAATCCAGCTGCTCATTAAAGCTTTCTGGTTTGATCAGAAAAGAAAACATTGGTCCAAACGCCTGAAAGTCCCAAAAACGCATAGTGAATTCTGTCTCGAGTCTACGGATGTATCCGTGTATCTCCGTGGTGCTGATGCTGTGCTGAGCGGACAGCTCCTGAAGCATTTGAAGTGTCGGAATGTGGAAAGCTAACAACGTCCCTCTCACCAGTAGGCTAAGTTATTTTTAGCCAATTACAAATTGAATCTGGTAGTTGGGGTTGTTAGCTAAGATACCATCATTAAGAAGCGACACAGCTAATGTGAGTATGCGAGCTAATTTGCGATGTGCACCGCTGGCCCAGCCATTTATTTTTTGATGCACCTTCTCAGATTAATTCACTGCGTGTCGTGCCCAGGGCTGGACTGGGACACAAAATCGTTTTAATTAGAGACCGGCCCACCAGGTATTAAAGCCATAAAGCCTTTGAATGAAAGCAAACGCTGTTGTGACAGTGATGTACGCTCTCTGTGCCCCCCTTTCCCTGTTAATGCCCTACCTGCCCCCCTGGCAACACTTTGCTAGACCCGCCCCTGCACAGTTACCAGCTGTCAGCTACATAAAAAAGGATCCTGGTGTTATTTGTCTCTCAGAAACAGTTCATAACTTCAACTCATTCATGTCACCTAAAAGGTAAACCTGTTTCTCCATCACCTGTTCAGCTCTGATGGTTCAGTAAGGACATCTCCTGGTTTCATCTTCATGTGTCCCTCTCACCACATATCTAAACCGACATCATGACCAGCAGCTTTACAGCTGTGGCTCCAGCAAACATCAGCTGATACTAGAAAGTAATATTAAATAAATTCTAACAACAGCTGATCAAGCTTAAACGTGCTGCTGTTGTTTAGCGCGACATCGGCTGGTTTCCTCTTTCTGGCGCAAACTGGGAGATAAACAAACAAGAGAGAAAAGCCAATTTTCATTTCATTTCATTTCATTTCATTTTTATTTATTTCACACTTGGTACTACAAATCAAACAAAACAACCACATCTTCTGTCAACAAAACACAACAACCATGTGTGAAAAGGAGCAGGAAGAAGAAAATATTCTTATTAAACCCTGCCCCCTATCTACCATCGAACTTATATCACCGGTGGGCACCAAAAATCAGGAACAAACTAATATTGACATTTCTCTCCGGTCGAATCCCAAACCAACATCACATTCATTCGCCTTCTTCATACTGAGTTATCGTTTTAAACATATAACACTTTTTAAAACATTGTAAATTTATACAATTCTTTAAATTATAATGAAGTGAATTCCACAGTCTTATACCCCTAACCGTTGTGCTCATTAATCTTTGTGTAGTCCTGGCTAACTGATGTTTAAAATAAAATTTCCTTCTATTCTCTTCTCCCCTTGAACACATCAAAAATACTCTTTGTAACTTAAAAGGCAAAATATTATTTTTAGCCTTAAACATAATTAATAATGTCCGTAATTTCACTAAATCTCCTAATTTTAATAATTTTGATTCTATAAATAATTTATTTGTATGTTCTCTATATTTAACATTATGAATTATTCGTATAACTTTCTTCTGTAATAGGTTTAAAGGTTTTATGGTATTCTCATATGTATTCCCCCAAACTTCAACACAATAGTTGATATATGAAAAAAACAAAGAAAAATATAAAATACGCATTGTTTTATAATTTAATAAATCTCTTGTACTACCCAAAATATAAATACTTTTGACCATTTTCTTTCTAATATGTTCAATATGAGATTTCCATGTCAAATTCTCATCCACTATTACACCCAAAAAACGAAATTCAGTAACTCTTTCAATCAATTCTTCCTCTATAAACATAATGACTTTATCCTCCTTTACACGATTGCCAAATATCATATATTTCGTTTTTGTCAGATTCAAAGATAATTTATTTACATCAAACCATTTTTTTATTCTTAACATCTCAGAAGTCATAATTTCAACCAAGTCTTTCAAATTCTCTCCAGAGCAATAAAAATTTGTGTCATCTGCAAATAAAATCGAATTTAACCTTTTAGATACGTCACAAATATCATTAATATATAAATTAAAGAGTTTAGGTCCCAAAATAGAACCTTGAGGAACACCACATACAATCTTCAATCTTTCAGAAGTATTGCCAAAATAATAAACATATTGCAACCTATTCTCTAAATAACTCATTAACCAATTCAATGCTACTCCTCTCACTCCATAGTTATACAATTTAGAAATCAAAATAGAATGTTGTATCGTATCAAAAGCTTTTTTTAAATCAACAAATACTCCCACTGTGTATTTATTATTATGTGTTGCAGATGAAATATCTTCAATAAAAGTCAACAACGCTAATGCCGTTGACCTATTTTTACGAAATCCAAATTGGTTTTCATGTATTAGTTGATATTTTTCAATAAAACTATCAAGTCTTTGTGCAAAGAGTTTTTCTAGCAATTTTGAAAACTGTGATAAAAGAGACACTGGCCTATAATTGTTAAAACTATGCTTATCTCCTGATTTATATAATGGTATTACTTTTGCCACTTTCATTCTGTCAGGGAATACTCCTGACTGTAGCGAAAGATTAAAAATATAACAAAGAGGAGTACTTATACAATCTATTGTCTTTTTAATTATGACCATGTCTATACCATCACAATCAGTAGATTTTTTATTTTTACAATTTTTTACGATTGCTACTATTTCTTTTATGGTAGTATCGGCTAAGAATATGGAATTAACCATTCTATTATCACCTATCCAGGCTTCCTCATCTCCTGGATCATCATTTTTCCTGATTAGATTTGCTAAAGTAGGTCCAACATTTACAAAAAAAGAATTGAATTCGTTTGCTACTTCGGTCTTATCTTTAACAACTTGATTATTATTAATAAAATAATTAGGCCGAACTTTGGGTGTGTTCTTATTACCCAATACCTCTTTAAAAATATTCCAAATGCCCTTAATATTATTTTTGTTTTCCTGAAAAACTTTATTATAGTAATCTTTCTTAGCTTTCCTCAATATTAATACCAACTTATTTTTATATAGTTTATATTTCATTTCCGCATTTTTAGTTCTATATATTATATACTCCCTATATAAATTATTTTTCTTTTTACACGCATTTGCAAGACCCTTAGTTATCCAAGGTTTCCTATTTATATTCTTTTTCTTATGCTTAAATGATATCAATGGACAATGTTTATCATACAAGGCCAAATATATATTTAGAAATACTCCGTATGCAATGTTGACCTCATTAACATAAACCTCCTTCCAGTCCGTTTCCATGAGATCTTGTCTAAACCTATTAATTGCTTCATCATTTCTTAACCTTCTATAACTCACAAAACTAGCTTCTTTCTTTCTTTTCATATTTAAATCGAAAATAAAAAAGACTGGTAGATGATCGCTTATATCATTTATGATGAGGCCACTTTCAATATTATTCTCCAAACTATTAATAAAAATATGATCAATTAGTGTTTCTGATTTCTCCGTTATTCTACTCGGCTTTATAATTAAAGGATAAAATCCTTTACCATATAATAGTTCAAAAAAATCTGACGAAGCCTTATCATTTGTCACTTTACAAAGATCAATATTGTAATCACCACACAAACATACAGTCTTATTTCCCTTAACCTTACTCAATAAATTTTCTACTGCTTCTGTAAATAACTCAATCTGTGATCCCGGTTTCCTATATATACACGTTACAATTATATTACTTCTCTTTTCTATATCCAATTCTACTGTCACAGACTCCATTAAATCATCCATAACAACAGACATACATTCAACTTTTTTACATTTCAAATCACAATTAACGAAAAGTGCCACCCCTCCTGCCTTTGTCTTAATTCTATTCACAAAGTACAAATCGTATCCTTCAATACAAAAATTACAACCCTTATTCTCATCTAACCATGTTTCAGACAGAGCAATTATTTGAAACTTGCCTCTCAGACTATACAGAAAATCTTCAATCGAAGCAAAACTTCTATAAAGACTTCTGCAGTTAATATGAATTAAAGAAAATGTATTGGCTATATCAACCTTATCCCTGAATTGCTCCTCTGTAAAATAATCACATGTGACATTAATTGTATTAAGCACATTCCTTTCAGGGTCAATACCTACTTCAAAATCATATGATTTATAATCTGTGTCGTCAAACATAATGCATAAATTATTCTAGCGCTATCTATTACCTCATAAGAAAGAGAAGGAAACAAAAAAAGAGAAAAGAAGGAGAAAAAAAAAAAAAGAAAAAAACTGAAAAAGGAAAGAAAAGATCCTAAGCAATCTCACATTCATTTATCAACATATTTTAAAGTCCGTTGATCTTGTTATCTTCCATATCCAATTTTACAATTTCCTTTTGTCCTTTTCCTCCCGAAGTAGCATTTGACCTTGCCAAAAATAAACTAGTTATAGCCATAATTGGTCGCAACCATTTGTCTATCTTAATCATATTATCACGTATAATTGTCCAATTCCTCAAGTTCCTTAATCGTTACAACCTTGGCTTCTTCTGGTGTTCCATTCAGTTTAATCATCACTTTGCAATTCCTGGTCCAGGTTGCTTGAATCTTTTTCTCCTTCCGTAAAATACGAGCTTGTCTTGCAATATCTGCATTTCTTTTTGTAAGATGTTCATTCAGATATACTCCACTTCCTTTCAAAAGGCTGGACCGTCTCAGCAATTCTACTTTGTGTTTTCGATTAACAAATCTCACTACAATTGCTGGAGGAGCATTTTTGTGCCTTCTAGGAAGAGTATAGCATGCAGATATATTGTTACTATGCAGGGGAAGATTTTTACTCGAAAAGAATTCCACAACCTGCCGTTCCAACGATTGTAGCTCCTCCATCGGGGGCACGTCCTCTCCTCGTTTTGCACCAGTCCCAGATTCGGTAACTCTCGCATATGTTCTGTGTTTAGTTTCCAGACCTGTAATGACCATTTCCTCGAGTCGAGCCTGCTGTTCTAGGTCGTCCACCTTCCTTTCCAAAAAATGGATTGTCTTATCTTTCTCCTTGACCAGATCTTTTAGTTCTTTGATTTGCTCCATCATCGACATTAATATTCCTTGTTGCTTATTTACTTTTTCAATTTCCAACGTCAACGAATTAAGTGAATGCTTAATCTCTTCCAGATCTTCTTCGACTTTCTTCATCTTTGCCATTTTGTCTCTCTTTGATGTCAATTATTAGTACCTTTGTTTGCCCAAACAAAATCTATAGCCAGAATTATTTGGAATGATAATTTTTTCTTATCACCAAACATTACGGCACCACCGCAAGGACGCCAATCCGGCTGATCATTGATCAGTCTCATGATTGAAGTAGCAACAGGAGAGAGAGGGGGAGAGAATGAGAGAAGAAGAGGCAGCTGTGCAGCATAACGACAGAATAAATCCAGCTTTGTGCCTTTTTCATTGTAGCTGAAGTCCGGGACAAACTGCGTCTCTTCTCAGCTCAATACGAAACGTGTAATATTTTCTCTGAATGAGGGACCATTCCATTTTTAAGGAGCCGTTGGAAACTCTACTAACTAACCTTATGAATAAAGTTCACTATCTGTAACATCATAGCACCACCCATAGCTGGACTGGCCATTGGGCATTTGCCCGGTGGGCCGCTGGCGATTTTTTGTTTTTATGGGCCGATCGATTTTTTTTGGGGGGGAAGGGTATAAATAATGAAAGGTGTTGGATTGGCCAATTGGTCATGATCGACTCTGGGCTGGACCAATTACAGCCGAGGAGGTCGGCTGCACCCTCCCCCTTGTTTAGCAATCTTATAGACGAACTAAAGAAAATGGAGAACAAAATGGAAAGGAGGTGCAGAAAAAATTAGGGCCAAAAAGAAACAAGCCCTTCAGGCAGATGCTGCCAAATGTGTAAAAATAACTGAATTGTTTGGCGGTAGCTATGGCATAGCTTCCACAGATTTAGCAACATCAGCAAGTGGTGGAGGCCAGCAGGTGGATAAGGGAAAGGGGAGGCAAGAGGAGGAGAGACCCGAGGCGGCCGCCGGTCATAGTGGCAGAGGAAGTGAACTTCAGGTAAGAAGTTATGACCTGCTGTCTGTCTGTGTCAGATATAAACCAAGTTTAGTTGTAGTTTGTTTTCGTTGTGCTGACTTTTTACAGTCGCTTAGAATAACTGGTACTGCGTACTAGCTAGCATGACGGAGTTTAAATACTGCTGGGCGGGTGCTATGAAGTTACTGATAGTACATTTTATTTTATGCTTAAGGTTAGTTTCTCAAACTCCTCAAAATCTTAACAAATTGTGCCAATCCTTACATGTTGCACCAGGCTGATTTATCATCAAAAGTGGAGAAGTCTGTGACAGAGGAGACAGAAGAGCAGCAGAGAGAGATGGAGATGGAGAGATGACTTTATGTCATCCGTGAGGGATGCATTTGACATATGTTTCACATATTATAGCCCAACAAGTTACTTATAGCAATTTAAATACGAGCAATCAGTTTTTGGCAAATACCGGCTATTACAGTTAATAATACAACAGCTTCTTGCCATTTTTTGTGTTTCTTTTTATCGCTGTGTAACTGAGTTGAATTGAAAGCCTGCATGCGCTAGTACCTCTTGCCACAAGTTCCCAGAATCCGTTGCGGTTTTACCCCTGAATGACGTCACATTTTTGGTGGGCCGGTCTCTAGTCAAAATGCCCGGGCCGATTTTTTGTGCCAGTCCAGCCCTGGCACCACCCAGCTGTATAGAAACTCCGTCATGCTAGCTAGCACGCAGTACGAGTTGTTGTAACTGACTGTAAAAAGTCAGCACAACGAAAATAAACTCCACCTAAACTTGTTTTATATCTGACCCAGATAGACTGCAGGTCATAACTTCTTACCTGAAGTTCAGTTCACCTGACACTCGGACCTGCAGCCACCTCGAGGCTCTCCTCCTCCTGCCTCCCCTTTCTCTCATCCACCTGCTGGCCTCTGTGGGAGCTCCGCCATAGCCACCACCAAACAACTGAGTTATTTTTCACATCGGCCAGCATCTGGCCAATCCACCACCTCTCATTGTTTATACCGTTACAAAAACCCCCCCGAAAAATCACGGCCAATGATCACTCCAGCCATGGTCGTGCCATCAGTTAACCCTTTGCACGCCAGCTGTGGCACGCGTGACCCCTGGTCTACTTTATTTTACAGTGAAGTAACATGTTCAGAAAAGGTAAGTAACAAAAAAAAAGAAAAAACAACATCAGGAAGGATGGTTCAAACAAAGCCGGAATCCAAAAAGCAGGCTATAAGAAGCAAGAACAGGTAAGAGGAAAACTGACTTTAGATTTCAAAGTTACCCTGTAAAACTAAATCATTTCAGAACAACAGCTGTGAAATACCTTTCAGACAGGATCCCAGTATAGTGACTGTGCTTATTGATGTTGTAAGGACAGCTGACAGATCTATCCTTCTTGTACTGCTTGGCTGAAGTGCAGTGTTTGATACAGGAGACCATACGACTCTGAGTCTATAGCACTGGGTTGAAATATATCGGGGACAGCTGTGTAATGGTTTATGTCATTTTTGACCAGTCAGAAAGTTTTGGTTTCTATTCATGAGCACAGCCTTCCTTACTCTAACTTGTGGACTCCATCAGCTGTCTACACTAGGACTTACATCTGGGCCACAGAGAAGTGGCATTTCTTTCAGCTATGCTGTTTATCAGTGTTGGGAAGGTAACTTTTAAAATGTACTCCACTACAGATTACAGATTACATGCCCCAACATGTATTTTGTAGCGTATTCCGTTACGTTACTCAATGAGAGTAACGTATTCTGAATACTTTGGATTACTTAATATATTATCATGCTTTTTACAACTACATTAATGTACTATTGCTGTGTGATTCATTACTGAAGGTTACTCTCCACACCAACACCAGCTAGATGTTTAAATCTTAATATAAATGAGTAACAGTAGGTGGACATTAGGTAAGGCTGCACTTTTTGCAGCGATCTCGTACAGAAAACTATTCGGCCCGTATATAAAACAGGTCCGCGGCTCCGAATCGTAGTAAAGGGACCTCTGACTGATACGTCGGGTACGTAGCTGAAAACTAGCTTTACTTTGTTGTCTGGGTCAACTTTGCTAGCGAGAGACAGAGAGAGGCGTTGAAAGGCTGCTGCAACGGAACTTATTCGTTCGGAGGAAAACACGAACACAGAGTGCAGTCGAGTCTTAATAGCTTACTTACAGCTGGGCTCGTCAGGCTCTCTGTTTGGCTGCAGTGGTTATTATTATATTTACATGCTTCCAGCTCCTGTTTCTGCTCCGTGACAGCTCGTACTTTTCCTTTTCCTCCCTCCCTCGCTCACAGACACATCACGGGTACGGCAGTTCATTCTCCCTGCAGCACGGACTACACTGCCCATCAGGCTGCATTGTTTAGGGCGTAGGTGTCAAACTCTGGCCTAATTACATTTGGCCCGCGAAGCCACTCCAAATTACTATCAGAGCTGGCCTACTGGTATTATACAGCTAATATATATATTGTTTAGTATTAAGCTTTGCTTGTTCCATATTCAGTTTTTCAGCAAAACGTGTTTGAGTCCATAAGAAAAGATTCATTCTTATATCTGGAGGAATAAATATATTTCAATAAATATTCATGTTAGCCCGCGACTTTGTTCCAGTTTTGGATTTTGGCCCACTGTGTATATGTGTTTGACACCCCTGGTTTAGGGCGATGCCTGTAACACTCTGCTATTGCCTTCATATTTAATCATTTAAAAATGTATTTCTTCACGTCATTATGAGACGTGAGATTGAGACACGGGCATTTCAGCCTCTTAATGCGTTTTTGTTTGGGTTTCCACCGGCGTGGAATTACCAAACATAGAGAGGGCACAGCCTAACATATGAAACAGGAAAAGACCGCCGTGTAATCCATTTATTTCAACAAAGTAACTGTATGCTGAATACCACCTTTTTAAACTGTAACTGTAACGGAATACAGTTACTCATATTTTGTATTTTAAATACGTAACGGTACATGTATTCCATTACTCCCCAACACTGCTGATGAGACACATCTGCATCTCACAGTAACGACTCAACAAACCTCTCCAATGTTAAAACCAATATCAAGAGAAATCACTGGTCTAGGATGCAGCAAAGCTCAAGTCCTCCCTTAGTCCTTAATCCATCCCACGATAAATCAGTTGTGGCAAACCTGCGTGTGATATTTGATTTTAGTAGTCACCCAGTCCTGCTGCTAATATCTGAGGATTATTGCAAAGATATGACCAACACTGAGTTTTAGTGATACTCGGACTATGTTTGATGCTTGTATTTCTGGTCAGTTCGATTATTGTAATGGTGTCTTATCAAGTATCAGTAAGAAATCAATTAGTGCTGTCAAACGATTAATCAGAGTTACTGTGATTAATTTTTATTAATCACGATTAAATTCATTTTTATTCTATGTTAATTGCATTTCATTGTGCATGAGCAAACAGACTCAAGAAAAAAGGGAATATATACGCACTTTTATTGAACATATTGAACATTCATGTTAACAAAAACCTGTAAACATTTATCCACATTGATGTGGCCCTGTTACTAAGACTAACTTGCTGTCATTGTCCGAGAGGAGAGCTGGCCGCTTCTTATGTTGCCTGCAACTGAGAACAGTCTCTCGCACAGAACGGGGGTTACAGGAGTGTCCAGATATTTGCAAGCGAGCAGTGTCAGCTTATCATGACCTCCTGAATGAGCTGAGCACCACTCCAAGGGACAGTCCTGCACACTAATGATCGGCTCTGCTCTGTACAAGTGCATGATTCTGTCAGGCAGAAACTCAACATCGAATCCTGAGCCCATCTGTAAAAGACTCATTTTCTTGGGTGACCCATCTTCACAAATCTGTTGAGGTGGGGACTGATCAAGCAGCGTTCTTCCAAGTGTGGTCTACACCCTCTCTCGGTCACTCTTGGGGAGGCACTTCAAGTCCTTGAAATGAAGAACCAAAGCTACGTAAAGCGTTCAACGACGATATTAACAGGTCTGCAGTTTGTTGCAATCCACTTGGCAATTGTGTCAATCGATTTGTCCGAGGTAGACTTACTGAGTCACCGACGCTTCGTGAGTGGTTTGTCGCAAGTTGGGCGAAGCATTAGCCAAGGTGCTAGCAGCATCCCCAAATAATGTATGCTTCATTTCACTAGCTGGGCCCACGTCCTCATTTTAGGATTTGAAAAGGGTGACTGAGGGTGGGGCACGTAAACGAGAATGAACACCTTGCAGAACTGGGGGAACCTATATAGATGACAGCCAGAAGGAGAGTGTTTGGAGGCGTGGTGCTGCTCCTGAAATTCCCGTACATAATCTCCAAATTTTGTGAGTTGTGCACAAAATTTTTTCATGTGTGAAGGTAACTCTTCTTGGACAAACTGCCTGAAATGCTTTTACAGGGACATTTCAGGGATTTTGAATCATTCTGCGCTGCAGATGGATTAATTGTGTCAAAAATTTTAATTAGATCTGCGTTAACAGATTCATTTTGACAGACCTAAAATCAATACATAGTCTTTAAAACGTTCAAAATATAGCATCAAACCTTTGTGCAAAAAACAAGAAAAGTGAACATATACAGACCAGTCCTAATGGACCTTTGCCTGTTCTCCAGAATACACACTGGAACTATTGTCCTCATTTAAATGTTCGATCTTTCCTGGAAGTTTTTATCTTATACATTTGTTCATGGCCTTTATGTCTTATTGCTAATTTTATTCTTTAAAGTTTTATTTTTATGGTAATTTCAATGTATTCTTCACTACAGAGCCACAGAACAGTGTCTTATTTTTACTTTTCATTTTTGAGGTTGCACTTCAATCTTGTACGGCCTATTTTTAAATTGATATGATGTGGAAATGCATGCACATCTACAGCAAAAGTGGGGCAGGAGCTGTGCCAAAAACCATATCAACACATGAAAAAACCAACAATTCTGTGTGATGACAGCATGATGAAGAGCAGCTATGCTTGAAAAGCTCCACACCACCAATATGCAACAAACAGGTAAAATTGGAGTTCTGCAGAGTGCAAGCTGTTGATTTTTTCCATCTATTTTAATTGATATGCAAATTGTTTTTATAATATATTCCTGCACTTTTTTTAAGGTCTGTTGTTTGTTTATTGTGTGTTTGGGAAGCACTTTGTAATGCTGGTTTGAGAAGTGCTATACAGCTATTTGGGCTGTTTTGGGGCTGTATTGTTTTAACATCACTTTCATTCAAGTGTTTCTAAATACATTTTTTCAAAGACACTCTCTGTGTCAGACATCAGAAACCAGCACCGGTGTTGGATAGCTGTCTTTCTAACGCTTAAACATATTTCCAAACAATAGATGATGAAGCTCTTCACCTTCTCTTGTGCCAGACATTTGAATTTGATTGTATATCTGTCTTTTAAACTAGTGTCAATTTCCTGGTTCAGTTTATTACTTCGTACAAAGACAAATCCAGAAAGTTTAAAGCTGCAGGGTGCAAGGACAGCTGTGACTGGCACATGTGCTCAGACACTGATTTAGGGAGTGCTTTATTTGCTCTAATATTGCACGATCATTTAATTGTGGATAATGATGTTGGGGATTAACATTTGTTTAATTGTTCAGTCCTGCAAGAAAGGATATTAGTTAAACAGGAGCCAAAACTTAGCAAATACTCAACAAGAAAGCCAACAACATGATATTAACCTGGTAAAGATGAATCTGCCGAGCAGCCCCTATTAACACTTATTTTTAGATAGTTTATCACATCTGGACTGTGGAAACTGGCCCGTTGGCATTCGTTGCACAGTATGTTTCATTTTTACTGTTTTTATATATTGACAGAAGATTTTTCAAAACAAAGTCTGATTCTGAATAATATAAACTCACCAACGACGTGTATAACTCGTTATCGCTGTGATATCGTTGTGCATCACGCTTAGCAGGAAGTCCCACAGATATCTGTCTGTCTCCACAGTGGGACAGATGGAAGGCAGGTTTTATTGCACACATTTCTCCATCTGAATTGATATAAGTAAAGTTATATATACCTGGGTTATCAATAACTCAATAAAATGAGTGTGGATGGATTAAAGAAGATTCAAACTGTTATTCTGATGCTTTGAAACAATTTATTTAGTGCAGCAGAGCATCACTCTGACAAAAAAGGGAATGTAATCATAGATTGGATGTAACTTTGAATCATACGTGAACACTCTGGAGGAGCCTCAAACAACCAGACAAAAAAAACAGCAGCAGGAAAGTTGTCCAACCAGAGAAGGGAGGGTCACATAAAACAACTGCACAGGTTTCACTCCGTCATCCATTCCCCAAGTGAGCACGATTACTGCCTTCCTCCAAAATGTGCATGGCCATCATACCAACTTTCTCTCACAAACAACGTTTGTCCATGCATCTAAACTGTACGTCTATCCATCCATTTATCCCCAAGGCAGTAAAATCTGCTTGTTTGCTGAGATGCCGAAAATTCACACCTCAAGGCCTGCATCAATTACACACACACACACACACACACACACACACACCCACACACACACACACACACACACACACACAAAACACACACACCTGGCAGGTCTCCGTCTCCCTGATGTTTTACCGTTTTTAATAAAAGCGTCTGCCATCACAGGGAGAGATAGAAGACGCACGCGTGTGTGTGTGTGTGTTGTGTGTGTGTGTGTGTGTGTGTGTGTGTGTGTGTGTGTGTGTGTGTGTGTGTGTGTGTCTTTAAGTGTGCAGACTTTGCAGCAGAGGAAGGCTTTTGGGATGAGGAACGATGGATAGTCAGACAAACAGAAAGACGCAGAGCAAGCAGTGAAAGTAGTGATGGAGGAAAAAGGATGCTGCCAGATACGTGAGGAGCCAAGACAGGCACTGGGGGAGGACATCAGTGGACAGGCAGAGGGAAGGCATCAAACACAGGATTAGTGACAGATGACGTTCAAGTCCCCTGTTTCTACTCTGCTTTGCTTTTCTGACACGCCAGCCCTTATTGTCCAATCACCGCGGAGCGCCAGAACTGATTCCGTCTCACCTCAGAAAGACAGATTCATGTCATACATCCTGAGACTAACAGGGAGTCAGATCCTTTTAGTACTGGGCTCTGATACAGTCAGAGGGTAAAGCCATCTTTCACTAAAGGCACGTCACACTTAACCTCAGTAAAATATTCCAGAGCTGCATGTTTTTATGACTGCAGGATAAGATCCAGCAGCTTCATGCACCATTTTAAACACATTTCTCCCATATTCAATCTGACGTTTTGGTTTTTTTATATATGGTCTTTTTATTAGGAAGCTTTTGTTCTAGACTAGAATTTAACTTTAGGATCTGCAGGTTTGATGAAAGCTTCGCTGCCCAACCCAAGCTCACATTTAACAAAAGGTTGGTTTAGCATGCCAGCGAGCCCATTACAGTCTGTCAGTATATGTTATGGTTAGTTTGAACTGTGTGACAGAACAAACTGCTTAGTGACTCATATCACTGTGTAAAGCTACCCATGGCACATAGAGTGCCGCTTCCTGTGTTTTTATTTAAACTTCAATATTTCAGATCATCATATAAATTTTAATTTTAGATAAGCTGGGGAAAGACAAAATGCAGTTTTGTAAATGATGATTTCTTTTATTAGGGTAAGAGAGTTAAAGCCACATCTCCACTGAAGGAACTTTCCTAAAGAGCTGGTCTGGGGTCAAACTCGCTGTTTTAATTATTTGAAACCATTCCTGCTTCAGGGGGTTGATCGGTTCATTCAGGAACTTTGGGAATGGAGCTTCTATCACTTAGCCCTCATCTGTTTGTTGTGTAGTCTGTGCTGACATTTGTAAATATTTGCTCATTTTGGACATTTTACATTTGTTTTGCTGCTATTACAGTCAGAGCTGACTCAAAGCAGCAGACTTTAATCTGTCTCCAGTTCAAGTGTGATTGCATCCAGCACCGCTTTATACTTTATTACTCCCTTTTGGACTGAACTGGGACTGCTGGTTGTTCACAGGTCGCTGTGTCAGCTGGGGCAAACTTAAAATAAGTGAAATGAATTTAGGCCATATTTGGCTGGATCCTCGGGTCCAGGGTTGTTAAGGGCCACAATTTACTGAATAGGTTTTGTCATCCTGACACTTGACAACAAAAACCACTCGGGCTTCTCAGTGTGGAAACATAAGGACTCAAACTGGACATCACATCACTCAAACGAAAACACCTTCGAGGTTCCATAAATCACCCGTGATGGGTCACCTGGCGATTTGTTCATTTTAAAACTCCAGCTGGATTACAGCAAATTGTCACCTGAGGGTGTGGAAAAAAGCGAGGCCTTGATGTTTGGGACGTGAGGTGCAAAGATGAATTACCCCGAATGCCTTTTAATCGAGCACACCGAAGGTTGCCCTTCATTCATCCACTCATTCGCCTTCATTTATGTTGTCTAATCCAGAAACTTTCAAGGATTTTAAGCTTTTAAGATGCTGTGCGATGCATAACACACTGTAAACTATATATATGACATGTGGTTATATTCAGGAGTATGATCAACACATGTATGGTGTACAACAAAGGGAAAGCTTGAATTATAACGCTTACACAGCTGACAGAATATTTGAGTGAAACTTTTATCAGCTTGCTTCTGGGTGAATTGATCTCGGTGCCGTACTCTGATGAAGCCAACGTGCTGAAAAATGTCTGTTTCAGTGATAAATCTTTCCCTTCATTGCCGATTTCCGCCTTCCACAGTCACCAGCCCATTACATACATCTTATAAGTTGATGAAGCACCGCCATGATGCCATTTCCATTTTCACAGTACAATACAAAGCCATAAACAAAACCGCGTGAATCACAGTAAACAATCTCAGGGACGTGATAAATGTGGCTCTCAACATGTGCCACACGACTCCGCCGCCGACGCCAGTTAGTGTCAAGAAACACAACAATAACAAGTACGGGCCACAGAAAAATGCTCCGGGACGCTCCCCAGAGCCGGCAGTTCTAGACAATCCCTCCATCCCAGACTCTACCCCACTACCCACCCACAGATACACATGCACTACTCAGCAACACCCTCAATCTGCTGGGCTCGGCAGCGGGTGGGAACTGGGATGTGACAAATCAGCGGAGACCCTGACAGTCAACTTCATGCCCGGCGATAATGAGCTCCCGCCGGAGACGGCTCTCGCAGGGAGGGAACTAAGATGTGGAAAAACTTTAACGATGCGCTAATCGGCCGAAGCGGAGTACGTAAAGGATTTTTAAAAAAGGAACACAAAAAAGTTCTCTCCTTAGCGAGAAGGATGTGAAAATGTAAGAATGGGAGGATGAAGGGAGGAGGAGATGAGTGGTTTGAAGACACACAGATGGGCGGACAAACATAACCAGGATGAGGGGATGAGCACGGGAGTCTCTGCGGAGGCTGGGAGAGTGTTCTGGATGTGCAGCGGATGAGGACGAGCTGGATCAGAGCACATGGTTTGAGTGCTGCATAAGCCTCCCTGGTGAACGCTGCGGTGTGTGCGTCTCTGTGTGCGTTTGTCTTCGAGAGCAGGTGGGTGAGTTGCTGTGTCGCTCGCCCACCTGTGCAGCTCGAGGAGATGAGGGACATCACATTCAAGTCTGATTTTGGGGACTGGGAGTGGAGTGAGTGGGCCTCTACTCAGCCATGTTAAGTCTCTGTGGCTGACAGCTTTCACAGTGGACTAACCGAACCAGACAGAAATAATGAGGCAAACCGGACAGCTTAGGTGAGAAACTGGGATTCACCCACCCGGAGGAGAGATTCAGCTGATGTTAAAATGTTTAGCTGTAATCAAAAATGAGAACTGATTTTCAGTGACCTGTGCTCTAAATATCAGTATGACGTTACTGCTCTTTTCTATTTATTTCTATCAACAAGTGCCTGATGGCTCACATTAAGGCACAGTGTGTGTTCTAAACAAGATGAAAAGGCTTTGTTTTAATATTAGTGCTGCTATGTAGGCTGCTAGTCTTACGTTCTGGCACCTTCCAATCAAGCACTGGTTGGAGGTTTGCGTAGGAGCCGGGAGCGAGGCTCCATTTCACTGCGAAAACCTGTTACAATGTGTTTGTGAGATGCCAGTAGACAGTTATCCCAAGCACCACTGCAGCCACCGATCGATACTTTTAACAATATCGACAGCGATAAAGGCGATTTGTTCTCGACCACTGTTAACAGGCCGTTTCATTTTTCTCCAAGTCTAATTAATCCCTTCTCTGCAGGCTGGGATTTAACGGGAATACGCACGTACCCGGCACCACTTCACCTGTTTTCCAGCTTCGCCTTCAAAGAAAGCTCCATGAAATGTCAGGGGAAGGAAGGAGAAAGAATTCGTTTCCAGCTCCTCGTCGTGCCTCAATTGTTGCGTGTGACATTTTACACCCCCGCCCCTCCTCCCCCATTAACAAAGCCATTCTTTACTGTGCATTCATAATGAAGGGCAGTTTAACTTGCATTTAGAAGCGCTGGGGGAAGCACATTTGTCCCTTCCTGTTCCAAACAATAACCAATTACCAGAGAGTGTGAGGTGGGCTTCGGCTCCGTGGATGAGACGCCTCAGACAGCGGAAAAGCTGTCATGGGTGGGAGGCTGGGGGCTGGACGCAGGTGGGGGTGGGGGCTTTATGCCTCTAATTGGAGGCAGATTTCACGCTGATATTTCTGATGATGCTGCAGCATGAGGGACACAGAAAGACAGAAAAAGAGGGGCTAGGAAGGGAAATGGAGAAAAAGGAGGTGAACACGAGGGTGTGAAAATGAAAAGCACTGATAAAGAGAGACAAGCAGACAGAAGGGGAGAGGGGGAACTGGGATAACAGATGATGGAAACACTAAGAGGGGGAGAAGAAGACAACAGGCCTCACTGCTGTTTGTCTTGCAGGGATAATATTCCACCAAAGTCTAATTCTGTCCATAAAAGCTGTCGGACTTTTTTTTTTCCCTTTCCTCCCGCAACCTACCCCCTCCCCTTCTTTCAGAGTGATAGTTGCCTTGGCAACCGTGGCAAATCTTCCTTTTCTCAAACAGATGTCCCATTTAGTTGGAAATTAGAATATGTAAAAAACCCATGAGACGCAAATTATTTCAAAGTTCTCCGGTGAAGAGAAGGAAACGAGGGGCGGGGGAGAGGAGAAGAAAGGAACAGAAAGAAACGAGGAAAAAAAGGACCAGAGTACCCCACCACTACCAGACACCTCCCCCCCCCTCCCCTTCTCGTAGCTCATCTTCTCTCCTGCGGACTCCCGCGCTTCAGCACATGAATCGTGGAGATTAGCCAGCTCATCCAGAGCTAGTGGCTTGTTCAGGGGAGGTGGATGGGCAGCGGCCTGGAAAGAGGGGTGGTAGGGTGCCTTCCTCTCCTTCATCCAGGATGGGGTTTGGGCAAACGGTAAGACCTGCCAGCGCGGCAGAAGGGACACGCTGCAGCGCGGCTCACCGAGCTGCCCTGGAGGAAGTACCTGCACACTGCAAAAAATATCCTGTTCTCAGGAAACCTCATTTAAGTTGGCATGCTGAGCCTTCAAATCCTACCAATATGTGTTCCTTGGTTTTGTTGCTAATAAACATGCACCTTAACAAGTTATTTAAGTCAGATTTCAAGAATCAATAATAATTTTGCAAATTCCTGCCATTTGGGTGAATTAATTGCTCTTGTTTCAGATGCAAATTAGTTCTTGGAAGAATACCCATTTCAACTGAGCATTTGATTAGATTTAAAGAAAGAAATTCACCCAAAACACTTTAATCACTTCAATAAAAAGAAACTGGCTGGGACTAGCAATTAACTGGCAAAATGCAAAGAACATCACGTCGTCCTGAGAAATTTCCAGCCCAGCTCTGAGGGAGATACTGGAACCGCTATTTTGCGCTGCCGTGCCACAACTGAACAGGCAGAAATTTGTCGCCGAACAGCAAGACCATCCACACCACAGACAGCAGTCTCAGTATGTAAACTCGCACCTGAGAGATGCCTCAAGGCAAAGCACAGTTCCTGTGTTGGTTGCTAAATTGCATTTTTAGGTAGAACTGTAACATTCTGTCTTTAAACGCGATCCCACAGTGTTCTGTGCTGTAGCAGTGAAATAAAACAAAGTGCTAATTTAGTAACAATTAAAAAGTTTCATTCCAGGAACCAGACAAATCAACGATCATTAAAGGAAACGGAAGAAAAATGACTATAATATCATTAATGCTTCATTTTCTTACCAAAGTTGAGGTTTTCCTTTGTGCAGCTTTATTAGCTTGACTTATGATATGTTTTAGTGTGACAGGACAGAATTCATCTAGGCAGTAAAACTAGTAGGTAGCAAGAAAACGTTTTACAAAATGTGATTTTCAGTACATGTCCAGCTTGTCCTCTTGCCTCTGCTGCCTTAATAATGGTGGTTAGCCTTTTCAGTCTACATGACTCTTCCAGCACATCTAATCCAGAATTTTTTTATCTCTCTCAGTGTTCTGTGTCATAATTATCGTCTTCCGGGGGGGTTGCCAAATTCCATGTTGTGCCAGTGCTCATCAGCCTGCTCGTTTGACAGCCTGATATCTTGATAGCCTGTGGATATTATTCCTGGTTCCTACCTAAACATGACAACGGGGTTACCATGAACCCCCTACTTACATGAAAAAACAACAGTTCAAAGCAGTTAGTTTATGCTGTTTTAAATTCTAGTAAACACAGTTTTAAAATCTATAGTTACAGAAAATTGTGATACAAACACTACAAGATAATAAACTGCAACCTTTGACAAGAAAATAACAATGCAAATTACAATTAAATAGTCCTAGCAGCGTGAGAGTATGCAAAGACGGGAATCTCAGCATTCCCTAAAAAGAAAATTGGTGAGAAAACGTGCCTCAATTTCAGCGCATCAACATGTTTGTCTTGCTTGCAACCCTCATTTTAATGCAAGTGGTTCACTCTGAGTTAATCTGCCTTTTTTCACAGTGAAGACGTTTGTTTTTGCAAAACTGCTGCAACAAATGAAACGGCATTTAGAAGACGGGGAAATGAGACTTCCCGGCGTGGACATTTCTTTCAGCGTCCACTGCGTCCCGTCGCCCGTGTCTCTGTGATCAAACCCTGAACATCGCCGCTCACAGATGAACTGCCGAGACAGAGAGGCAGGGAGTGCTGTGTGTGTGTGTGTGTGTGTGTGTGCGTGTGTGTGTGTGTGTGTGTGTGTGTGTGTGTGTGTGTGTGTGTGTGTGTGTGTGTGTGTGTGTGGCGAGGCGAGGAGGAACATAAGGACAGAATCACTTTAATTTATTTTTTTCTCAACAATTGTGCGTGCCTTGAGCAGGGAAGGCATGTGTGAAATGGAGGGAAATGCCCTAGAGCATGCCATAACACAAATACACATACAAATGCTGACACACACCCGTGCACATAAGTCCTACCCCTGGAGGCCATTTAACAGGTAATTTAAAGAGAAATCCCTTGAGGGAAACGACACAGTAAATGTCCTCCCTTCTGCTCTTCTTCCCTCCATAACTGTTTATTCTGCTACGGGGCAGCACACAGCACTTAGGAAGGAGATAAAGATGAAATTGAAGAGGAACAGGAAGACAGAAAAGGGAATGGGTGGAGAAGGTGGTGGTGGGGAGTGACGAGTGTTAAAGTAGGCCATTTTTCCCCTTCTATCCGTTACCAACCCCCTTAAGTATCTGTTTATTAATGTTCAGTGTTCTTAGGCTACTTTATTTGGGTCCTTTGGGAACGTAAGTGCTATGGGGATGGTGGTGTGGGAGAAGGGATGGAGGAGGGGAGACGGATGGAGGAGAGAACAAGTCTCGGGGGAGCTCAAGAATCTCAGAGTGACTCCGATGTTAATTTAGTTGGGGCTCTGGTGAGGAGGCCTAGAAAAGCATGAACTCCCAACTGTATGTCTCGCCATCTTTTTATCTTTACAGGAGCACGCTGCTGCATGATACAGCGCGTTGACTACAGACTGTGCATGCATTACATAGTATTCCACTGCATACGTAACATTTGGGTTTTTAATGGATTGCTTTCCTCCCAGCCGCTGATGTTTGTTCCTCTGAGTTCAATTATTGTTTACCATAAAGATATATAATAATACAATAATGTGAACATTTTACATCCAGAGCTTTAAAAAGTAACAACACTCCCAAACCGTAATATTTTAGGCTAGGTGACAAATCGTCAACATGTTACGCTTTGGGCCACCACGAGATCGGAAAAATGAGGAAACATGAGAACCGTTTGGAATCAATCTACACATGTTTGTTCATTTGACTTAAATTGCTTTGGAAAACACTATCTAACGTCATTAAAGTGCTGGTTAGGGCTGGAATACATTCCTTGAACGCGTATTAATGCGGGACCGTCATCCTACTGGATTTCATCCATAACCCGGCTCGTAGCATAAGAATGCAGAAGGTCACCTTTCGCGCTCTTCAGGAACGCCGTGAGAAGTGACAAATCGTCAGGATGTTACGCCTCGGGAGTGAGAACGGGCTGAAAATAAAGAACATTTTCAATATTTGTGACCGGCACACAGGTAAAGAAATGTCTTTCTCTGAAACTAACTTTGTTTTCCAAACTTCTTCAACCTTTTTAGCAAAAACTGCACACAAACACACAAAGCTACTGGTGTCCTGGTTTGCTCAGTGAAAGAGGGAATTAAGATTCACACAGGATTGAACCAGTAACCAGTTGTTACCTGCTGAAAGCCTTCAGCCAATCAAGCGCTATCCAGATGTGTAGACATTTACACATGAGTTGACATTTAAGAAAAAACCCTGAAACCAACGAAAACAACACATTTTGGAATAAAGCCTGTGTTCATATTAAATTTCGAGGCTTCATTCATTCTTAATTTTCCAGAGAAGATCTGCTTTTTGCTTTTTGCAGAATCCCAAGCTGAGAACCTTGAGTTAGATTTCCCCTTTTTTAACTAAAACGTAGCCGGTAGGTCAGCTTTACTGAAGTGGGTGTCATTACTGAAGCAAATCACAAGAGGTCACTTGCTAAGAAAGCAAATATGTTTTGTTCTATAAGTTTGTTCATACAGGAGTTAGACTTCATCACATTAATGTAGTTTATGTCTTCATTCAGAGATTCATTAGGATTCGTGGGTGCTATATTCTGATACTAATCAGATAACTTGTCTGGAATCCCAAACCCATCCATCTTCTTCCACTTTCTGTATGTAATCCAGGATTGCCTGGGACCTATCCCAGCTGTCGCAGGAAAATAAGAAGGCTCCACCCGGGACAGGTTGCCAGTCTGTCACAGGACTGACACAGCCACTCAACCACTGATGCTCATATTCACACGTATAACCAAAAATAACTGACTGGGAGAAAAACAGAAACAGGGCGAACATTCAACACAGAAAGGATTCAAACCTACAGCCTTCTTACCGTGCGGTGATGGTGCTAACCACTCTGCTGCCCTAGAAGCTCAAACAGTTGTAGCTTGAACACTTTATTTCCTGCGGCTGTGTAATGGCCCATCTTTTGGAAGTAAAGTGCACAGTGTCATTTGCTGTTAGAATAAACTGAGGACTCGATTGATCAATGTCTGGAATAAAGGATTAGATGTATTTAAACCTTTCTCTTTGCAACTCTCTTTCTTTGGAAAATGCTCATGGATGGATCCTGGTGGCGTAAAATCGGTAACCTCAGTAAACTCAAAGAAAGTCTCGTACTGATGGCTGTAAGCAACAAACTAACAACAGCTCCTGTTGTTAGTTTGTTGTCAAACCCAGACTGTATTCAGGTTATACTAATGATCACTGCTGGAAGCAGAAAAAAGTGTGTCAATCGTACAAAGTCTGATCTGGTCAGGTCAGGACCTTTTTATGGAAACCTGACGGTGACGGTTCACACAGGAAGCTGACGCACTGAAATAGTGCCAGATTAACAGGTAGGCTCGCATGTGTGAAAGGGGCTTGTGTGTTTCAGAGGTGAAAATATCTCCAACACTCCAGAACTGAGAGTGAGCTCTAAACCTCAGCGCCTTCGTGTCAGTACGTACTCTCTGAATTCAGCAGCGGTGTTTACGCCTCTGAAGCCAGAGTGCACATAAACATGTGTGAAGTGCTCACTAAGTGGAGCCATGCTACAACACAACACTGTAAAACGGATTTAGTTATGGATTAGCTGCCGACCTGTAATCAGGGCCTGCACGTTGTTTTCAAAGCATCCTGAAATGAAGTGAAACCAATGGCTGGCCGGGAGGCAGGGAATCCGTTTAAAACTGACTGATCTGCAAAATGGTCATCTACACAATTTGTACTCAATGGGCTAAAACTCACATCTCCACTGATGGTGTGTTTTCAAAAGTTGTCTGTTATTTCCCGTTTCCCTCCATCTGTCAAAACTTTCTCTGAAGTCTCTCCTCATCAGAACAAGAACAAAGCAAACTCTAAAAGCTTAAAGAAGAGAAACAAGGTCACGGTACCTTGATGCCATCTCCACCATCATTAGACTCATTATCACTAAAGGAGAAGCTCTGCACACTATTACTGTATTTTACCTCTTCGTTTTCCACCCCTCCCCCCTTCTCTCTTACTTTCACCAGGGCCGTGAAAACAAGCAAGTTAATTAAAGTCAGTGAGAGTCCCTTCCGTTTGCCGCTCATCAGTGAGGACAAGCCATCAAACACAACGCAGGTAGTCCATTTCTGTCAAATGAGGGAGCTTAGAAAGGGAAGATGGAGGAGGAGAGGGAGGAGGAAGATGAGATGGAGGGGGACAGGGAGGAGGAGGAGATGAAGAAAGAGGAAAACGGCCTCTCTTCATCTCTTTAGTTTTTGATGAGCTTTCTTAATTGGGCCACTATAGAAGGAGAAGTGAATCCTCAATAATTAAAAAATCTAATTAAGGAGACTTTTGCATCTCCGTCCTTAATTATTCCACACGGAGCAGTGGGGAGCGATAAATTTCTGCCGTTTTCATTTAAAGAAGAAAACAGGGTCTCTCGCTTTCTCTCCCCTGTCACTCCGTGCAAATCCCCCATCAACAAACACACTACTTTGTCCCTCTCATGCCTTTGTGATTTCTGTGTGTCTGTGAATGAGCCGTCTCCTCCGCCTGTTATCCGCTCCTCAGAGACCGTCATTATATACGTTTAAAGAAATTGAACTTTTTTGGATCAACACTATAGGAACCTCCCCGGCCTCCTGCTCACGTGCTGCTTTCATTGCCCCAATATTTTAGAAAAAACTCAAAGACGTAAGGACAGACAGACAAAGACATTTAAGGTAGCTACTGTATATCTTAACTCTATAAAACGTTCCTTAGAATCTGAAATCAAGTCTCTAACCCCATTAGCTCCCAAGTTATAATTGCTGCCCTCTAAAATTCAATTATTCTAAGCATCTGTCAAACAGCCTGAAGCTAAACAGACACCCGTCAAGGTTTTACATTCTTCTCTCACATAGAAAATTGGAAAATAGGATATTAGATTTTGGTTCTCATGAAAAGACTCAACCCAACAATGACTGTATCCAGCTAACAGGGATGATGTATCACAGCCTTACAGTATATTCTTTTCTACTGCATTGTTGTCCAAAACCAATAAAAAGCACGTCACTGAGCTACAGTGTTGCATTCATAATGATGAGCATGTTGAAATAGGAGGGACTTTAGTAGGAACACATAAGTCTCGAGAGCCACGCTCAGGTAAAAGGAAACGGTGATTTTTAGCAGTTAGAAGTGTTTCTTCTGAGTCTCGTGTAATAAAAAATCACAGCCTTTATTTATCAGACTGAAATCACTCAAATGCTCAGGAGAGGAGACAGTCTGGCAATGTTATATTGAGACTTTGGTTTTACACGTATCTGTGTTTGTTTTATTACGTTTAGGCAGTGAACCACTGTGGTAGGTTAGGGAAAATGTGGTTTGAGGTAAAATGCAGAATTTCAAATTTGCCTTCATATGTTTGACCACAAGAGGACAAATACATGTTATGTATACAAGGGGTTGCCTGAAAAGATGACATCAGGAGATAATCTTGACCCTAACCCTGGTGGGAGCCTGTACTTCTACACGTTAATGACAAACCTCAAAACTAAGGACACTTTGGCTTTTACCTACTTCATGTCGCACCTGGCTAAACACACGTGTGTGTCTGTGCGTGTGCGTGTGTGCGTCCATCTGAACAGCCAATCTTCAGGGGGTTGGTGGTTGATGGAATTTGTTTCAAATTCAAATTTTGCTGCTTTTATTATCTCTTGTTGAAAGGTTTTTCTGTTTTGTCAAAGGTAAGCAGCACACAGAGAAGCATGATTTTTTGCAGGACTACGATTATTGTTATTTAAACGTGACTTATTTTATGATTATAAACTGACTGAATTTGAGTTTAGAAAAGTCAGGAAACAGTGAAATCTCCATCATAAACAGCAAATCCCACACTGACATGGTTTCATCCAAATGCTGTTTATCCTGAACAGCAGCTGGAAACACACTAACTTTGTTTTTCTTTGAGTTCATTTAAAAAAACAAACAAATGAATAAAAACAAACATTATTGTTTACAATGACTTCCACAGTTAATCATAAACTCTTACATAGTCAGATTAATCACTGATTTCTTTAAGCACTGATATAAGTACATCCAGCTGTATCAACTGTTGATACTTCCTGGTGTCATGAGTAAAGCTGCAGTCACGAGCAGATCAATCTGAATAAAACATAACCTGTGACAAACTTACACTGAACAAATGTGTCACGTGTGCAGATTACTTCAGCTGGAAAAACATTACACACATCATTGGCCACTGTTTAGGAAAATGTAACACAGAGAAAGGAGTGAATTATTGTGATAGATGCTTTTGTTGGAGATGTTTTCATTCCTGCTTCTATCAGACGTGACTTTCTACTCTATTGGCTACCGATATAAAAAAGTTGTGCAGAGCGAGAAGCGCATACTCGTGGCTGCATTTGTGCTGGTGGGGGAGCGGCTCCATAAATGTGCAAAGCTGCGTGTCCCGGCCATGCAGCTCATTATTAATAATGACTCAGATGTCATCTGCCGAGGTTGCCAGATTGGTTTCTGCTGCCTAGAATCTTAGTTGCTAAATTATGAGTAGAGAGTAGTTCTGAGATACCAAGCATCCAAGATCTGTGATACCAGCTGGTGAAACTATTATGTACTTTTCGTGTGAATATCGGATTTTTGGTGTTTTTAAAAGCAGGATTCAGTTCAATTAATAAAAAGTCCTCAGAATTCTTTGCTCGGAAAATTATTCCTAAATACAAAATGCACTCATCTAGGATTTTGTATATGAAAGAACACCTTTATCTCAAATACTGGCTTTTACGATTATCTCTAAGGGAAGCTCATACTGATGAAACACACAATTCGGCAACAGAAGAAAAACTACTGAAACAATAACATACTGGAACAACTAAAGAAGTCTCACCGCAGCATCGTTATGTCTTCTTTCCCATTTTTTAGAAAAGCTAGAATCTAACATTTTAGCCAATAAATCACAGCTGCGCACCATCGCAAGTATGAAATAATGTAATTTTAGTATTCAATTAATTATATACAGTGTAGCTAAAAGGGCAGCATCTTCCATTTACTCACAGTAACACAAATGTTGCAAAAACGCAATCCTTTTTCAATAAAGTAGCATTTCTTCGACAAACATCGCGAGTAAAAGGAAAACGTGGAGGACTATGATGACAATAGAAGTATAACACACATGACAACATCATTTGTATCAACACAACATGGACATGAAAATGAACACCTGACACTTAGCCAAATATGTGTCTGTGTGGCTTAAAGGGCAAACAGGGTGAAAGCTCCTGATTGGGGTCCAAGCATGTACAAGCTGTGAAATAGAATTTCCTTAACAATGACGGGTTTTTACTCGGGCATGGCCTCCCACGTTTAAATGACGACTGATTAGCAAATTAATTACAAAGGATTTGTTTTGTTCCTGCTTTTTATCCACCTGAGATAACAACCTAATTCACACCTCGGTACTATACTACAAAAACCAATGAGTATCATCATGGTCCAGATGATGATGATCATTAACATAATAATAATAATGACAATTTAAAGTAGAACACTTTTGCAATTGTTCATTTTCTGGCACTATCCCATGATTTCCTAACCATCTTTCCAGTGGAAACACTTTGGGAATCTGTGCCTTTCCTTCCTCTTTGGAAGCGCATGATTAGCAGCATCTGTCTGATACTAACCCTCAGAACGCTTTTCATTCCTGTAGAAGCAGCAAGTGTGTACTTGGTTTTTTGGAGGACTGTATAAATCTATTGCTATCCACAAGCTAAACTAGCTCATTGATCAGATTGACTAATGATGGCCGAATCTGATTGAAGTTTCTCAACAATTAAGGGGCTAACGACGAATACCTTTGAAAGTCCCAATTAGCCACTCTGGCAGTAGAGTAATGGGTTTCCTGCTTAAATAATAATATACTAGGTAGAGAAAATTACAGCTTTTAACATTAGTATGAGCCCACTTATAATTATAGCTTAGCATGAATTATGACCTGGTTCTGTCTGCATTTGAGCAATTGTTACCATAATTGGACTTAGACAAATCTATGCACATTTATTTCCTACTTATTATCTAATACATAGAAAATAAATGAATGCAGTGAATAAACAATCTATATATACAGGAAACCAAAACAGTCACAACAAATAAATCAATACTTGATTTTTAAACATGTGTTACTTTTTTTTCTTTTCTGAATAGCCGTGAGCAATTTTTAAATCCACTGCGTGTTCATGAACAGTACACTCAAAAGTTAGGCTGATATGAGCCACATGCATACTTAAAGCCTGTAAGAGTCAAAGTTGGGATAATCAGCTTGATATTACAATACCAAAAATAATAATAATATTTCAGCCTATTGTTCTCCAAGTGGTCTAACAGGGTAATACTGAAGTATCTGACCTCAGCTCTGTTTAAAGGTGACAGAAAACCTAGCCGGTGACAGCAGACTGGGTTTAATAAAAAATGCTTTCAGACATGAATTTATAAGCACGTAGCAGTAAAGCAGTAAAGACACAGAGTTCAGACTAAGGTTTGAACTCATAATTAGGTCATGTATGTGGCTATGTTAACCTCTGTCTCTCTTCCACAACATGTCTTTATCCTGTCTTCCTTCTCTCATCCTAATCACAATCTCTGTACCTCATCACCCAAACTTTCCCACTATTCATCTTTTCATAAGAAATAATATTAATGTGTGATTAGGCTGCATCGTGTACAATATAATCCTTTAGTATTGTAGTGGTGCTATGAACAGCTGGTGTCTGCACCAGCGCTCATATTAACCCCTCAGAATGTGAAACAGGTAAAGAGACTCAGAGCAGAGAGTTACTTCACATTCAGATTGGCACAGGAAATCTGTGAGGACGAAATCAGGCTGAGTGGTGATGAGGAAGAGACGCAGAAAATCAACTTCCACTAACATCAGCGAGTCACATTTACTCTGACAGCAGCCATACCCTTCATGCACACAAACGTAGATACTGTAGATCGATCTTTATTCACTTTTTTTTTTTTTTAACTTGTTTTGGTGCTTGTCAGCCTGTGAAAAAGGGGACAGAGGCGGTTCAGTTCTTCCACCATAATATTCAACATTCTACTCTAAGACTGAGACATGCACATGAGTACTCCTGCTCTGTCCCATCAGCTCTCAGACAGAGCATCTTTCTGCAATATGTTTGTGACAAATGGCTTGTAAAGTCACATTAGCATCAGAAGTGGGGAAACGGAGCAATGCCCCTGCATCTGTCTGATTTTTCAATACATGAAGAGATAAATTAAGAAGCTTTTGGAAGTAAGAAGGATTTAATATCAGCTGGGATAGTAAAAGGTTGCATGTGCATCTGTTTGTGTATACGACAGAGTGTGCGAGGAGCCGTAGGGGCCTGCTAGGAAGCACACAGCTTCACAATACCTCTTAGTAGGAGAGGATGAAGTAGGAGTGAGGGACCCCAGGAAGGAAGGAGTTAACGGCCCGTGAAGCCAGATGGATGGAGGAATGGAGGAGGAAGAAGACACACCAAGTGATGAAAATGGGAGGCATAACGAACGTTATAGGTGACAGAAAGAAATGAAGAAGTCAAGCCAGTCACTGCTCAGGAAATGAAGGAAATGAAGGAAAGAACAGAGTCACTGTTTCTGCTCTTTCATTTTCCCCTCTTCTCTTTTTGGTCTGAGATAAAGACGGTCCCAATTAAAATTCAATTACATTAAAATAAAAACAAATAAAAAAACCAAAACAAGTTACACTAGCATGGTTTCGCTTAAAGAAGAGCGTTACTGGTTACTGCAAATGAATATAAAGCTGCTCTAAGGTGTCGTATGATAAATGATTTGTTTCCTAATGGCAGAGGTCTCGTCTAGGATCATAATTCTGCAATCCATAAAGTATGAAGGCTCACTGAACATGTTCATGTGAAGAAAATCAAATGAAACAAAAGTCATGGCCATCAGATTCACTTGATCTCAACCAGGCTAAAAACATTTTGGACTGAAAGAGCTCTCCACCACTATCTGGAGCCTTTTCCAACTGACACAAGGCAAGAGGCAAGGTATACCCTGGGCAGGTCACCAGTCCACCACATGGCTAACACATCTACAGCCAATTCCTTAGAAGTTTGTCTTTAGACTCTGGGAGGAAGTCTCTGGGAGTACCCAGAGCAAACTTGTCAGGCACGGGGAGAACACGCCCCACAGAAAAAGCCCAGGCCGGGTCGGACATAGGAACCCAGAAGCTTGTTGCTTTGAAGTGACAGGTCTGACCACACCATCACTGGACATTTTATAACTAATATGTGAAGCTTGTTAGTGAAATTTTGACTTGTTTCTGTTCTCTGTGTGAGCCTGTCCTTTTGTGAGCTCCATGTACATTTAGTTTGGAGGTAGTAACGTCAGTGCTTGTGGTGGAGGGTGTGAGGTGGTGGGGGTGGGGAGATCAACAGGCCATACAGCGTGGCACTGGTATCACTATGGTAACACAGGTCATAGTGATAGCACCATCCTGCTACACTGTAAAATCCTAAAAAGTTAACAATAATGATTTTTTTAAGTTGAGTAGGTTACGCTGGTGTTTTAGAAAACGTTACAGTTTAAGAATGCATATTGCAATCAACTAAGAATCCTGTTTGAGAAAACACAATCAGCTCTTTATACAAAGTAGTTACTGCCACTGTATCTGGACAAAATGTGAGGAGCAGTGAAATAATGTGCCGCAGCATTCAAAAGTGCCAAGAGCCACATCTACGAATTCCTTTCAAAGAGGAGATTGAGAGATTAGAAAGGTGAGAAAGAAATACAAGGACGAGTGGTTCTTTAATTTTCCCAAATCAAGAGGTAAGGGTGGAAACAGGCGTGCAGAAGGTGAAGAAAGGGAGGAGAAGAGGGAAGAGAGAATTGGTGTTAAACAGAAAAAAAAGAGCGGAGGATTAAAGAGAAAGAATAATGAAAGGATGCTCAAAGGTAATCAGGGTAGACATTAAGAAGGAAGGTGGTGAGAGGGGAGCAAACAGAAGAAGGGGAGAACATGCAGAGCCTCCAGCTGGAGCCCCTCTGTGCTGCAGGAACACACCCTGGGGCTTACACACACACACACACACACACACACACACACACACACACACACACACACACGCACACACGCACACACACACAAGTATGTAGTCCAAGACAAGCGAGAGGACATGAGGGTGCATAAACCCATGACCAGACATTCACACATTCGCACAGACACTCATCACATCATGTGGCCATTAAACCAGCGAGGGCCAGCTGATGAATCCGAATAAATCTCTTCCTAAATCTGCACACCGCTCTTCCTTTGTCCCGCCGTTTCTGTCCACATCTCTCCCCAGATTCCTGCCCTCCGTAGGCGCTTTCACTTCTCCGTTCCCTATTGCCTTTTTCTTTCTTGACTTTTCCATCTATCTCTGCTCACCTCAGGCAGCTCTCTGCAGTGGCCCGAGCAATAAAGTCAGGGGAACCTGCTATCACAGCAAACCAATTACCCAGCACACACACACACACACACACACACACACACGCACACACACACACACACACACACACACTAAAACAGTGTCCCTGGGAACCTGTCAGTAAAACACCTGATCATCATCATCATCATCATCATCAAGTATGTCAGCCCATCATCAAACCACTTACACACACACATGCATGTTATCACATCCTGCAAAACTGAAAGCAAATCCAGCAAAAGATAAATAAAGAAGCAGATAACTGATCAGTTTTAGTGATTCCAAAGGTCCCCTCAGACCTCAGGAACTTTCTTCTTCATAAGTATAAAATCTTGTAAAGAATCACACTGGAGGACGAGAACTGCAGTTCATAAAACTCTCTTTTAAATGTTGGGGGGGGGGGGGATTAGCTCATACTTTAGCATAGGTCGAAAAAGGACAAACATTGTTGATCACCATGTCAAAATACTCGCTGTACAGACTGGTAAAATATTAGCCATGTAAATGCCCATCAGCCCTGACAATGGATCAAAACAAGACGAGTGACTGACAATGAATTGCTGAGCTTGTTTGCAACAGAGGAATTTAAACTTGTTATGATGCTCGTCAGCACAGGGGTGCAGTGGGTAGCGGTGTTAGCGATGGTTTCTCATTTGGCCTGCATGGGTTGCTCTGGGGCCTGCCACACAGTCTAAAACACACATGCTAGGCTTCTTAGTGATTCTAAATTGGTTGTCTCTGTGTTAGTGATGGCAGCTGGGATAAGCTCTGCCCTCTGCAACAGTGAATTGGTTAAGCAATTAAAAGAATGAAGATATAAACTTTCTCGTGTAATATGTCGCCTCAGCAATCCAACTGGTGCAAAAACACTCTTTAAAGCTTTATCAGAAAGCTGCCCAGAATTATGTGTTTTTGTGATTTTTTTCAAGGAAAATAAAAACAAAATTCGGTTTCAGGTTTGAGCCCAACTCATGGACAGATGCATTTGCTTCAAGACAAAGGGCAAGAAAGGAACTGCTGAACCACTAACAGTCCCATTTCTCTCATTCATTGTGTAACATGTACAGTGCATTTATTTATTTGAATGCTACCTGGCCTGAGGTTTGCGCCAAGATTATACGTGAAGAAAAGTAGAAACAGCCAAACTCAAGACTGAGTGTTGACCCAGTCAGACCCTTACAATATACATGGGATTCATTTTTTATTCACAGTAAATTAAAGGATATTTCCAGTACTGACTGGGTTTTTTGACTCTCCACTTGCTAGAAGAATATGCTAGTAGAGAATGAAAAGGGATATTAAGAACTTTCCTACCTTGAAGAAAGTAGACTCATAATTCAAGTGGATGCTGTGATGAAAATTGGATGTGTTATTGAGCATAGCCAGTGCAATGTGCATGTGGAAACCGCTACACCATGGAGTCAACCTCCACATGTCAGATTGCATCACATTATAAATCTTCAACAATCTGTTATATTTGACTACGTTTGAAGTTACCACTGCATGACTCGTGTCAGCAGATTTATATGTTTCTATAAGAAAACCAAAGAGTCAATCCTTTGTTAAGAAAATACTCCACATACTGTACGCGCAGCCCTAGTTCTAATATGAAGAAAGAGTCACTCACCAGGGGGAGCCATAGATTCTGAAGCCCCGCACGGTGACCTCAGAGTCCTGCAGGTAGATGCAGTTGGTCAGCAGTGACTGGACGTTCTCGTAATTCTCTGGCTTGAGCTTGGAGGCTGAAGGGAAGTAGTAGAAGTCCTGCTTGATGAGGTCTGCCATAAACTCCTGGTCAAAGGTCAGCTCATGATTTCCAGCAATTACTATCTTGATGTCGTAGGGGAGGGTACCTGAGAGGGTAAGTGGAGTAGTGAAAGTTATGGACAGGGAAGAGGGGAAAAGAGAAAAGAAATGAAATTTGAATGCAAAAGTGGTAAGAAGGATGGAAAATGAAAGAAAGGAGAAAAGAATGAATGGGGAGTGTGATCAGGAGGCCCAATTCCATAAGGAAAAATAGATGGGGTGGTGGAGGATCATTTTCAAGGGTGAAGAAAGAAAGAGAAAGAAATGACAAGAGCGGAGGGAGAGGAGATGATGAGGAAAAAGATGAGAGAGTAGGAAAGAGAGAGAAGGGAAACAGAAACGGGAAGAAGATATCAGCACAAAGAGGGGAAGCACGGCAGATACCCGGGAAGGAGAAGAGAGCGACAACTTTAAACCCAGCTCAGATGGCTTGGCATTCACATGCAACAAGGCTTTCTAGTTGTTTTCCTCTATATTTCGAGTAAATCTGTACATCTGTCTTAGATTCCCTCCATCAGTCAAGGTCTCAACCCAGTGCACTGCTGTCTTCTGTTAATGGAAGCATAGCTGAATGCATCCGTCAGGGAATCTTTATCTGAAGGATGGATGAGGAGGATCATTGTTGGCTTTACAAAGCAGAATATTAAACATTTATAGACTACGGCAATAACTGCTGCATCTTTAGCCCCTTCGTTTCCATCATCCCCTTCTAATCAAAGTCTCCCTCCTTCAAGTCAACGTGCATTCTCTGCTCTATTTCAGCAGCCATAATTGGCTATTCAAAGCTTGGCACAGCAGGACGCGTGATCGATCTTAGCTCATCAAACCCAGCAGTAGCCGGGCCTTCACACTTCTACACAATGTTTTCAAAGCTCGGCTCGGGAAACAGAGAGCTAACACTGACAAACATCTGGGGGTCTGCTTTGTCAGGTAAAACGGCTGACGGAGGGTTCAATCACCGCAGCTTTTTTCTTTTTTTGTTGCTGGCAGGACGACGCGGCACGCAGCTGAGCACGCCGGTTTGTGTGTCAGCATGTGTGCGCTTGCGAGCGACTTTCCCATGCGTGTGCGAGTTTGCACGCATCTGTGCATGAACGTGTCATGTTAGTGAAAAGGAGTAATTAAACCGAGCTTTAGAAGAGGCTGACAGCCCAGTGACGGCTCTGTCATAACAGCCAATCACAGCCCAGTGACAGAAAAAGAAAACGAGTGGAAGAGGAAGGAGAGAGCGACAGAAATACTTTAGGAAGCCCAAAAATCCTTGAGTGTGAAGGAGGAATAATAACAAGATGAAAGCAGCTGTCAAAGAGTGCCCATCTCTGCAGTTTGGGTCTGGGCCGCCCCCTCTCCCTAACACAGCTCCAATTTGTTTGGCAGAAGGGCTTGTGTTTAGTTGTCAAGCAGACACCAAAAAAGGCCCATAAATGAGGGGCTGCACCTCAACAAAGGCACACGGACACAGATAATCAAAAGATGTTCCTTTTTGTTCCTTTTCCTCAGGGTTTGGCATCTGAGGCTTAGTCATCCCCAAATAAATCAATGTTGGAGGAACAATACGTTCTAAAATATCATCATATACCAATCATATACCGATTAAAGCTCTCGGGACCGCTGGGAATTCTGTGCTTTACTTTCAGAATTTCCATTTGTGCTCCAAAATGCATAAAATCCCTGCACATGACTGATGCAATAATTGGCATGTGTTTCGCGTGCCAACTGGCCTGTGTTCTAAAGTGCGATGCCAAAGCCTGCACCGCGGCTACTGAAGTCTAACATTTACCTCTCTATGCCACACGTTATTCTCACAAATTTCAAGTAAGTTAATGGGGGTACAAGAAAAAAAGTCATAGTGAATTCATTCATTACACACAGATTATGGCCATAGTAACACTCAGGTTACAGCTCATGTTTGTTATCAGCCATTCAGTGGACACCATTAACTTGCACAGACTCCCCATGATAAGGCACTTCTCTGATGGAGAGTGGTCTAGAAGGAAAGCCCCAGACTACAAGAGCATAGTTGCTGTTTATCAATAACCAGAATGAATATTGGATGGAAGGTGCATCTTCTGGCCGGCAAGAATAGTCTTCAAGAGGACACATATCACCCTGAGTCAAGAAACACAAATGTGTGGATTTCGTTATGTTAATAGAAAGACTTATGTGAGTTTTTGCGAGCCTCTTTAAAAAATACACCAAGGGGCTGGGAATTTAATAAATCTAACAACAACTACAATACGGCTGCAAGAAGATAAGCTGATGGTCATACTAATGATCACTGCTGTAAGAGAGAAGAAACAAAGACAGAATACAGAAGAATAAACACATAATGAAAGAATATTTGATGCTTGTGAAGACGCAGAGAAACCGAACTATTCTGTTGTATTTGTGTCCACCTGGGGAACAGAACTCAGCATTCTCTTTTCTCTTGGCCCTGTGGCTGTAATAAACTGTCCGACTGCCATCCTATGCTGGGCAGTTAGCTAACAGTGGCTTTCTAAGGCTACAAAATTATTTCCTTCTAATACTGGAAATTAGGCAGAAAACCAGCAGAAAACTGTGGCCCAAGAAAACAAAAGTAAAACTGAATGATGCTCAGCAGCTTTCTTACATATAATCAATTTAAAAAACGAGCAACAATGTTTCCGTTTTAGAACAATTTTAGTTTTTAACATATCAGGAAACATAAAAATGATCTAGTCCTTATAATGTTTAAAGATCAGGTAAGCTCAGATAAACACACGATTTGTTATAGTTTATTCAGCTAGAACTGAGCTAAAATGCAGAAGTCGTGTTTGAAAAGCTGGAAGAACCACATTTAACAGCAATAATGTAAAGTAATAGTTTTCTGTTTACATGCCATCGATTACATGCCAGAGATTTGTCAGCCCTCGATTATACACAGCTCTCTTATGGTCCACTCAGATCTGGACTTTGACTATGCCAAACTTAGATTCGTTGGTATATTAATGAAGGGTTCATAGTCAACTGATTGACTGCAAGTACTGTGGCAACCAGCCCAAATATCCCATCACCGTGTTTGACAGTTAGAGTTATTTCTGCTGATATTTCTGCTGTATTTGGTTTTAAACAAACATGGTACGATGCATTTTAGCCAAACATTACTACTTTGGTCTAATCTGTCTAAAGGACATCGTTCGAGAGGTCATGCGGTCTGTTTGGATGCAATGTTGCAAACCTGCGCCATGCTGCCATGTTTGTTTGCTGAGAAGAGACTTTCTCCAAACATGCCATCTTTTTTTAAATGTAGTTTCCTGAGCTTTGACATGTTAGGTGAGGCCTGTAGACCCCAGTTGTACAGGAGCTCTTGTTTTTTCTCTGAGCAGTGCACAGTGATGGGATTTCCACTCCCAGTGAATCCCAGACCTGTGAATAATTTTCCCCGCTGTAAGATAATGATTTCAAATGGTTTAATAATGGCCTTATAACCCCTCCCAGACTGATGTCAGCAGCAGCTGCTTCACTGCTGATGTCTTTCCTCTGTGGCATTACAACAAACACCTGAATGCTCCAGACTGCCAAAGCTAATGCTTTTATATTGATAATCAATTGATTAAGTAAGGATAAGCGGAAGCGAATGGATGGATGGAGGAATTCTGTATATTTGATTAGCAGTACTCGGCTTTTACGTTCCATTCTAATACTTACGGTTTTTCATGCACTGTTTCTGCATTTTAACTTTTTGTTAAACAAAATAATCACACAGTCAGGCATGTCATATTTTGTAGATCATTTATGGTTTTATTTACCTAATTTTAAGACCTGCTGAGGACCAAACATTTTTCATAGTACAGTATAAAGAAAAGAAAAAAAAACTGAACTGACCAGATGAGCTGAGCAAAAAGTATGATGAAATATGATTTGTTGTTTGAACTGGATAACACTGTAGGACTTATACAACTTGTCTATTTCACATCCAAAACACCACGCAAACGTAGAACGCGAGCAGCATAGACACCCTTGATGAGTCCATCACCTAACAAAGGTTTAGTGATGTGGATAATGCAACCTATCCCTCCCTCTGTGGAGCAGGATTTGCTGCAACCTAAAACCGCCACTGATATGTGTCAGTGCCAATCTTACAAAGTCACGCTGTAGTCAGTTACAGTACAGTATTTAATTAACCTTTTTACTGTGCACACAGACCCTTGGTCCCAGACTTTAGACGTCATGGCAGTGATTCCTCCTGAAACAGCAGAAATCCTCATCATGTTTATGCAGCTAATCTGTGCTAGACTGAATAAATCAAAGTAAAATCCAATGATGTTGCTGGAGCTCCCTTCAAGGCAGCCAGTTATACCATAAATTAGATGCGACTGCAAGAATGATCACCCAGGTGAGCAGTATAATTTAGGCAAAATATTAATGTCATTTTATAACTTTTTAAAAGGTGTGCAACAGCTTTGCCCCATCTTCTTTCTAGGAAAATATTTAGAAATATAAAGAAATCTATATCATGAATTCAGCTGGAATAAACTCTGCATGCATGCATCACGTTTGCCACATAAACATATTTGCTCAGTGGTTATTGATTAATGATATATGACCATTTTATATGCCCCAATAACTGTCCATGTAAAGCTGTATATGCACATTTACATATGTAACTTTATTTAATAATTTTTATATATTTTGGATGGAGGGATGAAGGGATAGAGGGATGGGTGGACTTGGAAACAAATTTGATGCAAAATTTGAAGTCGTGTACAATAAAAATATGAAGAATAAAATGATTATACAACAATAGGAGAAGGAGCTAGAGGCTTGTCTCTCAATATAAGCAATGGCTGGGGAGAGCCCGAGTCACTCAGTCCCCATCTATCGAGTTTGTCTGTTTACTGTTGGTGCACATGCTTAAGGCATACACCACAGGGGTGCTTTTACTTTCTTTTGTTTGTAATTCTACTCAGTTGTAGAAGTTGAGGGAAGTGCTTTGAATAGTTCTCAGAGCTTCTTGAAGGACATTCCAAAGATATCTGGATGTTGGTTGCCTTTTGTTCCATTCTTTGTCAAGATGATCCCACAAAGCTTCAGTAATGTTGAGGTCCAGGCTCTGAGGAGGTCAATCCACGAGTAACAGCGCTCCATTGTATATTTTTTCATCCAGGTATACTTTCACATTGTATTTGGCAATAATATTATTTTTGCTGTGAAATCTTTTCTAGATTGCCAAAAAAATGGGAACAAATGATGTTTTGTGACAAATTTCAATAATTTAAAATTACTTCTTTGCTAAGTTAAATGAAGACACGCCACTGTCTTTTATCCTGTCTTCCTTCTTTCACCCCAACCAATCACAGCAGATGGCCCCGCCCCTCCCTGAGCCTGGTTCTGCCGGAGGTTTCTTCCTGTTAAAAGGGAGTTTTTCCTTCCCACTGTCACCAAAGTGCTGCTCATAGGGGGTCATATGATTGTTGGGTTTTTCTCAGTATGCATTATTGTAGGGTCTACCTTACAATATAAAACGCCTTGAGGTGACTGTTGTTGTGATTTGGTGCTATATAAATAAAACTGAGTTGAACTTACCTATGGCTTTGAATTTCTTAAACTTGACCTTATCCAAAACCTTATGATAACAAAACAAAAGAAATTGAAAAAAGTTACTTAATATTAGCTACTAAATACTAAATAACAGAAACCTTTTGTAAAACAAACAACTCTGTAAAATAACTCTAAACTAACCTCAAAATAAAATGCAAATAAATAAATGTAAAAACTAATTTGACAACCCTGAGACACCAATTACAACATATTACTCAGACAAATAGTTTATACTAACTTTAATATACCTATTTTAAAAAAAGATAACACCAATGTAAAATATTTCAAATTTATTTAATAGTTCTCTCGCCTGCTAGTTAAGCTTTAATATTATTAAATTAAATTAATTTTAGCTTCCTAAGTTGCCCACGCTGGCAGCGACTGAAAATTTGATGACTTCGAGCAAATACAAGCAGAATAAACATGAGGTGGATATTGTTGACCAACCTTGTAGTAAATATACTGTATTAGACTCGAAATGTTAGCATGTGACAAGCTGTCAGATTCAAAGTGATGTGCAACAAGCAACTCGCTTGTGGACGCAGCGTTAGAGAAACATTTTTCTACTACTATGATTGTTGCTTTCAAAATCTATTAACTAAAATAGAAATGCTTATATGTGTGGTGTGACAGTAGTCTGGCTACACAAGCCAAGTTTTGTTTTGTAGCTTACCTAGCCTTAGCTTGAAAGCTAAAAGTAAGGTAAAGCATCGAGAAGCAGGACAAATTAGCACGCTAGCAAGTGACAGAGCCAGCGCTAACCAACAAGAGAACATTACAAACATCAACTGACTAAAAAAGATGTAGTTCCAGTGGTATGATATAAATAGTTCAGGATTTTAGGACAAAAAACACATAACAACAGTACTCCAGCAGATATGGAGTAGGGGTGTGGGGATGGCTAATTGGTGAGAGAAATATGTCCACTGTCAACATACAAGAAATTCTCCATCCATCCATTCGCTTCCGCTTATCCTTTTCAGGGTCGCGGGGGGCGCTGGAGCCTATCCCAGCTGTCATAGGGCGAGAGGCGGGGTACACCCTGGACAGGTCGCCAGTCTGTCGCAGGGCTAACACACAGGGACAGACAACCATTCACACTCACCTTCACTCGCACATTCACACCTAGTGACAATTTGGATTATCCAATTAACCTATCCCCACAAGCTACATGTCTTTGGACGGTGGGAGGAAGCCAGAGTACCCGGAGGGAACCTACGCAAACACGGGGAGAACATGCAAACTCCACACAGAAAGACCCCGGCCTGATGGTGGAATTGAACTCAGGACTTTCTTGCTGTGCGGCAACAGTACTAACCACCGTGCCACCGTGCTGTCCACAAGAAATTCTCCATTACAATTAAAAGTTGCACAGTGAACATGTCAGCAAAATGCACTTAAAAAGGTATTTATTGAGAGAAGTGTGAGTGCTGTATTCTGTTACTGAGTAACAGTTTTTACTACTGATGAATTAATGTGGAGGCAGCATTTTTTTCTGCTGTAAATAAGCATTATATAAAATAGCTGGGTAAGGTGATGTCGAGGGAGGATATGTACCCACCTATCAAGACTAAATCACTGCATCTAAATGCAGAAAAAAAAGATATAAAGGAAAGTGGCACGTGGATGCATGTGAGCCCAAGAAAGACAGACGGCAAGACAACAATGGAACAACAGCACAGGAACAGGGCACTCATAAATTCTCTAACAAATAAACATTATCTGTGTTGCCTCAGAAATTCTGCAATGTGAGCAGTTTTCACCCATGAAGTTTGACAGCCAACTGTAAACTGAGAGGAATAAATCACGCACAGAAATATAAAACTCCACCAGCTGGACACAAATACCCTCCTCCCCATCCTCACACACGCACACTCACGCACACACTTTTACTTTCCAGAATTAAACTTCAATTTCATGGATGATTTTTTTTAAAGTTTCCCCCAGAAGAAGCTGCAAAATGACAAGGTGGGAATACCAAATAGCTTAATGTTACACAGTAGATTCTGCAGCCAGTGTTTGCATCTGTTTTCCATCCCAGCCAACCGCCTTCAGTGTGAAAATAATAAAAAGAAAGACTTTCAACAATACAGTCGATTATCCTGAATGTCCACAAGGAACAAATTGCTCAGAAACAGAGAATGAATTTGTTACTTCTCTGACAAAAGCAAAGAAAAGAGGAAAAGGTGTGGGTGGAAATGTGCGAGTCAATGTGAGGAGGAAATCTAACATATGTGGCAACAGACCTCCACAACACGGGGAATGTTCTTTGTCACCCCAATATCTTTGTCTTTGAATTCAAGTGACTCTTTTTAAACATCGAATACTTTTAATTTGCCTGGTGCAGAGGGGACAGTCGAGTAGCGTTAAAGACAAAAAGACCAGAGAAAACGCAACAGCGCAACACAAGGCGGCTTTCAGGAGTGGAAACAGCTGGACTTCAGTCTCCCCCTCTGTCCCTTCATCCCTTTATTTCTCTCTGGTTCTTTTTCAATCCTCTCTCACTCATTGTCTTCACTCTTTTGTTGAGTGCCTGGCCCCTCCAGTCATGCACATCCCAGATCTGCTCCATGTCTGGCTGTCTGTGTGTCACCACAAAAACCTCCATCTTTCCATTAACTCCAAATGGTGGTCAGTGTGAGGGTAAATGCATGTAAGGTTGCATGTGCAGCCTGCATAGATGTGCTTGATCCCTGGAGTTGGGTGCATAAGCATAATGTCTGTGGATCTTGATATGTGAGTGAATAGATTGTTAGTGTGTGTGTGTGTGTGTGTGTGTGTGTGTGTGTGTGTGTGTGTGTGTGTGTGTGTGTGTGTGTGTAACTCCAACTGCCACCACATGAAATCTTCCGGAGTTCGGCCACCATTGTTCTGATGCTGCAATGGGTGGTCTGCTCTTTGAAGAGGAAAATCCTTGCTCTGCCCAAAGCTCTTGCATGTACAGGGGGATTACTGCCCATTGTGTGTGCATTGGTGTATGTGTGTGTGTGTGTGTGTGTGTGTGTACTCTTATATGTGCGCTTGTGTGGATGCACAAACAAAATAAAAAGGAGATATTTCCTGCCTGCCAAGACAAAGTTAAATCCTATCTCTGTATGTGTGCGTGTTTGTGTGTGTATACTCCAGATATAAAAAAAAATAGTAGCCAAAATGTTCAGCCAAATAACTTAATACCAAAGTATGTGTGTCTAGAAATTCTGTGTGTGTGCTACTGCAGAAAATAGAGGCCAAATGTTTCCTGCCAAGCCAAAATGATTAAATCAATACCAGTGTGTGTGTGTGTCAGTATGAGTGAATGCATGTGTGTGAAAAGCAGTAACCAAAACTTTTTTCTAAAATTAAATTAAAGGAAAAGCAACAGATTATTACAGTTTCATTCTTATGTTTGCACATGAGCCTTGTGTAGCTAAAACACCTTATATAAGTCTCATATTTTTTTTGTTGAATGTCATTGACTGGATGTGAGGTTACTATAGTGAGAACGTTTTTTCTGTGTTATTGTGTCATATTTTTTAATTGCCTCTTTTTGCATTTATAGGCTTTAAAACACGCATCTTTAAGGGAGGATATTTCACCTCATCTCTTTCTTCCTGGGAGCTAAAAATGCGCCTGTCTGCCACAACGTTAACACTAATGGCGTGATCTGCCCCAAAACAGGTCAGTATTTTTAATATTTGGCTCATCAATGAAGTACTAAGCATGGTAACAGAACAAGACAGTTAGCTAACAAGAAACAGCCACTCCAGTTTCCAAAGCTCGTACACGTCTAAGTTCATTAACTACTAAAGAATCCAGAGCAAGTCTGACTATCGTATCGTATCGGCGCACTTAAAACCCTTTAATTTTCTTAAAAATCAACAGCGCGCCTTATAATCCGGTGCGCCTCATGTAGGAATTCTGGTTGTGCTTACTGACCTCGAACCGATTTTATATGGTACAAGGCGCTCAAAAATCTGTCCAAAATGTTTTAGTACGACTTTGGTAAGCTACGAAGCCGCACTACCTACCTTAGACAGGAGCCTCGCGGAGTAATCTGGGTCCTAAACTCCGTCCGTTTCGGGTCCCAAAGTCAAACGAACACTGCAGCATCACTGAGAGTTACAAACTGTCTAAATTCTTTCATCTTTAATAAAATGACCAGCTGCTGTTTTACCAGGTGTAACAATTAAGTTTAACATCCAGGCATCCATGAAAACAGAATTTATTACATTTAACGGAGTTAGAAGTTAGCAGGAAGTTAGCTCGCTAGCTTCCACCTAAACATGATATTGCATGTTCTGACTGAGAGATTTCTGAAAAAATTCAAACGTACAGCTCTGCTATCACTTCCAACATAAATGAAGACAGGAAACTAAACAGCAGTGACATTTGTAGGGTTACTGAAGTTGGGCTAGCTGGTATATAATGATGTGCAAAACGATTGTTGTATATTAGCATAACATAAACACAGTGAAGCTGCAGGATGAACGCTAACTTTTTTTTCCACTCGATAAAAGTTAACGTGAGGGTTCCCGATGGTTAGAGACAAATGCAATCGCATGGCAGGATGCTGTAAACGGACCAAACTTCAGTCAGGAGAACAACTGAGATAATCCATCCACAATACGAGGTTAGTCATTAATATACTGCAACAACGAAATATATGGTACTTTGATTGATAGGTGTACAAACAACAGGACGCTGTAGCTACTGGGTTGAATTATAATATGATCTTTTTGTGGTACAGCTGTCTACTGCTAGCTAACCAAGCTTTCTAGCCTTAGCTGACAAATTCATCTGTGTCCCAACCACCCAAATATCACAAAATTACACTGTTAGGGTGCCAAAATTTGAACGTTGTAAAATTCATAACTAATGGGTGACATCAGAGTAGCTACATTCACACCTTTAATGCTGAGATTAGCCTACCTAAAGCTTTTATAAGTACTCTAGTGATCCAAGAGGAGACCACCTAAAAGCATCTGGTAATGATGGTTTAACACTACACTATTATAAATTATAAGTGGAGATAATATCATCTTATCAGTATCACGCCACAAAGCATATAGAGTATCAGGACTGAAAATGTCAGGGTGTGGTCCAATATAGTGGATGCCTCACAAGATACTAAGGAAAGAAGGACAGTATGTCAGTCACAAGTGGTTAGCTCACTGGTTATTGATTTGTGATTGACAAGGTTTTAATAAGCATATCCTAGTTTATCCTAATTTCTGACATTAATGGGAACCATAATTTATAAAACAGACACAATATTTTATATTCATTGTGGTTTACTGAGCCCCAGTGAACAAAGCTCACACCACAAAGCAGTTGAAGACCATTTTCCTATGAATTTTATACAACCTGAGATCTTTTTAGAACAAGATGAATACAGGTTTTTAGATCAGGATACTGTGTCCATTATTAATATACAGTCTATGTTCTGCAAAAACCTGATCTGATAACTGCTGGGCTAAACATGTAACCATCATTCCTGTTTTCATTTTTCATAATAATATCCCCCCCCCGAGCTCAACAAACAACCTTTATTTATACAGGCTGCAGACTGGCTTGGGGTTTTTTTTAGCATGGGGAGGGTCTAGCCAGGACCCTTACTGGATAGTGGGTGGGAATCGAGCTTGCGACCCCCACTCAAAAAGTGTAAAAAGTTAAGTATTTTTGGAAATAGACGGGACTGAAACCCACGCCATCAAAATGCCTGGAGCCTAAATCCAGCACCTTAGCCCACTCAGCTACAGCTCCATGAGCAGGCCAACAACAATAGCTCGTGTGATGGAGTTTTATATCTTTCTTGTATTGCTACTTTTAATAATGGTTTTGATATAATTAACTTCTCTGTCAGAATTAATTGAGGTAAAAAAAAGGCTTTATAATGCTGGGAGGTTTCTGTCAATGTTTTATTGAAAGCAGTAATCGGATAAGCACAAATTGGCAGATTGTGTTGGACTCTTGTACCATAAACGTAAAATATCTAATGTATGTGGTATCAGATACTGTCACTGTATTGTATATTGTATAAAAGTTACATCCCTCTGAAAGTAAAATAAAGTGGAAAAGCGTGAATAGACGATGTATTAAAGTTGTAATCGTAATACTACAAATCTCAGTTTTATTGTTCTGTTTTTATGGCTTGGTACCAGCATTTTGGGCGTTTGTGGTTCCTGTATAGATTTTTATTGGCCTTTTTGCACCATCTCTGATTGTCTTACTGCTCTTATTTCTTGGCGTATCTGCCATGGTTGTAGCAATGGAATTCTCTTAAAATTCCAAGGTGTAATCAACCAGGATTACACCTGCATACCAATCTCTGTCAATAGCCTGTGTGTTTATATATATATGTCTTCTTTATGTATAAATTATAGAGAGATAACAGCCAGACTGTGCAGTTTCAGCCAGCCTTTCTGTGTGTGTGCATAAACAGAATTCCAATAATTCAAAGGGAAGCTTCAGAGGCAACAGCAATGATGTTCAAAGACAAACAAGCTAAAGACTCAGCCTGGATCAGTTGTAATTCCTTTACAGCGTCTGTGCGCGCATGCGTGTGCGTGTGTGTGTGTGTGTGTGTGTGTGTGTGTGTGTGTGTGCGATACGAGTCAGAGGAAACAAAGTAGTCAGTGACATAAAAGAAAGAAACAGGGAAGGTAAAGAGAGGTGAGTAAGGGACGAACATGCAACAAGGTAGAATTGGATGATGGCAGGAAGACTTCTGCCTTCCCACCTCAGCTTAAACTTAATACTCATTTCATTTAAATCACCGCCCACACTCTGCTGCATATCCCCACACACTCACAAACATGTACACACACAGTCGTACAAGCAGACGCAAAACAAAGACAGCCAGCAATTATGAGACGGCATACACAAACACCACCTACTGCGCCGCGCATCCAAAACACACATTTTATCTGAGTACAGCAGCACCTCCTAACACTTCACAATGTCCTCGCTGAACATAATGCATTACACACACACACACACACACACGAGCAAAGACACATAAAAGCAGCGACAAAGACGGATCCAGCGCATCATCAAGCGGCCTCGTAGGTGGTCTGTCTCTTCTCTTTCACTCTCCGACACTCCATCTCTGTCTCTTTCATCCTGTCTGCTCCGCTTCCATGTTCAGTGTTACAAAATTGCCTCCAGGATAATGTGGCTGAAGATTAAGCTGCAACTTTCAGAATAAGCAACGTGGGTTTTTCCGACGAATGCTGATGAATAAAACCACTGGCTACTCGCCATATGTCCCATATCTGTTTCGTTTTATTTCTACTGATGCCAAATTTAGCTGATGCTAAACAACATCACTTGTACACTGTGCTGTTGTACCTTTATTGTTCTCGTCAAAGCCGCTACATCATCAGACCACATCGACTAGCAGGGAATGCTCTGAAGGTAGTTCCAGGCCATTGTGCTTTAGTACCAAGGTTTATGTAACGTCATATTTAAACCTTGGATGAGAACACGAACTGTCCTTCTCTGATGAACAGCTTGTTAACACCAGGCCTATTTGAGTACTCTTACAATGGCGTGCTCAATCCCAACTGGTAGCGACCGGTGGCTGACACTCATGAGCCTGGCTCTGCTGGAGGTTTTTTCCACTGTCACTGTCAACTGTGAAGCACAACTCCCTGTTTTATAAAATGCTGCACAAAAAAGTGCACATTTTCTGTTTACTGAGTTCCCAAAGCAGTTCAACCAGACACACCCAGCCCTTCAGGTGTGGCAGTGTGACAGGACATGCCCAAAACACATCATTTAGGAGACATCCTGGTGCCATGCCCGAACCATCAGCATCCATTTAGAGCAGTGTTTCAAGACCACTGAGCCGCGGCACATAGATGTGCCGTGAGAAATGATCAGGTGTGCCGTGGAAGATCCTCTGGTTCCACCTGATTAGTACGCTAAGTGACCGACATGAGTATCGGGCAGATCAATTACATTCTCTTCCACTAGTGGGTAGTACAACTAACTGCTCTAATTAAATGGGTTGCCAACTGCCAATAAAACAGAAGAAGACGAAAAAGAAATGACATAATTGGCATGCAGTGTGTAATAGCAATGGATCAATATTTGAAAGCAGTCAGTCTGACCTGGTCCTGGAGAAAACTCCGAGCCAGATGAAGGCCCTAGCATGAGTAGTGGTCACAAGAACGCAAAAGAGGTATACTGGGGACAAACCAAGCCAATTCTGCTATACAGGGTACACAGGAAAAATGATCAATGTGCTTTTCGTGACATTTTTGTTTAGTGGTGTGCCGTGTGATTTTTCTAATGTGAAATATGTGCTGTGGCCCCAAAAGGTTGGAAAACACTGATTTAGAGCATATGAGACCATAGCCATGCAAACACGTCTAGAGGCTGTATCTAGCCAAGGCTTTGCTTCGAGCTAAACATCACCATCTACAGTCGGTGAAAATCCAGATCGATGATGTTACAGATTTAACCCTGTAACAGTTGGTTTGCTGTCGGCTTGACAGAGAGGACTAATGACAGATTTAGCAACAGTTTGCATACGACGAATTACAAACACTGATAAAAAACAGTGAAAGGGAAAAAGAGAATTAGGAAATGATGAGAAAGACTTCCATCATTTCATGAGAAATATCCACCGAGGGTTTACTATCTGAACTCGAAGAGGGAAAAAAGAAACTTATTTGAAAGAAAAAGATGCGCATTCTACTGCATCTTCTTCCCTCCCTGATATAAAAGCAGCGAGGGACAGATGGGAAAAGGTTTGCCTAAATTTACAGTCACGTGAAATTCTGTTGAGTTTCTCAATAAGAGTGTCAAACCTCCTCATTATGATCTCCTCCAGCAGCACTCACTGCTGAGTAAACACACGTAGAAAAAGAGGTGAAAAAAAGACAAAGGAAAGGTGAGAAATGTGGCAAAATAAGGATTGAATGAACAGTGAAGGAAGAGAGAAGAGCAGACCAGAAAAAGGCAGCAGCTATGAAAGTTTAATAACCTCGCTGTTAGAGAGCTAAAGAGAGAAAGCTAAGAGACGAACGAGGGCAGCAGAGGCGGTAAAGAAGAGATCCAGCGGGGAGGTGAAAGGGTTGAGGAGTTCAACACCTGACAAAGGTTGGAGATGAAGGGGCATAAAAATAAAACACACCCAGGCAAGCGGAGGCAGGTGCAGAGCAGCAGACACCCTCTCGCTCTGCCAGGCAAATAAAACACACACACTTGCATTTAAAGTGCCGACACGGCAATCGCATCATGGTCGTCGCTTATCTATTATTCAGCAGTAAAGGGGAACAGATAGAGCAGGCGCTAAATTAAGAGCTGTAACAAAGATGCTAAAGGCTGTGGACCTCGCAATCTAGAGTCAGAGAGGGGGGGGCACAAATCCAGCGCTCCTGAGGCAGCAGCAGGATGAAGACTTGGGTTATTTCTCTTTGTACAGTCTAATAAGAGTAAAGATACATTTTTAAAGAAGCACTACCTAAAAATGCATCTAATAAAAAAAGCCGATAACATCTCACAGAGGAGGTGTGTCCTTCACTGTGTTATTGCCCATCTCTGCAGGTCCTTCCAGTCATGAAGGACTTTCATCCCAGTTTGTTTGTTTTTGTTCCCACCGACCCTCCTTTTCAGTCCAACCACAGATGGAGGCAAAGACGTGGCCGGTGAGATGTTGAATGGTAACATTGAAGCAAATGGTTATCACATCTCCTCTTTGCACATCATCATCTGAGCTTCACTGTCTTGTATCTGCACGAGGGCGTGTCAGACCTCATTTATAAAGCACAAACAAAGTTTGCTTCACCTTAGTCTCAGCAGGTGGCTGTCTCATCTGCTCTATGCTGCTTCACCATGAAGCATAAACAGGTGAACTGTAGAAAAGCTTGCTGGCTGCCTGTTCCTGCTCCTTCAGCCTGATGCAAGAGTCTGTGATTAGGAAACTTCTTTACCGCACTTTATATTTAGCACTTCTGAAATGCTCCTGCTGTTTTTGAAGCGGCACTGCTACCTCTGTCCCGTGCATTTCAAGGGTTATTGTGGTGAACAGCTGTGGTATCAACGAGCTAATAAAACAAGCTGATATATTCATATATATGAACACAGACAAAGCAGCGATATAACGGGATGAAAAATGCACTGATGGCTAAATAGTGGCGTGAAACAAAATTAAAAAAAAAAACAATTACATTAAAAACATTAATGATATCAGAGCATTAGCAGCACAGTAATTTGAAGAATACCAGAAGCCATGTGCTCAACTTAATGAAATGAATAAATTTAACAGGCTGTAATGTAGTCCCAGGTTACAAAAGACCCGAGGTGTGCATAAAAGGTGGAATGAGTACGAACTGATTAATGTTTTGTTTTTTTTACCTCAGACGAATTTTAAAAAGAGGACATTTCATAATTTTTTATGCAACCTGCATATGTGTAGAACTATTAAAGCGCTGTGAGTCAACTGGACGGTGTTTTGCTACGGTGAATCTGAAGGAAGTGTAAGAGAGTCACTGATGTCAATCAGGAAAAAGCAGACAGAAGGAAAGAAAGAGTGAGAACAAAGCCTTTAAGAATTAAAGCTGCTCCTCTCTTGACCCAGAGTCGACACCAAAGCAAGAGGAGATCCATATTTAAACACTCGACACTCACTGCAGTACATTCCCGCTCTGCTCTGCCAGATCCCGTTATCACATGGCATGAATAAAAATGCCACTCAAGCCTACAGCGAGGGCAGCGCACACAAACAAACACGCAAACACTTAGGGTTGCCTCAGCTTACGAAATCCACGTGGATCATTGCTACGGCGCGCGTGTTCGCAGGCACGGCTTAGCGCTGAAAGCCTGATCAAAGAGACCATTATTGGAGACAATTGGACTGAAGTGCGCTGCTCACAAGCTCCAGGTCTGCCTCTCACCCTCTCTAACCTTTTTTTTACTTTCCCCAATTTATTCACTCGCTCCTCTCACCTGTTCCTTGCAAACATCTCCGCCCACAGCAGTCCAGTTGAAAAGCTGTCCAATGTGGCTTTTCAGCTCCACTTAAACGTGTCCTTTTTTATTAATCAGTGCTCTTCAGCATGCACATTGTGCTTGCATAAAAAACAGAGTGACCAATAGTTGTGCATTCATTTTGTCAGGAGAATTTTAGTTCATGGTAAATGGACTGACTCTTATTTAGCGCTCAGTGTGATGTTTGCACAGGATTTAACATTAAAAGTATATGTATATGTAGTTATGTCAGTTAGGAACAGCATCATTAGTCATTCAGCACCAGGTGCATGAGCAGACGAGGCCATGGGGTAACTTTACTGAACTGTACTCGAGTACATGTAAAGTAAAGTAAGTCTGTTGGACTTGGACCCACTTTTTTTTTTATTAATGTTGGTGCCTCGACCGCTAATCATCCTTTAGGCAAATATTTGACATTGTATATGCTACTATATTTATGTACTATTTATAAATATAAATTCCTGGATATTATAGATGAAGACAATATATTATAGACATAGATGCTATAGAATGATAAATTATTAAACTCATCATCAGCTGAAACACTGATCCACACATTACTAAAGCAATAGTTATGATCCAGTAAAGAGTTCTGGTTCTGGGCCACATCCAGCCCAGTCTGTGAGCAGCATCAGAGTTTGGCTCACAGTTTGTTCCAGTTTTGGAGAAATCACAACTTCGCTGTATTTATTTAGCAGACTTTTGAAGACTTTTATTTATTTTTAAAATGTACGTATGTACGTACATGTGCGCTAATGATGTTAAAACAGACATTTATAAGAGATGATGTGAGTCTTACAAAAAGCAACACTGATGCAGAATGTAGAGCTTGTACAATACATGAACTCAAAGTGTTTATTTAGTGAAGTCAGAGGTAAAGCTGTGGGCTTTTGTGGAGAGCAGATTACTCTGTTCAAGGGTTACAATTTGAATTTGCAGAGAAATGTGAAGATCTGACTGAGGCAGGCCAGAATATTTGCTGCAAAAGCAACAATGACTTTGCTCAAGCGTTGCACATCCTGTGATGGATGTGGGCACAGTACCAAAGAGTGTTTGGTGGCTTCTGCTACACTAATAAGCCCTGAGAAATATAAATGAATAAATCAAGACATAAATAAATAAAGGTAAATGAGATGAAGCATTAGATCCTTTATATACTGACTGACAGGATGGATCACCACGACAATAAAAGTGTGGCATCAGGTCCATGAGCTGCGAGTTTACCAAAGTAAGGCAGTATCCCTCTGGGGAGACACATGGGCACTTTGCTCTGCTCCCTATTATTTTTAAACCTCCGCGTTCTCCTTCCCTGTCATCCCCTTACCTTCCCACCACTTTCCCTGCATGAATTTCCTCTCCTCTCCTCTCCTGCAACATTTGCCATCTCTGAGAAAGCCTTGAATGGCTGCCAGCAGCCCCAAGAGCCAACTGACTTCCTGCTAAAAATAAGAGCTGAGAAAAATAAGAGCTGGAGAGAAAGGAGTGGAACCAGAAAGGGAGGTAAGGAGGATAGAGAAGGGGGAAGAGGGAAAGGAACAAGACAAATAATGGGGGAGAAAAAAGCAAAGATTGATAGGAGAGGAAAAGATGAAAGAGCAGAAAGTTTGGGAGCAGATGGTAACACCTGACCGAAGTTTGTACAGACACTCTTTCCAAATCAATACGCTAAACCTGATCTCCCAGCAAATCTGTTCAGCACACACTAAACAGCAGGAGTTACATTCATCTACAGAACATCCGTGTGACAGAGACAGGGAACAGGAGGGAATGAAAAGGACAGAAAGAATAGGAATAGCCACATTATAAATATTTATATCAGCAGTGGAGAGAAGGTGGCGGGGTTGCAGAGGAGAAGGAAATAATGGGAGAGCGGAGCAGGAAGGGATGGAGAGAGGAAAGACTGACTTCAGAGGCAGCAGCAGGCGCATTTGGCTCAGTTTATCTTTTCTTTCCCGTCTCTTACGTCGCCTCTCTCACCGCTGGAGTGCAGGCTAGCGGATTTACATCTCGCGCGCCCCACAGCTCCCGTGTGTGTGAGCGAGGAAGGAGGCGAAGGACAACAAGTTCTCCCCTTATCTCCCTCTACTGTCTGCTTCCCTCCTTCAGACAGCTTTACACGCACCCGCCATCGGGCACGCACCTTTTCCTGGCGTGATTTTCACCGGGGAAAGGTGTGGATGACGACGATGAAGGCAGCGATAGCAGGAACTGTTCTGCCTTTTCTGTAGATTCGAACACTGAACTTTTTTTTTCCGCTGTTGCTCAGCTTCGTGCGAGGTTACTTCTTCCTGTTTCAACAGATTTCACGTGGTGATGATAAGACTTACACGCGCTCCTTAGTCAGTACAGAGATAAGAAGCTTCCAGCAGAGCAAAAGTCAAAGAAAACAAGTCTGAATTCTCTAAAGGCTCCTTTACTTTCTTCTTAACAAAGGGTGTAAGAATATAAGGACGCACGGCAGGAATTTCTTTGCCAACTAAACTTAACTTTCATGATTATTTGATTTACATGGCGCTGACAAAGCATAAAACGTTAATAAATAATAAAGTTAATTATTATTAATAAATAATTTACAGATTATTGTTGATAAATAAGTTCTAAGCCATTAAAAACAACAGGTTTGGGGAACTTAACAGATTAACACCAATGATGGCAGAGCTGCCTTTGAAGGAGCTGGTCTGACATCAGCACCAACCTGAGACTTCGCTCACTGCTCGGACGCTTGGGTCCATGGAGGGGAATAAGAGCAGCTGCAGTTAGGAGATCACTCACTCTGCCGTCGGCACTAAACCTCCTGTTTTTTCACAACAACTTTTATAGACTTTCATAATACGGATGCTTTAATCGTGATCTGTAAATGATCACTAAGTCATTTGAAACCACTACAAAACAATATGAAGCTCTTTACGTGGCTGAGCGTCCGTTCTGCTGCAGTTTGTATCTGCTGCACCTACAGCAGCAACAGACAAGAAGAAGGTTGAAAAGTTGGTTTAGAGTCAAAAACCCGTCAGGAACAAAACACCTACTCCAACAACTCCATTAACAGACAGGAAGGAGAGAAATATAAACAAGAGTCACTAATTATTAATAAACGTTGTTTATGTAATATTAAGGGAACATGGTACGTAGAGGTGGGAATCACCATACATCCCACGATACGATATTATTGCAATTTTTTAAAATATTTTGCGATATTCAGATTCTGTACATAAAGGTAAACTTTATCAATATTCATTTTATCTAATATCAAAGTCTCGCACTCAGTCTTTCTCTCATTTCAGTTTTATTGTTGACAAACTGAACGGTTTGTATTACAGTCTAGTCCCACTGAACTGAATGCAACCATCTGGTACAATTATAACTATTCTGAACTATGCAATATGAAAACTATGCAGCCCCTTCAGCAACTGAAGAATTTGAAAGTAAATTAAAACAAAATAATTTTACATTAAATAAAAAAGTTTTAAACTTAATTAAAATAAAACATGTCTTAAATTAAAATAAGTAAACTGTCGTGTTTATTGCTGCCAAAAAAAAGTTAAACACATTTGGACAGTGAAGGAATGTCAGGATTGTTGCTCAGAAAAAGGATCAACATGCTCTGAAGTCAGAGTCCACAAAAACTTTTTTTTGTAACAAAATATCGATTTCTGCCGTCCCTGTATCGATACATTATTAGAAAACAAAATATCACGATGCTACACAGTATCGATTTTTCCCCCACCCCTAATGGTACGTTACAGGCTGCACTAAAGAGTGAGAGAGTGAAAACAAATTTCAGGCAGCTCAAATTTGTTGTGTGTGAGGATATGTTTCAGTAATGTTTAATAAAAACAACCTTTTGATAGAAAACAACATTATTTGTATTTGTTTTGAGATGGCAGGCTGACAGGACTCCACACACAGACAAGCCAGTGTCCTCCTAACACTGGTACCAAGCCTGCAGAAATGGGGAGAGTTGTGTCAGGAATGTGGCATAAAGTCTTTACCCAATCAAACATGCAGATTATCAAGAATGAGATTTCCGTATCAGATCGGTTGGTTAACAACGACCGCCTCTGGTGCCGTCGTTCAACAGGATGCCGGTGGAAACTGTGCTGCTGTTGGCCAAAGACAAAGGAAGAGGAACGTGTGTTCTGACGCAGATAAAGAGAAGGAAAGGCTGCAGTGTGGAGGTGCAAGTAAAGGCCTATGACTGGTGAAGGGAGAGAGCTGGCTGATATGATGGAGAGAATGAGCACATATAAGTTGTGAAGGCAAAGAGAGGATCAGACAGGATCATGAATTTGAAGCTGGAGGCTGAAGAGGTGAATGTTGTTGGTGTTTATCCCCCACAGGCTGGACGTTAGTTAGAAAAGAAAGAGGAATTCTTTAAAGTGTCCCCAGGAGAGAGAGAGTGGTGGGTGGAGCAGACTTCATTGGACAACAGAAGAGACGAGGAAGTGTTGGGTAGGTATGGTGCCGACAAGAAAAATGGAAGATCGTTGGGTTGGCTCTGGAAGTCGAGGAGAGTAAGTAAATAAAGGGTGAGGCAAAGATTACATGTTGGGAGTTGTGGAAGAATGTCTCAGAGAGTACAGGGAGGAGTCGAGAAAGGCTTCGGGTGGTAAGAACAGCTGAAGTGGTGAGGGAAGCTGCCAGAAGGTGTTTGGTGTATCCTCTGGAAAGACAACAAAGGACAAACCGTAGGCTTGTTCTTATACTTTACCCCAGCACTCAAAGCACTTCATGCAACATGCCTCATTCACACCCATTCATACAAGCTCTTCTGTTCTATACCGAAGTGCATTGTCTCTAACATTCAGGCTCTGAACACACCAGAGAGCAGCTTGGAGTTCAGTATATCCTGAGGATACTTTAGCATGCAGTCAAGTGGAGCCTCCAGGGACTGAGCCACTAACCTTCCAATTAATAGAGGACTTGCTCCTGAGCTACAAACACTGAGATTTGGTTGTGGAATTAGGAAGTACCGAAAAGTATCCAAAAGAAGACAGATCAGCGGAAAAAAGGCAGTATAGGCAGACCTGTCATCCCAGACAGGTCACCTGGTAACGTCTAGGAGAGAAGGCAGTAAAGAAGAGATAAAACAATCTTGAAAGATCTTGAAGAGAGTAGGGAAGCCTTAGGAATGGTGAACAAGAGTATTGTACCAATTTGTTTAAAAAGTGCAGACTGTAGTAAATATAGAGCGATGAGACCGATGAGCCATAGAAGTTATGGTGAAGAGTTGTAGAATGTAGGTTAAGGACAGAGCTGACAATCAGGGAGCAGCAGTACGCTTTCAGGCTGAGTATGAGCACTACAGATGCAACGTTTGGTTGAGAAGCATAGAAAAGGAGTTTGAGTTTGTCCATGTGGATCTACAGATTACAGAGTGACACAGAGTGTCAGGAGTGACAGGGAAGGTTCTGCAGGCATTACATCAGGAATCTGAGCCCCTTCTTATTTGCTGACAGATGAGACCAGGCTGGAGTTACCGTGGATGTTTTGAGTCGACATTGTGAGAGTAGGGAGAAAGTGGAGGAGAGCTGGAAGAGGAAGGAAAGTGAGACTGAGGAGGACAGGCGATGCTGCATGGAGTAGAGGTAGTGAAGGTAGATGAGTTTAAATACCAGGGGTCAACAGCCCAAAGCAACAGGCAATGCACAAGTGAAGAAGAGGGTGCAGTGGAGTGGGTGGAGATGAGCGTCAAGAGTGATTTGTGACAGAAGGATAGCAAGAAGAGTGAAAGGAAAGGGATGGCAGCGCAAAGAATGGATCTATGTGGATCCCATGTGTGAAAAGCTGGTGTGCAGTACGAGGGGATGTTATACTGTTTGGGGTGACCCATCGAGATTCGTTAAGTTAAACAGTATCAGTTATTAAGTTGTATCAGGTCGTTGCTGCGTAATAACATTTTGAGTAAAATGTGGAATATTAAAGGTTGATTCAGGTTCCTGTTTTCTGTGCTGTTGGAGAAACTGTGAAAGAACCAGGCTGGTTCGAAGGGTACGTTCAAACTGTCTGTGCAACCTCTGTAAGAAACGAGAGGAGTGTAACACAAACCAGACTCACTTTGTGCCACATCGCACTATATTGTGGGTTTTGCATGTTTGCCACAAATCACATGTGGGATTCTTTTATATTACAGCGATCAGTTTCCCAAAGCACAGCATACGTTTTAGTTTAATGGTTGTTTTCAGTACAGTCTAAAACTGGCTCAAAGACACTTCATGTTCAGCGCATTGAACGCTCACTTTACTTTATACTTTTACCAAAGTTTTTGTTTTTGGCTTCCTGTTTTCTTGTGACATGTCCGAGAAACTCGAGGTTTTTTTATAAGCTGACTCAAATCACTAATCTTTAAATTCAACAAAAAGAAACTCAAATCTATGCAGAAAGGATGCAAACTGCTTTAAAAATGTGTGCGGGAAAATGGTCAGCAATATTAGGGAAGTTTCTGACTTTGAGTTAATGCTCCAAAAACAAGTGGAAGCTGTTTTTAAAAAGAGAGTTTCATGCATCAGCATTAAAATACTCTCTGAGAACTTTTTAGTTCTTCTTGATTAGGATCAAGATCACAAGGGGGTCACGGAAGACAGCTAAACACATAGAACTGCTAACCTAGCCAGTCGTTGAACTTCTTGACCTCGGAGGGCAGTCCCAGTTCGGTGAAGTCTCCAGCATGGATGAACACATCCCCGTACGGCATCTGGATGGCATCAGTGCGGGAGTGTGTGTCCGAGATGCACACAAAGCGTGTGTAGCCCGGTGGCTTTGGAGTGTCGTGAGGCATTGGGTCAACCCTGAGACAAGAAAAGGAACAGAGGACAAGAAAGCAGGGAGTGAGGATGCGAAACGGGGCCACTGCAGCTTTTGCTGTACTGAAACAATACAGCAGAAGGGACAACAATGCTATACGTAAAGTCTCTGTGGTAAGAGGCTGACAATGAAAAAAGTTAGAATTAGTATCCAACAGAAAATCATCCCCACAGACTGAGGCAGATGGGGAAACAAGAGACAGCACAAAGGAGGAGGGAGAGGCCACAATAAAAGCACGGTACCCACAGAAGCAGAAAAAGAAATGTGCAGAGATAGAAAAAGAATAAAGCACAAATATAGAAAAGAGCAGAGTCCTGTGGGATTTCCAGTGAGTGTGCAGATCCATGGGGTCTCTGGGGGGGAGAAGGAGAGCTGGTGAATAACCATGGCCCACTTAAGTGAGCTTTCCTCCAGGTACCTTAACACCCAGCCCTACTTCCTCCTCCTCCTCCACCCATACCACTAGAGACAGAAAAAGATGAGGCGACGAGGGAAGCAGATACACATGCACATAAGACAACCAGCAAGAAATGAGTCACGAAGTAATAAAATACAAAAGAGGGTTCATAGAAAATATAGCACAACTGATGGGACTGAAATGTAAGATGATGTAAAGTGACTGAGCTCCACAGGATCTCTTCTTCACATGACTGTTCGAAAGACTCTGTGATTTTATATAATAGCCTAAAGTTGAACTAAAGCTCAGAAATAGACTGAGTGACTTAATTGCACAAGCTGCCACAGCTAGAAATTGAACAAGCAGAATTGAGGTCGGTTATAGTCATGCTATAAATAGCCTGATCTAAGGTAGCTAAAGGGGGGTATTAGAGTGTTAATGTGCTGGTTTGACAACATGCTGGGAGGAGGAACCCTTGGACTGAGCAGTTTCTGTCGTATTGTAGCCCTGTTTATAGAACAATGTCTGGATATGCATCAGAAGTTAGTGAGGGGGATTTTTGCCTGTGCAGCTACGCAGAAACACCCAGGTCGGCAGGCCGCAGCTTTATTGATATATACTGAAATACCCGTCATTAAAACTACAAGAGAGGCTGTCAAAGGTTTATGGGAGGAAGAGAGAGACAAAACACACACATTACATAAAGCTTGAATGAGCATGTCACTGAAATAAGTATTTGATCCCCAAGGAAAATGTGATTTGGTACATGATGGAGAAATCACTAGATTTGCATACATTTCAGGAGGGACTCCAAACTTTCCAAGCCCTTTAGGTTTCTTAGATGTTGCTTTACAACTCAAAGACGCAGCTCCTTCCACAGATTTTCTGTCGGACTGAAGTCTGGAGACTGGCTAGACCAGTAGACCTTAAGAGCCATCCACGACCCACCTTCAGTGTTCTGGCTGAGGGAAGGTTCTCGGCCCCTAAATGCAGTGAAGTCGTCCTGTACCCTAATACATATGCCTACCCCCATGTTTGACTGCAGAGAAGGTGTTTGGGTCATGCTCACGTCTCTTCCTCCAAGCAAGGTGGGCTGAGTTGATGCAAAAGAGGAAGATTTTGGTTTGATCGAATCACCCCACCCCCTTTAGTTGCTTCTATAAGTAATATATTAGAGTTTTAGATGTGGCGTTTCAAATCATTTTTAGCCTTGATTTGCCGTTTAATAATGTCAGCTTTTGACATTACTATATAATACTTGATCTGTGTGGTCAAAAAGTAACTGCTATTGTCTTTGAAGCCCCAATGTTAAAAAACAAGAAACCATATCTTGACATTTATAAGCTACATACTCAAGAGTGCCATTTATTGCCACTTACTGCTGCATCTTGAAACAGTGGAAATCACACCTGAATGAAAACTACCATTAAATATAAACAAGGGGAGAAAAAGGGATTCAGAGCTTCAGATTTCACAAGAGCCCCACAGAAACATCCTACATATGTTCAAAACCTGATCACTGACAATTCCTTACAAAGGCGCGATCTGAAGCTTCTTATTTACTTGGTTGGAATTGCAGTTACGCAGCTGTCTGCAACATCCTGCGGTTTGATGCTCTTGTTATGAAAGAAGTGTTCGGTGCACGGCTTCTTAGCTTTAGGAGATTACTTCTAACCTGACCGTGATTCACAACGTAGAACATGTTACAGAGTCTACTCATTTATTGAACAGCTTTAATGATGTAATTTAATACTATAATTAAATGGCACCGCTGGCCAGATATTGAAGTGTAGCAGAAATTCAATTCAGTCTTATTAAAACATTCATATCTTTATGCTTTACTGGATCATCTGTGTCTGAAGACAAAATATGAGTATGAATTATGTGTTTATATTTTGAACTTTTTTAGTTGAAGTTCATAATTAATGTTATTCATATAAATAATCAGCAGTACTGACAGAGACTCCAAATTGCTTTACATTTTAGGGAGAAGGATAAAAAGTGAGCTTATTGTAGAATAAGTTCACATATGCATGGTTTGTTTTTCATGAAGTTATAAATGCATATCATCCTTTTTGGATTCAAAGTAGAAAACTAGCCTACAATCTACAAAGAGACAATCTGGAACTATGTTATAAAAGCCTCCCAGTACAGGCCAATGGGATTTCGTCTCACAGATGACATGACTCTTCTGGCTCCGTGGCTGCTGCCATGTTGATTTTTTGGAGCCAGAAGTGACAATATACTGACTACGTGGTTGAGTGCAACCATCTCAGCCTTGCAAGCGTGGTTATCAAGCTACACTCACTATGCACAGTCACAAAAGCATGCTGATCAATGCTAAGCTACAGACTGATAAAATCCTCAGATTTCACTAACTAAATATCCTTGGATGGGCTGTAGCGACACAGTGGGTGATATCATGTGTCAGATAATAACAATAATAACTTTGAGCAAGCCACAAGTGGCCATTAGAGGAGCTGCAACATCTGCACTGTTTTTGGCATTTCTGCACTGCAGCCTCGCAGGTTGCTGGTTGATCAGTACTAGCTTAGCATAAACTACAAAGACCCTTTGTGGCAGGAATGACTGACTTCCAGTCTGCGTCTGCACAGACTCACATTACATATAAAGTGAACACTTGGAAGGCTTTTATTTTTTGCAAAATATTGCGTAATGTAAATAATTTATTTAAACTTTAAATATTGAATTTTATTTTACATTTTAAATAAATAAAATTATTACATTATGTAAAATTCCAGTAACTATTTCTTGCATGTTATTTTAGAGCCTGAACTATAAAACAATTGCAAGAAAATTCAAAAGTAATTTTTTGCAATTTATTCCTTAAAAATGTATTGTGCAATTTATTTTCAGTTTTTCGAGGGAAAAAAGCAAAATAAATCACTCTGCTGATGTGGAAGTCTCAAGTTGGCATTACAACAAATAGCTGTAGCCATGGCAACAGATGAAGAAGCTTCATAAATGCAAAGAAAGGAATGTTATTAATTTACATGCATCGTTCCAGGAGCACACGAGATGCAAACGGTCAAAACAGTTTAAAGATGTAGATTAAAAATCAGTGTCAGGTATCTGAGCAACGGCAGACAGTTTGTATTTATTTGACATTAATCATTTCAAAAGTATTAAAGGTTAATACATTATCATTATTATTATTATTAACCCTATTATTAGTCTCCTGAAAACCTAACAAACAGAGCTCAGTCCAGACATATACTTTATGTGGCAACTGCTGCTGATCAAGAAGTAGCTGCAACACTCAGAACTATAAATCATTATCTCTACATTTCTGTTATACAGTGTGTTAGTGCAATTTAAAAGATAACCAAACAAAGATATCAACAAATGTTTATGAGCTCCAACTCTCAGTGACAGCAGGATGCTCCATGATTACCAGCAGCTACATTTCCATCTACTCACATGTGAACGTGAGGCGGCTGGAAGCGTCCCTGGTTGATATTGTAGAAGGTGAAAGCCTGAGTGGGGTTGGTGCTGTACTCATCCACCTCCACAGCAGTCCTGTTGCCTCGCTGTGAATGTGACTGAGCCTGCGACTGCTGCCGCCTTGCGGCCATGATCTCTGACAGGGTGAAGGCCATGATGCTAGGGACCAAAGCAAATGGAGGAGTGCAAAGTTGTAGCTGCTGGTTGTTTTTGCTTTAGGGCAGTGGGTGGATTGTCCCTGCCTTATGAGAGGCTGCTGGGAAATGTCCTGACGAGTTCAAACCCTTGGTGCACACACAGTCCCAGTGACCTGAGGAGACAGCATCACATTCTTCTTCTGCACCTGCAAAGAATGCAAAAGAGCAGAGCTGCAATTTGGCATATGACGTATTTGCAGGAGAACCCTTATTTGAATAACTGAAAAAAGAATCATTGCAGTTATCAAATATTTAAACAAAATGTGCCGTGGAACATTAGCACAGCAGCAAACAAGTGTTTGCTATCCAAGGATACTGTGGAATAATGGCACAGTTAGCAGTGACACTGCCTCTTTGTGTCTGTGGGGTCCCAAAAAACTCTCCATGACTAAAGCAGGTGGTGGAACAGGAGTTGGACCTACTGATTTAGACTAGGTTTAAATCACAACGGACCGTTTAATGGGCACAGTGAACAGTACCTGAGCTCAGCTGGCCGGCTACACTGAACTTAACCCTCCTGCCATCCTTTAAAAAACTCACACCCATCACCCTAGGGACCATTCTCAGCCACGCCATAAAAAGACCATATATCCATATTTTATTCCACTTTAAATTAGCCAACCTTGTAAAACTACTTCTCCCTGAAATATTCATGTAAAGTTTTAATTATATTTTCGTTGTTTTAACCCTTCAAATCCCAGTGTTATTACATGAGCGCCCTGTGTTATAAGCCCCAAAAACCAAAAAACGAAACTAAATATTTCCACAAAAAACCAGTTGAAGTAATATGTGATTGTCATTATAAGTAGGCCTTTAGATGGACCAAAGATTGGCACCAACATACATTTTGACCTGCCATTATTTTTTTTTGCATTTTTTTTGCAATTTAAAAATTAAAACTTCAAGGCCCTGAGTCTTCATTGACATCCAAGAAAAGAAGAAAAAATAAAATCATATGATGATAATTTGGGGTTGAAAAATAGCGTTTATAATGGAAGTCAATGGGCAGAAAATGGTCCCCAGGGTGATGGGTGTGGGGATTTCTGCTGCTCAGCCATTTTAGGCTGATTTAAGGAATTCACACTGGAATATTAACATTGACAGGTAAAAACTATCCTGTGGCAAGTTTGGTTATATTCCACTGAACACAGTGGAAATGGCAGCCATTTAACACATAGCAGTGGCACAAAAAGGTCCCAAGAAGGCAGGAGGGTTAAATGGCTCAGAGCAACTGCTGTGTTATACACAATACTGGATACCAACTGCACCTCCTGGCAGGGATAACACTGTCACTAAATACAGACCTGTACTGTGTCTTATGAATATGATTTATTTTATTTTTTAATAGGGTCAAAATAATAACTATTAAAGTAAGATTGCAGTTACCTTAAAATAGACTAAATCACAGTTACACTACAACCATGGATGATAAAAAGCACAATTCTGACACGAGGCACGCACAAACATCACAGCAGTGTCTACATGTAAAGGTTTAAGTATATCTGTTAGCCTAGGTTATCAAGAACGAACTGAATTACCCAGTTCAGTGAGAAGCTAAATGACAAACGTGTGTTTGGGCACAAATGTGTGTTCTAAATTAAATTAAAAATGCTCTTTAGGTTTTTCGTGTGCTACATTGTTCTTTTCATTCGAGTTTTTCTTTTCAACAATGAAGTGAACTGATCATTTCCTTTCACTGCCCATCCCTGACGTGTGAGACCTCCCTGTGTGTGTCGCCCATTAAAGCTCAGATTTAACTCTGCAGCTCATTTTTCAGAGGCTCTGACGACTGCTGGGAGAGCGCAGAGCCGCTGAGAGGTGCTGAGATGACGGAGACGCTGGAAGACGGAGGTGATAATTTGGGGACAGGCTGCTTTGGCAGAGTCCGTCTGGACTGCCGCACGATGTCGGCGTGCCATCTCGATTCCTCATTCGCTGACGCGACAGATACACACTTCACACCCCGGTTGTTTGTCACGGGCAAATCCCAGCATGGTGGTCGGTGGATGTGTTTCAGGAGTGTGTGCAGCACATGTGCGCATTCGCAGGTTGATGTGTATGAAGGCCTGCGCATGCATATTTTAATGTGCTTCTGTTGTTATAAATGTGACAGTGACAATCCCTCACACTGCTAGTGTCAGACAGGAATGTATTAGCAGATGCTGAGACTGTAACACACTGGGCTCAGAAGCAGCTGTCGAAATCACGTAGTCGACGACTGAATATACAGCTAACATCAGCCTGTCTAAAGAAAAGGGTTTAATCCATTGCTAATAAATAATAAATAAATAATATGATCGATCGATTAAGGGATTTAAGCAACCCATGGTGATCTAGGTGAACTCTTGCAGTTGTGAAAATAACTGCATTTCCTAAATCTTTCCAGAAAGACGGATCAGGATTTATTTCACTGCTAAGCACTACGTGGTGGAGAGTAAATATTAACACAAGTTGTGATTTATTTGTGACCAAATCAAATAATTTTGGTGTCGAAATCTAACCAAACAGAGGCTGAGTGTTATAAGTCACAGGATACAGGCCTAGATTGGATTTCTCTGCCAAAGGTCAACTATGATGCTCTTATACCACGTCACCTCCTCTAAAGATCTCTTACGACCTGATGGGGGCGCTACACCAGCTAGTCTGCAGCCAAATACAGCATATTGATTCCACATGTTGCGTTGAGCCCTGAACTGAACAGCGACATAATTCTCCAGCTTGAGCAGATTGACAGGTTACAGCTCTTTAATACAAAGTGTGCATGACTTCCAAGTGAGTCCATGTAAGAATATTGCAGGTAAGCAGGTGTCATGTGTGTTTTCTCTGCATTTTCTACACAGGCTGCACCTCATCCAAGCCGAGGGACTACTTCCAGTACTGAAACCTGTCTGTAGTGTGCTACCTGTCAGAAAAAATCACCTTCAATCTCCTGACCTAATTTACCCCATGTTTTCTATTTTTGCATATGTTATTTGAAAGTAATTTGCAGTCGACCTATTGCACTGTTCAGACACAAGGATGTGTTGGGATTGGCTGCTTTTAACCAGCAATTCATTCATTACTTTAAGATATTATTACCAGTGTCACTGAATCATATTATGGTAATAAATGCCACCATTATCTCAATATTATGGCTCAACCTTAGCTGCTATTATTTGATGTTGGTGCTATCAGCAGCTCAGTAATCTCTGAAATGTAGGGTGGTTTCTGAACGCTGAAACAAAACTATATCTGACACATAGCTTAACAAATTCATTTTGCTTTTCATTTAAATATGAAAGCGTGTTAGAAGAAGCATCTGTACCTACACTGGAAATGTTGGCCCACAGTGGGTTCGTACGTGCTCCGCTGAATGCACAATCACAGTAGTTGAGGGCATTCACACTGAAATTAAAAGAGTGTAAGGCGCTGAAATGGTGCGCGCCTGCTGGTATCAGTGTGACGAGTAATTGAGCGATGACAGAGACGGGACTGTACAGCTCTGGAAAGCTATCGTAAGGAAAGAACGTTGTCTTTTACTCAGACAGTTTTCCAATTACAAAGTAATTTACCAGGAAGGTGAGCTTACATGCACCTATTTGCATTCGGTATGACATGCTCTGCTGCATGAAAACCTCAACGTTTTTGGTTTAGTTTCTTTTAAACGGGACTTTTGGTTTCATTAAATGAATAAAATGGCTGAGTTTGTTCACACAGCACTAAATTCAATCTGAGCGCAGGCTTAAACATTTACATGCCAGTGAGACAGCCGTATTGATTAAAATTAATGTACATCTGTTCCATCAGACATCCGCGAGACTGACAACATGTTGGAGACAACTTCTGTGTGGACAGCCTGTTTGTCTCTGAAAATGTTTCTCATAGAGTCTCGTCCTTTGTTATTTTAAAGCGAGTGTTTCTGCCACCGGAAAATCCTCTTTTCTTCCGCTGCATTTTACCAGCTCCCAGCAACATTTAACTTATGTGTGAAAAAGGTGGATGTCTGATGGAAACATGCTAACATCAACATACAAGCATATCTAGGAAAGCAGGAAAGCAATAAAAGCAGTCTTCACTCCACTGTTGCAGTATTGTTCTGTTTTAGCCTGAATGTGTGTCCCTGTTTTTATGGGTGTACAGAAAACCATCAGTGGATTACTGTCACTTTAAGAAATAATGGGTGCCATTTTTTCACGATTTCTAATTGTGTACATTTATGTTGTCTTTTGCTTCATTGTGCTGAATTTTAACAGACTAGCTCCTGTAAATTTCACAGAGATCATATCCGCCACCTCTCTCTGTAATGTCCAATTCAAAATCTTGTTTAAAACATTCCAAAATAAAAGCTGTAAATGAATTTCATGAATTCCTTAAATAATTCTAAGTTTAAATTGATTTGCTTATGCGTACTTTACCTCAGGAGCATTACCCCAAAATGTATCTGTGCTTTAAAGTGTACTGAACCTCATGTGAGTGTAATGCTGTTTTTCAGCACACACTGCAGAGAAGAAACCGGTCACACAGCCTAACAAAGGAACTCCTGTATTTTGTAAGATGGGGGGTCAAGAAAGAAGAAGGACTCGTGCACACTCGAGCCCACACAATCTGTTTTACACGTTCACAAGTTTTCACTCACAGACTCTGTCCAAACAGAAAAAAACATTTCCTGCAGCCAAAACTCATTAGCTCGTGATTTTTGTGTTCTCTGCAAAAGTGCCTTTAGATCATCTGAGTTATGACAACGTCGTCTGATTAAAAATGGGGGTCAAGACTTCTGGTGACAAGACTAATACTGTCTGCAGTGAAGATCACAGTTTACAGGAATAATTAAGATGCAAAAAATTGATGAGTTGACTGTGAAAATAGATACAAGTGCTATTTACTATTTTTCTGGCTCAATTTGTTTGTCATTGTTTGAATTCATAACAGAATTACAATGCTTTTATTATCTCCACTGTATGGGCCCCTGGTCTATTTGGTAATTGGAGAGAAGAGAAGAGAAGAGAAGAGAAGAGAAGAGAAGAGAAGAGAAGAGAAGAGAAGAGAAGAGAAGAGGAGAGAAGCCCTGCAGCGCTCACACGGATCCATCAGTGTTCACTAGTGTAAGTGGAGCGGCTGATAAATGCAGAAACGTCTGATTGATGCGCTCTCCTCATGGGGACATTGTCATATTTAACAGCGACCGTCACATTAGACCGTGTGCCGATCCTCCCTGCTTATTCGCCCGTTTCCTGCTACGTATGGACACACAGAGAAAATTAAAGTGCATCTGAGTGTGTCGCTGAATTACAGTTATCTGTTTTACGCGTAGCCTGGAGATAGTGTTGGTCTGATTTGGAGTCACGGCTCTGTGAAATTTGGTGACGGCTGAAAGAAATTTCCTATCCAAGGCTGAAAAATACAAGAGAATAACATCCACAAAGATTTCTGTGCCGATTAACTTCTCTTTTAATGCGGCGTTTTTCACCTTTAATTCGCTCCTGCTCACTTTGTCTCAGCAAAGCGTTTTGCAGGCAGAAACTTTAATTAGAAATCAGGTGAAAAGTTCAAAGTGCGTCTGTGATTATCGCCCTCGTGCGCGTTTTGCAGAGGTGTCCGTGCACTCACACCGAGTAACTGACTTCTAATGAAACTTTTCAGCCGTTTGGTCCACAGGCTGCACCAGCTGTCTGCTTCTCACACGTGGAGCCTGGAAGCTCCGCTATCAGCCTTCTTTTCAGTCTGAACTGCCCTTTGGATGCGGTGCTGTGGTGAAGTATGAACGACTATAAGAGCGTTCCGGTGAGCTCCGCTGGAAAACGCGACATCTGGGGACGTATATATATATATATATATATATATATATATATATATATATATATATATATATATATATATATATATATATACACATAAAGCTCTCTGCAACCGAAGCCGGGTGAGTGGAAATGTTGGCATCAGGGCTGAGATTAACCCGAGAATATGCCGCGGTATGCGGGTTCGGGGCAAATCTCTGCTCCGCTGTCTCATGCATTGTAAACAGAGCTGTAAAATAAATAGGAGTCTACCTACCAGCTTCAGTCGCAGTGAGGCTGCTCAGTGTTGGATGGTGTGGAGAGAGGAGTGTCTGCGCTGCCACAGAGACGCGCTGGTCAGTTTGAATGCGTACCCCGTGGTGCACCGGCACAGCGTCGTAGGCACAGCCTCTCTCTCTCTCTCTCTCTGCCTCTCTCTCTCGCCCTCTCAGTCCGGCCCACTGTGTTTCACCGGTGAGCGGTACAACGAGGAGGAGCAGAGCAGGGAGGGAGGGAGGACCGAGAGCAGCTGCGTGCGGCACCACTGGACTCATTCCCGGTCAGAAAACCCGAGGAAGCAGTTCGGTGCAGTTTTACTTATACAGGACCAAACCACAACAACAGTTTCCTCAACGCACTTTATATTGTAAAGTAAAGACCCTACAATAATACAATAATATGACCGCTTGACTACACGGGGACCACACGGCCCGTGTCCATCCGTTTGACGGTGAATGTTTCTGTTCAACATGACTGTTTCATTCACTAAATCGGTTCATGTGCTGAAACAGCAAACGGACATTTCTTTTCTTATTTTCCCTGCGGCTGTAAAACGATCAGAAAGCAGCATTCAGTCGCTCTTTTTAATTTCAGAAAGCGACTGCAGCTCTGTGACATTTACAGTAAATATAAAATAAAGCTCTAATCCGGGTTAGTTTATTTATTTTTTGTCAGTTTACATTTCTAATAATTATTCAGCAACAATAAATTTGGCTTGATAGGCTCATTTGTTATCAAACGTTAGACGTGATAGTCCAGTCATAATGGTTATTGTCAAGTTAATTTCTCATCTATTTACATATCCCCAGCCAACATGTATATATGGGCCCCACCTGGTTTTTGCTCGGGCTGGATGGGTACCATGTGGGCATGGGCTCAAACTGGGCTTTTTGTATGGGGCCTACTTGGGTTCTTCACATTAAACCCATATGGGCCATCCCAAGTGAGCACTTTTAGTAGGTCCTAGCTGGGTCAAACATGGGAAACACTTAACTTGGTCCAAAATGGGAAACACATGTAGGACCCACTTGGGTTTTCCACCTGGGATAGACATGGGCAAACACAGTCATTTAAGGATAGGCTGTTGTTGTGTGCCCCAGGTGGGGCAAAGTTAGGTAATCAATATATGTTTTAGTATCGATGACACAGGTGGGCCCCACCTGGTCAAACTAAATGGGTCGCACATGGGCAAATGCAAGTCAGACCCTGAAAACATGTCTATGTGGGCCCCAGGTGGGGCAAAGTGAGGTAATCAATATATTTTTTTAGCACTGATGACATAGGTGGGGCCCACCTGGTCAAACTATATGGGTCGCACATGGGCAAATGCAAGTCAGACCCTGAAACATGTCTATGTGGGCCCCAGGTGGGGCAAAGTTAGGTAATCAATATATTTTTTTAGCACTGATGACATAGGTGGGGCCCACCTGGTCAAACTATATGGGTCACACATGGGCAAATGCAAGTTAGACCCTGAAAACATGTCTATGTAGGCCCCATATGGGTTATGTTAAGTTAATATGGGCATATATTTTATGTGGGCTCAAGATTGTTTAGTATATATGGGACCCACTTGGGTTTCTCACATGAAAGCCATATGGGCAAAACCAAGTAGGAACATATAGTAGGTCCTGGCTGGGTCAAACATGGGAAACACTTCACTTGTTTCAAAATGGGAAACACACGTAGGACCCACTTGGGTTTTTCACCTGGGTTAGACATGGGCAAACACAGTCATTTAAAGAAAAGCGTTTGCTGTGTGCCCCAGGTGGGGCAAAGTTAGGTAATCAGTATATATTTTTTAGTACTGATGACACAGGTGGGGCCTACCTGGTCAAACTAAATGGGTCGCACATGGGCAAATGCAAGTCAGACCCTGAAAACATGTCTATGTGGGCCCCAGGTGGGGCAAAGTGAGGTAATCAATATATTTTTTTAGCACTGATGACATAGGTGGGGCCCACCTGGTCAAACTATATGGGTCGCACATGGGCAAATGCAAGTCAGACCCTGAAACATGTCTATGTGGGCCCCAGGTGGGGCAAAGTTAGGTAATCAATATATTTTTTTAGCACTGATGACATAGGTGGGGCCCACCTGGTCAAACTATATGGGTCACACATGGGCAAATGCAAGTTAGACCCTGAAAACATGTCTATGTAGGCCCCATATGGGTTATGTTAAGTTAATATGGGCATATATTTTATGTGGGCTCAAGATTGTTTAGTATATATGGGACCCACTTGGGTTTCTCACATGAAAGCCATATGGGCAAAACCAAGTGGGAACATATAGTAGGTCCTGGCTGGGTCAAACATGGGAAACACTTCACTTGTTTCAAAATGGGAAACACACGTAGGACCCACTTGGGTTTTTCACCTGGGTTAGACATGGGCAAACACAGTCATTTAAAGAAAAGCGTTTGCTGTGTGCCCCAGGTGGGGCAAAGTTAGGTAATCAGTATATATTTTTTAGTACTGATGACACAGGTGGGGCCTACCTGGTCAAACTAAATGGGTCGCACATGGGCAAATGCAAGTCAGACCCTGAAAACATGTCTATGTGGGCCCCAGGTGGGGCAAAGTGAGGTAATCAATATATTTTTTTAGCACTGATGACATAGGTGGGGCCCACCTGGTCAAACTATATGGGTCGCACATGGGCAAATGCAAGTCAGACCCTGAAACATGTCTATGTGGGCCCCAGGTGGGGCAAAGTTAGGTAATCAATATATTTTTTTAGCACTGATGACATAGGTGGGGCCCACCTGGTCAAACTATATGGGTCACACATGGGCAAATGCAAGTTAGACCCTGAAAACATGTCTATGTAGGCCCCATATGGGTTATGTTAAGTTAATATGGGCATATATTTTATGTGGGCTCAAGATTGTTTAGTATATATGGGACCCACTTGGGTTTCTCACATGAAAGCCATATGGGCAAAACCAAGTGGGAACATATAGTAGGTCCTGGCTGGGTCAAACATGGGAAACACTTCACTTGTTTCAAAATGGGAAACACACGTAGGACCCACTTGGGTTTTTCACCTGGGTTAGACATGGGCAAACACAGTCATTTAAAGAAAAGCGTTTGCTGTGTGCCCCAGGTGGGGCAAAGTTAGGTAATCAGTATATATTTTTTAGTACTGATGACACAGGTGGGGCCTACCTGGCCAAACTATATGGGTCACACATGGGCAAATGCAAGTCAGACCCTGAAAACATGTCTATGTAGGCCCCATATGGGTTATGTTAAGTTAATATGGGCATATATTTTATGTGGGCTCAAGATTGTTTAGTATATATGGGACCCACTTGGGTTTCTCACATGAAAGCCATATGGGCAAAACCAAGTGGGAACATATAGTAGGTCCTGGCTGGGTCAAACATGGGAAACACTTCACTTGTTTCAAAATGGGAAACACACGTAGGACCCACTTGGGTTTTTCACCTGGGTTAGACATGGGCAAACACAGTCATTTAAAGAAAAGCGTTTGCTGTGTGCCCCAGGTGGGGCAAAGTTAGGTAATCAGTATATATTTTTTAGTACTGATGACACAGGTGGGGCCTACCTGGCCAAACTATATGGGTCACACATGGGCAAATGCAAGTCAGACCCTGAAAACATGTCTATGTGGGCCCCATATGGGTTATGTTAAGTTAATATGGGCATATATTTTATGTGGGCTCAAGATTGTTTAGTATATATGGGACCCACTTAGGTTTCTCACATTAAAGCCATATGGGCAAAACCGAGTGGAAACATATAGTAGGTCCTGGCTGGGTCAAACATGGGAAACACTTCACTTGTTTCAAAATGGGAAACACACGTAGGACCCACTTGGGTTTTTCACCTGGGTTAGACATGGGCAAACACAGTCATTTAAAGAAAAGCATTTGCTGTGTGCCCCAGGTGGGGCAAAGTGAGGTAATCGGTATATATTTTTTGGTACTGATGACATAGGTGGGGCCCACCTGGTCAAACTATATGTGTCACACATGGGCAAATGCAAGTCAGACCCTGAAAACATGTCTATGTGGGCCCCAAATGGGTTGTGTTAAATTAATATGGGCATATATTTTACATGGGCTCAAGATTGTTTAGTATATATGGGACCCACTTGCGTTTCTAACATCAAATCCATATGGGTGGGCATCCAATGTAGGTCCTAGTTGGGTTAGTGATGGTAAATGTGTACATTGGTTCAAAATGGTAGCACATGCTTATGTGAGGATTCTTCTTCTGTGAAGAGCCTGAGAAAGTGTTATTTGAATAAAGGAGGATTTATTTCAAACAAGCCCATCACAGATTGCGCACAACCCAGGGAGTTCTGAAAGTCAAATTGTAAAAATAATCTCAAAAGAAAGTATGAACATAACTCTCTTTTATAACCTGCAGACGGCACCCACGTGGTACCATTCTCTAAGAAATCACCCTAACTTTAACATATTTGGCACAACCTCAGTCTATCACTTTTGCTACCCTTACGTACAGTCAGATGTTCTTGACCCTTCATTTTTGACCCTCTCAGTATTTAGCCTTGGCTAGCAAATGTACTCAAAGTCCACATTGAGACCTCAAGATGTTATGTGTTATCAGACACTACAACCCAGCTGTCAAGTGAGACTATAGGAACTTTGGTGTTTTTGAACATTCAATGTTACTCAAAACACTCTGCACACTATTCCAAATAACTGGTTTGAAACTGGTTACTTTTTAATTTTAGATTTCATTTTATGTACTTAATGTGAACTCTGCATGGTAGGCTGCATGGTGAGGCTCAGATAAGATAAAATAAGGACTTCATGATTCTTCTTAGGTAAATTCACTTGTCACAGCAGCAATAATAAGTGATTAAAACGGACACAAGAGTAGAAAAAAAGAAAAGCAAAAAATACGAATAAAAAACCTAAGATAAAAGTGAATTACACAGACAAAATCCAGATTTGGCATTTGCAAATTAAGGATTACTGGTTGTTCAAACAATTAAGACTATTTACTTGAGCAAACATGCAGTTGAGGATTTTTAGTAGATCAGACACACTCTACTGTATTAGAGAAAAGACAGTTAGTTACATGGAAGATGGAAGTTTTGGTTAATCAGATCCAGTAAAGCTCCTGAAGTATATTACCGATCTGTTAAAATGTTACTCTTCAAACTTGTGCCCTCAAATTATATAACCAGAAATAATTTATATTTTCTTTGAACTAGTGGAAAGGAGAGGGAATGGGGTCTTTCAAGCAGTCACACTTCAACTGTGAAACTCCCTTGTCCTTATGGTGTATTGACACTATTGAAACTTTTCAAAACCAGTCTAATGTTAGAAGAGCTTTTAGGTAAACTGTTATTCTTCTTCTTATCATTATTATATTTTTATTAATTATATTTTTATTATGATGTTGATTTGGGTGACACTTTTTGATAAATATTATATATTACTTTTTAAAACATATTAACCATCCCTATGCTTAAAAAACTTTTAAAAATAAAATTGTTCTTTTAAACTTGTGCATTGTTTGACTTTTAAAATTTTTGTATCAGGTGTAAAACGACTTTTTAAATAAAGTTGTTTTTAATGTGAGCAGCTCCTATTGGCTCGTTTAAAAAGAGGGAGGAGCAGATTGCACCGCCTAGCGTCTAGTCTTCGCGGTCTTTCGTCTGTTGCGCCTTTTCTCTCCCTGGTGTTTAAGAACGTGGAGGACAAAAGGATACCAAAGAATTGAAAACTATGACAAAGGTAAATACTTAAAGTTTGATACGTTTTCATCAATGGTTATTTTAGTAACTTTCTATAGTCGTCCTAAACGGTATAAGGGGGAGAAGCATAACATCTTTAGCTAGCAGGTAGAACTGGGTTAATTTGCTGCATTGTCTTTGGCAAACATAATTTAAAGTTAATTAAAAAACTCTTACTGCCTATATTCTACTCAATAAAGTTCATCTTATCTTATTCTGTTTTCATTGCACCATTCTCTCTATACAGTTTTTGAATTTACACACTATAACGTACACGGCAGTTTTTTTCTGTGCTTCTGCAACTGTTTCTTGGGTTTTCCTATAAGGTTTTTGTAATTAATTTAAAAAATTTATATTATTTTTTTGGCTTTAGTGGATTCCTGCTCAGCTAACTCGGCCATTATGCACTACCCAGTAAACAAAATGGCTGAACAGTATCTTAAATGTCTGAACATGAGCTAGTCATACCATGTTACGTAATATTCATGTGCAGTGTAGCAAGGTGATTGTTTAAATTACAGGAGTAGATGCCTGCAGCTGAAACGGTTTTCTGATCTGAATACGGTAATGTTACCAGATATGCATTGTACTATGGGAAAACGGTGGTGGATCAGTGTGTAAAAAGCCCCCAAAAGAAACACACAGCGTCTTTAGCTCAAACACTGTCTGATCACTCTCTTAGATACTGTGCTGTTCCATCTAGTTATTGGTTACTGAGAAATGTTAGGTCATTAATTAATTAAGAGAGTGCAGCTGTTCAGATCAGATGGTGAAGTAGGAAAATGCAGAACATGTTATTATAGCTGAATGCTGTGTAAAATACTAGTAATAAATCTAACTCCCATTTATGGCTTTTACTACTGTGGGGCTAAATAAAAAATTACAGACAATGAAATCTGCTACAATTACAAAGCTTAAGTTTAAAACAATTATTATATATTAAGCATTTTTTTGCTCTTTTTTTTTTTAAATTCTTTTTGCTAATAATGGACTCAATTTTATTATCAACTTCAAAGACCTATTAAACTTTTAAACCATTAAATCCAGGAAATTAGATGCCCGTAAATGTACGAGACCCTCTTTATGTCTAGTATCCCCAAATATTTAATAATCCTTTCTAAAAGTACACAAATTTTGTTCTTTTCAATTAAATATTGCATGTTCAATGTATTCTTGAGCAGGTAAAAATTCCACTAAATTAGTTTTTGCATATTTTTAAGTATAATCAAATTTTTATAGTTTGCGAGTACTTTTAATTTGGAGATTTTGCCACTTGATTTGAAGTTTGGATAGTGCTTTATAGTAATTTGTAAATGTTTTGAACTCATCTGGCTTCTTAATAATTTAATAAAAAATTAACAAGCCATGTAATAATTTGAAAACCACTAGGGACCACTTATAAAAAAGTAATTCCTTTTTTACTTAAAGGAATTTAGGATTTATGTCTGTCAAGTCATTTGTTCTGGCATAAGTCACCATTTTGATATATCTTCCTGTGACTTTAAAGTCTGTCAGCTAGTTAGATACATTTTTGCACTGCTAGTGTTTTCTGCTTGAATTAGTCAGTTTATCATATAAACACATGCAGTGCCTTTCAAACTTTTAATTACACTGTTCATTTTGTGCATTAGTAAGAGAATCTTTTATATTGAATTATCCTGGGAAAAAACAAAAATGTTTGTATTTTCTCATGCACTTTCTTTCATTTCCTTATCACGTTTAGATTCTTCAAGATCACAAGCACCATCTTTGACATGTAAGTAACTTTCATATTATTTGTATTACTTATTATTATTATTATTATTATTATTATTTTTGAAAAGTGATGGTCTTTGGGGCATCCTTTTTTTTTTATTGGTATTAAGTATATATATTTATTTAGGCACAGGAGGCAATGATCTATTTTAAAATTTAACATTTATTTAATTTTCATCTTTTATGCTAACAATAATGCCAACAGTGTTCTCTTCACTTGACCCACAACTCTGACAGTTTTGGTCCTCTGCTCTCCTCACAATTGGCTGATTTCCATCTGAGCTGCTACTGTCAACTGCATTAAACTGATTTTACATTGCCTTGTTATTCTAATCTTTATCTGCGTTTTGGACTCCAAACATTCACACCTGCTGTTAGTAACCAGAGCTCACAAGAGTGTAAGGCGTGTAGTTCAATAAAGTGATCGATGTGTTCACTAGCTGATTTCAATAAACCGGTAACTTATCAAATCCATATTTTATAGGAAGTACATTACTGATAAAAGTGGTAATAAACACGGTAACCAATAAAAATTTAAATTTCCTGTTATAAAAAAAAATACTGCAGTGAGCTCGGTTTTCTAACACCAGGTGTGAACATCTACAGTCTTTAAGCGCTGGTAAAGATTTAAAAATAAAAGCATTCAATAACATAACATTAAACAGTAAATTAGTTTGATGGTGTTGACTGCAGCAGCTCAATGTTAATCAGCTGATGGTGATGGAAGCAGATGAGCGTTTTTCATCATGGTTGTTAGTGATGTGTTGGTCAAAACGAAACGGCTCTTTGAAGTGAACGACACAAGCGTGTTTTTTCTCTCTCTCTCACCCTCTCTCTCGCACTCTTTTTCCGCTTCACTCTGCACGCGAGCCTTGTGCTTTGGGCTGGGAAGAGGGGGGAGGGGCGGTTGTTACACACGCAGTAGCACAGTAACAGAGCAGGAGGGAGAGAGAGAGAAAGAGAGCCAGGGACAACAACGTCACATTAGAAAGGTATAGTAATCATCCACAACTATTTTCAATTGCGGATGATAAAGGATTCAGAAAGTTTATTCATGCAGGCCCATATGACAGAGAATGTGCATCTTCTGTTTGTTTTCATATTATAATTTATATTTAATTGTGTTGTGGTTTGCAGTGTTTTGTGTTGTTTCACTTTAAATTTGTTTAAAAGGAAAAAGCTGAAAATTTAAATAGTTAAAAGTTGAAATGTAAATAGTTGTTTTTTTTGTATTATATGATTTATTTATTACATTTTATGTGGAGAGAATAAATAAAAGTATATTTACGGTGGCTGCTAGAGACAAAGCACGTACAAACCCCAAAACACGTAAAAACTCCATAGCACGTACAAACTCCAAAGCACGTACAAAACACAACAGAAGTGCTCCAGGATGCTAGGCACAGTGTTGAGATTTTGTTACCTAGTGGCTACACAAGCCAGGAAGTACCAACGACCGGATTTGGTGTGTGGTAGTAACAGGTAAATGAACAGTTTTTGGAATTTTTTATGAATATATATGAGTGCTTGTGTATAAATACACAAAAAATACACATATGATTTCAATTGTGTAAATTAAGTGATCTAGATAGCTCTGTTTTGGAAGTTCAGTTGACGCTAGAAATGGGTTTTGGAGTTTGTACATGCTTTGTCTCTAGGGGCCACCATATATATTTATATATAAACATATATAAATAAAACCACATTTCTTTTTTTACATTAGTAATTCCTTTTGTTCATAATTTTATATTGTTGTTAATAATAAATTAATTAAAGCAACAAAACAACCTGAAGAGCCGGTTGGGAGCCGAAAGAGCCGGCTTTCTAAAAAGAGACGAAAATCCCATCACTAGTTGTGTAATATGCTGGTATTGATATGATCAAAAATGAACTGAGTTGTTTCGTATTCTATAGAAATTGTACATCTAATTAATAACAAGGCTTTCTGCTGATGTTATTAATTAAAAATTTATTGTTTTATTTTTAAGCAACAACTTTTTAGCATGCAATCAGTCCATGCTGTACAGGACAGATTTGTAAACTGTGCATACAAAAATAGACTATTTTACAAAATTGCTCTTTCAACAAATGTAAATCACAGCAGATTTTTTTTGTTGTAGGTGCACTGTCACAACTAGAAATGTGGGGGGAAGTCCTCAAAGTTGAAGGCAGAACAGGAAAATACATGGAAATAACAATTTTCCTTTAAATGGTAAATGGCCTGCATTTTTATAGCGCTTTTCTAGTCCCTAAGGACCCCAAAGCGCTTCACACTACATTCAGTCATTCACCCATTCACACACACAATCACACACTGGCGATGGCAAGCTACATTGTAGCCACAGCTGCCCTGGGGCGCACTGACAGAGCACATCAGTAAAGGTCGATCTGGATACTTGATAACTGTTGGTATAGGTATGACATGAATTTGAATCTCCATTATCACAGGTTTTAATTGGGAGGGAACATGCAGATATACAGGAGGACTATAAACAGCAATTCCTATTGCATACAACTGTTTTAGAAAATACCAACAACACTGTTAATTTATCACTTGCTGGTCTATAGACTTTACAGTGTGGATGGATGGAAAATCCATCTGGCTCCACTCTGGCTGAATTGGTGCTACAAACAACTCTGCGCTCGGCTTTCCTGGCTGTGTGTGGATTTATACTTACACATCCAAATTTTGACCCTATTTTTCTTCCTTTCAGCTGATTGGTCAATTTCATGTCAATCACCAATTAAACAATCCAATCAGAGAACATCTCCAGAAGTTGATTCTGTTCATCTGGACGTAGCATTTTCAGTGGGAGAAAATGCTGCAAGCGCTACGTCCAGATGAACAGAATCAACTTTTGGAGATTTACTTACCTGGATGATTGAGCATGCATCAAGACAATCAGAGAACAGATAGGTTTGGCTGTTGGAGGGCTGCATTACGGAGCTTCAGGTCCTGGAAGAATAAATTCCCTTTTACATACCAGACCAGCATTTTTCTTCATTAGCACGAAGGAAAACAGTCTGTGCGTGTCAGAGTTCTGTGGTTTTTGTGTCACAGGGCTTATAATATGTGTAAAAATCTGGCCAGGGACCATCACATCACACTGCTATCATATTTTTCTGTTGCTATCATGTTTTTTTTCTGAGATGTTGTTACTTTTATGACAGATGTAACGAGAAATCTTCCAGAAAGTTAAATTTTTTATTCTAATCAAATATTTGATTCTGATAACAGATAAAGATTTTTTTTTTTACTTTTGTTCTGCTATTTCATAGTTTATACAAATTTTGGCCAATTCCTATTTATTTTAACCCTTTAGCCCCCAAAAAGTCGCCAGCGACAGGTTTTTCCAAACCTGTCTCGTCAAACCTGAGCTCTGCCAGGGGCCCAACACGCCTGGACTTTTAGAAGAAAAGAGATGTCCGAAAATAAACCACAGGGTCAAATACTTAATTTTGTTCAGTGTTTTAGAGTTATTAATTTGAATTGACTAATTTAAATATTTTATTCATGTACATTTTGATTGCCTTTAGTAAAAATGGCAAAATTTCAATTTCTTTTTTCTTTCTGTTATTAATCCTTGATTACATTCATATAGTATACAGTAGAGGAAAAAACCTACCAGACCTACCAGTTATCCTGCGTAACATTATTGGGGATAAAGGGTTAAGGAAGCGCAATTAATTTTTTTAGTTTAGCTTGTGTTTACTACCATTTTTTTTTTTATCACCACACAGTAAACATTAAGTAATATGTAAAGTGTCCATTTATCCTCCATTCCGGTCCATTATCTTAAGCTTAGGCTGCTGCCCCTCGACCCAATCCGGTACTAAGTAGAGAGGCCCAGACTTCGCTCTCTCCAGGCACTTGGCCCAGCTCTTCCGGGGGAATCCCAAGGCATTCCCAGGCCAGCCGAAAAACATAGTCCCTCCAGCATGTCCTGGGTGTTCTGGGTCTCTTCCTGGTGGGACGTGCCCAAAACACCTCACCAGGGAGGCATCCTAACCAGATGCCAGTATCTAATCTGTCCTTTTTGTATGTTCCCCTCAGGTTGCCATGGTAGCAGATACAGGGGAAACAAGTGTAGACGATGCCACAAGAAGGATGATGAAATTCCTCATATCACCTGAGCTGGCTGTGGAGTACAACATGCTTGGCCGACATGGGGAAAAAAAGTTCAGAGATTTGCGTCTTTTTAATGTTGTGTATGGTAAGTTAGTTTCACTTGAGACATTTGAACTTTAGAAAACTAAACTTTTTTAATAAAGTGTTTGAAAGTGTAACTGAGATTGGTTATCATGCAATTTGTATATATTTTTTGAGGCAATAAAGTGAAATAAACATTGTTCTTTGAAAATCATCACCAAATGAAGTAAGCTAAGATTAACTTTACTTTGGCTTGCCCGTTTTTCTTCTTCTTCATTTGCAGAGGCACTGAAGAATTATTTAACATCAAAAGTCAACTTGCAAGAAGCAGAGAAGGCTCTGTCCAAGTGGTTCAGTGGAGCTAAAGACAGAGGAGGACCGAGGGCTGCAAGGGTACAAAATAGACTTACGGCTCTGTAAAAAAACAAACCCTGCTGATTCAAGATAAGCTTTTGAGTTTTCCATCTGACTTTTTCCCCATGTTGCTACAGTTCCAAATATCTAAGGAATTTTGCTGTAGTTTGACATTTCTAGTTTTTAAACGTTTACGCACTTTGGAATACAGTTACGTAAAATCACAGTTGTTGGACAAAATAAATGTGAAAAATGTTGTTTTGTGTACCCTCGTGATTTTTGAAATGGTTTTATTTACAAACTAGATTTTGTTTGCGGTCAGCTTTAATATATTTGGTGTCTTTGTGTCACAGAACCCGTATTAGCCGTCTGAAAAATTGATTTTGTGACTGTTTTACTACATGGGGCCCACTCAGTGCCAGAACTTAGTCAATTCAAACTAGAAATAAGATGCAAATACAGAACCCACTGCTAATGCCATTCCAACTTTTTAGCTCATGTTTTCCTCATGTTGTACCCACTAAGAACTTGAAAAATGGGGCCTAGGTGGGTTTCAGTGTACTTTGCCCAGTTGGGGTCCATTTAGTTCCCAGATTTTACCAATATAACACCGAGATGGGCTTATAAAATGGGGCCATTATGGAACCCGCGGACAATCCCACTTAAAACCCACTTTTTAGCCTATGTGGTACTCACATGGTACCCACAAAACAACTTGAAAGGTGGGGCCTGGGTGGGTTTCTTTGTACTTTGCCCAGTTGGGGTCCATTTAGTTCCCAGATTATACCAATATAACACCGAGATGGGCTTATAAAATGGGGCCATTATGGAACCCGCGGACAATCCCACTTAAAACCCACTTTTTAGCCTATGTGGTACTCACATGGTACCCACAAAACAACTTGAAAGGTGGGGCCTGGGTGGGTTTCTTTGTACTTTGCCCAGTTGGGGTCCATTTAGTTCCCAGATTATACCAATATAACACCGAGATGGGCTTACAAAATGGGGCCATTATGGAACCCGCGGACAATCCCACTTAAAACCCACTTTTTAGCCTATGTGGTACTCACATGGTACCCACAAAACAACTTGAAAGGTGGGGCCCGGGTGGGTTTCTGTGTACTTTGCCTAGTTGGGGCCCATTTAGTTCCCAGATTTTACCAATATAACACCGAGATGGGCTTATAAAATGGGGCCATTACAGAGCCCGCGGACAATCCCACTTAAAACCCACTTTTTAGCCTATGTGGTGCCCACATGGTACCCACAAAAACTTGAAAGATGGGGCCTAGGTGGGTTTCTGTGTACTTTGCCCAGTTGGGGTCCATCTAGTTCCCAGATTTTACCAATATAATACCGAGATGGGCTTATTAAATGGGGCCATTATGGAACCCGCGGACAATCCCACTTAAAACCCACTTTTTAGCCTATGTGGTGCCCACATGGTACCCACAAAAAACTTGAAAGATGGGGCCCAGGTGGGTTTCTGTGTACTTTGCCCAGTTGGGGCACATTTAGTTCCCAGATTTTACCAATATAACACCGAGATGGGCTTATAAAATGGGGCCATTATGGAACCTGCGGACAATCCCACTTAAAACCCACTTTTTTAGCCTATGTGGTGCCTACATGGTACCCACAAAAACTTGAAAGATGGGGCCCAGGTGGGTTTCTGTGTACTTTTCCCAGTTGGGGCCCATTTAGTTCCCAGATTTTCCTAACATAACACCTATATGGGCATTTAATATGGGGCCATTACGGAACCCGCGGACAATCCTATATGGGGCCCATTTTTCAGCCCATTTCCAAACCATATGGGCCCCACATATAAATGTTGGCTGGGTCTCATTAACCTGGAGGTGCAGTGGTTAGCTCTGCTGTCTTACAACTAGAAGGTTGCGAGCTTTAACCCTGGCTGTATGTTCTGTGCGAGTCTAAGCAGTGTTGATGGATTAGCAGCCCGTCTAGGGTGAACCCTCTCCTCAGCCAAAGAGCGCTGTGGAAGGCTTTACCCTCATTTGACCCTAACTTGAACAAGCAGTTAAGAAAATAGAAATCATGGATCAAAACTGTAAAAAAATGTCAAAAAGAACAAAGTTAATTGTCAAGTTTTTGGGTTTGGATTCTTGTTTATTATACAAGCCAACATTTGTGAAACAAGCGCGACAGTAAAACTGTGTGAAACCACAACACAACCTCAGTCTGAACATGTTGGCAGGATTTCACTTTCTATCAAATGCTGTGGTTTGCATACTGACACTTTACTTCTTCAGCTGAACAGTTTGAACTACTTTATAGAAGTTTGTAAGTAAACATACTAAAGTACTGCAATAAAGCGCAGATTTATGCTACTTGCACTTTAGCACCTTTAGGTCATTTCATACAATATTCTGCTTCTACTCCAGATTTCAGGAGGGGAGATACTTTTCACTTCACTGTCTGAAGCTGTTTAGTTACTGGCTACTTTATAAACTGGGATTTTTATACATAAAAATTAGATTATACAAACATAGCTGAGTGATCAATCGACCATAATGTTAACTGATAGATAATTTAATGTGGAAACATTTCTCATTATTTCTCTTATTATTTACAAACCAAATGAAAATAATCATTAGTGCCAGTTGAGTACAACTGGCACTAATGATTATTACTGGATGAAAAAACTGGGTGATAAAAATGAGCTCCACCTCTATCGATGAATACTAATAATCCAGTGATAGAATTTATGCTCCGTTTATTGTTGTTCTTTCAAAAATTCTATTTGTTTTGGTGGCAATTGCCAGATAAATACAACTACAGCAAAGAAGGAATCACAATTACACATAACACGCATAAACAAAGTCCTTCATAATAACAGCAACAACCCATTGCAATAGCATGAAAGCAACACAAGAAACATCAGAAAGTTTAACCTGGTGTGATCCTGACCTCTGTCCAGACTGCATCCATTCAAATTTACCAAAGAGAGGCTGTGATACATCGCATCGTTGTACCGTGTCGTCGGTGACCTGCAATCTCTCTGGATATATTTATCATCTTATTAAGTTTGTTCTTATTAAATACAGATAAAAAGATCCCAGGCAACAGAGAAACAAAAGGAAAAAATGCCACCAGCTCACTGTCTCCAGTTTTTGATACATACATATCTTAACATGCATATCTTGACATGGGATGCAGTAAGTCCTTAAACAATTGAGGAAATGGAACAAGTGGAAGGTAAAACAAGAAGATGCACGCCTAAAAGGCGATCTACAGCATATCCGAAAGAGGACCTGAGAGATGCATCTGAGCCTTCGGTTGATGCAGCCTCATCAGAAATGCGCTCAGGTGGCTATCAAGAAGCTATTCTGAAGGAACTGAAAGACGGCGGCACGGCTGATGTGTGCCAAATTACACAAGACCTGGACTGAAAATCAGAGCTGCCACAGAGTGTTAATCCAAATTTGATATTTGAAAACACAATGGAGGCTCTTTCATGGTTTGGGGCTGCACAAAACAGTCATATCAAAATGTTACAAATGTTGAAAACCAACATATAATGCTTAATGAGAGCTGCACCGAGTCATTTATCCACTGATTACAGATATAAACGATGTCTGCATGATCTGATATTAAAATAAATGTACATATTGTACCCACGAGCAGGATCAGGACTATATCGCTGCCACTGTTTGCAGCTATTCAACAAACACAAGATGTATTTTCTTCAAGACCACAGATGTTTTTAGTGCGTGTCCTTTTCTCCATGTGTGGCTTTCAGCAGATGCGATGCTCAGATTGTCACCGTAGAATCCCGCCCCTTCTCACTCACCATGTGTTTATACACCACTCTGCATTTAATTATGAGTTATTATTATTCTCTGGCTCTCTTCCACAGCGTGTCTTTTGTCTTGTGTCTCTCCACTCAGCCCCAGCCGGTCACGGCAAATGGCTGCACATCGTTGAGCCTGGTTCTTCCTGTTAAAAGGGAGTTTTTCCTTCCCACTGTCACCAAAGTGCTTGCTCACAGGGGTCATATGATTGTTGGGGTTTTCTCTGTATTATTTTAGGATCTTTACCTTACATTATTAAGTGTCTTTGGGCAACTGTTGTTGTGATTTGGAGCTATATAAATAAACTGAATAGAATTGAATAGATTTTTGAGCCCTGATCCAAAAGGTAACTGCAACCAGAGCACTGTAGACACTTAAAACAGACTTCCAGTGATGCAGAATAAATGAGCAATATTTGTCTGTTCATAGTTTTTAATGAGGAAGGAGGATTCGGTATCAGACGCAAATTATTTTTCAACCATGCTTGGAAGACACCTTTAAAGGAATCTGCAGACAAATGTGTTTGAAGAACTTCAAGCTGTGACAGTTACACTCTGCCCTGTGCTGTGGTAGTTTGTTAGAAAACAAATTAAAAGAAATGCTGTACAATAAATGTTAAAATCAGAAGATAATTCATGCAAAAGGAGCTGACACTCTTAGTGTGGTGGCCCTGATCCCTTTGGGCCATGACTATGACAGCGTGCCTTGCAGCAATAAAATGCATCTCTGTAGCAGATCTCTGCAGGTAAAGTGTTTCACTTCCTTCAGCCTGTGACCTGTTTCCTTGTTCATTACAATGTATGTTATTAATGTATAAAGCAAAGCAAGCAAAGGCTTGTAAAATCTTCATCATTTCTGCTGAAAGGAGAACTTCATCATTTATTGGCTGTGTGAGGGATAATCAGTCAAATTACAGCATTACAGCACATCCCCACCTCTGCTCCTGTTTATCCTCAGGTAATTGGACTGGGATTTAGGCCAGTAATGAGCTGAACAAACAGAGCGCAATCCAGAACTCAAATATATGCCCAGGGTGGAAGCTTCCAGAGTAACAGGCTGAAGTGAGTGCACCATCTGGTGGACACTTCACTCAGACACAAAGCAAGTACAAAAAACATCAGTTGAATAAAAAACACCAGTAGCGCTCCACCCTCTCACACCGGACCAACAAAATTACAGTTACTCAGAATAACCTCAGTTTCGGGCTTTTGTATCTTCATCTCTTGAGTGTATCCTTTGACGATGACACAGCTTCCTCCTCGAGAGTCCATCCATTCGCTTCCGCTTATCCTTTTCAGGGTCGCGGGGGGCGCTGGGGCCTATCCCAGCTGTCATAGGGCGAGAGGCGGGGTACACCCTGGACAGGTCGCCAGTCTGTCGCAAGGCTAACACACAGGGACAAACAACCATTCGCACTCACATTCATACCTAGTGACAATTTGGATTATCCAATTAACCTATCCCCACAAGCTGCATGTCTTTGGACGGTGGGAGGAAGCCGGCCCCGGAGGGAATGTTGACACACACTCCTCGAGAGTGTTGAACACAAATCTTTGGTGCTATGCAGCAAAATTACAAAAAGCAAAATGTGTTGTTTTCTAAGTAGTAACGGACTTCAGTACTGCTCACACACCTGGACTAAAGAAGCTTCTCGGACAAGAGGTGAAACGTCTTCAAGAAACCTGAAGAAGTCCAGACGCTTTTCTTCTGTTAAGACTACGATTGATGACTGAGAACCACAGACATACTTTACACTCAGTTCTTTCAATACTGCGGTAAAATCACCAAATTGGAGATGAGACACTTCATTTCTGGCTGATTTTGCTGAAGTAGAGCCTGAAGAAATAGAAAATATGGTTCAAATTCTTACAGTGTTGGCTGCATATATATTAAAAGTTCAGTATCTGGTTTATGCAGTGTACACTATATTATGCACATAATAGGAAAATAAATAGAATAAAGTTGCATTTTTGCAGATTTATAACATACCTTATATGCACCCAATAAATGTGTAATTTGACCAAGTGATCACATTTTCCTAAGCAATCGGTCCGTGTTCTGTCTTTATCACTTCATAGCCAGTGAACTTTCAGAAGAGCAAATGACTGAGGAAGGGAGACAAGACAGCGAAGGGAGAGTAATCTCAGCATCTGGCACGGTCGCATTTGCCTGCAGATGCTGGCAGCTGATTGGACGTCCTGGAAAGATCACGTAGGAAATATCAGATCGGCCTGTCAAATATGATTAATTACTAACAGCAGAGAAGCTCAGCAGTTACAGTGATATTATAAACAGGCAGTGAACTCAAACATTAAAGTAGACCGCTGCTGCCAGTCAGGTACAGGCCACTCAAATTAGCAATATATTAACATGTATATCACATATAATAGATTTGATATAATTACAGTGCTTGTTCTTAAAATGGAAGAAACTGAAGGAAAAAAAATCACCATTGATTTATCACGAGGAGGTGATACGACTGAAAGAGTAGAGAATGTAATTTTGATGTCAAAGCGACCATATTTGACACAATAACACAAAATGAAACATGAATGAAAGTATGCTTGCTGTGACACATTATCTCACTCTGTGGAGGCTGTTGCTTCCATTTCAAACTAACAGTAATGTTGGATATTTCTATTCCAGTGCTGCACAAAGAACAAAAACTGAGGAAAGTGGGATAAATATGTCTCTTTTTGTGACTTGAAATGTGTATAATTTATCCAAAGTCACTGCACGTTCATATTTATATATCTACAGTAAAGTATTATAGGAAGACCACTACAGAGGGCCACAAGCTCCACTCTGTCCCTGCCACCCTCAACCCCACCCAGCAAGAAAGACTCTTCTATTTGAAAACTAAAAGGCATTTGAGGCACATGTGCATTTGAAGTATATTACAGCTGCATTATTGTACTTGGAAAGAAAATACAACCTAGTCTGATTTTGCACTTTGCACAGTGCATATTTTTCAAAAAGTTGAATAAAAGAAAATTGTTATTTTCCAAATATTTATTCACATGTTTTTCAAATTTTACAGATTCCTTGATGTTTCTTGATCTCTGCACAGCTTCTCACTGAAACTGGCTCTCTTTAAGTGTGCAGTATGGCTCCTGCATGATTTAAGAAATAATCACTACTATTTAAGACCTTTTTAAGACCTCAATAAATAAAACTTAAAATGGAATATTATTAATGCATCTATATCTCAGGTTTCTGAAACAGTCCTGGTAAGATATAAAGCGGTTGTGATGGCATGCCACGCATGGTAAGCTCCACACCTCATCACCCGTTGATTCACTTTAGTTTAATTTACAGTCACTACTTTAAAATATTCTATTTATTGTTCAATATCGTTTCTTTGTTAAATGTATTCATTTTTCCATCACACCTTCCAATGTTTATATGGCGTGCACACATATTAACCTTGCAAGGTCAAAGTTCTGTTTTATGTTATATTAATACATCTTTCTTTGTTTGAGTTACCTGGGGGTTGGTGTCTCCTCCTGTCTGGCAAAAGGTGTGGCAAAGGGCTGGGAGACCTGAAGTACTGCTGACAGCCTAATTGGATTGCACCACATGCTTCATTGCCTGGGGGGTGTTTCATGTTTGTTTAAATGTTTTGTATTAGTTGGTTATATGGCAGCCATCTTGTTTTCCCCCGTGTGTGTCATTTGGTTTAGCTAAACCAGTATTTAAGTCCCCCTGTGTGTCATTTCAGCAGGTCAGTTTACCATATGTTTGTTTGAGGTTTTGTTAATTATTATCTTGAGTTTAGTCTGTTGAGTTGACCTCTTTTATTGGTCTGCCTGTTTAAGTTTTGGCTTTGTTAAATATATTTTCATATTTTTGGGTCAATAAAACCCGTTTTTTGAATTAAAACCACCGGTGTCCTTTATGCTTTACTGCTTGGTCCCTGACAATTGGTGGCAGCAGTGGGATCATCCAGTATTGGACACAGGTCTTTTTTCTTTTTCTTTTTTTCTTTCTTCTGTTTTTCCCCATGAGGAGGAAGAATGCATCGTGGTGGCAAGAATGAAAAGAAAAAGGGATCTGCTCAGCAAACCTGCGAAGAGGAGGAAAATGGAGCCTCAGGAGTCACTGAAGTTGTGGAGAGAGTTGAAAAGGAGCCTACTTTGTCTGATCTAGTCAATATGCTACATGCTCACATGGAACAACAGGACATCCGGGATGCAAAACAGAGTGAGTTAAATGCACGACAAGAACAGCGATTTTAAAGCCTTTCAACATCAGTTTAGACTTTTGCAGTCAGAAATCCAAGTCAGAACATCACCATCAGATTCTGCAGAAGCTCGCTCTGAATCATTAGAGTTTGATATTCATCCTTCTTCCTCTGTTCAGCAGGCCCAGGCTGAACCAGTTATGACTAATTCCAATCCAGCCATTTCACCAGCATTTCAGTTTCCCCTACAAATAGAGGGCAGATTGGAAAGATTAACTGAAGCTGATGATATTGAACATTTCCTGATCACATTTGAACATATGGCTATAGCTTATCGATGGCAGAAGTCAGATTGGGTTTTTCATTTGATACCCTTTGTTGGGGGAAAACTCTGTAAAAAAACCCAGGAGAAATAAAGACACAATGAGACAAGATCACTTTTTATGCTTTAACGTGCACACGGGTAAGCTGTTCAGAACAACTCACAACGTGTACAGAGGCTGGGCACTTTTTATAGGAAAGACAGTGAGAACAGGATAAGAAAATACAAAACAGATAAAATAAACAACTCCATATGTGGCGCTAGTCTCGTCAGCAGAGAGCTGTGAGAGATAAAACAATCTAAAACAATATGTCCCAGAAACAAGATGTGTTTGCTGGGAAAGTCTAAAAAGATAATTCTAAACTAATCTAACCATAGGCAGAGGGCAGACAAAAGGCATCTTTGTACATTTAAAAGAAGGTAAAGAAACATAGAATCATTTTTCCTGTAACACCCTTGCTTACTGGTAAAGCTAGAGGTGCCTATGTTCACATGGACATTGATGATTCATTAGACTATGATAAAGTGAAATCAGCTATTCTGTCAAAATATGACATTAACCCTGAAACATATAGGCAAAGATTCAGATCCCTGGACGTTCAACCAGATGAAAGCCCTCGTGAGCTATATGCGAGACTGAAGGAGCTTTATGGGAAATGGATCCAGCCAAAGGGTAAAACTATTCATGACATTGGTGAAACTATAATCTTGGAGCAGTTTCTCAGAATGTTATCTCCTGAGCTTCAGGTTTGGATCAGAGAACACAACCCTGGTTCAGCAATGGAAGCGGCTCGGTTAGCTGATGTTTTTGTTGCTGCCAGAAAGAAGGGGCAAGCATGGAGCCATAATGCATGGAAGGTATCGAGGGACACCCGGAAGATACCTCAGCAAAACCATCTGGATTCAGCAAATACAAGCACCAGTAAGAGCTCTCAGTCTACCATTAGACCACCAAAGGCCTCTGGTAAGAAGCTCATTTGTTATCTTTGTGGATTAGAGGGCCATACAAAACCTATGTGCCCAAGAAATTCTGCTAAAATGGTGCAAATGTGTTTTGCTCCTCGTTCTAATGCTGATCCTGAGCAGGAGAGTGACAAATCCATCAAAATGAGCCAGATTGAAGTGAATGGGGTTCTACTCAATGCCCTTCTTGACTCTGGCAGTTCTCGGTCTCTTATTCACTCAGATTTTGCCCCACCTAATATTGTTCGCACCAGTGATACAATTTCAATCTGTTGTGTCCATGGAGATGAGAAAAGATATCTGACAGCTGACATCTACATTAAAGTTCAGGACCAGATGTATCTGCTGAATGTGGGTGTTGTGAACAGTTTGCCTTACTCTGCCGTGTTAGGGCGTGACCTTCCTGTGCTTTTTGATTTGTTGGAGTCTGAGCAGACTGAGGAGTGCAATGTAGCTGTTACCAGAGCTCAGGCTAAGCAAGTCAGTACCCACTCTGAGACCCTGAGTGCCCTGCCTTTTTTTTTAATGAGGAGTTTGAGACAACTGTGGTGAAGCCACGGAAGACCCGCAGACAAAGAAGGCAGGAGAAATTCAAATTTTCACCTGTGGATACACTAACAGACGCTGAGCCAACACCGTCACCCCTAGGGTTTAATATTCCAACTGAAATTGCTGAACTCCAAAAATCTGATCAATCTTTAATATCTCTTTTCCGGAAGGCCAAAGAAAAGGAACCTGGAGTGGAGCAGGTTAACAGTGAGTACATCTTGCAAAATGACATTCTCTATCGTCAGCAGGGGTCGGTGCTGCAGCTGGTGGTTCCCCAGAAGGTTAGAAACGCCATTCTCACCTTAGGGCATTCTATTCCGTGGGCTGGCCACCTTGGTAAACACAAGACCACAGCTCACATCAAACATCATTTCTACTGGCCTGGTCTTAGCAAAGATGTGGCTCAGTTTTGTAAAAGTTGCCCACAGTGTCAGATAACATCTGCTAAAATCCCCCATAGAGCTCCACTCCAACCTCTCCCTGTCATCGGCACTCCTTTTGAGCGTCTTGGAATGGATATTGTAGGGCCTGTTGAGAGGAGCAAAGCAGGAAATCGTTACATGCTTGTTGTAACAGATTATGCCACAAAATATCCTGAGGTGTTCCCTTTAAAATCTATAAAGGCCAAGCCCATTGCATTTTGTTTAGTGCAGTTCTTTGCAAGAGTTGGGTTTCCACGAGAAATACTAACTGATCAAGGCACTAACTTCATGTCTACTCTGTTAAAGCAAGTTTATCAGTTGTTGGGCATCCGGAGTCTGAGAACTTCACCATACCACCCTCAAACTGATGGGCTGACAGAACGGTTTAACCAGACATTGAAACAGATGCTCAGGAAGTTTGTCAACGACAGTGGTAACGATTGGGATCAATGGCTGCCATATCTACTCTTTGCTTATAGAGAAGTCCCCCAAGCCTCCACAGGTTTTTCACCTTTTGAGCTGTTGTATGGTTATGAGGTTCGTGGCCCTCTAACTCTGTTAAAGGAGATTTGGGAGGGAGACAAGGTGGAGGGGGGATCCAAGAACATTTTGTCTTATGTCATTCAGATGAGAGAACGGTTGGAGAAAATGGGTGAACTTGCTCAATCACATATGGTGGAGGCCCAGCAGCAGCAGAAGTCTTGGTATGATAAATCTGCTCGTCAGCGTGCGTTTGAGCCAGGACAAAAGGTGCTCGTGCTCCTCCCCAGTGACAACAACAAATTGTTGGCAAAGTGGCAGGGGCCATTTGAAGTCATGAGGAAGCTGGGACCCACCACATATGAGGTGTCCACCCCAGGGCAGTTGCGCTCCAGCAAGGTCTTGCATATAAACCTTCTGAAGGAGTGGGTGGAGCGTATTGAACACAAGGCGGATGCAATGCTCATACGGCGAGTGCCTGAAGAAGATGAAGCAGATGAGCAATATCTACCACCTGCTGGCTCTCTAGATTATGATCTCAGCCATCTCCCAGAGGACAAGCAGCAGCAGGTGAGAGAAATGTGTAAATCAGCAGTCTTTCAAGAGAATCCAGGGAGAACTGACATTGTCGAACATGATATTGTGGTACGAGAAGGTGCCTCTGTGAGACGATTAAGTTACAGGATCCCAGAACGTCTGCTGCCTTCATTGAAGAAGGAAATCGATTTGATGCTATCTCTAGGGATCATTGAAAGATCTAAGAGTGAATGGTGCAACCCTGTGGTCTTGGTACCCAAAAAGGATGAGAGTATGAGGTTCTGCATTGATTTCAGGTACCTGAACTCCATATCCATGTTTGACTCCTACCCGACACAAGAATTGATGATCTACTTGAACGTCTGGGAAAAGCAAGGTACCTGACCACAATAGATCTGTGTAAGGGTTACTGGCAGGTCCCACTCACTCAACGGTCCAGAGAGTTCACAGCATTCAGAACACCATGGGGGCTTTTCCAATTTACAGTCTTGCCATTTGGACTACATGGAGCTCCAGCAACTTTCCAACGGCTGATGGATCAGGTATTACATGACTGCTCTGACTTTGCTGCTGCTTACTTGGATGATATTGTTATCCACAGCAACACCTGGGAGGAGCATGTGGAACACCTGCGAACTGTTCTGGACCACCTGCACTCAGCTGGGTTGACGGTGAATCCGTCAAAGTGTGTTTTCGCCGCTGCTGAGACAGAATACCTGGGCCATGTCATCGGCAAGGGGGTTATCAGGCCACAAGTCAGCAAAATCGAGGCCATGGAATCATCCCCCCTGCCCCAAACAAGGAAGCAGCTGAGATCCTTTCTGGGCATGGCAGGTTTCTACCGTCGTTTCATCCCTCAGTTCTCCAACAGGGCAGCTCTGCTCACAGACCTGACGGGATCACGTTCCCCCAATTACATCCAGTGGACAGAGGAGGCAGTGGCAGCGTTTCATGACATACAACAGTCACTAAGTAAGCATCCGGTTTTGTACAGTCCCAACTTTGATGAACCATTCATATTACAGACTGATGCTTCAGATCGGGGCCTGGGAGCTGTCCTCCTTCAGGAAACCATGGAAGGCCGCCATCCAGTGGCTTACATCAGCCGGAAACTGTTTCCACGGGAAGTTCGGTATTCCACAGTAGAGAAGGAGACCTTCAAGTGGGCCCTGGACTCCTTCCGCTACTATCTACTGGGAAGAGACTTCACCTTGGAAACTGATCACAAAGCACTACAGTGGCTTGAGCAGATGAAGGACACAAATGGGCGAATTACCCGCTGGTACCTGGCCTTACAGCCATTCCGATTCACTGTCCACCACGTACCAGGCAAGGAGAACCTTACTGCTGACTATCTCTCTCGCTGTTCCAGCGAGAGCTCTGAAGAGGGGAGGTGTGTGATGGCATGCCACACATGGTAAGCTCCACACCTCATCACCCATTGATTCACTTTAGTTTAATTTACAGTCACTACTTTAAAATATTCTATTTATTGTTCAATATCGTTTCTTTATTAAATGTATTCATTTTTCCATCACACCTTCCAATGTTTATATGGCGTGCACACATATTAACCTTGCAAGGTCAAAGTTCTGTTTTATGTTATATTAATACATCTTTCTTTGTTTGAGTTACCTGGGGGTTGGTGTCTCCTCCTGTCTGGCAAAAGGTGTGGCAAAGGGCTGGGAGACCTGAAGTACTGCTGACAGCCTAATTGGATTGCACCACATGCTTCATTGCCTGGGGGGTGTTTCATGTTTGTTTAAATGTTTTGTATTAGTTGGTTATATGGCAGCCATCTTGTTTTCCCCCGTGTGTGTCATTTGGTTTAGCTAAACCAGTATTTAAGTCCCCCTGTGTGTCATTTCAGCAGGTCAGTTTACCATATGTTTGTTTGAGGTTTTGTTAATTATTATCTTGAGTTTAGTCTGTTGAGTTGACCTCTTTTATTGGTCTGCCTGTTTAAGTTTTGGCTTTGTTAAATATATTTTCATATTTTTGGGTCAATAAAACCCGTTTTTTGAATTAAAACCACCGGTGTCCTTTATGCTTTACTGCTTGGTCCCTGACAGCGGTCCATCATTACAACAGTCCCTGCATAATCATGCTCAGTGCTTTCTTTCGCCACATAACAGGAAAGTGAATCTAAGACAAGGGATTCATGTTTATGTGTGATTTTCACCACTTTCTGGGCTTCAGCCAGTTTATTGGTTATATTCAGTTAGAATGTCATTGGAGCTAATAGGGGATTGCATTGTTCTGTAACACAGTAGTAATAACGTACTAATTTGAGAAATCACCTCTCACAACTACACTTAGAATTCACATAATGAGTCAAGGTCACTTAAAGTGACTGTGGTAAAAGTTATTTTTGCAACAGCTGGTGGAAATACGACTATAACAATACTAATAACACACAGACTATATGGGCAGTTCTAGTTATCTAATATTTAATAATGTTACTGTTTTCTTACACCCCATGGCTTTCACTGTGCTTTGTTAATCAAATAAAAATGATAACAATAATAAAGAATACAAAAAAAGGAAAATTAGAGATGCTAAAGATTAGACATACAGTGGCATGAAAAAGTGTTTGCTATCGTCTTGATTTCCTATTTTGTTTCAGATCATCAAGTAAATTTAAATATTAGACAAAGATGACACAAGTATGCAACACACACTTTCTAAATGTAGGTGTTTATTACTAAAATAGGAAATCAGGAAGGGGGCAAACACTTCTTTCACACGACTGTATGAACTGTCATGATGTGACTGTTTAAGAGTATTTTTACTGTTTTTCTTTTTCTTGTTAGTCCACACACACACACACGCACGCACGCACGCACGCACGCACGTATATATTAGTGATGTCAATAGATTGAAAAAAAATTATCTGATTAACTGATCTCACAATTTTCTATAATTAATCGCGATTGATCACAATTACTTGATCAATAGTCTGGCTGTAATTACATTTTTTCAACTTTATTTAAAAAGCTTGTAACTGACATTTATGCAATATAATGAGTAAATGCAGAATAAACACAAAGAATGTTAAATGCTTAAATTCAAAGAGAATTTGAACAGTTTTCCTTTAGCACAGGCTCAACTTTTAAAAAGCCTATATGCTAATAGGGAAGTATACACTGATATATAATATATATATTAGTGCTGTCAAACAATTAAAATGTTTATGCAGATTGATCACAGGGTAACTGTGGATTAATTTTGATTAATGATTAAACATCATTTATTTTTATTCTATATTAACCACATGCTTACACTAACCAGTCCCCGGCCTCCTTCCTTTTGCTTAGCATACATGCTCAGGGTCAGGAGCTCTTTGTCTTGATGTCAGTGGCTTCTATCTCCTCCTTTGGCCAGTTTTTTTTTTCATCCCATCAGGGTACCTGATGTACAGGAGGTGACTGATGAAGGCTCCATTCCATAATCTGTATCCGTAGCCAGTCTTGTCAGTGATCTCACTGAGGGGTTTCAGGCCTATGCAGAACAGCAGTGGGGACAGAGCATCTCCTTGGTAGATCCCACACTCGATGGTGACTTGTGCTATGGGCTTGGAGTTGGCCTCTGTGTTGTACGCCACATCCCCACTGAGTTGCTGATGAAGGCTCTCAGGGTCCTGTTGATCTTGAATAGTTCCAGGCATTCCAGGTTCCAGCTGTGGGGCATTGAGTCATAGGCCTTCTTCTAATCAATCCACAGGTTGGTCAGTCTGGTCCTGCAGTCTCAGCTGACTGCTCGGTCTACCAGCAGCTGGTGTTTTGCGCCTCTGGTATTCTTGTCCATCCCTCTCTGTGCCCTGCTTTTGTATTGAGCCATGTGCCTGTTCATCTTAGCCGACACAGCAAATCAGTTTACCAAAAGCACCTATGCAAGGCCTAATTTCTATATTGTGTGAGTCCCAGCTCCGGGATTGCACATTGCCCAACTAATGCTGCACCTGAGCCAGTTAACATAAAAGCAAACCCAAATGCAAAAGAATCTGTTTTAAAATGCAACTCTTACTCTAAAATAAAGCAGTGAAGAGCAACAAAAGGAGAAAAGGAAAACAGTAACACAATCTCATGTGCAGCCTGCTCTGATATAAATTACATGTCAGTGCATAAATAACACATTTTTATCTGTTGAATGTATTGAATTACCACACCTCCAACTGACTGCTATGTTTACTACACAACTTAATTATTGTCCTCTTAATCACTACTAAAAAGCAATGTACAATAAACATCAGACACATTTCATCAAACTTAATTAAAAAGAGCTGACTTAAAAAAAGCATCTGTACCTTGAATCTCTGCTGTAGGGCAAAATAATCACAATGCGTGTGAATGGCAGCTAAATCTAAAGAGAGAAGAAGAGCACTTGCTGCTACTTCCTCCCTTTGATCCCTTGTGTCCTAAAGCCTTCCCCATTACATCTCAATCTATTTCCTGACCATGTTCATTCCACCTTTTGCTCCTTATATTTCTGGTTTCGTTTTCTGTCGTAGCAGATCCACCTTTTTTCCCCTTGTCTATCTGTATGATCCACTTCAACACTAAACTGTGTTACACAAGGTGCACGAGCACACAGGTAAGGTTAGGGAGAGGCCGGTTGTGTTAAGAGATTTAATTGGGCAATCTACTGTCAGTAGTAAAACTGAACCAGTGGGCTGCTGTCAGTGCTTAAGGGGCTTTCACGCCATCCTGTAAGCTGCATGATTATAACAACAAAGAGGAAAAAAATTATATCGACCAATTGGCCCAGTGCGTAGGCCCACCAGGCAAATGCCAGTTTGTATGCCAGATTTCCAGCCCCAGTTACAAACCAATGGTAACAGCTGGTTGTGGAAGAAAAAAAAAGTGAAAATGCACTTGAACAATCACAATGAAGCCGTGGTAAGAACACAGCTGCATTACTAAATATTAAGAAAAATAAAACTGCCCACATACTCTGTTCTTTATTCCCAGTCAGTAAATCCACAAGCTGTTGTATGCAAAAGTAACTTTTACCTCATTACTTTGGAGTTTAATGCACAAGAAGAAAACCAAACACCTAAAGATCTTTGAGTGCCCCCTACTGGGCTATTTCGGTTTGTGCAGAGTTGGACAAAATCCAGCATAGACTTGTTTCCTGTGTAGGAACGAACTGTCACAGAGGTGGAAGCTGAGAATAGTGTCCAGCTGCTGCAGCATCAGCATAGAGCAGCTGATGTACCAGCTGACTGTTGCAGCATCACTGTATGCCACAAGTCCTGCACACCTCTCTTTAATTTGGAAGCTCATCATTTAGCCTGGAAAATAGTTTGCTGCTTTATAAAAAAGAAGTTGTTTTGTTAGTTGCAAGGCACTGTAATTATGAGGCAACTTAAAGGTTTGATTCTAGAGGAATGGATGTGATCCTCTCTTACTGTATAGAAATAACCTCACTTCCAGCATTCACACCACCACCTCTTTACACTGTCTGATTCTGTAATATAGCAGCTACAGTGTATGGCCATCATGCTATCAAGTTAAAATACTGGAATCAGTTTAGTTATAACTCTCACAAAGGACATCCACCCAACCTGTAACTTTTTGTCTGTTACAAAAACAAATGACACTGTTAACTCCCTCTGCTTTGAATTCAAAAGAGGTCATTATTAACACGATTTAAATTAATGCATGTATTAGGAGTAGGTGGGACAATATGTAAGAGTTATATTTAACAGGCTGTACATTGCTTTAATTATTGGATTTTTCATCTGATAAGCTTTTAAAGAGAAACTGGAAATTTCTGAGACCCCCAAAAATGAAAGTATCTCACCTCCCTCTCTGAATAAAATTGGAATAGTGTGTGGATGATGGTGACGCGTATTTCTGATGTAGTGTCCAGATCTGCGGCACAGATTGTTTCACTTGATGATAAATGCAGTATTAGCAGTGTCAGCTAAATTTTCCGGTAGTGTACCGGAAGACGGTTGTGCCAATAGCACGTAGAAGCACATCTGAGATAAGAGATGAGCGGATAGGAGCGTTTCTCCTCTGAGTCTGTTCGACTGAAGATTCCACACGCAGTCAGAAACGAGACAAGTCAAATCGGGTTTCTGCTACTATTTTATTTAATTTGTTCAGTACTGGAGTTTCATGGACTAAACAATGGCACACCACTGCGTTACAGTTTCTCTCTTTGGATACAACCAACTAACACAAACGTTAAAATTATTCCTCTACAGAATGGACTAAAGTACACATACACAACCTCTGTTTCTATCACAGGCACCCAGCACAAAGACTCACACAAAGAATCAGTCACGCAGCGCACACGTTCTGTTGACACTCATAAACCACATTCGTACACCCACTCACAACCGAATACATTCTCAGAAAAAAACAATTATAAATTTTTAGAGCATTTCATATATTTTCCATAACACTCATAATGAACAGGACCCACCTCAAACAAGAAGGAGGCCGTACCGCAGTATGGAGCTGAATATCTAACAAAACGACTAATTTGGGAAATTACACAATGATTTTGGTGAGAACAGCCTTGAGGACACACTGTATTTCCACATGTAGCTGTCTTACAGGGATGATTCTCAGCCAATGCAAAAATAGATTTTTTATTTTCCTTACTTTAAAAAAAAAAAAAAAAATTAATTCTGGACAAAAACCCTAAACTTTGACCAGTTTATCCCAGGTGAGTGCCATGCAGGACCATACTGCAGGTTTTGCTTCAGCCCATTAATTACAAGTAGTTCACAAAAATGCATACTGTTTTTCAAAGCAAAAGTCTTTTCATTGATTTCCTACCTTCTGGTTTCATTTCAGAGCACTATGAAAATCAACTTTCAGACTTTAAAAATCCATCATTGTAGTTTTTGTAATATCTTGTATTGTGGCGTACATTCAAGAAAATGTGTTTTTGGAACATCAAAGACAAACATGCTGGTCACAGCTAAGTAGTAACTAACGAGTTTGTACCATCGATTCTAATAGATCATTGAATTGGTTTCTGCGCTGTTTCTGATAATGACTTGGATCCAGAAAATGAAACAGTTACATTTTATTGACTGCTCCTTCACGTGTTGACCCAGTAATTTCATTGAGGACAAATGGCATTCACTGGCTAACAGCTAATGCAGCACACCCACTAACAGAGACACATACACATGATACATAATATAGCCACTAGCTGGCTCATCCTAGCTTTCCTTAGCTTTAAAGTTAGCTAGTAATACTGTTGACACTGAGGGAGCATCAAGTAATACTTTGGATTTTATCTGCGACATTCACACTGAAGTCACTCCACAGACTGTTACAGGCAATGCAAATTTGAAACTAAAAGATCTGAAACTGTTGAGTAACTGTGCTCTGAGTTTCAAAATGGTCCATGCTAGCAAACTGCACGCCATGCAAGTTTATATCAAGTAAAGTTAACTGTCATAGTGCACTGAAGGTTTCGTAGCTTCTACTTTGAAAAATACTCAGCAGTGATTTGTGTTTGAGAACAAAAGTAGCAAAACCATCAAGGTGGTAATTTATTTGAACGTCAGTGTGACAAGCTCCAATTTAGCGATGGCTATCCCTTATCTTCCTTGTGCCCAGCACAAAGACTAGAATGACACAGGTAACAGGACATTAGTCTCTAAAAAAATGTCAGCACTGATAAGGGATTTTACATTTTTACCATCAGCATGCATGTTGTTGAACAGAATTACACACAGATAAGTTCAGTGAAGCTGTAGTTGCTACAAACACTCGGGCAAGAGATGCTTCTCTTTCCGACTGCGCCACTACATTCACCTTCAGACCAACACTCCACTCACTCCTGACTCGCTTTTCAACTCCAGTCTCAGTGTGCAGATGTAGAGTCCATCTTCAATATGCGGTATAGGAGTTTATATATTAGTAACAATGGGAATGACACAGAAACGTTTAGTTTGTTATAAAAGAAAAGTATAGTATACTCACATTTCCTGTTTAATGGAAAAGTGCGCATCTGTTTGAAGTCATTTTAGAAACTTGTAGATATTGTGATGTATAATGCCATCATGCAAGAAGCGTTTACAGAGACACTTCTTCTCTCTGGCAGCTATATAACGTATTTGAGGGCTAAAGTAGGACTGGGGGAGTGGAAACACGTACTGTAGCGATGGCGGCATGGCTGGCTAATCCAGCGCTTGCACTGTATTTCTATGCGTTTCAGTTTATTCTACAGTCGAAGGCTTTGAGATGCTTCAGCCTACCTTACTCTCTCTGTGTGTGTGTGCGTGTGTGTGTGTGTGTGTGTGTGTGTGTGTGTGTGTGTGTGTGTGTGTGTGTGTGTGTGTGTGTGTTATTCAGACAAATTTGAGGGTAACTGCAAGCTACAGAGTGGAAGCACAGGAGACACAGCTGCTTCTTTTTCCTATCACCACCACACCAGGCACATAACACAAAAAGGTAACAAAACATGTAACTTAGATCCTTTCCCCTACAGTTTAAAATATAAAATTCAAGTGCAATGAAAGTTCCAAATACTAGTTACACCAGGTACATTTCTCTATAACGTAACAATCTGTTACTTGCAGGTAGTTTTATCTCATCTCAAAATTACAATGTAGATTTTGCAATTTGCCCAATTTAATCTTTCCCCAGTGGATAAAGCATCACTGGAGTGGAAGGATTTAGATGTCACCACTTTAACATTTCTGATTTAAGTGCACTGATTGTTTTCTCATCTCTGTCTTGTGCACGACAGGGCCAATAAAGAAATCCAGTTCAGGCTGTGCTCTGCGTGGGCACCTGTGTATGTCCACACGCTTGTTCGCAGATCATTTTTAAAACATCTGCGCGCCCCTCTGCAAGTTCCAAAATGTTCAGTATAAATATTAAAAAAGGACATAACAACACAGAAAGCAAATAGGAAGACTGTAGAATACAGTTGTTAGAGAATGTGCAAACAATGGGAAATGACTGTGAGAAAAGAAGAAACAGAGTTTGACCGATATATTGGGTAGCTGATGCTGGCCTTTTGTTAAGTGCTGCTGTGTAATAGCATGCGGATTCAGACTTTTAGATGACTTTAGAGTTTTTTAATATGCATGTTTTAAACAACAGCTACATGTTGATAAATTTGCTTTGTTTTTGAGTTGGATGAGAAGATGAGGTTTTGTTAAAGCTGGAGTAGGCAACATGTTTGCCTGTGTTGGTTATGTTCTCATAACCTTGGAGGATTTTGTATTTGAAGTAGTCTGACAGGGAATAACACCCTTGCACCTTCACAGGGTTCTGCATTCGGGCTTTAGTCTAACTCTTAGCGAGAGACGTACAGTTGCAGGTCTTTTTACGCCTGATCAGCTAGACTATAAAACAGTACAAAGATGGAAAAGGTCATGTTGTAAGCAGAATACAGTGGAGGAATGGATTACGGCTGGTTAGCCTAGCACTGACAGACTAGGAAAGACTAGTCGATAGACCGAGTCGTCTTTTTTCCACGAAGCTGCGCATAATATTTCAGTTTTTTGGCGGTGGGCATGGGGGTCTCCCGCAGATGAAACAAACTGACATGTGGGATGTACCATTACCTACAGGTTGGGACACTGCTGTTTCGCTGCACATCCTCCACTTGATTACCACTTTATATACATTCTATAAAACATTCAGAGGAAGGAAATATTTGCCAGATGATTTTACTAAATTAGTAAATTACCATAGTTACTGTACTGTTTCTGCTGAAAAATATGTATTCATTGTTACTGCCAGATAAACCCTTACTCAGATAGCATGCCTGTGGTAATTAACAGTTCAGTGCAAAATCTCCAAATTTAAGAAAGAATATATCAATACAATATACAGTATAAAAATATAAATACTGGCCTTCAAAAACCTCTATCGGTCAAACCTTGTACAGAAAGCTCCATTGTTAGTGATGTCTTACGAGTTAGAAAGCTCAAATATACATGGATGAATAGACAGAGGCAGGGCAGAAGTGGGATGGGGGTTTGGGTTACATTTAGTTTGCTGGATTTGGAATGATGCAGGATGTCAGGGTTGTTGACCAGGACCGCAGACGGGCCTGTCTATTTGTATGGTCGTAGGAACCTGGAGACTTTGGAGCGCAGCAGCTTGATGAAAGAACGAGGGAACATCTCTTTGGACTCTGCTGCTGTGTACTTGAAATAGTTCTGGGGGTGAGCCAGCACATCAAATAGGGCTTTTATCAGCTTCTTGTCCTGTGGGGAGAATAAAGATACAAAGACTGTCAGCATACTGGACCCATCTTATGAGGTGATGACTTTTTTTTACCTTAGTGTGACCTTGGAACAAAGATCAGCTGGTAATATGATCACATTACATGCATACCTTGAGAATCTCCTGGTGATTCTCAGAGGCGTATAGCCTGCCATCCCGCACGATGTCTTCTATCAGCTGCTGGTAGTCCTCTGCAGCATAACAGGGTTAAATCAGTGGGTGAAAATACGCAACGCAGTGAAATAAAAAGCTGTAAGATTGTTTAAGGTTGGCTGTCGCTGAACTGCGATGAAGCTGACTCACCATCGTAGGTGACGTATGGAACTTGGAAGCCTTTGCCGCTGTTCCCCTCGTTGGACTTGAACTGGATCCAGAGCTTACGGGAGCGGGAGGTGAAGGCGATGGGTCGCTCGTAGGTCTGACACGTCTCGTAAGTGGTGATGGAGGTGGGATGGGCTGAAGACACAGCACACAGCACAGTTAGAATCTTCTAGAGCTTGTTTTTCTTGGAGCATGTGGAATGACCTAAAGCTCTAGAAAAAAAGCTGATCTTTAAATCGGTCCAGTCTGAAATGAATGATAAACAGTTCAGGTGTGACAGCATGACATACTGTGCCACTGGACACATGTGCATGTCATGGCAGCGTCATTAAAGTCACTGTTCACAGGTAAGCATTTAGGAAAGAACCACAGTGCCATATACTTTCTTACAGGCACTGCCAACCCTACCACTGTGCAACAAACACAAGCAGGCACACTTTTGCATCTTCATTTAAAGAAACGTGAAGTCAACGAGTTCATCAGTTCTGTACATTCATATTTCTGTTTACCGCTCTTCCTCATGACCAGCACGTCTCCACATTCATCCTCAATGGGGAGGAAAATCTCTGGCACCACAATGAGGATGCGTCTCTTGTGTGGTGGATTTATCATCCACACACAGTCCACGTTGGATGGGTAATCTCCAGGGTAGTTAGGAGACTCAATGTAGCCTGTGTACTCTCCCAGCTCCCCTCCGCACACCTGGTCTAAGGACAAAATTGTAGAAACCCTTTGGAGTATTTAAACCAATGCCAACAATATTGTGATATACTTCTCATTATCAACCACAATGGGTAATAGTGGGCAGCTTTACTTTTGCACTGGGAGACGTTGGTAGCACCATCGAAGTCGGTGGTGGTGTTGCCCGGGCAGGTGATGCAGTAGTTCTGGCTGGATTCTGACTGGTAGGTGCCTGCTGGGCACCGGATGCAGCGGTGGGTACTGGAGTTGTAGTAATGCCCGGGAGCACAGTGCACTGAGGAAAGGTAAGGGGTAAGTGTGCACACAGTACAACTCTATTAAAGAGCAGACACACAAAGAAAACACTGAACCGCACACTCACTAAACAAAATCAGTTTGCACCAAGTTTCATCTCAACACATCTGAGCACTACTTTATGGCCCCTTAGTTATGTGGCTTTATTAACCCATTAAAGTGACAGCATTGTGTCATTCAGACAATGCGCTCCTTTATGATAGTGTTTACCACAGATTCGATCAAACGTAACCAAACATTAAGAGAACGAGCCACAGTAATCAGTGTGAATCAGCTAAACGCATCATTAATATTCTCATTTGCTAGTGTCGTGAAATTTTCCAGATATTTCGTCTTAAACGCAAGAAGTTCAGCATAAGTCTTATTAAAAGGAAACAAACAAACAAAAATAGTGGTTTTCATCCTCTAGGATCATCAATGGATGAACATGCTAAATTTCTAAATACACTTTACTTATCTCAGTGTGGACTGACCTGAATACATGACAACAACCAACAATCTCTCCACACATCTAACAATAAGACAGCCATCAAACCAGCGGCAGCTGGCCGCAGGGTTTAGGACAGTGGCTGAAGCAAAAAGAAGTTTGGTAAAGTCGTGAAACAAGACTTTGATCAAATGTTTCTGGCACACTGTCAGGGAACTCCGTCCTTACTGGTCGCCTCTGGCACTTCTATTTTAATTGTGTTGTTTATTGTTGTGTATTATTTGAACTGAACTTGCACTATAAAAGCAATTCTGACAAGTACCTTCAAAATAAACCACAAAAAGAACAAAAGACACACCTCTGGCCTCACAGTCCCTGAAGGACACAGATCCTTCATACTTGGTCATGAGGCCTCCTCCACAGGGGAAGCACAGGACACGGCCTGGTTCTGGCTGGTAGAAGCCCAGCGCGCAGGGCTGGCATGGGCGGAACCCATCATCAGAAAAGTGACCAACTGGACACTGACCTGAGGGGATGATAGAGGAGAAACTTTCTTTTTGGTTTTCATTTCTTCTTTCTACTACATTAATATTAATATCCAGATTTTCTGACATTATAAAATGGAAACAATCTCAGTATTAGTGAGGAAAAAATGGGATAGGGAATTACCTCCACACTGGGATACATTCTTGGCACCAGCGATTCCCTGTCCTTCAGTACTGGGACATGGCTCACAGGAAAGTTGTCCCACCGTGTCCTGGTATGTACCAGGGGGACACTGGACACACTGCTCTTGCTCCCCACTATAAAATGTCCCCACACCACAGCTCACTGAGAAGAAATACACAAGTTAGATCGATAGATCCTGATGAAACAGTAACACCCAGTCAACTCTTTCAGCTGCAAACATACCACACTTTCCATCTCTGAGGACTTGTCCTGTGCTGCAGGTCTCAGCACCCTCTGCCGCCTTAGGTGGCTTCTGGGCCACTTCATATTCGGTCCCAGAGAACTGGATGTAGAACTGCTGTTTGGTGATGGACTTTCTGAGTGTCCTCATGGCACTCTGCAGCCTCTGCTTCATTCTCTCTCGCACACAGTCCACGTTACACGACTCTGAGGAAACAACATTCAGACCACATTTCGATCATAAATATTTGATTTCTCTGTAGATTTAATGTTTTTGTGTCGATTATATTTAAAGCAGAGTTAAGAAGGATCACCACACCTGAGGCATCTTCCTCCTTCATCTCCATCTCAAACTCAGCGGTAATGTGTGAAACCTCCTTTGAAGGAGATTTGCGTCCTCGCCGGCGCTTCTTAGATGAGTCACACTTGAGGTTGACAAACGTTACCTGGCAGTCATCGGTGCAGGGGAACTGGCCTCCTTTCAGGCAACCAAAAACAGTGAAGAAGATCAAATTTAGAGTGGGCTATAAACGCCAGTATAATATCAGTGCAAGATGCTGCTGTTTAAATATGACAGTTCATTACCTTGGATGTTCTGCTTGGATACGTCTCGGTGTTTCTCCTTGTTGCGGGGCTTCAGGTGACACTTGGCATCTTTGATCTTAAACCTGGCCTTCTGCTTGATGGGTGGTGCCAACGTGTCTATTCATACAGAACAACATAAGCTGTTACCTCAAGATCACTTTACAAATCAACTCTTTATTTGATCATTTATAGGACGCTACAGCCATCACATAACTGCTCATTTGCTATTTGTTGCACATTTGTTGTGTGTATAATCTCAGTTGCTTGTTTGTGGTCTGGTTAAGTGTGTGAACAAACTCAGAGTGAAAAAGAGGCAAGTGAAGAAGAACTTGCTCAGTGCATCATGGGAAGCCCCCAGCAGTTTACTGCAGCATTTAATTAGAGCTATTTCGTTATATTTGGTAACTCATAACATATCCTGTTCTTTCATTTTGTTACTCTCTGCCTCCCGCTCTACTTTTGGAAACTTTAGTCACCAGTAAACCTGCAGAGTAAACTCCTCTGTTAGTATAATACACTGAGATATGACAGGACCTGATCATTCAAGATTTTAAGCTAAATTCCAAATTCAACAGGAAGGTCAATGAAGAGACAAAAACATAACAGAAATGTGGTCTCAGGCCAGTTAGTAATCTTGCATGTAGTTGTAAATTATGCTTATTTATGTATGGATTATTATGTATTTATGGATGGATGTTGTATTTTCAGTATGTACCAGCTACTGCCTCCTAACTACCTGCAATTAAGATAAGTGCTAAAATAATAAATGCTACCAGAATTTAATGAGTAATTTGTGTAAAAACAATTTCTCAAGTGGAGACGAAGCAAATCCAGAATAATATTTTGTAGAGTCAGTACATGTGCAGGGAGCATAGAATCCCATCACTGATCTGCACCTACTGTGTCCCATTATGTTTACTGTACCGGCACAGGCGGGTAAAGCCGTGGTGACGTTCCTCTTCTGAGGAGGTTTACCAGGCTGGACGGGCACTCCGCAGCTCAGTGTGTAGCTGTTCTCTGAGTCTGTGAGAAACAACAACGCAGAACAGGATTAAGTGACCAAAGAAAACCAAAACCTGATGATGAGAACAGGTTAGGACTCTCGTTGTATGTTTCATAGGATGGCCAAAGGCACAGTTGTCAGCATTATTAAAACAAGTTTGGTAGATGTTCAGTGGTATAAACAAAAATGTGACCTTTGATTGTGAAATGAAGACCCAGATGAAAGATCTATGAGCCATGCTTTTCTCTGTTAATACACGTAGAGACAAAGATGCATTTGGACGGGGAAGTGAGGGATTAAAAAAGAGCCCGGACTCCTTTCAGCCACAGGAATTTACATGGCTCATTCCTCCTTAAATTAAGATGTACTCATAAAAGACACAAAAACAAATATTTCACTTCATGCCTGAGAGCGATCCATCATTCTCACACAATAGCTGCCAAGTAAAACGAAGGGACAGCCATGCTGTGGAAAAATTGGCATGATCAAAGAATGCAATCGATTTACAGATGTGTGTTAAGTACTATTGCAGGAGGAGAGGCTGGGGTGCCAGCAAAGAGGAAGGATGGGTGAAGCCAACAAAACCTCTCAGAGTGAAAAACACATCAGTCTGAGCACAGAGGCCCCTGAAGAATCCACAAATATGGCACTAAAGAGCGCAAGCTTCATCAAGAGGGGAATGGCACAGACAGACCACCAGAGGGCAGCAACACATGCTGCACCAGAGCAGCACAAAGGACTGTTTCCAACATACAGCTACAGAGACAGAATAAAAAACCATCGATGGCAATCAACATGTTAATGTAGAGATTTTACTGTTGTGCTATATAAATAAAACTCTGTTAATTAATCTTTAGTTTTTAGGATTAGTTATAGATTAGATTAACAATTAATCATTTTGAAGCTACAAATGAAGCTGACAGCAGGTTAACAATTGCTCTCTCCTTCCTGTCTGACTTTCTGCAAACTTGTTTGTGATCCTTCCTGTTTTTAATACATATTCAGTGCAGGTTTGCTTTGGGTTTTCTTCATTTTTTCAATCAGTTTCTTTACAGATTTACAGATTCCAGATTCCAATTACACATTTATTTGCACCAAACAACCATTTAATGGACTGAAAAAAAAAATGAAGGCATGAATATAAGTTGTGTCAGCATTAAACATTTGTGGTCGACAGATGAAAAGGAAAACCCAAAAAACCAAGCTCCTACATATAGAACACGTCCTGGTACGAATCTGAACATCACGGCCCCAAAAGTTCACTGACAAAAATAGAAAAATATATGATTAATAGGAAACACTGTTCTGCCATGAGACGCCAACATGAGTGTGTTTGTGCACACCTGCGAGGAAGAGGGCATTGGAGGGGCAGGACAGTGAGCAGACCTCAGCTCCTCCGCTCTTGATGCAGGTTAGCTGGGCTCGCGGTGCTGGCTTCCCATTGGGCAGACATTTCACTCCCTCTGAGGAGTACAGAGTCATATCACTTCTGTTGTGTGATCTGTCCACCGTGCCTCGCACATTCACAAATGTACACACAGGTGTGTGTGGGCTGGTGCTTACCGATGCAATCTTTCTTGTTCCAGTGGAGTTTCTGTCCGGGTGGACACACACACTCGTAGCTGCCCTGGGTGTTTATGCAGCCGTACTCACAGCTGCCGTTGTTGATGCTGCACTCATCGATATCTAAGACAAAGACAGGATTACAGCACGTGCGTTGGCATTTCACTTTTCAGCTTTCACGTCTAATGGATTTTATGCACCGCGAAGGAGAGGCGATTTGTACAGGGTGTATCCCACCTCCCACCCTATAATAGCTGGGATGGGCTCCAGGCAAGCGCCCCACCCACACCCCCTCACTCCCAGCACAACTCTTAACTGGATAAACACTTAGGAAAATTGATGGATTGAGTTATGCAACACTCGTAGTGCTCTTTAAGGGAAGGTTGCAGATGAATACGGCTTAAAGGTCATTTTAGACTCTGTCTATTGTTTCAGGTTAATTTAGCAGCAGTTATACATGGACTTCATCCTGGAGTTTCATTCTGTGTTCTTTGGGTTATTTAAATCTCTCCCTCTTATTATTTATATTTGAGGGTATTATTGGACAGGCCCTGCTGGCGACCTGTCCAGGGTGTACCCGCCTCTCGCCCTATGACAGCTGGGATAGGCTCCAGCGCCCCCCGCGACCCTGAAAAGGATAAGCGGAAGCCAATGGATGGATGGATGGTATTATTGGACATCATGCAGTGGAAATGAAAGGAAAGAGAAATGAGTTAGGCTACGTTCACTCTGCAGGTCTTGATGCTCAATTCAGATTTTTTGATCAAATCCGATTTTTTTGTCTGCTCGTTCACACTACAAATAAAATGCGACAGCAAACGCGCTCTAGTGTGAACGCTCAAAGCAGCCGCATGCGCAAAAGAAGACGTCACACACAGACGTCTGTTTAGACCCAGAGCAAACAGTATTGTTTGACTGATGGCCTTAATATAAAGACTTCGGACTTTACGTTTCCCAATTTTTGCTTTAAGTTATTTTGTTATTTACATAATGATGTAAATAACCTAATAATGATCCTTGTTGCTGTTTCAGAGGAGCGCTGCTTCAAAGGATAGCTGCAGATTTCTGTCAGAATCTGCAGATTATACAGTACAAATAAAATGTTCACGTTGTCTTCCCAAGAGTTTCACTGGATGGCCAGGAAGCGTTCACCATGTCTTCTTGGGCGCTGATAATTGGCGTCTGTCTTGTGTCAGTGACGTAAAAGACGGATTTAATGCGACGTGACCATCAAACAGCAGTCGCTTTCTAAAACATCACATATGTATCGGATTCAGGACCACATATGAAAGTGACCCAGGTCGGATTTGAAAATATCGGATTTGTGCCATTCACACTGTCATACCATGATCAGATAGATGGTCGCATAGGGTCAAAAAAATCGTATTTGATGCGCTTTCACCTGCAGTGTGAACCTAGCCTTAGAGACCAGCCATGTACCAGCACCCTAGGATTAACGGCCCTAGAAGACACTAAACTCCGCCCACAGAGTACAATTTACTTACAAAGTTCTCCTTTCCAAATCACATATCAACCCGAAATCTTGACTAAGTTTTACGTTTTACATTTCTCAAGGACTCTTTGTCCATTTTACAAGTCTTTTCATTGCCTCAAACTGTAGAGAATCTAGCCTCTCTCCCTACTGTACATGCGTAACTGCCTCTTAGGTACATGTGATATCTAAAGCTGCTAAAGGTGAAAACATCTGCCTTCAGAACACCAAAGCGCTTCAGTGTTGTCACTATTTTTTCCTGCTTTCACTTGAGTGTTATTAGCTTACTTCTGTGCTTAGATGTTTCCTGTGTCTTTAGTTCTCAGAAGCTTCTTGGATGAGGTGAAACGTCTTCAAGAACCTTTTCTATCCAGGCTCCTTGGACAGATTATAAATTGCTACCTTTTCAAAAATTAAATGACCTTTTTCCATTGCTGTGTGATTCAGTTCATGCCCTTTACAGGTACCAGCAGAGTACATGCATCGCCATGACCTTCAGTATACAGGGAGTGCAGAATTATTAGGCAATATTAATATCAAAGCTGAATGTTTTTGGAAGTAGTTTTTAGTTTGTTTTTAGTTTTAGCTATTTTAGGGGGATATCTGTGTGTGCAGGTGACTATTACTGTGCATAATTATTAGGCAACTTAACAAAAAACAAATATATACCCATTTCAATTATTTATTTTTACCAGTGAAACCAATATAACATCTCCACATTCACAAATATACATTTCTGACATTCAAAAACAAAACAAAAACAAATCAGCGACCAATATAGCCACCTTTCTTTGCAAGGACACTCAAAAGCCTGCCATCCATGGATTCTGTCAGTGTTTTGATCTGTTCACCATCAACATTGCGTGCAGCAGCAATCACAGCCTCCCAGACACTGTTCAGAGAGGTGTACTGTTTTCCCTCCTTGTAAATCTCACATTTGATGATGGACCACAGGTTCTCAATGGGGTTCAGATCAGGTGAACAAGGAGGCCATGTCATTAGTTTTTCTTCTTTTATACCCTTTCTTGCAGCCACGCTGTGGAGTACTTGGATGCGTGTGATGGAGCATTGTCCTGCATGAAAATCATGTTTTTCTTGAAGGATGCAGACTTCTTCCTGTACCACTGCTTGAAGAAGGTGTCTTCCAGAAACTGGCAGTAGGACTGGGAGTTGAGCTTGACTCCATCCTCAACCCGAAAAGGCCCCACAAGCTCATCTTTGATGATACCAGCCCAAACCAGTACTCCACCTCCACCTTGCTGGCGTCTGAGTGGGACTGGAGCTCTCTGCCCTTTACCAATCCAGCCACGGGCCCATCCATCTGGCCCATCAAGACTCACTCTCATTTCATCAGTCCATAAAACCTTAGAAAAACCAGTCTTGAGATATTTCTTGGCCCAGTCTTGACGTTTCAGCTTGTGTGTCTTGTTCAGTGGTGGTCATCTTTCAGCCTTTCTTACCTTGGCCATGTCTCTGAGTATTGCACACCTTGTGCTTTTGGGCACTCCAGTGATGTTGCAGCTCTGAAATATGGCCAAACTGGTGGCAAGTGGCATCTTGGCAGCTGCACGCTTGACTTTTCTCAGTTCATGGGCACTTATTTTGCGCCTTGGTTTTTCCACACGCTTCTTGCGACCCTGTTGACTATTTTGAATGAAACGCTTGATTGTTCGATGATCACGCTTCAGAAGCTTTGCAATTTTGAGACTGCTGCATCCCTCTGCAAGATATCTCACTATTTTTGACTTTTCTGAGCCTGTCAAGTCCTTCTTTTGACCCATTTTGCCAAAGGAAAGGACGTTGCCTAATAATTATGCACACCTGATATAGGGTGTTGATGTCATTAGACCACACCCCTTCTCATTACAGAGATGCACATCACCTAATATGCTTAATTGGTAGTAGGCTTTCGAGCCTATACAGCTTGGAGTAAGACAACATGCATGAAGAGGATGATGTGGACAAAATACTCATTTACCTAATAATTCTGCACTCCCTGTATAAAACACAGCCCTTACACAGCAGGCTGGATTTCCTGTGTGTCTTGATGCCTTTCTAGCACACACAGCATTGTGTTTTTAGCCTTCTGTCAGATTAGAGCTATTGTGTCACGCATTAGGGAGCCTCTGCACCCACGGCTCTGCCAGTACTTTACCAGCTGTACTTCCTTTGACGAGCATTAGTACTGGTCAAAGGAAGTACTAAGCACTGCACACTGAGATCACTCCATAGAGCCTGTCACCTTTGACCATCACAACAAGCAAACACATCATACTGAAGAGCTCACTGCACATCTTGGCAAATGGCCCTGTTACAGATTATTAATGCTACTCACTTCTGCTGTCATTGTTTTGATGTTGGGGGATTTCTGTAATTTCCAATGAAATGTGATTTGTCTAACTCACAAATGGACTTCATTCATAGGTTTTGTTCTCTTGTTGCTTTTTCTTCTTCTCTCAGCTGCTCCCTTTAGGGGTCACCACAGCAGATCATCCCTAACATATCCTCCTTCACTGCATCCATGCATCTGTGCCTCCCAGCTCTATATTAAACACCCTTTGCCCAATATATCTACACCATCTCAGCCTGGCCTAGTTTCCCCTCTGATATCCTCATTTCCAGTCTTGTCCATTGTGGTCACTCCAGCTCCGTCAACTGTGCCACCTCCAACTCTACCTGCTGTCTCTATGTTTCCTTTTCTTTGCACCTTTACACAAACGAACAGATCCTATCGATTGTCTAAGACTAGATAAAAACTGTGTTAAAACGTCAGTTTCATCATCTTGTTGTGTTTCATGTATTCTTCTCTTTCTCTGGGAAAGCTGACACTCACCTCCACAGTGAGTCAGACCGTACAGGATGTATCCTTTGTTGCACAAGCACTCAAAGCTGCCAGGGTAGTTGATGCATGTGTGATCACAGGTTCTCTCAAAGGAGCACTCATCAATGTCTGAGAAAGACCGAAAAGACACAACAGGTGAGGAGGAAATGAGTCAAAGTAATACTACAGTGTAATAATACAGAATGTCTTCATTCACTCATTTCCCCATTCATCTGGGCATGCGTTCTTTGAGCCAGCATCCACCCCTCTAGCATACCTGGGAGGGTCTTACCAGGTCCATCAGCTGTCAGACATTGCTCTCTCATCCTCCCCCTTTACATCAGTCTATGTTGGCCTTGTGTTTGTTTTTGTTAGTTTATTTTTAATCAGTTCTTTTTAATTTAAGTCTGTCTCTTGTGTCGACTCCCTTCTAGATAATACTAACTGTTAGTCCCATGATTGGTCACTATAATATGCCTTCATACACACTTCTCATAAAAAATGATGTGCCCTTAAATGACCCTAAATTTGTAGCATGGTGTCCTTTATTTTGGATATTCATTCAAAGGGTAAAGACTAAAAGCATCGTTCTGTCGGCTGCTTTCATACTGACCTAAGCTTATCTAATGAGTTGGCGGTCTGTGTTGTTAAATACAGTTTATACAATGTTGACTTTGTACATTATGGTCCGATTAGGGTAAGTCAGGGTGTATTATAGGGTTTGGGTTTGACAAGGTGCTACTATGTAAGTGTGCCTGGTGTCTTTGGGTTCCCGGTCATATCTACCCCTCCCTCTCATCAATATTAGACAATATTCATTTTGTTTCCTGTCACGGGGCTACTAGAACATGAGATTCACAAAGGATAGTGACAAATGTTCAGTCAATTAAGGAGAAGAATGACTGCGATTGTTCAAATCCAAAACAAATTTGTATTCTGATGACAAATATTTCAGGGTATTAAGTATTTCCACTTCAAAAGTTTCACAAAAGTCTGCTGGTGCATCTCTGGACAGGTTCAGTCAAATAGATCTAAGAGAATACAAAGGCTCTCCTGCTGCATAGAAGTAAAGGTCAGTGGAATGAGTAGATTATCAACAATCTGATGGCAAAGACTCATTTCAGGGTGCTCACCAAGTACTGAAGAGGCCATGTCATTAATGTGCACGTTAGAGTAAACAGATTCAAGCGTCCCACACTAAACTAGGACAAGACTTATTCTAATACAGCTGGAAAAACTTCCCGGGAATGAGGCTGAGGCACATTCACTGTTGCATCAGTGTGAATATGTGTGCACGAGTGCGCATGCCTGCCTGCGTATGTGTTTTTGTGTACTTCTCCTGCGCCAAATATTATTAACCTAGCAGGAATGGAGGGCAGCTTTTTAGGCTCACCTGGTTTATTTCAGGCTTTTCTGTGGGGCTTTAAAGAGGCTAAAAATACAACATGTTATAATGGAGGAAGTTTTTAAGGGCTGGACGTTGGCTCTGTAAATACTCCAGGCAAACGTCCATGTCAGGACGTAGGGATAGCTCGTCTGTTTAGAGTTTAAATAAACCGAGCTGGGAACACAGGAGCTGCATATAGTGATTTAGGATAGAATGAAGCAGCGCTGATGTCTGGAGCGTGATCGTTTTTTCAGTGAGATACACCCTTGGTGATGATGAGGTGTTTTGATAGCTATTTTAGATGTTTATTTAAGTGCTGGCAATATCCCGTCTTTATAAACAGTAAGAATGGAGGGAATCATTCGTGGAAACTAATGATGCAGCCGTGGCAAACAACTAATCTTTCTGCTTAAGTTTCTCAGCTAGGTCTGGAAAATGCTCTACAGTTGGCATGTAGTGCATAACCAGAAGCTATTTTCTCTGGAATTACTCAGAAGCACAGAAGATGTTTACGAATGAAACAGTATATTTCATTTTAAGGTTATGTTGAGGCTGAACATGCTAGACGGGGCAGCTATTCGGAGCCACGAAACAGTGGCATAGGTGTGTCAGAAGTAGAGAGTGGTGCTGTGATGTGGCTGACAGGACTCAACACCACGCTCTTAAACACTCCAAAAGCAATGCAGAGTTACTCCAACACGCCGCGTACACAGTTTTTCCATCCTGGGAATTTGAGGCTGAGGGCAGAAGTACCTCAAGGTTTAATTGTTAATAAAAAAATCATTTTGTGTCTGCCTGCCTCCTGTCTCACTTGCTGTGACTTGTAACCAGGAATCTGCCTTTGGTCATATAAGCATGAGCACTAAGGAGGCCTGTTGACTAGACACCCAGCTGACGAAGCAGCTACACTGTTGCAACAAGCACATTCGTTACATTCTGAGAAACATTTGGATTTTATGGAAGTATTTGTATTTAACTTTCCACAGGTTCAGATGAGATAACAAAAGGCCAAAAGGTCCAGTAGCATGTTAACTTAGCACAACTATAGGAAGTGGAGGTAGTTCCAGTACACTGTATCTTTGCACTTGACGAGAGGTCAAAGTGACTTTATGATCTTTATATACAGTGCTGCACAATATCATTGCTCTCATTTCAGTTAAGCAACAGACTTTTTAGCCTGACATTTATAATAAAACAACAGAAGAAGAAGCATCAGAAGCTACTTTCAGTTGTTGCCTTATTCACAAAGGTTTGATTTTACGCCAGATGCCCTTCCAGACTTTTTTCTTCTCACAGGATCAGACTGGTAAACAAATGCATAAGCCACTACTGCTAATATACTAATAGTAACATAATTTATTACAATAATTTTATTTACAAAAAGAACAGGAAATGATATGTCCAGAATAATACTATAAATTATTTTGCAGTGATTTTCCTTCCATGCTTCACTGTGTTCACTAATGCCACAGCACTTTGTCACAGCTGGTGATATACAAAAGTCAAACTGTGTCACTAGCAGCTGAGAGCGACTGACCTTGGCATGTCCTTTCATCTGTGAGAAGTTTGTGGCCTTTTTGGCAGCTGCACTCAAAGGAGCCCACAGTGTTTCGGCAGAAGTGGTCACAGCCTCCATTATTCTCCTCGCATTCATCAATGTCTGGGCAGAAAAAATACAATGAAAAGAGAAAGGCAGCAAAACTTTGTGTCAGAACTGAACTTGTGATTTATGAAATGTGACTTGAGTCATAAAATTAGATGTAACATTATCTACACCTACTTTCAGTACCATTGGTATTAATTTAGAGTAGTTGTCAAACAGCTAACAGATCATCTGCAGAGGTTTATTTGAAGAGTTTCAGTCAGGTTTCAGAGCTCATCACAGCACAGAAACAGCTTTAGTGAAGGTTACAAATGATCTTCTTATGGCCTCTGACAGTGGACTCATCTCTGTGCTTGTCCTGCTAGACCTCAGTGCAGCGTTCGATACTGTCGACCATAATATCCTATTAGAGCGATTAGAACATGCTGTAGGTATTACAGGTACTGCACTGCAGTGGTTTGTATCATATCTATCTAATAGACTCCAGTTTGTGCATGTAAATGGAGAGTCCTCTTCACACACTGAGGTTAATTATGGAGTTCCACAGGGTTCAGTGCTAGGACCAATTCTGTTTACATTATACATGCTTCCCTTAGGCAGCATCATTAGAAGACATAGCATACATTTACACTGCTATGCTGATGACACCCAGCTCTATCTGTCCATGAAGCCAGATAACACACACCAATGAGTTAAACTGCAGGAATGTCTTAAAGACATAAAGACCTGGATGGCCGCTAACTTTCTGCTTCTTAATTCAGATAAAACTGAGGTTATTGTACTCGGCTTAGAAATATGGTATCTAACCAGATTCTTACTCTGGATGGCATTACCTTGGCCTCCAGTGACGCTGTGAGGAACCTTGGAGTCATTTTTGACCATTTTTTTTTCTTATCTTATCTTAATTCAATTCAATTCAATTCAATTCAATTTTATTTATATAGCGCCAAATCACAACAAAAGTCACCTCAAGGCGCTTCATAGATACAGAGAAAAACCCAACAATCATATGACCCCCTATGAGCAAGCACTTTGGCGACAGTGGGAAGGAAAAACTCCCTTTTAACAGGAAGAAACCTCCGGCAGAACCAGGCTCAGGGAGGGGCGGGGCCATCTGCTGCGACCGGTTGGGGTGAGAGAAGGAAGACAGGATAAAGACATGCTGTGGAAGAGAGACAGAGGTTAATAACAGATATGATTCAATGCAGAGAGGTCTGTTAACACATAGTGACCTTAATGACCTTGTAGTACCATATCACCCTATTAGAGCACTTGGCTCTCGCTCTGCAGGCCTACTTGTTGTTCCTAGAGTATTTAAAAGTAGAATGGGAGGCAGAGCCTTCAGTTTTCAGGCCCCTCTTCTGTGGAACCAGCTTCCAGTTTGGATTCAGGAGACAGACACTATCTCTACTTTCAAGATTAGGCTTCAAACTTTCCTTTTTGCTAAAGCATATAGTTAGGGCTGGACCAGGTGACCCTGAATCCTCCCTTAGTTATGCTGCAATAGGCTGCTGGGGGATTCCCATGATGCACTGGGTGTTTCTTCTTCACTTACTGTGTGTTAACAGACCTCTCTGCATTGAATCATATCTGTTATTAACCTCTGTCTCTCTTCCACAGCATGTCTTTATCCTGTCTTCCTTCTCTCACCCCAACCAATCACAGCAGATGGCCCCGCCCCTCCCTGAGCCTGGTTCTGTTGGAGGTTTTTTCCTGTTAAAAGGGAGTTTTTCCTTCCCACTGTCGCCAAAGTGCTTGCTCATAGGGGGTCATATGATTGTTGGGTTTTTCTCTGTATGTATTATTGTAGGGTCTACCTTACAACATCAAGCACCTTGAGGGGACTGTTGTTGTGATTTGGTGCTGTATAAATAAAACTGAATTGAACTGAATTTCAAATGCATCTTTGGGCACGAAAAGAAGCCTTTGGTAATTCCATGACAAATATCATAACCAGTAATAATGTCAGCAACAAACATCCTGAAAGAAGTTTTGGAAAAAGATTAAAACCAATTTTTCTCTCATAATGCTGTGAAAAAAAGTATTTTAATCAAAAACATCTGATATTTATATTTTATATTTTCTGCATTTTTCAATCAGAAACGCCCTGCTGTAACTCTCCCTGAATGCCTTTTTCTCAAGCAGAACATAACAAAAGGCAGGGGGGCTGATAAAGTGACAGCTTCATTTAAACATACACCATGTGGGTACAGTAGCAAGACATAAGCTGGTTGCTCAGGCAGACATTTCACAGCCCATTGTTTTTTTGTGGTGTCCAATCTTGTCTGCAGAATCACAAAGAAATATTTGAGGACTGGAAACAGTTAGCTGGCAGACAGAAAACAGCTGACTGCATCATTGTTATAAAACATAAGAACTGGGGCGTAGTAAATCACGAGTGATGAGTAAGAGTACCCATATGGAAAAGATATATATAAATCTTTTACTATTTCTTTTCCATATGGGTATGAAATACAATATATATATCTAATATTTTTTGAAGAAATAATAACAAAACAGCTCACCATGTTACATGAAATAAAAGATCTAGAAAAGGAAAAGGAAAAGAAAGAACTTGGTGGAACATCTCATAACTAAACAATTAGTTAAGAATAATTTTTTTGCACATGTCGAGGAGCGTGTCAGGCTACATTTCATTGTGTGTTATACTTGTATAACTATGCATGTGACAAATAATAAAGAACCTTGAATAAGAATTATATTTGTCAGGAGAAAACTGCAGTTTCTCGATTTTATCATTTTATACTTCTTTTGGCTGCTCCATTTAAGGGTGGTCACAACCTGTCTCCACCTCATCCCATCCTTTGCATATTCTTCTGTCACACTTTTGCATGTCCACCCATGAACCTTCTCTTCAAGAAATCTGAGAAATCTGTGGAAGTAGTAAACAGGACAAGACTTTGGTCCTCCAGATTGCAGTGCACGTATTATCTTGTCCATGTATCTGATTTAGAAACTGTATAAAATACTGTAATGTTGAGAGTAATTCTAAGGCTTAAATGGATCCAGTTTATAATTTCAGAGGTCTAATGTGCAGCCATCAGCTTAAAAACTCTTTAAGCATTTATTTTTTCGTATATTCATATATTTATGAAAAAATAAATGTATATAAGAGCATATATCTTAGCTGTTCCTGAGACCATGCTCTACTGGACAGAGATCTTAGACGTTGTTCCTGGGATCTGCTGGAGCCACTCGGCTAGCTTGGGGGTCACTGCACCGATTGCTCCGATTACCACGGAGACCACCGTCACCTTCACCCTCCACATCGTCTCGAGTTCTTTACTGAGCCCTTCTTACTTTTCCAGCTTCTCGTGTTCCTTCTTCCTGATATTGCTGTCATTCGCTACATTGATCACTACGGCCGTCTTCTTCTGTTTGTCTACCACCACTATGTCCGGTTGGTTAGCTACCACCATTTTGTCCGTCTGTATCTGGAAGTCCCACAGGATCTTAGCTCGGTCATTCTCCACCACCCTTGGGGGCATCTCCCATTTTGACCTCGGGACTTCCAGGTTATACTCGGCACAGATGTTCCTGTACACTATGCCGGCCACTTGGTTATGGCGTTCCATGTATGCCTTGCCTGCTAGCATCTTGCACCCTGCTGTTATGTGCTGGATTGTCTCTGGAGCATCTTTACACAGCCTGCACCTGGGGTCTTGCCTGGTGTGATAGACCCCAGCCTCTATGGATCTTGTGCTCAGAGCTTGTTCTTGTGCTGCCATGATTAGTGCCTCTGTGCTGTCTTTCAGTCCAGCTTTGTCCAGCCACTGGTAGGATTTCTGGATATGGTAAATGGTAAATGGACTAGTTCTTATATAGCGCTTTTCCACTCTTCTGAGCACTCAAAGCGCATATCAGCCACCTCCTCTATCTGCTGGTGGTGCATACCGTGCAGGGCCTGTCCTTCCTGGTTTCTGCTGCCTGAGGTATTCACTGAGCACACTGAGTGGATGTTCGCTGTCTCATCCTGGACTGTGGTTCTGACACTCACCAGTCCCGGCCACCTTCCCCAGACCTAGCATACAGTCTCAGGATGCTGGACTTGGGATGAAACCCTCCATGCATGGTCAGGAGCCTCCTCACCTTGATGTCAATGGCCTTAATCTCTTCCTTTGGTCAGCCCATTATCCCAGCGAGGGTACCTGATCACGGGCAGGACGTAGGTCTTGATAGCCCGGATCTTGTTCTCACCGTTCAGTTGACCCCTCAGGACCCTCTTGTCTGTCTGCAGGTGCTTGGTGGTTGCAGATTTCCTAGCGCTATCTTCATGGTTCCCATTTGCCCTAGGTACCTGTAGCTATCCTCGATGTCTGCAATGTTGCTTTCTGCTAATTCGATCGCCTCAGTTCTGACTGTCTTCCCTCTCTTTGTTACCATCCGACTTTACTCTTCCAATCCGAGTAAAGCAGCAATGACATTCCAATGCTGCATTTTATGGTGGTGTGGATCAGTGAATCGATGTCTTTTTCACTCTTGGCATACAGCTTGATGTGTGCTACTTAGCTACACCCAATAAAACCAGTCAAACAACTGGGAGACAGACTCAGTGATTGAGAAATAAGCCTAGTAAAGAAACATTGGCGACTGTAACTAAAACAGATGTTTGTCTATTTATATTGCTCAAAAAATGAAGGGAAAATTTATAGTCACGGTATAACAGAGAGTCAATTCGACTTCAAGAGTATCAGTCTGTTCAATTTGGAAGCATAAACCACTGTGAATCAATTTCAGGTACTTTGGTACAAACATCAATAGGACAAAATGACAATAGGTGCACTGGTGAAGCAACAGCAAGACCACTCCCCAAAAGAGAATAAATTTGCAGGTGGTGAACGCACACCATTGCTCTGTCTTATAATCTGTCCTGATGGACTTTTCTCTAGTTTTGCTTTTTGCTAGTGCTGGTAGGATGAGACCGTACCTACAGCCCATTCAGGCTGCACAAGTAGCACAGCTCCTCCAGGATGGCACATCCACACAAAGTTTGCACCAGATGGGCGACCTGTCCAGGGTCCTGCCTCTCAACCTGAGACAGCTGGGATAGGGTCCAGCCCACTCATGACCCTGAACTGGACAAGCAGAAGGATGGATGGATGCCAGATCACATAATTTCAGTACCTAAGTTATCCTTTAACAGTTTTACCTCAAAGTGTATATTTACTCCCCTCACCTCAGTCTCTAAGCGTATATTTAGTCTTACTCTTCCTACATATATTGTTGTTTTTTTGCACTGAATGGAACTGGAGCCTCGTCGTCTCGTCTCTCTACTGTACTGTATGTAGCAGAGATGACAATAAAGTTTATCTGCTCATTGCAAATGACACATGAATGAATGTTAAGTTATGGTTGTTATGGTTAAAAACCTTAGTTAAGGTTAAGAAAAGACTGAAATGAAGCATAAGATACAGTCCATTTCTACATTTGAAAAATACTACTTTAGGCTTAATTGTAAAAAATTGTAGCATAAATTTTCAGATTCTAAGAATTCTTCAGTAATCCAAGTTTTAATTATAAATATGAATATAAAGTATCAAATGTAAAGTAAAGAAAAGTTTGGGAAGCAAAGGAAACTGAGTGCCAGGACTTCAGAGAAGCATCATTAAAATCATATTTGGGCCTTCTTGCTGCCAAGGATGGTGAGATGAGAGCAGTTTTCCCTGTTGTCCTCTTCAGTCTGCTTTCTGCTACGGCACATTTGCAGCTTTCGTTACAATGTTTTATACACCGGTAATCCAGGACAATTCTAAAACTGAAGCAGTTTGGATTTAGGACCTTAACAATCATTATACAATGCTTCGTCAGCCAGTGTTATGTAAACACTGTTTGTGATGATTCAGCACTCAAACAGTTATGTGATCCTGCTAGAAACTGTGTGCCAGTGAAATAAAATCTGGATACCTGAGCTCTAGCTCAGGTGTGGTGCAGCAATCCACAGCCACAGATTCAGAACAAATAATGCAAAGGCAACCCTGAGGCACCAGGTTCACTGCCAACCACAAACCTGCTGGTTTCTGGTTTCACCAGCTCCAAACCTCAAATCTTATTTCCTCCCCTCTTCCAACTTAGCGCGGCCTCAGATGAACCCAAACTTCAAAATAGTTCATCTTTTTCTTAGGAATACATTTTAGTACTCTTCTTTTAAATCTCTTTAGAACAAGTGCATCCTTTCCAGATAAGGACTAAAGTCTTTCTGTTTACTCACACAGGGAGAACTAAGCCCAAAGGAAAAAAGGTGGATGGGGAATCGAGAAAACAAAAGAGGAGAGAAAGAGGACAACGGTCTGGCATATTATACACACTAAGCCTTTTTTGATTGGTGCTCTAAGTGATGAAAACTGTGAGGGATTAACACCTAAGCCCTTAAACCAGGGAATAAGTTGAGGAAGACACTACAGAGAAATAGTGGAGTAGGTGTGTGTGTGTGTGTGTGTGTGTGTGTGTGTGTGTGTGTGTGTGTGTGTGTGTGTGTGTGTGTGTGTGTTGAAGTGGGGGGAAGGGTGGGGGGGAGAGGACAGGAAAGTATATGATGACAGAGAAAGAAGGCGAGGGACGAGGAAGAAGGTTCCCACCAACTACGTTTGCTTTTTTGTCTCCAATTTGACGTCTTGGTTGCATCGATAGTTATTTTTTAGATGACATTTCAAACAGGAAGGTTTTATTTTTCTAGACCATCAACTACCACGGACAGATTTGTGTCTTTTTATTGTTTGTATATCCAGATAGCTAATCAGTTTAACGTTAGTTTCATAAAATGGTTAAAACACTGACTAACGTTACTTTTTAATACACCAATAAATGAGAAAAGACTCTGAGGACCAGACTGGTGTATTTGGTACATCCAGAAGTTCAAACTACTCAGCAATGTTATGGCTTTAGGTTTTATTTTAGTTTTCACTTTTTGTGTTTTTAGTGTCTGCTTTTTCCCACCATCTTCTGTCTCCAGTTGTGCTGAGATCCAGAAGTGGACAATGGATTGCTGCTGCCAGAGTTGTGGTATTTGCCAGTTCTGCGATGACTAGCCGGTCAGTCAGCCGATCCGTCGCCTCCTTTATGCTCCAGCAGTCAGCCAGTACTCTCAGAGGGCAAGTCTGTGTATTTTGAGGGTTTGAATCACACCAACAGTATTTTGCTCTTGATCTCTTATTACATATAATCTTGTTATGTTCACTCCAGTGTAATGAGACCCATCTGAATTTGTGCATTTATGCTGAATGCTGCCTTCTGTAATACTAACACAATGCAGAGCAGCTACCCAAGTTTTCCTACCACCGAGATCAATTCTCACAGTGTAAGACTTTGGATACTCGTCTGAAAAACAAGGCAGCATATCAGAGATGCTTGAATCTCTTGTAATACTGTGCACCTTAAAGCAGATTACATGCAAGCTGGAGAGTAAATAATTTTGCATTCATTCAGTTGATCTTTGGCTTTGGAAAATAGTTTTTACTCTATAAAAAAAAAACCTTTCCATAAAGCTAGGAAATCCTATTCCCTCATATTTGTCTCTGAAAACAGAGCCAGTGTTCTGATAAGCCAAGTATTAATTCAACCAGCATTGGCTTTATGAATTTATTCCCTGATACACTTGAGCAGAGTAACTCTAATCATAGTATACACAACTGCTGATGTTTACCCACAATAACATCTTTCTCTGTAGCATCAGTCTTCAGTCCCACAGACCCAAGCTACCGGGTATTATTGAACTGATAGCTCTGACTTTGAGGTTTTGCTTATGTTACATTCTTGGTCCTTGGATTATGGTTTCTGTGTCACACCATTTCTATGCCTCGTGTTCCCATGTTCCACGTTTTGGTGTTGAGTCTCAGTTTCCTGTTTTACTTTGGTAATCCTTGTCCCATGTTTCTGGGTTCAGTGTTGCTTCCCCGTGTCACATCATGCCTGCATTGTCCCTCGTGGCTCGCATTCCCTAATTATGCCAGTATGTATTTAAGCCCTGTGTTTTTCCCTGTTGTCACGTCCTCCGCGTTAGCTGTGTCATCAGGTTATGACCTGCCACGCCATGTATTCCCAGTTTAGGTCTTGATGCATCTCAATCATCCAGGAAAGTAAATCTCCAAAAAGTTGATTCTGTTCATCTGGACGTAGCGTTTTGTGGGAGAAACGTTTCGTCACCCATCCAGGTGACGTCTTCAGCCTCAGCTGACTGCAGGTTTCCTTCCCACTGAAGGAACAATGGGCTGGGAGGTCAGTTCCTTAATCTTAATTATGCAAATTCTCAATCTTTAATCTCCCAGCCCATTGTTCCTTCAGTGGGCTGGTTTCAGTCATTATGTAAATGTACTGTTTATAAGATTGAAACCTTTGTAAGAAGTCACCTGGAAGAGTGACGAAACGTTTCTCCCACAAAACGCTACGTCCAGATGAACAGAATCAACCTTTTGGAGATTCCCAGTTTAGGTTAACCCTCCTAGTTTGAGTTTTGTTATTGTTTTATAGTTCTCATGTGTCTAAGTTTGTTTTGCCTGCAAATAAAGCCAACGCCTCAAGTTTAATATTCCGTCTTTGAGTCCTGCGTTTGGGTCCAACCACTTCCTGCCACACAGCTTACCGTGACATGGTGAGAGTTAAACCCTTACCTGGCCCACCGGTCTAATTATAGACTGATTTCTAACTTTTTTTATTTCAAAAATGAGTTGTCAGGTAGTTAACTGGTCACTTGCAAAGGAATGGTCTCCTTGAAGAACAAGAAACAGCACTAGTGAAGGTCATGAACGATCTTATGGCCTCTGACAGTTGGCTCACCTCTGTGCTTGTCCTGCTCAGTGCAGCGTTCATCACCACTGACCACAATGTTGTAATACAAAGATTAGAACAATGTTATTATTAAATTAACTGTCATGCAGTCGCCTAAAACATATCTTTGTGATAAATTCCGGTTTGTGGAGTTAAACGGGGATCCTTCCTCATAGAGTTGCAAATGGTTCCAATCAGGTTACAATGTACTTTTTACATCCTTCTTTTAGGCTTAACTAGCCTTAGCCTCCCATGACACAGTGAGGTTATTCTTAATCTGAATATGTCCTTCAGCATGCACATTCAACAGATATGTATCACTCCCCTCATTCATTTGAGGAGCATCACTGTTATCAGAACATGCAGTCTCAGAGTCTCATGAGCACTTTGCTCGGAGACTGCAGGCTTACTGATGGCTCCTGGAGTTTTTAAAAATAGAATGAGAAGCAGAGCCTTCAGGTACCAGGCTCTGCTATGAGCTTCCATCCTTTAGTTATGCTGCAATAGGCTGGTGGGAGGGCCCCTGTTTACTCTTCACTCATTTCTTTTCACTCCCTGTATCTATACACCATCATACTTTAATCATCAGTGATGATTAAACTCTGGCTGTCTCTCTCATAGTGTGTCATTTCTCCTGTCTCTCTCTGATCTCTTCTCTTTCCTCTTACCCCCAACCGGTGACGGTGCAGTGCAGCTGCTCTCCAAACCTGGTTCTGCTGGAGCTTTGTTCCTCTTAAAAGGGAGTTTCTCCTTCCTACTGTCGCCAAGTGCTTGCTTATAGGGCATCATGTGATTGTTGGGTCTTTACTTTTAGTTGTAAATTGGCTTTTCTCCACATCTTTGTGTCTCAAGTATTTCTTTGTTTTATTGGCTCTTGCTGGATCATCTTTGTACAGTGCCTTTTGTTGTAAGTGTTTTGTTGTTGTCTCTTTAGTGGCACTAAATGAGTCTCAAACACACATTACCTGCTTTAAACTTTCACAATCAAAACTTTTCAAACCCCCACTTCCCAAGTAATCTTCCACTGGGAAAAAAAAAATGAAAACCCTGCAGCAAAAACGTACGATGGTTCATGGATATCATGAAAATGTTAACACATGTAAGAAGCAGTGTGGCTTACACTTACATGGCTTACTCTTATATATTAAAAATGTAGATCTTTATGGCCTGAGTGAAGAAGTCAGCACAAGAGCACAAACACGCAAAAACCTTCTGGTTTATTTTAGCGTGTCATATTCCTGCCATACATAGTTTTCTGCTTAGACGGGATAATCCACTGCAGTCATGGAGACTGAAGTCTTACATTTCTCTTGAATAATTACTAATAGATCTAAGATTTGCATGGTTGCTGACATCAACCTTCCAGAGTTTGTGATTTTGAGGGACTGTGATGTTGTGATGCTGTGACAGTGAAGAGGAGCACCTGTGGTAACTTGCTGTTGTGTTAATTAACAGCACCATTACATGTAAGAAGTAGCATGCATTTAATGCAGTGTGTAGCTTTAACCAGTTGGAGCCAGTTACTACCAGCATCAGTAAGAGGTGGTGAGAGCACAGGAGTACGTGCACACGTTCTCTCAGTGTGGCGTGATAGGAGCCCCATAAAACAGTAAGTCATCCACTGTGTTTTTCCAGCAGGGCAGACTCAGCCTCTTTGGCCCGATCATCTCAGTCTCTATCCTGAGGGAGTTTCTGCTGAATGAACTCTTCATCTAAATATGGAGCTGAGACAGGAATCCAGAATGAGCTGGCTTTGCGCCACAGTAGAAATGTAGTAAACTGTGTCCCGCCGTGCCCTGTTTAAAGGGATTGTCCCTCCATCTGGCTGCGCTAAAACAGATTTCCCCGTGGCTGATGGGAAGAAAATAAGGCTCAGGGATCTTTCTTTTTTATGGAGTGTAGGACAGGTAAGGGCATCCAGACACATGCAACAGCCTGTCGAACACTCCAGACTGTGATGTCATACTTACAGATAAGTACAAGGAGGCTGCTGATTGCTCCTTTTTGCTTTCTGCTCTTCACTGTCAGAAATTCAACTTGGATTTCATTTTTGTGTGTCATCTGCTCCTACTTTCTTTTTTACACATTGTATTTTTCTGTATCTTCCTCTTTCGTGTCTAACGTGAGGCTCTGATTCTCTCTGAGGATTTTAAATCAATCAGCTGCTTTCCTGTTCCTCTGTGGCTGACCGCAGAACGCATGGCTATCTTTCCCTTCAGGTACCAGCCCAGGCACACTTGGCCTCAGGACTTTGAGACTTTAGGAAGTCAAGAGCTTTTTTGGGTTCATTTTCTGCATCTAGTAAGTTCAGTAATCGTTTAAAAAGAATTTACCTAAATTCTCTCAGGTATACTGGCCTATATACCAACTAAGGAACACACACATACACACACCATCACTCCCCTTCTGCCCACATTGTCTCCTCTAATGCCTCTAATGTAACAAAGGTAGCTACCACCATCTACCCAACACAGAAAGCTTCCTAATTATTCTGGCAGCTGCAAGCACTAGCACACACAACCCACACTTAATGACCCCACCAGGGACCGCTGAACCTTATAATGGGGTATGTAATTACCCTGAATGGAGCTTAAATAAGCTTTGAGGTTAAATAAATACATTAAGTTTTAGCACATCTTGAAATGATCACATCTAGAGAGAAGACACAGGACAGTTAAAGACAAGTGAGGTTGTGTGATATGTGTGGCATGTCAGAGTTGGTCTTTCTACACGGAACCACTGCTGCAAATCCATCCATCCATCCATCCATCCATCCATCCAGGAGGAATCCAGGAGTCAGATGCCCAAACCGCCTCAGCTGTTAGGAGGAGGAGCGGCTCCTACTATGACTCCTTCGCAAATGGCGGAACTCTTCATCCTCTCTCTAAGAAAATGCATAAAATATCACCTGAGGAACCCAGTCATTTTATATAATCATAAAAAGAGTGCAATCCTCTACCAAGACCAATGCATTATTTCACAACTTTAAAGTTTCCTGCATCACAGTTCAGTGGGTTCATGCACCTCTCCACCAAGCTTAGCCTTTTAATTTTGCATTTAGACGATTTTGCCTTTAGCCATCATGATGAATTTACAAGGGGCCAAAGGGTGAGTGAGTTAAACAGGACAATAAAACCCAACAGCATTTGGTGGGACTTTATCCTTGGAAACTGTCTAATGGGATAACGTCAATAAATAAGATCACTGAACACAAGGACATTGATATGAGTTAAGGTTTTCACAGCTAGCAAGCAGGTGGGTAATGCTGTCTTTAAAAGGGACATTTGAGAGTAGAAGGTGCTTTCAAAAATACTTGTCAGTTTACTGGAGGAATTATTTGTCTCTTGTAACACCTAAAACAAGACTAGCTGCAGCCAGCAGTTCCTCACAGGAAGCTGACTCATCAGAAACAAGAGTGATTTGGCTACGAGCGCAAAGGATGAAGCCTAGCAAAAGTGCTGTTGAGAAACTCAGGGGAATCATAAACCAGAGTATTTGCATTGGGCAACCTCAGGATGGTGCTAGAGGTCAAATCACAGGACCCCCAAGGTACGTGACATTCATCATCAAGGAAGTGTTTACTGACAGTACAGTCGACACTAAACAACATAATTTGTAGCTGGGCTATGCAGTGCTATCACAGCTAACAACACAGCACTTCTGCTTGTGTTTGCATGAGAAAACAATAGAAGAACACCTTTATGGATAATGAGCACATTGATAGCATCGTGCAGGTCGTGGGTTTGTTAATGCAGGTGAACTAACTGCAAAACAAGCTGGACTGAGCTGAGACTCTCTGACAGGGTGCACATGCAATGATGTGTCCTGCCTTTGTAAAGGGAGTGGTTGAACATTTCAACCCCACTACCACCACCACACACACAAACACACACAGATACACCCACAGGCTGTCTCTCGGGATCCATGTCTGACGTTTACTCTAGACGATCAATAACTTACTCCAGCCTCCAATCAATAGTTCCAACCTTTACCACGTCTCTGAACACCACGTAGGTCTACCAGACGATTCAAACCGATTGTGTATGAATGTTTATGTTCAACAGCCAAATTTAGTACTTTTTAGACCTTTTGTAAAGTCACTTTAAGGATTTGGATTTACGAGAAATTTATCAACTACAATAAAGTAAATAAAAAGCTGGCGAGAGCAGTCCACTTCCAGCTGAACCTAGGTAATGAATTTTCTGAGAGTGTGATGCCACTCAAACACAAAATCAAACATTACAGAGACAATGAACGGCTTCTTTAGGGATAGAAAATGGGTCAAAATGTTTATTGCAATGCTGAATTTGGAGTGTTTCTCAGTAGAAATTAAAAGTGTGCATTAACACGGAAGAAATGAATTTAACAGCGTGTAGCAGCAGAGGAGAATCTCGCAGAAAAACGGTGGTTCTGGAAACAGTCATAAAAGTTTAGAGCAGAGCATCGTTTCGACTTTCAAACACAGAGAGGGAGAAGTTTACCTGACATGACACTCACTAAGTCACTCCTGCAAAATCTGTCTGCACTGCTAAAGAAAATATTCTGGAACCTTTTAACAAAAAGAGAAAAAAATCACAAATGAGAAGACTTGCTGACATCCACCTGAGCCAAAGGAAACAGGCCTCCCGACCCCTTCTCTTTCTCTCTGTGAGCCTCAGGCTGGGTTTGAGGAGCCCAGTGTTTGGAATGAGAAACCTGACTCCAGTGGAGACCCTGATGATGCTGCAGAGCCTGATTAAGACCTAGCAACTGGCCCAAGTGATCAGTGCTGTGGACTATACTAGCCAACTGGAGGAATGATGGACTCTAACTCCTCAACTCTGACTGTTGCCTCCAGAGGTCAACGGTAGGGTCTCCAGTATGATTGCCTGTCCATTTCGTTGAAGCAGACTGACCAGGAATACAGCTCTGGTCACTTAAGCCAATATAAGATTTGTTGCAGGAATGTGCACACAGACCTCCTGAGTATAAGCTGTGTGGTTTTACCAAATATTTGCAGTAAAAAGCAATTAAATGGAATAAATTTGCAGAAACATGAACCTCCACAAATAATTATGCACGGGGGAAAGGAGATCTAGTTTTCTTGAAGAGCGTAGGTGTTCTTTGCGGGGTGCTGGTGGTGACGGGGACAGACATCATGCCGGGAGGCAGCGTGTATTTGTTCAGGTATTAAATGATCCTAGTGTTCGATCCTAGTGCTGTTTAATAACAAACACTCCACGAGGGCATGTGGGCCAGGGCTCCAAACTCTCACAACAGTGAAAGAGTCAGTGATCCAGCCCGCTTCAGCTGGAACAGAGACGGCCGGCTGCGATTGAGTCAGTGTGTCTCAGGCTTGATCTCACTGACCTGCGACTTCTCCCGAGGTCAAAAGTGACATACGAGTTACTAAATTATGTTTCTATATAAACTGTCGGACAAATGTGTCATATTGAAAGACTGAATGAGTCGCATCCAGACTGTGGCTCAGGAGGCAGATGCTGTTAGTAACTGAGGTTGTGATGGTGATTTTGGTCAAACGTAGCCACCTGCCCGCCGTGTTTTCTTGACCGGGAGCATCTATAAAGAATGTAAACAAGATTAAAAATGCTGTCACAGCAAGTTCACGCCACACTACCAGATCACTTTTGTGCCAAAATATAAAAAAGGTGTCACATGTGCAACTGGTGTTGTTACAAGAGTGTCACAGCTTCATCCTCACATCACGAGTGTGAAGCTCTGTGCAGGTGTCTGCATACCAGCCAGTTATTATGACCGTGTGAACTGGTCCTCGAGACACTACACCACAATGCACCAACTACACATGTGTCCTTCAGGGGCTGAGTGAACTCCAGAGACAGCTAACAGGAATGTACAATCACCTGCAGGTGTTGGGCCACTGACTCATGTTCAGTGCTTGACTTTTACAGAACGTTCATAGCACATGTAGCATAATTAAACTTCCTAGTGCAACTATGAAGCAGAAAATTGAAACATAACCATCGCTAATCATAGTAGACTGAAAGCAGGGTATGTGTTAACTGACAAGTTGTTTCTTTATGCTTGTGTTTTTCAGTCACTAGTTCTGCTTCAAAACACACAGATCAGCAGAAAGACAAACTCACAGTAAGGGACGAGCACAATTGTTCATCTAGATGATTCCCCTTCTGTAAAGGTCTATTAATTTCCCCATGAATGGCTGTGATCATGTCCTTGTCTCGGTTTGATGTGAATGTATGTTTGTCTGTTTGTTTTCACTTCTCTTTAAGTAGAGAAGGAATGCAGGCCAGTGGGAACGTGTCTTCGGTGCCACTGTAGTGGGATTTGTACGCCGACCACACAGAAACACAGATAACCGCACGCAGAGGTCCAACAGCGTACATGCAACCGAAATCTGCGTTAATTAACCTGCAAAAACAGAAGCGCGCACACATGTGCTACAGTAACATATAACCACCAGTGTGCACCATCTAATCAAACATCTGGAAGCTGTTAAAAACAACCTCTCCCTCTGTCTTTCTCTCTGACCCAGTTGTCGGCACGAGAGCCTGTGATGAAATGGCTCCTCTGGTTGGCGTGTCTGTCATCGTGAGAGGCTGAACCGCCTTGTCTTTCAGCGCAGATGAAAGAGCGTTTATCAGACTTGTGGGTTTTAAACATGCCCTACATATTTATATTGAAGTGATTATGATAGACAGGCACGACAGGGCACATCCCCTTGGCTTTAGATTTAAGTTGGATGCAAACAGGCCGAAGGAGAGCTGTCTGTCTCGATCAAGCAATTTAGAGGCACATTAGACGGGAGACCACCTCATAGCACGGCGTTTATCTTGCCACTAACTACTATGTTCTGAAAACTGCTAAATGCAAGCAATTATACCCTATGCACTACAATACACTGCTAACACTACTGTGATTACACGCGCCACCAGAGTGGAATACACCTACACACACACGACGCACATAAATACGCGTATATGTCCTGGAGCAGGATGTTGCATCTTCAAGGTAACAGGAAGCTGTCACCCCGCTTTAGATTGAATGATGTCGAGAGCCCATATACACAGTAATGATATTAACACAACCTAACGGAAGATGTTAAAATATTCAGTCTTTTACATCCAGGACTGGCTGAAGTGAAGCAAATATTCTTAACTTAAGACACTTAAAAGGGTGTAATTTTGTTGCTAATATACACCAGTAAGTTGAAAACTGGAACTGATAAGGCGTCACACACGGTTCAGAAAATGAACGCACATCCAAAGAGTTTAGACACTAGAGACTGTTTTTCAGCCAGTCGTCAGACAGGAACCATTATCACACATATGTAAAGTATCATGAGTGGATCTTGAACACTAAACAGTAAACTCTGCATGAGACACGGGGTAAAAGCATGGACTGTAAGTAAAAGATGGCCACAGCCACCTACTGGTCATTGCGTCTTTCAGCTTTAATGGCGATGCGGTCGCGTTTTTCTTGGGCTGTTGACTTTGATCACTTTTTCACTGTAGCCATTTCAAATGAAGAGGCAAACAGTAAGCCCACATTTAAGGACCTGTGGGTGATGTCACACTGTGGCCATATTTCTCCAATCTTACATGTTTTCTGACCTGATAGACACTGATGTGAGCTGCCTGCTCTGTGTTTCTCAGTTCCCCTCAGCGCTGGATTTATGAAGCCCGGGGGCTGATCCACAACCAAATTATGTGGGCGTGGGACAGCTGGACTGCACTCCTATCCATCTTTCTAACTCAAGGCAAAAAAGCAGAGCGGGGAATCTTTTTTTTCTCCACTATAAATGCTGGGTTCTGTCAGCATCACAAATCACCCAAAGGGACAGTGTAAGTGTTCGCACAAGATGCTGGGCTCTTAACTTGACATCTGAAGAGATGATCTTCCAGCTGTGATCTTTACATAACTGCCAGCAGATGATGGTGCTGAAAGGGTCGCTGGAATCATTTTCAGTATACATCGTGTGCAATAATTCCCTTTGACTGATTTCTGTCTTTAAAACGACTCAAAAAACAACAACAACAAAAGGATGCAGCACCAGTTGTTTCAGCAGGTACCTCAAAACAAAAGCAGGTCTTACATCTTTACGTGACTTTATCTTCAAGTATTTATGGCTGAGCAAAGAAGGAGCATTGGTTCTACTTTGACCCCCTCCAGCTGTACTATTGTGCAGTTTGTCATAATGAAATAAATCAGTCACGCTATTAAGCTTTTAGTAAGGTATTAGCAAGTAAATATCATTTATATAGCATTACTCCTCCTTAGTAAACCATTTATGAACACAGCGATTATTAGTAGCACTGTTAGCAGTACATGGTTACACCACATACAACAGTGACAGCTGTACATGGTGTAACAGCAGCAGATGGATAAACATATCAGCATAAATGACATACCAAGTACAAGTAATGACATATAAATGGAGAAATAAACACTTGCTTACTACCTCGGCATTATGATAAAATCTAGTGCCACCACACTGGAATCAAGTTGTGACATGATTTAAGTACTGTACTGTAACACAGGGTGGGACCACACAGCTTTACAAACTCAAAGATCAGTGATGCTCCAACAGCATTTAACATGAAACTCAGGTACCCATTAGTAAAGCTAATTAGTTTAAAATTAGTTATGAAATTCATACCCGAGAAATTGTATATTGAAATGATTCAAGTCAACAATTTACAAGCTACAGGGTGACAATAACAGATCATGTTTTTTCATTATTAAATTTTTTGTCATCTTAATAATCATAAATTATGGATTTCATCCTTTTTACTGGTTGATTTGTTGATTTTAATTTTTACATTGTTCTCTTTTTAATGATTTCACTTGCACCACGTTTGCTTTTTGATAATTTTTTCCATTCATTTTCTTGTTTTTTGACTTAGTTGACCTAGTTTTATATAAGCTCTTGTGTCATAACAATAACATGTTAAATCAATGCATCCAGTCAAAGCTGGCTAACATTATTAATTAATCATTTGAAATTACGCTGATTCGTCTTGCCTTGTGGTTGAGTGCTCTTGCAGGTAAATGGATGTATTTACTGTATTTGCAGCTGGATGGTGCTGTCTGTGTGAGCGTGTGCACATCAAGGTCGAAGAAGAGAGTGTGTGTGTGTGTGTGTCAGAGAGAGAGAGCGAGAAAGGCCAGCGTGGGCCTCACTGTTCAAACATCTCAAAGTTTGCCGACACGTCGTCTGCCTTGCAGGCCTGAGACAGCTCTGGCTCCAGAATTTCACACACCTACATGCCACATTCTCAGACTGCCCCACAGTCATTTTGCAGACACACTTTATCTGGAAGACATGCACGCACACAGTATTTTAAATTATAGGACCATACTTCCATAAGACCAGCTGTCCAGATTCTGGACATCTTGCCTTGTGCAAAATGACCAATTCCTTGATTCTACGTCGACATCTATCTCACGTCCATCACCTGTGGGCTGTTTACTGTAAATGTCTCTCTACACATCAGATATCACTCACAGAACGTACCACACTGAAAACCTGTTCACATCTTCTATTACACACCAAAATAAACTTTTATTTTCAGGCAAATCTTTACTGATATGTAGTTGGCATGGGTCAGCAAGGTGAAATTACACAAAGAGAAGGTGCTACTGTCAGCCAAAGACCAAAGACTGGGAGAGGCAGGACGTGTGTTTGGAGGCAGTGAGAAGCAGAAGAGCAGAGGTGAGAGTAAGGACCATCAAGGGAAGCAAGGATGGTGGATTCAAACTGTTCTACCGTACCATAGGAAGCTAAATGGAGTGGGACTAATCCTGAAGGAAGAGTATGTGACTGTGACTCTCAACACTCCCACAGAAGCTTAACATTTATTAAAATGGGACAACTTGGAGTTCAGTAAAAAGAGCGAGGGAACTGATCTTTGAGTAGATGGCCTATTTTACTCCCAGAGGCATCCTTAACTGTTGTGGAGGTGTAGACTTTGTCAGACAGCATAATTAGTTTTGAATCTGGAAATCGAAGGCGTGCTGTCATGAGCATCAGTGCGTATGACTCCAAGTTGGATGTTAGTTAAAAGCGAGAGCTACTCTATAGAAAAGTGGCGCAGAGTGTCTGCAAAGGAGGTTTGCTTTGTTTGGGACAGACTCCAACAGACATGTAGGAGAAGGAAATCGAGCTCATGGATAGGTATGGTGTAAAGGAGAGAAATGCCAACGGTGGTGGAATTTGCAAAAAGGATGGAAATGGCTGTTGAACACTTTAAGAAGAGGAATCGACATAGCATAACATATAAAATTAGAGGAAGGTGCACACAGAGAAGAATGTAACTGGATGGCATTGTGTGGGATGACTTTGAAAATCAAATTGAGGAAGTGAGAGAAGGTAAAGGACTAAAAGCTGAGAAAGAGTGTTGATGGAGAAACACAGGAGTTGCACTGTGTCTCTGTGGGTGCCAAGAGAGGAACTGTGGTCCTGCACGAGGAAGTCAGGAGTGGCAGAGAAGCATGTGAGGGTGGGATGGTAGGAGTGACAGATGGTTTCAGAGTGGGTGTGGGATTACATGAGGGATCAGCTCTGAGTCCCTTTTTGTTTGCAATGGTGACGGACGGGACAAACGAGGTCAGGCAGGAGTCTCTGTGACAAGCTGTGATGTTTGCAGATGACATTTTGATCTATAGTGAAAGTAGGGAACAGGCTACAGTCTGGAGAGGAGGAGGGGTGCTTTGGAGAAAAGAGGAAAGTCAACAAAGGCCGACAGAATGTGAGAATCAAGTATAAGAGTGAGGAGTAGTGGCAATGAGTTTGAACACAGAGAATCAACAGCAGTGGACACTGCATAGGACAGGTGGGTGAAGAAGAGAGTGCAGGCAGGGTGGAATAGAGATGAGTATCAGAGATGGTTTGTGACAGAAGGAGATGATTCCATGTGAAGCTGACGTGATATTATATTGTTTGCTTTACTTGCTGCTTTGTTGAAATATTTCGGCGATGTGGGACTAGGTCTGTTCATGATAATATGAAGTTTAACTGTGATAAACTGCAAAAAATTGCAAACCTATTGCCGAATATGTCCCGGTCCTGGGTCGGTGGCCCAGTGTTTTTGGTTTTGTACTTTTACTTTTGATTTCATTACGAAGTATGACTGTTTGTTTTGGGTTCTGTCCTAGTATTTCAGCTTCCTAGTTTTGGCAGTACTTCCTGAGTTCTTGTTGTTAGGTTTTGTTATTTGGTTTCCCAGTGTTTATCCTCTTCTCTGTGTTCCTTCTGTCTGTCCATGGTGTTATTCTGTCTGCTCATGAGTCTGCGTCTGGTAACTTCTGTCTCGTCTGGCTCGCTCTGTCTGTCGTGTACTTCCTGTTTTACTTTGTAGGTCTGTGCCTTATGTCTGTGCGTTCAGCTCTGTGCGCTCCCTGTCTCGTCAGTGTAATCAGCGTCAGCCGTGTCTCCCAGCTGTTTCCTCTTAGCTCTGTTCACCTCTTGTATTTAGTGTCTGCGTCTTCCCCTGCTCGTTGTCGCGTCGTACCCTCTTTCACTGTGTGTTCTGTTTGCCAGCCTGTCTACCTGTTTAGTTTGTTCCGTATTCCCAGTTTAGTTAGTTTTTCTGTTCAGTCTATCCCAGCAATAAAGCTGAGTTTTCTGAATTACTTCTGCCTCTGTGAGTCCTGCATTTTGGGTCCTCTCTTCCTGCCTGCACACAGCCACGACAGAATGCATCCACACTAATTCACGTTAAACAGAAATTCACACTAATCGCTTAAATTCAGTCGAGCCAGACCCTCACAGATCTAAAATAAGAAAGAAATTCCTCCACAAACTGTAACAGGATGGCGATTCAACACAAAATGATATACACTGCTTGTCAAACTTGCCTTGATTTAGAACCAGCTGGCAAACACTTGAATTGCTTTTCCAAACAGATGTGTTTTTATGAATTAGCAGTTTTTTGCAAACCTTCACCAGTCTGTATATCAGTGACATTCAGTGCAATTACTGAGAAATCACTTTTATTTGCTAATCACAAGGTTGCATTTTTACTCTAGTGTGAATGAAACATCACATAATTTTGTTGATAGTCAAATTTCTTCAGCTGGCTGTACTTCGGTGATTCATCTTAGAATAGTGTTTGAATGCTTTACTTTCACTAAAGAAAAGCTCTCAATTGTTATTGTGTATCTTACAATATTAGGCGCCTCGAGGCGACTGTTGTTGTGATTTGTCTCTATAAAAATTGAATTGAATGAAAGGTCCTGAGGAGCTGAGCAGACAGAAGCCCCTACCCTCTGGGGTTCTTCCACCAACTGAAGACAAACAAACAGAAGTGGCCTGCTCTGCACTGCTGGACGTATGAATGCAGTCTTTAAAATGAGAGCTGATGACACATTCTCAGATTGTTTGGGACCGCTATTCTGCTCTTTATAACCTCTTTATGCATTTGAAAAGTTCAAAAACAGAAAACCTTGAAGCCCTTTTGTTGCTTCTTTGTCCAGCCCTGACAAAAATAAAGACTTGTGTGGGACTGGGCTCCAACCCAGCCACAGACCCACAGGTCTGCCTTACTCCACGAGGTTGTTTGTTTAGAGGAAAGTCAAAAGGCTATAATAATGTGTTTGGATTGTTAAGGCCCACGCTGCAGCATCTTCTCCTCGGACCACCGTCATTGACGTCATAGCTCGGCTCCCAGAAGGGGAGAAATGCTCAACTGCAAAACCAACAACAAGCAGCAGCAGAGCAAATGACCACGAACGAAGCTTTGTGCAGATCGAAGTGAAGCGGATGGTGAGGCCAGAGTTTGGCTGTGGATCACTCAGAAAGCAGTCGTGTGAACCGTGTGAAACTAACCCTTTCCACTCACATAAGTCACACACATGTATATTCACACACTATCTTCTCTTTACTGACCTTTGCATGTTTTTCCATCAGGCTGGAGGGTGAATCCCACAGGGCAGCTGCAACGCACCCCCGTAGCTGTGTCTTTACACGTCCTGTCGCAGCCGCCGTTGTTGACGGCACAGGTCTCTGCAGACGGCAGGGCAGAGATGGGAGAAAGGAAAGAGGGCTTATTACCATGTGAGCCCTACCTTTGAAAAGATGAAAAAGCTATTTCTGACACCTGACACAGGTTGAGACAAAGCTTCATGCGGTAGAAGAATACAGTATGAAATGACAGCACAGTGAACTGTATTCTCGTCTCATGTAGCTTTGTCAACACACGGATGAATCCTATGACAACTGCAGTTTTTATGAATGGAAGAGTTTTATATATTCATTTACAACACTTGGTAGTATACACACGTCAAGATTTATTATAAACAATGTATCAATACAACAAGACAAATTCCACTGAGGAGTGTGAAGAACTCTGAGATCGGTCCTGTTTCCAAAAGTGACAAGAAAACACAAGGGTCAGTAGATGAAAAATAAAGTTAGTGGATTGAGTGCTGTAAGTCTAGAAGACATTCATCAGAGCTCAAGTGTATATTTTCCTAGAGAAAAATGTTCTTGTATCTGGTGGAGATAAGTATTCCCTGAGCTGATCCTAAACAAACACAAGTCCATGGTAACTCTGGCTTACCTGCCCAGCTGCTGTTGCTTTAGCAAAGCTCAACACAAACCTGCTCAATGGGCCTGCAGAAGTGCTGAAGAGGCTGAAATTTGACATCCAGAGGAACTGATTAAAACTACACCTAATAAGGAAGATTGGCTTTGTATCTGTTCTGCTTCTGGTGGAGGTGACTGAGATCCAGAGAAAATCGTACCAAAGTATTTCTGTAAGGAATACTAGAATATAGTATAATAACAAATTTAAGGAAACAAACACACCTCAGAAACATCCAATCTAATTTATTTAATTCCTAAGAAGATGACACTCTGGACCTTAAATAGCGTTGGCAGGGACGCCCCCCACCTCCTTTCTCTTGGCAGCTTTTCCTTTAATTAAAATGCTAGGAGATTGTGTGCCCGAGTGAAGTAAAGAGCAAAGTAGGAAAGGCCTATTCAGTCAGGCAAACACATCCACATCTAAAGGTCAGTGCATTAGCATAATGCCCTTTCAGAATGCAGAGTCACAAACACATCTGAGCCAAGATGGCTGATGTTTGCTATCAGGAAACAGGAAGGTATTTGTACATTTGTTTGTTTTCCCTCATGCAGCACCAAACAACATCAGTCTCACGCCACCATCCCATAATCTGTGCTTTCTGGTCCGTATGTGTTTGTCACTCTGCATTCATCATCCTTTTAATGCCCATTTCTCTTGCTGGAAAAGTTTCCAAGCAAGAATGCAAAATGATTTCAAATGTAAATGTCTGGCTCAAATGAAGCATTTCAGAATGACAGCTGGCAGTTTTGTAGTTGCAAAGACTGGAAGGAGAGATACCTCGACATCCAGGCAAGACACAGCAGAGCCCTGTCCCAGACTCAGGCCTCTGTCAAGTGTGTGTCTCACAAATGTCTATTGCATTGAGGTCAGTGTGTCTGCATAGGTGTGTACAGTAAAAGTGTATGTGCCTGTCAGTGTGTGGAGATGTTGTTTATGGGTCAGGGTGATCTATACCGAGTACAGTGGGCCCTGTCATTAGCTGAGGGTGAGCCTCTCTATCGCCACGCCCAGCCCAGCCCCAGGGCCAGGCTGAGCTCGGGAGTATTGATGAAATGCTGGGCCTGCCTGACATCCGGCACAAGCCCCTCATACTTTCCTCTCCAAGCCTAAAACTCCAAATACTTCTTTCAGGTTTATTTGAGAGTGAGTGGTGGGACTTGTAGCAATAATCCGTTCTTTGTATTTTATTTTTATTTTCTACGATGGAGGGTGGATGCAAAGAAAAGAGAGACAGGCTTTCACTGGTGCTTGCTGAAAGTTTATGACAGTGCTTGCTACCAAACAAATACTCGCTGTAGTCTTGTGTTCAGCATGCAGAAAAGTAGACCTGAAGATTATATTTCAGCTGTGGGCTCTGCGGTGAGTACGTTACATAAATTAAATGTGAGCAGTTCAGCGTAGACGGCTGCCTTGATTAAAACAGGTCGTCATATGGTGATTTCAATGATGCTCAAAGATCGCCCTGCAAAAATAACCTCATTCACTTTCTCATGTCTGACCTTGTTAAAAAGTAACAAAATCTGTCAGTTCACAGCTCTAAAGTGCACACATTAACACTAATTGAAATTTTGCTTTCATCCACTGCAGCGTCTTCCTGATTGCTGGTTGCTTGTGTGCACAAGCAGTGTACCAAGCATTACAGTTGATGAAGTTAATATTCATTATTCAGGTTATATTCATTTACTTAGTCAATTACAAGAAGACCCTGCGATGTGCACAGCTGCTCCCTTTGATTATTCAGTATCACGTCCATACATCAGATATGGACTCTAAAAACCCCAAGAAAGTGATATATACAAATTATAGAGGTTTCCTTCAAACATTCAAACTTAAGCGATGCCTCTGGTCAGAATTCTTTTAAAAAATGTAAATTTAGAATTCTGCAAGTGACACGTCTATTAATGTGTCAGTAGCCTAAAACACGCCATTTAGTATGGCTGCTCCGAGTAAAGTTAAAAATGTTCTCCTCATTGCTAAGCATTCAGAACTGCTTTTGCCAGTGTGGTTAACAGGGGTCACATCTTTTTCCTTGTGTCTTGTGTATTTGTGCACATTTTAAAGGCTTGTTATGTTTCTTAGAGCACTGTTTGTTGCTGGAATGTGAGCTAATCCCTCAAAAACACGCCCAAGTCCCTGACAGCCTCACATAGTGATCATCCCCCAGCTCCATTTATTAAAAAATACTGGCAACTGCCAGTGCTACCCCTCAGCCTCCTAACAGACGCACCTAAGGTATCAACTACAAAATCTTACGTCACCTTGTTCTCAAGTTGTAGCATTCACAAACGTTGGCGTCCACGTCACCTGGTGTGGGGATGATAATACCCCATGTAAAGCCTAGCTCAGCCCAGTAGAGCTATTTTGTAGTATATTTATATTTTACATAATTTTAATATTTGACCATAAACATATATATGCTTATACTTGTTGATGTGGCCATTTTTAAAACTGCTATTGTTGAGAGGAGGCTGGAAGATGATACAGACTGAAGAAGAGTCCAGCTTCAGCTGTCAGGATTACAACAGGCCACACAGGAGAAGAGGAATAAAAGGTAAAACAGTTGTACATACATATCTGTTACACTCCTTACATATTAACACTGACTGCTGTTGCCAACTCTTTCCATGAGAGGAGGACACATCTCCTATTTATTTAAGCTGGGGAGCATAAAACTGTGCATGCTAAAGCAGAAAGGATTAGGACCTGCTGCACTGCTGTAAAAAGGGACTCGACAAGATCCACTGTCGATCCTGCGGTGGCCATGTTACTGAGCTATGTATAGAAACACCAGTGTTGGGGAGTAACGGAATACATGTGCCGCCGTTACATATTTAAAATACTAAATATGAGTAACTGTATTCCGTTACAGTTACTCTCATTGAGTAACGTAACAGAATACGTTCCAAAATACATTTTGGGGCATGTAATCTGTAATCTGTACTGGGATACATTTTAAAAGTAACCTTCCCAACACTGATAAACACACACATAAACACACATAAACACACATGACACACGATCAACTGTGATGATTTCCCTTGTAGCACCATTTATTTATTTATTTTTACATTTTGCTCTCTCCTGTACCTGATCCACTTTTAGCTGCTCATACAATATTAACACCATGAGCTGTCACAGAATGATTTAAGCCTAGTCTCTTTCCTCCCTATTTCCCCTCTCCCTCTCCTTATGGCTCGTTTTAGCAGCACATTTTCATTAGAGCCTCGGCTGCAGCTCGATCAGTCTTAAACACTGTGTCATCTGCAACAACGAGGGTGGACACTGCAGCACCATTTCTCTCAGAAGCAGAGAGAAAAATGATAGTAGTGTCAAATCTAACATACTGATGCTCTCAGACAGTTTCAGTGCAGCAGTGGTGAGGTCTCTGTGCTCTAAGGAAGCACATATACATATTTATGCTCACAGATCTGAAGGAAGCATGTGAGGTATTAATGTTTTACAGAATTAGGGTCATGTTTAGGACCAGGCTAATATCACTCTATGATATGTTAGGGCACAAATCAGCATTTATCAGTGTCAGTCAAATTTTAATTCAACAGCAGTTATTATCAGGAATTGACTTGTCACGTCAGATGGGTTCTTAGTATTTAGTTTGGTTTGGGTAACACATGTTTCACCTGCTGTTTGCTGTAAATCTAGTCTCAATAGAGACTTTGGACATGGAGCTGTCCAACACGACTTATTTCAGCTCTTATGGGAGTCTGCTGCATGGTTATTATTGGTCCAGCCGATATGGTTAATGGTTAAAAGCTAAAATGGAAAGATCTTGTTGACAACCAGCTAGGCATCAAAAAAGGAAAGAGTAGATCTTTATTACACATGACATGAATGAATTAGAGGCGCTGCTTGTTACAGAATCGTGTTTCTCTGTGGAGGTTTGTGCCATTCCAGCGTGGCATACATGACAGACTTTCAGCAAACCTGTAACACTACTTTTGGGGCAAAATCAGAAGAGGAGGCTTGCTGATATGACAAGAGATGAAGCAAGGTTTAGAATGTGAGCAAATCAAATATTTGGTAAAAAGATGAATGGGAGCGGAGAGAAAATGGAAGAAAAGCTAAAGAGGAATGAGGAAGCCTGCGAAACCCAATTTTCCATCCTTGCTTCAAGCCACAGTGGCCAGAACCTGCTTAAAGAAAACTCGTGTAAGTTTGAAACATGTTTTAATGGACCACAGAGTATACAGGACATTTGGTAACAGCAGGACTTTAAGTTGCTCGACTCCTGTCTGAGAAACAAAAAGACCCCAGGCATTGAATTAGAGTAGAAATGTGTTGCTTCAGAAAAGGCACATCTTGACTGATCCACCCATTTGATTTGGTGAAAGTCTGATTGATTGAGGTGCTACAAAGTCATTTTAAAGGTGTTAAAGTAACCACGCTTGATGGTAGGCTCCAAACCTTCATTAACTCAATCGTAGTTTGATGTTTTTAGCCCACCCTTGGTGTTTTTGGAATTAATTACAATTGGGATTAAGATTAGTGGCTCCAAAATTTTCACCAATAGCACAGACGCTGATCTGCAATAAATTTAAAGGCGGAATAGATGGATACATCCTCAAAGTGGTACAAACCATCACTGAACCATCAATGTGAACCAGGGATCTGGCTGCTACAGTTTCACAGCCTCTTACCTCTTCGATGGCTACGGTTATGAGAACGTTCTGCTAAGTACAGCTGGAACCTTTTATGCTACACTTGTGTCAACATGGGGAAAGTTGGGTCTATGACCTTTATTTTTCTATAAAGCCTTTTGTTTTGGAGCATCAGTAATCAGAAATACAGGAAGTGGAAAACAAAACATTTGGAGTATAACTGGGAAAGTAAATGTTAGTCACTGAGAAAACCTTCGAGGCCTCCAGAGGTTTGAAAAGTAGAGTTATTCAGTGAGACTTGTTTTACCCGTGTTTTTAAATCTCATCAGATATGAGAAAAAAAATAAAGCAAACTGTGACTGTGGGGGTAGATGCAGTGAGCCCCGAAGGGTTTCCAATTTTCTCTTGATAAAATTTAGTTAGAGAGGAGAAGGAGAAGGGCGCGGATAGGAGTAGAGTCGGGAATACAAGCACAAGCGCCATAGCAACACATAGAAAGAGGAAGAAAAGAGTTACCCATAAGTAGCCGCCGTTTCACCCGCTTGTCCACATCAGCTACTGACGTGGCATTGAACTCAGAGCTCTCAATTGCAGCCTCATCTTTCTCTAAAACACAAGTAACAAGGGGACAAACAGTGAGCAGCAGGTTAATGAGAAGCCCAAATGACCAGACCTTCAGCCCCTCTTGGCGTTTGAGCAAAAAACCAAAGCCAAGAAGCAAGAAGCGATGAAGAGGCGCCAAAATCCCTGTTAGAGTGTTAATCCCCAAACAAATGATGAACCCCCAGAGCAAATTAAAAGAACAAAACAAAATGAAATGAAAATGATCAGTATCAGTGTGGAGCTTTCAAAATGAAGCGGTAGGTAGACAATAGGTAGGGAAGGGAAGGAGCTTCAGGGCCCACATATGAGTAGATTTGTTTAATGATAGCGGTGTGGGGTTTTAGGGGTGGGATGGGGTTGGGATGAACAGTGGGATCGGGGTTTATTTCTTTGATGGAGCTTCTGTCTTAGACCAGCCATGCTTTGTCAGCAATGATTTCCTCACATTAGGATGGAGGGACACGAGAAAGAGAGGGAGGGGAAGTCACTCGTGGAACATGTTCGAGACGAGCTGCCTTAAACGTGGGCACAGAGACGAGAGGGATGACAAGAAAGAGCAGAAAGAGTGATGCACAAGAGGTCACAGGGTGGAAGGAGTTGCCTGAAGAACTGAGCAAAGATGAGATGATTGAGAGGGAATGAAAAACACAGAAGAGCAGAGAAAGAAGAAAAACATCAGTCCCATCATGCCCCACAGTGGGAGAGCTATATGAAGGAAGGAGGTCTGAAGGGATGGGGATTGAAGGGGGTGTAAGGAGAGCATGCAGAGAAACAAAAAACAGGAGGAGGTAGTCTGGGGGCAGCGCTGGTTGCCTGTTTGTCTATGGCACATGTCACAACTGGCTTTAACAGTCAACGCTGGAAAAACCACATTCCCAAAGGCTGGGCAGCGGAGGTGGGGTGGGGGTGGAAGAAGGCAGTCGGATGGCTGTTAAAGAGGCATGCATGTGCTGCATTGGGGATGGTAGGTTTGGCGATGAGCAGGAGAGGGAGGTGGTCTTTTATTGGGCTTGAGCCATTAAGGCCTGAATGAGCATCTCTGTGAATGCACGCCACTCGCTTCAAAAAGGACAGGCCTTGGATGTACATGCTCGGTCTCATGAGGTGTGGATGGGGGAAAGGGGCATAGATAAGGGGGCAATTAACGTCTGCCTCAGCCTGCGACCATTTTCTCCCTCTCCTCTCAGGCACATGATGGACAAAGTGGAGGGCTCTCTGAAGCACACTCAGGGATGAATGCAGGCTTTTCTGGTGCTGAGCTAGTGGATAAAATGTAGTTATTTGAATGTGTGTGAGTGCCGAAGCAAGAGCTGCTGCATACCATCTCTTGTGTGAAATAATCTGTCAGAGTGGGAGACATAGTGGATGTGGATGTGTCAGACAGGTTTAGAAGGGGTTGAGGGAGAGAGGTCCCAGCCACTCATCCCTAAAGAGTCTATGGGACTAAGTGGTGGTCGAAGTCCCATAGAGAGGGGAGTTGCTTTAGAGAGCCAGACCTACAGAGAATGAGGAGTGGGAAGAATTGAACCACTCTACTACTACAGCGAGGAGGAGATGGTAAAACCAGTGCACTGGGGACGAAACAGAAGGACCAGTGTTGCTACAAACAACAGCAGCAGCAGCAAAAGAAAAGTCCTTCAATTAAAAAAGAAAGAAAATTGAAAGGAAAAAGAACAAAAGTGAATTACAGGCTCTCCTATGCAGCTGAGCAAGCAAACAAACAGCCAGACAGATTAATGAAAGACAAACGGTCGATGTGGCATGTGAGTGACGCATGCAGCAGGAATGGCAGGTAATAAAGTGAGGATGGGTGAACCCTCCAAGTCCCTTTTCCTCGGTTAACATGTATGGAGCAAGAACAGGTACAAGTGGATGGAGTTGCAGCGACTTTGGTTTTTAACCAGTCTGTGAGATGGAGGGTGAGGAGGTAGTGAGAGAGCTGGAGGAGGAGGTTAGCTTTGCTTTTATGGGAGCTTTCTCTAAGATCAGGCTGCAATTGAGATTTCCATTTTTAACCACAGAGTCTAACAAAAGGTCCCCCAACCCATAGTCACTCTTTCCTCTCGTGCACTGAGGATTAATCCCCATATCCACCTGATTCGGTTTGAACATGGTTGCTCAGACAAGACAGGCAATCAGGTACTATCACCAGAAAGCAGGAGGAGGGAGGAGGAAGAAGGAACAGAGGAGTAGCGCTATATAGAAAGGGTCAAAGGGGGTGGGGGTTAAAGGTAGGCCCATAAAGCAGTTGGGACACTCAGACAGAGGGGGTCCTTGCTTTGATCAAAAAATGAAGAGAGAGACAGACAGAGAGAGAAAACACACAAGACACTGGGAAAAGAGGGAGAGAAGTGTTCCCGCTCTCATTTTGCTTCCTCTTCACAGCCTTTTCTTCATCGAGTGTTCCAGTTCTTCAGAGCAGCTGGAAGGAAAAAGGGTTAGTGGCAATCAAAACCCGGCGCTGCTGAAGAGCAGCACAGCAACCTGCTCCAGTGTTAAGGCTGAGAGACAGCGAGGCAGGTGTGTCCAGTGTTCAAACACAGCCATCAAAATGTCATCAGATAATTATGTGTTCACCAGTGTTCACAGACACGACTGACCACAGACTCATCAGCTCATCTGTAACATTAAATATGAAATCACACTTTAGGTTTTAACCTCTCCTTGATGTATACGTGTTGTGTTCACCGAGGTTCAGCTGGCAGTTAAAAACCACCTGTGAGCCACAGTCACACAGTCTCATCCGAAGCTCTGAACTCGATTGCTAATAATCCAAGGATTTCTGTCTGGAAACATACTTTGACCTTTTCTGGAGTTCCAAACAGCCACATAAGACTCATTTTGCTATCCTTAACTTTCCAAATATGAGGATCTTCCAGCTTTCAGATGTCAACCTCCGTCTCGTAATACACATAAACGCCTGGGTTTTTGTCCTATTTTCTTTAGCTGACTGGGATATTGTCATTGCTTTTGATCAGCAGCTCTTTTAGCAGGAGACACAGAGATTTTTCCTGTGCACCAATTTAACTTGAACAGATGGTCTCTGCTCTCATTTACTCTGAGCCAAAGTGAAGCTTCTTCCTTAAAACTTTAAATAACTAAGAACAGCAACTGAAAATACTAACTATGCTTAATAATTCACTCCCCAAAATTAAATAATTTTCACAAATATTACACAAGAATGGTCATTTTAAGGACTGTATCTAGTGTGCCATTTCCTTCGTGCAAACAGTGAAAACGTTGTTTATTCCGTACTGTAAGACACCGGAATATCTGCGCTGCTCACAGTCCAAGCTAGCCAACACAGGAATCTACCATGCAAAGTGTTTGAGAATCATGAGAGGCCACCTTCACGTCCTACTGCAAATCCTTACAGTAGCGACATTGATTTAAGTACACTGAGGACCCTGACGATTATTAGAATATGTAATCTGATGATCAAAAATACAAGTGATCATGTGTGTAACAGCAGCACTTGTACCCATATACTTAAATTACGACAAGCTCTGATAAACATGCTCTGAGAGCCGGGTTGTAGTGATGAAAACTGCTTTCAGGTTTAGCAAAGTTTCTTAAATTTAAGTCAACAGTAAGAAGGAAAAGCTCTGAATGGCTTCACATACCTGGAATGCCTTATTCATGCTTTACTGATCGGAGAGCGAGTGAGATGAAAATGAATCTCCTCTAAGCAAAAACCAGGATGTGTACAAATGATCTGTGTGAGCAGAGACAGCTCCCTACTGCTCGCTGACTGAGCTCATTACTTCTGATATAATGAATGTGATTATTATTCAATATGTGTTTAAAATATGTCACCACTGTTTCCTCGGTCCTGACATGTTACTGCTGGCATGCTTAATAAATACGAACTTTAGCTCTCCTAAATAAGCTTGGATACACTAGCAGAGTTGGGTTTGAAAATCATTGCACTGAATCTTTCATTTGCATTTTACATGTTTTTGGGAAAAAAACATTTATTTGTGCTTCTTCAATTATATAAAAAAGCAGAGTTATTTTAATTTGTTACACTATATTCTCTCTTGTCTTACTGTGTGTGTGTGTGTGTGTGTGTGTGTGTGTGTGTGTGTGTGTGTGTGTGTGTGTGTGTGTGTGTGTGTGTGTGTGTGTGTGTGTGAACTTTTACTCTCACACAAGCATATTTAATCTTACAGTATCACATTTCTTATTTATATAAACCATCACTGACGGTGTCAGTGGTTCTAACTATGCTAACAACATGTTCAGATATGATTCCCAAACAGTGGAGTATATTATAAATTCACAGTAAGTTTGACAAATGACCTGAAAACTTTAAGTAGTCCTGGAAGTATGAGTCACAGTCAGGTCTGCAACTATGATTAACTGTACATGTATCGCAGTGTTCCCTTCCTGTCGAAGCCCAAAACATTAGTAGAAATTCTCATCAAAGCTTTGAATCCATCGTCTTTTTTAAGGTCTGTGTGAAAAGCTTCCTCGCTCCCTCGTGTTCACAGAGCTTAAGTACGGTAAGGTTGAGGCAGTATGGGGGAAGAACTTTTAGGTGATCTGTCTGTTGACTCACCAGCTCCAACCCCCCGTACATGTTACTCTTTGTTCTAAGCTATAAAACTGTCTGAGGCCTTCCATTATACAGCAGATGTTACAGTCAGGCAGCTGTGAGAGCTTCGGGGTGTGTGTAGAGAAACTCGGTGGCTGTCACTCACCAATGCAGGTCTTGCTGTCTGAGTGCAGGGCATACTTCTGGTGGCAGCCACACACAGGCCCCGTGTCTGTGTCGTTGCATGTGTGCTGGCAACCGCCATTTCCATAGTTACAGGTCACTGAAGATAACACAGACATCAGCTCTCTTTAGAGTTTATAATACAGTGCCAGTGTTCATTTACTTGTTTATTTGTCTATATTTGTTTACATTACTGATCTCTGGTCATTTGTGCTGTAAGACGCAATCAGATTTATGCTGGTCAACAAGTCAGCGTGAGTGAGAGGACAGAGAGAGAGCTAGAGGAGAATACACTGAGTGGGAATTAGATGGGATGGTAGCAGAAAAGGGAGAAGAAGTAAAAAAGAGAGGGAGCAAAAAGTTATTACGGTGGAAGAAAGGGCGAGAGAGAGGAAACGCATACTGAAGCATAAAGACATGGAGGAGAGAGAGAGACGGGATGTAACGGACGGAGAGGAGACTGAGCATCATGTTCAAATCATTTCCGTAGCAGTTTCTATATGTTGCTGTTTCTGAAACGACCGGACATTTTAAATACAAATACGCACAAAAAACAAGAAACCATCAATATTTGTCTGCCTAAGATCTGATATGTTTTACTCTTTCATCCACCTCAGCCTGGATGGAAAGCTAGCTTTATGGCTCCACAATAACATCAGAGTACCTCCTTCTTATTTGCAGCACAGGAGCTTTGTCTCTATAAGGGCACAGGAAGAACTGACTGTGTTGGTGATTGCCATCCTGGCTGCTGCCAGGGCCTAAGGAGCTTGGAAAGAAAAGTGTCTGGACTTTTTTAAGTTTCTTGAAGACGTTTCATCCAAGAAGCTTCTTCAGTTTTAAGAGCAATTGGTGGAGAGTCCCAGATTTAAGCCCTATGGGAGTGTCCCCAAGGGGGTCACGGACCCCCTATTGATCCTCCACCTAGTCACTTGGTTATGAGAGGTGAAACGTCTTCAAGAAACTTAAAAATGTCCAGACGCTTTTCTTTCCAAGCTCCTTAGACTACGATGACCTGGATGAAGCTTCACAGACCAAACAGTGATTACTTACGTGCACTGAATAAACTCTATACAAGACCAAAGGCTTGAGTTTGGTCATTAACCGTTCAGGGAAAGTAAAGTAAATCTTCCTGTAGTACTCAGGAACAGTGTCTGGTCTTAGTATCTAGCAGAGAAATTCAGTTTCAGCTTTTGTTCCTTGGAACATAAAAACAATCACCTATGAATTCCTATGTTATCATTTTTCCATCATTTTCAGGTCCTCCTATTTTGCCGAGTGTTCACAGGTCACAAAAACCAAGTGTAAATAGAAAAACTTAGATCCTTAAGACTCTTCATCCTGTGTCGATTAAGAACATCAAACATAGAGAACTGGAAATGCGATTAACAGGCATAAGAATGACAGAGGAAAGTGAGGTCTGTGCGTCTGTATGTGTGATGCTGGAGGCTTTGCAGTCTGCCAGTTCTTTCATCACTCATTTACTACCGTCCACTGCTGCCATGCTCAACAGGCCAGCACAGCACCGGGTCCCTTGCCGCTAATGAAATATTACCACAGTGGGGGAAACATTAGAGCTTTTTTGAGGCTTTCAAAATCTTAATACTCTCACTGCCTAAAAGTATAGCGAGATGATTTGCCAAACATTGTAAGTGAAAGCTCACTTTCCCCCATCAAAAACAGCAGCCCAAAATTCTCTAGGTGCGAGGAGTGAGAAACAGGAACTGAGTTGCAAAAGGACATGAAATCGCTCTTCTGAATCCTTCAGCACCTTCAGCTTGGCTTGAAACGCTTAGCTGATTTTGGTATTAAATGTCCAACCGTATATTTTACCACGGGAGGCCCGGTGGAATTGGTCCATTCATTGCTATTGCAGATGTTTATAACAGGAACATTTTGATCCTTCGTGGCACTAATACATCACCTCAATAAAATCAGGTCTATAAAACAAAGTGATAACACCTTGCTGTCATGTGAATTGTAAAATACAACGACAAGCACACATCTATGAAAAACGTATGTAGACTTAAAGGCACGCTGTGTCAGTGAGTTGACACGGACACTGTGTGCGTCGGTTTGGGTAAGTGAAGGTCAAATGTGATACATACATGTGCAGTCCTTCTGATTTTTGGCCAGCTCAAAGCCAGGACGGCATTCACACGACACGCCGCCTTTCCCCGGAGCTTCCCTGCAGATGTGGGCGCAGCCGTGGTCCTTGTTCATGCAGTTCATTCCATCTGGGTGGGAACACGGAGAATATTTAACACTTTACATAAAGAAAGCTTTTTTACCTGATTATACAGAAGCGAGAGGACAGTCCTGATCTTGACTGACTTAGCCCCTCAGTCTGAAACAAGCCTTTTTAGCTTTAATGAATTCTACTATTTGAAACTACTTTCTATGGGCAGAAATCTGTGCCATCAGACACTGAATTTGAATAAGTTAAATGTGAATTTGAATCGCTTGGATTGAATCTGAATTATAACTTGAATAAATGCTTTTAAAAGCTGAATATGAATTATCCTAATTTGAAATTCAATTTATTGGTTTGAAAATGATCATCACTAAATTGAAATTGAATTTTATATTTTGGAAATGAATTCATTTGCTTTGAAACTGCATTTTACCCTTTAAAAATTTAGCTCTTGAATAATTTCAGATTCACTTCTCACCGTTCAGTTTCAGTTCCAAAATTCAGTTTTTGGGACTTACATCCGGAGTAATGAGCGCAGATTAATAGAACTACGTTTTACTAGCGGACCGAAAGTGTTACTGACGGGAATCTACAGCGTCTTGAGCTGAATTAAGACTTCAGAAGTCATTCGTCATGTCGAATGACCAGCGGATAAACTCTCAGGTTGGTAATAAATGTAAAATGGTAAATGGCCTGTATTTATATAGCGCTTTACTAGTCCCTAAGGACCCCAAAGCGCTTTACATATCCAGTCATCCACCCATTCACGCACACATTCACACACTGGTGATGGCAGCTACATTGTAGCCACAGCCACCCTGGGGCGCACTGACAGAGGCGAGGCTGCCGGACACTGGCGCCACCGGGCCCTCTGACCACCACCAGTAGGCAACGGGTGAAGTGTCTTGCCCAAGGACACAACGACCAAGACTGTCCAAGCCGGGGCTCGAACCGGCAACCTTCCGATTACATAAATAAATGTATTACAAGAACAAGCGTCATGTTAACAAATGATAGCCGTACAGTAGCATTACAAAATGCAAAAAGGAGCCTTGAGTGTTAAACCCATATTACTCCAAAGGTGGTTTTTAGTTGTCTAGCTGACTATCCCGATTCCTCTGCTGACATCCTTCACCAACTTCATCATCCTTACACCCTTAATCACAGCTGTAAAAATCCCACAGGGTGCCGTAATCACACACGGCAGGTCAGCCGCAGTATTAAAAGGAGACAGCAAGGAGACTTGTAACTGAAGAACTGTGGTTTCTCTGTTAGATGTGTTATATGTGACAGCAAGCCCAATCTTCAGGGTGAGCTGAACAGCCAAGGGTCATTAAACCGCTGCTTTTCTTTCCTAATGCTACGAGCCAGAATGATGCTATCTGAAACCTCATTCTCACACACGGTAGAATCTCGACACGTCTTCATCAGGACCAATTAAAGTCTACATGTCAATGCTTGACCCATCTCAGCTTCCACTAAGGCTTTTTCTTGTCAGCACTTACTATTTCTTTGTTCTAGTCTGTTCATCCATTCGTTCAATCACAGAGGTCTGCTTGATGTGCTCTTAGTCTACTCCTGGTGATTTACAGAGCACATTGTGGCAAGAATATGTGAAATAGGACAGGGGAGGAAGCAAAGAAGCAGAGGATGGAGGATCAAGTAGTGAGGAAAACGCCAGCCAAAGATATCACTGAGCTCTGGCAAGAAATGGGGAATTCGTTTGGGTTTGTGTCACAATCAACTGACTTTCTCTACAAAACAGAAGTTGAAAATTTGATAGGGGGCTTCAGTTTGAAAGAACGGTTTGTTTCATCCTCGTAAGAAGTTGTTTTTCTTGCATAGCTTTTTAGTGGCTGGTTGCTCATACGACTCCTTTCACTTAATAACTGTTGAACAGTCTTTATTCTCCTGAAATGGGAGTGATAATGAATGATTAATGATTTTTAACTGTACACTCTTAATTTGACTATTCAATCAAAGTGCAAAATCAAAAGCACTCATGCAGGAACATACATTTACATACATTTACATAGCTGACAAAGAGTAAAACCAAATCCACCTCACATCACATAATTCAGCCAGATTGGCTGGTACTGATATGCAGCCAAATCTGGACCCTGTACAACTCATAAAATTAGCAGACCAATGATGCTAGAGGGTAAAAAGCTCTGAACATATGCCAAAGCATGCATAGATCTTATTTGAAAACTAAATTCATAAGAAAGCACTGTTTCTACAACCGGTTTAAACTTTGGAGAAGTCAAATAAACGGAGAGAGAGCGAGAAGACGGACACAGGCCCGGCCGTCAGCACAATTGAGCCTAAAACAGCAAACAGAGCTGCGGGCGCGAACTGTGGCCAACATGACGAGGGGGTTAGGCTGCCTGGCTAAGCCTAGAGCTCACTGACACACTCAGTGTGCTGCATGGGTTACTGGTGAAAAACGGCGGAGGTTCATGGACCAGATCTTAAGACGTTAGAACTATAATAAGTGTATGAAAATAAAACAAAGGATTTTTTAAACCCATACGAGAAAATGATAACGGTTGAATCAATTCCCATTTTAAAAAAAGTTGCACCAATAATGGAACAGTTAGGTGAATAAACACAACCGTAAGAAGTCAAAATCCATAAAATCTAACTGAAATTTTCTGATAAAGCAACCCAACAAACACCTTGAGTGACTCCTGCAGTCTGAACAAGCTGTAACAAAGACTTTCACTCCTTGCGAGTATAGTTAGGTGATATTTGCGGAAGTTATGCAGATCAGCTGTTTATGTGGGCATAACAAAAAAACTACACACACACACAGCTGAAGCATGACTGAACGTCCCTTAACCAATGTGCTTTTTCAAAGGCATAAAGAATATTAATGCATTTAAAATATATATATATCTGACCTGACCTCTGACCTGTGGAGTCAGTGGTGCTTTGAAGTGAATAAAACACACCAAAAAACAATGATATGTGCTGCCTGTGCCAATTGTGACTGCATTTCTTCACTTAGCAGTGAAAAGGTAAAGAAAGGGTTGATCTTTCTTCTTTCCAGCTCAGTGTGCAGCTTTGTTTAGACAAAGAAGGTCAGCAGGTTTACAACTACTGAACGTCCTCGCTGGGAGCCCCAGAAGGTCCAGACAAAACACTGAGGCACATCCTCGTGGCCCTGTAGGAGCCCCCAGGATAGACTTTGCCTCTCACACAGGCTCTCCTCTGTCTCTTTTATTATCCTCTGTCTGTCTTTCTCTTTCACCTCTCTGCTTCTCTTTATCCAGCAGTCCTCACATCCCTCTCCTGCTCTCTCAGGAGGTCTGACTCCAGATGAGGTCCAAGCATATCACAGCCATGTTATTACAACCTGACTCTTGCAGCATTACACCCCAAAGCCCAAAAGTCTGGCTGGCAAAGTACAATCAGAGACAGAAAAAAAGGAAGGAATGAAGTGAAAGACAGAGATGGATAGAGGGAGACAAACTGAAGAAAGACGAGAGGAATGTGGAAAAAGAATGTTAGAAGAAAGGCGAGAGAGGGACGCAGAGCGGGATAATTTAGAGTCTCCGAGTTACTCTCCTCCCCGTTTCCTTTGAGGGTGATGAGGAATGAGGTGATGCTGACAGCGAGTCTCACAACCCGATCTCCCCACTAGGGACAAATACACATTTGACAGCTCAATTCAACTGTAGATGTTAAAGTTTCAATAATGTGAAACACCTATACAAATACGACATAAATGGAGTCTGGGAGCTAGTTCGGTCTGTCAGTTGAACTGTGTTCGCCCCAGTATGCTCACATTATGTACCAAACACACCCCTCCCAATTTAGCAGCCAATTCTCAATAAAAAGGACATTTCCCTGACATGTTTCTACATCCACCCACGCCACCAACACCCACCTTCACTTTGCCGCTCCAAGTGGATAACAACTCATTACTCCTCTGTTCAAATGTGTGGCATGTTCATGGGGAATGACGATGATCACTTCAAATGTGTCTTTTCTGACTGAACTATATTTATAAATCCCATGAGATTAATAGAAACACCTTTTTAAAGTGAATTTCTTTTGTCAGTTACTCAGGTTCAAACTGGACACCTGATAGATGAAAACGATTAGACTTAGTTTGGTCAGAGTTCTCATCTTTATGCACTCATTTAATTCTCCACTGTGTAAAAAACACCTAATATTAAGCAGTAAATTGATATCCACTTATTTAACAAAAACATGACCATTGTTCACTGGCAGCACTACTGGCATCACATTTAGTGACCACTGGTTTCCTAACCACTGGTTGGATTTCTTGATGACAGCCACTTCTCCTTTGTACAGATAGATATCCCATGTAAGGGCTTGGCCGTGCATGATAGTTCCTCTTCGTCTTCCTCATCGTTTTCTAGCTTCAGCTGCCCGAGGCTTTTCTGGAACAACTCATCTCGGGGATCATCATTCACTAATCGTGGCCCTCTCGCTTTCCATTGCTCATAGAACCTCTGGGTAAGACTTTTGAAGTGTTTTGGTCTTGATGTCAGTGGCATTTATTTCCTCCTGTGACCAGCTTATTATTCCAGATGGGTATCTGTTGACTGGTAGGGTGTATGTTCATCTTCACTGAGTCCCACGGAGTTCCTGATGAATGCTATTAGTGGACAATTTGTCTTGTACAGTGCCAAGAACTCCAGTATCCATGTTTTCTTGTAGTCAGTTCAAGTGGTGCTCAGATTGGTCTGCCTGGTCTTAGTGTCCTGACGTACCATCAACCAGTTTTTTAAGTTTGTGCTTCGGCTCTCTGGTGTTATTTTCAGTATCTGAACTATGTCCATGGATTGACTCATATACCTGCTTGGCTTGGTTTCTATGATGCCTAAGAGGAGCTTCCATGTTGTGGAGAGGCAGGTAATCAGCAGGTAGCTTAATGGTGTTACACCCTTTGGAGCTTCATGATCAAGATTGTTCTACTCTGTGTGAGCCAGTCTGAATGAGTATCTGGTATAAGCTGCCTCCTTATTTGTGCTGCCAGGCAATTATGGAGTGTTGTTTAGCTTCTTCAGCCAGTAGGCATGGATCATGTCAGGTCCTGGTGCACTCCAGATCTTCATTGCAGAGACGTGTTGTTGGATGTCTGCTCTTAGATCCACCAGCCATTGATGTGACAACTCTTTCCCTCAGATGTTCTTCCAGCTCTGGGTGGGTCTGCCCTTGTGTGATCCTTCCTTTGTAGCTGAGAGTACACCCTGAATGGATCTTTGGAGATCAAAGCTCCTCGGGGTGGCTGTAGCTCAGGTGGTAGAGCAGGTCAGCTAGTAATTGGAAGGGTTGTGGTTTGATCCCTGTCTCCTCCAGTCTGCACGCCACATGTTTTTGGACTTTGGGGCGATGGTGGCTCAAGAGTTGTGTGTTCGTCTTGTAATCGGAAGGTTGCCGGTTCGAGCCCCGGCTCGGACAGTCTTGGTCGTTGTGTCCTTGGGCGAGACACTTCACCTACCGCCTACTGGTGGTGGCCAGAGGGGCCGATGGTGCGATATGGCAGCCTCACCTCTGTCAGTCTGCCTCAGGGCCGCTGTGGCTACAACTGTAGCTGCCTCCACCAGTGTGTGAATGTGAGAGTGAATGAATAGTGGCATTGTAAAGTGGTTTGAGGGGTCCTGAAAAGCGCTATTTAAATGCAATCCATTATTATTATTATCATTATAAGATACTAACCCCAAGTTGCTCTCTGATGCATTCATCAGAATATATATGTGTGTGAATGTTAGAATAGATAGAAAGCACATTTTTGTTCTCTAGCATATCTCTTCAGCTTGTGGCCAGAGCTGGACCCTTTGTTTGGCAGTTTCAGTTATCTGTATCTTTTTGTATGTGTTTTTCATCCAGGACCTTCTGCATGATGCCCTTCTGCACCTCAGTTAACCAAATAATCTCCTTCCCTGATTTTGACTTCCAACCTTCTTCTCCATTGGGCGCCTCCTGCATCCTTAAACTTAAACCCAAGTGCTCCTAGGATTACTCTGGTAGTGGTGTATATGAGCCATATGGTTTCAGTGTTACATCGTCTATTTCAGCTCCACTGCTCTCTTCTATCAGGGCTGGATCATTATTTCCATACGTTGTCCAATGCGCTCTAGCCCCAACATCTCCAGCTTTCATAGTAGCTTTCGGCCATTGAAGTTACTGCACTGAGCAACTAGGTGCTTCTTGGTCATTGCTGATGTTGGCTTTCTACTCATCAAATCAAATCAAATCCCTTTTATCATCACATCACATGTGCAGGTACATTGGTACAGTACATGTGAGTGAAATTCTTGTGTGTGAGCTCCACAAGCAACAGAGGTGTGCAAAAATACAATAACACAAGAACAAGCAAAATATAGGAATGGCTAAATCTGAGAATTATATGAATAATATATGTACAATATAAGCTGTCTCTCAGTCTGCTGGTTCGGGACCAGATGCTGCAGAACCTCCTTCCTGATGGAAGTAGTCTGAACAGTTTCTGGCTGGGGTGACTGGAGTCCTTGATGATCCTCCCCGCTTTCCTCAGGCACCGCTTCCTGTAGATGTCCTGGAGGGAGGGAAGCTCACCTCCAATTATCCGTTCAGAGCACCGCACTACTCGCTGGAGAGCTTTGTGGTTGTAAGCGGTGCTGTTGCCGTACCAGGTGGTGATGCATCCAGTGAGGATGCTCTCAATGGCACATCCATAGTTCCCAAATGCATTGCACATAGACCCTCTCACTGGGTTAGCTGGTCCAGTATCATTGCATTACTTATTATCAGTCCTTGCCCATATATGCCTTGTTCCTTCCTCCTGACTCAACCTCTGTATACTTCAATGAGTAAAACTGGTCAGCTATGCTGGTTGTGGGTTATAAGAGAGTAATTCATGTTTTGTTTAGGCAGAGAAACATTAAATAGTCGGGGAGGTCCAATAACCCTGAGCCTGAAATTTTGTCATGCTTCCTGTACATCCCACAAAAGTGGTGAACATAACAGGGATTTCAGCCATAAGCTTTTAGCTTCTGCTAAGCTTATAAATGATAAAAATTCTGTTCACTTCATTGAGCTGGCAATATTGCGTCACTGTTTTTTTAAGAACTGTGGAAAAAAATTCCAGTTATTTGACATCTACACGGGCATTTTGTCCCCATTAGTGACTGTTGGTCCCCACAGTTATAGTAGCTTGCCAATCCTCACAAAGACAGACACACACACACACACACACACACACACACACACAAGTTTCCAGTTCAGTAGTCAGAAAACCACCCATAAAAGAAATCAAACAAACAGAAACAACCTCCACTTTAAAGAACACTTTTACATAAAAGCTTTGAAATCTGGGATATCAAACAGGAACAGTTTAAACAGTTTATATTGTTACAGTTTCCTCTTCAAAGAAAACCCAGTTGCAGACTAGCTAACAGAGCAGCTTGCCATCTGCAGTGCCTTGGGTACGGTTAAAGTCTATTTAGTGGTTTCAGTCGAGGAAATACTTCCAAAATGTTAAAAAAAAAACCCTCTATGCAAAACATCCTTTTAATTTTTCAAAGACATCAAACTTTGTTTTTGCTAACCCAGAAAATTATAAAACTAACCCTAACCAAGGGAATTCAGCAACTGGTTCCAAAAAGTGGAACTTTTCTCATTTTCTGACTTGGAGAAATAGGATGTGAAGAAATCTTCTTTACAAACTGGAGCAAAGAGGCTCTCCACCAGAAAAGAAAAAAGCAGCCCCTCTTAGCCATCGCCCCCCTCCCTCCACTTTTCCATCCATCTCTTGTAAATGCCATTTTAATTTAAATCTGTCAGCCGCTGGCTGTGTGTCTCTCACTGCTCTGCTCAAACCACAGTGCTATAGGTGCTAAGCCATGAATTTCAATGAGAGCTTTTCTTCAACTCGCTGCATTGAACTCCTTTAAATAAGGACTGTGCCTTTTTAATAACCCTCCCCAATCTCCTGGTTAAACACAAGAGGAAACAAGCACCATTCCCACCTACACACACACACACACAGAGTTTATTTTGCTTTCTTTCCTTCATCTGGCTCTAACCTAAGACATATCGGCATATCAGGAATGCAGATTTAAATACTAACTTTGGTTTTGAGTTATGAGCATAATTACTTCAACAAGCATAACACCAAGCAATGATGCTGTATTATTATTATTATTATTATTATTATTACATTGTGGACAATGAAGTAAAACTTGGACAGCAGCTGAATCAGTTCACTAAGATAAAGTGCAGATAAATTGTTCTGAAATGTGGAATGGAAATATTGTTTTTATCTTCCACATAAATGAAGCCAAAAAGAAAAGCAACACACCCAGAGAAATAATACAGAGAGGCAGCAAATAACAAAAGGGAAATGTGGTCTTTGTTCACAGAAATGCAACCACTATGACACGTGCTATTAAAAGTCTTTAAAGTGTTTAAAGCTGCAAAAAAAAGGATTTAAAAATAGTTAATTTTTAAATAAACATTTGTTGTTGAAACAGTGTTTAAAGGCGTTTAATTGTAACATTGTTGTTCTCTATCAGTACAGGAGCTCGAGCATTCAAGATGAAGGTCTCCTTCATCCAACACATGTTTATATTTACTGTTTTGTTCATTTATTTTGAACAATTTTTCTACAAATCTAAAACATTACATTTCATAACATCAGTCACAAACAGGATGCAGCATCAAAAACCACCTTGGCTTTGGTCACTAGCAGATTACCATGGTCGCCTGTAGTTTGCATGGAAAATGTTAACACTCACTAACTAACCACCATGTGGTTGTGAAACCGTAACATTCACCTTCAAAGTAAAAGTTATCCCTTACAGTTTCACTACAGCTTAGCAAGTAATTGTGTTTGCAAACTACAGGGAGTGCAGAATTATTAGGCAAATGAGTATTTTGTCCACATTTAGTATTTAGTATTTATTTATTTATTGTCATTGTCAAGAACAATGAAATTGCGTTTGGGGCTTCCATACAACCCAAAAAAAAAAAAAACCTCTTCATGCATGTTGTCTTACTCCAAGCTGTATAGGCTCGAAAGCCTACTACCAATTAAGCATATTAGGTGATGTGCATCTCTGTAATGAGAAGGGGTGTGGTCTAATGGCATCAACACCCTATATCAGGTGTGCATAATTATTAGGCAACGTCCTTTCCTTTGGCAAAATGGGTCAAAAGAAGGACTTGACAGGCTCAGAAAAGTCAAAAATAGTGAGATATCTTGCAGAGGGATGCAGCAGTCTCAAAATTGCAAAGCTTCTGAAGCGTGATCATCGAACAATCGAGCGTTTCATTCAAAATAGTCAACAGGGTCGCAAGAAGCGTGTGGAAAAACCAAGGCGCAAAATAACTGCCCATGAACTGAGAAAAGTCAAGCGTGCAGCTGCCAAGATGCCACTTGCCACCAGTTTGGCCATATTTCAGAGCTGCAACATCACTGGAGTGCCCAAAAGCACAAGGTGTGCAATACTCAGAGACATGGCCAAGGTAAGAAAGGCTGAAAGACGACCACCACTGAACAAGACGCACAAGCTGAAACGTCAAGACTGGGACAAGAAATATCTCAAGACTGGTTTTTCTAAGGTTTTATGGACTGATGAAATGAGAGTGAGTCTTGATGGGCCAGATGGATGGGCCCGTGGCTGGATTGGTAAAGGGCAGAGAGCTCCAGTCCCACTCAGACGCCAGCAAGGTGGAGGTGGAGTACTGGTTTGGGCTGGTATCATCAAAGATGAGCTTGTGGGGCCTTTTCGGGTTGAGGATGGAGTCAAGCTCAACTCCCAGTCCTACTGCCAGTTTCTGGAAGACACCTTCTTCAAGCAGTGGTACAGGAAGAAGTCTGCATCCTTCAAGCAAAACATGATTTTCATGCAGGACAATGCTCCATCACACGCGTCCAAGTACTCCACAGCGTGGCTGGCAAGAAAGGGTATAAAAGAAGAAAAACTAATGACATGGCCTCCTTGTTCACCTGATCTGAACCCCATTGAGAACCTGTGGTCCATCATCAAATGTGAGATTTACAAGGAGGGAAAACAGTACACCTCTCTGAACAGTGTCTGGGAGGCTGTGGTTGCTGCTGCACGCAATGTTGATGGTGAACAGATCAAAACACTGACAGAATCCATGGATGGCAGGCTTTTGAGTGTCCTTGCAAAGAAAGGTGGCTATATTGGTCGCTGATTTGTTTTTGTTTTGTTTTTGAATGTCAGAAATGTATATTTGTGAATGTGGAGATGTTATATTGGTTTCACTGGTAAAAATAAATCATTGAAATGGGTATATATTTGTTTTTTGTTAAGTTGCCTAATAATTATGCACAGTAATAGTCACCTGCACACACAGATATCCCCCTAAAATAGCTCAAACTAAAAACAAACTAAAAACTACTTCCAAAAACATTCAGCTTTGATATTAATGAGTTTTTTGGGTTCATTGAGAACATGGTTGTTGTTCAATAATAACATTATTCCTCAAAAATACAACTTGCCTAATAATTCTGCACTCCTTGTAGTCTGCATCTTCACTGCACACTACGGGCAGCTGCAACAGTCTGGTAGCAACCAAAGCAATCGCAATTGTTTTTTCTGTGCAGCACCATATAGCTAATCGTCATCAGTTTAACTTAGCAACAACCATGACCACTCACAGTCATGCAGGCCTGGTGAACAGACCGGGCCTGCATGACTGTGGCTTTAGCAGTCAGTTTCACAGCCACTAACACTCCCAGCCAGTCTGGGCATACTAATGTTTTTGCTAACTGGTTACCAGGTAATTGCCAACCCGTCTCTATGGCTGTGGGACAGAGTCCTTGTTAATTATTCTTTCCATTATACTCCATTTCATCCACACAGTGTATCAAGTTAAACAAACTCAGCTTTGAGTCACATGACTGGGGCAACATGTCACATGCCTGTGAGTAGCCCTTCACAGACATTGCATCTTAGCATATCTTAGTCCAGACCACCATATAAATCTAATGAAGCAGTTTTTGTAATTACAAAAACAAAAGTAAAAAGGATGTAGAACTGTCACTATTATCTGTTGGTGTATAATTTTGCTGCTGCTGGATCCAGGTCCTGATACCAAGGACCTGATACGTGGTGTAAAGAAACTTGCAGGAATTTAAACAGCAGAATGTCTGAGGTGAGAAAGTGGCAACCAAGCCTGCTACAAGGTGTTGGGCAACAACTTAATCACTTTCTGTGAGGGCAAGGCTTTATTCTTTATACAGGACACACCTACACCCATGGGCAGCCACACTACAGATATCCTGCTTGTTGGCTGGTTGCAGACTTTTGCACATCGGATAACATTGTTTTCAAATGAATATAAAAGTCACATTTAAAATTGGTCTGCTGCTTTTTATGATATGCCCACTGAAGAAGCCTGACATGATTTGGCAATAAGGTGAAAGAGCCATGAAACACATAATGTCAGCTGAGTAACGGATGGATCAACAGAACTATTGTTTGCATTTCATTTCTCCTTCCTATCCATCCCTCACCTGCAGTGTCTTTACTTCAAAACTAACACTCTGATTCAAAACTATAAATAAGTGATTAAAAAAAACACCCCATTATTACATGAGAGGTGTTTGGATTCAAGAGTCATTCACCAAAAATCACAGCACATGAGCAGCTACTGGATTCAAAGCAGATAATATACAAAATGGATGTGAGTGATTACACTCTGTAAGCGCCTAAACTGTCAATGCTGCCAAATAACCCAACTTTGACAACAGACTAAAAGCACCTGAACATTCACTGTGATTAATCACCTGTCTGAAGCAACTTACAAGTCCCTGCAAGTTGTCTTTCACAATGTACTGAAGTGAACTGGACTGCCTGAGCTTTAGCTATATCTAAAAACTGATGGAGTTCTTTGAAAAATGGTCAGCAGTTATGTTAAGTACACTTAATGTGTAGTTAATGAGGTACAACCTGCAAACCACAAGCCTGCTCCTTAAACACACAAGCAGTGCGGGTGCTCGTGCCCTCGGAGCTACAGCTATGGTGTCAAAGCAGCAATGCTTACATGGAAGCCAGAAACAAAAGCAGGGCAGCGTTTAGTGTGTAATGTTACCAGAGTCCAGCTGCTGATGTCATAGAGAGACAAATGTCCAGGGAACTGTTTGATGCACATAGTCACTGTTAACTGAAACAGTTTAAGCACAAAACACGTGTCCAAAGCAGGTAACTGATGAGAGTCGAAAACGTTTACTTCATGTGCAGATATATGTGTGTGTGTGTGTGTGTGTGTGCGTGCGTGCGTGCGTGCGTGCATGTGTGCGTGCGTGTGTGTGTGTGTGTGTGTGCATGTGTCTCATTTCCCATAAAGTCGTCTCCCCGTGTTTCCTGTGTTTGCTACTGTGCAGTGGCTGCTCACCAGCTCACCTCCACGCCCTCGTATTAAACATTTCCACCTACCAAAGACAAACTCTGAACTAAAAATACAGCCAGAACAGGGAGAAAAAATGGGAATTCGACCTTCCGCTCTCATGTAAATAAGTTATATTTACCCCTGAGAGAAAGACAAACAGAGGGATTACTCAGTTATTAGAATTTGCGTTAGGTTAAAAAGGTTAAAAATCACAAGCTGGAATAATATTTAAACAAAGTATTTATAAAATGAAAGAAGAGGGTTTTGGGAGGAAAGCATTAGAGTGTGCTTTGAGTGTGTGTGCATATGAATGTATCTGATCAGCCCATAGTGTGTAGTTCACTCCTGAGACACACAAAAGCAGCTTTTACGTGTTAAAACAGAATTGAGACACATGCCTGGCAACATTTAACATACTCAGAAACTCACAGCATCCAAAGCCAGATGCAAACATCAAGCTTTTCTTTTACCTGCACTGACCAGGAAAGTGAATACAAAGGATAAACATAGACCATTTTAGGTCTGGTTCTTTAATGTGGGGTAAAAAAAAGACACGAGTGCTGCAGTTTGGCTCGTCGTGCAGGGAAAACACACAAAACAAGATGGTTCAGCTTTATCAAATATGCCACTAAACCGTGACAAGGAGCAAGCATTCATACACTCAGCCTTATCTTTATGGACAGCAGAGAAATGCATGAAATCCTTTCATAGCTGCAGAGTTTGCAACATTTCTGGTAGTACTGTAGGTAGGTAGTAAGAAACCTCAAATCTTTTCATGTGTGGAAAGTAACAAAGTAGAAATACTTTGTTACTGTACTTCAGTAAAAATTTGAGGTACCTGTACTGATTTTGAATATTCATTTTTCTGACAACTTTTGACCTTTTTACAGGCGTTGGCTGCATGTAGTTGTATTCAGTGGCGTAAATCCACAAAGAGCAGTAAACCTCAAAGCAACAGCAGCACATGTTGGGATCCTTTTACCCACTCAGACTATCTCAGGAGTCCCACTGATGGCACTCATTCTTCTGTTAGGTTTGGAGGGGAAGTAAAAAAAATATTATATGTTCATATATGTTATTATATTATTATTAGATTAATATAGCATGAGGTGCAGTTGGCTTTGCATACATCGTTCCTTTTTTGAATACATTTCAGAGGCTGTACTTTTTCACTTTTATTTGAGGAAAGAAGTTGAATTAGTAATTCAGGGTATGTACTTGAATGTGTGTATTTTTGCCACCTCAGATAATCGACACTGCGGTCAGTCTGAGCTCATTGTTGATGCTTGTAGGCGTGATAAAGCCATTATAAAGCTTGTATACAGAGGTGAAAGTGTACAAGTGGTGCTTAAGAGCATTATCAACTATACAAAATACAATACAGAATAAATGCTGCCCTCAACAGCAAGCCTGACCCATAGTCCATTATTGTACTTTAGACTGCTGGAAAGTATCCAGTAGCTTATTCTCACACTTTTCATAACATAAAAATAATTATTCAGTGTCCTTTTAGGAACATTTCACAAGGACACTGAATGTAAGCTTAAATATATCAATCTGCCCTTTTTTCACTCTCAGTTGAGTCACTGCAGTCGTTGATTCTATTTTAGGGGCTTTTGCATCAACACATTAAACACTATAAAAACAAGTATCAGGTTCCTAATTGTCAAACTAACAATCATTTACAGTGAAGCTGTCGATATGAACCTTAATGGCATTATTTCTAGCTTTCGGTTAGCTTAGCTTTCAATTGATGCTATGATGATAGCAGCCAGGTACACAGAGTTCCCTGTACTTAAGGTTCCCACGTGGCCCAAGCCTGTCATTTAAAAGCTCTCTGTACCTCCAATTTCCTGCTATGGTTTGTTTAAACTGAGAATTCCTCTGTCATGAAGAGGATGTGTATGTGTGCGAGTCACTGTGTGTGTGTGTGTGTGTGTGTGTGTGTGTGTGTGTGTGTGTGTGTGTGTGTGTGTGTGTGTGTGACTGTTGTGCAACAACCTTAGCCTCAGTCTGCTTCCTCTCCTCGCACAGCTCCAAATAAACAGCACTGCTCCAATCCACTATGTTTTTCTCACTGTTTATTTTTCTCTTTTTCTACCCAAACATACACACCTCCCCCACAGCCTGCTCCCACTGCTCTCTTTCCTTCTCTCTCTTGACACGGTACAATATGTGCATATATATATATATATTGTGTGGATTATCTCATTATTTCAAATAATTCCCAACTCGATTAGTTAGTTATGCTGCTATAGGCTCGGGGTGCTTGAGGACTTCGTGTCCTAACTCCATGTATTTGTATCCTGGGCTTAAAGCAGGATCTACAGGTGGGGGGACGCTAAGTTCCAGTGGAGCAATGCACCACGAGAAATGACTCACTTACAAAAAAGTCACATAAGAATTTCTACTGTGAGCTTCAATTTATTTGCTTTCATGGTGGACAGACTGTGGTCCACTGACCCGTGCTGCTACTGGCTCTGAGCTTTACTGCTCTTTGTTGATGTAGCCAGCTATATTCTACAATATATAAGCACATGTTACATAGATATTATGACTACTTTCAAACCCATATAAATTCAAATAGATGAGTCCAACCAAAGTCCTTCTAGAATCATCTCCTCTGACTCATCAGTCCCATTGGACCAGTAATTTTGAACCATTATCTAAATGAACTTTTTTTTCAGACAAATCTCTTAGATGTTTGACACCAACATTACACAACTTACAATCCAAAAGTCTTTGGGTGCCATCTGCTACTATCAGGTCCTAATATAGCAATGACTGCAGACACCCATCCAGAATCGTCACAATCACCTGTCCTCCTCGTCATACATTGTTTCTAAAATGCAGCCTGTCCATCTTTAGCTAGAAAGACAGATTATGTACCAAACCACACAGAAACATTTTGTTTGTCTTTGTCGAGCTGTTTAAAATCCTGCATTTGAAAAAGTTACTTGTGCCTAAAAGTGTGAATTGATGACAGGAATAAGAAGGAAAAAATCATTTTAATAATCATTTTATTTACTGATTAACCAAAGATATCTAACATTTGCCTATTTTGTCCTTTTTGTTTTTCATGGTCTCTCTATGCTCTTCTGCATTAACCCCGTCCTTGCTTGGTTCTGCCGAAGATCTTGTCCTGTTAAAGGGGAGTTTTCCTGTCCACCATTGCCAAGTGCTTGCTCTGACTGGCAAAGGGCTGTCCTTTTTGCCATCTGGTTATCGATGTAACCACACTACAGAAACGTCAGCTTACACTCAAAATGCTAAAAATACTGCTGGCGGCCAGAAGCAGGTACACCTGTGTGACATCTGACTTGAGTTATTCCATTCACAAGATTTTCTGAAAACTTGAGTTCAAGATCACTGAAATTCGAAGTTGCCTGAGATTTTGAGTAGATGCCTTTGCTATCGATTTCCTTCTATGAGGCTTTGTTCTCGAGTTATCACATTCACAATCTTGGCTGCTCACCTGCAGGGTGATGACAACACCCCATCAGCCGTTCACACGTGGGGGGTAAAAAGCATCAGCAAACAAAGGACGCTGCAGTAAATACAAACCATTAATGTAACATGATACTGTAAATTTAGTTGCATTACACTTACAAACATGTCCTCGCTTCCTTTACAAAGGTGGGCTTTGTAGTCATACGTAAATACTAAGATCACACGTCTGTTGTCATTAGGACAGGAAGTTGTGTTGGTGTGTGAGACTGGACCCTATAGGGTTTATATTGTTAACTCATAATTAGGAGACAGTGCATTTCAGGCCATTTTACAGAGAAACGAGAAAGTAATACAACGAGAAGTATAAAAAATTACTTTCCCCTCGGAGTAATCAAGTACCATCCTCCCTTCTTATTAAGAAGAGTTGTGTGTAATATGTGTAAAACATTTTTTGAGTAACAACCCCAACACTGATCAAAACAAAGAGGGGAAATGCCTCCAACACACAAACACTTGACCACACATCACACAATTAATTTGCATTAATATAATGTGTTTGATATTCTGCTTAGAGTCCGAATGGAACTGATAAGTGACTCGATAATGGAATCAGAATTGCTTAATTCATATCAATTCCCATTCCTAGTGTCCATACCTAAAAAACTGAAAGAAAGGTCCTCATCATCTTTATTGGGGATTTGTGTTGATGTGTGAGACTGTAGGTTTATATTGTTAACTGGTAATTAGGTGACACTGCATTTCAGGTCACTTTACAGAGTCATGAGAAAGTAATCTAATGAGTAATGTAGCAGATTACTTCTAAGAAATGTAATGGGTAATACATTACCAACAATCCCAACACTGGCTTGTTGAAGATATTGTGGGGTTAACCTAGTACGCAATGACCAGTGTCTACCAAAGAAGAGACCTGTAGGAAAACACATGCACTGAGGCATCAAAGGTGTTTAGGGTAACCACAAACTAACCACAAACTAACCACAAACTAACCACAAACTAACCACAAACTAACAATATTAAGCAGGTGGATTTAACATGGTTGCAGATCGGCGGTGCTTTGCGCACTCAGCTGTACTTATACCACTGTTACTGAATTTCCCAGAGGAAACCACCCGAGGGATTAAGAAAGTTCTATCTAATCGAATCTTATCTAAAGTTCATAAGATTGCAGGGGTTTCCAAAACTGGTCTCTGCTGGTTCAGTCTGTAAAACACACAGGACAGCTCGCGCACAACTGTGAGGCTGAAAACTGACTTCATGGAAACACTCAGACGCAGAATCGTTAAAATGTATCTTGATAACTAACAATCAGCATTGTGATTCTTTCTTTCTAGCAGCGTATTTTTCTTACCCAATATTAAAAATCCTCAAGTCCTTGGGTTCCACAGTTCACAGAGATTCAGCCGACCATGGCGTCCGCATGAAATGGTGTTTAAAATTCCCAACCTACTGCCAAGTCCAACTTTGCCAGGAATTTTGGTGTTGAGCTCCGAGAAGAATTTACAAGCATATTGTTTTCACTGTGTTTGGCTGAGGCCACATTGTCCAAAAGGCACAATAAATAAATCAGACAAAGAGAAGACCTCAGTCAGCTCAGAAGCATCAATTTATTCTGTAATACTACACTGCAACTAATCAACCTCTGCACTGCTGCTGCAAATCATAAAAAGTCAGGGTCACAGACAGTAACGTGAAACTTTCACTGGTTTAATTAAATGATGGCTAAATAACTGATGGCACAAGCTTTAGCCTGAAGTCAGCAGGTAACCCAAAGCCCCAGTTGACAATCCAGATCTCCCATTTTCGAAATCCCCAAAATGGAAAATAGCCTCTCTGTTCAACACGCATGTCACCGTTGGGCCTTTGAGCCATACCTGACTCATGCTGTCATAGCTTTCTCACGTCATGACAGATCGGGAACATTTGCTGGGAGGGCTACTTCCCAAATCAAAATTGGGAGCTCGCAGGCCAGAGTTTGGTTCTCGTCTGGATGTGCTTCAGACAGAGCTATGAAGCACAACAGAGTGGAAAACACACCATAATGGAACAAACAATTGTTGCTAGGCTTTATTATCCCCCAGCCGAGTGTCAGGAAGAAAGAAATGAGCCGCGAGCTGACACTTACCACATGCAAAGCAACAACCTAACACACAGCGTCTCTCCTTCTCTCACACAGACTCCTCTGCTTTTACAAACACCAAACAGTTGTATGTCTAATCGTTTGTCTCTAGAGTCTGTTAGAAATGATTCAAACTTTTAATACCTACAGTATGTTCGAATCTCTGCAGTAAAACGTTGTGTTCAGCAGCATCAAATGCTGCACGGAGGTCTGAGATGAGTCCACTGTCAGAGACCATAAGAACCTCCAATAGTGCTGTTTCTGCACTGTGATCAACTCTTTGAAGACTTTGTGAAATAAATGGAAGGTTGGAGATTCTCACTCTGTCTGGTGTGAAAAATTGCTGCTCATACTCACGCTGGTCATACAGTGTAGATCGTTGTGAAGTGCAGGAACTGTTCATTTCTACTGGTCTTCACAAATCTTTAAACAAATCACAAACCCATATAATATGTTTCCATAAATACATTATGAGGCAGATAATCTGACTCAGCATTTACCGTCAGGTGAACTACAAATGATCACCAACATAATATCCTGAAAATACCAGAGCTTAAAGAAATTCTATATTGCACCACATAAAGTTACATTTTTATCTATCTAGTTACAGAGTACAGTTTTTGGGGGGCTCAGTTGCTTTTAAATAGTTTGACCTACTTTAGAAATAGTTAATTTTCTGCAAACTAGTGGTTGGAGACGCTCCAAAGAGTCACCACATAGCTAAGAGGCTATTAGATGACTAACGGGAAAGGAAAAGAAGGAAAAGGAAAGTTCTGCTCCATGAATCTGTTTTCATTTGAGGACTGTCAATCACTGATTTATAAAATATTATTTTACAAATACTATATAATTTAGTTATTAGTTATTCAACTGAAACCATGTGAGAAGCTTAGAAGAAGAATGTCTCTTTGGTGGAACTGTTGGACATCTTAAGTGGGACAAACGGCCCAAGCAGGACATTGTCTTTTATGTACATTATGTACGATTTTTTTAAGATGCAGAATTCTTCATTAATGCTCTGAAATAAATGCTGTTCAGCATCTTCTGACATATAGTGAAGCAGAAAATGAAATCTGGGTCATCACAGCATCAGTATGAGATATAAAAAGCTGCGTTCTTTGTGTAATCTGCAGAACTTGTACAGATTACATAAAGAACAGGAAGAAGGAGAAGATACAGGATTAGGGAAGGTGGGCTTGGAAATGTGCAGGGAGATTCCTGTGGGATATTGGGATGCTGCTGCTATTCCTGTCCAGTGAGAGGTTCAGGAGACAAGCTCTTGATTGAGGAGCTCTGGATGGGGCGGTGCAGTGGCGGTTAAAGGCTTGAGACAGCCAGCAAGAGCAGGGCAGCAGAAATATACCACAAGCATCTTCACTGGTTGTTTACCATGAAGATCCCCCTGACAGCAGCAGGGATTACACAATCTAAAAAGTACACAGCACAGAGGACGGGGTGGACAGACAGGAAGACCAGAAGTACTGAGACTGAGAAGGTGCTGTTTCTCTGTTAAGGTGGATTCCTAAAAGCATCGATGAAAAACAAATTTAGTGTTAACATAAATGAATGGATTAAATGAAATGGATCATTCAGTTTTTCAAATACATGATAATCTGCGCTGTGGATAGTTGACCAAACTTCGTCGGCTACATTACACAGAAATGAAGAAGAGGAAGTGTCCCTAGCTGTCACCTGAATCTGCTTCCCCTTTTGTAAGATGTGGAGAGAGCAAAAAGACAGGCATTTTATGGTGTTTCCAGTGAGCAAACACACATCTATTTGTGGATCTCTCTCCGAACATCTCAACAGAGAATCCTCTAACATCCTGATACTAGCTCCTACGTGCCTTCACCCTGACCACACCAACACTGTGACCACTCAGGCTAGAGAGGGACAGCACAGAGAGGCCAGTCTATCTCTGCCTTTTCCTTTTACCTCACTTTTCTCTCCTCTAACTCACCCTTCAGCACTTTGCCCCAGTGTCCCCTTTATGTGTCACTGAATAGAAGACAGATGACTGTCTTCTCATGTGTCTTTGAACCTGATTGCAACACTGTGCTCATTCATAGGCCCATTTATTGCATTTATAGAACGAGAAGAGAAAGCAACCCCTGTCCGTGTCAGGATCACTGGTCCTTCAGTGGTCCTTGCCACCACACATTGAGTGGATATTAAATGTGACAGATTGAATGGGTTACAACAGCAGGATAGTTTCAAAGGATTTAAAGAACCACAGCTGGCATCAAATGTCACGCGATCCATATCTCGCCTAAGTGTGAAAGTCATCTATAATCTACAACGTCTAAAATAACTTTACATTACGTTACTTTAAATTACTTTAGTTACAATAGAAAAAAAAACTGGTGCGAATGGTTGTCCGTGTCTATGTGTTAGCCCTGCGACGGATTGGCCACCTGTCCATGCTGTACCCTGCCTCTCACCCTACGACATCTGGGATAGGCTCCAGTCCATCTGCAACCCTGAAAAGGATAAGCGGAAGAGGGAGGGAGGGAGGGATGGATGGATGGATGGATGGATGGATGGATGAATGGATGTGATGGATGGATGGATGGATGGATGGATGGATGGATGGATGAATGGATGTGATGGATGGATGGATGGACAACAGAAAATGGTAGGGCTGTAAACAGGAATGGGTAAAAGTGGGGAAGAACAATCTGGAACAGCATACTAGTGCCTTAAAAATGTGAAAGAGGTTACTGCATATTATTGCTGACTGAGTTGATGTTTCGTGTCCTGCAGCCTGGCCTTGCTTTCAGCTCACATGCTCTTACTATACAGGGAGTGCAGAATTATTAGGCAAGTTGTATTTTTGAGGAATAATGTTATTATTGAACAACAACCATGTTCTCAATGAACCCAAAAAACTCATTAATATCAAAGCTGAATGTTTTTGGAAGTAGTTTTTAGTTTGTTTTTAGTTTGAGCTATTTTAGGGGGATATCTGTGTGTGCAGGTGACTATTACTGTGCATAATTATTAGGCAACTTAACAAAAAACAAATATATACCCATTTCAATTATTTATTTTTACCAGTGACACCAATATAACATCTCCACATTCACAAATATACATTTCTGACATTCAAAAACAAAACAAAAACAAATCAGCGACCAATATAGCCACCTTTCTTTGCAAGGACACTCAAAAGCCTGCCATCCATGGATTCTGTCAGTGTTTTGATCTGTTCACCATCAACATTGCGTGCAGCAGCAACCACAGCCTCCCAGACACTGTTCAGAGAGGTGTACTGTTTTCCCTCCTTGTAAATCTCACATTTGATGATGGACCACAGGTTCTCAATGGGGTTCAGATCAGGTGAACAAGGAGGCCATGTCATTAGTTTTTCTTCTTTTATACCCTTTCTTGCCAGCCACGCTGTGGAGTACTTGGACGCGTGTGATGGAGCATTGTCCTGCATGAAAATCATGTTTTTCTTGAAGGATGCAGACTTCTTCCTGTACCACTGCTTGAAGAAGGTGTCTTCCAGAAACTGGCAGTAGGACTGGGAGTTGAGCTTGACTCCATCCTCAACCCGAAAAGGCCCCACAAGCTCATCTTTGATGATACCAGCCCAAACCAGTACTCCACCTCCACCTTGCTGGCGTCTGAGTCGGACTGGAGCTCTCTGCCCTTTACCAATCCAGCCACGGGCCCATCCATCTGGCCCATCAAGACTCACTCTCATTTCATCAGTCCATAAAACCTTAGAAAAACCAGTCTTGAGATATTTCTTGGCCCAGTCTTGACGTTTCAGCTTGTGTGTCTTGTTCAGTGGTGGTCGTCTTTCAGCCTTTCTTACCTTGGCCATGTCTCTGAGTATTGCACACCTTGTGCTTTTGGGCACTCCAGTGATGTTGCAGCTCTGAAATATGGCCAAACTGGTGGCAAGTGGCATCTTGGCAGCTGCACACTTGACTTCTCTCAGTTCATGGGCAGTTATTTTGCGCCTTGGTTTTTCCACACGCTTCTTGCGACCCTGTTGACTATTTTGAATGAAACGCTTGATTGTTCGATGATCACGCTTCAGAAGCTTTGCAATTTTGAGACTGCTGCATCCCTCTGCAAGATATCTCACTATTTTTGACTTTTCTGAGCCTGTCAAGTCCTTCTTTTGACCCATTTTGCCAAAGGAAAGGACGTTGCCTAATAATTATGCACACCTGATATAGGGTGTTGATGTCATTAGACCACACCCCTTCTCATTACAGAGATGCACATCACCTAATATGCTTAATTGGTAGTAGGCTTTCGAGCCTATACAGCTTGGAGTAAGACAACATGCATGAAGAGGATGATGTGGACAAAATACTCATTTGCCTAATAATTCTGCACTCCCTGTATTTGATCAGTATTATGATGACCTCTCACAAGACTTCCTCTTTTCTGTCTTATCTCTGTGATGTGTTCACAGTGAGGATGTAAATAATTAATTCAGAATATTTACTATTTAAAAAGTAATTTCAAATGTACAAATATAACTGTAATAGCAGCAAACATCAGGATAGCATCTTGCTAAATGACTGATATTTGTTGCACTTACAGCCTGAGGTGTTCTCTGGGATGTTAACCATTGCACTTTACCAAAGACAAAATGACTAATGCCCTGCGATGCTGCAAACTTTGGTATCAATCCAACACCAAGTAAATACAGGGCCAGTACTACAGATTCTACTAAATCATTGTGCTTGTTACTTTTCACAATAAGTTTACAATATTGAACACAACAAAATGCACCTTTCAGTTTTTCACGTATTTTTCAACTAGTTGTTTTGTTTTGTTTTGGGGTCTCTTGTCCTGCAAACAGGAGGAGCAGACAGAGAGAATGTGCCACAGATACAAACCTCACTTTTTGTTAAGCAGCTAATTGTTGGGGCTTTCTCTTATAGTCACTTTGAGGCAGTTGTTGCTGTGATTTTGTGCCTTTAATCCATAAAATATTTCCTTATAATCTGCAGCAGTGATAGGAATTATACAAATGCGGTTTCCATGTATAGCTTGGTCAGGGGCAGGATCTTGTAGCAAGCAGGGGGAGGAAGAATGATAAAGTGAGAATGTGCTACCACCTTAAGCCATTATTGGTTACACTTGGACAAGAACCATGAAAACTGAACACTGTAAAATTTAACTAACTGAAAAAATAAAGCAAGTCAAACATGCGAACACAAACCAAATTCATTTTCTTTTTTATATGTCTCAGCATTAACTTATTTTGGCTTGTTAGCCAAAAGTAACTCATAAAGGAGCTCTGTGAGTGCCTACATCGTAGTGAATTGTTGTTACAGTCTACTTACAGAACTTCAAGTTCACTAAAGTCCTTTAGGCATCAAACCATTCTGGAAGCTTGCTTAGTTTGTATTTGAGGAAAAACTATGAAAGAGCTTCAGAAAGCCTGATGAAATACTGCCCATCCATCCATTTTCTTTAACTTATAGTAGCTGTCATAGCGTGAGAGGCAGGTGCACTCTAGACAGGTCGTCAATCTGATTGATCAGACCATTTTAAAAATGATAAGGAAGTCTGACTCCTTGGAAGGACAACGTAAAGAAATGTGACTCAGAAACTGTTGATTCTGTTCATCTGGACGTAGCGTTTTGTGGGAGAAACGTTTCGTCACTCATCCAGGTGACGTCTTCAGTCTCAGCTGACTGCAGGTTTCAATCGTATAAACAGGACATTTGCATAATGACTGAAACCAGCCCACTGAAGGAACAAAGGGCTGGGGGGGTCAGTTCCTTAATCAGCTTTGACAAAAGTCCGGCTGGGATAACCACATTTACTCAGGGCCTTCTTGATGTTCTTCTGCCTCCCTGGCTGCTGTGTCCGTGGGGATGGTGTTCGCTCTGTGTTGTAGCGTCCTGATGACGCCCAGTTTGTGCTCCAGTGGATGATGAGAGTCAAACCTTAAATACTGACCCATATGCGTAGGTTTCCGGTACACGTCAGCTTTTAGATGTCCCCCATTACTGATGGAAATCTCACAGTCTAAGAAGGCTAACCTGCCACTTTTCATATCCTCCCTGGTGAATTTGATGTGTCGGTCCACCAGGTTACTGTGATCCGTGAAATGTGGAACGACCTGAGATTTGATTTTCACCCAGGTGTCATCCACATACCTGAACCAGTGGTGGTGTTTCAGGGTAGGATAGCAAAGCCCTCTTTTCCACTTCTTCCATGTACAAATTGGCCACGATGGGTGAAACTGGGAGCCCATGGCACACCCATGTTTCTGCCTGTAGAACTGACCCTTGTATGTGAAGTAGGTGGAATGAAGACACAGTTCAAACAGACTTGGTCGATGCTGAGAGCGGTCCTGTTGCTGAGGTTGGGGTCATCCTGTGATCTCTTACAAACTACCAACGCTTCTGTGACTGGGATGCAAGTGAAGAGAGATGTAACATCGTACGAGACCACGGTTTCATCTGCCTCTTCATGCAGCAGCATTTTGTGTTCATAAACAGACACTGTGCAGGTCGCAGCTCAGCAGCTGTCTTGAACACCAAACTGAGTTACTGTTTATGCTCCTAAGTGCAAAGAGCAGCATAGAAGTGGACAAAGATAAGGATATAATAATGCCAGTTGTCTTTAAACAGCTGCAGGTCTTACTGACAGTACATAGTATAGTACTTTAGCCAATCTACCAAGAGTAGCACAGATTAATTTGTCAGATCTGATGAGGGTATGTCTAATCTACTTAATCATAAGTGCAGTCTGTTATGCATGAAAATGTGCACAATTTCTGCTCTGTGATATTGCAACAAGTGTTTATTGAACTAAAAAAAATGGTCTCTTGCACAATCAGCACATAGTATGCTTTCTAATGTTTGTAAAAAGTGCCAAATTAACCTACACAGTCTCATTTGTGTGCGTGCTGCTGACTATGCACACAAATTTAGTCTTCTGTGGTCTTTACATAATTTTTTTTTGCATGTTTTTTATTTTATTTTTGTGATGGACTTAAGAACTGGGAAGGAAAATCAAAAAGAATTGCAAAAAGACATCATATTGGACACTCTGTCTCCCATTTCCCTCTAATGCTCCACATTAAATTCTACTCTACATCAAAATCGACTACATCGACTACTGAGCACCATTTACGTGCACATTTGCACGTGCACTTTGTTGTCTGCTGTCTGTTAACATGAAAAAAAAAAGTCTTCCTTAGATAGTTAGATAGTTTTTGTTAATTTATGTTGTAATTCATGTTAGGTCAGTCTGTCTTGTCTCTGCTAGCCAGCTAACTAGGCCTCTTAGTTAGCTAGTTTAGTGTTTTCTGTTTATTTATGTTGTAAATTTATGTTGCATGTAGCACCTTGGTCCTGGAGGAACGTTGTTTCGCTTCACTGTGTACTAACTGTATATGGGTGAAGTGACAATAAAGCCAACTTGACTTGACTTGACAAGCATGAATAGCTCAGCTCTAAACATTTGGAATGACCTAAAACAATGTGCTAACTGTTATTCATTCACTGATTCTGACTCAAACAGCCAAGTAACAGCAAAGAAACATCAACTATTAAATGGCCGACTTACTAAATATTTATATGATAATACAAAGATTCTCCTTCACAAGTTTGTGTTATCAAACAAAATGAAAACTTCCCAAATGTTCACAGCATTTCTTCAGTTAATCCTGACCGAATGTGTCTTAAAGTACAGTACAGTGGACGTGGCTCTCTTTAACTCGCCGTGTGTTTTCCAGGCTTCGTTGAGCGGGCTGAAGAGCTCGTAAGAACAAAAAACAAAAAACGTTTTAGGACTAAAAAACAAATTTAAGCTGTTACGTTATTGCATCACTGCTGAGAAACAGTTTATTTGAAGAGTTCCAGTCAGGTTTCAGAGCTCATCACAGTGAAGCTAAGAGACAGATGACACGTGGATCTCATTAGGATAGAGATTTGTGTTGGTGTGTGGGACGGTGGTAATTACAAGCCAGTGCATTTTGGGTCATTTTGTGGAGAAACACAAAAATAATATAGGAATAGTGCAACAACTGGCTTTCTCCTGGGAGCAATTAAGTAAAGTACTGTATTTAAGAGTTCTGTTTAATATGTGTAACATACATTACTGTTTTTTTGACTAATGACCCCAACACTTCACAACAAAGACAGGAAAACATCACAAACATTTGACCACACAGTCTGCAGTTAATGGTCTTTGATATTACATTACATATTATTTTGAGAAAATAATAAGAATAAGAAATATTGATAATGGCATCAGAGTTGCTAAATTCTTATAAATTCCTGTTCATTATTATCAGACTGTCCTAAAAGCTCACTGAAAAGCCTTTGATCCAAAACACCTGAGAGAGTACTGACAGGGACATAGCTCTCCTGTACTGGTTTCACTTCACTTTCATTCTGTGATTTTCAGTGAAAAAGTATTTGCCCCTTTCCTTCTGTTAGGATCTGCCCAGCTGACTTTGCAAAGAGAGACGATTGAGAAGTATATTCATGAGAAGTATATTCAGGCCCACCTCATCTCTAGTGGGCGTAGGGTTGTTCTTTGTGGACAAAAAGGATAGGACTCTCAGGCCATTTATGGACTTCCTTAGATCACTGTAAAAAAAAAAGAAAGAAAGAAAGAAAAGAAATACCCACTGCCAGGAAACAGTTCTGCTTTCAAGCCCCTCCATCTTTAGTCAGAAGGGGACAAGTGGAATTCAACACACCACTGGACTACTTTGAATACCTGGTGGTGCTTGTTGGACTAACGAAACACTCCCCCACCATGTTTCATGTCCTAGTAACTGATGTCCTCGGACACTTTCTGAACATCTTTGTATTCAGCATGCTGCAGCAGTTAACTGAGATCCGTCTCTATGTGTTTCACACACCCTCAGTAACTTTTCTAAGTTGTGTTTTCAGAGGACTTAGAGGGGGTCGAGCAACATTTTGTAATATGGACTAACCATAGGAACTTGACTTATGTGCAGAACACCAAAGGCAGAATTCAGGCATGTTGGTCTCTGCTCTTTGGTTGTTCAGCTGCTCCGTTTCTTATCATCCAGGGTCAAGGAATATAAAGCCTGATGCCCCTTCCCATGAGTTTTCACCTGATAGAGATGATCTTAAGCCAGAGAGCGTTCTTGCATGCTCACACACAGTGGGGAAGATAATCCTGGGAGTTTAAGCTGGATCCTTGTCACAGGCCTTCTTCCATAGATTCTCTAAATCAGGACATTTCATAGTTCCTTCTCTAAATTATCAAACTCCTGCCACTGAAACGTTTAATCTCCATCTTGAACATGTTTTCAGGCTCAATGGCATTCCTTTGGAGATTGTGTCAGACCGACAACCCGCTTCATATCCCAGTTATGGAAGGTTTTCCATTCACCTCTCGGAGCCAACCTGAGTTCCGGATTTGCGGACAAACAGAAAGATTAAACCAAGAGTGGAAGGCAGACCTCCGCTGTGTTGGCTCAAGTAATGGACGGATGGATTGAATGTGCGCATAAGTCACTTACCTCATCTGCAACAGGTCTCTCTCCATTCAAAGTGCCCCTAGGTTACAAGCCTCGCATGTTTGTGGGCACAGACAAGAGCCCGCCTTCTCCACACAAATGAACAGAAAGGACGTCTCGCTGGCCTCCCTGCTACTCCCAAGGTGAGAGAAGGGTGGTTCTCCTGAAATCTCTTTCTAGGACTCTCCGCTGTAAAACTAAAATTGCTCCAGGATACACTGAACTTTTCACATGTCGCAGTTAAACCGTGTTTCTTCCAGTCCACTGCGCTCTCCAACCAACTGCGTACCTCCCACCAGCTTGTATTCGACGGCAGCCTGCACACAGTGTTTGATGGATTGTGGATGTCTGGCACCGGGAGCATCCGTAGTTGATCGGGAGGAGTATGGTCCTGTTTAAAACTGCAATCCAATCAATTTTACACTCTGCTTATACATGAATACCCTCCAGTGTGGCTGAATTAAAATGCTTCTGAAAAGAAGAACGGGGCAAACTTTCTCCACAGCGCTGTGAAAGACTGAATGCAAGATATTGCTAAAGATGCTGCTAAGGGTGGTAAAGCAGTTATTAGGTTTAGGGGGCAAATACTTTTTCACACAGGGCCAGGTAAGCTTGGATGGATTTTTCCCTTAAATAAAAGAATTATTTAAAAACTGAAAGTTGTCTCCTTTGGTTATCTTTGTCTAATATTTACAATTTCTTAATGATCTGAAACATGTAAGTGTGACAAATAAGCAAAAAAAGTAACCAGGTAAAGAGCAAATACGTTTTACAGCAGTGTAGAGCAAAGGCCGTTACAACCTAATCATGTTGTGAAAGCGACACGAAATTCATAATTTTCAAGATATAAACTTGTCATGTACAAACCGAACATGTTTTTGTGAAAATTATCTCCTCAAAGAAAGCACTGTGAAGAAAATGAAGTCAATATGAAGCCATGATGAGCTGGTACTGATGTTTCCAAACGAGAAGGAATCAGTTCATCCAAAACTCACAAGAAGGAAGCAACAGGGAGAATTTCAAGGTTTGCTTCAGGAATTGAAGCTGTATCATGGCCACTTTCTTACATATCTTAGGATCATACTGGGGCTGTTGCAGCTTTTTAGCTACCGAGTTTTGCCTCTGAGGAGGCAGTGAAATCACTTCAGACACAGAGCAGCATCTAGCTACTTGTCTCAGGTAAAATTGTATTATTCTACAATTTGTATATTCAGTACTGGTGTGCACGTTGAGTCATGTGTGCACTTGCTCAGATCTGTTGATTAGGATCAGAAAAAATGATCAGACTACATGGTCAGTGTCGACGGCTGCTCAGGTGACGCTATTTAGTTGACTCAAAATATTTTTAATGCACACAGATGTTACACATCTGGTGTGTAAATGCCTGAACAATAGGTTTTATGATGTGCAGATGGGTTTCTTTATTCTCAGCATCTAGATCTCCTGCAAGGTGGCATACATTGTTGTGGTTGTATTTGTATTCAGTGTATTCAGTGGTTGTGTTTTCTTCATCAACAAAGGCTAGGGTGGCTGTGGGGTTCTGTGACTGTCTTACTGAATTCAAAATGTTCTGTCTACCGTCCTAGGTTGTAGTCAAAATCCTCGGCTGAAACACAAAACTGAGTGATGAAAACAGTCAAGAGAAATAATTTTATGGAATGGAATCAGTTTTCAGGCCCCTCCTCTGTAGAAGAAGCTTCCAGTTTGGATTAAGATCAGGCTTCAAACTTTCCTTTTTGCAAAAGCATATAGTTAGGGCTGCATCGGGTGACCCTGAATCCTCCCTTAGTTATGCTGCAATAGGTGTAGGCTGCTGGGGGATTCCCATCATGCATTGAGCATTTCCTGTCACCTTTCTCACTGAACATGTATTAACAGACCTCTCTGCACTGAATCATACCTGTTATTAACCTCTGTCTCTCTTCCACAGCATGTCTTTATCCTGTCTTCCTTCTCTCACCCCAACCAATCACAGCAGATGGCCCCGCCCCTCCCTGAGCCTGGTTCTGCCTGTTAAAAGGGAGTTTTTCCTTCCCACTGTCACCAAGTGCTTGCTCATAGGGGGTCATATGATTGTTGGGTTTTTCTCTGCATGTATTATTGTAGGGTCGACCTTACAATATAAAGCGCCTTGAGGCGACTGTTGTTGTGATTTGGCGCTGTATAAATAAAACTGAACTGAATTGAATTGAATTAAATTGGAGGAATAATTAAACACAGAGCTTGTTTGCCACAGTTTGTCCAATAGCCTGCCTACATCTTCATGCCTATGTGGCAATTCTTTTTCCAGATCCATAAAGTTTTGCATTGGATTTTGACGCCTCAAAATTATATTCCCATCTGGACTGACTGGGAAAAGCTTCACATCATGATTATGAGCTATTTTTATCCTCCTTATCAAGACTTGGTTTGGTGCTCATGACATTGGAAAAAAGGTCATCATCATAATTATCTGTGATAGAAAATGTAAATTCTGGAATTTTACAATGAATTTTATTCCACATATTCACATTTATATTAGCACTATCACGTTTAGTGTTGCTCAAACTGCAAATCTACGACATCACTGGTCAGTTACAGTTATTGTCTTAGAACAAATAATTTGATGTTGCTAGTTGAGCCATGTGCTTCAAAAGTCAAGATTCAAAACCAATGAACCATCATATGAATTAGACTTGTTGCCTCACAGCAACAAAAAAGTGTTTTGTGTGCGGTCCACGGTGAGAGTTCACTGTGGACTGCACTCTTTCTCCACTGATGTCTTACCGTCAGAGCGGTGGATGCAGGTATGCTGGTTGTCACTGAGGAAGAAGCCCTCTGTGCACATACACTCATAGCTCCCCATGGTGTTAACACACACTTGCTGGCATCCACCGTTGTTGTCCAGACACTCATCCACATCTGTTTGAATGGAGAGATACAGAGAGAGAGAGACATAAAGGGAAGTGAGCAAGATAAAGTCGGCCACGACAGCGTGCTGGAATAACAGCCCATTAGACTTCATAAATAAACTTGTGTCAGTGAGAGTTTATGTGCCGGGAAATGTCTGATGAGACGGATGACACCAGAGTCAGGAATGCGAGGGCCACACGCACACGTGCACACACAGACTGGGAGAAAGGGCAGGCACGCTGTCCTAAGGGGCCGACCCTGGCACAGCGGGCGGCCGAACCAAACTTCAGGCACTGTAAAAGGGGGTGACAGGGGTGTGTTGGTGTGAGTGTCTGCATTGTGTCGTTGCGTCTATGTGTGTGTTAGTGCACACTGGTGGTGCACGAGTGTGTTTATAGGGCCCGACTGTGCTGCTGAAAGGCCAGTAAATTTCCAATGGGGCATGTTGATGGGCCTGAAGTGAACTGGAAACATGTAACACCCTTGACTGACTTTAAGAGGGATCAAACAGGGCCACCCCTGTGTGTGTGTGTGTGTGTGTGTGTGTGTGTGTGTGTGTGTGTGTGTGTGTGTGTGTGTGTGTGTGTGAGAGAGAAAGAGACTTTGCATTGTGTTTAGTCTGAGGTGGTGAAGTTGACGTAACAGACAGTGCAGACAGGTTACACAAACACAGGCAGAAGGAAGGACAGACAGACGAGAGGCGATGGGAGACTGAGGGGATCAAACATGGAGCTTTTCTTTCTGTTATAATTAGTGCTGTCAGTGGCAGTGCTGTTGCCCCGTGCGCGGGGCTGCACGGCGCTAACGCGTTAATGAGCTAACTGCGCTAATGCGTTGAAGCTGTTAATGCGGTTATGGCGTTAACGTCATTTTAACGAGATTAACGCTGACAGCACTAATTATAATTTGTCAAATATTTTCAGTGGTTGACAGGTCTGGACTTTAGGTAAGCTAAATTAGACTGTTATTAGTGAACCTTGCTTTAAATATACATATATATATATATATATATATATATATATATGTATATATAAAAACACCCAGCACGCCCCTGCGGGCAGTTTATCCTTCAAGCTCGGGTCCTCTACCAGAGGCCTGGGAGCTTGAGGGTCCTGCGCAGTATCTTAGCTGTTCCCAGGACTGCGCTCTTCTGGACAGAGATCTCCGATGTTGTTCCCGGGATCTGCTGGAGCCACTCGCCTAGCTTGGGAGTCACCGCACCTAGTGCTCCGATTACCACGGGGACCACCGTTACCTTCACCCTCCACATCCTCTCGAGCTCTTCTCTGAGCCCTTGGTATTTCTCCAGCTTCTCGTGTTCCTTCTTCCTGATATTGCTGTCATTTGGAACCGCTACATCGATCACTACGGCCGTCTTCTTCTGTTTGTCTACCACCACTATGTCCGGTTGGTTAGCCACCACCATTTTGTCCGTCTGTATCTGGAAGTCCCACAGGATCTTAGCTCGGTCATTCTCCACCACCCTTGGGGGCATCTCCCATTTTGACCTCGGGACTTCCAGGTTATACTCGGCACAGATGTTCCTGTACACTATGCCGGCCACTTGGTTATGGCGTTCCATGTATGCCTTGCCTGCTAGCATCTTGCACCCTGCTGTTATGTGCTGGATTGTCTCTGGGGCATCTTTACACAGCCTGCACCTGGGGTCTTGCCTGGTGTGATAGACCCCAGCCTCTATGGATCTTGTGCTCAGAGCTTGTTCTTGTGCTGCCATGATTAGTGCCTCTGTGCTGTCTTTCAGTCCAGCTTTGTCCAGCCACTGGTAGGATTTCTGGATATCAGCCACCTCCTCTATCTGCCGGTGGTACATACCGTGCAGGGGCACGGTATATATATATATATATATATATATATATTAGGGGTGCAACGATACACAAAATTCACGGTTCGGTTCGATACTTTGGTGTCACGGTTCGATATTTTTTCGATACAAAAAAAATGTTCATGCCTTTTTAATTTGTCATTTATTAAAATTATAAATATATATTTTAACTCAAAAGTACAGTTTTTAAATTTAACCCTAACCCTTGTGCGTGTTTTTTATTTTGACAGCGAATGCGCACCTGCGGACCACTTATGTGCAGCCCTGGTTATTTAGCTCATCATATTGCAGCCACAGAAATTCTTTTGTCCATGAAACCATAAAGCTGCACTTTCTTTTTGCCTTATAGTCTGATTTGTCATAACTTCTCCGTTTTGTGGTAAGCTTTTCTTTGGCTGTCACTTCTTCACCCTGACCTGTCTTATTTGGCTCAGCAGAACTAAAATATATATCCTGCTGCTTTTACACAGGCACTCACATAAGCTCAGCGATTCTCTGCGCGATCAACCTCTCACATGTTTAAGCTGCAGGAGATTTCACTTGTCATGTTTGCATAGTAAGCTAACGATTGATAAGACGATGTCAGAGGAATTGGTGCACAAATTATCATCACTCACAGATCAGTGCTGTCGCTCTCTATACACAGTTCGCTCGATTGCAAAGTGAAAGCAAAAAAACAAGCGCAAATTCAAACGCGATTTCAATATGTCACATATTGACAGTGGCTCACCGATGCCAATGACATAATTACCCAGCTACATTTCTGAAAGAATGCAAAAGCATTGACATATATTTTTTCCTTCCTGCGATAGGCCGACGGGCAGGGAAGAGATAGATTTTGGTAGCCCGACTGGAAAAATTTTGCGAGCCCTGTATCTGATTGAGGAATCACTCATCTTTGGAAAAGAGAGTTTACTACAGAGAAATGCCTCTTTCCAAAATAAAAGCTATACTATCCGCTTCTTCTGGGCTATATTCTCAGCAGCATATTAAACATATCAGGTCCCCATAAGGAGAATCCTGTGCTAACGGCTGTCTAAATGACTCGGGTAAAGTTTGTAGCATGCGTGCTTGTTGTTTTTGTCTGCTTCCACTTGTCTTTGCACGAGGATGATGTCGGTGTAAATGTGCAGTCATATTCGTTGTGTTCCCACTAGTGCTTTCAGGTTAATCTCGTTGAAATGACCTTAACGCCACAACACGGCAAATCTCCGTTAACGAGCTACCGCGGATCGCCTTGAGCGTGGGGCTTGACGGCCAACACGTTAACGAGCTAACTGCGCTAACACACTAGTTCCCACCCATGTAATTGAGCATTGCATGGCACATCCAACATACTTTACTTTAGTCCATGTCGCGCTTACCTTCAGGGTCATACGTCACATGAAAACCAAAATAGTTCCAAACGCCAGATCTGAATGAGGGTGGGGGAGGTTCAATTTGCCATGTTGCAAGGAGAGCTTAACTTCTGTCTCACTAGCTTGCCCTACGCTCAGTGAATCTGCGCTCGACTGCTGCACTGTCGAGCGCAGATTCACTGAGCGCTCAACACAGACAGCATAGTCAGGAGGAAAGTTGATAAAATAAATTAAAAATTTTGTATTGTTCGATACATATGCGTACTGAACCGAAAGCACTGTATCGAACGGTTCAATATCGATACGAATATCGTTGCACCCCTAATATATATATATATATATATATATATATATATATATATATATATATATATATATATGTATATATATATATACACATATTTGCAGAATGTAGTTTGGCATTGTCCTGCTTAATAAAACAAGACTTGCCTCTGATGAGAGTTAATACATTTAAGTTTATAATGTTCTACCTAGCTTACATAAATGGCAAGCAAAGCACACCAGCTAACCTCATCTCAAAGCAAATAAGCCATCCACCCATATCCTTCTGCTTGGTAAAGGGCAAGAGACAGGGTACACCCAGGACAAGCTGCCTATCTTTCACTCACCAATTAACCGGACCCATCCATATCTTTGGACTCTGGGAGAAAGCCAGAGTACCATGACATGGAAGCTACACACACACAAAAAGCCCCAGGCAGGAGCTGAACCAAGGATCTTCTTGCTATGATGAAACAGTACTAACCGCCACAGCACCTTTAAAACAGCCATATTTACTCCAATTCAGAAAGGAACACTTTGGAAAGTCTGTCATAACGAAAAGGAAAGCTGGTAATTATTTACACTTAGAAGAACCTTTCAGCTTTAGTAAAATGAACACAGCACCTTAATTTCTAATGTCAGATAAGAGAGTTCAGACAATAACTATCAAGAGACAGGTCCATAGGACCTTCACATATACCTTCCACTGAATGAACGGATGTCTTTGTGAGTTCCTGTATATTAGCATGAGACCCGCTGCTCTGCACAAACGATATACTTCTGTTCAGTATCAAATGTAAAACTCTGAGCATAGTGTGACCAGCCTGTCTGCTAGCATCTGAAACTGTGATTTTGCTAAGAGGTTTTTCCTCTTAGGTACAGGTAGGTCTTTCCTCTTGTCTCTTGCACTGTTTACTAAGGTCGCCCCCCACATGGTGTTAAAGAGAGAGGCTCTTCAGGGAATACAGAAAAACAAGAACAAGAAATGCACCAGACATGACACTCCTCTAGTTACAGAGCCCTATATTATGTTCATTTAAAGGGAGGCCATAAAAAAGAGTACATATGTGTAATATATGGGCCGCTGTGTTGGTGGGAAATCATTTATATAGTTTCCAGCTTCGAAAAAGCATTTGCAAACTGGAACTCTGTCTTTGTAGTAACTGCTTGAATGACTTAAACAACACAATTAGGTCATTCTAAAGATGTATTATTGGGGTGGCTGTAGAGTAAGTCAGTGACTAATCGGAAAGGTGGTGGTTCGGTGCCTAGCTTCTCCGGTCTGCATGCAAGATCCTGACCTCGTGTTGCTCTCTGATGTATCCATTGGTGTTTAAATATCAGATAGAAAGTACATAGTACTCGAGCGGTTATTTTGTGTTTAGTTTGTGTGTGCATGACATCATATGATGTCAGTGATATCATATCACTAACATCATCAAATGTCCTCATGGACTCCTGCTGTAGCAAAAGACTACCACAAGGTGGTTTTGACTAGTTTGGCAGGTGGACATCCCTCTCTCTGAGCGTGCTAAACCACAAGATGCAATCACAAAGCTTAAACTGTGAAAAATGAAACTCCATAGACTCGACTAGACTTCAGACTTTTATTCTACTGACCTTAACTGCACTGCATTTTTACCAAATGTAGGCTACTGTAGATGGCGCATGAATGGGAGTCTAGACAAGCATTGTGTCCTGGCCTTATAAATGCATGAGCTTCCAGTAAATGCGTAAATAAAGTGGTTTAAGAATAGCACAGAAGTCACGTTGTCCTCGCTGAACCCTCAGCTTTGTTTTTATTGCACTTCCTAACACTATTTCAAGCAAATCTCATGGTTTAATGCTTGTCATAATATCACTGGTTCATTTAGTTTCCAGGCTGGAGAGGGGGAGGGAGTGAGGACAGAGAAAGAAGAACTGAAGCTGTGTCCAAGTCTAAGTGATCTCTGCCAACATTTCTGCATGAACAAAGGCCAGTTCCAAAATGCACTCGTCTGTTTTGTTTGATTGCGCTTTGTAAACTCGTGTAAAAGTTTGTTTGGACACAGTGACAATGTGCTTCTCACATCAACTGAGAGGCTGAGGGAGGCAATTCAATTCAATTTTATTTATATGGTGCGAAATCACACCAGCTTCCTCAAGGTAATTAAGGCAAGGCTTAAAGCAAGGCAAGTGGGGTGAAAAACAAAATGGAAAAAGGCACGGAAAGGTAAGGGGGGTAAAGCTTGTAATTCATAGTTGCGATACAGTCATGGGGAAAAGAAAGTACACTCTCATTCAGACAGCATTAAAAATATAAAAACCAGTGGGTACATAGTGGATCCTAAAATTATCTATTTGCCATCTATCAGCATCAATATATGTAACTGCTAATAATGTACGTCTTAAAATGTAAAGAAGAGATTGCGAGAAATACCGTTCAACTTGTAACATCCTAAGTTGCATTATTTGTCCACTAGAGGGCACTCTGCAGCTTCCTTCTTGGTAACGCGTGTGGAATGCTACAAACGTAACAACCTGCTCATCTGAACAGTCAGGCAAAGCGTAAACAAGTAAATAAATAACTACACATAATAACCGTTAGAGAAATTTGTTCATGTTTTGCATATCTAAATCAATCAGTATTCTGATTTAGAATATTGGCTTTTAAAGTTTGAATTTATTGGCATCAGTCTTCCTATATCAGTCAGGCAAAAGCAAACCACATATTAACCAAAACACCTCAAACCAACAGTCGAGCACAATGAGGATGATTTTGCCTTGATTTGAAGAACGGGACAGCGGCACAATCCCGTTACTGAAACCTCTGTATACCAAAGTATTCTTAATGTGAAGCCAGCTAAAACTGGGCCAAAAAACATGACAATAATCCCAGGCATGCCATCCACATCAACTCTACAAGAATCACTGTGCAAAAAAGTAATCAGATTACAGTAACGCGTTACTGTAATCTGATTACTTTTTTCAGGTAACTTGACCAACACTGCTCCTGACCCAGCGTTTTCAGTTCTTTGTGATCTTTGGATTATGTCAGGTTTATTTGTGATTTATTCTACGGTTCCTAGGTTTTGATCCCCTGCCCCTCATGTTTCTCTGTGCCTTCTGTTCTGTGTTTAATCTTCTCTGCCTGTATGTTCCCCCTGTGTTGTTGCCTATGTGAGTTATTGTGCTTTGCTCCCACTCCTTGTGTTCCGTGTTTTCCTCTCCCCTTCGTGTATTTCTTCATGTTCTCTCCCTCTCTCTCTCCAGGCTGTCTGTGTACTTCCTGTGTTACGTTTAAAGTCCACATCTTGGTGTCAGCGTTTCTAGTTTCGTGTCCTCCCCGTCCTGTCAAGTGTAATTGTTCTCAGCTGTGTTCCCTGTGTGCTTCCACTTCCCTCATTACCTCCTGTGTATTTATGTCAGAGTCTCCCTCTGTTCCGTGTCGCGTCGCCCCTCATGGCTGTTTCCCTGTGTTTCCTCGCGGTTCAGTTAGTCATTTCCCAGCTTGGTTTAGTTCTGTTTTCCCCGTTCTCCTGCAACAGAGCAGTGCTTTTGAGTTTATTCCTCGTGTCTCAGTGAGTTTGTGTTTGGGTCCAATCCCTGCCTGCACACAGCTGGAACATGACAGTTCCCAGGTCACTGGGATAGGCTTCAGCTCCCCTGCGACTCTGACAAGGATAAGCGCAAGAGAATGGGTTCATCTCACCAATGAGGTATCTTCCAAAGTCTGTTTATTCTCTTTTGCTGGGCAATATGTGCACTGTTAAACTTTGGAAGATGCCCAGAAAGACTTTCACAACCCAGCCTTATAAATGACTATGTACAAGTACTTTTTTACTGTGGTGCATTTCTGTGTCTTATCTGTTGGTGCAGATATTCCACCAACAGCATCTCTTCCATACATTGGAAGTTGCATGCAAGTTTGTGTTTCCCCATGCAGACCTTGTCTTTTACATGTTGGACTGCTCTGTGACACACTGTCTCTGATGACTGCCCCACTGTGCAGTCACCTCTCAGATCTCCACATGAAATAAAAAGAACTTGTCGGAACAAAAATAAACTGAAGCGAGAGCGCCAGACATTCACAGAGGGCACCGAACCATCGACACATTGAGGCCAGCTGCGTCTAAGCCAAAGCCAAATAAATAAAGTCAAAAGAAGAAAGGAGCTGAACAGGATCACTCTCTAATCAGAACAAAATTAAGCAATCTTAAATCAATTAGAGCTCGACTCGTTGACACGGTGCATCTGGAAGACTTCCTGCAGACTCGCACACGTCTGTTGCCCTTTTTCTTTTTTCTGGGCTCACTTTTTCAAAGTGCAGTTTGTCATCCCAGGCTTCTTCAAAACACCACAAGTTTCTGAGGTTTCTGAATGTCATTCTTTGGGTCTGTTAAAAACCACGAGTCGTTATTGTTTTCCACAGGCAGGCCCAGAGAGTGTGAGAAAAATGAGAAATAAATTGAGAGTGAACTTTGAAACAAACAAGCTGGATAAAAATGTTGTTTTCATATTATTCTGTTGCCCTGTGATGGTGACCAAACACCGCAGTCAACTTACCACTTCCCCGTCAGCTTTGATCATCGGCAACCTCTCCTGCTGCGAAACCACACAACCTGAACCCGAAGCTGATCGGACCTGAAGACATATGTGTCGCAGCAATCGACATTATTCGCCAAGCTATGATTAATGAGTCAGAAAGCAGAGCAGTGCCTGTTAGCGACTCTTTCACCAGTCACGGAAGACATATGACTTTAATGTACAACATCTTTGCACTTATCACAGCTGATTCAAGCCACAGCACTGACATACGATGTTATGACAACTTGTAATATGAGAGCCAAGACACTATCTGTCTATGAATCAATAGTGTTCATATACAAAACGAGTGTGCAACACATTTTCTATACAGTAAATGTGCTGAATGAGACACTGGAGAGTGAGACATTATAACAAATACTGCCGTTCTGGTTGATGGGCAGCACGAAGAACAAGACTGGAGCTCGGCTTTAACTGCGGTTTGATGTTAGGCCAACACGTCACTCTCCGAAAGTTCTGTTTATAGGGTTACCATGCATCACAGGGCACTATTTATCTCTTTAGCTAGCGACGACAGTAAACACGAAGCATCAGAGAGTCTCCATGAGTCAATACACAGGAACGTAAACTGCAGTGTCATATATCTTCTCAAAGTGGGCTTAATGTAGATGGATTCTATGTAACACACATCATATCTGAAGTATAAGCTAATCTTCTGGATCTTTGGTGGCCAAACAATGCTGTTCCCTTTTGGCTTTATGAGTTTTCAAATGGAAAATTCAAGGACCGCATTCCAAAATGAGATATTGTCCCACATTTGCAAAAACATCTGGGATCAGAGTAAGCCACACATCACAGGGCTACTACTAAACATGTGAGTAATCCCAACACCTTTGCCCACGAACTGACTGGATTTGTCTCGTTTGAATTCCTTGTTTTCAGCTGAACTTTAGGGAATAAAAAAGTTCAACAGAGGTCATACAGAAATGGCAAAACCACCAGGTGGGTAAAATAAATGGCAGCAGCCCAAAACAACATCATTCCATCTTGCAAATTTAGTAAATTATTTTCTGTTTCATGTTTAATTGCTGAAGACGCGTCTAATTCTATAAATATACCAGTGCCAGACCACAGTAGATACCATTTGTTGTTAAATTGTTTTTTAATGAGCAAACCATTTATAGAAACAATTAAGACATAAAAGATCTAAGAACAATTTTATAGTAAGTTATACACTTAATTTACTGTAATCGCATTACAAATGACAGATCGTTGGAAAGGCACACGAACTGTAGATTAGGAAATCCATTTGACATTTTTATATTCTGTGTAGCAATGGTGACATCACCACAAAGGACATAACACTGCATTAAAAAAAGCTAACTTCACTGCAACCTTCACATTTCTGAAGGTCTTGCCTCTCGTCCATACATTTAACCCCAACGGTCGAAAATGTTCCAATTCAGAGAAACATTTTCATGGGCGTGACTGGTTTCTTTGGTTTCTCCATTTAAAAACAACAAACCTTTACCATCGATCACGTCCCCCACTGAGCCACTTCAGGGTGCCGCAGTAGTTTCCTAATTTATTTTCACTTTGTACGCATCTGGCAGGGAGACAAATACTGTCATTACACACCTTTGGGGTCATTTGTATATCATGGTGTTTGGGATTATTGCCCAAACATCAAAGTCCTGGTGAATGATGGGACGCGCTGAATATTTCTGTTTGTCTGTCTCAGTTGTATTCTCTTTGCTAAAGATGTGGAACAGCGTCACATGAAAATGGGTCTGCATTTTGAAAATATGACTTTTAGTTTGAACAGTGTTTGTGTAGTAACGCTATATTTGCTTCTTAAACGAACAGAAGAACATTTCCTTATCCTCCTTTTAGCTGTAACAGGTGGCAACATGAGGGAGTAGATGAGTAACAATTAACAAACTCTCTCTCTACAGATTTATACTAAATGCAGAGAATGCCTTTTATTGTCACTATACATGTGTACAATCAGACACAGAGATACAGAGATCTCCTGCTCAGTGCAGACATGGGCTGAGGTGCACAGTTCTACAGCACATATGAACAGTGTTCAGAAATATCCAATGTACAAATATACAAAAGAAAAGACCTAGATACATACCTTTAAATACAGGCATGTATTCAGGTATACTTATAGCTGTTAGCATAGCTGTTTCTGTTCACATTTGTAGCTGCTGATGTGTTATAAGACAAAGGTCAGCAAACAGAAAGATTTCGAAACATGCTAAAAACATGACAGAGAAAGATGGGAGGATAAAAAGAGCATGTCACAGATCAACAGAGGAAGCACTGGGCGAAGAGATGGAGGTGAAGAAAAACTCAAATAATAGAGTGAGAGAGGACTGTGAGGCAGAGATACTGGGCACCATCAGAGAACATGCTTTCAAAATAAAGGCATGGAATATTTATGAACAGGAGAATAAAAAGAGGGAAAATGGCTAATCAACAAGAACAGAGAACTAAATGACAAATGCCAAAATACAGAGAAAAGGACAGGAATGCAGAAATTAGGAAAGGCAAACAAGTAGCTGGTAGCGGTCTGACTGTGATCACACACATCGTGCATCTGATTTCACACTTTACTGCCTCGTTTGAACTCAGTAACCTGGTTTTAATTAGCAGCAGTTCATAACAGCCAGTTTCAGTCACCATCTAATAAAACAAGTCTTGCACTGATTTCCTGTCACTGGGCTGCAAAGAGCGACCGATGACAGTTCCCACAGCAGTCAGTTGGTATCACTTGAATTAGTGGCACAAACACGTGCGGTGAAATGCCACGAACCACATGCCCTCTTTTTAAGGACGACGCAAAGGCTAACCAAGCTAGCGGCACAGGATGACAAGCCAGCAGAAAATAAACAACACATAATTATGGTGACAGCTTCCCACCAACCCACTGCTCCACATGTAAAACTGCCATGTTCTCAGGGAAAATCTCTTTAACAAGCATGGGCTGCTGCCATTATGTCTCTCTCAGCCAGTCACATTTAACACATTTCGAAAGAGTTCAAGTCTAAAACCCGAAGAAACTCGTGAGAATCGATTGAAATGCAGTTCCTTTAATGACCACTAGATGCTGACTTATAATGTATTAAAAGGAATATAGAATAAGAATAGCTCGTGCAAGCACAGCGCGCCCTCTTAGTGTTAAATGACAAGACAATGAGGGGAGAAAAACAATGAAAAGTTGGAAAGGTGTAAAGTTCTGTAGTGTGAAGAAACCTTTAGCGTGTTAGCAAGGAAGCCTGATGATGATGGAGAGGGGAAGTCCTGTTTCAAACAAGTGCAGGCTGCACCAGCACTGTCTGGGAAATCAGTCAGTTGAATGAAAGTACTGCATTTAACTGCATAAACATTTAATATTTACAATTGATAGAGCTGGTCGTCAGCAGTGTTGGTCAAGTTACTTGAAAAAAGTAATCAGTAACTAATTACTGATTACTTCCCCAAAAAAGTAATCCCGTTACTTTACTGATTACTTATTTTCAAAAGTAATTAATTACTTAGTTACTTAGTTACTTAGTTACTTTTTAAAAACACGATTTACAACCTGAAGAGGTGATAAAGTGATAGATCTTTCAGCCCAATTCTACTTTTTCTACATAATCCATCATACAAAATGTGATCAAATGGAAAAGTCTCTTTTTAAAACTTGTTTTATTAGTTTTAATCTTTTAACTTTATGCATCAAGCAAAAATTTATTATATGCAACATTCTCTGACTGGAAGAAATTAGTTTAACATTTAAACCTATTTTCTGCACATTCCAGCACATAAAATAAAATATTTTGTGTGTTTACACTCAGTCTTTCAAATAGATGCAAGTAAAACACAGCAGAAAATAAATAAAGTCAAAGACTCAGCGGTCCTGTTGCTCTATTTCCACCTGTAAAGCAGGAGTGGGGTAGGCGGAGGTTTACCCTGGTGCAGGTGTGCCGCAGCGGTCAGTGGAAGAATCCGCGAGTTTCTCTGTGAGTTTCCCATTACGTCGTAGCTACTCGGTGCTTGTTGGGAAGTTTAGGGGTTTTTTCGCTGTAAAAAGAAGTTTTCTTCCCACGCACAGCGGACACTAATGTTTTTGTCACTTTTTATGGAATCAAACTCAAAGTAAGGTCAGTACTTCCACACTTTAAACGCTGCACGCTCATACTCTCTCCGCACTCGATATATGATCCATTGTTGATCTGCACACAGCTGTTGTCACTAACGGCGCACTCGCTTACGTCACTGTCATGAGACATTCTTGCAAAAGAATCATGATTTTATTTTTTATTTTTTATTCCTATTTATTCTATTTATCCCCTTCGTATATTTTATTTATATTGTCTCTGTATTTATATGTGTGTGTGTGTGTGTGTGTGTGTGTGTGTGTGTGTGTGTGTGTGTGTGTGTGTGTGTGTGTGTGTGTGTGTATATATATATATAATATTCTGTAACTCTGTAACTTCTGTCGTTGCTGTGCTTTTTTGGAAATCGAATTTCCCAGAGGAACCCACCCGAGGGATTAATAAAGTTCTATCTTATCTTATCTTATCTTATCTTATCTAACGCAGCGTTCCTCCGGGAAAGTAACGGTAATCTAATTACCGTTTTTGCAATAGTAATCCCTTACTTTACTCATTACTTTAAAAAAGTAATCAGATTACAGTCAGAGACAGCCACACAGTGAGTATAGAGTATGATCTGAGCTACCTTACAGACATATGATAGATGTAGGTGATCACAAACACTACAAAACAAACCAGGAAGTCAACTGAAGCATCAGCCTTTCATCATAAGGCTGTTTTGTTCTTAGTTTCTGAAAATTGATCAACTTTCCTCTCTTTAATAAAAAAGGAGAAGAACTAAACTAATTACATTTAAAATATTTAGCAGGGAGTTATTATTAATAAAAAAAAAAGGTGTGTCATGTGTTTGGTAGTGCAGTCAATGTTAAGAATGTAGCTCAATAGACAGTGTAGTTAATAATGCCTTTGACCATGTTTGTGCATGAAATTAAATTCTAATGGCAAACCTTCAACTTTAGCTTTAACTCTGCTCTATATCAGCTGTCTGAGAGTCATTCCTGTGAGGTGAATCCACAATTCAGCAGCTAGTCTCCACTGGCAGCTGCTGCCTTAGCAATCAATCTCTCACCTAGTCTCTCTAAAAGTTTAAAGAATGAGTTACAACACTTTCAAATGCCAAACATATCCCAGCAAAGACACACGAGCATCTGGAACGACTGTTCTTATGTTTCTGACGTTACTTTGTGGTCGTCAGTCAGCAGCACAGGACCGATGAGATAAAGTGTGTTTGAGCACATCCACGCAGTCCTGCATGTTACACGGGGCAGGAGAAAAAAACACAGAAGTCTAGCTGACTGCAAGTGGATAACAGAGCACTCGGCCTAAATGGTCTGATCTGTCAGTACTAAAGCACAGCCAGATATCTGCAGGAGAACTCTTCAACCCTGAGCGCCTCCCTGCAGTACACAGAAAAGAGCATAAAACAGCACAAATCATGGAAACCCTCCAACTGATGACAGAGCGACTATGCGAGCAAGGCGTCCTGAGCCAGACAGGTTTAATAGGTACAAGGACAAAAGTGCACACACTTAAACACACATACTCGTTTTTATATCTTAGTGTGGACATCTCATTGACATAGCCAGAAATGAATGTCTAAACCTAATGTCTATGTCTAAACATGTACACACACACACAGATATATAGATTACCCATCATCACTAAATGTGCACGCAGTATGCAGACACATACAAGATACTCAAGATGTTCTCATTTTGAACAAAGCTTAGTTATTTTGCAAAACACCACAAATGTCATTGAGGTTTGTATCCTGTTATAAGAGATGCACACGAAGGGGAATAATGCATTGAAAAATTGAGTTACCCAGACAGTTGTGTCCATCGTGGGCCAGCATGAATCCATCGTAGCACATGCACCTGTAGTTGCCTGGTATGTTGATGCATTCGTGGACACAGCCCCCATTGTAGTCATTCTCACATTCGTCCATGTCTGATGAAGACCAGAGGGCAAAGGTTAGTAATCATGCCGGCCTAAATGGTGTCAAATGAATTACAGAGCTGACGTAGCAGTTGAGTCATTAAAGCCCGGTTTCAGCGGTGTAGGCAGTCGCTCTTAACTGAAGTAAATTGAGAATAAACCATTTTTTTTTCTATATACTGTAGAAGTAAACGTGAAAATGACCACTTTAATGAACTAAATATTGCTGTTTGAGGGGAAATGCAGAGGGTATTTTTATTAGCACTGTGAGTCAAGTTTCAAATTTGCTTTCCATTTGGTAGCTCTGATCAATGACTCAATGCACTCTGTGTACTTAAAATCTAATAAGCTTTGTGAGTGGGCTCTCGCTCACTGCCACACCTCTTCACACAGTCTGGATGAAACTGGAACCCTTGAAACCTGAAGGCTGAATCAAGTCTGTGCATCGGTCACAGATGCTAAATGAAGTTACAGGTAACAGTATTGTATGTAAATATGTTAAAGGTGCTATGCATAGGAATATGAAGAGATGCTTCTGAGTGCCTTTACAATTTCACCATCACTGCCCTAGAGTGGATTTCCCTGGCGTGACATATCAAGTGTTCAGCTTGAGTAAAATTGTCTCGGACAGAAACAAATGAGAGTAAAGACACCAAAACAACACACAATGACAGCAAACACACATTAGAGAGGCACTCTAATGTGTGTTGTTTGATACAGTGATTAAAACGACACACACACGTCACCATAAAAGTCTGTTCCTGCTGGTTTCTTAGGTAGCAGGAAATCCATCAACCCTGATGAGTGCCATCCTTCGAGAGTAACCCCTGAAACATCACAGTACAGCTCAGGAAGGGAGTAGTTGGTTGGGGGATGTCAGTGAGTGTTTATTCATCTGGGGATAACCACCCACCTCCATGCTGAGCCAGCAGAGGTTTTCATCGGAGCAGCTTGCAAGTGGTTGCCATGCAGAGCCACTTAAACAAACAGTCCTCCCCCTCCGTGTGAACAGCAGGAGATCTGCCGTGCAGTAGAGGAAGACTTAAGCCCAGGTCCTCCTGCTCTGTCTGTGCGACGGCTGATGCAGCACAGGTATACGTGCACTCTGATTCAGGCTGACGTCTGTGCACCTTCTCTTCCTTGAGCCAAGTAGGATGCCGCCTGGATGGGTTAGTCAAAGTCATGTGCAGCCTTTCATTCTTCTTTCCTGGCTTCCTGTGTCCCAAACTCTCTCCCTTTTTATCTCGTCTCATTTTGCTCTGCTCCACACATCTGCTGTATTATCTGCCTGTCTATCTGCCTACAGTTCATCTGACAGGTTGTATACATGAAAACAATTTAAGAGTAAATTCACTGGAAAGAACCTCATCCGTGCACCTTGCCCGATGGCCTGATGACTCAATGAAAAGAGTTTTGTGCAACTCTGAGCTAGAACTCTGTGAGCTGTGAGTTACTCCTCATCCTGTTTTCCACAGATGAGGAGTAAGAGACATACTAAACCCTTTAGTCCTTTACTTCTGTGGCTAAAACAGATCTCCAGAGACTCTTGCAACAGCCTCGCATATGAGTGCAGTCAGCAACAGCACACAGTAATAGTTGACATGCAGTGACGTGGAACCGGCAACACGACACATTACAGTAAATCAGAGAGATGCACCTAAAAACGTCCACATTTATCCTGCATTTAAAATATTTTAAATGCTGTACATGTGCATTTTCACAAGTAAAAGAAAGAAGGACAAATCGTAAAAATGAAACCCTCAGCCATTCACTTCCTTTCACAAGAGTGATGTTGTGATGTTGGCTCAAGCGACCGCTTTGAAGAGTCAGACAGACATAAACATAAAGGATCCTCATCAGAGAGGTTTTACTTAATGGTTTGAAAACAATTATGACTGCCACGATCTCCACCATGAAGCATCACAGACATGTTTACCGGAAGCCAATTATGCAGACTAACACACACAAGGGCATTTTAATTCGCTTTGTTTGATCTCTGACAAAACAAGCCCATATTGTGTGTAGGTCATGGACCGCTTCAATGTGATTGTGATTATATGAGAAGATTAATATCACTGCCTAACATTCAGTCCTGTTATAGGAAAAGGTAACCAGAGCCCTGTTTAAAAACTTTAAAGTGACCAAAGTACTTTAATTGAGCTACACGTGAGCACCAACAGATTGAGTTCATTTTAAAATGAAAGAAAATGTAACAAAAAATGGGGGAAAAAATCACTCATTTAAAGAGCATGAGCTTTGTGTATACAAGCTCCTCACGGCCATCACTGGCTCATCCTAAAAGGCATTTGCAACTAATTACGCTGAGCTTGAATGGGCGTCTGTTTGGGGAAAGGTTGTTTGGACACTTTGCTGTGCTGCCAGCTCAGATGGTGTGGTTCAACACGATGTGGCACCTCCTTTGTCGTCTGCTTTTCATCTGTCAGAGACAAAGGGGAAGGTAAGGGCTACAACTAACGTTGCATATAGGGAGAAACAGCCTCAGCGCTGCGTGTGAGTGAAAAGCTGCGGGTGACTAATTGGTGTCTGTACTGTTTCAAACAGCCGGACCGAGTCTGTATCGTGGATTATGTTAAGATGGCCATATTTGAATACACGTCTTTATGGGCTTTTAAAAGCGCAGTATGCAATATCTCATGGGCATAATGACACAAAGTAAAGTGGGAGCAGGAGCTGCAATCGTTTCTGATTCACTCTTGTTGATAATTAAGGTTGAGTTTATGTTTCCAATCTAGTTAAATAGATGCAAATAATGCAGAACATCATGCACAATGCTAGCTTACCATTATAACTTGAGTCAACTACACATGCAGATGCTGTGCTGACAGGTGTGGGGGAGCCCGGGACTCGTACCTGCTGCCAAACTGAGCTTACTAAAAGAAACACTACAAACGCTCACAAAGCAGTGCTCACAAGTGGGTAAAATAAATAACAGCATCAAGCGCCGTAATAGCCAATAAAAGGATACAATAAGACATAATACTATAAACAGGTAGTTTTAAAATGCATAAATAATAAATAAATAAACATTTTCAACACTAAGCTTGTTTAAACAATTAACTTTTCAGCTATTTTTTAAAGAATCTACAGAGTCAGCAAAATGTAAAATGTTCCACAGCCTTGGTGTTGCAGACAGAAGGGATCTGTTCCCTGTACTCTTTAGTCTCGTACAGGGAACAACTAACTGAATCTGAGCCTGTGAATGAAGAAGCAGTAGCTGAGATAATCTGGAGCCTAGTGCTCTAATTAACACAAGAGACAACGATTTTATATGTGAGTCGAAGTGCAGAGAAGAATCAAATATTTAATTCAATTCAATTTAGTTTTATTTATACAGCAACAAATCACAACAACAGCCATTTCAAGGTGCTTTATATTGTAATGTAGACCCTACAATAACACACACAGAGAAAACCCAGCAATCATATGACCCCCTATGAGCAGCACTTTGGCGACAGTGGGAAGGAAAAACTCCCTTTTAACATGAAGGAACCTCCGGCAGAACCAGGCTCAGGGAGGGGCGGGGCCATCTGCTGTGATTGGTTGGGGTGAGAGAAGGAAGACAGGATTTATATAACAAGATTTCAAATGCAGGACTTAGCAGTCTTGCAAAAAGACGCAAGAGCCCGACTGTAACTCAGGAGGAGCAATAATCTCAGTCTTGTTGGTATTTAAAAAAAAAGGGTAATTGTTGGGTTTCTTTAGTAACCTGAGTCAAGCAGTGGCCGTAGACATGAGGGTTAGAAGACATATGCAGCTGAATATCATCGGCATTAAAATGATAAGGAATGCCATTAAAAGATTGAAGAATGCTAGCTAAAGGAAGCATGTAAGAAGGAAATAAGACATCAAAGGATGCACTGAGATCAAGCAGAATGATTATAGATTATAGAACAACTCTCTGCATCAGACGCCAATGTAGGACCAAAGCTGGTGCGAGTCCCAGACAGGACAGACGGCTAATATGTCTAAGGATAAAGGTTTCATTTTAGATTTCAAGTCCATCACCTTGGCCCTGTGACAGACTGGCGACCTGCCCAGGGTGTACCCCGCCTCTCACCCTATGACAGCTGGGATAGGCTCCAGTGCCCCCCGCCCTGGAGAGGATAAGCGGAAGCGAATGGATGGATGGATGGAAGTCCATCACCTTATTTACAAACTGATTAAGAAATGTGTTAAAAGCGTCATCAGCATGTAACACAGCATGTTGAGTTGTAGAAGAAACACCTTTGATAGTATCACATAAATCCTTAGATTATTCTTATGACAATTTATGCGATTGTGGAAATAAAAGTATCTAGCCTCTTTCATGCATCATTATAAGAGTGAAGGCCGTGAGTTTGATTATTTAACCAGAGTGAGTGGGAACTGACAGCTGGATAGTTTGTAAGAAGTTAACAAGGAGCTCCACATTATCAAAAAGAAGAAAACAGTTATCGATAAAGTGGCTGCGCTAAAGACAAACTTCAGAAAAAGAGTTACAGGAAACATTAAAGGAGACTGACTTATGGTCACTGAGAACAACTTCACTTATGTTCACACGGTCAATAGTAACGCCATGAGTGAAGACAGAGTCCAAAGTATGACTGGCAACATCACTACCCCCAGATACATGCTGAGCAAAGTTCAGAGTGCATGATGCTCAGGAACTCCTCAGTACTCTCTGATGTATGTTAAAGTTCACTTTTTACTGTTTAGTCTTTTTCTTTATAATCGTATGGGGGGCATATGTCAGACGTACGTTTTAGAAAAACCAGCACAGCTATTTACAATAAAAATTCAGAACTTGACAGTCTTGACACATTTAGAGTCTCACAAAAAATGCTTTTCCATGAACATCAGTCAAAAAACAAAGAAACTGTTTTACCAAACTAACAGATATATTATATTTTTATTCTATTGTTTTGCTTAGCCACAGAAACCCATGCTAATGCCGAGGAGGCTTGGAACTCTGCAGTTATTGCAGTCAGCACTCGGCCACCTGTGACTGCACGCGGTCAGGGATGCTGGTTTAGCTCAGTGGGTGAGCAGGTGACCATATGCCGTATGGCTGGACAGCAGTAGGCCCAGGTTTGAGTCTGACCTGCAGCCCTTTGCTGCATATGTTCCCCCGTCTATCTGCACTGTCTGTATCCATAAAAGGCCAAAATAACTGTGTGTGCTGTGATTCCTAAACACTTCCTTCTGTAACGTCATTTTCTGTTTCACCAAGATGCTTAAACTGGTCTATAATATAAAATCATATATACACATTAGTGTGGTTTGAGTTAGTGCTGAACCATGCTTGTCATCGTGGCAGTGGTACAGTTCATAGAATAAACACACATACTGAGACAGTATGAAGAAATGCCAGCTAGCAGCAATGAACAATAGAAAAGTGTGCAAGTAAACAAAAGTCAAGCCACAGTCGCTTTTGTGACACTTTTTGCTCCCTGTGGGCAGCTGTGGCTCAGGTGGAAGAGCAGATTACCAGCCAATTAGAAGGTCAGTGGATCAGGCCCGGACTCCTTCGGTTGAAGCATCCTTGGGCACAGAACTCGGATTTCCCCCAATGCGTCGATTGGAATGTGAGTGTGTGTACAACTGTTAGAAAGCACTTAGGCACAGATACACACTGTATGATTGTGTGTGATTGAGTGAATGAGACTTGCAGCAGAGAGCTCTGAGTGCTCAGTTGGCACTCAAAGGTGGGATGTAAGTGCCAGTCCATTTGTCAGTTACACAACTGAATCATATGTTCAAAACAAGCTCCTTCAGTTTGCCACATTCAACAAAGAAGCATCAAAGAGACGAGCAGTCTGTGCTCATGTTTCCTGGAACAAACTATTTGAAACAATGGATGCATAACAGTCCACACAATTCAACTAATTCGTGGCAACTTTTCTGAACTTCTGCTTATTGCGTAAGCGTTAAGTGCTCATATGTTTGTTTGACAGAGAGATTAGAGGGAGGTGGGGAGCTGTGTAGAAGGAGGAGGAAGGCATTTGACTGGATCTACTTTGCCTCAAACAGTGCCACTTCCTGCCCCTGAGCTGTTGCTGACATCTGACAGCAGTGCCCCAACACTGACTCAGTGGCTGCTGCTTCCGCTCACATGCACGCATTTTCTAATTACTAGAGAAATGTTTATGCTCCACGTCTCATCAAATGAATTAGGCGCCTTTGCTGATGGACCTACACCCCCACTCCCACACTGGAATTATATTCTGAAGGGCACAGGGAGTAAATGAGAAAGGGGGAGGATGCAGCTTTCCTTTCAGGTAGGATACTGGCTTCTGAAGGTTTCTAGTGTCTGGATTCTAAGTTGAATAATTACATGCTCTGTTTACTGAATACCAAAGCTATTTTATGGCAGGAATTAATAAATAGGTAAATCAGAGGTTACTTTACTTCAGAATGCATTTTTCTGATAACTTTTTATTTTTACTTCCTACATTTTAGCACAAACACGTATAAATGGACGGGTTGTTATATAGTGCTCTTCTACTCTGAGCACTTAAAGCACTTACACAACTTGCCTCTTTTGCTATCTAACACTCAGATGGATGCGTGGGAGTATATTGCCCGAGCAACTTGGGATTAGTATCATGCCCAAAGATATTTGGTATGCAGACGGGCTGCTCCAGTGTCCATACCAAACATCAGTAACCTTGTAATGCCCTGCTTTAGCTCCTGAGCTATAGCCACCCCAGTCTGTGGGTTCTCCTCCCTACATTTTCAAAACACATTCACTACTTTAGGTTTCATTGAAATTTTAATTTCACAGCACTGCACACCTTCAAATGTCCTAAATAGAGGGAACAATAGCACATTAAAGACAGTCTTATTGGTGTATCCATCACTGTGGCATACAAAGTAATAGTTGCAGTTCTACACACGTCTCTGCAGTTTCTCTCGTCCTGTGATTCCCTCAAACTCCAATCCCCACACCATCAAAATAAAAAATACAAACAGCAAGAAATTTAAAAGAAAAAAATAAAAAGAATTAACCATAAATAAGAAGGATGTAACACTCTCAACCCATAGCTGGACTGGCCATCGGGCATACCGGACATTTGCCCGGTGGGCCGATGGTGATTTTTCGTTTTTCTGGGCCGATGATTTTTATTTATTTATTTTTTATGACAGTATAAACAATGAGACGTGGTGGATTGGCCAGATGCTGGCCGATGTGTAAAAATAACTCCGTTGTTTGGTGGTGGCATCACGGAGCTTCCACAGAGGCCAGCAGGTGGATGAGGGAAGGGGAGGCAGGAGGAGAGACCCGAGGCGGCCGCCGGTCCGAGTGTCAGGTGAACTGAACTTCAGGTAAGAAGTTATGACCTGCAGTCTGTCTGGGTCAGATATGAACCAAGCCTCGCCTCTGTCAGTGCGCCCCAGGGTGGCTGTGGCTACAATGTAGCTGCCATCACCAGTGTGTCAATGTGTGTGTGAATGGGTGGATGACTGGACGTGTAAAGTGCTTTGGGGTCCTTAGGGACTAATAAAGCGCTATACAAATACAGACCATTTACCTTTTTTTTTTTCAAGTTTAGGTGGAGTTTATTTTCGTTGTGCTGAGTTTTTACTGTCAGTTATAATAACTCGTACTGCGTGCTAGCTAGCATGACGGAGTTTCTACAGCTGGGTGGTGCTATGATGATGTTGAACTTTATTTTGTTCATAAGGTTAGTTAGTAGAGTTTCCAACCATCCCCTAAAAAACTGAATCGTCTCGTATTCAGAGAAAATATTACGCGTTTCGTGTTGAGCTGAAAAGGAATACAGTTTATCCCGGACTTCTGCTACAATGAAAAAGACAAAAAGATGGATTTGTTCTGTGTCTTTACACTGTCAGCTGCCTCTTCTTCTCTCATTCAATCATGAAACTGATCAGTGATCAGCTGATCGGCTTTTCTCTCTCGTTTGTTTATCGCCCACTTTGCGCCAGAAAGAGGAAACCAGCGGATGTCGCGCTAAACAACAGCAGCACGTTTAAGCTTGATCAGCTGTTGTTAGAATTTATTTAATATTAATTTCTAGTATCAGCTGATGTTTGCTGGAGCCACAGCTGTAAAGCTGCTGGTCATGATGTCGGTTTGGATATGTGGTGAGAGGGAAACATGAAGATGAAACCAGGAGATGTCCTTACTGAATCATCAGAGCTGTGATGGAGAAACAGGTTTACCTTTTAGGTGACATGAATGAGTTGAAGTTATGAACTGTTTCTGAGAGACAAATAACACCAGGATCCTTTTTTTAGGTAGCTGACAGCTGGTAACTGTGCAGGGGCGGATCTAGCAAAGTGTTGCCAGGGGGGCAGGTAGGGCATTAACATGGAGAGGGGGGCACAAAGAAATACTTTTCTTTCTTATTCTCATTTAAAATATCTTGCTTTTAAAAAATAATTGTCTGAATCTTACAACCAAAGTTTTTATCTGATGTAAAATGTATAGAAATCATACATAAACCAACAAGACAGCGTACATCACTGTCACCACAGCGTCTGTTTTCATTCAAAGGCTTTATGGCTTTTCCTGTAATACCAGGGGGGCCGGTCTCTAGTCAAAATGCCCGGGGCGATTTTTTGTCCCAGTCCAGCCCTGTCTCAACCACAAAAAGAGTAAATGAATTAAATGTGTACTATTAAACATTAGGTCTCTCTCCTCTCAGTTCTTTTTAGTAAATACTTTAAAAATTAAACCGCACATTCAGTTACTGTGCCCTACAGAAACTTGGCTACAGCAGGATAAATACGTTAGTTTAAATGAAACAACACCGCCGAGTCATACAGTCAGAATCCTTGAAACCCAGGCCAAGGAGGAGGAGTGGCAGCAATCTTTCACTCCAGCCTATTAATCAGCTAAAGACCCTGGAAAAGATCTAACTCGTTGAAAGCCTGGCTCGCTGTCATGTGGACCCTAACCAGAAAGGTCACAAACAAGTTTTAGTTCTTATCTAGCATCCTCCTGGCCTTAATCAGAATTTCTGTCTGATTTCTCAGACTTTTTAACTTAGTGCTGAGCAGAGATGGGCAGTAACGTTACTTGTAACGCGTTACTGTAATCTGATTACTTTTTTCAAGTAACGAGTAAAGTAAGGGATTACTATTGCAAAAACGGTAATTAGATTACCGTTACTTTCCCGTAGGAATACTGCGTTACTGCGTTACTAAAACCGTGATTTTTTTGCGAGAATGTCTCATGACAGTGACGTAAGCGAGTGCGCCGTTAGTGACAACAGCTGTGTGCAGATCAACAATGGATAACATATCGATTGTGGGAGAGAGTATGAGCGTGCAGCGTTTAAAGCGTGGAAGTACTGACCTTACTTTGAGTTTGATTCCATAAAAAGTGACAAAAACATTAGTGTCCGCTGTGCGTGGGAAGAAAACTTCTTTTTACAGCGAAAAAACCCCTAAACTTTCGAGCAAGCACCGAGTAGCTACGACGTGATGGGAAACTCACAGAGAAACTCGCGGATTCTTCCACTGACCGCGGCACACCTGCACCAGGGTAAACCTCCGCCTACCCCACTCCTGCTTTACAGGTGAAAATAGAGCAACAGGACCGCTGAGTCTTTGACTTTATTTATTTTCTGCTGTGTTTCACTTGCATCTATTTGAAAGACTGAGTGTAAACACAAAACATATTTTATTTTATGTGCTGGAATGTGCAGAAAATAGGTTTAAATGTTAAACTAATTTATTCAAGTCAGAGAATGTTGCATATAATTTAATGTTTGCTTGATGCATAAAGTTAAAAGATTAAAACTGATAAACAAGTTTTAAAAAGAGACTTTTCCATTTGATTACATTTTGTATGATGGATTATGCAGAAAAAGTAGAATTGGGCTGAAAGATCTATCGCTTTGTTACCTCTTCAGATTGTAAATCGTGTTTTTAAAAAGCAACTAGTAATTAATTACTTTTGAAAATAAGTAATCAGTAAAGTAACGGGATTACTTTTTTGAGGAAGTAATCAGTAATTAGTTACTGGTTACTTTTTTCAAGTAACTTGACCAACACTGGTGCTGAGTTCAGATAAAAGAACAGTTGAAAAGCTTTCAGTTTATCAGAAATGCTGCAGAAGAGCACTACCTTAACGGGAGTGACCATATAAGCTTCTTTTAACTGACTCTGTGTTGAATTAAGAATTTCATTTTAAATTATTTTATTTTCATACAAAATCAGGTCCCATCAGGGTACTTCACTTTCAGACTGCAGGCTCTGCTGTGGTTCCTGGACTTTCCAACAGTAGGATGGTAGACAAAGCTCTCTCCTGTCAGGCCAAATCTTTTTTTAGGTTTAGGACCAGAAAAATACATAAATAAAGAAGCTCTCACTACCACTGCTTACAGAATAGTAACCCATAAGTTTACCTGTGCTTTTATTGTAACTGTACATTCTTCAGCCATCATATTAAAACCACCTGGATTATGTATACCACACTTCTGTAGGTACTTTGTGTTACTTACATAAGTGCTGTGTGAGCCCAGCTTGTTCCTCTAAAATAGCTCGGATTCATCAGAAGACAGGCGTTTCTCCTGGTGTCGGAATTTTCCACATCTTCTAATACGGCAAACAAATGTCAATAACAGCTGGCCACAACCAGACCAACAAAACAACTTTAAGGGAATTTACCACCAGGCCCAAAACAAACAGTACAGTTAGCAACAAGCCTGTGAAGACAGTCATTAGTGGAAGCCAAACAGACCCACAACCTCGGTCACACAAGCCTAGTGCCTGACAACCTCTGATGGCTAGAGGAAAATGTATAATGTGGTGTCTGGCTGTCGCCTGGGGAAATCAGCAAATCAGCAACGAGAGTGCTGCCCCCAAAAACCTCATGTGATTGTTTTGGTCACTCACAGACTGCTGCAGTCACTTCTCTACAAACACAATTTACTCTCCAAGTTGTAGTGAATCTTCACAACCTCACACAACACGCGAGAGCATTTTCATCTTCAAAGTAAACATTTGTCTTCCAAGTACAAGTTGTGTAACACAAAACACACATTTCAAAGGCACAACTTTTCCTTTAAAGTCACAGAGTCACCGTTAGCGTCACACAGTTCCATTGTTTGTTTGCAAGTAGCTGGCAGATAAGTCAGCGTGATATATGCAAACTTATGGTTCGTGTCACGTGTTTTATCACAGCTTGCTTATTGTAAGTCTGAAGCTTCTTTTAGACTTCTACTTCCCAGGTGAGGACCAAAAACAAAGAGGCATGAATGTATTACAACAGTATAGCGAGCAATCATGTAGTAAACTGCGACATCCCAAACAGTTACCAGTTACCATATCATATGGAGGCTGTATTTAGTGGACATCTGATTGACAACTGCTCTAAAACCAACTAAAGTCTTTACCGCTACATACTGATTTAGGTTTTCATCCCCCAAAATGAATGCGAGCTTATCCATGAGTCTGGGTGACAGAGAAAACGAAACATAAAGTTTGTACTTTGTTTGGAAACCATAACATGTCACAGTCTATCGCTCAGGCTGAGACTGTGGTTGGATACAGAGCCACAAAGCAGCTGTGTGGTTGCCAAGTCAAGACCGCTTATGTCATCGGGGCTTTGTCTTTCAACTCTGTATAGAGTGAGATGGACTGAAGGCTAAGGCCGGTAACAGTCTGTGTGGCATTTCTTTCCTCCTTCTGCACTTTTTCTGAGTGGCATTACTAATTGCCAAGAAGCAGGCTGTAGATGTTGCCTTAAGGCCTCGTTATCTATATATAAAACTGGAGCCTTGGTGAATCTGACCTGCTCCACTCAGAGTGTGCAAGGAAGTGTCAGAAAGACAGACAAGCGAGAGCGGGAGGTGCAGCAACACACTCAGCGATGGGTGGGATGGATTTCTGTGAGTGTGTGAGCTGAGTTATATCATCTATGTGTGTCTGTAGGTAGCCAGTGAGGAGAGGCTGACTGATGACGGAGGTGCAGACACCAGGCAGACAATGGCCTAGTATCTCTCTGCCATTTCGTCTTCATGCCCTCCCACCTGCTCTGTCTCCCTCATCATCCATTCCTCCCATGAGATGCACTTTTTCTCTCTTTCTCTGGGTGTTCGTCGAGCTTCTCCTCGTGTCATTTTGGGATTTATTTCTTAGAGCAGAAGAATGTGGTTAGAATTAGGCTTAACCTAAAGGTACGTGACAGGGTGGTGTAGGTTTTGAAACAGGCAACGATGCAAGGCAGCTGTCACTTACTCCAATAGTCAAATGTGCACATTGTTTACCAAGATCTCAATATGCGCTGTTGTTACGTGTACAACAGAAACCTCCTGGCAACTGGGAAAAACCAGTTACCCTGTAAGTGACAAGTGTCGGGTAACCACAGGGTGGCTTTGCAGACAACCCACAGCTCTGCAGCAGCCAGGTCACTCACTCCCTGGATCATCACATGCTGAAATGGAGCTAACCTTTCCATAAAAGATGAAGGAATGGTGCATGATATAAAACAAAGAAATAACAGGCATCTTTGTCATTTTAGGAGGGTTCTTTTGAATTGGAATACCTTCACTAATCTTGTGGAGTTTCTCTTCCCTGAACTATGAAATCCAAGTTTCTTTTATTCCCAGTGCTCCTGCTTTTAAGCACCGGGAATGTTTTCAGTTTCAGCTTGGGAAACCTGTGCACAATACTACTACATTTTGCGGCTCTAGCCCCGTTCTGCATATGCACACACTCACACAAGCACATGTGCAGTTACGCAGGCTCGAGCAGCTCGCCCCACATACTCTTCATTTTACAGCACAGGGATAAAAGTTCACATTTTTCCATAACAAGCTAACTGTATCAGCTAATGGAAGCGTCTACAGACAGGGCAACGCTCATAATCACTATATCAAACTTCCGTGGCGAGCGTTGTCGGCACACTCGTTTTAGACAATCACTCTAGTGGGGGCACAGTACTGATGGGAGGAGAATTCAAGTTAGGAGATAATAAGAGAGCATCCGTGTGTGTAGGATTTGAACCTTGTGAAGATAAATATGGCCTGGAAGTGCTCATTTCTAGTGCAACATGTCGCGAAGGTAGACTGAGCACACAGATCATCTCCCGTGGTCACCAGAGCTCGAGTCCCAGCCATGACAAAAGCACAAGAGAGTGAGAGGTTTCTAATGGAGCTGCACAGGCCAACTCCCTCTGGAACCTCGAAATTGCGTTGTAGTTATGTCATCATCAACATAATCTATGGCTTTGTTGTTTCTTTACATGTATTGACACTGATTTTCAATATTTAGCTGAACTTTTGATCATACAAACTCTTTCAACCTTGAATATGAGCCAGACCTTCAAGATTTTGCAATTGTTTTGGTGTGAAAAAACCAAATCAGTCTACATTGTTGATTTCTTTGGACACTTGTTTATTGCTTGACAAACTTTCTCAAAACTAAAGAATTTTCCAGTAAAATATCTGCAGGTGTTTTTTTTTATCAAGAAACATCAAAGTTCTCAAGAACTTTGGACGTGAGGTCAAGCTCGATGTGTTCGCAGCACAGATGTCAGATCCTCATCCAGGTGTTTTGATGGTAGAGAAAGCACAAAAAAGGTTCTCTACCATCTAATGCAAATGTGACATGTTGCTTCTTACTTATGTCCAGAAAAGTAAAGCTGATAGTTCACTTTAAAAGACGATGCCATGCAGAGCCACACTGTCAGGAGAGACATACCAAGCAAATGCTCGGAGAACTCCGCGGCCCCTTACATTGATCCACAACTGTCATGAAGTTTATAGACACGAAGGACAAACATGCTGGGCTACCACATGCTGCCAGAAAAGCTTCAGCGTACCTTGGCATTTGTTCTCCAAGCATCTTGAACTCTGCTACAGGAACAAAACACAATTCTTTCACTACGATCTCACGCCATCGTTTGGTGTTCAGAGTGCATCAGTGTAAAATCTCCCCTGTAAGATCCAACCCATCAAAAAATATCCAGAACATTCTGATGTTTATTAACCCTTACCACAAGATCCACAAACATTTTTTCGCTATATCATGTTGTGTATGACATATTTATTATATTTTTAATATATATTTATTATATATTTTTATATCACATTTGATACTTTGGGCATTTTTGGCAACTTTTCTTAACAACGTTAATTTTAGGCAAAAAAGTTTTGTCCATAACATTTTGAAATTATGGCAAGTATTGATCATGTTGCTGAGATAGAGGTCTATCATATATGATACAAAGGGCATTATATATTATATATATAAACTACTGTAAAGCCAGTAGCATATGATTCACACTCATTCAGCTAAAGGAGAATGATTCCTTCCAATGGGGCAAGAAAAACCATGCGAGCAAAACGCCCCTGTACAGAATGAGAGCTCCACTCATTGCTTAGAAGTTTCAGGTTCTTCAGTGTTTTCTGTGAGTTACAAAATGCTGCTGGTGACTTTGCTGAGGAGGTCAGTTTTGTCTTATAGTATATCAAGACATGAAGTGGATAACGAAAGCACTCCCTGATGCAGACACAGCACACTGCTGTGTTGCAATAACAGCTAATGAACAACTTCAGGAACCCAGAATTTTCTTTACATTGGACTTACTGTCTGTAGTGATTCAATGCAATGGAGAGGTGTTTACCAGCAAAGCAGACGTGTTAAAGAGCTCAGCCACTCTGCAACAACAAAGCCTGCATCACAGCAACATTTCAGTAGTTGCCAATTATATTTCAATCTGTTTACTGGAGTTAACATCAGAAAACGGTAGTTATGCACAGGAAACATACTAATAAAATCACTTGGGCAAACACTGACACTGTGGTTGCATGCAGTCTTATTGGTCATTATAACCCCCAATGTTTGCCAATGCTGATGTCACCATAACGCCCTCCATCACCCCACATCCTCCTTACGTTGTGCTAAGATGTTTATTAGTTTGATTTGGTCAGATCCACCCCATGACCATTACCTCCAGTTTCAAAAAGCAAAGATGGAAGTCTTCAGAAATCAGACTTGACACTATACACATAACTGTCTTTTGTGCCAGTGCTTCTACAGCATCGCCCTTACTTTCAGTACAGGCCACGGTTTATTTGGTTCTTAAGACGTGTCTATTTACAAAGCATGAAGAGTGCATCTGGAGGTCTCTGAAACACAGGTGCTCTGGACCTGGGAAAGATGACAAATGAGAGCAGCAGTCTGGGCTATCATAAATTTCTCGGTCAATGCACTTTTAAGAAATGGGGAGTAAAATGTCTCTTATAAGCACTTCTTTTGACACAGTTTTTCATGATCCTCTGAATGTTTCACTACACTGCTGAGTGATCATCCACTGATATGGAGTGATGCTGATAATAAAGACACAGAGATGACCTTAGAGCTGCGGAGAGCAAGCACAGAGACTCTGCTGCTTCCAGGTGCTTCCAGGAATAGCAGAGCCACTAATGGCGCTGGCCAGCAAAGTGGGCTGTAATGCCTGTTGATGGAAAACACAGCCGGCCAATTACAGCGACCATATCTAATCACCAGGGTCAAGGGTCAACTCCCATCCACCATCTGTCTTCATTTGGCGTCTCTGTCATGAGCTGTTGCTTCATTGCCAGTGAAGAGTTTAAAAGACCTGAATGTACAGTCATGAGGCAAAGGGAGGACAGTGCATGACACGTACACAGTGAACAGTGATGTCCTAGCTGACATTCAAGGTCCATCCATAGTGCACTTCACAAACATGCTCACACTGATTCAAAGGTATCTGTGGCTGATGGGACAGATCTGCTCAGACAGCAACATTACGGAGGGACATCATAACCTTGAAAAGTCTGGAGCCTCCTGCCGTCTCCTCTCAGAGGAGAGAGAGAAGCTGTTGTCATTCAGCACACATGGTTTAGAAAGACTGAGTGTCAAGTGTAATAAATCACCCTGTCTATGCAAACAGAAACAGAGACAGATCCGCGTGTATTCTGAGACATTAGTGTGCACAGTCAGTAATTATGCATGTCTAAAGGGTCAGTTCATCCAAAAATGACATCATTGTGAGATAAGAGCACATGCTGATAGTAGAGAAGAGAGTTCATGGAAAGATCAAATGGCAAGTTGTTGTTGTTGTGCTTTAAACTCACTGTAAAAAGTGGAAGATGTTCTACTGACAGTAGATGTTGTAGCATTTTATTTTAAAAAGTTAAGCTAGCTCTTGTGGATTAATAATAATTCTCCTCTATATGTACTGCATCACATCCTGTCTGGGAACTGTTGGATTTGAACTAAATATTAAAGTTTCTATTTGAAGTTTGAAAAACCCCACAAAGCCAGAAAGACAAAGAGTTTCTCCAACTAGAGATTAGAGGGTTTTTCCATAGCATTCCTTGGATGCATTATTTTTTTCAGTCAGTCACTTCTCACTGGAATTTCACATAATGTTAGCTAGCTAGTAGCTCACAGAGCTAGCAGGCGTCTAACAAGAGAAGTTAAAAAAGAAAAGAAAACTGAAAACACAAAGACTGGACCGATGTTACAGAACAACTGCCTATTGAAAACCCATGAAAAATTCCCACACTGAGGACCTGAATGAAAAAGCTGCAATTTAGCTTGAACAAGCTGATTAGACCTGGTTTACATAATCTAGTTAAAGTGGCTATCCAACTCAGTGAGTTACAGATCAGCCACAGCGATCCTGTCATGTTCCTAGACTCTAGTTCTGATTGGTGAATTATCATTGCTGTTGGGAATGATGACTATTTCATAGTCAGCTGAAAATGTCATTTATTATAACCAGATCTGAGGCGATAAAACAGGAAATAGAAATATACTTAAATTAAACCAGTGTGGGAAAGATTAGATGATCACAGTGGTCCTGTGAGCACGTTTAAATAAATGTGTGACAGCCTAGACCTAACAGAGGGTGAGAGGTGGAGAAAGTGTATCTGTGCAGTCGGCTGTGGCTCCAGCTGTGGTGTGCTTTCAGGCAGGAGTGGAGGTGTGAGCGCACAGCCGGGTGCCGCCCCCTTCTCACCCCGACACCCTCAATAAGTCGCTTTCTCTCCGTTAATTAGGAGAACCCTGTGGGTGTGGGGGTTGTGAAACAGCTGTCCATCCTGCGGTTGCATCAGAGGCCCAGTTCATGCACTCACATCTAAGCAAATTCACAATAATTATGATGAACATCACCTATCCTTCATGTGAGGAGAGCATACTCTGATACAACAGTCAAAAAGTCAGAAGCAACCAAGTATTTTAGTCTTCTTTCAAAGACTTTCAAAGATTTGCTGTGCTATTAGAAAAGTTTGTACACTGTCATCATTGTCATAGTCCCTCTGTGATCAGCGTAGAATGAGCCTGTTCCCTCCTGTTGCAGGTTAGTGCCACACTTCTGCTCTCAACAGATCTCCAAAGCAGAAGACAATGGAGTTGTTATACATCTTACAGCAAGGCAACGTCTTTGACAAATCAGTGGAATAGCCTCAAACACTTTCACAATGGAAACCTGCTACCCAGTTAGCAGTAACTGACTTTAAAAATAAAGTTATAAAATTATAAAATGGAAAATTGTCATTCTTGAAAACAAAAAAGTAAAATGAATCACCAAATTTGCTCGAAGAACTGTTAATAACCTAACAACCTGCCCAAGCGAGTCTCTGTGTGAGAAACACCAGACTGGCTGCATTGTACACCTTTGTATAAGAGTCATAGTTCAATTAGCACCGCCTGTCAGATGCTCATATAGTATTAGAAACCACCATGCACCACCACCCCCACACCTTTTAGATATCAAATAGCAGCCATTATTCAAACCAAGTGTTTTACTCTTCCTTCAAAGACGTGTTACTGCTAGAAAAGTCTGTTTTTAGGTTGTGATCCAACGCTATCAACGTCTCCATGAAGAGGTTGTTTCAAGCTATTGCTAGATCTGCCAGGCATCTTGTTTAAAGCATACTAAGGACTTAAAGCTGTTTGTCTCAACCTATTGCTTCTGGATGTGCTCTCACTCTCAAAGAGGAGTAACATGAAGATGTGCTTTGCGTTCATATTCTATAACAACTGGTACATTCCTGCGTAAATCCCAGCCATTACTGATTGTGCTTTCACTGGGATGAACCGAAGGAAACGTAGCACTCACCCTCGCACTGTTTCCCATCTCCCTTGTATCCAGGCTTGCAGATGCAGTTGTAGGATTTGGCTGTGTTCTGGCAGAGGGCGTCGATGTGGCAGTCGTCTGAGTCCTCTGCGCACTCATCTACATCTGCACAAACACAAAACATCAGCACCTAATTAGACGCGAGTCCCTGGATCAATGAACTCCACGGTGTTGCATGTGATAACTGATATATTGTTGTGATGTGATGTCATCACTTTACACATGTGAGCTAACTTAACAATTACAGGTTTTTTGTATTTCCTTTGTTTTTCTGTTTGTTTGTTTGTTTGTTTGTTTGTTTGTTTGTTTGTTTGTTTGTTTGTTTGTTTGTTTGTTTGTTTGTTTGTTTGTTTTGCCTGTTCCGTTTGGTTCTTTAGCCGTCAGAATTGTTGTCTGAAGGCCAACAAAGATACCCGACAGATTTACTTTATCAATCATCATCATGATATTGATATGATAGTGGTTGAGAGAGTCATTGAGGCTATTATAAAACCGTTTACATACATCTGTAATTTATCATTTCAAACTGGTCGATTTCCAGACAGAATGAAAATAGCAATAACTATAAAACCACATTACATTCCCTTTTTACTCTTCAAAAAAAAGCAATTCGAATCATCCACAATGCAGGTTATAGGGAACATACAAACTCACTATTTTTACAGTCTGAAATATTGAAAATTGGCAATCTAGTGAAATTCCAAACAGCACAAATTCTATTCAAAGCAAAAAATAAAGAACTGCCAGGTAATATTCAGAGTATGTTTTTTTTGAAAGAAGGAAGTTATAATTTAAGGGGTTTTTGTAACTTCAAAACAATGAAGGCACGTACTACAAGAAAGAGCTTTTGTGTTTCTGTGCATGGAGTGAAACTATGGAACAGTCTGAATATGGAATTAAAGCAACGTCCAAACATAAAACTGTTCAAAAAGAGTTATAAAAATATGATCTTCTCTAACTATAAAGAAAAGGAAAATATTGAAATTAAGTGAATGTCTCTATTTAAAAAAAAAAAATTTATGATGTGATATTACAGTATATATTATATCAGAAATCTGTTCACTATTTTTATTACAAATGTTATCAGTAAGGAAGCTGACTAAATATTAACTGATAATTTATGGCAAAGGGGTGGGATTAAATAAGTGTATACTTCTTCCCTTTCAACATGTAAATTAATCAGAAGGTTTTTTGTATGTATTTTGTATACTACTTTTTTTCTCTCTTATTTTCTTTTCTAAGTGTACTTGTATATTGTTCACATGTTGAAATAAATTACCAATCAATCAATCAATCAAATGGATCATCATCATGCCGTATCGGTCCATTTGATCGACCATTGTTGTTGTTATTTATTTTATTTTCAGTTGTTACAGACGGGACAGACATGGCTGTGGGACAGGAAAGGAAGAAAGAAAGAAAAAGAGAGGGGAAGAGGGACAGTGAGAAAGGGCACTTAAAAAGAGAAAGAAAAAAACCTCCCGGATCACCTGTTGAGAGAAAAAAAAAGAAAACAAGCAAAAAAAGAGAGCAACATAATAAACACAACACCATCGCATTAATCTAGCTAAGTGTGAATAACAGTAAATACTACATATTGAAAGTTGTTGTGCAGCACGCAGGATCGACAGCACACAATTTACTTTGAGGTAGCAGCCAGGTTTGTGTTAGTTTGTGTCTGTGAACAGTGAACACCTGTGTGGATGAGCGTGCTTGTATTCAAAAAGGGTATTTCCATTTATTAAACAGGAAGCTCCTGTGTTGGATACACTTGCAGCAATGAGCAAGTGGTCATTGCTGCACTTTACCGAGACAGGAGCGTCCTTTGGTGACAACACATATATACAGAACAGATTCAGAAAAGGATGCTTTGGCTTGTTTAATTACAAAGTTTGCCCAGCAGGGGGCTCTGACTGTATTGTTCTCAGCACTGTCTGCAGTACATGTAGCAGAGTACATGTCAGAGAGCCCAGAGATAATAAAATCATTTGAGAAATAAATTGCTAAAGTTATTTAAATATAAACCAGTTGTTATGAACACGTAGTGTGCATCAGTTTGATAGTAATATTCCCACTGACACATTTGGGTTCTTCATATTCTTCTCTCAAACGAGCAGTGACTGCTGTTGAATATGAACAATAAGAGAATTGATGAGTGAAACTAGCTACTCTGTGCGATGTGTCGTCCAGTCACGTGAACACAGAGTGGCCAAGCGTGGAAACAGGTTGAGGTTCAAGCACCCACTGATAACTCTGATGAAACACACTGATTTAATACTGTAACAGTGTAACAATGTTCCAGCACTCAACTTCCACATTTCCACACAGTCTGTGAACTTCATTTAAGGAATGCTTTCCATTCTTGGTCTAAGCAACAAAACTTAAAACTGCAACAAGTGAAAGTCCTTCATTTATAATTTTACCAATGTGGAAGTTTCATCATGAAAAAATGAATTAAAGTATTAAAGTTCTCTATGTAGAAAAGCACTTTAATGACATTATTTTCACTCATACATTACTGTCAGGATTCAGCTGTTAGTTTTTTATACTTCATATCTAACTGCATGTATCTGCTCACTAAGATTGCTTTGGTTTATCTGGGCCCAGATTGTCTGTGCAGAGGTGCTACGAGCTCAGTGAGCTGTTCTAGGGGAATACTCGTCTCGTGACTTCCAGGATGGGGTTTTACCCTGATGTGTTGTTGCAATGGTAATCCTGCTCAGCATGAGAGGAAACGTCATTTGTTGTATGAGTTCAGGAACCAGTGGTGCAAAGCTAACAACTGAACACCTCTAATTTAAAAAAAACCTGCCTAGATGCACCACTGGTTGGTCTCAGATAGCCGGACTCAGCTGCTGAAGGAGAGCTGTTCATGACTGGGCTTGGGGACAGCTCGATGAACCTGATTTTATGTTAAGGTCTTGTTGAAAGTCATTCTTTGATGAGGCAGCTCATGCGGTAGAGTGGGTGGTCTACCAACTGGAAGGCTGGTGAATCGATCCCCAGCTCCTCTAGTTGAGTCCACAGTTGCCTGCAATCCATATATGTGCATGTAGGATATATGTGTGCATGATTGGGTGAATGAAATGTGTAGTAGGGAGTGCCCAGCTTGAGTAGAAAGGTGCTATAAAGATGCTATATAAGTACCAGTCCATTTACCATTTACCCTGACAACCAGGAGACATGATCTGTCCTGCTTATCCTGTGTCTGCTCCAAGGTCTCCTCACCAACAGCTCACCTTAAACTCCAGCAGGCATCCTAATCAGATGCCCCGACCAATGTTGAGGACATATGTAACTCAAACTTCTACTTAAAAACCCGGGTAACTGTACTCAGGCTCTATTCTGGCACAGCTTGTATTGTATAGAGGTCAAGTATCCACGAACTCGAGAAAATATTGTGAGAACCATCAAATTAATAAAAGCAAATGAAAGACGAGTAATTACTCGTCCATCATGTCAGACATTTGTGTTATTAGACACACTTTTGTTAGACAATAAGAAAAGTGAAAACAGTTTGAGATATTATAACCCAGACTATTCTGTTCGATGGATCAAAGTGTGAGAGAAAAGATTGTAAAGCTCCAGGTTAAACCCATGGTTCGACCAGCTGTCTATAAATGATTTGAATAAAATGATGTGTGCTGCCTTATTCAGCTTTAATGTGACTAATTTGGCTCTTTTGCTGTTTTAAAGCGTTCATTTTACCTTTTTGTTTTGCTTGAGAGTGTGACAGTGAAGGAGAGCTCTCCCGTCATGGTGCAGCTGCAGATGACATGCAGAGAGCAAAGGGCTTAACAGCTCTTCAATTGATCAAGTTATTGATAGAGGAGCTGGTCACATCTGGGCCTCAATCCAAGGGCAAAGGGCCAGCTTATTACAGAGGGAATAAACACACACACACATTCACACAAGGGGGGGACTCACAAACACAGACACAGAGATTTGTTGGATCCTACTGTCAGATCCTTCACCATCTCCACAGAGCTGCTTTCCTCGTCCTCCGCTTCCACCAGAATACAAAAGGCCAAGGTGTAGGCTAGCTACAGGCGATGAATACACCTTAAAAGGAATTTTCCAATAAATAATTTCCCAATGGAAAGAAAAAAAGTTTGGACCTAATTTGTGTAGAAGTGAGAAAGAGAAAACTAAAAAGTGGTCTGAGGGTTTCAGCTCCAAGTTGTAGCGTTTTATTTTATTAGATCATTGGAGGGGGGCATTTTAGGAGTTTGTCTGCGCTGCCTGCATCGTGGTTCGCTGTCTCAATAACCTCACCCTGTTCCCAGAGGTGAGAGTCTTAACAATATGCTGCTGCTACTACAGGCTCGTTATTGGCGCCTGCTGCCTGCCTGTTCCTCCTGGGACTTTTGACGGTCCTCCTGTCACCTTCACCAACCCTCCTCACCCCACATTTACACACACACACACACACACACACACACACACACACACACACACACGCACGCACGCACGCACGCACGCACGCACACACCTTCCTCCTCGTCCCCTCCTCCAGCTCTGGAAAGCCGGAGACGAGATGCTACGTTTCGTTAAATGACTTGCGCCGTCTCACCCCCTGAGTAAAATCCTGAAATCAGGCAGCGCTCTCACTCCAAATCAAAGCAAACGAGAGCCCAGACCATAGATCAAGCTGTGGTTTCCGACTGAAACTGACCTTTGCGCGCAGGAAACAGAAGTTCCGGTGAAGTCTGGGAGACCACTAAACCAAATTGCGCGTCACAAATGCCGCACAGAGGGAAAACGGTGATGTAAAACAGAGGTCCTGCCAAAGTGGTGTCACTTAGCTTAATAGATCAAGTATGCTTTTATGAAACGCCCAAGTTAAATTCACACCGAGCGAAAATAGTGCGCAATCGCGAGTTTTCAGTGCCATGAAGTGTAGTTTTTGCATCAACACAGCGCTGTTATGTCACATGAAAACAAGTGCCATGTAATGTCATTGCTGTATTAATACACAATGCGATTGTAGTTAAAAGGTAAGTTTAAAGACGTCGGGATATTTGAAAGATTGTTTTAAAGTCTCCAGCGACAATATTTTCACTCATCATTTCCTCATCGGAGCCGGCAAGACAGAAGCCACCACAAAAGTACTAATGGTTGACAATAAAGCAAGACAGAGAGGAAAGGGGAGCGCTTACCTGCCAGTCCGGCATTCCCCATCACCCCGCAAGTATTTATGAGGAGGATGAACAAACAAAAGTCCCGAGAAAAACAAGCGCTCCCCATGCTGACAGACGGTGTGAGGATTCAGCACGGCTTTTCTGGGGGTTTGGACTGGACTGAGTGGTGTGTGTGTGTGTGTGTGTGTGTGTGTGTGTGTGTGTGTGTGTGTGTGTGTGTGTGTGTGTGTGTGTGACAGGAGAGGAGGAGGACCGCTTTCAGTGGACTGGCAGTGCAAGAGAAGAGAGAGAGGGGGGGAGAGAGAGAGACGGGGAGGGGTGGTGGTGGTGGGGATCCTAGCTTTCTGATTGGCCGGTGTATGCCGGTAAGAACGAGAGAGAGCGAGAGTGGGCGACTACAGGGTGGCTACGACAACGTGATGGAGGTACTCGGGTTCTTTTCAAGCTCAAAGCTCTCCGATAAAAACATCATTGTGAAAAATGACCAAAAAGGCCGGCGACCCCCAAGACATCCCAGGAGCTGATTTTTTTATTTTGAAGTATTTATCTAGGTTTTCCTGTGTGAAATCACTTGTATAGTAACCTCTCCAGATCTCTTTAGATGAATAAAACAGTAACGCATTAGTGTGGATATAGCCTGAGGCTATGGAGAGGGAAAGGTACTTTTTGATCAGAACCCACGCACATGACATATAACAAATACCGATGCCAAAAGTCAAGCGCGCTGTGAGCCACTAAAAGCTTTCGCCGGCGATACAGAGTCCTGTCAGCGCGCATGCAGCGATTTTCTTTGAGCAATCCTAATGTTTCCATAGCAAAAGTAAGAACAATCTATTTAAATGTGTACAAATATTACTGGGTTCAGTAGAAGCAGCATAAATCTTTGTTTTAAAAATGCACGTCAGACTGCGTTTCTTGCTTGGGTCAGATACATAGACTGTATATAAAAGATGAACACAGTCACTCACTGGTCTGATATTTTTAAAAAATCACTATACTATTGTTGCTCTTTGCCATCACAGGGTCGTGAGCAGAGCCCCCCCCCCCCCCCCCCCCCCCCCCAGACTATTGAATTATTTGTGTGCAGTGATTTTAGCGAGAATGCAGGCTTACGCAGCTTCCTCATTAATCTTTCAGACATCTTTTACATACAGCCAAGACCTCTGCCTGGATCCAGATCTTTGAATCCATCCACCCTCTAGTGGCTGATGACAGAAAACAAAATTCCATCCTCCTAGAAACTAGGTGTCACGCTGAAGCACTTTCTGATTTCTGGTCGGTACGAGGTCGGTGGAAGTGTTTGCTGGTCACATGGTTTCAGAACAAACCAGATAAAGAACTTGGTGTAAGGTGTGGTGAAGTTTAATGTGTTCATTTTTATTTTTAAGGGCTTTATTGGCATGGATGTTTAAATAAACAAATATCCAGAACATACAATAAACAGTAACAGCAATATAAATCCTTTCCTTCTTCTTCTCTTGGCAGCTCCCTTTGTTTTCAGCCGATCACCTGCCTCCATCTCACCCTCTTGCTCAACATGCCTACATCCATGAACCCTGGTATGGGTGTGTTTTCCTTTATGTCCCCGAGGTTTACAGTCTGGGAAATTACCTATAATTTTAATCTTTTAGGATGACAGTGTTTCTCATTCCTTGCACATTGATATGCTTTCTGAACTGTAACCGGCATGACTTTGGAGCTTTCATGGATAAGGAGGACACCTAGTGGCCTGATGTCAAGAGGCTAAGGAGTAGCAAATTAGGAAACAGACCTTTGGGGGGAAATTGAGTATGTAGTCATTTGACTGAAAGGAAAAGCACAATGAAAAGAAATGCAGGGATAGGAGGAGGTTCGCTGTCTTGTGACAAAATATTCCACGTGTTCTGAAGGGTCAGATATGGCCTGGCTTCTCTTTTTGTTAGAACTCAAGGACTACAGTTCATAACACTGTAAACATACATATGTGAAAATGAAATTATTTTTGTCAGACATATACAGTGGGGCAAAAAAGTATTTAGTCAGCCACCGATTGTGCAAGTTCCCCCACCTAAAATGATGACAGAGGTCAGTAATTTGCACCAGAGGTACACTTCAACTGTGAGAGACAGAATGTGAAAAAAAAATGCATGAATCCACATGGTAGGATTTGTAAAGAATTTATTGGTAAATCAGGGTGGAAAATAAGTATTTGGTCAATAACAAAAATACAACTCAATACTTTGTAACATAACCTTTGTTGGCAATAACAGAGGTCAAACGTTTACTATAGGTCTTTACCAGGTTTGCACACACAGTAGCTGGTATTTTGGCCCATTCCTCCATGCAGATCTTCTCGAGAGCAGTGATGTTTTGGGGCTGTCGCCGAGCAACACGGACTTTCAACTCCCGCCACAGATTTTCTATGGGGTTGAGGTCTGGAGACTGGCTAGGCCACTCCAGGACTTTCAAATGCTTCTTACGGAGCCACTCCTTTGTTGCCCGGGCGGTGTGTTTTGGATCATTGTCATGTTGGAAGACCCAGCCTCGTTTCATCTTCAAAGTTCTCACTGATGGAAGGAGGTTTTGGCTCAAAATCTCACCATACATGGCCCCATTCATTCTGTCCTTAACACGGATCAGTCGTCCTGTCCCCTTGGCAGAAAAACAGCCCCATAGCATGATGTTTCCACCCCCATGCTTCACAGTAGGTATGGTGTTCTTGGGATGCAACTCAGTATTCTTCTTCCTCCAAACACGACGAGTTGAGTTTATACCAAAAAGTTCTACTTTGGTTTCATCTGACCACATGACATTCTCCCAATCCTCTGCTGTATCATCCATGTGCTCTCTGGCAAACTTCAGACGGGCCTGGACATGCACTGGCTTCAGCAGCGGAACACGTCTGGCACTGCGGGATTTGATTCCCTGCCGTTGTAGTGTGTTACTGATGGTGACCTTTGTTACTTTGGTCCCAGCTCTCTGCAGGTCATTCACCAGGTCCCCCCGTGTGGTTCTGGGATCTTTGCTCACCGTTCTCATGATCATTTTGACCCCACGGGATGAGATCTTGCGTGCAGCCCCAGATCGAGGGAGATTATCAGTGGTCTTGTATGTCTTCCATTTTCTGATGATTGCTCCCACAGTTGATTTTTTCACACCAAGCTGCTTGCCTATTGTAGATTCACTCTTCCCAGTCTGGTGCAGGTCTACAATACTTTTCCTGGTGTCCTTCGAAAGCTCTTTGGTCTTGGCCATGGCGGAGTTTGGAGTCTGACTGTTTGAGGCTGTGGACAGGTGTCTTTTATACAGATGATGAGTTCAAACAGGTGCCATTCATACAGGTAACGAGTGGGGGACAGAAAAGCTTCTTACAGAAGACGTTACAGGTCTGTGAGAGCCAGAGATTTTCCTTGTTTGAGGTGACCAAATACTTATTTTCCACCCTGATTTACGAATAAATTCTTTACAAATCCTACCATGTGGATTCATGGATTTTTTTTTCACATTCTGTCTCTCACAGTTGAAGTGTACCTCTGGTGCAAATTACTGACCTCTGTCATCATTTTAAGTGGGGGAACTTGCACAATCGGTGGCTGACTAAATACTTTTTTGCCCCACTGTAGGCTTCACCCGTTGCCTACTGGTGGTGGTCAGAGGGCCCGGTGGCGCCAGTGTCCGGCAGCCTCGCCTCTGTCAGTGCGTCCCAGGGTGGCTGTGGCTACAATGTAGCTGCCATCACCAGTGTGTGAATGTGTGTGTGAATGTGTGGATGACTGGATGTGTAAAGCGCTTTGGGGTCCTTAGGGACTAGTAAAGCGCTATACAAATACAGGCCATTTACCATTTAGTTCAAGAAGTTATTTAATGCTGCTGTGTGCCTTACAGGTGTATTAGTGATGTGTTCAATGTTGGTCTGTTTAGCCTCTATGTGAAAGTCGGCTACGGGAAGATGATCATCTCTTTCTGCTGGACACCAAATTTAGCTTTTCTTCGCTCAAAATAAATTTGTCTTCAAAATGCAACACTTGCACCCGCAATTTTTTTTACGTGTGCTCAGAATAGTGGCACAAAAATAACGCCATACCCAGAGCTCCGAGTGGTTATAGAAGCTGTATCCTAGTTCAGGGTCTGCAGCCTTAAAGGCCGCATTTTAAGGCTGATTACGTCACAGCGACGCGACGAAGGCTGTCCCAATTCAAAGGCTGCTCGAAATGCGGCCCTCAAATGCGTCCTTCATTTCCCTGAATTTTAAGGATGGGTCGGTGTAGCCTTCGTGGCCCAACATATCCCAGACTTCATAGCGCGGCGGTGGGTGTGGATAATTTTGCCGAATAAAAAACGGCGGAAGCGTTGACTGAACTGTCAAAAATAAGTACTGAATATGACGTCACTTATTTATGTGCGAATGTTTAATAATGAAGAACATTAAAACATTCCTGTTGGCCACATGTCGGCAAAGTTACAAACATAAGCAATGTTTGTACTAACTTGGTTTTAAAGCCTCTACTTCTAAATATATATATATAGTCGACCTTAATCTCACAGAGATGTGATGATTTATGGATAATTAAAGTCAGTCATATATCCACAAACACAACAAGCTGAAAGTCAGTGATGCTGCTCGGTCCTGAACATCACGGCACAAGCAGGATCCACTGCACTGTTAATGTTAGCTATGTTATACTGCTGCCTCTGTTCGGTGGTGTCGAGCCAAACGCACTTTAACGTGTGTTTGAACGAGCTGACGGTTCACTCGTTAAGCTGAAAGAAAGATGCTTCAATCACAGCAGTCACACATGTGTCCACTGCACCATCTGGGACTCTTCTTGTTTACACTCGTAATAACACAAACACTAAATCCTCCTGATTGTAGCAGTGTGTACACCTGAGACTGTCACCTGTCTGTCTGTCCTGCACTCGCTCTCTGTTTCTTTCTCTCTGATTGTGGAATAAAAGTATGAACATGTGTTTATAAGTTACACTTGTGTTTGAATCCTGCAGCTTATCACACATTTGATTTCCATGTGTGACGACTGCAAGTGTCCAGAGTGAGGACAGACTGAGGGACCCACTGCTGCACATCATCTGTGAGGCTTTGCAGCCCTGATGATCCACCAGGACAAACTCAGCAGTGTGTGAGGAAGAGGAGGAGGAAGAGCCAGCAGCAGCTGACAGATGGAGAGAATAGACAGACTGTTCCCTGTTTGTGAAGGACTGCTAGGAAAGTTTAACATAACTGTCTGTGCTGAATCAGTCTTATTAGGTAATGTTCAAATAATGTGATCATCCCAGTGTTTCCAGTGTGGGAGAAAGTACTCAGGGCCTTCAAGTTACACACTATGAAAGGCAGCAACAAGTTTGATGTTCAGAAACCTAAAGTCTGTATCAGCAGCAGAATGGAACTAAAATAAATATTGGTTTCAGTTCTATGAAGCTTTGAGTATTTTGGATCGGCATCATGGTGGGGGGCGGCATCACGGGCATCGGCAAAAAAATAAAAAATTGCTGGTACTCATGCTGCCCCGACGTCAGCCAGCGCATATTGGGAATGCGAGGTGCGCCTGCTGCTTGCGGCACAGGGAGGAGAGGGCGGGGCGGCGGGTGATTCTCTGACCGGCTGGAGCAGCATCTAATAATCCACCCCAAAATAAAACAAAATAAAAACAAACCAACAAACACAAAAACCAGACATTATGATACAGACTTATAATTTGCACCGATGTTTTTTCAAAATTCTATACGTAAAAAGTGAGCGTGAGAGCCCTCGGTGTGCCTGCTCGCTGCTGAAGTCAAAGTAAACTTTATTGTCATCTCCGCTACAGTCCAGTATATAGAGAGACGAGACGATGAGGCTCCAGTTACAGCAGTGCAAGTAAACAAACAATAAATATAAGACCAGTAAGAAAATAAATATACACTTTAGGACTAGAGGTAAAGGGATCAATAACAATTTAAAATATATAATTTACAGGTTGATGATTTAAAGTCTCACACACAACACATCGAAACGTTGAGGGGGGCCGGCTGCTTCCAAATAGAGCACATTTCATTCATAATGCTGTAAATCCAAGCCCATTATGTGTTCATGATTTGAATCCTGGGTTGTGTGAAATCCTAGAAATAAACCCTAGACAAAGTGAATCTGTGAACTAAGGTGTAGGTCTATTAGGTTATGTTGTGGTGATCCTTGAGTTGGGGGATGGGTGTTCATACTGTGCAAAATTAAAACCAAGGTGGAATAGAAAAGTTCAAAGCCATCAGGTGCTCAGTTTAGAAAAAAAGAAAAGAGGAGGAGAAACGAAAGATACAGGCAAGCAGATGTGTGATTGGATAATGGCAGGTTATGTATCCTGAAACAATCAGAATACTTTATTAATCCCTAAGGAAATTATGTGGGTTACAGTTGCTCCAAGAACTGGTAAAAATAGTAACAGTAACAGACTAAACTCCAAACAATACATTATGTTACAGATTTTAATATTAATTAGTCATTGTCAGTTGTTGATTTGTCCTGTTCTCAATGTACGACGAATTATGATGGCTGTTTGGTAGTCGTTTGCATACTATGCATACTCTCTCTCTTCGCGTGTGTGTGTTTCTGTGGTGAAATTCAGTATGGTTCCGACAACAGTTTTATGTTAATGTACAATCGTTAATTTTTATGTATGTGTGTGTGTGGGAGTGGGGCGCCAGAGGGAGTGTTCGTCCAGGGCGCCAAACAGGCTAAGACCGCCACTGCTGTCAAAGGTACTTGTCTTTGAGTGAAGATTTAAGGTGACAGGAAATATAAATAACTGCAACTTGAGTCTCTGACCCAGAGTTCAAGCTCACTAATCAATCTATCTGACAATACATATAATATTGTCCATATTATATTTACATCACCACAGGGAGATGATTTTAGTCTCAAGAACAACATTAGCTAATTGTTATTTACTAACTAATCTTAAATGAGTGTTCAGCACAGAAAGGAAGCCCAACAATCATGTTTACAGTCCTGTGGTCTCAGCCTCAGATACTCAACTAATCAAAGTGATGTCATGACAAAAATGAATGACCAACAAAACATTTTTCTCCTTCATTTCTGTCACACAAAGCCGTATGAGACATTTCTCGCGGTTAGTATCATGGTTGCTAGGCAACCTGAACAGCGCGACGAAGGCAAGACCGTCCCATTTCACAAGCCTCTCACTACGTAGTACGCGTAGTGCGCGTACTTCAAGCGTGCAGTCTCCTAATTGGGACACAGCCCCTGAATTGAGATACAGCCGCAGTCGCGTCTGCGTGCGTAGTCGTCACGTGACTCGTTGACGTGGCAGACAAGTCCAATGACGTAAAAGTCTTTTATCGGTCCGCTTGACTGTCTTGCACAGACCTCCAGGAGGCAGGTCGGAGCAGAGCAGCGCTGCATTCCATCCAATCACATGAAGAAGCCACAGTGACGCCTTTAAGAACCAGAAATATGTTCGCTTTGATAGTTACAATCATGTAATCATATCTTTTTCTTCTCCTCGAGATTGTTTTTGTTACATTACCGCATGTAACCTGTCAAAATGTCCTAAAATAATGAATACTGAACGGAGTCTTTTGTGGGGATAACAGTGTGCCTTTATTTTCGCGTTACAGTACAAACAATAGCTGATAACTCGTACTGACATTACAGCGACCCCGTAACAACCTGAAACGTTCAAGTTACGTTATTTCATTCAGTTTCAATTATCAGCGAACATATACATGACCACAGCAACTTTTACCGACTGTCAACATTTACCGAATGTGTTATCCTTGTTTGAAGCTCTGTACATTACAAGGTGTACACGAACGCAGCACTGAACTCCAGCAACTGTCATGGCGTCTTCCTTGAAGGGGGTTTGGTACTGGAGAAAGTAGCTGCTGTCACTTACCAGTTTCTCCGTATTAAAGCGTAGCTGACGTGGACTGAAGAGTTTTGGGGCGCCGGTAGTTAAAATGGGGACCGTCCATGCTAAGGTAAAGCTTATTTCATCCTAACCTTTAGGTGCATTTTATATCATGACCTCCCTGCCCAGTGAATGCTGCAGGCTACAGAGTCACCAGCATGTGTACTTCACGTACTGTCACACGCAGTTAGAAAATGACCAACAACAATAAAAAGCGACGCGTCAAACTGGTTGATTGCTCTTGTTACACTTTGCCTTTAGCTCACGTAACGAGGCGAAACGCAGGTTTTTCTCCGCTGGTTTGTCACCACGTTTTAGATAAAACTCCTGGTTATAGTGATTATATTTTAGGGACATTTGCGCCTTCGAGTATTTAAAGGAAAACACTAAAAATTCACACCTGTGTGAAGATTATTTTCCAGTACTTGCCCAGACCAGTATTGTCATTCATTTGTCATGTCCCGCACGTATTTACTGCGTGTCAGGACTCCTGTCTTTGCTAGTACTCCACGTCCAGCGACTTTCACCGGCATCAGACACTCCTTCCTGAAGCTCCACCCACTGACCCTCTTGGCCTTTGTTTTCCAGCTGGTTTTTAAAGGTGTCATACGAAGGGTTTTTTCCAATTTGAGACTTTTTATTTCCTTCTTGTACTGTGACGTAAACCATTTCAAAATACAAAATACAGCATCAGACATGGAAAAATAGCAAATGTAACTTTTTTATGGACACTTTTTCAATTAAATATGTTGCAAAAGTCAAATTTGTTTCAGGTATCCTGTGCTTCCTTGCATTAATGCACTTTATTTGTCCTCGGTGCAGAGTCTGGATCCACTCCCAATGCATGGCCGGGACTTGGATGTCCACCCTGAAGATTTCATGGAGACTCCAGACCAAGGGCAAGACTCCAAACAGGAGATCCTTGAAAACAAAGATGTGAGTAGTTGTCAAAGCAAAACATGCTAGTTGTATGTTTCTATGGTTTATTGTTTTATGTCATGTATGTTCTGCAGCTTTGGATGTTCATATTAAACATGGCCAAGTATCAACTAAAAAGTTAAACTTTTAAGAAAGTGACCGCGATCAGCCAAAAACTCAGGCCTCAGGTTGTCCGTACAGTCACAGTTGGATGTAGCCAGCTCATTTGCTTTGTAGGGTCATTGCTACAAGCGCAGCATGCACGTGGACAGGCAGAACGGCTCGCGAGCTGCCTGTTTGTAGGTTAGGGCTCTGTGAGGAACCACCAAAAATATGAAATGAAACTGTCAAGATGCAAACGAAGTGCAGACCTTAATTCAAGGAGCTGAACAAAATCTTTGCATTGATTGTTAAGAAGCTACAACAGTTTTATTTGTGTGAAATGTCTGGAGATGATTTCCCTGTTTCCAGTCCTAAATGTATATATGCTTGATAGTACGGTGCTGAGCATAGCTGTAACTAAGTGTTGTGCACCACAATAGTGCAAAGAATAATAGTAACTGTTGTGATCCTAACCAAACTCCACTTCATACAAGTGTATGAAGTGTAAACTGAATGTAGGATACAGTAAGATTGCCATAGTTCATAATGCAGTGTGTTGACTCAACCACGAGGTCATGCAATAGGATATGACCATCAGACACATGATTAAAAGTAGCAGTTTTTAAAAGAAAGTAAGTGTTTGGTGACGATGTGACTTTTATCCTTGATCACAGGTGGTTGTCCAGCATGTGAACATCCAGGGTCTGGGGAGAACCAAAGAGGATCTGCTTGGCTATGAGATCTCTGATGTTTTCCATGCCAAAAATCTCATTGATGTATGTCTCATAATTCTGCTTTTCATTAAGCCGTCACGGTCGTCTCAGTGAGTCTATCTGAGATCCGTAAATAACTGCAGAGGTCTTTTTTCAGGTGATGAAAAGAGCTCATGTCGCTAGGCAGAGGCTGCTCCGCCTGGGAATCTTCAAAGACGTCGAGGTTCTGATCGACACATCTGAAGGTAACTGATTTACACCTGCAGCCCAGAACAGAGCTTTGATTTCACCTGCTGTACTCATGTGAAGCAGGGATGGTCTGTAAAAGTGACTGCATAGTGTGGTAAACACTCAGCTGACAGAAGCATTCTTTGTTCTGATTGGACCTCAGGTACAGACGCTCTGCCCAATGGCCTGGATGTAACTTTTGAGGTGACAGAGGTCAAGAGGCTGACAGGGAGCTACAATACCATGGTTGGCAACAATGAAGGAAGCATGGTGAGAGACGCAACAGCTGGCATGTTATTTAAGCTGCATGTGTTAACAGTGATGAATAACTTGCCCAGTTTGTATTAATAAAGACACTTATCATACCTCAGAGCTGCCTGTTTGACAGAGGTGTGTTTGTGACCCTCTGTAACGTCTCTCAGGTTCTGGGTTTGAAGCTGCCCAACATGTTGGGGCGAGCTGAGAAACTTACCTTCCAGTTCTCCTATGGGACCAAGGAGACGTCCTATGGCCTGTCTTTCTTTAAGCCCCAACCCGGACATTTTGAACGCAAGTATGTGCACAAAATCCCGCCTTTTGTGTTCTTGTTCTTTCACTGTTTTTTTCAGTTGGGCTCTTTTTTTTTGTTTTTTTTCCCCAAGACAGATCCTCTGTTCAGCCTTGTTCAGAAGGTTTTCAGTTTTTTGACAAATGGAGACATTATGTGATTTTTCTCATGTTCTTCCATAACTACAATCAGCTGCGTTCATATACACTTCACTCCGCTGTTAAACAGAGCAGGAATTTTTAGCACAGCTTTTCCAAACATGCTTTTATTTTGGATGCTTTGACTTTACACACAGAGAAAGAATTATTTCACAAGCATCAGAAACTGTCAGGGTTAAGATTATTAGTCCTCCTGATGTTTAGAGGGGAACTGCAGTGGTTTGAATCATATCTATGTAATGGACTCCAATTTGTTCATGCAGATTACCAGAGGTGTGGACTCGAGTCACATGACTTGGACTCGAGTCAGACTCGAGTCATTAATTTTATGACTTTAGACTTGACTTGAAAAAATGTTCTAAGACTTGTGACTTGACTTGGACTTTTACACCAATGACTTGGGACTTGAATTGGACTTGAACCGGTTTACTTGAAAAGACTTGATATTTTACCCCAAATATAAAATTTAACACGCATATTATATAGAGATTGAAAATGTGACGTCATTCACGGGTAGAACCGCAAAGGATTCTGGGAACTCGTGGCAAGCGGTACTAGCGCACGCAGGCTTTCAATTAAAATCAGTTACACAGCGATAAAAAGAAACACAAAAATGTCAAGAAGCTGTTGTATTATTAACTGCAATAGCCGGTCGCATGACAGCCACGGGAAGCCGACGGGTAAAGAGATCGGTTGTTATCGGATTACGTCGTTGAAGAGAAATTGTTCGAGCCATGTTTCCGAAGTAACAAAGACGCGATGGATGGTCTGGATTGCAGCCATTCAAAGATCAAATATAACGTCTCAGAACACTCCAGCTCACAGGTTAGTCTGCTCCAAGCATTTACATGAAGGTCAGTGTTTTGTAGTAGTTAATACGTCATTTTTCTTAACATAATTGGTGATATAGGTTACAAGCAAGTCTGGCGCTGAACAGAAATTGTCGTGCTATGCTCCTTTATTTATTGTGCATAAATAGTGAATTGTTCTGACACAATATTGCGTTTCGCTTCTGTTATTATGGTACATTGACAAAAACATATACTTTTATTCACAGGATAAAACAGGTTTTTTGTATCACTAATTGTCCAGTACGATTACAGCATACAGTATTATTGTCACTGCTACATTTCTGTGATGCTACCAGAAATTATTTCCACTACTAATTAATTACCGTTGCGCTCAAAGGTTATATTAATAAACGGTTAACGAATCTGTATTTATGAAGACGATTTGTGAGACTGGTAAACTTATGATACGTACGATGGTCTTTCGTTCTACACGGTGCATTTCAAGGTCCTGCACCCATCCGTCGGTAAACTGTACCTGGGCTTGTTGCAGTGACCTGAAGTTACTAAACTTCATGAGTGTGTGCACTCACTCCAAGAACCGTATGATTATAAATATGCATATAAATATGCTAAGATGAGATAGCTGACTTCATCTAACTAGCAAATGTTGTCCAGGCTACGTTGGTGATACAGTTTTTTTTAATGTGTATGATATTTTTGTCATGCGATTTTAAAGCTGGTCCTACAACCGCATCCAAGAATAACATGCAGCTTATCTCAGAACTGTCGGTGAAAATTATTCTTGGAGCTAGGTTTAATTGAGCTGCATTTTAAAGAGGTGCAATTTCACAATTTGTGTATATTTTCTAAGTTCACTATTTTGTCATGTGTTGAGAAAAACACAGATTTTAAAATTACATGGTCTAATATTTACATTTAGCATAACTGCAACATTCTTTTTTTCATTTTTTTTTTTTAAAGACTCGAAAGGACTTGAAATTCAAAGTTTCAGACTTGTGACTTTACTCGGACTTTTACACCAGTGACTTGAGACTCGACTCGGACTTGCCTGACATTACTTGAGACTTGACTTGAGACTTGAGGATAAAGACTTGAGACTTACTTGAGACTTGCAAAACAATGACTTGGTCCCACCTCTGCAGATTACACAATATGATTAATTATGGAGTTCCACAGGGTTCAGTGCTAGGACCAATTCTGTTTACATTATACATGCTTCCCTTAGGCAGCATCATTAGAAGACATAGCATACATTTACACTGCTATGCAGATGACACCCAGCTCTATCTGTCCATGAAGCCAGATAACACACACCAATGAGTTAAACTGCAGGAATGTCTTAAAGACATAAAGACCTGGATGGCCGCTAACTTTCTGCTTCTTAATTCAGATAAAACTGAGGTTATTGTACTCGGCCCTGAAAAGCCTAGAAATATGGTATCTAACCAGATTCTTCCTCTGGATGGCATTACCTTGGCCTCCAGTAACGCTGTGAGGAACCTTGGAGTCATTTTTGACCAGGACATGTCCTTCAACGCACATATTAAACACATATGTAAGACTGCGTTCTTCCATTTGCAGCATAATACTCCCACCGCCGTGTTTCACCGTGAGGATGGTATCCATCTGGCTGCATGCCTCTGCATTCTTTCTCCCAACATAAGCAGAATCTCTGTGGCCAAAGAGCTCTAGTTTTATTTCATCTGACCAAAGGCTGTGCTTCCATTGCGCCTAGTCTTTTTCCAGCTTATCTTTAGCAAGCTTCAGTCTGGCTTGGTGGTGTCTCTTCTGCAGAAGTGGAGTTATTGATGGTCTACAGCCTCACAGTCTGTCTTCACTGATGGTACTGTCAGGCCCTTTAAGTTTGTGCAGCTTGCCCATTTGGAAGGGATTGATGCATCTACCACAGGTGTTTAACTGGACTTCACTCAATGACCAGGCAGAGCTTTTGTTTCTCTTTCCTCTTTAATCCTCTTTTCAGCCATAGATGGAAAAACCAGCTGCCTCCCTTTATTTTATAGACACATCAGTTCCACACAGTCTCCCTGCTGGTGACTACTTGTTGAAGGAATTATACTGGTTTCTTTCCCCGCATGTGACAACTTCCTGTCATTCCATAGTTTGTCTTCTTTTCTTTCCCGGACAGAAAAATAGACACAAGATTAGTTCCTGGCTTGCCTACCAAGCTGTCACTGTACTTGTTGCCTCAGGGTTCACCGCCTCCTAAATTCCTGACTTGGCTAAGTCCTTCACTGGTATCTGGGCAGTTGTTCTGGAGTCTGTAGATGCATTCAGCTCAATTGGATTCACTTCAATCCCAAGAAAGGCACCGGGAAAATTTTTACCAAAACCTTCAGTTTCATAGGTGCCTAATATTTTGTCCTGTCTGCGGTATTTGCTGTCACACACTGTTCCTCATAGTCACAGCTTGCTGTGTTTAACATGTGTTGATCATAATTATTGATAGTCCGGTACAGTCAGTGCATTGTTTGGAATTGTGCAACATGTGTGTTATTGTTTTACAGAATAGCATTTTCAAAATGTGATACTAGCAGAAGGTGGCCAGTAGGTGTCACTGTGGCAGTGGGAGTCGGACTGGTTCGAAACCTCATTACACAAATGCTTTGAGCATTTCAAACCTGGATATGTTGTAATTGTTTTGCACCTTTTGTGCAGTTTGAAGGCTGAGGTTAGAGAATCATGCTGATGCAAAACTGTCTGTCCTGTCTGGTTCCCCCATTAAAATCCATTCGTACTGTACAGTGGCTTCTTTAAGATGTGGTGATCTATAAATATACATAAAAGTTTGTACTTATAGTCTGTACCCACCCCTCCATCGAACTACCATATGCTACACAAAGGCTCTCTGTAATATGAAGAAATTGTCCTAGGACTGGGTGGGGAACTCCAGGCCTCGAGGGCCGGTGTCCTGCAGGTCTTAGATGTGTCCTTGATCCAACACAGCTGATTCAAATGGCTAAATGACCTCATCAACATGTCTTCTCCAGAGGCCTGGTGATGAACTAGTCATGTGATTCAGGTGTGTTGACCCAGGGTGAGATCTAAATCCTGCAGGACACCGGCCCTCGAGGCCTGGAGTTTCCACCCTGTCCTAAAAGTTGATGTATGAAAAGTAATTCATGGTCATTTGTTGTACTTGTCAGTCTCTGCGAGGTTATAGACACAATGAGCCTTCAGCGTTACTTATCATAGTGGAACAGCTAATCATGTAGACCTTGCAGTACCAGAGTTTTTCCTTACTGGAGTTCTTTGTTTTTTCCACCATTTCCCCCAAACAGGTTTCAGCCACAGCCAAAGGAAAATCACCTGGAGTTAGTTTAATGAGGAACTCACAAAGCTTTGTGGCATTTTCTGACAGCAGTCGTTCTTCTGATTTGTCATTTAACTTGTTTCTTACGCATTCATCTACCAATAGGCATCTATATGTTGAAATATGTGCCGTTGTCTGTTTCAGCCTCACCCTCAACATGTACAAAGTGACGGGCCAGTTTCCATGGAGCTCCTTGAAAGAGACTGACAGAGGCGTATCTGCAGAACTGAATGTCAGTGGAAACGATATTAAAAATGATGACAGTTACTGGGAGAGGGAAGGAGTAACATTTGTGTCTCTCTGCAGTTTCCTCTTGGCGTGACCAACCACACGCTGAAGTGGGAGGGTGTATGGAGGGAGCTGGGCTGCCTGGCGCGCAGCGCTTCCTTTGCTGTGCGAGAGGAGAGTGGACACTCACTGAAGTCTGCTCTCTCTGTATGCCACTGAATTATTACGGTTCCTTTCAACATGTGCTTTATTATCATGTCGTGAGAGTTATTGATTATTGATGATTGCACCAGTTCAGCAGGTCTCCTGTTGGTTTTGTTTGCAGCACACTGTGTCAGTTGATTCAAGGAACTCTGCCATCTTTCCCAGCAGAGGTGCCTTACTTCGCATCAACCAGGTAAGTGTGCGCACATAAGTACACTCGTAAACGTCTGTCTGCCACACTTTTGGCTCTTGACATTAGGTTTGAAAAAGTAGCAATCCCCACATTTGCCTCACCTGACCTCTGAGAGATACGTCAGGTACGATGGACAGACAGGCCGTATAGGGAAAAATGGGCGTTTCTTCCAGGTCTAAAGGCGTTGCCACAGTGGGTGTGCCTTAGACCTGAGTACAAGTTTTATGAGAAAATGAGCCTTCGCTGATAAATCACTAGATTCAAGTCTTCCTAAATATAACACCGTGGTCCTTTTTCACTCCAATCTTCCCCCAAAGGATCTTTATACACATGAGCCTGAACTCTGTTCTTGAAGAAAAAAGTAAAGTTTTAGCTGTGAGATTTTTTTTACTACTCTTCCATTGAATGATATTGTTACCAACATCAAAATCATAATGATCAGTAGGTGTGTTGCAGGATTGTAACCGAGTGTGTTTGTATGTGTAGGAGCTGGCTGGATACACTGGAGGAGACGCCAGCTTCTTGAAGGAGGATTTTGAGCTGCAGCTCAACAGACGGCTCTTCTGGGATTCTGTAAGAGTGAAATAAGTCACACATGACCCGTTCAGTATGATTCTGTAATAATATCTGTGTTATGGAGGGTTTCACTTGGTCATTTTATACTTGATTACTCAGGCTGTGTGTATGTCAGCCAACCAGCAGGGGACAAAAGAGTTTGCTGTTAAACTAAATGTGATGTGTATAAGAAACGTTTTATGTCCCCCCAGGTTTTGTCTGCCTCTCTGTGGGGTGGGATGCTGTATCCCATTGGAGGACAGCCGTCCTGCATAGCTGACAGGTATGCCTGATTTCTCCAAGAGCTGATGTCTGACTTTGATTCACCAGCACTGCTACAGTAGATCAGCAAGTAAACTGAGCTTTCTGAGCAGTCAGTTACTCCAAATGAAATATAATAAAGCTGATTTATTGTGAGTTTGGTATGAAGGAGGACAATTATTTTTATAATTTGTCTTTTAGACTTTTGTACTTACCAGTAGAACTGCTTTCCTACGGCTTTCTTTACCCAGTTTAAGTCATTTTGTATTTTGTCCAGGTTTTACCTTGGAGGCCCAACTAGTGTACGAGGATTTGGGATGTACAGCATCGGGCCACAGAGTGAAGGTAAAGTCCATTGTGACATCGATAACAGACATCACCAAGTGTTCTGTCACAAATGTTTGAACACCTGAGAAAGAGCGGTCTGCAAACTGTGAGCTGTTTTTCTGTCACGAGGCTTACGTTAGTTAAATTGTAATGCGGTACGTCTGTGTTACATTGTTTCCAAATGATGTGACAGCCTGAACCAGACGGATACATAGGAATCAGTCCGTTTACCAAAAGGTACAGGTTTGTAACTCTGTGCTGTCTGAATGTGGATGGACTCCCATGCAGCATATTAACAAGCAGTACAAATACAGAGCAGATAGCTCAGTAGGTAGAGTGGTTGCCCCATGATCGGAAGGTCGGGGGTTCGACTCTACTGAACAGCTACCCTGAGGTACCCCTGAGCACCTACACACTGCTCCCCGGGCGCTGCATTGGTGGCTGCCCACTGCTTCACTGGGCGAATCCCTACGGGGACTAACACATACACATTAGAGCTTAGCAGCACAGAAGAACAAAAATAGACAGTTCACTGTGGTTCCTCTGTGTGTTCTAGGTGACTACCTGGGTGGAGAAGCATACTGGGCAGGTGGTCTGCACCTCTACACTCCTCTACCATTCAGACCAGGCAAGGGAGGCTTTGGAGACCTTTTTAGAACACATTTCTTTCTCAACGCAGGAAATCTCTGCAACCTCAGCTATGGTGGGTGAACACTGTCGTCTGTGAGATTCAGCTTTTTCTTTTTGCCTCTGTCTTTGATTCGTTTGCCTGTTTGTGGCTCTTTCACAGTAAGATATAATAAGTTCGTTTCCATCTGGGCTTCGTGACAATTTTATTTACATTTTTTTGAGGAAAGTTTTTTCTCAATCAGCTGTTACTGTTTAACAGAAATGATGCCATGAATCTGTAGTGTGCAAGTTGTGCTGCATCATTGTTCCATGTTATGTTGTGCAGGTGACGGTCCACGAGCACACCTTCAGAAGCTAGCTGAGTGTATTCGCTGGTCGTACGGAGCGGGCATCGTACTGCGGCTTGGAAACATCGCCAGACTGGAACTCAACTACTGTGTGCCCATGGGAGTTCAGAGTGGGGACAGGTGGGGGTCCGGTGCAATATGACTACTGCATTTTACAGGGTTCAGGGTTTTTATAGATGCAACATGGGAAGGGCATGGCTAACTGGTTAGCAGTTATTGAATTTTAAAAGTGTAGGAGGACTGTCCAAAGTCAGGTGATGATGGCGTTATTGTATCAGATGAAAAAAAAGAAAAATGCTGAAACTACCTCAGTGAATGGCACAAACTGGGACTACTTTCTACCTAATGTGGTAACGTAGATGTGCAGTGAGTGCAAAAACAGCCCAGCCTGCTTTCAGTGCCAGTAAGGAGTCTACAACAGCAGTGTGGTAGTGGTGGTCCTGAGGCAGTAATCAATGTTTTTATGAGAGCACAGTGCTGCACAGAAACATTAGATTCAGAGTATTGTACAGAAGAAACACGGCTGTATGTAAACTACAGATAACCTTCCAGCTCGTCCTTAACTCTGCACGTTTTTGGCTCGATATCGATACCTGACATAACTGATTTTACGTCAATAACAGACTAAAAATATAGCGTCGAGCTTCATGGTAGCAGGGTTTCTGGGAAATGTCTCGTTAAGCGTGAGAGCCTGCCTCCGGATTTCCCGACTTGTGTTTCTCGTCTCCTCTGTAGGATATGTGACGGTGTCCAGTTTGGAGCTGGAATTCGTTTCCTGTGACCTCATCTGTCTGCCGCCCCGAGTCCTCCAGTCGCTGATGTGAAAAGGGAAACGTTTTGTCATTGTCACCTGTAACTTGTCGTAGACTGTGTAACACTAGCATGGATCCTGGATAAAAATGTGCCTGACCTTGCCAAACTCTTCTTTTACATGCAACAAAATGATAGTTAGACATTTTACAGAACTCAGCTGATTGGTCAGTCAGACGCAACCTGATATAAAATGTGTTTAGCAGCTCTGTAAAATACCCAACACGGGTGAAAAAGCGTCTCAGCAGTCATTGATCGATGATTCCTCTTCCTGGTTTGTTTGCTTTTCCTTTGTTTGAGGTCAGCAGCACTGGCACCTTGTTTGTGGTAAAATAATCCAACCAAGTTGTTTCCCGTGACAACACAAAATAAAGAATTTCCAGAATGTTTAAAGATGTTCTGGGCATGCAACATGCCATCTGCTTCTCCAGGAGCATCACATGTTAATCATTTAATTTGACAGTTAAACATACACCGCACGCTCTCTCCTGAGTTGGCGTGTTTGCTCGAATTGTACTTGATGGACTGCAGTATAGAAACCAGCACTTTTTTGATCACAACGGTGGCGCGGGAAGGAAGCGAAGAGGAGCGGCGTTCCCGTGCTCATCTGTCAGACGTGCAGAGGCGGGAACCCTCCCCCGAGCAGCATCCACCAACAGTGCTCTTACCTCTTTTTGATGTTGTTCAAGCTATTCACAAATAAATCACATCTGCTCCCTGCTTTCTTTCCTCTCCCCTGTTTGGTGTCTCAAACACACACTCAGAATGGGATAAAAGTAAAAGAGGCGGGTAATCGCCCTGTTTTATACCTTTTAGTGGGTTTGTTTGAAGCTCTAATAAGAGCTGCAAATTGATACCACGGACGTGTGCCAATATTTATGCATTTGTTTAAATGATTCTCACAGTAAACATTTTCTTCAGTAGCGCTGTCTCTCTTGACGGTTAGGGCTCTGTGGCAGTGGCCTGGTTTTTCATTTCATAACAGCAAATGGTTCTCTGTTAGGTTTGACCTTGACTAGATTGTTTTGGACCACAGCCTTTACATCTGTTAATAAATCTGAATCTTATTTGAGCAGGTAATAACATAGAATAGAATAGAATTCAACTTTGTTGTCATTGCACATGCACAGGTACAGGGCAACGAAATGCAGTTTGCATCCATCCAGAGGTGCTTTAGTGATATAGATATATTACAATATATATTAGCAATAGTATAGATATGTAAGTATATTACAGAAATGGGTCTATTATGGTATGTTATAATGTACACGGTATGAAGTATGTTGTGAATGTTCTATAACTATAAGTATGTACAGGCTGTAGTGAGTACAAGCTATGTACAGGCTATGAACAGGATATAAATATGAAAAACTATACAGAATATGAAATAAATAACTTTACAGAAATCTGAGATATACAGCTATACAGAAATGGGAACTATGCAAGTTGTAAACAGTTGTAGGATTAAAAATTATCGAATGTACAGAATGATTATTTACACAGCTATACAGTAGTGCAGTTAAGATAAGTGAGATATAGTTTCTACAGAGGCTATATAAAGTGCTAGTGGTTGTGAGTGGTGGTTCACTCCATGTTATTATTGTGTGTTTGAGGGTACAGTTGTCCATTGTGTGTGTGTGTATGTCCAGTCCATGAGTTTAACGTGGGTCAGATGTCAGGAGGCAGAGTTCAGGAGTCTGACAGCTGTGGGGAAGAAGCTGTTCCGGTACCTGGTGGTCTCCTGTAGCGCCTCCCAGAGGGCAGGAGGGTGAAGAGTCCATGTGATGGGTGACTGGGGTCTTTGATGATTTTCCCAGCCCTTTTCAGACACCGCTTCCTGTAGATGTCTTTTATGGCAGGAAGTGGTGCTCCGGCGATGCGCTGGGCAGTTTTCACGACCCTCTGCAACGCCTTCCGGTCCGAGGCAGAGCAGTTCCCGTACCAGACTGTTATACAGTTGGTCAGGATGCTCTCGATGGTGCAACGATAGAAGTTCACCAGGATGTCTGAGGACAGGTGGTTCTTCCTCAGAGTCCTCAAGAAGAAGAGGCGCTGGTGAGCCTTCTTGACCAGCTTGGAGCAGTTGGTCGTCCAGGTGAGATCCTCGGAGATGTGGACTCCCAGGAACTTGAAGCTGCTCACACGCTCCACAGCCGTCCCCTTAATGTGGATGGGTGGATGTGGGTCAGCATTCCTCCTGTAGTCCACGATGAGCTCCTTGGTCTTCTCGGTGTTAAGCAGCAGGTTGTTTGTGTCGCACCACAGCCAGACGATCCACCTCCTCCCTGTAGGCGGCCTCATCGTTGTCCAGGGTGGGGGGGAGACAGGATTTGAAGTGTGCTAGGACCAGCTGCTCTAAGCACTTAGTGATGATGGGGGTGAGTGCTACTGGGCGGTAGTCATTGAGGCAAGATGGGTTGGAGTTTTTGGGTATCGGGACGATGGAGGTGGATTTGAAGCAGGCCGGTACCACAGCGTGGGCCAAGGACAGATTGAATATGTCTGTGAGCACTCCTGCAAGCTCCCCAGAACACGCTCTGAGAACACGCCCGGAGATGCCATCAGGACCTGCAGCCTTGTGGACATTGATCCTGCTCAGCACCGCTCCTACATCGGTGGGGGAGAGAGTCAGAGGTTGGTGGTCTGGCGTCATGTCTTCAGTTCAGTTCAGTTCAGTTCAGTTCATTTTTATTTCAAACATTTCAAACATGTGCCTTCACAGTCATTACAAAATATCATTCCATTATTTGTTTGAAAAGGAGTAGGCTGAAGTATTTACTTATTTGTCCCTACCCCCTCAAGTTTTACCTCTCATTCATTTAATTTTTTTTTTGTCTTAAATTAAACAAACAACATGTGAAACATATAAACATATGAAGTAAAACAAAACATAACATACATAAATCAAAAACAAGAAATTAGCAAGCCCCACCACAGTATAGTTTCTTTCATATGAAAAATACAGAATGTGTATATTTGCAGATACACAAGTTATGGAAAAACAACAAACCAAAACAAAACAAAAAAACAAAAAAACAACCAAAAAAGAACCGCAACACCATTACCAGCAACATTACCGTCCTGGGTTAACCCCGTTTTCTTCATTCTTATACTTATTTAAAATTAGGTTTTTATATTTTACTTTAAACTGTTTTATGTTTTGACTGTCTTTTATTTCTTCTGTTAGACTGTTCCATAATTTAACTCCTGCAATTGAGATTGACATAGTTCTTAAAGTTGTTCTAGCACTTTGTATTTTTAAATTCCATTTCCCTCTTAAGTTATACCCACCTTCTCTTTCTATGAACAATTTACAGATTTCTTTGGGAAGCAATTTATTTCTGACTTTATACATTATTTGCGCTGTTTTAAGCTTCACCAAGTCTTGGAATTTAATAGCTTGCATTTTGACAAAGAGTGCATTTGTATGGTCCCTGTACCCTACATTATTTATTAATCTAATGGCCCTTTTCTGTATTATAGTTATTGTTTGTGTGTTACTTTTGTATGTGTTTCCCCAGACCTCTACACAGTAGCTCATATATGGCAGTAGTAAAGCACAGTATAAAATGTGCAGTGCTTTCTGATCCAACATATGCTTTGCTTTTCCCAGGACGGCAATGCCCCGTGCCAATTTCCCCCGAACATAAGTAATGTGTGGCTTCCAACAGAGCTTGTGGTCAATGATCACCCCAAGAAATTTTATTTCATTTACTCTTTCTAAATATACATTGTCAACACATATTTCTACTTCGATGTTTTTCTTTTGGTTTCCAAACAACATAAATTTGGTTTTATCGAGATTCAATGATAATTTATTTATATCAAACCACTTCTTTAATATCGTTAATTCCTGTGTGATCATTTCCAAAACCTGTGGCAATTCCCCACCTGCACACAGTATATTTGTGTCATCTGCAAATATTACAAACTTTAAAATCTCCGATACTCTGCAGATATCATTTAAGTACATAATAAACATTTTTGGACCCAGTACTGAACCTTGAGGTACTCCACAAGCTATATCCATCAAATTAGATTTATATTCATTTATTTGTACATATTGTTGCCTATTCCCTACATAGCTTTTTAACCATTCCAAAACCACTCCCCTAAACCCGTACTTTTCCAGTTTTTTTAATAGAATTTCATGATTAACAGTATCAAACGCCTTCTTTAGATCTAAGAAAACTCCGAGCGCATACCTCTTATTATCCATACATTCCGTTATCTTTTCCATTAAATCTATCAGTGCCAAAGCTGTTGATCTGTTGTTTCTGAACCCATACTGACTATCTGTCATTAATTCATATTTTTCCACAAAACTGTCAAATCTTTTTATGAAGAGTTTTTCCAGTATCTTAGAGAACTGGGAGAGTATTGACACTGGTCTATAGTTTGTAAAATGATGTCTTTCACCGGTTTTGTAAATGGGAATAACTTTAGCAACTTTCATTTTTTGTGGAAAAACTCCTTTTTGAAACGACAAGTTGAATATATATTTTAATGGTTTTACGATACCATCAATAACTGTCTTTACCGTTACCATATCAATATCATTCCAGTCTGTACTGGTTTTGTTCTTAAGTCCTCTAACCATGTCATAAATCTCTTTCTCTTCCACTGCTCTTAAAAACATTGAGCTGCTATTCCTTTCAATATTTTCACCAGTGTCCCTTTCTATTCCATCAACCTTTATTTCTTCTGCCAGTTTTGGCCCTATGTTTACGAAGAATTCATTAAAGCCATTTACTATCTCCTCCATGTTATTAATACTTCTTGTCCCTTCTATAAAGTACCCAGGGTAATCATTATTCCTTGATTCATTTTTGATTATTCTGTTTAATACATTCCATATATCTCTTGTGTTATCTTTATTGTGTTCTAACCTTTTAATGTAATACTCTCTTTTACAGGATCTCATTATATTAGTTAATTTATTTTTGTAAGTTTTATACTTCATTTCAGTTTCTATTGTTCTCTTTTTTATGAATTCTCGATATAAGGTATTCTTTTTTTTGCTGGCATTTTGTAGTCCTTTTGTCATCCATGGTCTTCCTGCATAGTTGTGTTTCCTATTGATTTCAATTACTGGGCAGTTTTTATCAAGTAATGTGTTAAATGTTCTTAAAAATCCTTCGTAAGCTTTATTAACTTCTGTTTGTTCATATACAATATTCCAATCTTGCTTTAAAAGTTCATTTCTAAGACAATTTAAGGTCTTCTCTGTTCTTATTCTTTTGTAAATAATCTTATGTCCATCGTTGTTCACTTTATAATGGCAATTATACGATGCAAAGACTGGTAAATGGTCACTTATATCATTGATTAACAGCCCACTTTTTATCTTTCCTTCTATTATATTTGTAAATATATTATCTAATAGAGTTGCACAATGAGATGTTATTCTGGTCGGTCTTGTTATCAGTGGAAATAAACCTATGCTGTACATGGAATCAATAAATTCTTCTGTACTCTTATTATGATTTGGATTCAATAAGTCAATATTAAAGTCCCCACAAATAAACATTCTTTTCTGATTTATATTTGTAAATAAGTCCTCCATATTATCCTTAAATATCTCAATCTTAGATCCTGGTGTTCTATATATACAACTGACAATTAGGTTTTTCCTTTTTTCTATACTTATTTCCACTGATAAACATTCCATCACTCCATCAATAACAGTTGTCATTCTTCCCATTCTTTTGTACTTTAGGTTTTTATCAATGTAAAGTGCCACCCCACCTCCTTTCTTGTTGATCCTGTCTACATGAAGGAATTCATATCCATTTATTTTAAAGTCTTCTTCTTTTCCAGGAGTTATCCAGGTCTCCGATATGGCTATCACATTGAATGGCTGTTCAAACTGTGTTATGTAGTCTTTGATGGATTGAAAGTTTGCATATAAGCTTCGACTATTAAAGTGAACCATTGTTATACCCTGTTCTACCTTGAATTCCTTTTTAAGTTGCTCATTTGTATAATAATTGCATTCATTTGTCTTATTGTTAAAGAAATTACAATCAGGATCTATGTTGCTGTCATACATCAATGTCTTATTTTCAATATCTATATGAGTTGTTAGTTGAAAATTGTCAGACATCTGCGTTGGTTGTTCACTTGGACGGTCACATCATATTTAGCACTGCTTTGCATTTATCAGTTATATTTTTCTAGTTCAGTCATCTCTTTGATGACTAGAACCTTAGCCTGCTCTGGTGTTCCATTTAACTTAATGAATATTTTACAGTCTGACGTCCAAGTTGACTGTATTTTCTTCTGTTTTCTTAATATTCTTGCTTGTCTTGCAATGTCTGCATTTTTCTTGATTAGGTGTTCATTTAAATAAACATTTGTACCTTTTAGCTTTCTTCCTTGCTTGAGCAGTTCTTTTTTCTGTTTTCTATTAACAAAACGAATGATAATGGCAGGTATTTGATTTTTTCTCGGAAGAGGATGGCATCCTTCAATATTTTTACTGTCCATTTCTATACCTTTGCTTTTAAAGAAGGCCATTACCTGCTCTTCCAAAGAGCGTAGCTCTTGCTCGGGTGGCTCCCCTCTCTCTGCTGCTGCTACCCGTGCGTATGTCTGATGCTTGGTTTCCAGTCCTGTCACTATCACATCATTTACTCTTGAATATTGTTCCAGATCTGACACCCGTCCTTCCAGCATAGCAATCTTCTTGTCCTTTTCCTCGCTCTGCCTTCTTAGTTCTTTAATATCATCCATTAAATTGAGTATCAGTTTTTGTTGTTTTGAAATTGTTGTTATTTCTTCAGACATAAAGTTTAGGGATTTCTTTATGTCCTCCAGTTCCTCCTCATTAACGTTGCTCCTCTTAGGCGGCATCTTAACGCTCCTGGGCCTGGTGGAGCAGGAGGATCCTGGGCCTAGTGGCTGCTGGAAGAGCCTGGGCCTGGTGGCTGCTGGAGGATCCTGGGCCTGGTGGAGCAGGAGGATCCTGGGCCTAGTGGCTGCTGGAAGAGCCTGGGCCTGGTGGCTGCTGGAGGATCCTAGGCCTGGTGGAGCAGGAGGATCCTGGGCCTGGTGGCTGCTGGAAGAGCCTGGGCCTGGTGGCTGCTGCAGGATCCTGGGCCTGGTGGCTGCTGGAGGATCCTGGGCCTGGTGGCTGCTGGAAGAGCCTGGGCCTGGTGGCTGCTGGAGGATCCTGGGCCTGGTGGAGCAGGAGGATCCTGGGCCTAGTGGCTGCTGGAAGAGCCTGGGCCTGGTGGCTGCTGGGGGATCCTGGGCCTGGTGGAGCAGGAGGATCCTGGGCCTAGTGGCTGCTGGAAGAGCCTGGGCCTGGTGGCTGCTGGAGGATCCTGGGCCTGGTGGAGCAGGAGGATCCTGGGCCTGGTTCTCATAAATGTCTGCTTTGGTTGTGGGGTTCCCTCGCTCAAAACGAGCATAAAAGTTGTTGAGCTCGTTGAGGAAGGAGACATCAGAGGATGCGGGGGAGGGTTTGGTGGTCCTGTAGTCTGTAATGGTCTGGAGTCCTTGCCACATGTGTCAGGGGTTGGAGTTGGAGAAGTGTTCTTCTACCTTCTTTTTGCAATGGTGTTTGGCTTTTTTGATGCCCTTCTTTAGATTAGCCCTGGCTGTGCTGTAGGCGTGTGCATCTCCTGACCTAAAGGCGGTGTTGCGGGCCTTCAAGAGGAGACGAACATCCCGGTTCATCCAAGGCTTCTGGTTGGGGTACATGGTGATCCGTTTCTGGGTGGTGACACTGTCTGTGGTTTCGGAGATGTAATCCAGTACAGATGAGGCGTACTGGCAGGCACGTGCAGAGGGGGGGGCTAGAGGGGCTTGAGCACCCGCCCCTTTCCTGATGGGTGCCCAAAGTGCCCTTTTGTTGAGGCAACCTTAACATTTTTATTTTTTATTTAACTATTAATCACAGTTTTGCTAAATAAAAGGATCTGGCTTGCATCAGTCACATGATCACATTTAACCAATGATCACTCTTGACGGCAGAACGCGCTGGTTACGAGCCGGGAACGAGCTCACAAAGAGCACGCGTATTTTTTGCGGTCCGGAGCTGCAGGAGAAACACAAGTTAACTCAGAGACACAGACTGATGCGACAAACCCAGTAAGTAGGTGTACAGCGTACACTGTAGTGTGTAGCACACAGGAGTATCAGCTTATTACGTACACGTTGGTAAGCTGTCTTGTTGCAACTGACGAACTGAAACAAATGAGCGTGCTGTGTGTGCAACAGCGCGACAAACATTACCTGTCCTTTTATTAACTGCACAGGTAGTGCTGGTCACAGCTGCTGGCTACCTGTGTAAGGCTGTCATGTGTCTGTAGCTCTGTCACCGTTTTAGGGAACATATTTAGTTTTAAAGTATTTATAATAATAATAATAATGGATTGGATTTATACAGCGCTTTTCAAGGCACCCAAAGCGCTTTACAATGCCACTATTCATTCACTCTCACATTCACACACTGGTGGAGGCAAGCTACGGCAGTGGCGTGTCTAGAAAATTTTTGTTGGGGGGGCCAGGTAGGGGCACAGATTTGGAGAAGGGTGGCAGATGTAATTGGCAGATAATGTTAAAAACAATTCTACCAACCGTTAACCATAATTCAATAACCCTGTAAACCTAATAACCGTAACCTTATTAGAATGAGATTTTAACCACTACGGTGCAAAGTGTTTAGATACTGTGTTGATTAAGTACAAGAGATACAATCAGTCAGTGTTTATTCAGCATTCAAGGACATCAATATTTGCATAGTATTTTTACTGACATGTAGTGCACATGTGTTTTGGGCAAAAACATTTTTGAATATTAAAATACGAACATTTTTAACATACAATTGGCAAATTAGCCAATTCCAATGCAAAACCAATGCCTGTTAAAAAAAAAAAAGAAGATAATCTTCTCACAAACTGGTGTTTGATTTTGAAACAGGAAAAAAGTGGAGAAACAACTGAAAAGACTAACATTTGAATAAAACCTGAAAGCAAGTAAATACTTTATATGCTGCCTTACTTTGGTAATATTGAGAACAACACTGGCTGATGATGAAATGCAGTCAGCTGGCATGGTGACACTGCCAGTATTAACCTGCAGGGCTGGACTGGGACAAAAAATTGGGCATTTTCACTACAGATTGGCCCACCAGGTATTAAAGCCATAAAGCCTTTGAATGAAAACAAATGCTGTTGTGACAGTGATGTACAGTCTTTTTGGTATATGTATGATTTCTATACATTTTACGTCAGATAAAAACTTTCTTCGCAAGATTCAGATAATTATTTAATAAAAGCTAGATATTTTAAATGAGAATAAAAAAGAAAAGTATTTCTTTATGCCCTCCTCTCCCTGTTAATGCCCTACCTGGCCCCCTGGCAACACTTTGCTAGACCCGCCCCTGCACAGTTACCAGCTGTCAGCTACATAAAAAAGGATCCTGGTGTTATTTGTCTCTCAGAAACAGTTCATAACTTCAACTCATTCATGTCACCTAAAGGTAAACCTGTTTCTCCATCACCTGTTCAGCTCTGATGGTTCAGTAAGGACATCTCCTGGTTTCATCTTCATGTTTCCCTCTCACCACATATCCAAACCGACATCATGACCAGCAGCTTTACAGCTGTGGCTCCAGCAAACATTCTAACTAAATCAATTCTAACAACAGCTGATCAAGCTTAAACGTGCTGCTGCTGTTTAGCGCGACATCTGCTGGTTTCCTCTTTCTGGCTCAAAGTGGGTGATAAACAAACAAGAGAGACGATCAGCTGATCATTGATCAGTTTCATGATTGAAGTAGCAACAGGAGAGAGAGGCAGCTGTGCAGCGTAAAGACAGAATAACTCCAGTTTTGTGTCTTTTTCCATTCTAGCTGAAGTCCGGGACAAACTGCGTCTCTTCTCAGCTCAATACCAAACGCGTAATATTTTCTCTGAATGAGGGACCATTCCATTTTTAAGGAGCTGTTGGCAACTCTACTAACTAACCTTATGAATAAAATAAAGTTCACTATCAGTAACATCATAGCAACCGAACATCTGTATAAACTTGTCATGCTAGCTCACACAGTATGAGGTATTGTAACTGACTGTAAAAAGTCAGCACAACGAAAATAAACTCCACCTAAACTTGGTTTATATCTGACCCAGATAGACTGCAGCTCATAACTTCTTACCTGAAGTTCAGTTCACCTGACACTCGGACTGGTGGCCGCCTCGGGGCTCTCCTCCTGCTTCCCCTTCCCTCATCCACCTGCTGGCCTCTGTGGAAGCCCCGCCATAGCCACCACCAAACAACTGAGTTATTTTTACACATCGACCTGCATCTTATAACTCATAACTCTTATGTTAAGTGGGGGAACTTGCACAATCGGTGGCTAACTAAATACTTTTTTGCCCCACTGTACACTCACTGGCCAAATTTTTGTTAGATACACCTGTTGAGCTGCTCATTAGGTCAAATACCTAATCAGCCTATCACATAGCAGCAGCTCAGTGCATTTAGGCATGTATACATTAATAAGATGACCTGCTGAAGGTCAAAGGGGATTTAAATGACTTTGAACATGCATTGTTGTTTGTGTCGGACAGGCTTGTCTGAGTATTTCAGAAACTGTACAACCATCTAACCGGTTTATAGAAAATGGTCTGAAATGGAGGAAATCTCCTGTGAGCAGCACTTCTCTGGGAAAAAATCACTTGTTGGTGCCAAAGATCAAAAGCGGAATGAGCAGATTACTTACAGCTGTAAGGAAAGCAACATGAACTCAAATACCCACTTACTTCAACCAAGTTATCAAGAAGAGCACCGCTGAAAGCACAATACGTTGAACCTCGAAGCTGATGGCCTAGTGTCACCTGCTGGATAGAGGTGAAAACACAAAGCAAACAATGTCTCTTTCATCTGTTTCACAGCATGCACGGGAACTGGAAACTCGCCGAAGGGAGGCAGAGGAGAGAGAGCGGAGGAAGCAGAGGGAGGTGCAGCTGGAACTGGAAAGACAGCTGAAAGAGGCTGTGATGGTAAAAAAAAAAGTTTTCCACTTGACACCAATTATGTACAGAGTCTTTTCTCCTTGACTTTGATCTTTGAGAACTCCAGCAAAATGTTGACTGTCATTATAAAATTCACACCTAGTCTTTAATGATTTGGAAAAATGGTTATGACAGTCCAGGAAAAGGTAATTCAGGAATAGGTCAGTTTATACCGCTCTGTTGGTGCATCTGTTTATGTAGCTGTGTGTGTGTGTGTGCGTGCATAGATAAAAGACAGCATGCAGGCTGAGATGCAGGTGAAGGAAAAGGAGGCTGAACAACAGAAGAAGAGGATCAGGGAGCTGGAGCTGACACAGCAGCAGCTGGAAGTTGCCCTTAATATGGAGATCCAGGCTCGGCTGGAGGAGGAGAGGGCCAGACTGGAGCTTGAGCGGTAACAATGCATTTCTAACTCTTATTATGGCCCTTTATTATTTTATTTGTGATGGAGATCTGAGATATCCATGAGAAGTATTAACATTTTCAGTTGTTTCTTCCCTTTTTCCCCTCCTTCAGGTTGCTGCAGGCTGAAGATGAAAAGAGGAAACATTTCCAGCTCCTCCAGGAGCAGCAACGTACAATGCAAAACCTCAGCCCCATACAGGAGCTGTCAGATGGCAGAGGACACCCCCTCAGCCCTCAACTCTGCCTCTCAGGAGCTCCAGGATCTGCAGGCATCTCGCCAAAGAAGTCACCAGCGTCTGGAGGTGAACAAGTTTGTTTTGACTGGCTTTGTGAGCAGCATCTTATTTAGTGCTCTTCTAAAACAACACTGATGAAGATGCCTGCATGATTTTTGTTTCCAGGAGGTTCAGGAGAGGCTGAGGAATGCCAGTCAACAGGTACGGCACTGGAACATCCAGCTGAACCGACTGATGACCCCCATTACTCCTGCAGGTGCGGTATTCACTTTGCCTCTTTGCAGCACAGACTTCTGGAACAGAGTGTTAGTATAGTTAATAACAGTGTAGACCAGGGGTGTCAAACTCAAATACACAGTGGGCCAAAATTCAAAACTGGATCAAAGTCGCAGGCTAACTTTAATATTTATTGAAATATATTTATTCCTCCAGATATAAGAATGAACCTTTTCTTATGGACTCAAACACATTTTGCTGAAAAACTGAATATGGAACAAGCAAAGCTTAATACTAAACAATATATATATTAGCTGTATAATACCAGTAGGCCAGCTCTAATAGTAATTTGGTATGGCTTCGCGGGCCAAATGTAATTAGGTTGCGGGCCAAATTTGGCCAGAGTTTGACACCTATGGTGTAGACCATATAATCTGTCAGATAATTGCATTAAAATGCTACAAAAGGCACCTACCCCCAAACATGTCAAGAGATTCATTCAGTGACTTGAATGAAAGAATCTGACTCACCTCAAGTTAATTAAAATTAAAAATAAATCTTATTATGATTTAAACACGGAAATCTTAAAACGAAAAATAAGCGCATGCACAGTTGTTACAGGCTGCAAACATGTTTTATACTGCTTTGAAGTCTGGGACAGCATCATAAGAGGCATAACTGATCTCACCATAGTCCCATGAAGACTCAAGATGAGTGTTTTCACGACTGCCATCTTGGTGTTTTGAAATCAGGCATGATGAATGAAGGGAAGAACTGTCTGTTAAGGTTCTCAGTCGTTCAGGTCATCGTAGTCTAAGGAGCTTGGAAAGAAAAGCATCTGGACTTCTTTAAGTTTCTTGAAGAGCATTTCACCTCTCATTCAAGAAGCTTCTTCAGTTCTCTGAAGAAATTCTGAACTGAAGAAGCTTCTCAGATGAGAAGTGAAACATCTTCAAGAAACTTAAAGAAGTCCAGATGCTTTTCTTTCCAAGCTCCTTAGACTGTAGTTAAACTTCACACACTGGACTTGTCAGTCACACATCCTTCGCCAGTAGGCATTCCCAGAATGATCTTTCCCCTTCTGACGCTTAGAATGACCAAATATGTGCAAAATGGACAATTCCACATGCCACCATGTCAGTCTTTTATTAAATATGACATGAAACAAATGACTGAGCCATTAAATTTGTCACAAAGGTGTTCACCTAATTCCAGGCAAATGGAATAGACTTCTATGGGACCATAAGTCTTTTTGCACTTTGACATTTGTTTTACTTTTCAGATCTGTAACCTATAACTTTTATACTGTATGTGTTTTGATCATAGGAGTCTACTTACTTACTTTTAGCACGTTTAGCAGATGATGTTGGCTTCTTTTTTCAGTACTGGAGCTTCCTGCTCATTGAAGACTTTTCTAAAAGGAAATGCTTAATCCAAAATGGCGTTTTAAGGGCTTGGATTAATGTCAATTTCAGCAAATATTCTTTCTTATGTTAAAAGAACATGGATCTCTGTCAGTGATAACTTCTGACTTTATAACTCAAATTTTAAGAGAGAGCTTCACTGCTAAGCTCTCATCTGTGTGGGTGTCACGGTTCGCTTGAGGACTCACACGCAGGACTCAGAGGCACAGTCTGTATTTATTACAGTTCCACCAGGTGTATATACAAACAGTGCAGGGGATAGTGCTATATACAAAGCGGTGACAGGGAAAAGGCTCTGGGGAAATCCAGGTAGGGAAAAGACACTTGCTCCTCTTCTGACTCTCTCTCCAAACACCGCTCGGGGGATGCAGAGTCGGGTCCAGGGGATCTATGTACAGAAGGAAACACACGTTAGAGGTTTTGCACAGGGAAGCAAAAGAGAACTTGCTCAGAGCCGGGCTGCACTGACGCGAGTCACACACAACGATCCAGTGATGAGTAGAAGCCACTCCCTGGCTTAAATGCTAGCTGCACTGATGAGGCCCAGGTGTTTCCTCCTCAGAGGGGCGTGGGCCGAGGGCGTGAACCCACCATGAGTTCCGCCCTGGCGAGAGAGAGAGAGAGAGCACTACTAGTCAGCGGCCTGCTGATCCCCTGGCCGTGACAGTGGGGTTCAAATCCCTTATTCAGATTAAGATTTTATGTGACATTACATTGGCAAAAATTAAATTTACTTGAATAATGTGAGTATTGGAGTAAGTACTTGAGTAGTTTTTGAATAACTTTCATTTTGTAATGTGCATATTTTATGAATAATGATGTTTCAATACTTTAATCTACTGAATAAGTAAGAATTAGACTTAATAATCTTTTTACTTTAAAAAGGGAAATTGTGTACAATCTTTTATTCTCCAAAATGCACATAATAAAAATGTTTTGGGGAATGTATATGCTTTTTAAAAACCAATTGCTTCTTACTTGATGGATGCTATAACTTTCAGCAAAACTGAACTAAAATGTGTTAACAAGCTTACCAAATAAGAAATGTTTTGCACCAAGGCGTTAAAGAAATGCTAAGAAAAAATGAAAATACTACGTTGCAACCTGTGTGTGTGTGTGTTTATATATCTGTATCTATATAGATATAGATATATATGTGTATTCGTACCCTTTTTTCATCATCTAGTTTCCTGTGCCAGATCTTCTACTGATCCACTGAGGCAGACATGTAAAAAACATGAACTAAAGCATATTTCTGTATATAAACAGGACTTTAAATCTTTATCAACAGCTACTTTAGAGGAAATTCTTCAATAAACTGCAACCAAAGGCTCAACTCAGAGGACAAAACCCAACCTGTTATAAATAGTGTGACACCAAACTTTCTCTTGTGTAAAGTTACAAATAGGAGTAATTATCCACAGAAGCTTTTATACATAATGAAGTTATAATTCGTCCTGTAGAAATTGTACATTTAAGCTATATAGTTCCCTCTGTGATAACTCTGCTATGAATGCCTCTTATTAACTTTTATGCTTTTACAACCCACTATGAGCAAACACTCAGCAACAGTGGGAAGGAAAAACTCCCTTCTTGAAGGAAAAAACCTCTGGTAGAACCTGGAAATCTGTCTAAACTAGTTGGGGGTTAGAGCAACAGATGCAAGTCTTCAGATCATTTGCAGTGTGACTGTCTTTGTGCACACTTTAACCTGATTCAGTTTTCTTATTTGTCAAAATGCACCATGGGTAAAAAAAAACAAAACAAAACAAAATAGTAATGAAGGAGAATCCTCAGCAAAGATGAATTAAACAAGTTTTATTTTGATCCAATTTCCTTTAAGTAAAACACATCTTTATTTGATGACTTTAATGTCATCAAATAAAGACAGTTTTGATGGAGCTCCTGACCCAGCCCAAGCTCTCTATGAAGACGAGGAAAAACTCCCCAGGGGGCCAGATCGATGGGAAGAAACCTCGGGAAAGCCCATTCAAAGAGAGATCCCCTTTCCTGGGATGGCTGGGGGGGTTACAGGAAGTCCGAAAAAGCTAATTTTTTATTTATTTATTTTTTAAGATTGACCCATTCCTGTCCAACAGAAAAAAGAAAGGAGGTTACCACAATGTATCACACTTATATGATAAGGTGTGAATTGTGTGTTTGTGTGTGTTATCTTAGCCAGGGGTGAAGCTGGAGCTCCTCCAGTGTTGGGCGCTTCTCCGGGGCTATAGTTAAACATGCCTCCAAGAAATTCTGGCATTCTTGAAAGAAAGAAAAGATCAAAAAGATGAAGATGATAGTTCTAGTGATCCAAGGCATCAGTGAATCTGGAAGTGTGAAGTTTTCTTACCTGTGGACAGACGCTTTTTGATGCTCAGTTTCTTTGCGAGGAACCTCTCGGTACTAAAGTGCCGTGCATGAAGCGCTTCATACAACACCACTCCCATTTGCCACACCGTGGTGGGTCCACACCTGTAGCAGCTCCTCCTGTACCACTCGGGAGGGGTGTGAAGAGGAGTGCCTAACAAACAGACACAATTACAATTTCTTCTAAAACAAAAGACACAAATTGTTACATCTGTGAAAAGCAGGAGCAGAATATGTTACCATAGAAGACGCGATACAGAGATCGCTGTTTAACAAAGCAGCTCAGTCCAAAGTCAATGATGCGAACTCGAGGCACATCGGAGCCGGTCTCAATCAGAATGTTTTCTCCCTTGATGTCCCGATGAAAGATGTGTTTATCCTCAAGTTCCTTTACAGCATCAACGAGTTGCTTCAGAATGACCTGGAAAAGATGAAAAACACAATAATGAGTTAATGCTTTTCTGCCTTGATTGAATGCTGTACAGTCTAAGGCTCTCCCAGTCAACCTACCTTGGCCTTGTCCTCTGGTAAGGTTCTTCCATATTCTGCTTTGTATTTTTGCAGGTCCACAGCGGGGACAGGTCTCTCCAGCACCAGGATCAGCTCTTTGCCAAGGTCGAACCACTCCAGCAAGGACACAGGTGCTGATATTCCCACTGACCCTTCTGCTTCACCTGCAAGCTTAACCATAATGGCCACTTCCACCGAGAGCATCTTCCCGCTTTCATCCTGAAATATTACAACAAAGTGGATGATGAGGAACGCCGCATTCAATCCAGTAATGTAAAACTAATTCAAGTGTTGGACGCTTACCGCCACTTTGCAGTAGACTTTATTTTTGGGAATGTGTTTGATGGCAACCTAGAAGACACAGAGCATTGGTGAGCATTTCCTCAGTATGACATAATGAAAGGTGGAAACACAGCAGACGTCTCAGTTTACGATATTATCCATTATCTGCGTTACTGCCTGTCTTACTACCATCATCTGAACACTTACTGGAAAACGATCTTCTATCCGGTAGCCAGAAAACACTGCTCCGCAGCCTCCTTCTCCGAGCTGGTGCTCCTCCACATATCTGGCTTGGAATTCACCTGAACAGACAAAACAGCAAATCTTGTTTTATTACAGCTGTGACACAAATTACTCTCCTCTGTAGCCTAAATGTTCCTTTTGCCCTTCCCCTGAATATAAAACCCAAGCTGCTTGCTACTTACGTTTTTGGTCTGCCACTGATTTTTTGTCCTGGTCCACATTCCTTTTTTTTTTCTTGGGTGGCTCTCTGTTGTCTCCCGTGGCCTTTCTTTTGCCATTTTTTGCGCACACCTGTTTGTTGTTCAAGTCTGGAGATGTGGAAAACACCAAAAGCACATCAGCTCACTGGATGATAGACACAAACACTAAACACCAATATCTTAAACCTAGCAACCACACTTAATCTACCCCCTTATTCAACTAATTAGCCTACCTTTACCAGAGTCCAACGAGGAGGATGCTTGCTCCTTGTCACCGCTCATATGGTCAAGAAGTTTAGCCCTCTTTGCTTTCTTTGTTGTGTCCTCTTCATCTTGCACAACCTTGCGCTTCACTCCTTTGACCACATCTGAGCTGGTGGAAGGACCAGCCTGCTCAGCGACCCTCCTCCTTTTCATTGGGGTCTTCTTTTCAGGACTGGCCTTTCTTTTAGCAGTCCTGCTCTTACGATCTATAAACGACAACAACACAGTGGTGAAAAAGAGTCCCCGACATCAAGACTGGAAGCAGTTTGATGGCAAAGAATTTGAAATTGCTTTTGCTTAAATGATCACAAGTTTAATCTTGGGATGAAAAAAAAAAAACTGATCAGTGCGAGTTGATACTAGGTTTACTAAGTCTTAGATCTTGATGGCACTTGTTGGTCTGTTTTTACTGTTGAGTCCAAGAATAAACTTATTACATTATTTTACCAAAAGACCGGTAACCTTTCTTTGATTAGACATCTTGTATTAAAGCTATTTTCAATTAAACATATGATTCAATTGCTCTAAAAATGATTCACACAGTGTCAACATTTCTAGGATTTGGATTTTACCAGGATTTGATTTTATTATTTTACTTACCTTGATCTCCCGAATCTTTCTTATCGGCTGGAGTGGCAATTTTTCTTGTTTCCTTTTTCATTGTAATTTCGGAGACCCTTTAAAATCGAAAATGTAAACCGTAATGAGCTAAGATTGAGTTAATATTCCTTCAAATGTGCACCCTTCAAATGCTTGACTTTTCTAACTGAATTCTGTAAGTGAGCTTTATAAGTAAACTCTGGAAACTACGGCAACACAACATAGAATCTTGCCTTTCAGTGACTTCACTGACTGCCAGTAGTTCAAAGTAGTTTACAGAAAAACACTGGCAGACAAAGCCATAATATTTCATATAATTCAATCATTTCATATCAATTAAACAGTTTCTTTCATTATCTTTCATCATTTGTATAAAGACCTCATCTATGGATGACAGTATGAAGATTTGTGGTTGACCACACACATTATAATAAACACAGTGTCAGCTACATTGTCATCTGATTTAAAGTATTTATTATGTACATTTAACTGTCATGGTAGTGAGTCTGTGACCCAGTGTTTTGTGTTTGTTCATTTATATTCATTGATTATTCTTATGTATGTTTTTGGTTCTCTTTATTGTTTTCTTCTTGTGTTATATTCTTAGGCTTTAGGTTTCTGTTACTTTGCCTTGCCCCTGTGTCCCACGTGTCATGTCTAGTCACTCTTGTTTCCATGTTCCCCAATTTCTCCCCAGTCAGTCATGTCTCTGTGTCAACTCTGTGTCTTTGTAAAAGTCTCTTGTTTGCTGTTTTACTTTGATAGTCATGTGTGCTGTGTTAGTGTTTTCATGTCTGTGAAGGTTCTCAGTCATCTAGGTCATCGTAGTCTAAGGAGTTTGGAAAGAAAGCGTCTGGACTTGAAGTTGCTTGAAGATGTTTCACCTTCTCGGATGAAAAGAACTTAAACTTTGCTTGAACGTCTTCAAGCAACTTAAAGAAGTCCAGACGTTTTCTTTCTAAGCTCCTTAGACTATGTTAGTGTTTTCAGTTTTCCTTCCCCATGGTCTTGTTGTTTGTGATTTCTCGCAGCTGTGCTCTCATCCTGTGTCTTATTCCCTCATTTATCCCTCTGTGTATTTAAGCCCATTGTTTTCCTCTGTTTGCTGTTGGGTTATCTGTGTATCATCCATGACAATTAAATGAAATAGCAAATGCAACTACAATTTCAATGAGATTCATTCCTGGCATTCTACTGCGGTGGCTGAAAGTAGACACCAAGCATTATCACTGTAACTGATGTAAATATTGGACTTGGAGGGGATTCGTCTGATAGACTGATGCAAACATTACTGTGAGGAAATTTTTGAATCTCCCAATTTTCTTTTTTTCAGAAAGAAAGAAAGTTGGTTACTGTATCACATTTGTATGGCAAGATGTGAATTCAGTATGCGTGTGTGTTTGTGTCAGAGAGGAGTTTATCTGAGCCAGGGGTAAAGCAGGAGGTCCTCCAGCATTGGGCACTTCTCCAGGACTTTGTTAAAACTTGTTTTCAAGACGTCTGAAATGAAAGAAGGACAAGAGATATCGAGATGATAATTCCAGTGATCCAAGCGATCACATTGATTTTCTGCAAAATTTTCTTTTTGAGAGTCATTCGGCTGGGCAGGGGGTATAACACATCTGCAATGCAGCAACATCTGCTCTCTGGGCCTGTGTGAGAGTGTTATCTCAATGGCGGGAATGAGGATGTTGGAATTTGGCATCTCAGGCACCAACTCATCTCTTTCCTTAACCGGGCTCACCAGAGATTGGTTTCAGCCTCTCTCCATGCTTTAAGGAGGTTGAGTTGATAAATCTGACTGGCCCCTCCCCTGTCTGACCCTATCTCTTCATAGTCAACACCAATGTTCTCACCGTGTGACCATGAACGGTCCTTACCACTTGGCAAGTAATTTCGAGCTAGAAGAAGGGAGTAAGACAAGCACTTTATGTCCCTGTTAAAATACAACTACATTTTATCAAATATCACTAAGCAGTCCTTACCTTTAAATACAGCCTGGTTTCTTTCTCTTTCTTTCTATATCTCTGAGTGAAGTTAGCTCTCATTCTTTCTCTTCCTGTGAAATACAGCAAGTAGAGCTTTAGATAGCAACACACTGTGACACAGTTAGTGTTTGTTGAGGTGATAGAAATGCTGCATTTGAAATTACCTGACACAACATTTTACTCCCTTTTATGTTCACTCCTTTTTTTCTGAAGTACCGCAAATTATGGGCACGTGGGGTTGTTCTGGTGTTGTGCTAAAAATAAATCAATCAAAACTACAGTACATGGTTTGTTCTTTCATCTCTTTTTATGCGACATCCTCTACTGATTAAAACGCGACTGCCTTTCACTGTTTAGGCTCAAATCTCATTGTTTGAAGGCCTGCAGTGACGTGAAATATTAACTTCCCCCAAATGCGTTAAACCCAAAGTAACGAGTTTGTTTTGAAAATATACGGAGTGGAAACTACAGATATTTGTAGTTTTGCACGTCTTTCTTCCTCCACCAGAGGCCATAGGCGCTGTCGATCTTGTATGTCCTCCTGCGGCAACATCTCTGTGAAGCTGATGCCTTCTTGCTTGCAGGTTGAAGAATCTTTGGTGCGCCTCCACAATTCTTCTTTAATTCGCCTCTGTGTGAATAGAATAATGATGTTTCTGTTTCTGCCATCAACTTGTTTCCCTAAGCGGTGGACAATATCAACAGCCTCTTCTAAGTTCAAGTCAGGGGCAATCTTCTGAAGCGTTTGCAAAACCTTCACTCTAATGTTTTCGTCTTTGTCTTCCTTCACCCCTTTCAGTTTTAGGCACCACCTCATTCGGTAGCGCTCTTGTTCTCTCACTCTTCTTTTCAAGTCTTCGTTTTCTTTAAGCAGCAGTTCATTCGCATTTGCCAGTTTAACAACTTTCAGTTTGCAATCAGCTATCTCTGCAGCGTTAAACTCTACAGCCTTAGCCAAGCTGGCAACCATAGCTGCACTTTGTCTGTTTTGTTCCTTGATATCCTCCAGTTGTGCTTCAAATTTTTTGTCAAGTCCCATAATGGCTTCAAAAATAGTTTTATTGGAGATATCATCAACCTTTCGTCTCCCTGTGAGGTGTCATGCCGAGCAGATATCAGAATTGAGTTCAAGCAAAGTTGACTCTTTTGGTGATTACAGTTTGTCCGGGCGGGCTGTGCGTCTTATTTCATCTGCAGACACGTCGTTGGATGAGGAACAGCTCATGTTGGCATCAGTGGCAGTCAGGATGGCGGCATCTTCCAGAGGGAAGGTCAGGTCGCTGGTCTCTCTGAGCAGGACGCTGTCCACCAACAAGCCCGGTTCCACGGCTGGAGATTACCCTCCTCCGGCTGAAGCCCCCGCTTTTCCCCCGAACAGCGAGCCAGCAGCGGCGCCTCAGCGGAGACCCAAAAGCAGCGGCTGCTCCGTGCTCCTCTTCCCCAGTCAGGGCAGCCAGTTTGTGGGCATGGGCAGAGGACTTTTGAAATACCCCAACATTAAAGAAATGTTCACCATAGCCCAGAAGATCCTGGGTTATGACCTGCTGTCTCTGTGTCTGGAGGGCCCCGAGGACGAGCTGCAGAAAACCCCAAAGTAAGTGCCAGATAAATGTCTGGAAAAGGACAATAACTGCAGGTCCTGCCTTCTTAAATGTGGCCATTTTATCTTTTAAAAAAAAAAAAAAATACTGCTACAGTAATATTAATTTATATTTAAAATGTGCGCACATTATGTATGAAGGTGTGGATGAATGATGCTTGTTGTAAGAAAGCATTTTGAGTGCCCAGTAGAAGAGCATCTTTCAAATGCAAAGTTTCTCATTTCAACTTTAATTACTGCACATGATTAAGGCGATAAGAGTAAATAAGGCTTCCAACAGTGGTTATTTCTTATTATCATATCTTATTTTTATTGGTTTTATCAGTAGATTGTTGTTTCACTCCCACCAAAAACATCACCGTAAATAATCTTCTGATTCTGAATGACCATTTAAAAAAATAAACAAATTGTTCTGAGTTAATTTCAGTTACGGATGTATCAGTGACGTAAATGATATATCGGTCATAATCGGGAGGCTGTTACATTTTTATTTTTTTTTACTTGTTTTGACTTGTCTTTTCTGGGGCGATGAACTTTGCAGAAGGTAGAAAGATTTCTTTTTTGGGGTCTTTTTGTGCATTTGTACAGTGGCGTGTCTAGAAAATTTTTGTTGGGGGGGCCAGGTAGGGGCACAGATTTGGAGAAGGGTGGCAGATGTAATTGGCAGATAATGTTAAAAACAATTCTACCAACCGTTAACCATAATTCAATAACCCTGTAAACCTAATAACCGTAACCTTATTAGAATGAGATTTTAACCACTACGGTGCAAAGTGTTTAGATACTGTGTTGATTAAGTACAAGAGATACAATCAGTCAGTGTTTATTCAGCATTCAAGGACATCAATATTTGCATAGTATTTTTACTGACATGTAGTGAATGAATGAATGAATGAATGAATGAATGAATATTCTTTATTGTCATTGTCACAGGTACAATGAAATTGAAAGATGTCTCTGGTCAGTGCAACATCACAAAAGATAAATACTTAAAAACTATAATGATAGGATATAAAAGATAGAAATACATATAAAATACAGTATTCTCATACCGTAGATACACCCAAGCAATCCAGGCCTAAGGCCCCATACAGACACTCAACATACGACCTAGTTGATATATCACTCAAACAATCAATCACTCAATCAATTTGTTAGCGCATCCAACAAAACATGTCTGAAAGCATTCCAACATCAAGGGCACAAATGACAACAGGGGCAATGAAAGTCATCTACTTTTAGTAGCATTGAGACATGATATTGCAATTGGGTAGAAACTGTGTTTGAGTCTGTTAGTCCTTGTGTATGTTGTTCTATACCGTTTACCTGAAGGCAGCAGTTCGAACATGGAGTGACCAGGGTGTGAGGTGTCCTTTATGATGTTATGGGCTCTTTTGAGGCAGCGGGAACTGTGTAGGTCTTTCAGTTTGAGGAGAGGGCAGCCGATTGTCCTTTGGGCAGCGTTGATTACTCCCTGGAGTGCTTTCCTCTCAGCCACTGTGCAGCTAGCGTACCATATGCCTATGCAGTACGTTAGTATGCTTTCGATGGAGGCTCTGTAGAAAGACAACAGCAGTCTCTGTGTGATGTTGTTCTTCCTAAGCACTCTCAGAAAGTACAGTCTCTGTTGTGTCTTTTTCAGTAGCTCAGAGGTATTCACACTCCAGGATAGGTTTCCCTCTATGCTGACTCCCAAGAAGCGGAAGTCTGCCACCCTCTCCACACAGTCGTCGCTGATGATTAGTGGTTGGATTTCTGTCTTGTGTCTTCTGTAGTCAATTATGAGTTCTTTGGTCTTTTTCGTGTTTAGGAGAAGGTTGTTATCCTTGCACCATGAAGACAGCCGCTCCACCTCATCTCTGTAGGCAGACTCATCTCCCCCAGATATGAGCCCCACCACAGTAGTGTCATCTGCGAACTTTACAATGGCGTTGCTCTGGTGGGCGGGGGTGCAGTCGTGTGTATAAAGCGAGTAGAGCAGTGGACTAAGCACGCAGCCCTGTGGCGACCCAGTGCTTAGATTTAGGGCTGGAGATGTGTAACGTCCCACTCTCACTCTCTGTCTGCGGTCGGTGAGGAAGCTATTGATCCACTTACAGGTGCTGTGAGGAAGCCCTAGGTCTTTTAGCTTGGCGTCCAGTTTGTATGGAAGAATGGTGTTAAATGCCGAGCTATAATCCACAAAGAGCATACGCACATAGCTTCCTTGCCTCTCCAGATGTGTTAATGCTACATTGAGTGCTGTTGCTATGGCGTCCTCTGTCGATCGGTTTGCTCTGTAGGCAAACTGGTGTGGGTCAAGGCTGCTGGGTAGGGCTGCTGTAATGTGGTAACGCACAAGTTTCTCAAAGCACTTCATCACCACCGGGGTTAGTGCCACTGGTCTATAGTCATTTAGGCTAGAGATATGAGATTTCTTGGGCAAGGGTATTATGGTGGAGGTCTTGAGGCAGGGTGGGACGTTTGACTGTTCAAGGGATTGGTTAAAAATCCTGGTGAAAATATAGGCAAGCTGGTCTGCGCAGTCTCTCAGCACACGTCCTGGTACACCATCTGGGCCGGCTGCCTTCCTTGGGTTAACAGCCCGCAGGGTGCGCCTCACTTCATGCTCCTCCAGAGTGATGATGGTACTGCTGCTGTGGGCTGTATGGTGTAGCTGTTCCTCTGAGGCATAGGGTGCAGTGACCTCAAAGCGTGTGAAGAAGATGTTCAGCTCCTCCGCCAATGCTGGGTCACCTTCAGCCATACCTGATTTGGACTTGTAGTTTGTCAGCTGCTGGACACCCTGCCACACCAGCCGGCTGTTCTTACTCTCCAGGTGGTTCTCGATCTTCTTCCTATAGTCCGCCTTGGCCTTCTTAATGCCTTTTTTCAGGTTGGCTCTAGCCCTGCTGTAGCTCTCCCTGCTTCCGGACCTGAAGGCGCTGTTCCTCTCTTTTAACAGCTGCTGGACTTCCTGGGTCATCCATGGCTTTTGGTTGGTGTAAACCCAGATCTGCTTGTCTACTGTGACAGTGTCTATACAGTGTTTGATGTAACAGAGGACACTGTTTGTGAACATTTCCAGGTCTTGATGTTGGAAGATATTCCAGTTGGTTCTGTCAAAGCAGTCCTGTAGCTGTTGAGAAGCGCCCTCTGGCCATGTTGTTATAGTTTTAGTGATGGTCGACGCAGTTTTCCTGATTGGGGCATATGCAGGAATTAGGAGCAGGGATAAATGGTCAGATTGGCCCAGATGTGGTAAAGGTCTTGCTCTGTAGCCCTTCTTGATGTTGGAATAGACTTTATCTAAGGTGTTAGCCCCTCTCGTGGCACACTTCACATGCTGGTGGAAATTAGGGATAGCTGTTTTTAAATCCACCTGATTAAAATCACCCGCTATAATGTGCACTGCGTCAGGATATTTATTGAGTTTATTGTTGATGTTCGTGTGCAAAAGCGCTAGTGCCACGTTAGTATTTGCATCTGGCGGTATGTAAACAGTTGTTATTACCACAACAGTGAACTCCCGTGGAAGATAGATGGGCCTGCATTTGACAGTCAGATATTCTATGTCCGGAGAACAGTGACGGTCTATGATCACTGTGTTTGTACACCAGCTGTTATTCACGTATATGCAGATTCCCCCTCCTTTTCTCTTACCGGAATTGTTTGTTCTATCCTGGCGCTGTGCGGTGTAGCCTGCTAGCTCAATAGCAGAGTCCGGGATGGACTGATGCAGCCAGGACTCAGTGATTAGAAGAATACATGAGTTTTTGATGTGATTGTCCGTTGTTATTTGTAACCTTAGTTCGTCCATCTTGTTCGCCAAGGATCTGACATTCGAGAGATATAAACTCGGGAGCGGTGGTTTGAAAGGCTTCCTCCTTAGCCTGGTTAGCACGCCAGCCCGGCAGCCTCGCTTCCTCCTTCTCTCTCGTCGCCGTCTGCGTCTCCCTCCCGCCGGAATAGTAATCCAAGGAGCGCCCGGTCTCCTCGCTACTTCCTCTGGTATTTTGTGTGAGTGGATAAATTCCATGGTCACGCTCACACGGTAACTCACTCCGATCTTAAGAAGATCATGTCTGCTGAAGATGTTATTCGCTTGACTGATCGCGCACAAAACAAAACACAAAACGTACAAAGATAACCAAACACCACACTGACCAGTGGTACATCGAGCTGCTGCAACTGTGTGCGCCGCCATCACAGTGCACATGTGTTTTGGGCAAAAACATTTTTGAATATTAAAATACGAACATTTTTAACATACATTTGGCAAATTAGCCAATTCCAATGCAAAACCAATGCCTGTTAAAAAAAAAAAAGAAGATAATCTTCTCACAAACTGGTGTTTGATTTTGAAACAGGAAAAAAGTGGAGAAACAACTGAAAAGACTAACATTTGAATAAAACCTGAAAGCAAGTAAATACTTTATATGCTGCCTTACTTTGGTAATATTGAGAACAACACTGGCTGATGATGAAATGCAGTCAGCTGGCATGGTGACACTGCCAGTATTAACCTGCAGGGCTGGACTGGGACAAAAAATTGGGCATTTTCACTACAGATTGGCCCACCAGGTATTAAAGCCATAAAGCCTTTGAATGAAAACAAATGCTGTTGTGACAGTGATGTACAGTCTTTTTGGTATATGTATGATTTCTATACATTTTACGTCAGATAAAAACTTTCTTCGCAAGATTCAGATAATTATTTAATAAAAGCTAGATATTTTAAATGAGAATAAAAAAGAAAAGTATTTCTTTATGCCCTCCTCTCCCTGTTAATGCCCTACCTGGCCCCCTGGCAACACTTTGCTAGACCCGCCCCTGCACAGTTACCAGCTGTCAGCTACATAAAAAAAGGATCCTGGTGTTATTTGTCTCTCAGAAACAGTTCATAACTTCAACTCATTCCTGTCACCTAAAAGGTAAACCTGTTTCTCCATCACCTGTTCAGCTCTGATGGTTCAGTAAGGACATCTCCTGGTTTCATCTTCATGTTTCCCTCTCACCACATATCCAAACCGACATCATGACCAGCAGCTTTACAGCTGTGGCTCCAGCAAACATTCTAACTAAATCAATTCTAACAACAGCTGATCAAGCTTAAACGTGCTGCTGCTGTTTAGCGCGACATCTGCTGGTTTCCTCTTTCTGGCTCAAAGTGGGTGATAAACAAACAAGAGAGACGATCAGCTGATCATTGATCAGTTTCATGATTGAAGTAGCAACAGGAGAGAGAGGAGAGAGAATGAGAGGAGAAGAGGCAGCTGTGCAGCGTAAAGACAGAATAACTCCAGTTTTGTGTCTTTTTCCATTCTAGCTGAAGTCCGGGACAAACTGCGTCTCTTCTCAGCTCAATACCAAACGCGTAATATTTTCTATGAATGAGGGACCATTCCATTTTTAAGGAGCTGTTGGCAACTCTACTAACTAACCTTATGAATAAAATAAAGTTCACTATCAGTAACATCATAGCAACCGAACATCTGTATAAACTTGTCATGCTAGCTCACACAGTATGAGGTATTGTAACTGACTGTAAAAAGTCAGCACAACGAAAATAAACTCCACCTAAACTTGGTTTATATCTGACCCAGATAGACTGCAGCTCATAACTTCTTACCTGAAGTTCAGTTCACCTGACACTCGGACTGGTGGCCGCCTCGGGGCTCTCCTCCTGCTTCCCCTTCCCTCATCCACCTGCTGGCCTCTGTGGAAGCCCCGCCATAGCCACCACCAAACAACTGAGTTATTTTTACACATCGACCTGCATCTTATAACTCATAACTCTTATGTTAAGTGGGGGAACTTGCACAATCGGTGGCTAACTAAATACTTTTTTGCCCCACTGTACACTCACTGGCCAAATTTTTGTTAGATACACCTGTTGAGCTGCTCATTAGGTCAAATACCTAATCAGCCTATCACATAGCAGCAGCTCAGTGCATTTAGGCATGTATACATTAATAAGATGACCTGCTGAAGGTCAAAGGGGATTTAAATGACTTTGAACATGCATTGTTGTTTGTGTCGGACAGGCTTGTCTGAGTATTTCAGAAACTGTACAACCATCTAACCGGTTTATAGAAAATGGTCTGAAATGGAGGAAATCTCCTGTGAGCAGCACTTCTCTGGGAAAAAATCACTTGTTGGTGCCAAAGATCAAAAGCGGAATGAGCAGATTACTTACAGCTGTAAGGAAAGCAACATGAACTCAAATACCCACTTACTTCAACCAAGTTATCAAGAAGAGCACCGCTGAAAGCACAATACGTTGAACCTCGAAGCTGATGGCCTAGTGTCACCTGCTGGATAGAGGTGAAAACACAAAGCAAACAATGTCTCTTTCATCTGTTTCACAGCATGCACGGGAACTGGAAACTCGCCGAAGGGAGGCAGAGGAGAGAGAGCGGAGGAAGCAGAGGGAGGTGCAGCTGGAACTGGAAAGACAGCTGAAAGAGGCTGTGATGGTAAAAAAAAAAGTTTTCCACTTGACACCAATTATGTACAGAGTCTTTTCTCCTTGACTTTGATCTTTGAGAACTCCAGCAAAATGTTGACTGTCATTATAAAATTCACACCTAGTCTTTAATGATTTGGAAAAATGGTTATGACAGTCCAGGAAAAGGTAATTCAGGAATAGGTCAGTTTATACCGCTCTGTTGGTGCATCTGTTTATGTAGCTGTGTGTGTGTGTGTGCATAGATAAAAGACAGCATGCAGGCTGAGATGCAGGTGAAGGAAAAGGAGGCTGAACAACAGAAGAAGAGGATCAGGGAGCTGGAGCTGACACAGCAGCAGCTGGAAGTTGCCCTTAATATGGAGATCCAGGCTCGGCTGGAGGAGGAGAGGGCCAGACTGGAGCTTGAGCGGTAACAATGGATTTCTAACTCTTATTATGGCCCTTTATTATTTTATTTGTGATGGAGATCTGAGATATCCATGAGAAGTATTAACATTTTCAGTTGCTTCTTCCCTTTTTCCCCTCCTTCAGGTTGCTGCAGGCTGAAGATGAAAAGAGGAAACATTTCCAGCTCCTCCAGGAGCAGCAACGTACAATGCAAAACCTCAGCCCCATACAGGAGCTGTCAGATGGCAGAGGACACCCCCTCAGCCCTCAACTCTGCCTCTCAGGAGCTCCAGGATCTGCAGGCATCTCGCCAAAGAAGTCACCAGCGTCTGGAGGTGAACAAGTTTGTTTTGACTGGCTTTGTGAGCAGCATCTTATTTAGTGCTCTTCTAAAACAACACTGATGAAGATGCCTGCATGATTTTTGTTTCCAGGAGGTTCAGGAGAGGCTGAGGAATGCCAGTCAACAGGTACGGCACTGGAACATCCAGCTGAACCGACTGATGACCCCCATTACTCCTGCAGGTGCGGTATTCACTTTGCCTCTTTGCAGCACAGACTTCTGGAACAGAGTGTTAGTATAGTTAATAACAGTGTAGACCAGGGGTGTCAAACTCAAATACACAGTGGGCCAAAATTCAAAACTGGATCAAAGTCGCGGGCTAACTTTAATATTTATTGAAATATATTTATTCCTCCAGATATAAGAATGAACCTTTTCTTATGGACTCAAACACATTTTGCTGAAAAACTGAATATGGAACAAGCAAAGCTTAATACTAAACAATATATATATTAGCTGTATAATACCAGTAGGCCAGCTCTAATAGTAATTTGGTATGGCTTCGCGGGCCAAATGTAATTAGGTTGCGGGCCAAATTTGGCCAGAGTTTGACACCTATGGTGTAGACCATATAATCTGTCAGATAATTGCATTAAAATGCTACAAAAGGCACCTACCCCCAAACATGTCAAGAGATTCATTCAGTGACTTGAATGAAAGAATCTGACTCACCTCAAGTTAATTAAAATTAAAAATAAATCTTATTATGATTTAAACACGGAAATCTTAAAACGAAAAATAAGCGCATGCACAGTTGTTACAGGCTGCAAACATGTTTTATACTGCTTTGAAGTCTGGGACAGCATCATAAGAGGCATAACTGATCTCACCATAGTCCCATGAAGACTCAAGATGAGTGTTTTCACGACTGCCATCTTGGTGTTTTGAAATCAGGCATGATGAATGAAGGGAAGAACTGTCTGTTAAGGTTCTCAGTCGTTCAGGTCATCGTAGTCTAAGGAGCTTGGAAAGAAAAGCATCTGGACTTCTTTAAGTTTCTTGAAGAGCATTTCACCTCTCATTCAAGAAGCTTCTTCAGTTCTCTGAAGAAATTCTGAACTGAAGAAGCTTCTCAGATGAGAAGTGAAACATCTTCAAGAAACTTAAAGAAGTCCAGATGCTTTTCTTTCCAAGCTCCTTAGACTGTAGTTAAACTTCACACACTGGACTTGTCAGTCACACATCCTTCGCCAGTAGGCATTCCCAGAATGATCTTTCCCCTTCTGACGCTTAGAATGACCAAATATGTGCAAAATGGACAATTCCACATGCCACCATGTCAGTCTTTTATTAAATATGACATGAAACAAATGACTGAGCCATTAAATTTGTCACAAAGGTGTTCACCTAATTCCAGGCAAATGGAATAGACTTCTATGGGACCATAAGTCTTTTTGCACTTTGACATTTGTTTTACTTTTCAGATCTGTAACCTATAACTTTTATACTGTATGTGTTTTGATCATAGGAGTCTACTTACTTACTTTTAGCACGTTTAGCAGATGATGTTGGCTTCTTTTTTCAGTACTGGAGCTTCCTGCTCATTGAAGACTTTTCTAAAAGGAAATGCTTAATCCAAAATGGCGTTTTAAGGGCTTGGATTAATGTCAATTTCAGCAAATATTCTTTCTTATGTTAAAAGAACATGGATCTCTGTCAGTGATAACTTCTGACTTTATAACTCAAATTTTAAGAGAGAGCTTCACTGCTAAGCTCTCATCTGTGTGGGTGTCACGGTTCGCTTGAGGACTCACACGCAGGACTCAGAGGCACAGTCAGTATTTATTACAGTTCCACCAGGTGTATATACAAACAGTGCAGGGGATAGTGCTATATACAAAGCGGTGACAGGGAAAAGGCTCTGGGGAAATCCAGGTAGGGAAAAGACACTTGCTCCTCTTCTGACTCTCTCTCCAAACACCGCTCGGGGGATGCAGAGTCGGGTCCAGGGGATCTATGTACAGAAGGAAACACACGTTAGAGGTTTTGCACAGGGAAGCAAAAGAGAACTTGCTCAGAGCCGGGCTGCACTGACGCGAGTCACACACAACGATCCAGTGATGAGTAGAAGCCACTCCCTGGCTTAAATGCTAGCTGCACTGATGAGGCCCAGGTGTTTCCTCCTCAGAGGGGCGTGGGCCGAGGGCGTGAACCCACCATGAGTTCCGCCCTGGCGAGAGAGAGAGAGAGAGCACTACTAGTCAGCGGCCTGCTGATCCCCTGGCCGTGACAGTGGGGTTCAAATCCCTTATTCAGATTAAGATTTTATGTGACATTACATTGGCAAAAATTAAATTTACTTGAATAATGTGAGTATTGGAGTAAGTACTTGAGTAGTTTTTGAATAACTTTCATTTTGTAATGTGCATATTTTATGAATAATGATGTTTCAATACTTTAATCTACTGAATAAGTAAGAATTAGACTTAATAATCTTTTTACTTTAAAAAGGGAAATTGTGTACAATCTTTTATTCTCCAAAATGCACATAATAAAAATGTTTTGGGGAATGTATATGCTTTTTAAAAACCAATTGCTTCTTACTTGATGCATGCTATAACTTTCAGCAAAACTGAACTAAAATGTGTTAACAAGCTTACCAAATAAGAAATGTTTTGCACCAAGGCGTTAAAGAAATGCTAAGAAAAAATGAAAATACTACGTTGCAACCTGTGTGTGTGTGTGTTTATATATCTGTATCTATATAGATATAGATATATATGTGTATTCGTACCCTTTTTTCATCATCTAGTTTCCTGTGCCAGATCTACTGATCCACTGAGGCAGACATGTAAAAAACATGAACTAAAGCATATTTCTGTATATAAACAGGACTTTAAATCTTTATCAACAGCTACTTTAGAGGAAATTCTTCAATAAACTGCAACCAAAGGCTCAACTCAGAGGACAAAACCCAACCTGTTATAAATAGTGTGACAGCAAACTTTCTCTTGTGTAAAGTTACAAATAGGAGTAATTATCCACAGAAGCTTTTATACATAATGAAGTTATAATTCGTCCTGTAGAAATTGTACATTTAAGCTATATAGTTCCCTCTGTGATAACTCTGCTATGAATGCCTCTTATTAACTTTTATGCTTTTACAACCCACTATGAGCAAACACTCAGCAACAGTGGGAAGGAAAAACTCCCTTCTTGAAGGAAAAAACCTCTGGTAGAACCTGGAAATCTGTCTAAACTAGTTGGGGGTTAGAGCAACAGATGCAAGTCTTCAGATCATTTGCAGTGTGACTGTCTTTGTGCACACTTTAACCTGATTCAGTTTTCTTATTTGTCAAAATGCACCATGGGTAAAAAAAAACAAAACAAAACAAAATAGTAATGAAGGAGAATCCTCAGCAAAGATGAATTAAACAAGTTTTATTTTGATCCAATTTTACTTTAAGTAAAACACATCTTTATTTGATGACTTTAATGTCATCAAATAAAGACAGTTTTGATGGAGCTCCTGACCCGGCCCAAGCTCTCTATGAAGACGAGGAAAAACTCCCCAGGGGGCCAGATCGATGGGAAGAAACCTCGGGAAAGCCCATTCAAAGAGAGATCCCCTTTCCTGGGATGGCTGGGGGGGTTACAGGAAGTCCGAAAAAGCTAATTTTTTATTTATTTATTTTTTAAGATTGACCCATTCCTGTCCAACAGAAAAAAGAAAGGAGGTTACCACAATGTATCACACTTATATGATAAGGTGTGAATTGTGTGTTTGTGTGTGTTATCTTAGCCAGGGGTGAAGCTGGAGCTCCTCCAGTGTTGGGCGCTTCTCCGGGGCTATAGTTAAACATGCCTCCAAGAAATTCTGGCATTCTTGAAAGAAAGAAAAGATCAAAAAGATGAAGATGATAGTTCTAGTGATCCAAGGCATCAGTGAATCTGGAAGTGTGAAGTTTTCTTACCTGTGGACAGACGCTTTTTGATGCTCAGTTTCTTTGCGAGGAACCTCTCGGTACTAAAGTGCCGTGCATGAAGCGCTTCATACAACACCACTCCCATTTGCCACACCGTGGTGGGTCCACACCTGTAGCAGCTCCTCCTGTACCACTCGGGAGGGGTGTGAAGAGGAGTGCCTAACAAACAGACACAATTACAATTTCTTCTAAAACAAAAGACACAAATTGTTACATCTGTGAAAAGCAGGAGCAGAATATGTTACCATAGAAGACGCGATACAGAGATCGCTGTTTAACAAAGCAGCTCAGTCCAAAGTCAATGATGCGAACTCGAGGCACATCGGAGCCGGTCTCAATCAGAATGTTTTCTCCCTTGATGTCCCGATGAAAGATGTGTTTATCCTCAAGTTCCTTTACAGCATCAACGAGTTGCTTCAGAATGACCTGGAAAAGATGAAAAACACAATAATGAGTTAATGCTTTTCTGCCTTGATTGAATGCTGTACAGTCTAAGGCTCTCCCAGTCAACCTACCTTGGCCTTGTCCTCTGGTAAGGTTCTTCCATATTCTGCTTTGTATTTTTGCAGGTCCACAGCGGGGACAGGTCTCTCCAGCACCAGGATCAGCTCTTTGCCAAGGTCGAACCACTCCAGCAAGGACACAGGTGCTGATATTCCCACTGACCCTTCTGCTTCACCTGCAAGTTTAACCATAATGGCCACTTCCACCGAGAGCATCTTCCCGCTTTCATCCTGAAATATTACAACAAAGTGGATGATGAGGAACGCCGCATTCAATCCAGTAATGTAAAACTAATTCAAGTGTTGGACGCTTACCGCCACTTTGCAGTAGACTTTATTTTTGGGAATGTGTTTGATGGCAACCTAGAAGACACAGAGCATTGGTGAGCATTTCCTCAGTATGACATAATGAAAGGTGGAAACACAGCAGACGTCTCAGTTTACAATATTATCCATTATCTGCGTTACTGCCTGTCTTACTACCATCATCTGAACACTTACTGGAAAACGATCTTCTATCCGGTAGCCAGAAAACACTGCTCCGCAGCCTCCTTCTCCGAGCTGGTGCTCCTCCACATATCTGGCTTGGAATTCACCTGAACAGACAAAACAGCAAATCTTGTTTTATTACAGCTGTGACACAAATTACTCTCCTCTGTAGCCTAAATGTTCCTTTTGCCCTTCCCCTGAATATAAAACCCAAGCTGCTTGCTACTTACGTTTTTGGTCTGCCACTGATTTTTTGTCCTGGTCCACATTCCTTTTTTTTTTCTTGGGTGGCTCTCTGTTGTCTCCCGTGGCCTTTCTTTTGCCATTTTTTGCGCACACCTGTTTGTTGTTCAAGTCTGGAGATGTGGAAAACACCAAAAGCACATCAGCTCACTGGATGATAGACACAAACACTAAACACCAATATCTTAAACCTAGCAACCACACTTAATCTACCCCCTTATTCAACTAATTAGCCTACCTTTACCAGAGTCCAACGAGGAGGATGCTTGCTCCTTGTCACCGCTCATATGGTCAAGAAGTTTAGCCCTCTTTGCTTTCTTTGTTGTGTCCTCTTCATCTTGCACAACCTTGCGCTTCACTCCTTTGACCACATCTGAGCTGGTGGAAGGACCAGCCTGCTCAGCGACCCTCCTCCTTTTCATTGGGGTCTTCTTTTCAGGACTGGCCTTTCTTTTAGCAGTCCTGCTCTTACGATCTATAAACGACAACAACACAGTGGTGAAAAAGAGTCCCCGACATCAAGACTGGAAGCAGTTTGATGGCAAAGAATTTGAAATTGCTTTTGCTTAAATGATCACAAGTTTAATCTTGGGATGAAAAAAAAAAAACTGATCAGTGCGAGTTGATACTAGGTTTACTAAGTCTTAGATCTTGATGGCACTTGTTGGTCTGTTTTTACTGTTGAGTCCAAGAATAAACTTATTACATTATTTTACCAAAAGACCGGTAACCTTTCTTTGATTAGACATCTTGTATTAAAGCTATTTTCAATTAAACATATGATTCAATTGCTCTAAAAATGATTCACACAGTGTCAACATTTCTAGGATTTGGATTTTACCAGGATTTGATTTTATTATTTTACTTACCTTGATCTCCCGAATCTTTCTTATCGGCTGGAGTGGCAATTTTTCTTGTTTCCTTTTTCATTGTAATTTCGGAGACCCTTTAAAATCGAAAATGTAAACCGTAATGAGCTAAGATTGAGTTAATATTCCTTCAAATGTGCACCCTTCAAATGCTTGACTTTTCTAACTGAATTCTGTAAGTGAGCTTTATAAGTAAACTCTGGAAACTACGGCAACACAACATAGAATCTTGCCTTTCAGTGACTTCACTGACTGCCAGTAGTTCAAAGTAGTTTACAGAAAAACACTGGCAGACAAAGCCATAATATTTCATATAATTCAATCATTTCATATCAATTAAACAGTTTCTTTCATTATCTTTCATCATTTGTATAAAGACCTCATCTATGGATGACAGTATGAAGATTTGTGGTTGACCACACACATTATAATAAACACAGTGTCAGCTACATTGTCATCTGATTTAAAGTATTTATTATGTACATTTAACTGTCATGGTAGTGAGTCTGTGACCCAGTGTTTTGTGTTTGTTCATTTATATTCATTGATTATTCTTATGTATGTTTTTGGTTCTCTTTATTGTTTTCTTCTTGTGTTATATTCTTAGGCTTTAGGTTTCTGTTACTTTGCCTTGCCCCTGTGTCCCACGTGTCATGTCTAGTCACTCTTGTTTCCATGTTCCCCAATTTCTCCCCAGTCAGTCATGTCTCTGTGTCAACTCTGTGTCTTTGTAAAAGTCTCTTGTTTGCTGTTTTACTTTGATAGTCATGTGTGCTGTGTTAGTGTTTTCATGTCTGTGAAGGTTCTCAGTCATCTAGGTCATCGTAGTCTAAGGAGTTTGGAAAGAAAGCGTCTGGACTTGAAGTTGCTTGAAGATGTTTCACCTTCTCGGATGAAAAGAACTTAAACTTTGCTTGAACGTCTTCAAGCAACTTAAAGAAGTCCAGACGTTTTCTTTCTAAGCTCCTTAGACTATGTTAGTGTTTTCAGTTTTCCTTCCCCATGGTCTTGTTGTTTGTGATTTCTCGCAGCTGTGCTCTCATCCTGTGTCTTATTCCCTCATTTATCCCTCTGTGTATTTAAGCCCATTGTTTTCCTCTGTTTGCTGTTGGGTTATCTGTGTATCATCCATGACAATTAAATGAAATAGCAAATGCAACTACAATTTCAATGAGATTCATTCCTGGCATTCTACTGCGGTGGCTGAAAGTAGACACCAAGCATTATCACTGTAACTGATGTAAATATTGGACTTGGAGGGGATTCGTCTGATAGACTGATGCAAACATTACTGTGAGGACATTTTTGAATCTCCCAATTTTCTTTTTTTCTGAAAGAAAGAAAGTTGGTTACTGTATCACATTTGTATGGCAAGATGTGAATTCAGTATGCGTGTGTGTTTGTGTCAGAGAGGAGTTTATCTGAGCCAGGGGTAAAGCAGGAGGTCCTCCAGCATTGGGCACTTCTCCAGGACTTTGTTAAAACTTGTTTTCAAGACGTCTGAAATGAAAGAAGGACAAGAGATATCGAGATGATAATTCCAGTGATCCAAGCGATCACATTGATTTTCTGCAAAATTTTCTTTTTGAGAGTCATTCGGCTGGGCAGGGGGTATAACACATCTGCAATGCAGCAACATCTGCTCTCTGGGCCTGTGTGAGAGTGTTATCTCAATGGCGGGAATGAGGATGTTGGAATTTGGCATCTCAGGCACCAACTCATCTCTTTCCTTAACCGGGCTCACCAGAGATTGGTTTCAGCCTCTCTCCATGCTTTAAGGAGGTTGAGTTGATAAATCTGACTGGCCCCTCCCCTGTCTGACCCTATCTCTTCATAGTCAACACCAATGTTCTCACCGTGTGACCATGAACGGTCCTTACCACTTGGCAAGTAATTTCGAGCTAGAAGAAGGGAGTAAGACAAGCACTTTATGTCCCTGTTAAAATACAACTACATTTTATCAAATATCACTAAGCAGTCCTTACCTTTAAATACAGCCTGGTTTCTTTCTCTTTCTTTCTATATCTCTGAGTGAAGTTAGCTCTCATTCTTTCTCTTCCTGTGAAATACAGCAAGTAGAGCTTTAGATAGCAACACACTGTGACACAGTTAGTGTTTGTTGAGGTGATAGAAATGCTGCATTTGAAATTACCTGACACAACATTTTACTCCCTTTTATGTTCACTCCTTTTTTTCTGAAGTACCGCAAATTATGGGCACGTGGGGTTGTTCTGGTGTTGTGCTAAAAATAAATAAATCAAAACTACAGTACATGGTTTGTTCTTTCATCTCTTTTTATGCGACATCCTCTACTGATTAAAACGCGACTGCCTTTCACTGTTTAGGCTCAAATCTCATTGTTTGAAGGCCTGCAGTGACGTGAAATATTAACTTCCCCCAAATGCGTTAAACCCAAAGTAACGAGTTTGTTTTGAAAATATACGGAGTGGAAACTACAGATATTTGTAGTTTTGCACGTCTTTCTTCCTCCACCAGAGGCCATAGGCGCTGTCGATCTTGTATGTCCTCCTGCGGCAACATCTCTGTGAAGCTGATGCCTTCTTGCTTGCAGGTTGAAGAATCTTTGGTGCGCCTCCACAATTCTTCTTTAATTCGCCTCTGTGTGAATAGAATAATGATGTTTCTGTTTCTGCCATCAACTTGTTTCCCTAAGCGGTGGACAATATCAACAGCCTCTTCTAAGTTCAAGTCAGGGGCAATCTTCTGAAGCGTTTGCAAAACCTTCACTCTAATGTTTTCGTCTTTGTCTTCCTTCACCCCTTTCAGTTTTAGGCACCACCTCATTCGGTAGCGCTCTTGTTCTCTCACTCTTCTTTTCAAGTCTTCGTTTTCTTTAAGCAGCAGTTCATTCGCATTTGCCAGTTTAACAACTTTCAGTTTACAATCAGCTATCTCTGCAGCGTTAAACTCTACAGCCTTAGCCAAGCTGGCAACCATAGCTGCACTTTGTCTGTTTTGTTCCTTGATATCCTCCAGTTGTGCTTCAAATTTTTTGTCAAGTCCCATAATGGCTTCAAAAATAGTTTTATTGGAGATATCATCAACCTTTCGTCTCCCTGTGAGGTGTCATGCCGAGCAGATATCAGAATTGAGTTCAAGCAAAGTTGACTCTTTTGGTGATTACAGTTTGTCCGGGCGGGCTGTGCGTCTTATTTCATCTGCAGACACGTCGTTGGATGAGGAACAGCTCATGTTGGCATCAGTGGCAGTCAGGATGGCGGCATCTTCCAGAGGGAAGGTCAGGTCGCTGGTCTCTCTGAGCAGGACGCTGTCCACCAACAAGCCCGGTTCCACGGCTGGAGATTACCCTCCTCCGGCTGAAGCCCCCGCTTTTCCCCCGAACAGCGAGCCAGCAGCGGCGCCTCAGCGGAGACCCAAAAGCAGCGGCTGCTCCGTGCTCCTCTTCCCCAGTCAGGGCAGCCAGTTTGTGGGCATGGGCAGAGGACTTTTGAAATACCCCAACATTAAAGAAATGTTCACCATAGCCCAGAAGATCCTGGGTTATGACCTGCTGTCTCTGTGTCTGGAGGGCCCCGAGGACGAGCTGCAGAAAACCCCAAAGTAAGTGCCAGATAAATGTCTGGAAAAGGACAATAACTGCAGGTCCTGCCTTCTTAAATGTGGCCATTTTATCTTTTTAAAAAAAAAAAAAAATACTGCTACAGTAATATTAATTTATATTTAAAATGTGCGCACATTATGTATGAAGGTGTGGATGAATGATGCTTGTTGTAAGAAAGCATTTTGAGTGCCCAGTAGAAGAGCATCTTTCAAATGCAAAGTTTCTCATTTCAACTTTAATTACTGCACATGATTAAGGCCATAAGAGTAAATAAGGCTTCCAACAGTGGTTATTTCTTATTATCATATCTTATTTTTATTGGTTTTATCAGTAGATTGTTGTTTCACTCCCACCAAAAACATCACCGTAAATAATCTTCTGATTCTGAATGACCATTTAAAAAAATAAACAAATTGTTCTGAGTTAATTTCAGTTACGGATGTATCAGTGACGTAAATGATATATCGGTCATAATCGGGAGGCTGTTACATTTTTATTTTTTTTTACTTGTTTTGACTTGTCTTTTCTGGGGCGATGAACTTTGCAGAAGGTAGAAAGATTTCTTTTTTGGGGTCTTTTTGTGCATTTGTACAGTGGCGTGTCTAGAAAATTTTTGTTGGGGGGGCCAGGTAGGGGCACAGATTTGGAGAAGGGTGGCAGATGTAATTGGCAGATAATGTTAAAAACAATTCTACCAACCGTTAACCATAATTCAATAACCCTGTAAACCTAATAACCGTAACCTTATTAGAATGAGATTTTAACCACTACGGTGCAAAGTGTTTAGATACTGTGTTGATTAAGTACAAGAGATACAATCAGTCAGTGTTTATTCAGCATTCAAGGACATCAATATTTGCATAGTATTTTTACTGACATGTAGTGCACATGTGTTTTGGGCAAAAACATTTTTGAATATTAAAATACGAACATTTTTAACATACAATTGGCAAATTAGCCAATTCCAATGCAAAACCAATGCCTGTTAAAAAAAGAAGATAATCTTCTCACAAACTGGTGTTTGATTTTGAAACAGGAAAAAAGTGGAGAAACAACTGAAAAGACTAACATTTGAATAAAACCTGAAAGCAAGTAAATACTTTATATGCTGCCTTACTTTGGTAATATTGAGAACAACACTGGCTGATGATGAAATGCAGTCAGCTGGCATGGTGACACTGCCAGTATTAACCTGCAGGGCTGGACTGGGACAAAAAATTGGGCATTTTCACTACAGATTGGCCCACCAGGTAGTAAAGCCATAAAGCCTTTGAATGAAAACAAATGCTGTTGTGACAGTGATGTACAGTCTTTTTGGTATATGTATGATTTCTATACATTTTACGTCAGATAAAAACTTTCTTCGCAAGATTCAGATAATTATTTAATAAAAGCTAGATATTTTAAATGAGAATAAAAAAGAAAAGTATTTCTTTATGCCCTCCTCTCCCTGTTAATGCCCTACCTGGCCCCCTGGCAACACTTTGCTAGACCCGCCCCTGCACAGTTACCAGCTGTCAGCTACATAAAAAAAGGATCCTGGTGTTATTTGTCTCTCAGAAACAGTTCATAACTTCAACTCATTCCTGTCACCTAAAAGGTAAACCTGTTTCTCCATCACCTGTTCAGCTCTGATGGTTCAGTAAGGACATCTCCTGGTTTCATCTTCATGTTTCCCTCTCACCACATATCCAAACCGACATCATGACCAGCAGCTTTACAGCTGTGGCTCCAGCAAACATTCTAACTAAATAAATTCTAACAACAGCTGATCAAGCTTAAACGTGCTGCTGCTGTTTAGCGCGACATCTGCTGGTTTCCTCTTTCTGGCTCAAAGTGGGTGATAAACAAACAAGAGAGACGATCAGCTGATCATTGATCAGTTTCATGATTGAAGTAGCAACAGGAGAGAGAGGAGAGATAATGAGAGGAGAAGAGGCAGCTGTGCAGCGTAAAGACAGAATAACTCCAGTTTTGTGTCTTTTTCCATTCTAGCTGAAGTCCGGGACAAACTGCGTCTCTTCTCAGCTCAATACCAAACGCGTAATATTTTCTATGAATGAGGGACCATTCCATTTTTAAGGAGCTGTTGGCAACTCTACTAACTAACCTTATGAATAAAATAAAGTTCACTATCAGTAACATCATAGCAACCGAACATCTGTATAAACTTGTCATGCTAGCTCACACAGTATGAGGTATTGTAACTGACTGTAAAAAGTCAGCACAACGAAAATAAACTCCACCTAAACTTGGTTTATATCTGACCCAGATAGACTGCAGCTCATAACTTCTTACCTGAAGTTCAGTTCACCTGACACTCGGACTGGTGGCCGCCTCGGGGCTCTCCTCCTGCTTCCCCTTCCCTCATCCACCTGCTGGCCTCTGTGGAAGCCCCGCCATAGCCACCACCAAACAACTGAGTTATTTTTACACATCGACCTGCATCTTATAACTCATAACTCTTATGTTAAGTGGGGGAACTTGCACAATCGGTGGCTAACTAAATACTTTTTTGCCCCACTGTACACTCACTGGCCAAATTTTTGTTAGATACACCTGTTGAGCTGCTCATTAGGTCAAATACCTAATCAGCCTATCACATAGCAGCAGCTCAGTGCATTTAGGCATGTATACATTAATAAGATGACCTGCTGAAGGTCAAAGGGGATTTAAATGACTTTGAACATGCATTGTTGTTTGTGTCGGACAGGCTTGTCTGAGTATTTCAGAAACTGTACAACCATCTAACCGGTTTATAGAAAATGGTCTGAAATGGAGGAAATCTCCTGTGAGCAGCACTTCTCTGGGAAAAAATCACTTGTTGGTGCCAAAGATCAAAAGCGGAATGAGCAGATTACTTACAGCTGTAAGGAAAGCAACATGAACTCAAATACCCACTTACTTCAACCAAGTTATCAAGAAGAGCACCGCTGAAAGCACAATACGTTGAACCTCGAAGCTGATGGCCTAGTGTCACCTGCTGGATAGAGGTGAAAACACAAAGCAAACAATGTCTCTTTCATCTGTTTCACAGCATGCACGGGAACTGGAAACTCGCCGAAGGGAGGCAGAGGAGAGAGAGCGGAGGAAGCAGAGGGAGGTGCAGCTGGAACTGGAAAGACAGCTGAAAGAGGCTGTGATGGTAAAAAAAAAAGTTTTCCACTTGACACCAATTATGTACAGAGTCTTTTCTCCTTGACTTTGATCTTTGAGAACTCCAGCAAAATGTTGACTGTCATTATAAAATTCACACCTAGTCTTTAATGATTTGGAAAAATGGTTATGACAGTCCAGGAAAAGGTAATTCAGGAATAGGTCAGTTTATACCGCTCTGTTGGTGCATCTGTTTATGTAGCTGTGTGTGTGTGTGTGCATAGATAAAAGACAGCATGCAGGCTGAGATGCAGGTGAAGGAAAAGGAGGCTGAACAACAGAAGAAGAGGATCAGGGAGCTGGAGCTGACACAGCAGCAGCTGGAAGTTGCCCTTAATATGGAGATCCAGGCTCGGCTGGAGGAGGAGAGGGCCAGACTGGAGCTTGAGCGGTAACAATGGATTTCTAACTCTTATTATGGCCCTTTATTATTTTATTTGTGATGGAGATCTGAGATATCCATGAGAAGTATTAACATTTTCAGTTGCTTCTTCCCTTTTTCCCCTCCTTCAGGTTGCTGCAGGCTGAAGATGAAAAGAGGAAACATTTCCAGCTCCTCCAGGAGCAGCAACGTACAATGCAAAACCTCAGCCCCATACAGGAGCTGTCAGATGGCAGAGGACACCCCCTCAGCCCTCAACTCTGCCTCTCAGGAGCTCCAGGATCTGCAGGCATCTCGCCAAAGAAGTCACCAGCGTCTGGAGGTGAACAAGTTTGTTTTGACTGGCTTTGTGAGCAGCATCTTATTTAGTGCTCTTCTAAAACAACACTGATGAAGATGCCTGCATGATTTTTGTTTCCAGGAGGTTCAGGAGAGGCTGAGGAATGCCAGTCAACAGGTACGGCACTGGAACATCCAGCTGAACCGACTGATGACCCCCATTACTCCTGCAGGTGCGGTATTCACTTTGCCTCTTTGCAGCACAGACTTCTGGAACAGAGTGTTAGTATAGTTAATAACAGTGTAGACCAGGGGTGTCAAACTCAAATACACAGTGGGCCAAAATTCAAAACTGGATCAAAGTCGCGGGCTAACTTTAATATTTATTGAAATATATTTATTCCTCCAGATATAAGAATGAACCTTTTCTTATGGACTCAAACACATTTTGCTGAAAAACTGAATATGGAACAAGCAAAGCTTAATACTAAACAATATATATATTAGCTGTATAATACCAGTAGGCCAGCTCTAATAGTAATTTGGTATGGCTTCGCGGGCCAAATGTAATTAGGTTGCGGGCCAAATTTGGCCAGAGTTTGACACCTATGGTGTAGACCATATAATCTGTCAGATAATTGCATTAAAATGCTACAAAAGGCACCTACCCCCAAACATGTCAAGAGATTCATTCAGTGACTTGAATGAAAGAATCTGACTCACCTCAAGTTAATTAAAATTAAAAATAAATCTTATTATGATTTAAACACGGAAATCTTAAAACGAAAAATAAGCGCATGCACAGTTGTTACAGGCTGCAAACATGTTTTATACTGCTTTGAAGTCTGGGACAGCATCATAAGAGGCATAACTGATCTCACCATAGTCCCATGAAGACTCAAGATGAGTGTTTTCATCTTGGTGTTTTGAAATCAGGCATGATGAATGAAGGGAAGAACTGTCTGTTAAGGTTCTCAGTCGTTCAGGTCATCGTAGTCTAAGGAGCTTGGAAAGAAAAGCATCTGGACTTCTTTAAGTTTCTTGAAGAGCATTTCACCTCTCATTCAAGAAGCTTCTTCAGTTCTCTGAAGAAATTCTGAACTGAAGAAGCTTCTCAGATGAGAAGTGAAACATCTTCAAGAAACTTAAAGAAGTCCAGATGCTTTTCTTTCCAAGCTCCTTAGACTGTAGTTAAACTTCACACACTGGACTTGTCAGTCACACATCCTTCGCCAGTAGGCATTCCCAGAATGATCTTTCCCCTTCTGACGCTTAGAATGACCAAATATGTGCAAAATGGACAATTCCACATGCCACCATGTCAGTCTTTTATTAAATATGACATGAAACAAATGACTGAGCCATTAAATTTGTCACAAAGGTGTTCACCTAATTCCAGGCAAATGGAATAGACTTCTATGGGACCATAAGTCTTTTTGCACTTTGACATTTGTTTTACTTTTCAGATCTGTAACCTATAACTTTTATACTGTATGTGTTTTGATCATAGGAGTCTACTTACTTACTTTTAGCACGTTTAGCAGATGATGTTGGCTTCTTTTTTCAGTACTGGAGCTTCCTGCTCATTGAAGACTTTTCTAAAAGGAAATGCTTAATCCAAAATGGCGTTTTAAGGGCTTGGATTAATGTCAATTTCAGCAAATATTCTTTCTTATGTTAAAAGAACATGGATCTCTGTCAGTGATAACTTCTGACTTTATAACTCAAATTTTAAGAGAGAGCTTCACTGCTAAGCTCTCATCTGTGTGGGTGTCACGGTTCGCTTGAGGACTCACACGCAGGACTCAGAGGCACAGTCTGTATTTATTACAGTTCCACCAGGTGTATATACAAACAGTGCAGGGGATAGTGCTATATACAAAGCGGTGACAGGGAAAAGGCTCTGGGGAAATCCAGGTAGGGAAAAGACACTTGCTCCTCTTCTGACTCTCTCTCCAAACACCGCTCGGGGGATGCAGAGTCGGGTCCAGGGGATCTATGTACAGAAGGAAACACACGTTAGAGGTTTTGCACAGGGAAGCAAAAGAGAACTTGCTCAGAGCCGGGCTGCACTGACGCGAGTCACACACAACGATCCAGTGATGAGTAGAAGCCACTCCCTGGCTTAAATGCTAGCTGCACTGATGAGGCCCAGGTGTTTCCTCCTCAGAGGGGCGTGGGCCGAGGGCGTGAACCCACCATGAGTTCCGCCCTGGCGAGAGAGAGAGAGAGAGCACTACTAGTCAGCGGCCTGCTGATCCCCTGGCCGTGACAGTGGGGTTCAAATCCCTTATTCAGATTAAGATTTTATGTGACATTACATTGGCAAAAATTAAATTTACTTGAATAATGTGAGTATTGGAGTAAGTACTTGAGTAGTTTTTGAATAACTTTCATTTTGTAATGTGCATATTTTATGAATAATGATGTTTCAATACTTTAATCTACTGAATAAGTAAGAATTAGACTTAATAATCTTTTTACTTTAAAAAGGGAAATTGTGTACAATCTTTTATTCTCCAAAATGCACATAATAAAAATGTTTTGGGGAATGTATATGCTTTTTAAAAACCAATTGCTTCTTACTTGATGCATGCTATAACTTTCAGCAAAACTGAACTAAAATGTGTTAACAAGCTTACCAAATAAGAAATGTTTTGCACCAAGGCGTTAAAGAAATGCTAAGAAAAAATGAAAATACTACGTTGCAACCTGTGTGTGTGTGTGTTTATATATCTGTATCTATATAGATATAGATATATATGTGTATTCGTACCCTTTTTTCATCATCTAGTTTCCTGTGCCAGATCTTCTACTGATCCACTGAGGCAGACATGTAAAAAACATGAACTAAAGCATATTTCTGTATATAAACAGGACTTTAAATCTTTATCAACAGCTACTTTAGAGGAAATTCTTCAATAAACTGCAACCAAAGGCTCAACTCAGAGGACAAAACCCAACCTGTTATAAATAGTGTGACAGCAAACTTTCTCTTGTGTAAAGTTACAAATAGGAGTAATTATCCACAGAAGCTTTTATACATAATGAAGTTATAATTCGTCCTGTAGAAATTGTACATTTAAGCTATATAGTTCCCTCTGTGATAACTCTGCTATGAATGCCTCTTATTAACTTTTATGCTTTTACAACCCACTATGAGCAAACACTCAGCAACAGTGGGAAGGAAAAACTCCCTTCTTGAAGGAAAAAACCTCTGGTAGAACCTGGAAATCTGTCTAAACTAGTTGGGGGTTAGAGCAACAGATGCAAGTCTTCAGATCATTTGCAGTGTGACTGTCTTTGTGCACACTTTAACCTGATTCAGTTTTCTTATTTGTCAAAATGCACCATGGGTAAAAAAAAACAAAACAAAACAAAATAGTAATGAAGGAGAATCCTCAGCAAAGATGAATTAAACAAGTTTTATTTTGATCCAATTTTACTTTAAGTAAAACACATCTTTATTTGATGACTTTAATGTCATCAAATAAAGACAGTTTTGATGGAGCTCCTGACCCGGCCCAAGCTCTCTATGAAGACGAGGAAAAACTCCCCAGGGGGCCAGATCGATGGGAAGAAACCTCGGGAAAGCCCATTCAAAGAGAGATCCCCTTTCCTGGGATGGCTGGGGGGGTTACAGGAAGTCCGAAAAAGCTAATTTTTTATTTATTTATTTTTTAAGATTGACCCATTCCTGTCCAACAGAAAAAAGAAAGGAGGTTACCACAATGTATCACACTTATATGATAAGGTGTGAATTGTGTGTTTGTGTGTGTTATCTTAGCCAGGGGTGAAGCTGGAGCTCCTCCAGTGTTGGGCGCTTCTCCGGGGCTATAGTTAAACATGCCTCCAAGAAATTCTGGCATTCTTGAAAGAAAGAAAAGATCAAAAAGATGAAGATGATAGTTCTAGTGATCCAAGGCATCAGTGAATCTGGAAGTGTGAAGTTTTCTTACCTGTGGACAGACGCTTTTTGATGCTCAGTTTCTTTGCGAGGAACCTCTCGGTACTAAAGTGCCGTGCATGAAGCGCTTCATACAACACCACTCCCATTTGCCACACCGTGGTGGGTCCACACCTGTAGCAGCTCCTCCTGTACCACTCGGGAGGGGTGTGAAGAGGAGTGCCTAACAAACAGACACAATTACAATTTCTTCTAAAACAAAAGACACAAATTGTTACATCTGTGAAAAGCAGGAGCAGAATATGTTACCATAGAAGACGCGATACAGAGATCGCTGTTTAACAAAGCAGCTCAGTCCAAAGTCAATGATGCGAACTCGAGGCACATCGGAGCCGGTCTCAATCAGAATGTTTTCTCCCTTGATGTCCCGATGAAAGATGTGTTTATCCTCAAGTTCCTTTACAGCATCAACGAGTTGCTTCAGAATGACCTGGAAAAGATGAAAAACACAATAATGAGTTAATGCTTTTCTGCCTTGATTGAATGCTGTACAGTCTAAGGCTCTCCCAGTCAACCTACCTTGGCCTTGTCCTCTGGTAAGGTTCTTCCATATTCTGCTTTGTATTTTTGCAGGTCCACAGCGGGGACAGGTCTCTCCAGCACCAGGATCAGCTCTTTGCCAAGGTCGAACCACTCCAGCAAGGACACAGGTGCTGATATTCCCACTGACCCTTCTGCTTCACCTGCAAGTTTAACCATAATGGCCACTTCCACCGAGAGCATCTTCCCGCTTTCATCCTGAAATATTACAACAAAGTGGATGATGAGGAACGCCGCATTCAATCCAGTAATGTAAAACTAATTCAAGTGTTGGACGCTTACCGCCACTTTGCAGTAGACTTTATTTTTGGGAATGTGTTTGATGGCAACCTAGAAGACACAGAGCATTGGTGAGCATTTCCTCAGTATGACATAATGAAAGGTGGAAACACAGCAGACGTCTCAGTTTACGATATTATCCATTATCTGCGTTACTGCCTGTCTTACTACCATCATCTGAACACTTACTGGAAAACGATCTTCTATCCGGTAGCCAGAAAACACTGCTCCGCAGCCTCCTTCTCCGAGCTGGTGCTCCTCCACATATCTGGCTTGGAATTCACCTGAACAGACAAAACAGCAAATCTTGTTTTATTACAGCTGTGACACAAATTACTCTCCTCTGTAGCCTAAATGTTCCTTTTGCCCTTCCCCTGAATATAAAACCCAAGCTGCTTGCTACTTACGTTTTTGGTCTGCCACTGATTTTTTGTCCTGGTCCACATTCCTTTTTTTTTTCTTGGGTGACTCTCTATCGTCTCCCGTGGCCTTTCTTTTGCCATGTTTTGCGCACACCTGTTTGTTGTTCAAGTCTGGAGATGTGGAAAACACCAAAAGCACATCAGCTCACTGGATGATAGACACAAACACTAAACACCAATATCTTAAACCTAGCAACCACACTTAATCTACCCCCTTATTCAACTAATTAGCCTACCTTTACCAGAGTCCAACGAGGAGGATGCTTGCTCCTTGTCACCGCTCATATGGTCAAGAAGTTTAGCCCTCTTTGCTTTCTTTGTTGTGTCCTCTTCATCTTGCACAACCTTGCGCTTCACTCCTTTGACCACATCTGAGCTGGTGGAAGGACCAGCCTGCTCAGCGACCCTCCTCCTTTTCATTGGGGTCTTCTTTTCAGGACTGGCCTTTCTTTTAGCAGTCCTGCTCTTACGATCTATAAACGACAACAACACAGTGGTGAAAAAGAGTCCCCGACATCAAGACTGGAAGCAGTTTGATGGCAAAGAATTTGAAATTGCTTTTGCTTAAATGATCACAAGTTTAATCTTGGGATGAAAAAAAAAAACTGATCAGTGCGAGTTGATACTAGGTTTACTAAGTCTTAGATCTTGATGGCACTTGTTGGTCTGTTTTTACTGTTGAGTCCAAGAATAAACTTATTACATTATTTTACCAAAAGACCGGTAACCTTTCTTTGATTAGACATCTTGTATTAAAGCTATTTTCAATTAAACATATGATTCAATTGCTCCAAAAATGATTCACACAGTGTCAACATTTCTAGGATTTGGATTTTACCAGGATTTGATTTTATTATTTTACTTACCTTGATCTCCCGAATCTTTCTTATCGGCTGGAGTGGCAATTTTTCTTGTTTCCTTTTTCATTGTAATTTCGGAGACCCTTTAAAATCGAAAATGTAAACCGTAATGAGCTAAGATTGAGTTAATATTCCTTCAAATGTGCACCCTTCAAATGCTTGACTTTTCTAACTGAATTCTGTAAGTGAGCTTTATAAGTAAACTCTGGAAACTACGGCAACACAACATAGAATCTTGCCTTTCAGTGACTTCACTGACTGCCAGTAGTTCAAAGTAGTTTACAGAAAAACACTGGCAGACAAAGCCATAATATTTCATATAATTCAATCATTTCATATCAATTAAACAGTTTCTTTCATTATCTTTCATCATTTGTATAAAGACCTCATCTATGGATGACAGTATGAAGATTTGTGGTTGACCACACACATTATAATAAACACAGTGTCAGCTACATTGTCATCTGATTTAAAGTATTTATTATGTACATTTAACTGTCATGGTAGTGAGTCTGTGACCCAGTGTTTTGTGTTTGTTCATTTATATTCATTGATTATTCTTATGTATGTTTTTGGTTCTCTTTATTGTTTTCTTCTTGTGTTATATTCTTAGGCTTTAGGTTTCTGTTACTTTGCCTTGCCCCTGTGTCCCACGTGTCATGTCTAGTCACTCTTGTTTCCATGTTCCCCAATTTCTCCCCAGTCAGTCATGTCTCTGTGTCAACTCTGTGTCTTTGTAAAAGTCTCTTGTTTGCTGTTTTACTTTGATAGTCATGTGTGCTGTGTTAGTGTTTTCATGTCTGTGAAGGTTCTCAGTCATCTAGGTCATCGTAGTCTAAGGAGTTTGGAAAGAAAGCGTCTGGACTTGAAGTTGCTTGAAGATGTTTCACCTTCTCGGATGAAAAGAACTTAAACTTTGCTTGAACGTCTTCAAGCAACTTAAAGAAGTCCAGACGTTTTCTTTCTAAGCTCCTTAGACTATGTTAGTGTTTTCAGTTTTCCTTCCCCATGGTCTTGTTGTTTGTGATTTCTCGCAGCTGTGCTCTCATCCTGTGTCTTATTCCCTCATTTATCCCTCTGTGTATTTAAGCCCATTGTTTTCCTCTGTTTGCTGTTGGGTTATCTGTGTATCATCCATGACAATTAAATGAAATAGCAAATGCAACTACAATTTCAATGAGATTCATTCCTGGCATTCTACTGCGGTGGCTGAAAGTAGACACCAAGCATTATCACTGTAACTGATGTAAATATTGGACTTGGAGGGGATTCGTCTGATAGACTGATGCAAACATTACTGTGAGGACATTTTTGAATCTCCCAATTTTCTTTTTTTCAGAAAGAAAGAAAGTTGGTTACTGTATCACATTTGTATGGCAAGATGTGAATTCAGTATGCGTGTGTGTTTGTGTCAGAGAGGAGTTTATCTGAGCCAGGGGTAAAGCAGGAGGTCCTCCAGCATTGGGCACTTCTCCAGGACTTTGTTAAAACTTGTTTTCAAGACGTCTGAAATGAAAGAAGGACAAGAGATATCGAGATGATAATTCCAGTGATCCAAGCGATCACATTGATTTTCTGCAAAATTTTCTTTTTGAGAGTCATTCGGCTGGGCAGGGGGTATAACACATCTGCAATGCAGCAACATCTGCTCTCTGGGCCTGTGTGAGAGTGTTATCTCAATGGCGGGAATGAGGATGTTGGAATTTGGCATCTCAGGCACCAACTCATCTCTTTCCTTAACCGGGCTCACCAGAGATTGGTTTCAGCCTCTCTCCATGCTTTAAGGAGGTTGAGTTGATAAATCTGACTGGCCCCTCCCCTGTCTGACCCTATCTCTTCATAGTCAACACCAATGTTCTCACCGTGTGACCATGAACGGTCCTTACCACTTGGCAAGTAATTTCGAGCTAGAAGAAGGGAGTAAGACAAGCACTTTATGTCCCTGTTAAAATACAACTACATTTTATCAAATATCACTAAGCAGTCCTTACCTTTAAATACAGCCTGGTTTCTTTCTCTTTCTTTCTATATCTCTGAGTGAAGTTAGCTCTCATTCTTTCTCTTCCTGTGAAATACAGCAAGTAGAGCTTTAGATAGCAACACACTGTGACACAGTTAGTGTTTGTTGAGGTGATAGAAATGCTGCATTTGAAATTACCTGACACAACATTTTACTCCCTTTTATGTTCACTCCTTTTTTTCTGAAGTACCGCAAATTATGGGCACGTGGGGTTGTTCTGGTGTTGTGCTAAAAATAAATAAATCAAAACTACAGTACATGGTTTGTTCTTTCATCTCTTTTTATGCGACATCCTCTACTGATTAAAACGCAACTGCCTTTCACTGTTTAGGCTCAAATCTCATTGTTTGAAGGCCTGCAGTGACGTGAAATATTAACTTCCCCCAAATGCGTTAAACCCAAAGTAACGAGTTTGTTTTGAAAATATACGGAGTGGAAACTACAGATATTTGTAGTTTTGCACGTCTTTCTTCCTCCACCAGAGGCCATAGGCGCTGTCGATCTTGTATGTCCTCCTGCGGCAACATCTCTGTGAAGCTGATGCCTTCTTGCTTGCAGGTTGAAGAATCTTTGGTGCGCCTCCACAATTCTTCTTTAATTCGCCTCTGTGTGAATAGAATAATGATGTTTCTGTTTCTGCCATCAACTTGTTTCCCTAAGCGGTGGACAATATCAACAGCCTCTTCTAAGTTCAAGTCAGGGGCAATCTTCTGAAGCGTTTGCAAAACCTTCACTCTAATGTTTTCGTCTTTGTCTTCCTTCACCCCTTTCAGTTTTAGGCACCACCTCATTCGGTAGCGCTCTTGTTCTCTCACTCTTCTTTTCAAGTCTTCGTTTTCTTTAAGCAGCAGTTCATTCGCATTTGCCAGTTTAACAACTTTCAGTTTGCAATCAGCTATCTCTGCAGCGTTAAACTCTACAGCCTTAGCCAAGCTGGCAACCATAGCTGCACTTTGTCTGTTTTGTTCCTTGATATCCTCCAGTTGTGCTTCAAATTTTTTGTCAAGTCCCATAATGGCTTCAAAAATAGTTTTATTGGAGATATCATCAACCTTTCGTCTCCCTGTGAGGTGTCATGCCGAGCAGATATCAGAATTGAGTTCAAGCAAAGTTGACTCTTTTGGTGATTACAGTTTGTCCGGGCGGGCTGTGCGTCTTATTTCATCTGCAGACACGTCGTTGGATGAGGAACAGCTCATGTTGGCATCAGTGGCAGTCAGGATGGCGGCATCTTCCAGAGGGAAGGTCAGGTCGCTGGTCTCTCTGAGCAGGACGCTGTCCACCAACAAGCCCGGTTCCACGGCTGGAGATTACCCTCCTCCGGCTGAAGCCCCCGCTTTTCCCCCGAACAGCGAGCCAGCAGCGGCGCCTCAGCGGAGACCCAAAAGCAGCGGCTGCTCCGTGCTCCTCTTCCCCAGTCAGGGCAGCCAGTTTGTGGGCATGGGCAGAGGACTTTTGAAATACCCCAACATTAAAGAAATGTTCACCATAGCCCAGAAGATCCTGGGTTATGACCTGCTGTCTCTGTGTCTGGAGGGCCCCGAGGACGAGCTGCAGAAAACCCCAAAGTAAGTGCCAGATAAATGTCTGGAAAAGGACAATAACTGCAGGTCCTGCCTTCTTAAATGTGGCCATTTTATCTTTTTTAAAAAAAAAAAAAAATACTGCTACAGTAATATTAATTTATATTTAAAATGTGCGCACATTATGTATGAAGGTGTGGATGAATGATGCTTGTTGTAAGAAAGCATTTTGAGTGCCCAGTAGAAGAGCATCTTTCAAATGCAAAGTTTCTCATTTCAACTTTAATTACTGCACATGATTAAGGCCATAAGAGTAAATAAGGCTTCCAACAGTGGTTATTTCTTATTATCATATCTTATTTTTATTGGTTTTATCAGTAGATTGTTGTTTCACTCCCACCAAAAACATCACCGTAAATAATCTTCTGATTCTGAATGACCATTTAAAAAAATAAACAAATTGTTCTGAGTTAATTTCAGTTACGGATGTATCAGTGACGTAAATGATATATCGGTCATAATCGGGAGGCTGTTACATTTTTATTTTTTTTTACTTGTTTTGACTTGTCTTTTCTGGGGCGATGAACTTTGCAGAAGGTAGAAAGATTTCTTTTTTGGGGTCTTTTTGTGCATTTGTACAGTGGCGTGTCTAGAAAATTTTTGTTGGGGGGGCCAGGTAGGGGCACAGATTTGGAGAAGGGTGGCAGATGTAATTGGCAGATAATGTTAAAAACAATTCTACCAACCGTTAACCATAATTCAATAACCCTGTAAACCTAATAACCGTAACCTTATTAGAATGAGATTTTAACCACTACGGTGCAAAGTGTTTAGATACTGTGTTGATTAAGTACAAGAGATACAATCAGTCAGTGTTTATTCAGCATTCAAGGACATCAATATTTGCATAGTATTTTACTGACATGTAGTGCACATGTGTTTTGGGCAAAAACATTTTTGAATATTAAAATACGAACATTTTTAACATACAATTGGCAAATTAGCCAATTCCAATGCAAAACCAATGCCTGTTAAAAAAAGAAAGAAGATAATCTTCTCACAAACTGGTGTTTGATTTTGAAACAGGAAAAAAGTGGAGAAACAACTGAAAAGACTAACATTTGAATAAAACCTGAAAGCAAGTAAATACTTTATATGCTGCCTTACTTTGGTAATATTGAGAACAACACTGGCTGATGATGAAATGCAGTCAGCTGGCATGGTGACACTGCCAGTATTAACCTGCAGGGCTGGACTGGGACAAAAAATTGGGCATTTTCACTACAGATTGGCCCACCAGGTATTAAAGCCATAAAGCCTTTGAATGAAAACAAATGCTGTTGTGACAGTGATGTACAGTCTTTTTGGTATATGTATGATTTCTATACATTTTACGTCAGATAAAAACTTTCTTCGCAAGATTCAGATAATTATTTAATAAAAGCGAGATATTTTAAATGAGAATAAAAAAGAAAAGTATTTCTTTATGCCCTCCTCTCCCTGTTAATGCCCTACCTGCCCCCCTGGCAACACTTTGCTAGACCCGCCCCTGCACAGTTACCAGCTGTCAGCTACATAAAAAAAGGATCCTGGTGTTATTTGTCTCTCAGAAACAGTTCATAACTTCAACTCATTCCTGTCACCTAAAAGGTAAACCTGTTTCTCCATCACCTGTTCAGCTCTGATGGTTCAGTAAGGACATCTCCTGGTTTCATCTTCATGTTTCCCTCTCACCACATATCCAAACCGACATCATGACCAGCAGCTTTACAGCTGTGGCTCCAGCAAACATTCTAACTAAATAAATTCTAACAACAGCTGATCAAGCTTAAACGTGCTGCTGCTGTTTAGCGCGACATCTGCTGGTTTCCTCTTTCTGGCTCAAAGTGGGCGATAAATAAACAAGAGAGACGATCAGCTGATCATTGATCAGTTTCATGATTGAAGTAGCAACAGGAGAGAGAGGAGAGAGAATGAGAGGAGAAGAGGCAGCTGTGCAGCGTAAAGACAGAATAAATCCAGTTTTGTGTCTTTTTCCATCCTAGCTGAAGTCCGGGACAAACTGCGTCTCTTCTCAGCTCAATACCAAACCCGTAATATTTTCTATGAATGAGGGACCATTCCATTTTTAAGGAGCTGTTGGCAACTCTACTAACTAACCTTATGAATAAAATAAAGTTCACTATCAGTAACATCATAGCAACCGAACATCTGTATAAACTTGTCATGCTAGCTCACACAGTATGAGGTATTGTAACTGACTGTAAAAAGTCAGCACAACGAAAATAAACTCCACCTAAACTTGGTTTATATCTGACCCAGATAGACTGCAGCTCATAACTTCTTACCTGAAGTTCAGTTCACCTGACACTCGGACTGGTGGCCGCCTCGGGGCTCTCCTCCTGCTTCCCCTTCCCTCATCCACCTGCTGGCCTCTGTGGAAGCCCCGCCATAGCCACCACCAAACCACTGAGTTATTTTTACACATCGACCTGCATCTTATAACTCATAACTCTTATGTTAAGTGGGGGAACTTGCACAATCGGTGGCTAACTAAATACTTTTTTGCCCCACTGTACACTCACTGGCCAAATTTTTGTTAGATACACCTGTTGAGCTGCTCATTAGGTCAAATACCTAATCAGCCTATCACATAGCAGCAGCTCAGTGCATTTAGGCATGTATACATTAATAAGATGACCTGCTGAAGGTCAAAGGGGATTTAAATGACTTTGAACATGCATTGTTGTTTGTGTCGGACAGGCTTGTCTGAGTATTTCAGAAACTGTACAACCATCTAACCGGTTTATAGAAAATGGTCTGAAATGGAGGAAATCTCCTGTGAGCAGCACTTCTCTGGGAAAACATCACTTGTTGGTGCCAAAGATCAAAAGCGGAATGAGCAGATTACTTACAGCTGTAAGGAAAGCAACATGAACTCAAATACCCACTTACTTCAACCAAGTTATCAAGAAGAGCACCGCTGAAAGCACAATACGTTGAACCTCTAAGCTGATGGCCTAGTGTCACCTGCTGGATAGAGGTGAAAACACAAAGCAAACAATGTCTCTTTCATCTGTTTCACAGCATGCACGGGAACTGGAAACTCGCCGAAGGGAGGCAGAGGAGAGAGAGCGGAGGAAGCAGAGGGAGGTGCAGCTGGAACTGGAAAGACAGCTGAAAGAGGCTGTGATGGTAAAAAAAAAAGTTTTCCACTTGACACCAATTATGTACAGAGTCTTTTCTCCTTGACTTTGATCTTTGAGAACTCCAGCAAAATGTTGACTGTCATTATAAAATTCACACCTAGTCTTTAATGATTTGGAAAAATGGTTATGACAGTCCAGGAAAAGGTAATTCAGGAATAGGTCAGTTTATACCGCTCTGTTGGTGCATCTGTTTATGTAGCTGTGTGTGTGTGTGTGCATAGATAAAAGACAGCATGCAGGCTGAGATGCAGGTGAAGGAAAAGGAGGCTGAACAACAGAAGAAGAGGATCAGGGAGCTGGAGCTGACACAGCAGCAGCTGGAAGTTGCCCTTAATATGGAGATCCAGGCTCGGCTGGAGGAGGAGAGGGCCAGACTGGAGCTTGAGCGGTAACAATGGATTTCTAACTCTTATTATGGCCCTTTATTATTTTATTTGTGATGGAGATCTGAGATATCCATGAGAAGTATTAACATTTTCAGTTGCTTCTTCCCTTTTTCCCCTCCTTCAGGTTGCTGCAGGCTGAAGATGAAAAGAGGAAACATTTCCAGCTCCTCCAGGAGCAGCAACGTACAATGCAAAACCTCAGCCCCATACAGGAGCTGTCAGATGGCAGTCCCGATGAGGACACCCCCTCAGCCCTCAACTCTGCCTCTCAGGAGCTCCAGGATCTGCAGGCATCTCGCCAAAGAAGTCACCAGCGTCTGGAGGTGAACAAGTTTGTTTTGACTGGCTTTGTGAGCAGCATCTTATTTAGTGCTCTTCTAAAACAACACTGATGAAGATGCCTGCATGATTTTTGTTTCCAGGAGGTTCAGGAGAGGCTGAGGAATGCCAGTCAACAGGTACGGCACTGGAACATCCAGCTGAACCGACTGATGACCCCCATTACTCCTGCAGGTGCGGTATTCACTTTGCCTCTTTGCAGCACAGACTTCTGGAACAGAGTGTTAGTATAGTTAATAACAGTGTAGACCAGGGGTGTCAAACTCAAATACACAGTGGGCCAAAATTCAAAACTGGATCAAAGTCGCGGGCTAACTTTAATATTTATTGAAATATATTTATTCCTCCAGATATAAGAATGAACCTTTTCTTATGGACTCAAACACATTTTGCTGAAAAACTGAATATGGAACAAGCAAAGCTTAATACTAAACAATATATATATTAGCTGTATAATACCAGTAGGCCAGCTCTAATAGTAATTTGGTATGGCTTCGCGGGCCAAATGTAATTAGGTTGCGGGCCAAATTTGGCCAGAGTTTGACACCTATGGTGTAGACCATATAATCTGTCAGATAATTGCATTAAAATGCTACAAAAGGCACCTACCCCCAAACATGTCAAGAGATTCATTCAGTGACTTGAATGAAAGAATCTGACTCACCTCAAGTTAATTAAAATTAAAAATAAATCTTATTATGATTTAAACACGGAAATCTTAAAACGAAAAATAAGCGCATGCACAGTTGTTACAGGCTGCAAACATGTTTTATACTGCTTTGAAGTCTGGGACAGCATCATAAGAGGCATAACTGATCTCACCATAGTCCCATGAAGACTCAAGATGAGTGTTTTCATCTTGGTGTTTTGAAATCAGGCATGATGAATGAAGGGAAGAACTGTCTGTGAAGGTTCTCAGTCGTTCAGGTCATCGTAGTCTAAGGAGCTTGGAAAGAAAAGCATCTGGACTTCTTTAAGTTTCTTGAAGAGCATTTCACCTCTCATTCAAGAAGCTTCTTCAGTTCTCTGAAGAAATTCTGAACTGAAGAAGCTTCTCAGATGAGAAGTGAAACATCTTCAAGAAACTTAAAGAAGTCCAGATGCTTTTCTTTCCAAGCTCCTTAGACTGTAGTTAAACTTCACACACTGGACTTGTCAGTCACACATCCTTCGCCAGTAGGCATTCCCAGAATGATCTTTCCCCTTCTGACGCTTAGAATGACCAAATATGTGCAAAATGGACAATTCCACATGCCACCATGTCAGTCTTTTATTAAATATGACATGAAACAAATGACTGAGCCATTAAATTTGTCACAAAGGTGTTCACCTAATTCCAGGCAAATGGAATAGACTTCTATGGGACCATAAGTCTTTTTGCACTTTGACATTTGTTTTACTTTTCAGATCTGTAACCTATAACTTTTATACTGTATGTGTTTTGATCATAGGAGTCTACTTACTTACTTTTAGCACGTTTAGCAGATGATGTTGGCTTCTTTTTTCAGTACTGGAGCTTCCTGCTCATTGAAGACTTTTCTAAAAGGAAATGCTTAATCCAAAATGGCGTTTTAAGGGCTTGGATTAATGTCAATTTCAGCAAATATTCTTTCTTATGTTAAAAGAACATGGATCTCTGTCAGTGATAACTTCTGACTTTATAACTCAAATTTTAAGAGAGAGCTTCACTGCTAAGCTCTCATCTGTGTGGGTGTCACGGTTCGCTTGAGGACTCACACGCAGGACTCAGAGGCACAGTCTGTATTTATTACAGTTCCACCAGGTGTATATACAAACAGTGCAGGGGATAGTGCTATATACAAAGCGGTGACAGGGAAAAGGCTCTGGGGAAATCCAGGTAGGGAAAAGACACTTGCTCCTCTTCTGACTCTCTCTCCAAACACCGCTCGGGGGATGCAGAGTCGGGTCCAGGGGATCTATGTACAGAAGGAAACACACGTTAGAGGTTTTGCACAGGGAAGCAAAAGAGAACTTGCTCAGAGCCGGGCTGCACTGACGCGAGTCACACACAACGATCCAGTGATGAGTAGAAGCCACTCCCTGGCTTAAATGCTGGCTGCACTGATGAGGCCCAGGTGTTTCCTCCTCAGAGGGGCGTGGGCCGAGGGCGTGAACCCACCATGAGTTCCGCCCTGGCGAGAGAGAGAGAGAGAGAACACTACTAGTCAGCGGCCTGCTGATCCCCTGGCCGTGACAGTGGGGTTCAAATCCCTTATTCAGATTAAGATTTTATGTGACATTACATTGGCAAAAATTAAATTTACTTGAATAATGTGAGTATTGGAGTAAGTACTTGAGTAGTTTTTGAATAACTTTAATTTTGTAATGTGCATATTTTATGAATAATGATGTTTCAATACTTTAATCTACTGAATAAGTAAGAATTAGACTTAATAATCTTTTTACTTTAAAAAGGGAAATTGTGTACAATCTTTTATTCTCCAAAATGCACATAATAAAAATGTTTTGGGGAATGTATATGCTTTTTAAAAACCAATTGCTTCTTACTTGATGCATGCTATAACTTTCAGCAAAACTGAACTAAAATGTGTTAACAAGCTTACCAAATAAGAAATGTTTTGCACCAAGGCGTTAAAGAAATGCTAAGAAAAAATGAAAATACTACGTTGCAACCTGTGTGTGTGTGTGTTTATATATCTGTATCTATATAGATATAGATATATATGTGTATTCGTACCCTTTTTTCATCATCTAGTTTCCTGTGCCAGATCTTCTACTGATCCACTGAGGCAGACATGTAAAAAACATGAACTAAAGCATATTTCTGTATATAAACAGGACTTTAAATCTTTATCAACAGCTACTTTAGAGGAAATTCTTCAATAAACTGCAACCAAAGGCTCAACTCAGAGGACAAAACCCAACCTGTTATAAATAGTGTGACAGCAAACTTTCTCTTGTGTAAAGTTACAAATAGGAGTAATTATCCACAGAAGCTTTTATACATAATGAAGTTATAATTCGTCCTAATTTAAGCTATATAGTTCCCTCTGTGATAACTCTGCTATGAATGCCTCTTATTAACTTTTATGCTTTTACAACCCACTATGAGCAAACACTCAGCAACAGTGGGAAGGAAGAACTCCCTTCTTGAAGGAAAAAACCTCTGGTAGAACCAGGAAATCTGTCTAAACTAGTTGGGGGTTAGAGCAACAGATGCAAGTCTTCAGATCATTTGCAGTGTGACTGTCTTTGTGCACACTTTAACCTGATTCAGTTTTCTTATTTGTCAAAATGCACCATGGGTAAAAAAAAACAAAACAAAACAAAATAGTAATGAAGGAGAATCCTCAGCAAAGATGAATTAAACAAGTTTTATTTTGATCCAATTTTACTTTAAGTAAAACACATCTTTATTTGATGACTTTAATGTCATTAAATAAAGACAGTTTTGATGGAGCTCCTGACCCGGCCCAAGCTCTCTATGAAGACGAGGAAAAACTCCCCAGGGGGCCAGATCGATGGGAAGAAACCTCGGGAAAGCCCATTCAAAGAGAGATCCCCTTTCCTGGGATGGCTGGGGGGGTTACAGGAAGTCCGAAAAAGCTAATTTTTTATTTATTTATTTTTTAAGATTGACCCATTCCTGTCCAACAGAAAAAAGAAAGGAGGTTACCACAATGTATCACACTTATATGATAAGGTGTGAATTGTGTGTTTGTGTGTGTTATCTTAGCCAGGGGTGAAGCTGGAGCTCCTCCAGTGTTGGGCGCTTCTCCGGGGCTATAGTTAAACATGCCTCCAAGAAATTCTGGCATTCTTGAAAGAAAGAAAAGATCAAAAAGATGAAGATGATAGTTCTAGTGATCCAAGGCATCAGTGAATCTGGAAGTGTGAAGTTTTCTTACCTGTGGACAGACGCTTTTTGATGCTCAGTTTCTTTGCGAGGAACCTCTCGGTACTAAAGTGCCGTGCATGAAGCGCTTCATACAACACCACTCCCATTTGCCACACCGTGGTGGGTCCACACCTGTAGCAGCTCCTCCTGTACCACTCGGGAGGGGTGTGAAGAGGAGTGCCTAACAAACAGACACAATTACAATTTCTTCTAAAACAAAAGACACAAATTGTTACATCTGTGAAAAGCAGGAGCAGAATATGTTACCATAGAAGACGCGATACAGAGATCGCTGTTTAACAAAGCAGCTCAGTCCAAAGTCAATGATGCGAACTCGAGGCACATCGGAGCCGGTCTCAATCAGAATGTTTTCTCCCTTGATGTCCCGATGAAAGATGTGTTTATCCTCAAGTTCCTTTACAGCATCAACGAGTTGCTTCAGAATGACCTGGAAAAGATGAAAAACACAATAATGAGTTAATGCTTTTCTGCCTTGATTGAATGCTGTACAGTCTAAGGCTCTCCCAGTCAACCTACCTTGGCCTTGTCCTCTGGTAAGGTTCTTCCATATTCTGCTTTGTATTTTTGCAGGTCCACAGCGGGGACAGGTCTCTCCAGCACCAGGATCAGCTCTTTGCCAAGGTCGAACCACTCCAGCAAGGACACAGGTGCTGATATTCCCACTGACCCTTCTGCTTCACCTGCAAGTTTAACCATAATGGCCACTTCCACCGAGAGCATCTTCCCGCTTTCATCCTGAAATATTACAACAAAGTGGATGATGAGGAACGCCGCATTCAATCCAGTAATGTAAAACTAATTCAAGTGTTGGACGCTTACCGCCACTTTGCAGTAGACTTTATTTTTGGGAATGTGTTTGATGGCAACCTAGAAGACACAGAGCATTGGTGAGCATTTCCTCAGTATGACATAATGAAAGGTGGAAACACAGCAGACGTCTCAGTTTACGATATTATCCATTATCTGCGTTACTGCCTGTCTTACTACCATCATCTGAACACTTACTGGAAAACGATCTTCTATCCGGTAGCCAGAAAACACTGCTCCGCAGCCTCCTTCTCCGAGCTGGTGCTCCTCCACATATCTGGCTTGGAATTCACCTGAACAGACAAAACAGCAAATCTTGTTTTATTACAGCTGTGACACAAATTACTCTCCTCTGTAGCCTAAATGTTCCTTTTGCCCTTCCCCTGAATATAAAACCCAAGCTGCTTGCTACTTACGTTTTTGGTCTGCCACTGATTTTTTGTCCTGGTCCACATTCCTTTTTTTTTTCTTGGGTGACTCTCTATCGTCTCCCGTGGCCTTTCTTTTGCCATTTTTTGCGCACACCTGTTTGTTGTTCAAGTCTGGAGATGTGGAAAACACCAAAAGCACATCAGCTCACTGGATGATAGACACAAACACTAAACACCAATATCTTAAACCTAGCAACCACACTTAATCTACCCCCTTATTCAACTAATTAGCCTACCTTTACCAGAGTCCAACGAGGAGGATGCTTGCTCCTTGTCACCGCTCATATGGTCAAGAAGTTTAGCCCTCTTTGCTTTCTTTGTTGTGTCCTCTTCATCTTGCACAACCTTGCGCTTCACTCCTTTGACCACATCTGAGCTGGTGGAAGGACCAGCCTGCTCAGCGACCCTCCTCCTTTTCATTGGGGTCTTCTTTTCAGGACTGGCCTTTCTTTTAGCAGTCCTGCTCTTACGATCTATAAACGACAACAACACAGTGGTGAAAAAGAGTCCCCGACATCAAGACTGGAAGCAGTTTGATGGCAAAGAATTTGAAATTGCTTTTGCTTAAATGATCACAAGTTTAATCTTGGGATGAAAAAAAAAAAACTGATCAGTGCGAGTTGATACTAGGTTTACTAAGTCTTAGATCTTGATGGCACTTGTTGGTCTGTTTTTACTGTTGAGTCCAAGAATAAACTTATTACATTATTTTACCAAAAGACCGGTAACCTTTCTTTGATTAGACATCTTGTATTAAAGCTATTTTCAATTAAACATATGATTCAATTGCTCCAAAAATGATTCACACAGTGTCAACATTTCTAGGATTTGGATTTTACCAGGATTTGATTTTATTATTTTACTTACCTTGATCTCCCGAATCTTTCTTATCGGCTGGAGTGGCAATTTTTCTTGTTTCCTTTTTCATTGTAATTTCGGAGACCCTTTAAAATCGAAAATGTAAACCGTAATGAGCTAAGATTGAGTTAATACTCCTTCAAATGTGCACCCTTCAAATGCTTGACTTTTCTAACTGAATTCTGTAAGTGAGCTTTATAAGTAAACTCTGGAAACTACGGCAACACAACATAGAATCTTGCCTTTCAGTGACTTCACTGACTGCCAGTAGTTCAAAGTAGTTTACAGAAAAACACTGGCAGACAAAGCCATAATATTTCATATAATTCAATCATTTCATATCAATTAAACAGTTTCTTTCATTATCTTTCATCATTTGTATAAAGACCTCATCTATGGATGACAGTATGAAGATTTGTGGTTGACCACACACATTATAATAAACACAGTGTCAGCTACATTGTCATCTGATTTAAAGTATTTATTATGTACATTTAACTGTCATGGTAGTGAGTCTGTGACCCAGTGTTTTGTGTTTGTTCATTTATATTCATTGATTATTCTTATGTATGTTTTTGGTTCTCTTTATTGTTTTCTTCTTGTGTTATATTCTTAGGCTTTAGGTTTCTGTTACTTTGCCTTGCCCCTGTGTCCCACGTGTCATGTCTAGTCACTCTTGTTTCCATGTTCCCCAATTTCTCCCCAGTCAGTCATGTCTCTGTGTCAACTCTGTGTCTTTGTAAAAGTCTCTTGTTTGCTGTTTTACTTTGATAGTCATGTGTGCTGTGTTAGTGTTTTCATGTCTGTGAAGGTTCTCAGTCATCTAGGTCATCGTAGTCTAAGGAGTTTGGAAAGAAAGCGTCTGGACTTGAAGTTGCTTGAAGATGTTTCACCTTCTCGGATGAAAAGAACTTAAACTTTGCTTGAACGTCTTCAAGCAACTTAAAGAAGTCCAGACGTTTTCTTTCTGAGCTCCTTAGACTATGTTAGTGTTTTCAGTTTTCCTTCCCCATGGTCTTGTTGTTTGTGATTTCTCGCAGCTGTGCTCTCATCCTGTGTCTTATTCCCTCATTTATCCCTCTGTGTATTTAAGCCCATTGTTTTCCTCTGTTTGCTGTTGGGTTATCTGTGTATCATCCATGACAATTAAATGAAATAGCAAATGCAACTACAATTTCAATGAGATTCATTCCTGGCATTCTACTGCGGTGGCTGAAAGTAGACACCAAGCATTATCACTGTAACTGATGTAAATATTGGACTTGGAGGGGATTCGTCTGATAGACTGATGCAAACATTACTGTGAGGAAATTTTTGAATCTCCCAATTTTCTTTTTTTCAGAAAGAAAGAAAGTTGGTTACTGTATCACATTTGTATGGCAAGATGTGAATTCAGTATGCGTGTGTGTTTGTGTCAGAGAGGAGTTTATCTGAGCCAGGGGTAAAGCAGGAGGTCCTCCAGCATTGGGCACTTCTCCAGGACTTTGTTAAAACTTGTTTTCAAGACGTCTGAAATGAAAGAAGGACAAGAGATATCGAGATGATAATTCCAGTGATCCAAGCGATCACATTGATTTTCTGCAAAATTTTCTTTTTGAGAGTCATTCGGCTGGGCAGGGGGTATAACACATCTGCAATGCAGCAACATCTGCTCTCTGGGCCTGTGTGAGAGTGTTATCTCAATGGCGGGAATGAGGATGTTGGAATTTGGCATCTCAGGCACCAACTCATCTCTTTCCTTAACCGGGCTCACCAGAGATTGGTTTCAGCCTCTCTCCATGCTTTAAGGAGGTTGAGTTGATAAATCTGACTGGCCCCTCCCCTGTCTGACCCTATCTCTTCATAGTCAACACCAATGTTCTCACCGTGTGACCATGAACGGTCCTTACCACTTGGCAAGTAATTTCGAGCTAGAAGAAGGGAGTAAGACAAGCACTTTATGTCCCTGTTAAAATACAACTACATTTTATCAAATATCACTAAGCAGTCCTTACCTTTAAATACAGCCTGGTTTCTTTCTCTTTCTTTCTATATCTCTGAGTGAAGTTAGCTCTCATTCTTTCTCTTCCTGTGAAATACAGCAAGTAGAGCTTTAGATAGCAACACACTGTGACACAGTTAGTGTTTGTTGAGGTGATAGAAATGCTGCATTTGAAATTACCTGACACAACATTTTACTCCCTTTTATGTTCACTCCTTTTTTTCTGAAGTACCGCAAATTATGGGCACGTGGGGTTGTTCTGGTGTTGTGCTAAAAATAAATAAATCAAAACTACAGTACATGGTTTGTTCTTTCATCTCTTTTTATGCGACATCCTCTACTGATTAAAACGCGACTGCCTTTCACTGTTTAGGCTCAAATCTCATTGTTTGAAGGCCTGCAGTGACGTGAAATATTAACTTCCCCCAAATGCGTTAAACCCAAAGTAACGAGTTTGTTTTGAAAATATACGGAGTGGAAACTACAGATATTTGTAGTTTTGCACGTCTTTCTTCCTCCACCAGAGGCCATAGGCGCTGTCGATCTTGTATGTCCTCCTGCGGCAACATCTCTGTGAAGCTGATGCCTTCTTGCTTGCAGGTTGAAGAATCTTTGGTGCGCCTCCACAATTCTTCTTTAATTCGCCTCTGTGTGAATAGAATAATGATGTTTCTGTTTCTGCCATCAACTTGTTTCCCTAAGCGGTGGACAATATCAACAGCCTCTTCTAAGTTCAAGTCAGGGGCAATCTTCTGAAGCGTTTGCAAAACCTTCACTCTAATGTTTTCGTCTTTGTCTTCCTTCACCCCTTTCAGTTTTAGGCACCACCTCATTCGGTAGCGCTCTTGTTCTCTCACTCTTCTTTTCAAGTCTTCGTTTTCTTTAAGCAGCAGTTCATTCGCATTTGCCAGTTTAACAACTTTCAGTTTGCAATCAGCTATCTCTGCAGCGTTAAACTCTACAGCCTTAGCCAAGCTGGCAACCATAGCTGCACTTTGTCTGTTTTGTTCCTTGATATCCTCCAGTTGTGCTTCAAATTTTTTGTCAAGTCCCATAATGGCTTCAAAAATAGTTTTATTGGAGATATCATCTTCCTTCGCTGAAGATTTTGTTCTTTTCTCCTCTGGCGGTTGTTTTCGTCTCCCTGTGAGGTGTCATGCCGAGCAGATATCAGAATTGAGTTCAAGCAAAGTTGACTCTTTTGGTGATTACAGTTTGTCCGGGCGGGCTGTGCGTCTTATTTCATCTGCAGACACGTCGTTGGATGAGGAACAGCTCATGTTGGCATCAGTGGCAGTCAGGATGGCGGCATCTTCCAGAGGGAAGGTCAGGTCGCTGGTCTCTCTGAGCAGGACGCTGTCCACCAACAAGCCCGGTTCCACGGCTGGAGATTACCCTCCTCCGGCTGAAGCCCCCGCTTTTCCCCCGAACAGCGAGCCAGCAGCGGCGCCTCAGCGGAGACCCAAAAGCAGCGGCTGCTCCGTGCTCCTCTTCCCCAGTCAGGGCAGCCAGTTTGTGGGCATGGGCAGAGGACTTTTGAAATACCCCAACATTAAAGAAATGTTCACCATAGCCCAGAAGATCCTGGGTTATGACCTGCTGTCTCTGTGTCTGGAGGGCCCCGAGGACGAGCTGCAGAAAACCCCAAAGTAAGTGCCAGATAAATGTCTGGAAAAGGACAATAACTGCAGGTCCTGCCTTCTTAAATGTGGCCATTTTATCTTTTTAAAAAAAAAAAAAATACTGCTACAGTAATATTAATTTATATTTAAAATGTGCGCACATTATGTATGAAGGTGTGGATGAATGATGCTTGTTGTAAGAAAGCATTTTGAGTGCCCAGTAGAAGAGCATCTTTCAAATGCAAAGTTTCTCATTTCAACTTTAATTACTGCACATGATTAAGGCCATAAGAGTAAATAAGGCTTCCAACAGTGGTTATTTCTTATTATCATATCTTATTTTTATTGGTTTTATCAGTAGATTGTTGTTTCACTCCCACCAAAAACATCACCGTAAATAATCTTCTGATTCTGAATGACCATTTAAAAAAATAAACAAATTGTTCTGAGTTAATTTCAGTTACGGATGTATCAGTGACGTAAATGATATATCGGTCATATTTATTTTTTTTTACTTGTTTTGACTTGTCTTTTCTGGGGCGATGAACTTTGCAGAAGGTAGAAAGATTTCTTTTTTGGGGTCTTTTTGTGCATTTGTACAGTGGCGTGTCTAGAAAATTTTTGTTGGGGGGGCCAGGTAGGGGCACAGATTTGGAGAAGGGTGGCAGATGTAATTGGCAGATAATGTTAAAAACAATTCTACCAACCGTTAACCATAATTCAATAACCCTGTAAACCTAATAACCGTAACCTTATTAGAATGAGATTTTAACCACTACGGTGCAAAGTGTTTAGATACTGTGTTGATTAAGTACAAGAGATACAATCAGTCAGTGTTTATTCAGCATTCAAGGACATCAATATTTGCATAGTATTTTTACTGACATGTAGTGCACGTGTTTTGGGCAAAAACATTTTTGAATATTAAAATACGAACATTTTTAACATACAATTGGCAAATTAGCCAATTCCAATGCAAAACCAATGCCTGTTAAAAAAAAAAAAAGAAGATAATCTTCTCACAAACTGGTGTTTGATTTGTTGTTTGAACAACACTGGCTGATGATGAAATGCAGTCAGCTGGCATGGTGACACTGCCAGTATTAACCTGCAGGGCTGGACTGGGACAAAAAATTGGGCATTTTCACTACAGACTGGCCCACCAGGTATTAAAGCCATAAAGCCTTTGAATGAAAACAAATGCTGTTGTGACAGTGATGTACAGTCTTTTTGGTATATGTATGATTTCTATACATTTTACGTCAGATAAAAACTTTCTTCGCAAGATTCAGATAATTATTTAATAAAAGCTAGATATTTTAAATGAGAATAAAAAAGAAAAGTATTTCTTTATGCCCTCCTCTCCCTGTTAATGCCCTACCTGGCCCCCTGGCAACACTTTGCTAGACCCGCCCCTGCACAGTTACCAGCTGTCAGCTACATAAAAAAAGGATCCTGGTGTTATTTGTCTCTCAGAAACAGTTCATAACTTCAACTCATTCCTGTCACCTAAAAGGTAAACCTGTTTCTCCATCACCTGTTCAGCTCTGATGGTTCAGTAAGGACATCTCCTGGTTTCATCTTCATGTTTCCCTCTCACCACATATCCAAACCGACATCATGACCAGCAGCTTTACAGCTGTGGCTCCAGCAAACATTCTAACTAAATAAATTCTAACAACAGCTGATCAAGCTTAAACGTGCTGCTGCTGTTTAGCGCGACATCTGCTGGTTTCCTCTTTCTGGCTCAAAGTGGGTGATAAACAAACAAGAGAGACGATCAGCTGATCATTGATCAGTTTCATGATTGAAGTAGCAACAGGAGAGAGAGGAGAGAGAATGAGAGGAGAAGAGGCAGCTGTGCAGCGTAAAGACAGAATAACTCCAGTTTTGTGTCTTTTTCCATCCTAGCTGAAGTCCGGGACAAACTGCGTCTCTTCTCAGCTCAATACCAAACGCGTAATATTTTCTCTGAATGAGGGACCATTCCATTTTTAAGGAGCTGTTGGCAACTCTACTAACTAACCTTATGAATAAAATAAAGTTCACTATCAGTAACATCATAGCAACCGAACATCTGTATAAACTTGTCATGCTAGCTCACACAGTATGAGGTATTGTAACTGACAGTAAAAAGTCAGCACAACGAAAATAAACTCCACCTAAACTTAGTTTATATCTGACCCAGATAGACTGCAGCTCATAACTTCTTACCTGAAGTTCAGTTCACCTGACACTCGGACTGGTGGCCGCCTCGGGGCTCTCCTCCTGCCTCCCCTTCCCTCATCCACCTGCTGGCCTCTGTGGAAGCCCCGCCATAGCCACCACCAAACCACTGAGTTATTTTTACACATCGACCTGCATCTTATAACTCATAACTCTTATGTTAGCTCCCCTCAGTAGCATACTGTCTGAAATATTCGATGGTTGCAAAAATTCTTTAAGTGTTATTTTTTTCCTTGGGATTCTAATTTCACCGAAGTTTACTAAACTCAACAAACTTAATATTACTTACCGGGACATTTATTCTGTCCTCATTTTCTTTCACCGAAAAATTGTTTCCTGCAGTGTTGTCCTTCGTGCTTGGCTCTCCTACCTTTGCTAACGTGATGCGCATAGCGCAGAAGCCGATGCTGCATTCACTTACACTCGGATATCTGAGCTTCACCGTGAAAACATAATCGTACATTTGATATTTGATTGAATTTTATTGTTTTACCTTTGGGGTGGCCAGTCTGGTTGGGGGGGTGGCCTGTGCCCCCCCAGGCCACCCCGCTGGACACGCCATTGAGCTACGGTTGTAGCCACAGCTGCCCTGGGGCAGACTGACAGAAGCGAGGCTGCCATATCGTGCCATCGGCCCCTCTGGCCAACATTAGTAGGCAAGTAGGGTAAAGTGTCTTGCCCAAGGACACAATGACCAGGACAGAAAGCCCAGGGATCGAACCGGCGACCTTCCGGTTACAGATGCGATTCCCAACCCCCTGAGCCACGGTCGCCCCGTATTTAGTTTTAAAGCAAGTTACAGGGCTTTTCCTGCCTTTCTGGAGGGATTATATTTCACTAAAAAACGATCTAATATGCATGTCCACATAATTATGCATTATTATAATTATAATATATTAAAATATATTAAATATATTTTAATATATTAAAAACACACGCTGTATTTTAAAGAACATACATTAAGAAGCAGATTATATTAGATTTATATTTTAAATAAGACAAAATTTGGATTTTACAGCAGTAAAATGATTGTATCTCTACAGTTTAAAGATGTAATAAGCTTTGCCCTGCACAGAGTGGATAGTGAAACAAATGGAATCATCATAAATACATTATTTCATATTTATTACTTCCCCCTCCTCATTGCTTTATTATTGTAGCTCTAGTAATAAATATGTAAGGATTCTGGATCAGCACAGTGATGCCCATAGTATATACAGTATTCTGAAGAAGGTCTAAAATATCACTGTGTGTGCGTGCATGTGTGTGTTTTATTTAGATGGATTTTTATTTTTATTTTTTTATTTTTATTTTTTTCTAAATGACATCAGAAACAGCAGTATGCGACATTACGTGATGGCAGAGCTTCAGTTCATCCTTTGTCATTTTTTTTTTTTTTTTTTTTTTTAATAAATAGGACAGGGGGAATGAATGAGAGAAAGAGGGGGAGAGAAAGAAAGAAAACCAAAGGGGAGAAGAGACGGTGAGAAGGGGGGGGAAGAGAGAGAGAAAAAAAAAAGAACTCCTGGGTCACCTGTATGGAGAAAAAAAAAAACAAACAAAAAAAACAAACAGAGGAGACAGCAAACAACAAAGAGCAACATAATAATAGAGAAAACAAAGCACCATCACAATAAACTAGCTAGTCATAGATATCAGTATTTACTAAGTAATAAACGATATTGTGCAGCACGCAAGATAGACAGCGCACAGTGTGCTTTGAGGCAGCAGCCAAGAAAGCTTTAGTCCGCGTCTGTGAATACCCATGTGTGCATACCTGTGTGGATCAGCATGCTTGCATTCCAAAGGTTTCTCCATGTAATGATCTGCTAGGGAGTGTGGGGGGGCCACAGCCCCGTCCTCCAGGGTGTGAAGCGGGTATGGAGGAGATCAAAACTCCAGACATCCAGAGGCCCCCAGAATACAAGAGACCAAGGAAGACCAACAGAGGGGCAGCCGCGCCACTGTTCCAGTAAGAGCTGAGGAGAGTCCCAGATGAGGGCTCGCCCAGCAGCCGCGGAGCAGAAGTCAGGGGGAGTTGCAGTGACGCGCCCGTGAGCTCCGCCGGCCCCCAGCTGTGCCTGAGTGACCGAGCCCCAGGCCGAGAGGCCGGGGGCACCCCACCTCCAAAGGGGCCCGAGCGAGCCCCAGGCCCCAGGCCCCAGGCCCCGACAAGCGGCCGCCAAGGAGTGAGCCGGTGTGTACCCGGACGCCCACCCCCAGACCCAAAGAACCACCAACACACCGACACCTGAGGGAGTCCGCCACCGGCAGGGGAAGTGGTGGTAGGGGGAGATAGGCCTCCAAACCTTGGAGGGCCTGAGATGTCCCCAGAGAGGTGGCGTCTGATACCCAACCTGACATATAGACACAGACATACAGGCACACACAGACACAAACATCCATTCCCACCCTCATGCTCTCATATGCACTCACTCCACACTCAACCAACGTGGAGACAGACATAAAGAGACGCTGTACACACAATCACACTCCCCAAGCGTACTCTACAAACCGGGTCTAGGTACCCTTGCCCCTGGAGGGGGGAATTGCACCCAGACCCAGGTGGTGTTACCCTTTTCCCTGCGGTGGGGAGAGGCAGACCGCCCCGACTCCGCAGCAGCAGGGAGGCCCCACACCCCAGACCGCAGTCGGACGGCCAACTCCTCCTACTAGCCCTCCCGCTCCAGCAGGCCGCAGAGAATGGGGGTGAGAGAAGACTCCAAACCTCCCTCCACCCGCTCATTGTAGTGTTGATGCATGTGTGTTCTAAGGTGCATTTAAAACCCAGGAGGGCATGGAGCTACCTGCCAGAGAGCAGCAGGTAAGCGCATAGTCCCTCCTGCTAGCCCTCAATGACTAAGTGTATTTAAAATTGAGAGGTGGGCAACGACGCCAGGGGTGAGGTATACACCCTGATGGTAATTTGGACTCCGTGATTGTGCCCACCCCCAAGATCCTATATGTATGTGTAATGAGAGTGTGAATAATGTGAATGTCTAAGTTGTGGGATAAAATTGAGGCAGAGGCAGCCAGAAGGGGACAGAGGGGGGGGGGGGGGGGGGGGTAGCCTCCTCTGCACCCTGGTGACATACCCCCACTCCAAGGCCCTGCATGTGTGGGTGGTTGTGGAGGAGCGGGAAGAGGGAGGCAGCTGGAGATGGGGAGGGAAGGAAGGGAGGGGCAGGTAACCCCTCCCTGGGGCCAGCTCCCCCGCTGACCCCAGTAGGTACTCCCACCCTCCGCGACCCGCCAGGGAAGGGGGGCCCAGGCCCATCAGACCCAGTGCAGTAGCGCCCTCCGGCTCCACAGAGCCCTGGACAGTCCACCCAACCCCACCACAGAGAAAACTGCACCCACCCCACCATCCACACATCTTCCAGACTACATAAGACGGTAAACGCCCAGGCTGAGATCTTCCTCCATCTCTCCTAGATGGATTTTTAAAAAAAATATTACTCATGATATAACATTGTGCAGACATGGCTGGTAAGGACATGAGGAGGAAACAGCAGGAGCTGTGTGAGGCTACTAAAGGCAGTGCTATAACATTTTTCTGTCATCATTTTATTTTAGATGCTGGAGTTGTTAGGTGTGGATAATTAGATTATAGTTTATTGCAATAGCAAGTTGTGCCTTGTTCTCACATAGCAAGTGGAGAGTGATATATGAAATGATGGGATGGAAGGAAGAAGAGAAGCAAAGAGTGATTCACAGGCAGAGCCTAAGCGCTGTCACCAATCTTTGCATTTTGTTATTATCTCATGACACTTGTTTAATCAGCTACCATCTCTCCTGTGGACTTTTTAATGTCTACAGTCTCAGATCAACACAGCCCTGCCCTTCCCATATTAGATTCTTGATGAATGTGTGTTGTTGTTATTCAGCCTGGTTCAATGTGCCCCTTTTTAACTTTGAGCACCCGCCCCTTTAAACCTCTCTGCACGGCCCTGCGTACTGGTCCAGGTCTGTGTGGGTGAACATATTCCAGTCTGTGTTTTTAAATCTGTCCTGGAGCACTGCCTCTGTCCCCTCTGGCCACACTTTAATTGTCCTCACAGCAGGTTTCACACGTTGGATGAGTGGTGAATACCGAGGTGTGAGGAACAGGGAGAGATGGTCCGATTGTCCAATGTGGGGGAGGGGTGTGGCTTTGTAGGCTCCAGCCAGGTTGGAATACACATGGTCTAAAGTCTTGTCTCCTCTGGTGTGGCAGGAGACATGTTGGTGTGGTTGAGGTCGCCAGCAACAATAAAAGCAGCCTCGGGGTGTTTATTCTGGTGTTTGTTAATGGCTGCAGAAAGTTCTTTCATGGCCAACCTAGCATTAGCGTCGGGGGGGGGGGGGGGGATATACACGGCAGTGAGTATGATAGAGGTGAGTTCTCTGGGGAGATAATAAGGTCTGCATTTGACCATTAAAAACTCCGCATTAGGTGAGCAGTGACTCTCGGTAGTAGTGGAGTTCATGCACCAAGCATTGTTAATATAAATGCACAAACCTCCACCTCTGGTCTTGCCGGAGGCATCTGCGGCTCGGTGTGTGTGGCGTCCTGCTAACTCGATAACATTGTCCGGGCAGCTGTTGTTCAACCATGTTTCGGTGAAAAACATGACATTGTTAATGATGTTATTCATAATAATAACATAATAATAACATCATTAAAGGCAGTGCTGTTTTTATCACTGTACTGGAAAAAGTGCTCTTATACTAATAGTAAGACTTTAGGCTGACAGCATGCAGTCTGTTGGGCAGCTTTAAGACGGATTGCACTGCCCTTTGCCGCTTACAGGAATAAATGAGTGCTTGATCTGCCAGCAGCCTGTGTCAGTTTGAACCTGTGCTGGCCAGCTGTTTGATTAGAGCCTGTTCTACGTGGGAGTTTGGGCAGGTGCACAGCAGAGTAGATATTTTGGGCTTTTTCAGTGTTTGTTTGACAGATACACAGAGAAAGGACAGGAAAACGTATTTTTGGTTTTTCTGATGTGAATTATGGTCAATATCTTTTTCAGAGGTCCACAGTTTAGCTTTTGGCAGAATTTATGACAGTAACTGAATCTACACAGAGATAAACATGTATGTATACTATGAACATGTATGTATAATTCGCTTAAGTCATTCACAATCCCAGACTAAAGCAACGTATAACGAGCTCAATGACCAATAACCATGAGAAGGACGAATTCCCACGCGTGACCGCGCCGGCAAGGAGGTAAAATAAGCACCACGGGAACGCGCACGTCCGGTACAGTAGGCAGGACGTACCGCGTCTGCTGCCGTCGAGTATAAGCTGGCTGTGACGAGCCCACACCACGGTCCGCCGCTGAGTCTGGCTCACACGGGCAGCATAAGGTGCAGCGTGTGAAGACAGGAGCGCGCCTACCTCAGCTGGGGGCTCTGAACATCCGGCAGCGTCTCGATTTATTGTCGTTTCTATTGCATTGAACACACACGCGCGCATATAGATTAAAAACAAACAACAGCGCCATTATGTTGTGGACGGCGAGTCAAGTCTTGAGGAAATTCTCCACTTCATCCGTGAGTAACGTTGCAAACAATCACCGGGGTTTGATGCGTGAGCTGCTCTGATTGCGCGAACATCGTTTCTCTAAATGTGTCTGTGTAGCGCTGAACGCATGCAGCGGTCTGCGGGTCATGAGGAGGACTGAGCCAGGCTCGGGTCTGACTGCACTCATTCTTAGTAAGTCACTCAGCTGCTGTATTTTCAGCCAACACGGGAAAAGATGGTGCACACTTTGCCACGTTACGGTGTCAACGGCGCCCTCCTCCTCTGTTCCTCCCGCTGCGCGCTCGGACGGAGCTGGCCTTTACTGTACAATATCTGGAGGAGTTGCATCATCATCACAGGAGGCTCACAGTGTACTGGCTGGAGCCCGGCTTACTTACGACCCTGCTGGGCTGAAAGAGGCAGCATCAGACGGGCTCTTTCATTTCTTATCTATTTACCGTGTCGCTTGGAAGTTGCTGTGCAGCAGCAGCCAGACCTGTCAAATGTGCACTTGACAGGATCTTACATATGTGCATGGGAAACCTGAAACCTCCATGCTTAACACATGAGGGGGAGGTTCTGGCATGCACTTGTCACTGCTGGGTAAGGGTTGTAATCTTCATCAGCCAATAGCTTTTCTCTGAGCTGCCTTTAGCCAATAACAGAGTTAAAGGCCACTAAGACCGCCAAGGGAGGTTGAGATTTAAGGATTTCTCACATATGCAATGAACAGGTGTAAAATAAAATATTACAAGGGTCTGACAAAAAGTCAATAATATGTAACTTCAGGGAAAAAAAGCTTAATGATGACGGACATTTGCCCTGGTTGTGAAAAGTTATATTATGGGAAACAGAAGCAAAGAGGTTTCTGCTGCCCCAGTTTGACTGTCAGTTTAATCAGAAACTGCTGTGCTGTTAAAACTTGTGAGCTCGCCATCGTTTCTTTATATTTTGCTTTCAAAAAGTTTAAAGTGGTCTTGAGTTATAGTTTTCCAGGCTCTTTGGAGGTCTTTCAAAGTCCTTCTTTGGACATTGGCCACATTTTTACTCATTTTCAGTCCAGTCATTAAACCTGACCATTTTCAGAGCACTTTGTTTGTCAACTTGAATCAGTCAGGCATGGACAAAGGACCAAATTCAAGAGAAGAATGGCTGAACCCATTTTAAACTGCATGTTTAGGCATAAAAGAGTATGTTGCACCAACAAGGTGGTTCCCAAACAGCTGTTAGCCAGAGAAGTGGGATATCTCTGTAGGTGCACTGTGTTCTTAAAAAACAAGACAACTGGAGGACAAAAGAAGAACAAGCAGGCATAAAAGAGTATCTGCAGCAGATGACCAATATCTGAATGTTAGTTCTGTAAGAAAATGATCAAATCCTGCACACAGCACCTAATAGTGCGCCTGCCCTGCAGTTGGTTCGTCTACTGTTTTCATAAACCTGATGAGAAATAGTCTCAGTGGAATCGTGGCTGTCAGGAATCCATTGTTAAGGATGGAAAACAGGGAGAAAAGGATGAAGTATGCAAGAACTGGACTGACAGTAATTGTGGAGGATGAATACAGATTGGAGATTTTTGCTCAAACTTTAGTCAGTATATACAGAGGTGAGTATTCAGTCATGTTTAAAATACTCGGGGCTGCGTTCCAGCCGGTGGACACAAAGTACTGTCAGAGTTTGGTCCAGCGTGCGGTCACATCTGGGAAGTGCCTGGGAACAGCTTCATTTTTCATGATCCCTCGCACACGACATATACTGGATATTAAACACACTATCAGTCATGGATGGGCCGTCCCAGAGCCTGGGCCACCGCCTTCTTCTCCTCCTGATTCTTCTTCTGATTGTTGTTGTTGAAGAGGTTTGACTTCATCATGACCGAGAACAGAACTAAAGGAAACCCGCCTCCAAAGAAGAGCTTTGGAATATCTTTCATGAAGCGTAGAGAACAATTACTGATGATTATTTAACGACATACAAGAATTCCTGCCTAAGCGAGTTCAGGCTGTGTTGAAGAATAAAGGTGTTCCTACCAAATATTGGCTTTCCTGTTTCTTCCACACAACTGTTTTTTTCTATTTATGTTTACAAATTTGTTACAACTATTTTTGCCAGTTACATTCCAAGAGAAAAGAGGTGTGGCTTAAGACCTTTGTACAGTACTGTAGGTCAAAGTAAAATAACTGCTTACTGGAAGTTGCATAAAATCTATTGAACTGTAGTGAAGTGTCTAAAGTCTTCTTCTGCAGAAAGACTAGGGCATGAGCATTTGCAGTGTTTCCAGTATGTCTGATGTGCTTTCAGTGAAGTTGAAACTTGTGTGTTTTTGCTCCCTTTACAGCATCATTACCAGAACAAGTTAAAGCTAGCAATTATTGGCCAGAGCCTGTTTGGTCAGGAGGTCTACAGCAACCTGAGGAAGCAGGGGCACAAGGTGGTGGGTGTGTTCACGGTCCCTGACAAGGATGGCAAGGCTGACCCCCTGGGTAAGTTTCCTGTTCATTCACAGGTTTCTCTCTGACATGTCAGATACCAAACTTTCAACATTGCTGTCTTCTTGTCCTCCCAGTTTGCTATTATTATTTTTAATAGTGGGGCATTTGGAGTCACTACTTCTTCAGTTGGTAAAATAAACACCTAAGAACGATGGAAAAGCGTTGTGTTCTACAGTACAAGGAAATGTTTCATTATCAACCCAACTATCAAACAGGCTGCCTGGGCTTGTTTTGTCATTTTGGCCGTAAAATTACAAATTAATTCTCATCTTATAGGAACCTTTAGAAATCTAGCCAGAGCTGCGTTTCTGCCTGTGTTCAGACTCTAGTACCTTGTGAAGGCTTTGTGCTACTGATAGAATAATATCCCCATAAAGCCTGTTTTCTCTTCTTTTCGAAACACTTTGAATTTTGTCTCCAATCGCTAACAGAGTCGTGGCTTTTCAAAGAGCCTCGCCACAAAGGTTTGAGTCAGTTTGTGTCACACTTTGTAGAAGTGGAGGAACTTAAAGTTTGTTCATGTAACCCATAATTATCTAAAAGAGGTGTTTGGATCCACCTTAAGAATACAGGGGCCCGTTCTTCGTACGTCGCTTACTACATCCAAGATCAAATCATCGCGCTAACCGTGAGCTCGCTAATCCGGTTCCCCGAACACACCTGCTGTTGACGATTACTACAGCTGGACGCAGGAATGTGACATCACTGGGTGTCGTAAAAGGGGCTACGCATCGATAGTAGAAACATTGATCGGCAACCCGCTGATTGGTCGGCGAAAATGTCCAAGGGGCGTGCTCGGTATTTTCCGGCAGCAGAGCAAGAACTCATGAGTGAGGGATTTCAGGAGTTTCAGAGTTTAATTAAAACGCAAGAGAACACTGCAAAGGCTGCAAAAGCAAGGAGCGAGGGCTGGCAGAAAGTTGCTGACAAATCAAACTCGTAGGTAATTTAATAATAATAATAATAATGGATTGGGTTTATATAGCGCTTTCCAAGGCACCCAAAGCGCTTTACGATACCACTATTCATTCACTCCCACATTCACACACTGGTGGAGGCAGCTACGGTTGTAGCCAGGCTGCCATATCGCGCCATCGGCCCCTCTGGCCAACACCAGTAGGCGGTAGGGTAGATCTATCATATGACACTATATTGTCCAATATCATATGGCATTATATTATATTATAATATGTTATATTATATCCCCTTTCACATTAGAGCCACAACAGGACCCACAAGAACATGGGAACAAGTAAAAGTGGAATACAGGAGTATTCTACAGAATGGTAATATTTATCTCTTAGATTGCTTTGCGTCTCTTGGCAAGGTAATACTGGCCTGTAATACTCTGTTAGTTTGTTCATAACAGCAACCAAGAAAAGGGCAGAGGAAAAAAAGACAGGTGGTGGTCCTGCACCCCCTCGTCAACAAGTTGGTTAAGTGAATAATACCCTCACGGGAATATCGATATCTCTCAATGAGCACACTGTCGCGCTGAGCTAAAGGATCCTGTCTGTCCCGCAATATACGCTGAATTCTGAGGACTCTCCTTATCAATCTTGCACCTTCCGCAATGGGTTGGTCGCGTATACGGACAGGACATGGCTGCGACAGGCTTCCCAAATCCACCTTCGCTTTTATAGCCGTGGTCTCTCATCTTGATTACACGAAGTAATTTACAATTACTACTCTGAAATATGAATTACATCTGTAATAATCACATACATGTAATAGAATGTTAATAGTACATTTCCCTTTTTTAGGAAATGACCTGTATGTATCTGTGTGACATCAATAAAAGGATCAAGTGCTGCATTATCTTTAGTTACATTGATAATATTTATTTATGGTGAAACAGTGGTGGAATATCGCTGTTGCTTTCGTATAAATGAAGCGGACATACCTGCGTGGCCGCGATCTAATCCTGTTTACATAAAGTAAACCTGCTCCCGAGCAGGTTTACGCTTACGGCTCTGTTGCTATGACAGCAAGTCCCGGATGAGCTTCGGGGAACCGACTGATCCAGGATCACGCGAAATCGTCAACAATCTAATCCGGCTAACCTACTTAGCGAGGTACGAAGAACGGGCCCCTGGTCTAGTTCTAGCTTCTATTTTAATTCCTGAGCTCTTCAGTTGTGTTTTCGTCTGTTTGGTGCTGAGTAGGTGTTAAGTTGAAATGTTAAATGTTTGTCATTTTTATGTTTACCATTTGTACATAGTATTAAAGAATTCTTTCTGTCCTCCCCTCCCCAGATCCTTAAGATTCTGGGAGGGGGGGTGGTAGTGTTTTTATCACAGTAACACCCTTGTTTGATGTTAGCAAACCTCCTCCCCTTTGTATGGCTTCACTGTGTTATCTAGGGTGAACCATCTAGGGTGTGGGGAGACTACCCTCTTTATGACCAAGGATGTTCCTACTGTGCTTTTATGTTATATGACCCTTTGATCAGCAGGAACACACACACACACACACACACACACACACACACCCAGTGCCTTGTCTTTGTAACCAAGGGGGGTTACGGGGGAAGGTATGTGTTGTAAACTATTGTTTATTGTGTGAACGTTGTCAATAAAAGGGAGCGAGAGGGGGCCGAGAGAGAGAGAGGTTATTTGTGATGAGCTGAGATACCGACAAGGCCTCCCTTGCAAGTAAAACGATCGATCGCCGTTGCCTTGTTTTTCTTTCACGGGAATAAGTTCTGGGATCAGCGTGGTCTGACTTTAGACCCAACAGTAGGTAGTTTAGCAGTAGGGCTGTGCGATATGACCAAAATCTCATATCTCGATATAAGACATCTGTCGTCCGATAACGATATAAATCACAAATGTAACATTTTCTGTAAAGTCTGTGAATCTCGGGCAGCTTGACTTGCGTGAAGTGTTTCCTGCTGGGCGTCGTGTAGCTGAGTCGAGTGTTTTAGCCGATGCATGAAACTATATATTTTTAGACATAAGTTGTAACGGCGCCGTTTTCTTTGAGTATTTATTACACGGCGTGCTGCGGGGAGAAGCCTGTTCTAACGTTTGAGTCTAAGGTTTATTTTTTAGCACCTGACTGCTCTTTTTTACTTCTCATCCGTAAACACTCTGCATCTTTCACGTGATTCAGTTTATTTTGAAAAGTCTCAACAGGATCTTGAGCTTTATTGTGAAAGGTTTATGTGGAAAATAAACAAGCGGACACGCGATGGTTTTACCCTCGTTGTTGCTAACGACAACGCATAAAAACAGGCGCTTGTCCATCCTTAGTGTGGTTATATTAAATATAAGAGAAAGAGAGAACTTTAACTAATGAATATAGCCACTACAGTGACATCAGAACCATGAAAAATATCGCCGTAAACCGTTTATTTTGTGACACCACGAAACAAACGACAGCGTAAAATGAAACGATAGATGTTTTTATATCGTCATCCGATATATATCGTTACATCGAGCAGCCCTATTTAGCAGTGCCAAATGTTCAGCTGAGACTACGACAAACGTAGGCTGTAAAATCAAAATAATGTGCTGTAATAAATTCACATGAAGGGCAGGCTATGCTACTCCTTTCAGTTATTATTGCAAATAGGGAAACTTCTTTTTCCTCGCCCCTGATTAGATCATGTAATGCTTAAACATTTAGATGCTTGTACGTGACAGCAGCACTACTATTTAAAGTTCAGTGTTAATCAGACTGTGTAAACTTTGAAATCACATATAACATTACAAATAAAAGAGATTACAATTAGAATCTGCATAAAACTAATAACAGCCTGTAGGTGAGATGAAGCTCTGTCCCTGGTACTAACTGTGGGTCACCAGAGGCCTGTGCTGCAGCTGAGGTAGATGCGTGTTGACTACAGTGCTCCTGGACAAAGACAGGCCTTTATTCTGCATTAGTTGCGGGATAGGGGCTCCATTGTCTGTGTGAGGAGAGGCCCTGTGTGGCCCAGAGATGTAACTCTGAGGTGAAAAGTCTGCAACAGGGAGGGTGCGCTTTGGTGATGCCGTCTCACCACGGAGCATCATCTGCTGCCTCCTGGCTTCACCTGTTGTTGAAAACTTAATTTCTTCTTCTATGGTTCATAACCTGGAGCAGATGTCTACATTGCATCATCCCACTGTTTGTATATGTTTGAGTTTTTTTCAGTTCAATTTGACTTACATAGCACCAAATCACAACAAAAGTCTCCTCAGGGTGCTTGATATTATATTATATTATATTATATTATATTATATTATATTATATTATATTATAGTATATTATATTATATTATATTATATTATATTATATTATAGTATATTATATTATATTATATTATATTATATTATATTATATTATAGTATATTATATTATATTATATTATATTATATTATAGTATATTATATTATATTATATAGTTTTGAGATCCCTTCCCAGACGCCTTAACGCCCACTCACATCCTGGGCCATCTGACCTCAGGAATTCGCATGATAAGGTGGGGCCAGGTTTCACAATGAACACACCCGAAACTCTGGCTGATTGGGACCCACACCCAGTTTCACACCTTGGCTCAGGCGATTAGAGGATCATCAGGGGGTCCTTTTGTCCCTCTGTGGGGGGAAACTCCCACTAGGTTTATATCTGGGACTCTCCACCATTTGACCTTAGAACTGAAGAAGCTTCTCGGATGAGAGGTGAAACGTCTTCAAGCAACTTAAAGAAGTCCAGATGCTTTTCTTTGCAAGCTCCTTTGACAATAATATAGTATAGTAGTCTTTCTACGATAATGGAGAAAAAACCTCAGATGACCCACTATGAGCAAGCACTTAGCAACAGGGGGAAGGAAAAGCTTCCTTTTAATAGGAAGAAACCTCTGACAGCACCAGGCTCATGGAGGGGTCGCAATCTGCTGTGACCAGTTAAGGGTTGGGGGGACGAAGACTAAAGGATCCTTTTGGGCAGAAGTAGTTTTCATAAGAGTTTGTGGTGTCATTGTTAGCATCTTGTGGCATCCGTGTAAAGTAATGAGCATGATTTAGGACTGAAGGGGAGTACTCATGCTTACCTGGTGCACTTATTACAGGCTGTGTTGCAGCGTAAAGAGTCCTCCTCGACACCTCACTGTTAATCTGTTTTTTCTTTTTCTTTTGAAGCATCTTCACACAAAGCCACTTAAACATTTTTATATATTATCCTGAGCAGTTCATTGCATGTGCAACAAGTATGTATGAATTTTTACATGTCACGCTTCTCAGGCAGCTTTCAAGTCTCCACAAGTTGATTTTCACATTGAAATGAACATTTCAGTTAGTGTTATCTAATCTTTGCTAGTGCTAGATTAGCAGCGGGACAAAGTTGGCAAATGCCCAGGAGCAAAAGAGCCTCTGACGATCACTGTTTGCATAGTCTGTAGGATTAAGATAAGATAAGATAGAACTTTATTAATCCCTCGGGTGGGTTGCTCTGGGAAGTTCGATTTCCAAAAAGCACAGCACCGACAGAAGTTACAGAATATCATATATATACACACACACACACACACACACATACACACACACACACACACACACACACACACACACACACACACACACACACACATATATAAATACAGAGACAAATATAAATAAAATATACAAAGGGGATAAATAGAATAAATAGGAATAAAAAATAAAAATACAAGTGAATTGCACATTTCAAGTATTGAGTCTATTGCACTGTTGACTATTTACAAAAAGTATTGCACAAGGTATTGTACAGTGAGGTGAAGAGGCACTACAGCTTAGTTGTTCCCCCCTCCTTTGTCCTCCTGTTTCCCCTCCCTCTCCCCTCCAGAGAGGAGTTAAACAGTCTGATGGCGTGTGGGACAAAGGAGTTTTTAAGTCTGTTAGTTCTTGTCTTGGGGAGAAGCAACCTGTCACTGAACAGACTCTTCTGGTTGTTTATGGCCGTGTGCAGAGGATGCCCAGCATTGTTCATAATGTCCATCAGTTTCTTTAATGTCCTTTTCTCTGCCACTGTCACCAGAGTGTCCAGCTTCATGCCGACCACAGAGCTAGCCCTCCTGATCAGTTTCTCCAGCCTGCATGAGTCCTTCTTTGCTGTGCTGCTCCCCCAGCACACCACAGCATAGAAAAGTACTCCAGCAACCACCGACTGGTAAAACATCCTCAGGAGCTTCCTGCAGATGTTGAAAGACCTCAGCCTCCTGAGGAAGTACAGTCGGCACATTACAAATGCAAATTGTAATATCTCAAATTGCCTTCAAGGGCCTTTAAAGCCAAGTTTAAATAAATAAATGACATGATACATTTTAAGGAATTAATTTTAAAAGTAAAAGGTTTCTGGTGTAGCAAGTGGATATTTATGTTTTTACATCTAATCAGGACAGAAAAATGACTTTTTAAGGGTTATATGTTGAACAATCAAAAGTCCAGTGCAGCAGTGTCCCTGTTACATGATGCAGCATCTTTTTATCCTAACTTTTAAACACTCCAACACACCAACTGTTCCTCTGTTCCCACGGCGGCCGCCAACCAGGGGCATTTGTTCCATGTCACTTCCCATCTCTTTATTTTATTCTCCGGCTAAAAACAAAAGGGTTTATATTTAAATGAAGGTTGACGTTAAATTAAAATATATTGTTGGTCACAGTTTATAATAAACTGATTGTAAATGCATTATTTACTTACAGTGTCTTCAGACTGTGGTTTTCCTTCATCTTAAGCTGTGCCAGTGTTGTCTTCTCCAGTTATTCCAGGAATTTAATTTTAAGTCACACTCCTTACAGATTATCTGACGTCCTTCTGTGCATCAAAATCTCTTCAAAGACATACTTTGTAAACACTTTGCCTGCCGCAGTAGCTGTGTAACTGCAAGCCACTTTGCAGCCAGCTCATCCTTTCATTCGTTGTCTGATTTAATTCATTTTATAGTCTTTGTCTTTTCTAAACTTGCAGTATTTAATTTCTGACATACACTTAGACTTTTAGCTCATTACTCAGGACCTCCATGAAGCCGTGGCGTTCAGGACTGCATCCCTAAAATGTCCTCTTTTCTCTTAGCGGTGGCGGCAGAAAAAGAGGGGACACCTGTGTTCAAATTCCCACGGTGGCGGGTTAAGGGGAAACCCATCCCAGAAGTGGTGGATGCCTACAAGGCGGTGGGTGCTGAGCTCAATGTCATGCCCTTCTGCTCACAGTTCATCCCCATGAACGTCATCGACCACCCAAAGCATGGCTCCATCATCTACCACCCCTCCATCCTGCCCCTGCACAGAGGAGCCTCAGCAATCAATTGGTGAGAAAGAAGGGGGTTCGAAAGGAGTTTGTTTGACAGCTTGGGATATGCTGGTGATACTGGTACACTGAACAAAGTGGATTTAATTATAAGGAATATAAATATTCTGTCCTATCAAAAGACAGGAAGGCTTAAGAAATGAGCCTTCCTGTCTTGTCAGAGGTTATTTTGGGGAAAAGACCCAACAGAAACAGAGCGACCAACAACGAGTAATCCCAATAAGGCAGAAAGTATCTCCATCGATTGTTGATGGGAAACTGGTCTCAGAGCTCACTGAGAGAGAGAGAGAGAGCTGTGCAGGAAGTGCGATTATTATTGTGATGGAAGCAAGGGGATCCACACTTTGTTTCCATAAAGTATCCTGATTACATGTTTTTGCAGAAGCTGTTTGCCTGCTCCTTGATCTGTTGTTGAAATTGGTTTATTCGCTTTTAGCTGAGATTCTGACATTCCTGTGGATACCACACGTCTATATTTAAATCTGGCGGTACATCCCATTAAACCCGATGTCGTCCCCCCCCCCCCGGTACTGGGGGCGTTGGGGCTTAAACAATAAACAACAGGTTAATTGTTGTTGTTAATGGCCTTGTTTAGCATGAATGGCCATGTGGGAGGGGTTTATCAGTAGGAAAAGCTGTAAAACTCATGAAAATACAGTTAAAAGTCCAAAATGTATTCTTGTGCTTTTTTGCAGAGATCAAACACGTTAAGAATTATAAATGGCTTCAAGCGCACATTCAGGCCTGTGAGACTCATTTACACACTCATCCGTCTCTTTGTGCACCTGGCCTTTGCCAAAACACCTGCAACCTTTGGAACGTCTTCCCCCATCCTTCCTTACGTAATGGTACGATCCCAGTCTGTCTGTGCATGTGATTGGCCCACCTTTGCCTGTATGGACTCCCAGCAGTGCTGAAGCTTTGGCTCCAACATGCAAACAGTCCATGAATAACTGACATGTGTAATTATGTTTGCCACCCCTGGTCTGGTAGGTTTAAACCTGCGATGTTTGACCTCAAACTCGAAGCAGCCTGGCTTTCTTATCTCTTCTACTTCCAACAACAAATCTCAACCCAAGAAAGGAAAAGTCTCCAAGCTCCTCCTTCATGAAAAACCCCAAACTCTCATGTTAAGTGAGGTTTCGAACTTATTTTCAGCACATCAGTGATCGACAAAGAGCACAGAGACAGTTACAGTTTGCCCGAGCCGAAGGCTGAGACTCACCATAATGTAATGCTGGCTCAACAGGAGCATGAGTTATAGGTGTTGCTTTCTGCAGAAATCTTTCCCACGAGTTTCTTTAACTTAGCAAAGAGGCTAGCTAAGAACCGTCCAAAGCTCAAACTGTTCAGTGCAACTATAAATGTAGTTATGTATAAACATACTTTGATTAAAAAGAAAAACACTGCTCACCATTTTTCTCTAAGTAGAAAGCGATCGTTTTAAGGAAAGGACTGTTGAGAACATTTTCTTAGTAACATTTCAGCAGGCAGTAAAATATGGTATTTAACAGACCGCTGGGCACCTCTGCATGCATCTGTAATAGAACAACACAGTCGGGTCGATGTGTTTCCTGGTTTGACTGTCATAAAAAAGCTATGGGCTTGCTGGTGGTGGAGCGGTGTGCCATCAAACCTTCCTCATTATGGAATCCTTCCTTTCCTGGTTAGCTTTCTCCGCGTGCAGAGGCGCTGACACTTCAAACTGAGCACGAGCCAGTTTAGCAGAAATGCTCACCCTGAAACAATAAATCAAAGATAATCAAATTTGTCTCTGTGTGGAACCTTTATGGTTAAAGTTGTCATGCAGTACAGCTGTCATGTCACACAGTCAATGCGCTGAGTTGCCTTTAATAAGAAACCTGTTGCCCATACAACCTTAACGATGGCTTCTCCCCACTTTCTCTGTATTGCACCTTTAAAGGGCTCCCTGATTGTGGTTTTTTCTGGTTTCAGGATTAACTGTTAGTACACTGTAATGGTCTACTTTATAGCCTTTATCTGTTCTAAATATAATTGTTTAATGACACAGCTCTTTGTTTCCCTTTTATATGTCACCAGGACTCTGATCCATGGAGATAAGAAAGCCGGCTTCACAGTGTTCTGGGCTGATGATGGACTGGATACCGGACCCATCCTGCTGCAGCGCGAGTGTGATGTCGAGCCCAATGACACTGTGGACACACTGTACAACCGCTTCCTCTTCCCCGGGGGCATCAAGGCTATGGTAATCACATGGACCTCAGTATAATGAAAAGGACTAGTTCTAATCATTTGGACCTTCAGCATCTAAACCTACATTGCACTACTCCACCAACCCCAATGTTTGTGCTTGTGTTTGAACTGAAACACTGAGCTGTCACCTGGACTCTGTTTCTTGGTGCAGGTGGAGTCTGTGCAGCTCATTGCTGATGGAAAAGCCCCTCGGACTCCTCAGCCAGAGGAAGGAGCGAGCTATGAAGGCATTCAGAAGAAATCCAACGCCAAGGTGAACGTTAGACGGCAGTCTGAGATCAGGCACTACATCATATCAGGAACGTGCATCGGGTCTGGATTGCCATCAGGGGTGTATCCAGACCTTCAGAATGACGGTCTGAATATTATTCCTGCACAACAACTGTGTATGAGTCGGGTTGTTCGGCTTTATAATAGCTTACAAGAAACACTGATAGAGTCTATCATTTATACGACCAAGCCCAAGTTAACCCCTCTTTACACATGCAGCTCGTACTCTGAACAGCTGCTCAGTGTAATAACTCTCTCACTGGAAATTTCCTATTAGCTGTGCAAGTGAGACTGGTTTGGGGTGGGTCTCCCTGTAACGTGAAAGCGCGAGGTGGAGCTGATCTTAGCGGCTTCCTGATTTGTCACATGGAGAGATGTTTGCTTGCAGCTATTACAAATGTGCTATTCCTGGAGCAGTCTCGTTTTCTAGCATCATTTTTCCACGTGTTGCTAAATCGGAGGCCGTCAGCTGACCTTCCTTCTCTTTCTCGGAAACGTAGCTCAGGCACTGTTTACACTGGCTTCTTCTTGTGTCCCCCAGGTGAATCTGGCACAGCCAGCCGAGGCGATCCACAACTGGATCCGTGGCCACGACAAAGTCCCCGGTGCTTGGACGGTCATTGATGGCCAGGTGTGTTTTCCAGAATGACTGAGCAAAGATAATACCAAACATTCTGGATGTATTTTAAAATCTTCTCTGGGTCTGTCCTCAGTCTGTGACCCTTTATGGCTCCTCCATGTTGGGGGGGTCTGTACCCGAGGGCCAGCCGCTGGACATCGAGGGGGCTTCTCAGGCTGCTCGTGTCACCAAAAACGGGCTCGTCCTGTATGGAACTGACGGCAAAGCTGTGAGTGACCTTATAAAACAAATAACTGAGAGCAAACAAAAGCCGAGCTGGATGAGTGTGTCGGTGCCTCTATTAGCTATCAGACAGTGAACTCCAGAGGCAATAAGGTTAACTCAACCACAGCTGACTGAATCAAATGCACTGCCAGCATGCCTGTTTCATCTTTACTCTGTTTGTGCCACAGCTCCTAGTGAAGAACCTGCAGTTTGAAGATGGGAAAATGATTCCTGCTTCCAAATATTTCTCTTCCGGAGAAAGCGCCAGTGTGGAGCTGACCGATGACGAGAAGACAATGGCAGAGGAGATCAGGGCAAGTGAACCCCTGTGTTATCTGATTCTTTTTAGCCTGCTGTCTCCCAATAGACTGTAAATGATTTAAATGAAAGACATCAGCCCATTTAAAACATTTTTTTACTGCAGAACATCTGGAAGGGCATCCTCAGCAACGTGCCAGCCATTGAGGACACCACAGACTTCTTCAAGTCCGGCGCCGCCTCCATGGATGTGGTCAGGTGAGACGGATCAGTGCAGGGACTGCTCAGAAATGTTTTACCTCTTCTTGTTATCCACAGGTGGAGCAGTCTTTTCATTTTACAGATACAATTATGTCATGTATTTTAAGTTGTGCTGAAGATGGCACGCTCAGTTTCTAGTTTAGGCCACATTTAAAATCTCAGATCTTTGGGCTCAAATCCTGAATTCACTTTAAAAAAACACAGTCTATACAGAACACTGTGCAGCTAACGCCTTCTTTAAATTTGTTATGGGTAAAAGATACTGGCTTATATCAGAAGTAACCTCTAGAATAAATGCATAGTATAGCTTTTATAAAGAAAACACCATGATAAACCAACTGTGTGCACATTTTACACAAAAAAGAGAAAGTCTGCATAATTTCAGGCTCTGATTCAATAACTGAATTCTACATTTAAAAGTTATTTCAAAGCAGATGTTTCAGTCCAGAGTACCTTTTTCCGACTTTTCCAACCTGACCAGTAAATCTTCATTTTGATATCAGTTATTGTGTTTGTTTGTATATGTCGGGGGTTTTTCCACTGTGGACATTGGAAACCACTACAGACTGTATATAAACAATGGACATAGCCACCCTGTTATCATTAATTGCAATTTGAAGCCTCAGCATGAGTTTAGCTGGTTGGCTTCATAAGCAAGCTGCGGTCATAAACAGTCCTCTGGTTTATGAACGCAGTTCCTCTAGTGGCCACTAGAGGACCTGCGTTCATAAACAGTCCAACACACAGATGCACGTAATAAAATACTATCATTTTACTCTCCGAGAGCACAGCGTCTTTGGAATGGATTCAGCCAAACAGGAAGTCACATTATTTCACAGATAATTCCATTAAAAATGCTTCACAAGGCACCAGCGCAGTGAGGCCACAGCTCCCTGTGTGAACATCTGTCAGTCAGATTTGACAGATGTTTTTTTGTGTTAGCAATAAAAATCATTCACCTCACAGCTGTTATGAAGGGGTACACTATCCAAAGAGCCTAAAAGCTTTTTATACTGGACTACAAACATGGTTTTAATGCTGTGTTTGGGCATTTTAACATGGGTGTTTGTGCAGTTCCTCTAGTGGCCACTAGAGGAACTGCAGTTTTTTTGTTTTCTTTTCCACTTATGGATTGGCTGCATTTTTTCAGGGCTGTCTGCCTGGGGTAACCACACATAAATGTCTGCTTTTGTAATGTTAAGTGTCCTGTTGTGATTTGGCGCCATATAAATAAAATTGAATTGACAGCTGAATTGCATTGAATGGAATTGTAGCAATTGGAGAGTCTCCTGATACCAGTCTGGATAATACAAAAACCCTGACCCAGTCTCACTGCCAACAATGCAGCTTTAACACACACATTTATATGTGAATAATACATGAACAGAGATATTACATTCGAGGTGATTGGTTTATATCTCGCGCCCTTTAACCAGACAGCAGGAGCTTGGTGTGCGTGTCTCACCTTTAGTTGTTAACATGAATGTGAGTTCACCAAGCAGAAACAAAAGCTTATAAACGTGTAAAAACGCAGTGTGTGATAAAGAGCTGTCCTCACTGTGTGCAGACTGGTTGAGGAGGTGAAGCAGAAGTGTGCTGGCGTGCAGCTACAGAACGAGGATGTGTACATGGCCACCACATTCCAGGACTTCATCCAGATGTTTGTCCGCAAGCTGCGAGGAGAGGACCAGGAGGAGGAGCTCGTCGTTGATTATGTGAGTCTAAATCCGAGCTAAAGCAAAATCAATCAAGTAACGAGGGGAGATCCCGTCACTCAAACCCAGTTGGGGTTTTCTCCATTGTTACCTAGGCAACCAAAGACGTAAACAACATGACAGTGAAAATGCCATATCAGTGTTTCATCAACGGCAAGTTTGAGGATTCAGAAAATGGAAAGACCTATGATAGCATCAGCCCCACTGATGGATCCGTGAGTCACATGACCACACTCACTATGCTCAATGCACAGATTTTCCATGCCATGTTCACTGGATCATGTTTGACGATCTCAACCTTCAACCAGGTGATCTGTAAGGTGTCTTATGCCTCAGTGGGTGATGTGGACAGAGCTGTGGCTGCTGCCAAAGAAGCTTACGAAAATGGGCCCTGGGGCAAGATGAACCCCAGAGACAGAGGAAGTCTTCTTTACAGGTGAGTACCTCCCTCTAGAGGATTACTTTGGGGTTGCAGAAACATCAGAACTGTGGAGGGGGGGTTTGGGGGAGAATCTGATCTAGATTATCATATTAAGATTTGGGACACATCGTCAGTAGTGGACCTTGGATTCATCGGGTGTTGCCAAGTTGGCATACCACAGCTTCTTACGCTCAATTGCTGCCTCCCATGGTACCGTCAGCTCAATGACGTACGCAAGTTTTCAGGAGTTAGACCAAAGGACGAGGTCTGGTCGCAAAATTGTTGTTATGATCTCTGCGGGAAAAATTAGCCTCTGATCCAAGTCCACTTGCATCTGCCAATCCCTGGCAACCTTCAGCGGGCCCAGGTCTGGGTTGAGGGGCTCGTCCTCGGCTTGTCTCCTTCCTGGATAAATGTTGATGAAAACTGACGCTCCTCTTGGTTCGTGAAGGTTGAGCGTTGATGGATTTTCTTTTGCGCTCAACTTTCTCGGCTAGACACCTGAGAACCTGGTTGTGTCTCCATGTGTGTCTGCCCTGAGTAAGGCTAGTCCTACAACCAACCAAGATGTGCTTGAATGTTGCTGGGACTGTACACAGGGGGCAGGATGGGTCCTTTCCAAACCACAGCTGCAGATTTATTGGGGAAGGCAGCACATCGCATGTCGCTCGGATGATGAAACTTAGTCTATTAGACTCCATGTCCCAGATTTCACTCCATGAGAGTTTCCTCTTTTCCACACTCTCCCAATTCATCCAGCGACCCTGCTTGGCCAGCGCTACGGCTCTGGCATGTCTGGCTGTTTCCTCCTGTCGCTGCACCTCCGCCACCACCATTTCCCGACGTTCGGTTACAGATACCTGTTGCCACTGAGGTGTTACTGCGCCAAGACCAAATCCTCCTCTGCCCTGTTGGACGTGACCCACCACGTCACGATGGTGAAGAGCAGATTTCACCTGTAGCACCGATGTGGCCGGGGTCCACTTCCTCCCCGTTGCTAGGGTGGGAGCAGTGCCTCCCACTATGGGGTCCCGGGAGTCCGTGAGTGACATCTCAAGCCTCACTTGTGCACATTCAAACTCCTCTACCAGGCTAGAGATAGGCAATGACAGTATCCTGTCGCTGTAGAGTCCAACGCTGCTGGGGCACTTGGGAAGTCCGAGCCACTTCTTAACGTAGGAGCTCACTAGCCTCTCTAGTCGATTGGCATGATTGAGTGAGACCTCGTACTTTGTCAACGGCCACAGTAGTCTGGGTAATAACCCAAACTGGAAGCACCAGAGCTTCAGTTTCCCTGGGAGTGCAGTGTTGTTAATCCGCTGAGGTCATCCGCCAAGTTCTGCCTTAACTGTTCTAGTTGCCACGTATCACTGAGGTCTGCATCGTCCCACTGTCCCAGGCTCTTTATGGGCTTCTCTAAGACTGTTGGAATTGGTTCTCCACGGATATAGAATAGATATAGAGAGTTAACATCGAGCTCCTCCCTTCAGGCTTGCTGACCTGATGGAGGAACATCAGGAGGAGCTGGCCACCATCGAGTCCATCGACTCAGGAGCCGTGTACACGCTGGCCCTCAAGACACATGTCGGCATGTCCATCCAAACCTTCCGTTACTTTGCTGGCTGGTGTGACAAGATCCAGGTAGGTGAAGGTTTCTCAGGGTTTGTGTGTTAGTGGCACACAACCTAAGCTCTTCACTTCAGCACACTCTGTCTGTTTTCTGCAGGGTAAGACGATTCCCATCAACCAAGCCCGGCCCAACCGCAACCTGACCTTCACTAAGAAAGAGCCTCTGGGGTAAAAGCTCTGCATTCACTAACCTGAACCTAATTATCCTCAGCTATTTAGACAGTATACGCATTTCTGTGGATTTCACTGACTGAAGAGCTTATTTCCTGTCACAGTGTGTGTGCCATAGTCATCCCGTGGAACTACCCTCTCATGATGCTGGCGTGGAAGAGTGCAGCTTGCCTGGCAGCTGGAAACACGCTGGTTCTCAAACCTGCACAGGTGGGTTCATTGTTCCTCGTGCTGTGTACTGTTTCAGTTCTTCCTGGGCATTTTATGTGTTGTAATGATTATTTTTGATATTTACAGGTCACTCCACTGACGGCACTAAAGTTTGCTGAGCTTTCAGTGAAGGCAGGCATCCCAAAAGGAGTCATCAATATTTTACCAGGCTCTGGTAATGAACAGTATCTGTACAGTTTAAACAGGCTCTTTTTGGTTATTCCTTCTTTAGGGAAAGTTCTCAAAGATCAGCGCTGTGAGCACTTCAGTCCTTCTCTCTGTGCTTCATTTGCATCGTTTTATTTGCCTGGAGAGCTAAAACTGTACAATCACAGCAGGGAAAAAGGAGCATTTGTTTGTCCTTCAGCCTGTGTGGATTTTTGTGACTACAACATTAGAAATAGCTGTAGGCAGAACTACTCACAGCACGTGTAGAAGTGTCCAGTTGACTGCAGCACATGTGGAAGATTGTGTCATCCCCCTGGGCTCTGTCACGTGACCTTCTCGATCTCCTCCAGGTGGCGTGGTTGGACAGCGTCTGTCCGAGCACCCAGACATCCGCAAGCTGGGCTTCACCGGCTCTACGCCTATCGGCAAACAGATCATGAAGAGGTAAAACCCGGCTGACTCTTACAGGTCGCACACCACAGCTGCACAGTACTTTACTCTCTCTCTCTCACAGCTGTGCAGTCAGTAATCTGAAGAAAGTTTCTCTGGAGCTCGGGGGGAAGTCCCCCCTCCTCATCTTCAGTGACTGCGACATGGATAAGGCTGTTCGCATGGTGAGGGAACAACGCTCAGGGAACCAATTTGTGATATTTTGTAGACCAGTTAGTTGTGCATATAAATATTAATTATGAATAATCACGAGACAGTTCGGTTCCTTTCAAGGTTCTGGTGTTGGTGAGATCCTGAAACGCCACAGAGTGTGACTGAAATGGCACACTGATGCTTGTGTGTTTGTGCGTGCTGCCTCACAGGGCATGAGCTCGGTGTTTTTCAACAAGGGCGAGAACTGCATCGCTGCCGGCCGTCTCTTTGTGGAGGAGTCCATACACGACGAGTTCATTGACCGAGTGGTGAGTGCCGAAACAGCCATCATGTGACTTTAGAAGAAGCAGAAGAAGCCAAACCGGCATTATTAGCTGTCAGAAAAATCATAATCCTGTCTTTACACCCTCTCCTTAAAAGGTGGAGGAGATCAAGAAGATGAAGATCGGAGACCCCCTGGATCGCTCCACAGACCACGGCCCACAGAACCACAAAGCCCACTTGGACAAGCTGCTGGAGTACTGTGAGATCGGGGTGAAGGAGGGAGCCACACTGGTGTACGGAGGCACACGGGTCGACAGGCCAGGTAGAACACGCCCCTCTCTGGAGGCTAAATGGCTGCTACACTCGTCCTCTGTTGTTTTAGTCCTTGAATACTGCATGTAAGAACAGAAAGATGATTTTCATTACCAATTTAATGTCTCATCTAAAGATTGTTTCTCTTTCAAAAACCAGCCAAATAACTGGGAGCATGAAGTTGGTGCAGAAAAAGCACAAATCGGATTCTAATATATGAGCAAGTTAGGTTGCACCAGCACTGACTGTGGAATCAGTACATTCAGGCCTTATCATGGAATATTCAAACAAACTATTATTTGAAATCTTGAAACCACAGTATAGATTTATAGTTTTCACATGGTCATTGATACCAAATCTATTTTTCCAACATCCATTATGAGCCTGTCACAATAAAAGCACCTGACAGGGCTCAGTCATGGAGCACGAATTCATTTTTTAAAATGACATAAAACAAGAAAGGTCAAATAAAACAGTAAAGCTGCTGTAACGCAGTTCATCAGAGCGTGATTATGGGCGCCCGTCTTCCTTCAGGTTTCTTCATGGAGCCCACCGTGTTCACTGATGTGGAGGACCACATGTTCCTCGCCAAAGAAGAGTCCTTTGGTCCCGTCATGGTGGTGTCCAAATTTAAGGACGGGTAAGTCGAGGGTAACGAGTATCACACCGTAGAGTCGTGGCTCGGTGTTTCATATCCTCGCTCTGCTCTTTTCCTCCAACCTCCAGAGATGTGGACGGCGTGCTGCAGAGAGCCAATGACACGGAGTACGGTCTGGCTTCAGGCGTGTTCACGCGCGACATTAACAAGGCCATGTATGTGAGCGAGCGGCTGGAGGCTGGAACCGTGTTTGTGAACACCTACAACAAGACTGATGTTGCCACACCTTTTGGGGGTTTCAAGCAGTCAGGCTTTGGCAAAGACCTCGGTGAGAAGACAACTGGAATTTATTACATTTATTTAATATTATATTCAAATTTTATTTGTCACACACACAACCATACACAGTATGACATGAGGTGAAATGCTTGTAGCTGTGCGATGCAATGCCTGACCATTAAATGACAGTGGTTTTACAGTATTTACAATTTACAGGTTATACAAAATTTACATGAGTAGGGCTGTTTCAATTCTGACTTTTGAATTGATGCTAGCTGGCGTGGTGGTCACGCTTACTGATAAGCTTCTGTTATTCAAAGTAAATATATGACGTTATTATAACTCCTTTTTTTAAAGTAGGAAACCTTTTGTCCCACAAGCTTTTAACAAGTTGTCGTTTGTGTCCACAGGTGAGGATGCTCTCATGGAATATCTCAAGACCAAAGCAGTGACAGTGGAATACTGAGGCTCACAATCTCCCAATGAACTCTGAACAAGAACAGGAACTCAGTGTGTGTGTGTGTGTGTGTGTGCAAATGGTTCAGAGCATGTGTACTGTATGAGTGATGGGGGAAAGCTTGGTTGACCTTGAGGTGGACAACATGCCTTCTTTGTTTTGCAGCCATGTTTCCACAGCTGGTCCCTGAGGAGCTGAGCTGCTCCTGGCTGTACTTTTAAAGATGTAAAAATAATTAGCACAGCAAAAAATCTAAACACTATCAGTTATCTTCACTGATTCGTCCAAACGTCATGCTGCCTTCTTCATCCCTTTAAGACCTTTTTAAAATGTTTTTTACCTTTCTCTGGTTTTTCATTCTTGGATCACCTGATCTGTGTACTGCCATCAGGGTGCCGTGTGTGCTGGATGCCTTTCGGCTCACGTTTACTCACCCACGAATACTGCAGCTTTGTGTAGGCTGCAAACAAAATAGCAATATTAAACATCCACACTGGTCCGAAAAATGGGGATGTTTGAGTCTAGAAAGCAGCATTAAAATAGCTTTACAAATTTTCAGGAAGCTTCCTGATCAGCGGTGCTCAGCACACAGTTCTGGAACAAGGCTAGGAAAACAGAAGACACGTAAACCGTGTGAGAAGCAGGATAAACTGAGGCCAGCGGTCAGGACATCGCTGTTTGGACAGACGTCGATCTCTTTGGCTGTAAATGTAAACCTTTCTGTGTTTCTGATCAGACCCAGAGATCTTTGATGAATGTTAACGATGAAAACAATGTATAAACTGATTTTAAGCTTTCAGATTTTAGTTAGAACAAACTACATAAGAGCTCAGAGACTGGAGTGTGTAATCCAGAGCAGTTAAGTCACGTTTTAAGTTCCTTTCAGCTTTTCCTCGTGTTTCGGGTCATTTTCTTTGGTTCGCTGCGTCACATCAAACAATCCTGATTTCCTGAAATGGTTGCTTAGCAGCTGAATTTAAAATGTCAAAGAATCAATGTGAGATATTTCTAAGCTGTGATGAACCGCCTCGAGCTGGGTGCTGCATTAGAACTGAGCTAAGCCAGTATTTAACGTCAGTGTTAGTTTAGCTGTTTACATCACGCCCGTTCAGACATCCTGACACATCCACTCGGTGTCCAAACGTCACTTTCTGTGTAAATACTTTTTTAAACAGGTTAAAAAGACTCTTTGATACATTTTGACCTTGTATTTGTGAACTGCAGCAGGACTATGTAGTGTTCTCTATTCATTAAAGTACACCAGCCAGATGTTTTATACATCGATCATGTGACAAAGTCGTAAACTTAATTTTCTAATTATGCCACATTGTCAGTGAAGGCAGCGCGGGCTACGATGCAAATGTTTCTCAGTCTTTATGAGAGCGATCGTGTCAATAAACAGTAAGGCTCCAGAAAGCTTGGTGTCCATTTGACTTTGTAATGCTGACGTTGATTAAAGGCGCTGCGCAGCAACACTCGTTTCAGTGTTTTATAGGATGGACCACGATCTGATGATCAGTCATTAAAAACTGTTGAATACAAACATTGTGACTGCGACACTCACAGGGTGAAACATGCATTCGGGGGCACTTTTTAGGCATTTTGTGTTTTCAGCTTTTACAAAAATTACCATTCAATGTCATCATTAAACTTTATTCAGTTGGTTCAAAATCACATTCACAGCCTTGTTTCAAAAAAGGAGAATCTGTGGAAAATTTAAATATAATTCTTAACAGAAGTGAAAACAACAAATATACACAGAGGCTCGGATTCTAAAAGCTGAGAGCGCTTTATGCTGTGCACTTTAAGCATTGTTTGTCACACTGGGTACATGATGAGGGTACAGTATATTGCTCAGGCGAGTGCTGTCAGTGAGCCTGCTGTATCCACAAACACAAAGAAGAAACAGGCGCCTCATGTGGTGTAAAACGGTCCAATGATGGATGCTGCATCCACGGAGACAAAGACAATATGCTGCACAGTTCAAGTGCCAGCATCTGCAATGGGATCCAGGATCATTCATCCATGTGGGGTGGGTCACTCACTCAATGCTGGTTGTGGAGCAGGCTTTGTTTCATTACCATCTGTACTCACAATTCACTTCCTGCTTCAGCAGAGAGCTGAAGTGAACGGTTTGAAGCCCAAACTGATGCAAGGATGTGTTCACGTTCATGAAGCAGAGGACGAGGAGACAACACAGCATGCAGACATCGTGGTCACAGGGCAGACTCCCAGCATTTGTTCTGGCTCTATGGGCAGTTTGTGTGCACATTTCAGTGTTCACTGTACTCCCACAGGCAGCAGCTGTTCTGTCTGTGTGTGAAGAAGGTTTGAAAGAAACAAGAAACTCTGACATGACATCTGAGGATCTCGTTGGCAAAACGTTTCCCATGGAAAAGAAACTAAAGGTCCCTCTGTCTGACTCGTCTACTCCCCCTGCTGGTCCAGAACCAGGATGTTGACTTTCTTTTTCTTGCCTTTGTCTCCGGGCAGTTTAAAGTTCTGCTCTGTGACCTCGTCGTCATCGTCGCTGCAGTCCGACTCCTCAGAGTCCGACGTCTCGCTGTCACCTGACTCATTGAGCTCCACGAGTGCTACATCCTGAGGACACGGGGACAAAATTACACGACTGGTGAAAGACGCACTTAAAGCAGCTAAATGGAGAGAAACTGATTAAATGAGCAGTAGATTGAGACTTATCCACCACCAGAAGAACAAATAAAATTTGTCATTTGCAAAAGTGTTCAGAGCCTTAACTCAGTGCTGCGTGGAAGCGTCTGCAGCAGCAGTTACAACTCATGGCTACCTGGATTTTGGCAGCTTGTGTGCCACGTTCACATCTTTGCAGCGCTGTTGGGGACAGTTAGCTGTTCTGAAACGATCTCTGCCCCGGGTGTTGAGAAGAGCACACACAGAATGATGATGCCACCATCATGCTTGTCTTTATGGACGTTAATAGAAAGTAATAAATAGTACAGACAGTTTGGGCCTTTTTTGTTGTCAAAATAAGAGACCGACTCTCCTCGTGTGCTCCGAATTCTTTAAACGGAGCTCTTAATAGAGTCGATTTCAGTTTTTCACTTTTGTTTTGGAAACGCAGGAAAGAATTAAGAACAGGACAAAAACAGTAAATTAATGCTAACTGAACTGCACGTAAGTTGTAATGTTGAATAAAAGTATGATGGTTCAAAGATTAAAGTCGTGTGTAGGGCTGGGCGATAGGGCCTAAAATTCTATCATGATATAATTTGAAGCACGTGCGGTAACGATATATATCGCGATATATTCTTTTCTTCTGTATAACCTATTTTCCACACTATAAGGACTTAAAATCCTTTAATTTTCTCAAAAATCGAGAGTGTGCCTTATGTATGAATTCTGGTTGTGCTTACTGACCTCGAACCGATTTGGGCAGAAATCTGTTAAAAATGTTTTAGTACAACTTTGGTAAGCAGCACTGCTTGATGGATGTCAGAGCATTACGGCTGCCGTAGTGAGGAGCTTCGGAGTAATCTGGGTCCAAAACTCCGTCAACTTCAGGTCCCAAAGTCAAACAAACACTGAGAGTTAAAAACGGTCCAAATTCTTTCATCTTTAATTAAATCATCAGCGTTGCTGCTTTACCAGGTGTAACAATGAAGTTTAACATCCATGAAAACAGAATTTATTAAATTTAACGAAGTTAGCAGGAAGTTAGCAGGAAGTTAGCTCGCTAGTTTCCACCTAAACATTTCATACCATGTTCTGACAGAGATTTTTGAAACTAATTCAAACGTACAGCTCTGCTACCACTTCCAACATAAATGAAGACAGAAAACTAAACAGCAGTGGTGTTTGCAGGGTTACTGAAGTTGGACTAGCTGGTATATAATGATGTGCTACGTGATTGCTAGCGACACAGCGATGTTAGCATAACATTAGCACAGTGAAGCTGGAGGACGAACTCCAACTTTTTTTCCACTCGATAAAAGTTAACGTGAGGGATTCTGGTGGTCAGGGACAAATGCAGTCGCATAGCAGGATGCTGTACACGGGCCAAACTTCAGTCAGGAGAACAACTGAGATCATTCATCCACAATACGAGGTTAGTTATTAATATACTGCAACAACATGGGAACAGAGCAGCTGCGAGAGAATTCAACATTAATGAATCAATGTTATGGAAGTGGAGGAAATGCAGTTTTCGGCTTTCCCCATATTTCAACAGTGCTTCATCTCTTTGCTGTGACTGTCGCCCGCCACAATTTGCAGATGATAATGGTTGTAGCCGCTGCGATGCTTTCGACCAAAACAGGCGCAGCTTGATGACATCATCAACATGCGTTATCACGATAGAGCGGTATAGTCAAAATCTCTATCGTTGGCCAAATTTATATCGTTTATATCGCCCACCCCTAGTCGTGTGCTGCTGTTGGAAAAACAAGGCTCAGTACTGTAACACTTCCCCCACATGCTGCATGTCTAATTGTGTTGACATGGTGACGACTGAGCTCTACAGAGTTCCAGTTTAAACAAAGGTAAGAAAAAAATATGCATGCATGTAACCGAGTTATTTGAGTTACTCGATGCATTGCTGCAGTCCTAGCAGTCACACACAGCAGACCTCTTTGGAATAACGCAGCCCTTGTATGAAAGGAGCTGCCAGATTTACCCAGAGACCAGCTGCCCTAACCTCCAACACTTCTCTACTGCAGAGTCCTTTATGTTCCATGTCACAGTTCAGTACGTCACCAGATGGTGGCAGTGCAGCTGGTTCAGCGGCAGGCCGATACTCACCATCTCTATGACCCTCTCTGCCTCGTCCACACTCTCTATGTCAAAGCGTCCAGCAGGAGCCTCCTCCATCTGTCTTTTCAGCTTCTCGTTGGCCTCCGCCATCTGAGGGAGGAAGCTCTGCAGCCGGTCCAGAACTGATTCACAGGGAAAGACCCGCACACACACACATCACTAAACATCACTCTTATGCTTTTTGGTAGATCAACCATCGACCAACTTGTCACTAAAAAGAATGCTTGACATTCTCACCGCTGCTTCTGGGGACTCTCTCTGTCTGCAGTGATCTTCCAGCTTTTGGATTGAGGAGAAGCTTCTCACTGAGACCTAGCAGCACAACACACAGATCAGTTACTCCTCATGACCAAACTTATGCTCCTATACTGCGGGAAAAGAAAGACACGTTTCTCATGAGTGGGTTAATGTGTAGAAATCCTTTCAATCTTTTAAATACAGCAGTTGTGGCAACACGTCCCTGATAGAGGTCCCTAAGAAAGTTAGTGAAATGACCATTCTGTGTAGCTAAGATTTGGGTTTACTCTAGTCAGCACAATGATTAATCTAAATCTGGAAAGCTGCAGAGAAAGTTGCCAAACTGAGAAATAATCAGGCATCAATCAGTCTATCTGGATGGACCACAAAGTTGGGTCACAGCAGCAGCAGGGAGGATACTCCAAATGTCCTTCTCCCACCCAGTGCTTTCCCAGTCCTCCCAGGGGAGAGTTGGATGACATACCACACTCTAATTTATAATGTGAGTCCAAATATAGACAAAAAATAAAACAACAGAAAAGGAAAATGCAGACTTTGACATGGTGTGTGAAGATTGGTTTCTCTAATGTCTCTAACGGCACTTTTACTCTAACTGACAGACATCAACAGAAACCTCCAACAAAACATCGCAGAAACATTATAACCTGATTTACTTTTACCCAGTGTGGAGTCTTTGTCTGAGTTTGTGGCTGACATGTTTCTCTACATTCAAAAACTACCATCACAATTAGAGACTGTCCGTTTATTTATAAGTAAAACTGTTTTTCCCCACGCTGTAAACACGTGATCCGTGGACTTTGTTTTAACTTCCATTAGTCTAAGATGGGTTTATTTGTTATAAAGGTCGACTACGTTTCAATTAAGGACTCAACATGACCTGCAGAGTCACAGCACTGAACTGTGGCACTAAACTTACCGAGGAAATCGGGCCTCAGCGCTCTGAAGTCAAAGCAAAGACCGCAGTTTTTTAGGACCGTGTTTGCACGAAGTCTTTAGGTAATAACTTTGTTTATATGACGCTGGCAATGATTTAACTAAACGTGTAGTTTTCATTACTCCATGTAGCTGCTTACATATATTCAAATAGTCTGACAGACAGTCAGTATTTTACAACAAAATACTGACACAGAAGCTGGCTTTCCTGTACGAATGTGCAGTTTAGGCTCTGTACTTCTTCCCAGTCCAACTCTCCTGACATTTTGACAAAACAGAAAGAAATAAAAAGCATCCAAACCTCCTCCGTTACCACACGACAGCAACGCCTGCGAGCTCGTTGTCTTTACGTTTAATTCCATGTTAGATTTAGAGAGGACACGATAATGTTTTCCTCCACATGTGGGTTTTTTTGGTCGAAATCCACATCCGTGTGAAAGGTAGGGACAAAGCTTGTTTTAGGAATTATACAGCGCCCCCTGGTGTTTGGGATGAACTCTAGCGTTTACGCACACATTCCAAGCTCCTTACTACACTGTCAGGTTTTATACAAATATTTTGGCTGGCTTTTCATACCTGGCTTTATTCCAGTGGGATTCAAATTACCCCATTTACCTGAAATATGATAATGTTTGGAGTGTTTTTGAAAGAAAAGAAAGCTAATTATGGTGTTACTGTGTTATTAATCTTGTGCAAGCAATTTCTACATAAATGTCGTTTTTTTAAGACCAAACCAACACTGGCTCACTGGAAAAACGACTTAAACCTGTTGGTTAAATCTTTGACTTTAGTTAAAAAGAAAAAGGCTGCTTTTTTGTTTCCTTTGTGGAAGATTTTGATTTAGTGAGTTAATAATCTGTTAAATTATGTGACCCCATCTTTATATTTTCTTTTTCCTATGTATGAAAGTTGCTAATATGTAAGGAATGTTTATTCTCTGAATGTGTAATATATGGTGCATTTTGTTTGTATGTTAATTTTACTAATAAAAAACAAAACAAAACAAAAACCCAACTACACACTGTTAGGTGTAAAGATTACGCACATCCTCCAGATGGGGACCGAGACTGTCAGGTTTAAACTCCCCAGCTGATAGACTCGGCTTACCTGCAATTAATACTACCAAAACTACCACTATGTAATGTGGGTAATACAATAAAAATTATATCTGAAAGTTTTGTTCTAATCCGCTGAAGCCAGCTGATGTTTTATTCTATAGCAGTAATGTTAATGCAGTCATAATGCAGTCGAAGATTAAAAGTGCATTACTTAATATAGATGTGAGGAAAACCATCCCATTTGTCGGACATACTATGTCTTTGGATCTGTAATCAGGTCAACCCGGATTTATAACTTCTGGTAAGCAGGCGTTGTTTTCAAACGGAGTCGCTCGTCGTGTCGCGTAGACGATCTTGGTTGGCCAGTTTCGCTCTGACGCGGCTCTCTGGCTGGCTAGCTGTCAGAGGAAAGGACTGGCATCTCCTCTGGGTGGAATTTCTTCACAGTGAAAACGTATGTCAAGGATAAAAACAACGGTAATAATAATCCTTAGCACTGAAGAGTTATATATATCCTATCTACTTGTAATACTGGCTAACTGTGGCCACCGTATTCTCCCGGTTTACGTTTAACGCTGGGTAAGTAGGCAGCCGACGTGCCTTCTACTGTTTTGATTCCTCCACAGCTAGCTAGCAGCATTTCCGTGTTATGTGGCGACCATAAACATATACACAACCAGCCTGTTTGTGTCAAGTTCCTGTTTGGCTAAATGATCCATGAATGGCAGCTGTGGTGTGAGACGGCGCTGAATAGGATGGTGGTAATAAATGGGCCTGAACAGTGGCAATTAAAAAAGTATGAAAACTGTCGTCTCGAGAACATTTTACCAACGAAACGCAGATAAACTGGAGACACCGGAACAGCAGCAAATTATGGAAGAACTTTGTGAACATCCTCGGTTGGTACATTTAAAGAAGCAGCTCGGTGGACCTCGGATTTAAAGACTTGATGCTCAATCATTCAGGGAAGCAAATCTCCAAAAGTTGGTTCTGTTCATCTGGACGCAGCGTTTTGTGGGAGAAAGGTTTCGTCGCTTGGATGCTAGCTCGGGTTTAGTTTGTCAGCCCACAGCAGCGACACTAGCAGCTAACTTCGACTCTCTATATTCATCGTCATCATCGTTTCAAACGAGACGTGAATGACAGGAACAGGCTGAATTGTATTTCCGGTGCTCTTTGGGATGCTTCTCAGCTGTTCCTGTTCATTTCTTTAATTTTCTAACTGGTAGCAGTCCTTTAACAGAAAGCGTTGTTGAGGTGAGCAGTGATGCTGGCACTGATATATCTGTGATGGTGATCCAGTCTTTCTTCCCGTCGTTGCTTGATGATGTATTAAAAATAAAGTGTTGTATGTTACAGCAGCTTCAGCACAACCCTTCCCTGCAGTAATGACACGTACGCTCTAACGTCACCTCTTGTTTCTCTGCATTTCCACTTTAAGAACCGTTTGTTCCTCTTTATCACTTACTGTTGTTTTGTCTTATACATATCAGCAGCTGGCAGATATTCCTCTTCTCATTTCATTTCGTGTGTGTTTTCTTTAGGCTGATGAATCCCTGAAGCTCGCTTCGACCGCTCGCTGCCTGGACACCGCCCTCAGACCGGATGACAGGAGATGAGACACTGGAGCCCTGGACCACATCATGAGCATTCAAAGCCTACAAGGAGCTATAGGGGAGTCTCTTGGCTCTAGTCTCACAGTGCGCATGAGTGGAGCAGGTGGCGGGTGGAACAGCCTCTCCCTGAAACCTGTTTCCCCGGGGTGGATCGCCTCCATTTTCCACACCATGGTCCCCACCGGTTACACCAAACTTCAGGAGGAGCGGTTGGCCATGGTGGACCTTGGAGCTAAATCTGAGGCCAACTCACTCCAGAACGGGTACAGACAGGAGACGTCTCATATAGAAGGTAGACGGGTTCTGGACCGGGCCTCTCGGGCCTCTTTGACTTTAGCAGACTGTGGCGATGGAGACTGCTCGGAGACGGAGCCTATGCTCACTGAGAGGAGGCTCTCAGGTGAAGAGGCAGATGGGGAGGAGGAAGAGGAGGAGGAAGGGCTGGGATCGAACACGCAGAATATGCCAAAGGAGTCAGTGCTGGCTATGGCATTTCAGATTTTGGTGCCTTTCCTTCTAGCCGGATTTGGAACCGTATCAGCTGGAATGGTGCTGGATGTTGTGCAGGTAAATTGAGCAACCAGCATTATTAAACCAGTCAAAGCAGGCTGGGATTAAAGGCTCATTCAAGCTCCTTACAAATATGGGTTTTGTTCAGTTTTGCTCTCTGTGAATGTGGAACATAGTAGCACAACTGCAGCGAAGTTACCAAGGCTGGGAAGTGTTGTGCTGTAAAGCTACATTTGAAAGTAGTAGTCACCCAACCCCACCAGGCTGCAGTAAAAGGACAGTGTTGGCTGAGGTGGAAAAATAACTAAACACATCAGTCACTGACTAATAATGATCACATTATCCAAACCTTCCTTGGGTTATATGCTGGCAACCAAGCTTGATATGACTGTAATCTCACCAGGCCGCTCTGTAACGGCACTCTGTCATATCACATGTTTAAGGTGCACGTCTGTGAGCAGGGTGTTTTACATAGAAGTCCCAGGTTGGAGACGGGGACCTCTGTTCTACTTCTAGAATTTCTAAACCGTAGTTTTAATTTCAGTGTTTCTCTGTGAATGTGTTGAAGATTTTAACGTAGAAACGCAGCGCCCACTCGAGCGTGGTCCTGCCTGCAACCCTTTCCGTTTCTGCACATTTACATTTTTTGGGTGAAACCATCTGTCAGACGGTGGAAGCGTGAGCCAACGAGCTGGAAGAGTGCTGCTCGCGTCCCAAATGTGTCCTTCATGCAAACGTGAAAGCTTTGCTGTGGGCAGTCAGTAAGGTGTGAGGAGAAGAGTTTCTTGCTTTGCTCAGCTGACATTACAGCAGTCGTGTTATCCCTGTTGGCAACATCTGACAGAATTACGAAGCTTTAAAAGAAAAGTCTGTGAATGCTGCTGGATTTACTTCACTGCTTCACAGCTAAATGATGCAAATCCCCAGTTTGCCTTATCCTGAAAACACAACATGTAAGTGTGAAGTTCAGTGATAGCCAGAAAAAGCAAAGTGACTTTCTGGTGTCTGCAGCACTGGGAGGCGTTCCAGTACATCACAGAGATCTTCATCCTGGTACCCGCTCTGCTCGGCCTCAAGGGAAACCTGGAGATGACTTTGGCCTCGAGGCTGTCCACAGCGGTGAGACACACACACACACACACACACACACACACACACATGCTCTGTAGCCCATTCCACTCTAAGACCCCAACACAATAGCATCTTTATGTGTAGTAATAGTAAACAACACCCTAAACTGAAGAACTGTCATTCTTTCTTGTAATGCACTTGTGGTTGTGGAAGCTGTGTCACTGTTATTCCGTCTTCACATTCGATGTTGTTGTAATCAGACGTCAGGCTGCTTTGTCCTGCGAGCTTGTTGTTTCACTCTCAGAAGGACGGAGTGGTTTCCCGTCAGCCTCGTGCTCGTAGCTGCTGTTCGAGGATCACTGATAGTGCAGTGATGTCACTGTGTACGTAGTTGCATCATTTTTGTTTTTGTGGTCATGACTCACCTCCACAGAGCCTCTAACTGTGATTAGGTGTTCATCATCCAGCCCAGTCTGGAATTATAGCTCCAGTGCCGTCGACGCTGTGCGGTGAACACCACAGGCTTATGTGCCCAGCTGTTACAATGACTTTGGGCGTTTCCACGTAAGAATTACTTAAAGTGTTTGAGAAATAGTTGGAGTCAGGAGGAATTTGCTGACGGGGAGTTGGGAGAGGCTGTTGCAGCCAGGATCAAATGGTCAGACGGTGAATTGTTGCTCTGCTAAAGAGGGTGAGCATGTGTTTGCACCCTGTCCCATCAAACAGGCTCTCCTTCTGTCCATAACCTTACTCGTTGCAGTCCTGTTTGTCCAAGTAGAAGAGGTGACTGAGCAGAATTCTCTCTTTGTTGGTTTTCGGCTCTTCCTGCTCCCCACGCACAAGCTCCACATTCACAGCGCTGTGTCAACATAGAGAGTGGAGCGTAGCATGAGCCAAGTTTCCTCAGCGGTGTCCCAAAAACAGTTTGTCTTCATGTTACTGTTGCTCTGCTCAGCTGCTCTGCCCTGCAGTGCTGAGAAATGCAGGAGGACTTATGACAGTTGTTGCATGTGTGAAGTCACACGTGATTTCAGAAATGTCATTACAGTTAATTGAATTTGTTCACGTTAGTTCAGCTAAGCATCAGAGTGGGACAGACAGGTGGTCAGTAAGGCACAGGTGCCCACATATGAGCAAAATGACTGTAGGCCACAGAAAAAGGTCTTTTCTTTGTGCAGTGCAGAGCTCACTCAGAGTGAATCCCAGCTTCTCATCTTAGAGCCACAATTTACAGAAGTCCCCTAAACATGTCACGTCCAGGCAGTGTGAAGTTACTGCTGTGAAAGAGGACGGCTGAAAAGATGCACTCACAGGAAATGTGCCTGATCATAGCAACAACCACTCATCCAAACAGTGAGTCTGCAGTCACAGCTAACCAAGATGATTACATACAGATACAATGTTCTGCTATCTTCCACAGAGCTTTACATCATCTGAGTGATATATTTACAAGAGTGTGAACATTTTGTGCAGCTATTGTGTTATGTGTCACCTTTATGACATGGTTGGGAATTTATTAATGTTTGTGAATGTCCTCACAGATGTGCGAGACACCGCGGACAGAATTCCTGAGCTGTTAGTGGGATACAGAGTCGGATTATATCTTTGTTCAGTTTTACTCCAGTTATTGGCAAAACCACATTGTTGAAAATGACTAACGATGTTCTCATTTTTAAAAAGTGTGTGTGTGTGTGTGTGTGTGTGTGTGTGTGAGTGATACATGTGATCAATCACTCATACAGAAAAAGGTTAGACCCATGAAAGTGCTCCATCTCTGGTAAATGTCATCAGGTTTTATCGTCACGTCACGTGTGCAGGTACACGGGTACAGCACATGCAAGTGTGCGAGCTCCTCAAGCAACAGAGGTGTGCAAAAGTACAATAACACAAGAACAAGCAGAATATAGGAATGGCTAAATCTGAGAGTTATATGAATAATATATGGACAATATAGGAGTGCATTACTGAATATGTATATCTACGTGTGTGTGTGTGTGTGTGTGTGTGTGTGTATGCAAACCAAGTGGCATTTATATACAGTGTGGAGTGCACAATGTTGAAGTTGTGGTAAGTGAAGGTGAGGTGTTCAGCAGCCTGATGGAAAAAGCACATCTTCACATTCATAGCAGTAAATGTGTTTGTGTAGCACGGATGGTTCAGATGGAGAGTGTGACGACTGAAAAGGCCAGACCCAGTGTTTGTGTTAGTCTTTGCTTTTAAGTCTATTTGTTACACCTGGGAAGTTTAGTACTCTTTGGTTTTTGCAGGGAAACCCACAATATGAAATACTGGGATTAAATGGGACCACTTTTAAGTTTCTAGCATTTAATCAATTTAGTGTCAATCCTGGAAAATAAGTGGCATTTCCAACACAGGCTTTACTCTGTAAAATAACTCTTCCCATCCCAACTCAGGTCAATGTGGGCAAGATGGATTCTCCCATCGAGAAGTGGAATCTAATCATAGGGAACCTGGCACTGAAGCAGGTAATGGCTCACAGTGGCTGTCTCATTGTAGAGAGAACACGTTCATATAAAAACGAATCAATCCTGCATCCTTTGCATTGGCATGAGCTGCAGTTTTATTCGTTTCTCTTCCTTTTTACTGGGAGCAGTTTTTAGAAACACCTTTTACTCAGGTGTTTTTCCCTTTTTGGTCATAACAAAAAACATTAAATTGTATTTTATATGTTGAATGAAATATCACAAATCTTTGATAATATTAATGCAGTGCTATGGCTAATATCCAGTGTGTATATGTTGATACGGTGCACGGACCGTGCGGGTGTTTATTTAGACCAAAGTCTTTGGCTGTGTCGTAAGACCGAGTGCATGCTGTGTTAATATCTACCTATGTACGATAAACACACCACAACATGACGTATGTAATGATAAAGCTACACGCTGAGCCGTTCGTCCTGCATGTAACGTGTCACCAGGAACTATTAGGGAAAAATGGACGTGCACGTGTTGCTGCTAAAGCTCACTTTGTGTCATTAATAAGCAAGTCTGGATCATCTCCTGCCTCTCTGCCCCAGGTTCAGGCCACTGTTGTGGGTTTCCTGGCGGCCGTAGCAGCCGTGGTTCTTGGTTGGATTCCAGAGGGGAAGTTTCAGATGAGCCACGCTGTTTTGCTCTGCTCCAGCAGCGTGGCCACGGCCTTCATAGCCTCCCTGCTGCAGGGTAAATACACACACTGTGACGCGGTATAAGCTGGTAATGCTGCTGCTGCTTCATGTCAGGCCTTTTAACACGCACGTTTTCAGTTGCCTATAATGTGATGGCTGTGAGTAATGTGCTTATCCTCTTGATGTCATATTCAGGTATCATCATGGTGGGGGTAATTGTGGGCTCGAAGAAGACGGGGATTAACCCAGACAACGTAGCCACGCCCATTGCAGCCAGTTTTGGTGACCTCATAACCTTGGCGATCCTGGCCTGGATAAGCCAAGGCTTGTACAAGTGCCTGGGTAGGTCCTACCTTTACTACACTTGCATATGTTCTGACCGCATTACAAGGAGCCACTTTGTTTCACAGTCAGCCAATCGGCTCATTATATTCATAGAACCCATATATTACTGATCCATACTGTGTAGAATTAGGACACCTGTTCTGAAGAACCTTCCGCCTCCACCGAGCTCTGTTCAGGCTGCTGAGCCCATCATGAAAACATCGGCGCATAAATAAAGATTATTGGCGAGCACAGAGGGTGTGCACTTTTAGTTTTACCACAAATTATTAAGAGTGTATAAAATTGTACCTGTGCAAACTTCAGTTTTATTTCTTAGCGCCAAATCACAACAACAGTCGCCTCAAGGCGCTTTATATTGTACAGTAGATCGCACAATAAGGTGAATACAAACGCACCTGAGGGGATTATATCAGACATCGCAGCCAAGTAGTCTTTGGTCTTATCTGTCTGTCCACTGACGGCACACATGCTTACATGATAAAATGTCTGTCTTTGTGCCAGTTTATCTGGTAAAAGTCAGTGTGAACATCCATCCGTGCATTCGCCGCACACAGTGATGGAGCTCCATCGCTGCGTATCCAAGGCTGGGTTGTAGAGCCCAGATGAGCCCGACTGAAAGATGTAATCTCTCCAGCGTGTCCTGGCTCAGCCTCCCCCACAGCCACACTTTCCTTCAGCCAAACTTTTTACACCAACATTCTCCTTTGAATATCTTCTTAGGCTCTTGCTTTACTGATGGAACAAGAGAGGATGTCAAATGTACTTTCTTTTGAATAAACTTGCAGATGTACTGTATGGAGATCTGCATTAAAGGGCTCACAGTGACTGCCTAAGAGCCCTCATGCATATGATCATTTATTAGTGGGCCATCACATGCATGAATGCACCTCGGAGTGTTTCAGTCTGAGTGCGGATGTTTAAATTCAGTCATAATATCCAGTTCAAATATGCTTCATGTGGTACTGTAGAGTCATACACTCCCGCAGTCGGCCAGCAGGGGTCCTTCCTGTCTCACTCTGTAAGAACATCAGCCTCCAGTTTCAGGACAGACCATCTCTCTTCCTCCTGACATGCGCTCCACATGTTTAATTCATGTGACAGCAGACCTGTGCTGCACCACCTTGTATTACTCAGTGCAGCCACATTAGAAGCGTTTTCCTTTGGAAACCATCTCATGCTAACTAAACCCGTCAGGTCTAATTGCTGAGCACAGATGTTCTCCATTATAAAAGGAATAGTTTAGTGCTGGGAGCTAAATTTCTTAAGCACACTTCAGATTTCCATGGCAGGGCAGTGAGGCTGTCTGGCTGTGTCGCTCACACTGGCTCTCTTGTTTTTGAGCCCAGCAGACACCTGCCCACTAAACTCAAACTAACGGTCAGTTTACTCGCAGATGATGAAAACTGAAATCGCTCGTCTGTCTGTTCTCGTAAGAAAAGCTAAAGCGAGAGTCATTTAGAGGCATTGAGGGAAACAGCCAAGTAGAGACGCAAGCGAGACATTGCAGCTGTAGGAATCATGTGGAGTCCTCTTGGGTTTATTTATAGTGCTGTTAACCAACAGGATTGTTACAGAGTGCTATACTGAGAGGGCTCAACAATGGATGAGAGCAGCGATAATGTGAGTGTGAGATGAAGCACTAACACCAAGAAAAGGGCCCAGAGTTTATGCACAGGTTGTGTTGATACATCGCACAAATTAACAGATGGGTGTTTACATGCCGGCTGCATGTAAACCTGCAGAAAAGCATTCAATGCAACACGGTGCACACCCATGACACGAGGAAGCAGAACTACGATTTTAATGAGTGGGATAAAGGATTTCTCCTTATATGTGAAACCGTTACATTAACGGGTCCAAAGGAAGGTTGGGCTTTGGCCCACAGTCAGCTGAGACTGCTCACGTGAAAGCTGCTGTAGGTTCACCTTTAGATAAGAATGAAGAATTCATCAGTCTGAGTCTTCTTTCTGAGTTGTCTGTTGTGAGACAGACGCTGCCATAGTGCAGGACTTTGTACTCTATGCACCAACTCTAAATGACAGTTGTCCTCTTTCTATATATTTTTCACACTGACTTCAGTACAGTGAAATGCTGCAGTCTCATCCACTTCACCTCATCTATGATAGACGTGAGTCGGACTTGAAATAGTTGAAATAACAGAAGAAGAAAGCAGTTCTTTTGTTTGGTCCCCACCTGCTCAGGTAACCTCGCCACCACGTCTCTTTGCAGGCTCCTTCTTGTTAAACAGGTTTTCTTGACAGCAAGAAAGCAGAACACTTTCTTCTTCTTCTCATTATTATTATTTTCTGCTTGCCCAGTTCATGCTGGGTGCACGACTAGCATCTAAAAACACGGTGGTAGTTATCATCACTCTTTGGAAACACCATTTCTTTCCCAAGCATTAGAAGAATGGAGCCATTTAGATAGCTGGCAGCTGCTCCGTCCCTCTTCCTGGCAGAGTGTCGTAGCAAAATGTATTCCTTCAGGGATGGGCAGGAATATCAATTGCTTGCTCGCAGGTTTATTCACCGAAGCAAGATAATTATTGACACGTGCAACGTCTAAAGGTAGAAGAGTCTAACTGGGACTTTGCCTGTTAGCCAGCTTACTTAGTCTATGTTAACTTGGTGCCACATTTCCAGAGGCTGCTCTGGGGCAAGGCTCCGCTCCAGATATGACTCCGTTTATCTGTTTCACATTTTAAAATCCAAGGCCTACTAGAGCCCGTTGTATCCTGAGCTGGACACCACGCCCTTTCTTTTCTTTAGACCATCAAGATAGTAAATGTGGGACTGCTTGCTAATGACAGTTACTGAGTGCTTGAAATGTTGGAAACATCTGGTGGTGGCTTCATGCAGGTGCTTTAGTCTAATTACCTCTCCAAAATAACTGTTATATTTTAGTTGAAACAAAGACGTTTACTGTTAGAGTCTTAGAGCAAGTGAGAGAAAATATCCGGTGTGTATTTACTGGATGGATTTAGGACTGGATGCCAACGGGCAGAGTCAGCCACAAGTAAAGAATCTTCATTCCTTAAAGTGCTGGAAAAAAGTCCTGTTTGTGGTGCTGAACCATTGTTCCAGCAATCTGAACGTCCCGATGAACAGAATCAACATGTTGGGATTTTCTTACCCGCGTCATTGAGACGTTTCAGGTGTTACTCAGTTTCACCTGAGCAGGAAACGGACAGAAACTAAAACCCAAGTGTGTCTCCTCTGCAGATTCCTATCCGTATGTGTCGTCGTTGGTTTGGGCCTTCTTCATGTGTCTGACTCCGCTGTGGATCGTCATCTCCTCCAAGCACCCCGCCAGCCGCACCCTGCTCTACTCAGGATGGGAGCCCGTCATCACTGCTATGGTCATCAGCAGGTGTGTGTGTGTGTTTAGTCTTCTGAAGGAAAAAGAACAGCTGTCCCGAGTCTGCACCTCCCAGCGTCTGGTTTGCATGATGACTCATCCCCTAAACAAATTGCGGCATCCCAGCACATACACCCTCAGGTCTCCTTGAGCCTGGCGGCCTTACAGAGGAGCCAGTAGGAAGCAAATTACTGTCCCGCTCACTCTCTCTCACTCTCTCCTCTCAACAATCAGTGCTGCTGATATTACAGACCCACACAGGCTGTAATAGAGGAGGGGGAGCTGGGCTGTGAACAATTGAAAAATCCTTCATTCTCTCTGTCCAGTACAGCCATGAAGGATTTTAGTAGCTCTTCTAGAGAAGCACACAAATCCACTGTACACATCACTTAGGTGAAGGTGAGCCTATGCCTTTCCATGCACTCTGAGTTAATGAGCTAATTATGTTGTGCTCTGCAGCATCGGAGGGCTCATCCTGGACAAAACGGTGTCTGACCCAAATCTGGCCGGCATTGTAGTGTACACCCCCGTTGTCAACGGTGAGTATTGACACCGCTTCCTTCTTTTGTTCTGTGCAGCATAGAGGTGTTGCTGATGTGCAGTCGTGTGCCCGGGGGGCATGAACAGACACGGAGGGGCTGGCTAAAGACCAGACCAAAAGTTTTAGTAACAGCTTCTTAAATCCTATTTATAAAACACACACATGAAAAATCCCACTCCTCCTTGAATCTTCCATCCTCTAATTCTTTCAGGATACAGCATTACAGTAGGGTTGGGCGATATGGTGAAATTTTCCGAGAATTTTAAGTCCAATAATCGACGATGGGCGATATATTCGTGCATGTGCAGAATTTTTGATGGGCGGAGCAATGTAATCATGCACAGACTAATTTGTGCGTTTACAACACAGAAGAAGTCCAAACATGGACAAACAAATTACCAAAACAATATAAAGTCGCCACTTTGGGATGAAGGAGGTAAACCTAAGGATGTAACCAAAGCGGTGTGCCGCTTGTGCAGACGTATAGTGCGAGCAGAGGACTCAAAAACGACTAACTTGCATGAGCATGTACGCGTCCACCATCCGAATGTTTTTGTCTGAACGTAGGCACTGCCTTTCTTTCTTTCTGTTATGAGTTTGAGTAAATGAATCGCTGCGTTTGGGCGCACTCTGAGGAGGGTGCATGTGCTCGCAGATGAAAGAGGGTGCTGTTGAAAGAGCGCTATTATTCTGTTGACTGCTTCTGTTAGCGCCATCATTATTAGCAAACTTACTCATGGGCAAATAAATAAATCGCTCTTGTACCCACTCTGTGTGTGTGTGTGTGTGTGTCAGTGTCACATGGTTGCCATGAGTATTACATGTAGAGGCAGCACAGTGGTGCAGTGATTAGCACTGAGCTCGGTCCCACCACCTGGCTGTGGACTTTGCGTGGGTACTCCAGCTTCCTCCCACAGTCAAAGACGTACAGTTAGCAGGGTTAATATTAGTCTAGTGTCTTTATAAGACTACAGTTATAGAGAAAAACACTCAACACCCATCAGACACCATCCTCCCCATGAGCAAGCACTTTGGTGACAGTGGGAAGGAAAAACGTAATTTTAACATCGAGAAACTTCCAGCAGGCTCAGGGAGGGGCGGAGCCATCTGCTGCGACCACTCGCAGAGGTGGGACATGCTTTTTTTCCCTCTTTAATATTGGCACAAATAGAAGTAATATTTCATGTGTCAAATGTTAGTGAATCAGGTCTCTAATATTCTGCACCTGAAACGAACTCCCAGAAATACGTTTGCAACAAGTTCAGTTACAAAAATCTCCGAGTTCCCACCTCTTGCACGCAGTCCTTTGTAAATACCAGCAGTATAGTTTTTAATTACATTTATTCCTAGTTAGCTGTACCACAGCACATTAGTTAATCTGCTCCATAGTGTCTTAGTAAGGTGTACATGCTGCTAGAGCTGAACAGAACCCACCCTTTTCAGAAATGTCCATATCTGGTGTTTCTGCTCCGCTCAACTTAATATGTGCCTTCATCTTTGTTTATGAGCTGTTTCTGCACAGCTGCTACTGTAATAGCAGCTGTGCACGGTACGAGACACCCTGTGAAGTCAGAACAGGAACAGTTTAGGAATAATCGTTATGGGCTTCATGTCCTCAACAATAGATTTGATAGTTACCAACTCAACTTTGTTCTTTCTGTGATGAGAGAGGAAGCGTCACATCCAGTCTGAGTGTAGCTGCTGCTCCTGGCACACCCTGGGGCTACACATGTTGTGGCTGGATGTGTGAACCATTATTAAGATAAAAAGTGAAATAAATAAATAAAAACACATAATTAAACAGACCAAACGAATTAAAATATGCCTCTTTTGATGTGGTCACGCTGAAGGCCTCGAGCCTGAGACATCAGACTCTGCAGTACATCCTAACACAGGTAAGTGTAGATGGCTGCTGTTCTGAAAATTCAGTTTTAACAGATTCCTCCTGCTTCCAGAAATGAATTAACGAAGCACTGTATTCATCTCAAAAATAAAGACACAATTGCGTGACCAAAGAGAAAGGCAGCGATCGACAGGCTGACCTGAGGAGTCCGGCCCATACATTTAAATGCAGGCGTTCCTGCAATAGCCAGCTGGGCGTCCATGCCCCACCAAGCTGCTCTCAAAGTCTGTTTGATCTGTTCCTCTTTTCATCTTATCACATTAAGATGCCTCTGCGTTTGTATGTGTAGCTTCTACCGTTGGCTTTTAAGATCACCTCTGTGATGGTTCACAGACACACTATTAAATAGTAGCTTAAAGGTGCATTACAGCTAAATATGTACCCTCATAAAGCTTTTAACCTGAGACACTGTGCTAACCAACCACAAACAGTTTCTTGGTCCAACAACTGTGTTAGAAAACACGGCGTCATTGAAGCATGGTAATAATGTTGCATGTTGTCACTCTGTGCTATAATGTAGGCTTGGATGTTATTGAATGATCACATTCCCTGAAAGCCATAATTTGGGAACTTATAACTTAGTTTACATTTTTGGCAGAGTTATAAATATGACGGCTTGGCTAACAGCAGTTCTTGTTTTTAATTTAGACCTCGAGCTCCTCCCTCAGCACATTGCTTTCATACTGGAGCAAACCTTTAGTTCTGGGTTGTGCTTTTGATTCTGTGCTGCTTTACTGAACTTATTTATGACGGACATCATTTAATGCAACCCAGAGTGTTTCGTGGCCACATCTCTGTCACAGCCTTTAGCTGGCGCTCCACTTGCTGACTGTGTTGATAAGTGGGCTGAATCAGCAGCCAGGTTCAGTAATGACCTGCTCTTCTCCACATGTAGCAAAGCGCCCTGTCGAAGCACATCACAGGGTTTGAAGACTGTCCTTTGAATTAGGAGAAGAACTGTCGCTGCTACCATCAGTTTAGACTTTGGCCTTTCTGTGTTACTGTCAGCTCTTTAACCTATAACGTGCCTTGAAGCAGCTGATGTTGTGATTTAGCAGTTTTTGCAGCTGCAACTCAAACACGTGTGTGTATGCAGGTGTTTTCTTTGCTCTGGCCGCTCAGAGTAATTTAGCAGTATTTAACGTAAAGTAGTGAGACAACACTTAGCAATAATTTTGTCAGGAGGGATGTGTTGCACGTATTTAGTCGCACTGAAAATGAAATTGGAAAAGACCACTACAGGGTCACCTGTGCTATGATAGAAGGTGTGGAAGTGATTTAGATTAAATGGATCTTGCCTTGTTGGTGCAGTAAAGGTTCCTGGTGGCCAAAGGGCTGCTGTGAAGGCAGACAAATGGCTCTCAGAGGAGACAAAGGCCACATCTAGAAATAATGGAAAAGCTCTCTGCTGGTGTGCTTTGGATTTTCTGTTTTTTCTGCTGTTTTTCTGACAGCGCTTTTTTCAGATCTTAATGAGCAGCAGCATTAAAGCGCATTTGATTTGACTGGAAACGAGCTGCTTAACGTGGAAGTTTGGGAACAGAGAAACTGCTTCTGTTGTTGTTTGTCTCATTTATCTCTCTCAGCTTTATAATTAATGCAGTCTTTGACCCTGGGAGCAGAGATGGAGACAAAGTGTTTCTACACAAGATGGATAACACACTGCAGAGTCTATTTGTCTTTTTCCTCTAGCTGCTCAGTTCCCAGGTGTGAACGTACGTGAATGTACGAGCAGCGGAGGGACGTGCTCGGTACACACTCCCTGGATAAACAAGGGTTACTAAAGAGCCTCCAGATGCTCATCACCATAAATAAGTTACCTAATGAGACTGGTTTAGGCAGACAGTTGGAATCCGTCTGTCTCCGGTCCTCTTCCATTTCCCCTTACCTTTCCCTCATCACATTTCCCACTGCCAGTGGGCTCAACCGCAGCTGCCAGGGCTCTGGCACCGCCACAACAACAGATAAGCTTTTAATTAAATGCCATTAATGAGAGACGTTTAAGGAGATGGAGTACGAACCTGACTCTAATTGGTTTTCTACTGAGACGTACCCCCGGCACAAAGCAGCTGTGGAACCACTGCGTGTCCGTTTGTGAGCACTGGGACTTTTTGATTTTGTTTGCACCGTTGGGAAAAGAAGCCATCTCCGATTTCAGGAATCGCAGAGCGAGTGCCTCGTGTCTTTTGGCTGATAAAAATGCACCAGCGCTCCTGTCCTAATAAAAGTACATTTGAAGAAAGGGCAGACGGAGCAGAGATGGGGAAAGCATGTGGATGTTTGATTAGCAAAGAGTGGGGGAGGGGGTGTGTAGGGCTTGGTAAGAAGGCAGGTTAAATGAAACATGGGGGAGAGAAAGCCCTCTTTTCCCACACTGACCTCCATTATTTCGTTTTAATGCTTCAGGGTTATTTCGTTCAGTTTAAGCTTAACTATCCTGATACTGCAGGTTTCAAACTGGGTTCTGACATCTTTAGTATCCAGGGAGCGTCTGACGGTTTCCTCTTGTCCGCGTTGTGCGATGCACATCGCAGGGTTTTGTCATCTTTTGTTTCTTTTGATCTGAAATGCGTTTTCAGGTGTGTGTCTTAGAGACTTTTATGTGACTTTGTGAAACGTGCAGATACATTATGCTGCATATTTTTGTACCAGACATCACTGAGAGACAGCCCAGTCTTTAATCTTTGCTTGTCATCTGGGCATATTTGCCTATTTTTCTTTCCTTCTGTTGTTTGCTTCAGGATAAGGTGTCTGCCTTTTTTACATCTAACTCCTACCAATAAGTCAGCTACCCTGTAGCTTCCACGAAGGTTTGCCGTGGCCCAGACATCCTCATCGCCCTCATTGCTCCTGTCAGACCAAGTGACCTAAATAAGTTAGATTGCCCTCTTAACCACCTTCAGCTAACTCTGCCCCCTGCTGAGGTGGCAAGAATGCCCTCATACCCCAAACTGTGTCGTTGAGGATGTCAGAATCGGTGCTCCATCACATCAACCAAATGTGATCATTTAACATATTTTTGAAATACCAAATTCAGTACTAAAATGAAACTTTCAAATGTATGAAGGTTGGAAAAACACTCTTGGCAAATTGGATGCTTAAATTGTCAGCCTACACATTTCCTTCCCTCCGTCAAACTCTGTGTTAAACATATTTTATCACACCACAAAACGTGTGTTGGAACACAACCAGCCTAAAATTATTCATATAAATATAAAAGTAATTTTTAAAATGGTGAAAAATATTTATCACGTCCTCTGAATAGCTAAAGGCACGTTGGTGACGTAGGCAGATGATTGTTTGGACACAGTTGTACTCACCTGGACTGTACGCTGACCTGCTGCTGTGGTTCTTTACAACCAAACCAATTTATTAAGTCTGACGTAGTTATCCGTTTCATTTTCCAAGTGCTTCTTTCATAAGACAAAGAAGCACAGAGATGATGGAGAACCAGCCCTGCAGGACAGCGTCTCTGGCTGTGGGAGTGTTTCTAATATTCAGTCAGGCTGACAGGCTGACCTGAAGGAGGGAACACAGGTAGTGTTAGCCAAATGTTAATGCCTTGACCCAGAGTGACGGGTGGATCCTGGTAGTGGGTTCAATGTGAGTGGAGTTGCCCCCCACCTTCTTCAAATCTAACAAAAGTGGGATCAAACGTTTGTGCTGCAAAAATGTTTGTTTGTGCTGCTTTCATTTTAAAAATATTAATAAAATAATGTCCTGATGCGTGCTTAATCATCCATTCTGTTCATCTGGACATTTTCAGTGGGAGAAGATTCTCGTCACTCATCCAGTGACTTCTTCAGTCTCAGCTGACAGCCGCTTTCTCCAACCTTATAAACAGGACATGTGCAGTGAAGAGAGATCTTACATCTGTCTCCACTGGCATCCCAGTCACGGAAGCGTTGGAGGTAGTTTGTAAGAGATTACAGGATCACCCCAACCTCAGCAACAGGACCACTCTCAGCACTGATCAGTTGTGTTTGCTTTTGGAAGTGTGTCTTAATTCCACGGGTTACCCAGTTTCACCCATTGTGACCAATTTGTGCGTGGAGGAGGTGGGAAACCGGGCTTTGTTATCGGTCACGACAGGTGTGTGATGAGCCCTTTCCTCCTTTTTAAAATGGTAGCTGCACAAACGTTTGATACCACTTTTGTTAGATTTGAAGAAGGTGGGGGGGCAACTTCACTCACATGTGTGATCACTCTGTCATTCTCACATGGTTTTGGTTTGCTGTGATAAATGCATATGAGTGTACTAGTGCTGGCTGATATGGGGGAAATCTAATATCACAATATTTTTTTAGCTATATCGCTTTTGGTGACCGAGTAGTTGTGGGAACCGACTAGTGTGCAGCGCCCTGTCGTCACCTCCAAACGTTTTCTATACAGTTCCCTTATAGCAGTCAAATAGTGCAGTCACTAATGCTGCTGGTGCTTCAGACAGAATGACAGCAGGACACAGCTTCACAGATGTGAACAGTCCCTCGAGTACGAGCCGCATACATAACTGCATCGACTGCATACACATTAGAGCCCAGTCACTCGCTCTGTCTCTCTGTTGTTTTGGGTGTTTCACATAATATATCCACATGTTGATGAGATCTAACTTTCAGTGCAATCCAAACTCAAACTTGATCCAGCTCTTTTTCCCAGGCCAGCTGCCCCTACTTCCTGTCTATATTTCTCCACTCTGACACGAGGTTCACATCATCTCCACATTGTACCTTTAAAGAATGGCATGGGATTGTGTCCGACGGAAACGGTGAGGACAGGAATGTGAGGGGACAGATGGCAGAGAGCGTGAACGCTCGTTGTGAAGTGATATCTGTTTACAGGCCCTGTGGGAGGGCTGCTAATGCTCCAGCGTCACCAGGCAGACAAAGAGCTTCAATAGATGGAGTTAAGTGGACATCACCCTGAGGTGGCAGCGGTGTCTAATCTAATATAGTCACTACAAAACGAATTTGGGAGGCTTAACCACGCGGCGTCGCTTCTTGTCCTTTGTATTTGGTTTCCAGCACATGATCACAGTGACCATCCGATGACATGTAGTCCTGTGAACCTTCTGAATAGCAAATACGTGAATTATTTCTGAATAAATCATCCTCCTTCCTGCCAGTTCTCACCTCCCCTGAACACTTCTTTATGTACATAACAGCAGTAGGACTTTGTTCTCTTCTGACCTGCTCTGTGTACACCTGTCTGCTAGCTGGTTCTTCGTGTCTTTGTGTAAGTTCTCCTCTGTGGTTTAGTCACCACGCTGTGGCTACAGGAACAAAAACACAAGAAATGTGTTTGTGTGTCACCTGCTGAAGGAAAGGTGATGCTGAGGCACGTGAATATAACATCAGCATGTTTGTCAGTACAGATGGTGTTTCATATTTCCATCACTGATCATCTGCTAGATGATTAAATGCATGATGAAAAAATCCAAATCTAAAGCATTTTGAAATAAAGAAGATTGGAATCATTTCACTGTCTTGGAAAACATGCAAAATGTGAACATATTGAGAGCTTTGTGATGCAAGAGCAGAAACACCAGGACTCTTTGTTCACTTTGGCAGATAGATCCAGAGGAACATGAGACAAAACTGTTCAGCGATAACCAAAGGAAACCTCACAACCCCCCCGGAGAGGTGCTACATGCTAGCAGGCAGAGCCTTGAGGAAACCGGGGTTGTGCTAGAAACAAACCGATCTGAAAACGTGAACACTGGTAACCTGCTGGTGGTGAAAGCTTTACTTTAAAATGACAGACTCTAATTACAGTATAAGTATTTAGATTTGTAGTTATTTGTTGTAGCGCTCTAAGCTAGCTGTGGCCTTGTTGTAAGTCTCTATAACATTGAAGCAAAACCAGTTTCTGCTAACTTTGGGTTGATGGTGCTGTATCTCAACATGCAGAACTAAGTTCTCAGCAATCGTTGTTCTCTACCTCCGTGATGTAAATGGACAACAGTCCACACAGAATCACAGACACCCTACATGCAGAGTTCTACGAGTTTGTTCTACATTTTTCATTTTGACCTTTCGTGGTACGTACGCAACAAATAGAGTCGACCTTTAACAGAACAGGCGTCTCCTCTCAGCTACAGACATTTTTATCTAATTCTAACAGGTCTCACTGTTCACAATCACGTTTTATTTTTGAAAATCTTGAAGTGTTAGCGAAATATGTTGCAGAGCTAATGTGTCTTAATTACCCTAAGCTATGCCCACAGGTTTCCAATGTTTAAGCACAATTAAAAATCAAGAAGCATTTAGAAAAAAAGAAGAAGAAGAAGAAGAAGAAGCGCCTTGTTGTCAGTTACTCATGTGCTCTACTTTGCAACCTGAGGTCACCTGTCTGTTTTTTAACAGCACTCCCTGCAGTGTCACAATGCATATCATTTCATAAAGTACATCATGCATTATCATGACTCCAGCAGTGCCTGTTGTTTTACTCTAAAGCAGCGGAATTTATGGTTTTCAGGGTTTTTATCGTTAACTCTGTTTCCCCGCGTCTTTTCCTGTGTTGTAGTTGTGCGTCTTATTTTGAAAGAAATATTTACATGTTACCATAGCGACCAGAGGGCATTAAGAAGCAGAGAGGAGGATGTTACTCTCCACGTTGTTGGCGCAGTTCAGGAGGACGCTGCTAATAAAGTTACACAGTGAATTCATCTTTATTATTATATTTACAAAATACCAGTTTTTGTCTCGGTCGTATCGTTTTATTTTGTTGTATTTATCCGCCACACCTTAAAGGCCGCAGCGTGAAAACATTGTCTGACATTAAACCGTCTGTGGAGCAACAAAGGTTGGGGAGCGCGGCTCTAAATAATATTTGGTACTGATTCTTATAGAGGACTTTTCTACCCTGGAGCACCGAAAGCACTTTATAAACATGCCTCATTCACCCATTCATACAAGCATTCACACTCTGATAGCTGCATCAGAGAACAACTTTGGATATTTGGCATGCAGACTGGAGCAGCTGGTGGTCTGCTCTACCCACGCTTTGGGAGATATGTTAGCAGGTTTTTGAACTCTTAAATATTGATGTCTTCTCACTTAGGAAAGGTGAAAAGTAGTGTTTCGTTTCAGCTTCATGCTGTTGTTGAAGTTATGTTGATAACTGCTTTCTGTAACGTGCAGGTATTGGAGGTAACCTGGTGGCTATTCAGTCAAGCAGGATCTCCACCCACCTTCATTTCCACTGTGCTCCTGGGGAAGTTCCCAATGAGGCCAAGGGCTGCTACTACCCCTGCCGCACATTCTGTGGTACAGGTCAGTGTACACACACACACACACACACACACACACACACACACACACACACACACACTGTTTAATTGGCTTTCACGCACGTATACGTGTTTAAAGTAGGCTTGGATGTCATGTTTTATGATGGTGTCAGAATGATGATCAGGCTCAACTGAAGACTTTGAAACGAGCTTTTAGCCATTCCCCTGGCTCGTTCGTTGTGAGACCCTCTCCTGCAGGCGTAGATTAGCTCTGTGTTTGGAAGAAGCAGTGGGGGCAGCTGGTGGACTGCGTGAGCGGGTACAGTTTGTCACCAGCCTGTGTGTTTTTCATAAAGAATAGAAGAATGTATTTTGGATCCCTCACGTTCAGCTCTAATGTTTTCATCTTGTTTGTATTTTCTCAGGCGCCAATCATCGTTCTGCACAGATGCTCTTCCTTTCGGCCATCCCCGGTCACCTGATTTTCCTCTACGCCATCCACTTCATGAAGAGTGGCCACACAACCCTGACGCCCATCTTTATGTCTGTCTACCTAGCTGCTGCTATGCTGCAGGTGAGTACACAGCCAGTGTAAAGAATTCTAGAATAATCCTTCCACATGAAGCATTTAAGCTCACTGGCTCTTTTTGCAATCCCATCTCAGACCTTAATGCTTTGTTATCAACACCAACAAAAAGGCATTGCTCAGGCTCCTCTGTGATTCCAGTTGTTTAAAGCTGTATAAAGTGACTATATGTGGTCCGACAGGCCGCTTTAGTGACAAAATATTAGGCTCACATTCATCAGTGTACAAAGGCTCTACATCAGTGCTCACCCTGATGTCTTCAGTTTGCATCAGCAGATTTTTTGCAACATCTACAAAGTTTAAACAGAAGAAATGATAGCATGTTTTTAATCCGCTGTGTTAATTGTATTTAAGAGGGTCAGCGAAAACAGCAACACCTGTGAACCTGTGTGAAAATATTCCGAGTCAGATATAAAAGGAAGATGAGTCTGTGTCTTCCTCAACAGCAGGTGGAGATGCAGGTGTGTGAGTGTTGTGGTTTGAGGCGGTGCCTGAAGGAATCTTATTTTGTTTTGGCAGCAGGTATGATAATTATGAAGGAGCAGCTTGAATTATGATTGGCTGCTTTCACTTCTTAGGTGCATCGTGATCTGTCTTTAAGGTCTGGAATTCGAAGAATTGACTTCGCGTGTGCGTGTGTGCGTGTGTGTGCGTGCGTGCGTGTGTGTGTGTGTGCGTGTGTGCGTGTGTGTGTGTGCGTGCGTGCGTGCGTGTGTGTGTGTGTGTGTGCGTGCGTGCGTGCGTGTGTGTGTGCGTGCGTGCGCATGTGTGCGTGTGTGTGTGTGTGTGTGCTTGCATGTGCATGCGTGTGTGTGTCTCGGACTCTTGCTCTGCCCAAAGGCTTTTTGAGGCTTCCCTAAATCTTTAATGCAGACACAGAACATTAAGATGTAATCCTGGCCACTGAGGCATTGGACATTCTCCTAATCAATTAAGAGCAGAGCCGCTTTAAGGATCCTTCAGTCCCAAATAGAACATCAGATGGCAGAGACGACTCTCGGGACTGCAGGAGTAAAAAGTGTTTGTATCCAGCCTTTTTCACATTGAAGTCACCAAAGAAGATGACTGATCTGTTCAAGAGCTGAATCCTGCTTTGTGTGGGTCTTTCTGCACGTCTTCATAGATGGAAGTGTTTTAGGGTACAAATGTTTATTGAAGTAAGATGCAGAAATGGCTCCCAGAAGTACGTGTGCTTTGTCACGAGGTTTCTCCTCGTGCCATATTTAATCATCATTTTACACCGTCATATGGATGGATGCTAAACTCTGTAATATTCAAGAGGAAAATGTTGAATAGTAAATTCATATGATTCAGTTTGCATTGTGTTTGCAGTGCCTGCACACGTTCGTGTCTCAGCCGTTTGAAGAAAATAAAAAAGCCACCGTGCTCCAAACAGCAGACAGACACAGCTGATGACACACTGGTAGCATGGTGGGGCATCTAGTAGAGTTAGAAAGAAGATCAGAAAAAAGGAGCTTAAAGGGACTACAGGGAGTGCAGAATTATTAGGCAAGTTGTATTTTTGAGGAATAATTTTATTATTGAACAACAACCATGTTCTCAATGAACCCAAAAAACTCATTAATATCAAAGCTGAATGTTTTTAGTTTGTTTTTAGTTTTAGCTATTTTAGGGGGATATCTGTGTGTGCAGGTGACTATTACTGTGCATAATTATTAGGCAACTTAACAAAAAACAAATATATACCCATTTCAATGATTTATTTTTACCAGTGACACCAATATAACATCTCCACATTCACAAATATACATTTCTGACATTCAAAAACAAAACAAAAACAAATCAGCGACCAATATAGCCACCTTTCTTTGCAAGGACACTCAAAAGCCTGCCATCCATGGATTCTGTCAGTGTTTTGATCTGTTCACCATCAACATTGCGTGCAGCAGCAACCACAGCCTCCCAGACACTGTTCAGAGAGGTGTACTGTTTTCCCTCCTTGTAAATCTCACATTTGATGATGGACCACAGGTTCTCAATGGGGTTCAGATCAGGTGAACAAGGAGGCCATGTCATTAGTTTTTCTTCTTTTATACCCTTTCTTGCCAGCCACGCTGTGGAGTACTTGGACGCGTCTGATGGAGCATTGTCCTGCATGAAAATCATGTTTTTCTTGAAGGATGCAGACTTCTTCCTGTACCACTGCTTGAAGAAGGTGTCTTCCAGAAACTGGCAGTAGGACTGGGAGTTGAGCTTGACTCCATCCTCAACCCGAAAAGGCCCCACAAGCTCATCTTTGATGATACCAGCCCAAACCAGTACTCCACCTCCACCTTGCTGGCGTCTGAGTGGGACTGGAGCTCTCTGCCCTTTACCAATCCAGCCACGGGCCCATCCATCTGGCCCATCAAGACTCACTCTCATTTCATCAGTCCATAAAACCTTAGAAAAACCAGTCTTGAGATATTTCTTGGCCCAGTCTTGACGTTTCAGCTTGTGTGTCTTGTTCAGTGGTGGTCGTCTTTCAGCCTTTCTTACCTTGGCCATGTCTCTGAGTATTGCACACCTTGTGCTTTTGGGCACTCCAGTGATGTTGCAGCTCTGAAATATGGCCAAACTGGTGGCAAGTGGCATCTTGGCAGCTGCACGCTTGACTTTTCTCAGTTCATGGGCAGTTATTTTGCACCTTGGTTTTTCCACACGCTTCTTGCGACCCTGTTGACTATTTTGAATGAAACGCTTGATTGTTCGATGATCACGCTTCAGAAGCTTTGCAATTTTGAGACTGCTGCATCCCTCTGCAAGATATCTCACTATTTTTGACTTTTCTGAGCCTGTCAAGTCCTTCTTTTGACCCATTTTGCCAAAGGAAAAGACGTTGCCTAATAATTATGCACACCTGATATAGGGTGTTGATGTCATTAGACCACACCCCTTCTCATTACAGCGATGCACATCACCTAATATGCTTAATTGGTAGTAGGCTTTCGAGCCTATACAGCTTGGAGTAAGACAACATGCATGAAGAGGATGATGTGGACAAAATACTCATTTGCCTAATAATTCTGCACTCCCTGTAAATATGACCACAAAAATGACCTGATGGAGGTTTAATACAAGTGGAACAGTGGTTCTGCGCCGCATGGAGCCACTACAGATGGCGTCTGAACGAGCAGGGAAACTGTCGAAAAAGAGCAAATATTTTTTATAGGGAGAATAAGCAAATACTTCTGTGTGCTTTGTCTCTTGTTTTGCTCGTGTCAAACATGACCTCATGGGGCTTCCAAATAGCAGCGTTGGTTTACAGCACAGTGAACTGATCATGTGTTTACACTGAGAACTATTGAAGCAAAGCGCTGCAGTCAGTGAGCAGGTCTGCAGGGCTGGAAAACTAATGTGTGGGTGTGTGAGGATTATAAGCAGGGGATAGTAGCTTCACCTTCAGCGAGCCTCCGCCTGTAATGCAGACCAGTGCAAATGATGCAATGCCCACCAGCAAACTCACATGTGCAAAAAAAGCGTGACACTTTAAGGTCGTAAAGGGAGCGCTGGCTACTACTGTAAAGATGCATAATATCTGATTGCATGAGGAACATTAGTTTTAACACTGTTTATGACTTGGAGTAGATCGTTTCTGCACTGGCTCTGAGAAAAAAGTAGCCTTGGTCAGTGCTCGTAAAAGACCCCGATGCACTCACTGCACATCGGAAACTGAAACCACATTACCCACACGGATACATTTCATTTGGTTTTTGCCAGTAAGTCTTTTTAAAGAAATAAATGCTCAATTCAAACTGGCTGTGCGAATACCCAGTTGAGATTCAATATGGACTTATTTTTCCCACACCTTCCAATGTCGTTCCAAATTTTCTCCTACATTCGATGCAGCGCGAGACCCCCAAAAAAGTGTGTAACATGGCAGAATTTGATAATGTCATTCAGTTCTACTTTAACTGTAGCAGTCTGCTTCTTTAATAGCAGTGATAAGCAGAAACTGCACATGGTACAGTTTGATAGCGTTCCATTGAAAGTGAAAGCAGAGAAAATAAGGGGAGAAATTGAAACATTCCTGCAAAATAGCCCGACTCATTGTGCTATCTCTGCCTGCTTCACAGTACAGTCACTAGTTAGGAAGGAAGAATGGGGTTGTGCATGTTTTGGCGCACGGTGATTAATAATTTTACATAAATCCATAGGGATTAAAAAAAGCCTGGAACATGGCAAGAGATGAAGCATGAAAACATAAACAAATCACACAAGACAGCACGATTTAATGTTAGCCCACAGCATATCCAGTATAAGAATGAGGCAATACTGAATAAACTAAGGCAACACGGTGCAGTCAGTGGTGGTGTGAAGGGAAAGTAGAGAGTTTGACAGATTGGGATTGGAGCAACTTTGTCTGATGAGGTTAAACAAAGTTTAATAGTGAAGCATATGCATGTCTATGATAATGTTAATGGAAGCCAAGTTCCTGGATAACACAGAGGTAGTACACAGGAAAACATGAATCAATAATAACTGAGGTAACCATCTCTTACTCTGAAGACATGATCTCATTATTCCAGTGAGTGTCAGATCTTATCCAACTCAACGTAGTTTGGGCTCTCATCTGTCAGCAAGCGTTTGGTCCACAAACCAGTCAGCTTCACGCATGCATCAAAAGACAGTATGGCCAGGCTTTCTGAGGTCCGCATGACATTTTCCTATCAAGTACACCAGTATAAGTGTCAGCTCAAATGCAGTCAGGGTGTCTGTCAGGCAGTGCTCAGCAGCAGCAGGATCGTATTTTGCTAGTTTAATAGAGTAATTGCTGTGAAAGGTTGCCTAGAGGCAAAATACAGAGGAGTGTTTCTGAATGTGCTCAGTAGACAGCTCAACGCTCTCAGATGTGAAATCATCGTCATCAAAACACCAAAACAAAGCAGATTTTATTTCCCGATTTGGCTTTGACTGCTGTGTGATGTGAGCGACAGCTGAAACGTGAATCCAAAAACAAACCAAGCCTCGATTTTTGTGATGGTAAAATCCAAGAGATTTTACAACCAGCAGCAACTTTGGGGTTGAAAGATTACGCCTGTAGAGACGTGCCGAATAGCTTCTTGAGGCTGGCTCCAAGAGTCAGTCCCTTTAGACTTCCATGTTAAAGTGTATCATAACAACTGTACTCAAGACCACTGCTTTTTAATAAATCGCACTATTAAACTTTATAAATGCTTAAAGTTAGCGTTGTGGCTGCTGGCACAGATAAGTTGCAAGCACCCGGCTTTATCCCCGTCCCTCTTCCCCGCTCTTTTTCTTTCCCTCTTTCTTTCTCCCGTTTCTTTTCCCCAGTCAAGTCTGTCCCGTGTTCAGCAAATGAAAATAAAATGAACAATAAAAGGTGAATCAAATAGACCAATACGGCAAGGCTGGGATGGTCCATTTGGTAAAGTAAATTTCTTTGGCTTTAGACAATAATTCTGATGGCAAAAGAACCAAACGGGACAGGCAAAAAAAAAAAGCAAGCACCCGGCTGCTGGGTGAATGAAATTCACGTATTTTATTGTAAAATTTAGCACTGATGCCTAGGGCTGTTCGATGTAACGATATATATCGGATGACGATATACAAACATCTATCGTTTCATTTCACGCTGTCATTTGTTTCGTGGTGTCGCAAAATAAACTGTTTACAGTAATATTTGTTCATGGTTCTGATGTCACTGTAGTGGCTATATTCATTTCTTCAAGTTCTCTCTTTCTCTTATATTTAATATAACCACACTACGGACGGACAAGCGCCTGTTTTTATGCGTTGTCGTTAGCAACAACGACGGTAAAACCATCACGTGTCCGCTTGTTTACGTTCCACATAAACCTTTCACAATAAAGCTCAAGATCCTGTTGAGACTTTTCAAAATAAACTGAATCATGTGAAAGATGCAGAATGTTTACGGATGAGAAGTAAAAAAGAGCCGCCAGGTGCTAAAAAATAAACCTTAGACTCAAACGTCAGAACAGGCTTTTCCCCGCAGCACGCCGTGTAATAAATACTCAAAGAAAACGGCGCCGTTACAACTTATGTCTAAAAATGTGTCGTTTCATGCATCGGTTAAAACACTCGACTCAGCTACATGACGCCCAGCTGGAAACACTTCACCTGCCCGAGATTCACAGAATTTACAGAAAATGTTACATTTGTGTGATTTATATCGTTATCGGACGATAGATGTCTGATATCGGGAGATGAGATTCTGGTCATATCACACAGCCCTACTAATGCTCCTCTGTGCTGGATCTATGTAGAGACTACACAAGTGGAAATGCTGTTGCCGGTTTCTGAGCAGGCTGCATCAACAGCACATACATTATAAGGGAGGTGCATATCAGGTTAGGGCATAAGGTTTTAGAAGGGTTTGTGGTTACAACGTTCCTATGGCATTGATTTGATACAGACATATAAATCTAATGTCATTTATATGTGCCTCTGTAACATGCATCCAGATCATCTCTGGATGCATGTTGCTTATCAGGCTTGCAGTAAGAGCCATGTGCCTGTTCATCTTAGCCGATATGATGCCTGACAGGAGCTTCCATGTAGGACTGAGGCAGGTTATTGGTCGGTAGTTGGAGGGGACCGGTCCCTTCTGGGGGTCCTTTGGGGATCAGGACCGTCCGGCCTTCGGTTAGCCATTCCAGGTGTCTCTCGTTAACTAGCAGCTGGTTCATTTGTGCTGCCAGACGCTCGTGGAGTGCAGTCAGCTTCTTTAGCCAGTAGGCGTGAACCATGTCGGGCCCTGGTGCTGTCCAACTCTTCATACTGGAGACCCTTTCTTGGATATCTGCCACTGTGATGGCTACTGGACCCTGTTCAGGGAGGTCGCTGTGGTCTGCTCTTAGATCCACTAGCCACTGAGCATTGCCGTTATGGGTTGTGTCCTTCTCCCATATGCTCTTCCAGTATTGCTCCGTCTCCAGCCTTGGTGGTGCTGTTCTCATATTGTTCCCCTGCCACTGAGAGTACACCTTTGCTGGTTCTGTGGAGAACAGCTGGTTTATTCTCCTGCCTTCGATATCTCTTGTGTACCTTGCGGCTGTGAGTCGTTGCTTGGCAGTCTCAAAGGTTTCAGGTATGGACAGCTTGCTGTACTTATTAGGCACCTTCTTCATCACACCTTACTGCAGCTCCAATAGTTGGCTAACCTCCATCCATGCTACTGTGATCTTGGCCTCTAGTCTCCTCCATGGAGGATATTGCTCCTTGTGGCTGTTCAACTCGTAGCCAAGCATCTCACTGATCTCTGCTGCTGTAGTGCAGATCAGCTGGTTAGTCTCTGTAATGGTAGCGGTAGGTAGGTCCGTAGTGCTGCATTCACATCATCTAGTAGATGATCTGTCTGTACTTCACGTAGTCTTGGAAACCGGCAACGGAGGATCCAAGTTTAACGCTTTCAGGTCAGTTCCTCTTGCAGTCAACACTTTCTTCCTTCGCTCTCGGGGCTTGGTACCTAATCTCAGGTGAGGGTGATGATACAGTGGGGCAAAAAAGTATTTAGCCAGCCACCGATTGTGCAAGTTCCCCCACTTAAAATGATGACAGAGGTCAGTAATTTGCACCAGAGGTACACTTCAACTGCGAGAGACAGAATGTGAAAAAAAAAATCCATGAATCCACATGGTAGGATTTGTAAAGAATTTATTCGTAAATCAGGGTGGAAAATAAGTATTTGGTCACCTCAAACAAGGAAAATCTCACAGACCTGTAACGTCTTCTGTAAGAAGCTTTTCTGTCCCCCACTCGTTACCTGTATGAATGGCACCTGTTTGAACTCATCATCTGTATAAAAGACACCTGTCCACAGCCTCAAACAGTCAGACTCCAAACTCCGCCATGGCCAAGACCAAAGAGCTTTCGAAGGACACCAGGAAAAGTATTGTAGACCTGCACCAGACTGGGAAGAGTGAATCTACAATAGGCAAGCAGCTTGGTGTGAAAAAATCAACTGTGGGAGCAAATCATCAGAAAATGGAAGACATACAAGACCACTGATAATCTCCCTCGATCTGGGGCTCCACGCAAGATCTCATCCCGTGGGGTCAAAATGATCATGAGAACGGTGAGCAAAGATCCCAGAACCACACGGGGGGACCTGGTGAATGACCTGCAGAGAGCTGGGACCAAAGTAACAAAGGTCACCATCAGTAACACACTACAACGGCAGGGAATCAAATCCCGCAGTGCCAGACGTGTTCCGCTGCTGAAGCCAGTGCATGTCCAGGCCCGTCTGAAGTTTGCCAGAGAGCACATGGATGATACAGCAGAGGATTGGGAGAATGTCATGTGGTCAGATGAAACCAAAGTAGAACTTTTTGGTATAAACTCAACTCGTCGTGTTTGGAGGAAGAAGAACACTGAGTTGCATCCCAAGAACACCATACCTACTGTGAAGCATGGGGGTGGAAACATCATGCTATGGGGCTGTTTTTCTGCCAAGGGGACAGGACGACTGATCCGTGTTAAGGACAGAATGAATGGGGCCATGTATCGTGAGATTTTGAGCCAAAACCTCCTTCCATCAGTGAGAACTTTGAAGATGAAACGAGGCTGGGTCTTCCAACATGACAATGATCCAAAACACACCGCCCGGGCAACAAAGGAGTGGCTCTGTAAGAAGCATTTGAAAGTCCTGGAGTGGCCTAGCCAGTCTCCAGACCTCAACCCCATAGAAAATCTGTGGCGGGAGTTGAAAGTCCGTGTTGCTCGGCGACAGCCCCAAAACATCACTGCTCTCGAGAAGATCTGCATGGAGGAATGGGCCAAAATACCAGCTACTGTGTGTGCAAACCTGGTAAAGACCTATAGTAAACGTTTGACCTCTGTTATTGCCAACAAAGGTTATGTTACAAAGTATTGAGTTGTATTTTTGTTATTGACCAAATACTTATTTTCCACCCTGATTTACGAATAAATTCTTTACAGATCCTACCATGTGGATTCATGGATTTATTTTTCACATTCTGTCTCTCACAGTTGAAGTGTACCTCTGGTGCAAATTACTGACCTCTGTCATCATTTTAGGTGGGGGAACTTGCACAATCGGTGGCTGACTAAATACTTTTTTGCCCCACTGTATATGTCCCCAATACATATAAATATATGATCACTCCTTGCTCCAAAAGCCAAGTATGGCTAGTATTGTAATGTTGAGGTAGAACCAGCTTACTTTCAGACGTGATTTTGGCTTCCACAATTGTGAATAGAAAATCATTGTAAAAAACGTTTACTATTAAGCTCTTCTTCTTTTCTGTGGTTGTAAGTCAAGTACACTCTTGCATGGTTTCTTCCCTCCCAAAAAGCTCAAGGTCACCTATTTTTAAGTGCAGCTTGAGCAGGATGACTAGCAGGGAGGCACTGGTGAAAAAGATCAATCTCACAAGGTTGGTGTACAATAAGTGAAGATGTGGAACGGTTATTAATCACTGCAGAGACAGTCATTCGGTTTGCATTCAACAGCACACAACAGTTAGCTTGGGCTCAGCTCTATGCTTTACGATAAGCTCAGTGGAGAATCACATGTAGAACATGATGCTGGTAATAAAGGTTTAAAAAAGGTTCCAAAAATAAAAGATCTAAAGCAGCCATGCTAATTTCTGTTGCTGTGTTTCTGTTACACTCATTTGATGGAATTCAGCTACTAAAATTATATCCATGTTTCCCAAGATATGGATGTTTGAAGTTAGTCATAAAAAAGTCATCCTGACCAAAAACGTGATTTTGATTTTGACAGATCAGCAAAATTGATTTATGTTTTTAATCCTAAATGAAGACCATAAAGCTTTCTTGTACGTATGAGGTTATAAGGATTAAAATGAGTAGACATGCACCATGCACCACGGCTGTATATCCCTACAGACCTGTGGCCAGGTGCATCATAAAGAAAGCTGATTTATGCTGAGGAGAAAATATTGAATATAAGAAATGCTCCCAGATACAATAAGCTCTCTTAAATTTATCGTATTTGCCACTTAAAAAAGATCTTTCAGTGTACTTTTGTATTAAATGACTTCCCCTTTAAATCTTCTAATTCAAAACAGATGAATTCAAATGAAATGCTATAATAAAATACCCAAGTCCGTGTATTCAAGTCATTCTCAAACTTAATTTTGTTATAGCCTGGAAAAAGAAAAGATTATTCAATAATGGCTCAATAAAGCAGCTTGCAATGGTCCACAAATCAAGCATTTCACTGAGCACTACTGTAGAATACAGCAAAATCCAATTATGTTTGCCCAGATGATAAATACTAGAGTATCTAATAAAGTGGCTTCAAGTGATACTGTTTGTATCACTGCAGGATTTGCAGGTTTCTTTGAGCACAGGGTTCCATATATACTGTATATATGTTGCATATTTAGCTGAGCTGCAGAGAAAAAAGGGGCTCAGAGATGTAACCATGAATAAGCAAAAAGATGTCTACGTAACAGCTCCGCGCACATATCAACAACACAGTATAACCTTACCTCTCAGAGATGATTAAACATTGATTATTTCAGAACATCTATTTAGCACAAGTCTTTGTTGTAGTCATTACAGACCACCTTACAGTGTTTGCATGTCTTTTTATTGCCTCACCACTATCAGAAGAAACACTTTCAGTCGTCCATACTTTCTGTCTGGTAACAAGCAACGTCCAATTATTTACAGGATTAAAGGATTTACATGAAAGATATTCAGTGATTCCAGCAGCGTCCTGAATTGTCTCTTAATCTCATAATTCCTCTGTGTTTGCAACATTACAACTCACCATAGTTCTTTGAAGCAAAGCACCAGCAACTGCACAAACTAAACATAAAGAGTCCTTCTTGGCAGACCTCCAGTCATTCAAGAGTTTCAAGGCTTGGAGACGAGTCAGTCAGTCATTGCATTTTATGCAAATGGTCCAAAATAAAAGTAAAGTCTGACATTTTTACTGAAGCAAAGACTCTCAGGTTGCACTCATACAGTTTAGTCTGTACCACGCCTTGGAAAGCTTGTATTCACTTTAGTTGGACATGAGCAGGTGTGTCCATGTAGCACAACTGAAAGCTGCTGTCAAAAACCCACAGTGCTACAAAGCAAACAGAAAGTTAAACTTACATTTTGTCCTGAGAGAGTGCTGTTATTAACAACAAGACAACCCAGTCTGGCTGAGACCTGTCAGCCTATGGAAGGAAGAGTTTTCTGCAAGCCTCCATGTTCCTTGCTTCGTTGTATGTACAGATCATACACAGGAATTTAAAATTGCAGTGCTCCCAACAAATAGTAGCTCAGTGCTCCAACATTCGGAAGAAGGGACTGCTCTCAGGGACGGGGGGGGGGGATCATTACTCCAACCCAAGATTGAGTCCCAAGCCCCAAGAACGATGGAAGGAGGAGCGTTGAGTGCAAGAGGAACTGACCTGAAAGATAGGATCATTGCGAAGGTGGAAACCTGGACCCTCTGTAGCCGGTTACCAACACTGCATCACGTACCCTCAGAAGGTCTACTTGAAGTTGTGGATGCAGCACTGTGGATGATCCCTGCTGCAACCATCACTGAGGCTAATCAGCCGATCTTGACCACGCTAGCAGTGATCAGTGAGATGCTTGGCTATAAGATGGACAGCCTTAAGGAGCAGTACCCTCCATGGAGAAGGAGACTAGAGGCCAAGATCAAGTTAGCACAGGGAAAAGTAGCCAACTATGGGAGCTGCAGAAGAAGCTGCCTAAGAAGTGCAGCAGGCTGACCTGAGGCCTTGGAAACTGCCAAGCAAAGACTCAGAGGCTTGGGCAGCCGCTCGGAGAGGTATGCTAAATAAATAGAAGGCAGCTGTACGAAACCAGCCGAGGTCTATGCCCAGCGGCAGGGGAACAATATGAGAACAGCATAATTTTTGTGTCTTTGAACTGTATTTTTATTTCAGTCACCTGTGTACGTGGACCGTCGCAGTCGAACATGGCCATCTCCAGAGATCAAACAGCTTCTTTGTGTAGACAAATCATCCCCCTTCACTCAGGCATGATTAAGGAACCAGGTACAGATGCTGTGGTCGAGACTGCTTGATGGATCGACACTCTGCTGGAGTTCCTTTTTTCATCTTTCATTTGGTTAATCGCATTTTTAACTTGGATGTGTCTCATTTGTTAAAAAACGCGGCTCCCTTTGCACACAAGCGCCTCTCCTTCCCCTCCCGCCTGAAAACCAAAGCTAAGCTGTGAACTGTAAATGATAGTGTAGTCGGCATTTTTAGATCCAGGATGGTTCAAAGGCAACAGTTTCAGCAGCTGAGAGGATGTGCTGCCCTGTCACCATGAATGAAAGACAAAGTGACAACGCCCGTGCTTGCGAATGGGTTTGAAAGCTTGTTATTTACCTGAGAGACGCTTTGCAGGGTCATGACTGAAGATTATTAGATGTGAAAGCAGGAGAACGCATTGTTTAACCGTATCAGATGTTCCATCACAGCCAAAGACAAGCCGGGCTGTCAGCAGGTTATCAGAACTCATACATTAATGTTATTAAACAAAAAACATCATTGTCATAACCAAACCGTCCCCCCTCTTCTGATATCATCATCCCTACTTTGCATGATGGTATCAATCAATGTCTGGAATACTTTGTTTGTCGAATGTTTTCACTGCCAACTTGGACAGCTCATTTCCTCTTAAATTATAGACCTGTCCTTATCTTTTAATAGACTTTTCTTTTCCTCTCGCCACCGTTCCACTTCATGTGTGGAAACTTGAATTATGAATAACACTCTAAGAACTCGTCTCTCGGTCTGCTGCTCTGTCCATTACTCCTCCTCGTCTTTGTTGCGGTTGCAGTTTTAAGTGTTTACGCTACTCTGCTTGGCATTTAAAGCACCTATTCATTTTCTTTCTCTTTCTTTTTAAGTATAAAGTTCTAAGGTTGCTTTTCTCTTTCTTATGAAAAAGAAAAATACTACTTGGAAAGTCAAAAGAAAGAAGGAAAAGTCAAGACTTCCCAAAATTGCCATTATCATAATTATGATTATTATCTACATTATATTGCCGTTTAGAAAGCAGCGTGTCTGAGAGTCTGGAGCTATGCAAACATGCTGCTGTGCAGTTATGTTTGCCACTTCACTCAGAGTTTGAACATTTGAGTTACGTGCTGCACTGTTTTTCACCACTGTGATAGCCAGTCCTGTCCTAATAATAAGTGTGCATGCATGTATAATTATACTTTGTATGGAGTTGTTTGACGCTGAGAAATACAAGTTAGTTATCTTAGTTTTAGACAAAAAGGAGTAACAGCACGAATCTCCAGCTTAATATCAGGTTATATATTTTGCAACACAGGCATTAAGTGTGATGCGCATCCTATTCAATTAAATATATTTATCAGTGCTGTCAATAGATTAAAAAAATTAACTAATTAATCTCACAATTTTCTGTAATTAATCGCGATTAATCGCAATTACTTGATCAATAGCCTGGCTGTAATTACATTTTTTCAACTTTATATTTAAGCTTGTAACTGACATTTATGCAGTTACAAGATACTAATAGGGAAGTATACACTAATATATATATTAGTGCTGTCAAACTATTAAAATGTTTATGCAGACTGATCACAGGGGAACTGTGGATTAATTTGGATTAATGATTAAACATCATTTATTTTTATTCTATATTAATCACGTTTCATTTTGCATGAGCAAACAGACTCGAGAAAAAAGGGCAAACATCGCACTTAACATGTTGAACATTCATGTAAAAACTCTGTAAACATGTATCCTCTCTCTGTCTGTCTTGGGGAGGCTTCACGTGCTTGAACGAGGAACCAAAGCTGTGTAAAGGTTCTCAGTGATGTTAACAGGTCTGCAGTTTGTTCCGCGTGGCGTCAGTCGATGTGTCCGAGGTCGACTTCCTGAGGCCCCGATGCTCCGCGAGTGTCCAAGCTGGGTGAGGCGTTAGCCAAAGTGCTAGCAGCATCCTGGCTAACGTGTGCTTCGAGTCAATGTGATATTTTAAGCTGGAAGCGCTTCGGTGAAAACAGAATTCCTTCTTGCACAACGTGCAAAATACCTTATGTGGGTCGACTGTTCCCTCTTATTTTTTAATGCTAAAGTTCCCACAGAGAGGGCCGAAGCGCGTTTATCATCTTCCACATCGAGTTGATTGGTGCAGCTGGCCGTCACTACACACCAGCTGCCCCGTGCGCATGTGCGCAGCTGACTCTACTTGGACAAACTGCCCGAAATGCCTTTATAGAAACATTGCAGGGATTCTGAGTCGCTCTGCACTCCAGGTGTGTTAAAAATTGTAATCCTGTTGCCCGTGATGGCGGATTAATATTAACACGTTAATTTTGACAGCACTAATATTTATATAATCACAACAACAGTTGCCTCGAGGCACTTGTATTGTAAGGTAAAGACCCCACAAGTACGTTCTAATCCTGTAATCGTAGCAAGAAAACAGAGACGCGGGTTTACCATCGTTCATATTATCCTGACAGGGATGATAGATTTTCTGCTGCATGTTTGTCTCAGTGAGCCCACCTGGGTATGCGTGTATACTTCCTGCACGCTCTCGATCAAAGCTGCCTTCTAATCCTTCTCTTCTCTTCTTCTAGGTACTCCTGTTGTTGTGTATAGCAGACTGGATGGTGCACTCAATATGGAGGAGCGGCAAAGACCCAGACAGTTTCTCCATCCCTTACCTGACGGCGCTAGGGGACTTGTTGGGCACCGCCCTGCTGGCACTCAGCTTTCACTTCCTGTGGCTCATAGGAGATCAGGACAGCGACGTGGGCGACTGAAAGCGTGCCACTTCTCCGTCTCTAATGCCCTTAAGCCTTGTTGTACTGGCGGTGCTCCCTGTTGCTGGTCAGCACATTCCTTAACTTCACATCCTGGATGAAACTTTTAATCTACACGAGGGTTTAAAAATTGTTCCTGTTTATTTCTACATGCAAACCACACCGTACTCGTTAAATTTCTGTTTTTGTGTAGCGATTGTGACCTGCATCATTTGCACCAAAGCACTGCTGGTCTTGTTCACTGGAGCAGGAAATCACCAGCCATCGCCCACAAACCTGAAGAAACCTTAACTGGTGGACTCTGCAGCCCAGCATCAGTCAGAGGCCTTCAGTGAAAAATTAAAAACATGTCTTTTATGTGGAATATATTTTGGGGATTGTGTCTGCCACCATGTCTAGTAAGATCAACAAGTGAAGCCTGACTGTTAGCAGATGAACTCGACTGCTACAGACTCGAGAACAGCTCGAGTCTGTACTGATGGTACGAAACGTTTACCTGTGTACTTTTGTTTTTATTTGTTTCATGGTTTGTGTTGGATTTCTCTGTTCTCTGCATATTTAAGGGACGTTCCTCTCCTGTTGTACCCACGCTCTGTGCACCAATCAGCTGTGGGCTGGACATCTGGGGCCGCCTTGTGGTGTGTGGCCTTTTCAGCAACAATGTAAGCTTCTGTGGTTTGTTTTCAGAGGGCGTCCCCGTGGATCCCACTCTTTCTGATCAGTCTTGTGGAGAGCCACTGCTGTCACTTTTTTACTTTCTGTGTTCTCAGTGTTTTGTGGATCGGGGACCAAAACGTCTGCTCAGCACTGATGTTTGTTTGAATTTAAGTTTTAAACCAAGAATCATCTTCTTAAAGATGCTTGTGTTGAACAGGGGTCAAAACAGATTATGCCACATTGCTGATAGTGGACCTTTGATTAAGTCCTGACCCACAAGCTTAACAGCCACAACCTACCTGGAGCAGTGCTTGGTGGGGGTGGAGGTGTTGGTGGGTTCTGGTCTTTTCTTTTGTTACTATTCCAACACTGAAGTGACAGGAAAGGATCAGGTGTTGTTTAATCTAAGATGTGCATGTTTGGTCATGTTGCAGCTGGCTACTTCCAGGGTTAATGTTTATTAAGTTACTCTGTGAGATTACCAGTAACATACCTGTTAGTCTTGGCTGACATAACATTACATTTACCAAACATATTTAGACCTCACACCGGAAACCTGACAACTGTAAACGTCAGAAGCTCTGCATAACATTGCATACGAGCACTTGAACGCCCTGTGCAGGGACGTTCAGATGATTAGTGCATGTGCACATGCTTCATGTTTCAAACGCGTGAGCACAGACGTTACTATAATTAGCCTGCGAGTGCACAGGGACACTTTTAATGATACAGCCAGTTTTGAAGTATCAGGAGGTATGAACAGCTGGTCTGACATTCATATATTCAGGATTAATATTTAGCAGGGAGGGTATTTCTTATGTTGTACATCATCTTTACTGTCACAATGTCACGTAAACCTTGGTAACCCACAATGCCAACCACCACACAGCTCCGCCTCCCAGATCAGATCTTGTGCCTGTGTCAGTGCGCCCTCTGACCTCTGTTTGACCTCTCTTCCTCGTGTATGATCACTCTGATGCTGTTTACAATTCCACTGTTTGGAACTTTCCTTCAAAGACCAGCCTGTCCCCGCAGGAACCTGGCAAATGTGGGAACACGGAGCGTTCTCATTACAAGGAGCTCTGTCACCACCGTCTCATAAACAGTGCAGACCGACACGGCGGCTACAGAGTCACAGGTTCAACTACAACAACCGTTCTCTTTGTTGGGAGCCTCACTGCTCCACCTCGGGGCGAACCCAGAGCAGCCTGAGCGTTCGTAGCACCTGTACAAAAATATGAAATACTTTCATTTGGGTGTATTTTGGGTCACTTTAAATAAAATCATCAAATTTTAGGCTAAAAAAAGAGATTTTTTTCGTCCTGTCAATTATGACCCAGAATTAATTTCTGCTTTTTGTTTGTGAGACGAGGTTTGTGAAACAGTGGGACCACTGGCCTCCCACGGTGGATGATCACATGCTGTTTACACGATGAATCATCAGTTCTCAGACTGAACAGCAGATTTCACCTTGAAAAGATTCTTTTTTCTGAATGTATTGTTTCATTATTCAGAGAGCAGTGATTCAGCTGAGTCAGCCTGATGGGAAATCATTCCCTGTAGCTCCTCCGGGAATGAGACGGGAGATTAAACCCACTCGTTGAAGTTATCCGATGTGCGTGTGTGAACGTAGCCAGTGGTTCTCTTTAAACCCAAAATGTGCCTCTCGAGATTTACTGGTTGACGAGGTATTTTTCACTCTGTCACACCATTAATGCAACTTTCTTTCTCCTGTATTGTAACACTGTGCAATGAGCTTCTTTTGTACTCTCAGTTTCTGAAGAGTTTCATTCCAGAACAGCATATCCACCATCCTAACTGTGGGAAACTACATGCAGATATCAGACGCGTTCTCGGATCGGGGCTGTTTTTTGGAATGAAACCCTTTGTTTAGGTTTGTGGCTCATATGGGCCACAAATGATTCAAAAATAATAAATATCCTTGATTTGAAAAGCAGTTTATTTCTGGGTGTTTTTGTTGAAGCATCATATCAAGCAGACTTCATTTTTGAAGTCAGCTTGTGTATCTTGTATGTCTGAATATGCAGAGAAGAAGAAGAAGAGGCACATGTGACATCCCCCCTTTTTAAGTGAGCGAAGCACAATTAAACAGGTTGAGCTTCTTTGCAGCTTACTCCTTTTCATCAGCATCATTGGCTGAGAGAGCAGAAAACAGAGATTCATTTATATGGTCTGCACCAGTTTAATCCCATCAAGACCATCAGGCAGGAAACCCAGCATGATCATATGTGGGTCCTTATGACAACCAAAGAAAACACAGGCAGTGTGAACGTGAGAATATTTGACAGTTACTATCTGGGTGTGCCGTGTGTCACTTCAGTTTTCCTGAAATCTCTTTAATCCTGTTTGATGATGATTAAAAGCATGATGCCAACTGTTGGGTTTCTTTTCTGTGTGACTGAAACAAAAAGTTTTTTCAGAAGCGGGAACAGAATTTCCTCGCTGGAGCGAACTGATAAGAAAACAAGCAGCTCCTGAGAAAACAGTTCCTCTAACATGATGGAAGCGAGAAATAGGATGCAGCTTGAATGTTGATTGTCACAATGCATGTATTTCTTGGAAGCAGGAGAACAGAGCATCAAAAGAAAAGGCGGGGTGGAGGGGGGGCTGCTGATCCTCTGCGTGGCCTGAATTCAAAGTCTGGGATGTATAACTGATGGATTTCCCGTATCTCTTTGAACTTGGTGAGGAGCATCCCAGCAGTCTTCACAACTTTCCAGGATTGTCAAGTCGATTTTCTTGCCCTTCATGTGATCAAGCTCAGAAGCAGCAGATATAGATTATTTATGTTTGTGGATTTTCTTTTGCTGGCTGAGAGGATTAGATCAGATGTACTTTAGATGAGGGGTTTGCATCGACTAACAGCACAAGCACACAAAGAAAGGCTTGTTATGCCAGTCATGCATCAGGGTGCATTGTTGAATTATCTACGGGCAAAGCTTTGATTCATATGCAGTTTAACGACGCACCTCTGTGAGAGTCTACATTGTTCCTTTTTAACAAGGTCGACTGGGACATTTTGCTAGCCTAATAAACTGAATGGTTATAGCTTGTGGCTATGTACACCTTCTGCAGGCTGCTAGTTGAGCAACATTGACCCAGCAATAAAGCCTCCAGCCCCACCGCGCTCTTTCAGTCAACCCACAATACTCGGTTAGCTTGGAGTGTGTTAGAATGAAGTGTGGCATGGCTGGCAGCCTGCGTGTGCATCACTGAGCTGCTACCTGAGGATGTCAGGGAAACAATAGATGCTTCATACACCATAATTGGAAACACATTTTTCCAGAGGCCTGTGCGTCCTGCTGTTTAAGCTGAGGTGACTGTTGAGGGGCAGCTCACATCACAGGTCATTATTATTATGTATTTTCTTTAGCCAGCTAGATTGTTTTGGTAAAAAATGCCTAACTTTTGGAAACGGCCACTTTGAAATTTACTTTTTCATTTCACTGTGTGAAATTTAATGTAGGAGCCATTTCCTGTCTACTGAACTGCAGCCACTGTGTAACAGCGTGCCTCTACCTGTGTTGGGGAGCTCATTATAGTGACGTTAGAACAGGATGTAAAAAATTCCCATTTCAGCTTCTTTAGTTTGGTGGGTGAGGATAAAACTCCAGATAAAAACTGTAAACTTGTGTCGAATCAAGTTACAAATGCAGATCCATCTGCTTTGGCAGCAGCCAAACGTAGCTAATATTTATCTTTTTTATTTATTGAGTAACTGTGATGTGATGTATAGAAAAAGACCTCAGTTTGGTTCGTGACTCTTGTTTCACTATACTCCCGGGTACAGGAGACATTTCTATAGATCATATCTTCAGAAGCTGGCACACACCAAGGCAAGCCGGAAGCTTTTGGACAGTCTTTGCATCATGAAGCAAAACTGCTGAGACCATGACAACAACCACACCCTTGTATTATGTGGTCTGCATAACTGTATATGTTTATGCAAAATCACCTCTTTGCAAAGCTGTTCAGCTCCTAAAGCTCAGGTCATGCAGGAGTGGCCTGCAGCACATTTTTGAAGCAGTCATTTAAACTGTCTTTAAGGGGGGAAACAAATAAACAACATTTGAAATTTTCTCTGAACTTCTGACAGATTATTATTGTTCATTCATACATATTAAGATAAATGAGAGAGAGTTCCTGGGAAAAGCAGAAGGCAGTACGATGGCTTTAGTTTCAGACTTAAATTAGAGACCTGCAGCATCTTTATCATCTTAGATCAGTTATTATAAACTGTTTAGATGTCTTTAAATGATTTGTCATCAACTTACACAAACCCAATTTTAGAGGTTCGTAAAAAATCTCTCAGACAAAAGCACGAGTCCTTGTCCTGTTGGATGACTTACCGTTGTGCAAATAACAAATAGTCTCCCAAATACAGTGCAAGCCCAGCGTGGGGAATTACAACACTTTGTGCATTTATCATTTTTACTTTGTAGCAAATAAACAAATTGTTTCTTTTTTCTGGCTTCATGAACTAATAAATGTCTAACATCTTGCACACGTCCTGCTTTTATTTATTACAAAGTCAGAATAACATACTTATCATCTGTTGCTGGTAGAGTGGATCTTTATGTGTAAGGAACAGGACTCCCTTACTAATATTATTTATTATAACTTTATGCAACATCGCACATCAATAACATTTGCACACAAGAGGTTTAATTATTTATTGAATGTTTGAGTATTTTAATAATTAGCAGGGAGCCTTTTGTTCCAGGTCCTGCACAGCTGCTCCTCATCAAGAGGTGTGGTGGTTTTCTGTGAGGAGGAATGAACAGTTACTGGGAGCGAATGAGGTCTACCAGGAAAATGTGCAGAGGTAAAGCTAATGCAAAGAAGTAGCTGCTGAGATGTGATTACTCACCTGTCTTTTCTGTCCTCTCCAGGGTGTTTGGGCAAATATTTCCCCGAGGGTCCGAACATCATTGAAAAGTACCGGGAGAGACCATGGGCTAAGGGAGTGTGGGGAGCAGAGATGCGTTACTGTAACGCGTTACTTAGTAGGAGAGAGTATGAGCGTGCAGCGTTTAAAGCGTGGAAGTACTGACCTTACTTTGAGTTTGATTCCATAAAAAGTGACAAAAACATTAGCGTCCGCTGTTCACTGCGTGGGACGAAAACTTGGTTTTACAGCGAAAAAACCCCTAAACGTCCAGGCAAGCACCGAGTGCGCTGCCACTAGAATGTGACATTCACAGAGAAACTGACCGCTGCGGCACACCTGCACCAGGGTAAACCTCCGCCTGCCCCACTCCTGCTATACAGGTGAAAATAGAGCAACAGGACCGCTGAGTCTTTGACTTTATTTATTTTCTGCTGTGTTTTACTTACACTCACTCTTTCAAATAGATGTAAACACAAAAAATATTTTATTTTATGTGCTGGAATGTGCAGAAAATAGGTTTAAATGTTAAACAAATGTCTTCCAGTCAGAGAATGTTGCATATAATTTAATGTTTGCTTGGTTAAAAGATTAAAACTAATAAAACAAGTTTTAAAAAGAAACCTTTTCCATTTGATTACATTTTGTATGATTGATTATGCAGAAAAAGTAGAATTGGGCTGAAAGATCTATCACTTTATCACCTATTCAGGGGATAAATCACGTTTTCAAAAGTACCTAAGTAACTAATTACTTTTGAAAATAAATAATCAGTAAAGTAACAGGATTACTTTTTTGGGGAAGTAATCAGTAATTACTGATTACTTTTTTCAAGTAACTTGACCAACACTGGTGGGGAGTCTAATTAATATTATATAATAATTTATATCAAATATTGAATGAAAATGTAAAATGCATGTATATATGTATTTAATGGGTTTGCTGTCGACTGTTGGTGGAAGGTTGGAATTTGGAAAACTCGCCTGACAGTAAGGCTGCCAGTTGTCATTAGACAGGAGAGTGAGCGTCATGGCCTCGTATATACGGGCAAATAAACACCTCTTGGTCTTCCTCACTGTAAATCCAGCCGCTGCAAAAGGCAACACAAGTATTAGAATCTTTCAAAAATGTGTTCAAAATCATATTTTCATCTTAAATGTACATAAGTAGAAGGCTTTAAAAGCTTTTTGACTGGCCATAAGCTTTTCCTTTTTGTTGGGACCAACCACTACAAAAGCACGTACACATCCTGTCATGGGAGTGAATGCAGTATGAAAAGGAATCTGCACGTTCATGTAAATCATGTCAGCCTTCATTGTGTCTGAGCTGAGTCTGGCTGATGCCCCAGGGTGACATTCCTCTGCATCCAGGCTGTATGCACTGAAGGATTAAACTGTCATGCTGATGTGCTTTGACCTGCACTTCTCTGTCCTCTTCAATGAGTTCTTACTCACATGGGAAACATCATCGCTGTCTAAACGTTGAGTCATTTCTCAAAAAAACCCAGAGACAGCTGGTAGCCAGTCTGGATATGGCACCGTGACCTGTGCACCTCTGCCGTAGTGGGCTCTATTTTTTACACTGACAGTAACTGTACTTTGGACGGGGGAATATTGATGGTGCTGGGAGGACAGATGACTCAGCCTGCAGCGGGCGCTCAGCGCTCCTGAAGAGAAACGCCGGTCGATCGGTCTTTATTTAGACTGTTATCAATCTTATTTGGCACCAAAGCCAAACCCAGACAGCAGGGGGAGGCTGGCAGCTATTACTCTGTGGGGAGATGCACAGCTGTGCCACTCTGTGAACACTCCACACATACTAATTGCACACGACCAGAGGGACACAAGTGAGGACACATTTCAGAGTGAGTGACAATGTTTCCTCTAATCTTCATCTGCAATCATGTGAATCCAGAAGAAATGGCCAGTAGCCGTCCTCCAACCTGCACCTGGCCTCCACGAGATATTGTAGAAACCGAGTACTTTTAACTTTCCACAGCAGGTTAGAGAGAGAGTATATCACGAGCTGTTTGCAAATTCTTAACACATTTTATTCATTTGACCACTAAATCACACAGCAAAAGAAAAACCTTCCAGCTTTTTGTGGATTTTTTTGAGACCTGGAATTCAAATGTGCTCGTCTTTCAAGCACTTTCACTCAACGTCTGCTGTTGAAATGTGTTTCAGTCAAACATGGATTTGACAGTCAGTGTAAAAAGGTTATTCAGACATTTTTTGCAGTTCATGTTTAAGATTTCTTCTTTCAGTTCCAATAAACGAATTTATTTGACTGATTATATTTGAATCTCTGAGTATAGTCCCACAGGGAGTCAGCCTGCTAAAGTAACAGCCATGATGAACAGACTGACCGCGCGAGGTGGCTGATTACTCTTTATCTCCGTTTCTGGAGGAGGATCTCCGTCCTCCTCTCTTCCTTCCATCTTCCTTCACATCTAGACGATGCTTCACTTCACAGTCACCACCACCTGCATAGCTGGTGTGACTGCAGGGCAGCTAAACACAGCACAGCAGGAAGGAGGGAGTGAAGTCTTCTTTTCTTTTTTCATTTTTATTCATTATTTTTAAATTTTTGGAGTTCACGTTTGATTAGACTACACCTGCTTCATGGCTCTTTGTTGCCCATGAATTGGACTTCAGTCAGCAGACACATTCCCCCAGCAGCAGGTCTGCAGTTACAAGCTGTTGCCAGACCGGATATGAGGGTGGACAGCTACATCTTCAGCATGAATAATCGCCCCATAAGCTGTAATATGCATCTTTTCACCTTCAGGATGCTCTGCAGATGCCACTCATTCCTGATGAGCTGTCTGCACTGAGAAAGGACCCGGACAAACAGATGGTGAGAGCAGCCAGTCTTCACTTAAAAAGATATATGGATGCAGACAGGAGACGTGTCTGACCAAAGTTTGGTTTTACTCTTTCATTTGGCATAAGAACACGTGCGAATAACAAATGGACCAAGGAAGAACACAGACAGTTCAGAAATATTCTATCTACGATTTAGATGAAGGATGTCCCATCATAGTACAGCGTTTCCAACTGAAACAGGAAGCTGAAGTGTGACACCAAGTGGGAACATTCAAAAGTGAAAAGCTGCTTAGTTGGGTTATTAACGATGGTCGTTTCAACAAAAAGCAACTTTCACCCACAGACATTAACATAAATACTTTTCTCTGGGAACATTCCTCAGACTTTGGTCCATACCGACGCTGCATCGCAGCAGCTCAACATAAGGACTCATAGCAGAGCACCCGCGCACACTTGTACATACGCTCCATGTAAGATAAGAGATGAAAAATAAGAACAAAGTGGGAGTTTAAAGAAGTTTCAGTTTGTGTTGGCATTTTGGGCAGACTTTATTAAAAACTGATTTCAGGGTTAAAGCAAGGATCAGGTCTCGGTTACAGATATGGTAAGGGTTCGGCACTCAGTCCTGATGGTTTGGAAACGCATCAAAGTCAATGAATGCTTTTACAAAGATCTGAGAATTTAATGCAGTGCAACAAAAACCAGTTTGAAGAAATTGTGGTGGAGGTGTGGTCGCTGGTTTAGCTGCAGGGGAGGAGCTCAAGGGGGCGGTGCCAAGGAGGCTAGAGGGACAGGTGACGGCGATCGGTCCAATGAGGCTCCTCCCTTTATATGCAGCGAAGCCTGCGACCAGAGGGAGGTGTGTGTGAGCAGGGTGTGAGCGTACACGACTGTCACATCAATAAATGCTTCCAGTAATAAAAACATAGCAGTGTGTCGGGACGACTTCTACAAAAAGACAACAGCAATGAAATATAGGAAGACTGAACAATATAAATATTAACACTGACTCAACGTCGAGCCATTGTTCACACCAAAAATGTCCCTACTGTTTGATTAACATAAGAATATTACTGTACAAATAACCACACTTCAGCACTATGTTGAATATTTCAAAATGCACTTAACTATAAAACTTGATACTGTTGTATTTCCAACACAGTGCAAACACTTCTGATTCCTTCTTTCATTCAAATGAAGAAAGTCTTTGAAATTTTGTGGGATCATCTTTAGGGCAAGAATAATGAGAAGACCAGTAAGTTAGTGGTAGTTAGTTCCCCCAGTCTCCCCAGTCTCCCCACTGGCAGCTACATCAACGCTGTGCACACCAGCCAATAGAAGAGCTTCTCCCTCTCTGACCACTAGGCCATCTCATACTGTAAATTCTTCCTCTCGGTGACTGATGACACTTTTATCGCAACAGTAGCCATCAGCAAGCAGAATGCTTGTGATGTGATTGCTGCGATCTGCCTCTGCTCTGTTCTTTGGGACCTCAAATCTAAATGTCATCACTTGAATAAATCAGTGGGTGATTCATCATCACATCAGATAATCCATTCAGTCTGCATGTATTGCCAACACATTTCATCTTTATGGAAGAAAAATTGACCAACCATCTGCATTTTGTTTCACAGCAAAATCCTCCCTAACATTTGGGCACTGACAAATCTGTGCTGCTGACTAATGTTCTTTCCTCAAGGACGGGAGGAAGTGTCTCGTACGAGCTTCTGTAGAGAAACTGAGATTTAAAGCCGCTCAAAAGTTGCTGGTGTTAGCCTGCACCCACATCACTCTGATCCTATCATGGAAACTGATATTATCTGTGATAACAAGGCATGAAAATAGTATCTTATTATCTTAGTTTATTTTAATGAAGCTTATACGTTAGTGCAGTAAGGAAGATCTAGGCTACTCGTCTGTTCCATTTCCCACGCTGCCAAGCTCAGTGCTGATGTTATTTCTCTGGTCCAACCTTCTTGCCTGCTTCTGGGTCACCTCTGTTTTCACTTTAAACATTCATACACACAAACTGATGGACTGGTTGAATTCAGTGAAGGCTGGCTTTAAAGCTGAGTAAGATCGTGGTGGGAAGGGTATTAGTGCCTATATGTAAGATAAATAGATCTACAAGTGTGACAACTGCACTACTGGATGGTATTAGGACAGTAGCTATGAAGAGCCAATCAACTTTAAACTTAGTGATCTTCTGTCACTCCACCTGTCAACCCGCCTCCTCCCTATTGCTCCACGCTGTCAGAGCTCAGAGCGCTCCGAACATCAAAGTGAACTCAACACAAATTCTTAGCTTGAGGCTTCGTAGCACTAACGGCGAGATCAAAGTCCCTGAGCCTGGTTCTGCTGAGACCGTCGTCTTGTTAAAGGCAAGTTCTTCTTCTCCACTGTCACCAAGTGTTCACTCACAAGGGATCAAGTGATCACTGGGGTTCGCTCTCTAATACTTGCAAAATGCTCTTATATCTCCCAGACCTGTTGCTCATCACTTAATCGGCTCATGATCTTAATGACTGGTCTGTCCTGTAACTAGTGAACACTCGTGCTCCTGTCCCCCTCCTGTTCCCTGACTTATGTTCCTTTTAGCGGACACAGCCTGTGAGACAAACCTGAGCTGTCATGCAGGGCTTCATCTTATCCAGATAACTTCAGCGTTAACCCTGGATTTCCTATCCTATGAAGGTGGTTCTTCTTTCTTTTGTCCCTAGCTGGCAGTCAGCAATACATCAGTATTCCAATAAGCCAATATGTCGCTGTGGGTGCTGTAGGGTTTCCATCTTGGTCAACGATGCACTTCCAGGCCCTGCGATCTGTGGCCTTGACCTTCACTTGCTCGAGGGTTAGACGTCGTTGTTGAAGATCATCTTATTGGGCGTGTCACGCTCGATTGTCCAATGGGAGGGGCGATGGTTGCTCATGCAGCAGACGTGGCCAAACCATTGCAGTTGTTGCTTCTGGATCAGCCCTTCCATTAAGGGCTGCTGGTGACACTACATATCGCACTGTTGCTAAGACAGTCATAGAGGGACACTTGAAGAATCTGATGCAAACAGCACATTTGGAAGACCGCGAGCTTGTTGAGGTCGTGCTTGAGGATGGCCCAGGTCTCGGGTCCATAGAGAAGAATGGGTAATACCAGTGTGCATTACTGGTGGATGGTGGTTCACTTCATATTAGTATGATTATAATGTCTCTGGGTCAGGGACGAGTTCCTGCCCCAAGTGGAGGAGTTCAAGTATCTCAGGGTCTTGTTTGCGAGTGAAGGGAGGAGGGAGCCGGAGATCGACAGACGGATTGGGGCTGCAGCTGCAGTGATGCGGACGCTGCACCGGTCCGTCGTGGTGAAGAGGGAGCTGAGTGTAAAAGCGAAGCTCTCAATTTACCGGTCGATCTACGTCCCTACCCTCACCTATGGCCACGAGCTGTGGGTAGTGACCGAAAGAACGAGATCGCAGATACAAGCGGCGGAAATGAGCTTCCTCCGAAGGGTGGCTGGCCTCTCCCTTAGAGATAGGGTGAGAAGTTCGGCCATCCGGGAGGGGCTCAGAGTAGAGCAGCTGCTGCTCCACATCGAAAGGAGCCAGCTGAGGTGGTTCGGGCATCTGACAAGGATGCCCCCTGGGCGCCTCCTGGGTGAGGTGTTCCAGGCATGTCCCACCGGGAGGAGGCCCCGGGGCAGACCCAGGACACGCTGGAGAGATTATATCTCTCGGCTGGCCTGGGAACGCCTTGGTATTCCCCCGGATAAGCTGGAGGAGGTGGCTGGGGAGAGGGAGGTCTGGGCCTCTTTGCTTAGGCTGCTGCCCCCGCGACCCGGCCTCGGATAAGCGGAAGAAAATTGATGGATGGATGGAACTTATAGTGTGAGGATTAATTTAGAGATCAGCAGGTGTGAAATCACTGCCACTGACTAATCACTTCTCTAGAAAACAGTGTTACTGTTCTTGGGAGCTCTGTCAGACCTCTGCAGACAGAGTAGGAGGATGTAAACCTTTTCACTATCATATGAAGTCTTTATGTTTAGCTGAAGAGCTCAGAAATAAATATAGAATCTTAGACGCAACTTTATTCAGTTTGACAATGATTTGATATTTCTATAAGCATTCAAATATAATCATGACACATACACTGTACTTGCTGGCCTCATGTCACGTTTGTATGTAGACTAAGGCTATGTTTGAAATCTGTTTTTATATTTGACATTTACTCTCAAAACTTTACACACCATGTTTTTACTGAGTCTTATATTTTACGTCATTAAGCCGTACCTCACTAAAAACACTGAATGAAGCGCAAGCGGTGCAGAAAAGTCTGCTGGTTCAATTGATGATTAAGAAAATCTGCTGCTTTGTTGCTGAATTCCAGCCACTAGAGCAGCGCTCTCCAACCTTTTTTGCGCCACGGACCGGTTTATGCCCGACAATGTTTTCACGGACCGGCCTTTAAGGTGTCGTGGATAAATACAACAAAATAAAACTAGTACCGGTACCGAAAAAAAGAAGATTTATTCATAACACACATGAAAAGACCCAGGAAAACCGAGTAAACGATAAAAACGATAACAAAATAACGCTGAAAACCGATAAAAACCCTGAAAACCAGACATTTCACACCTGAGCCTCAACTCTCGCGGCCTGGTACCAAACGACTCACGGACCGGTACCGGTCCGAGACCCGGGGGTTGGGGACCGCTGCTCTAGAACACATGACACACACCAAGATTACCTGTTCAATCAATAACATGAATGTCACTTTGCTCTGCTGACAAACTAAAGTGATGTTCAGGTCTCATTTATTAGGACGTGGGATACTAACCTTTAATGTTTACAGTAAATGCATCCAGTGTAAAGTCTCAGATGTCTGATGTGCAGCAGTCACCATAGACATAGCAGCACTGAGAGCGCACTCACCCATAAAATTAACTTGAATTAAAAATTTTATTTTGTTGCTCTGTGCGTCAAATCAGCAGATTCATGATTTTCTGCAGCATTAATCGTGTGTCCTTGTTGTTCTTTAAAGATTTTATCGTTATCTGACAACACCTCCGAAGAAGGCGGTGCTCATGGGGATCATTTTCTTTGTAAAGTCAGGATTTATACGCTTAACTAATAGAAACGTACCTGCTCATCCTTATCTCAGGGAGACACTGAAGCTCCCCCCTGCAGAGAAAACACTTTCCTTAGTCACTCAGCGGCTCCCTGCAAATATCCATTATGTGTTCCAAAAACCTTCCAGAGCTACGAACAATTGTCAGTTTACCTCTTGGGTCCATTTGCAGTTAAACTTGACAATAAAATTTCCAATTAGATTTGTATGTATAATTATAAAATGTGCCAACCTTGGTCCAAATCATTTGTGATCTGTGATCCCCGGGCGACAAATACATGACAGAGTAAAATTTGGATGTACTAGGAACATACACGCTAATGCAGTTCTATAACATTAGCTATGTACAAACAGACATGCAGAGATATCTCAGTTGCCCTACTTCCTGTTCTGTCACACTGGGCTTATTTTCCTGGTTTCCTTCTGTTTGTTTACTTGCAGTGTCTTCTGTAATGTTGCTCTAGAGCTCATTAAAATCTCTTGACTTTACTGCTGTCCTGTTTTTAAGGACCGACCTAATTCCTGACAAAAACAAAAACAGTGAGAACGTTTTTTTCTAAAAAATATTTCCATATTATAATTTCTCTCATTACGTCTGATAATATAAGGACAGTCCAAGGGAGTTACAAAGCTGTTATGTTACATGCTATTCATGTGCACAGCAAGTCCCTGCTGGTATGGGACTGGAACCCCTGGGTGGAAAAAACATGCCTGTAAATCTGAAATCTGGTTTATGAGCAGTGCTCAAATCTGTAATCCAAGCAGTTTTGCATTTTGCTGCTAGACATTTCCAAAGTGTGTGCACTGATTTGCCAGTGGCTTATTTCCTTAGAGAGCTGAGAGCTCCATGCTAGTCTTAAACTAGTAGCTTCTTTGTGCAGTGAAATGAACAGTAAATGTGTGAAATGTGCAAAACACAACTTTGTAATATCCATAAAACAGATATGATGGATGGTGTAAAAACTGAAATGCTCCATTCCTCGTTCTCAGAAGAAATTATTTGCTGCAGTTGGTATTTATAAATCTACTGTGTCCCATACTGGCATTAAACTTTGTAGCCTTAAACTACTGTAAGTACCCTTCTGTCTCAGGCAAAGACAGAACCAATCTGGGTGTGGGTCCCAATCAACTCTGGCTGATTGGGACCCACACCCAGTTTCCCACCTTGGCTCAGGTGATTAGAGGATCATCAGGGGTCCTTTTGTCCCTCTGTGGGGGGAAACTCCCACTAGGTTTATATCTGGGACTCTCCACCATTTGACCTTAGAACTGAAGAAGCTTCTCGGATGAGAGGTGAAACGTCTTCAAGCAACTTAAAGAAGTCCAGACGCTTTTCTTTGCAAGCTCCTTTGACTACGATCCAGATTTAAACTCACTGTTTTTCGTGCCCCTGTGTAGATACTAAAACTCCTTTTTTAAACTACTACGCTGCCTTTCTTTGTTTTTCCCCCGTGGTTGAAAAATGAAACTGCTATTTTTCAGTCTTCACTGAAACACACACACACACATGCACCAGTTGCTCTTGGGCCTCCCTCTAATGACAGGGTGTGTAGTTAAGAGGCTAGTGAGGGCAGTGTGTATTTCAAAGTTGGGACCACAAGGTCATCCAGGAGCAACGCCTCCAAGTCTGTATTTCTGAATGCGTATGTGCTGACAAGGGGGACCGGCAGTGCTACACTCGGTACACTCAGTAGTCCATCAAAATACAGTCCTCGTATACACTCCCTGTCCTTTCAGTGCGCCTTGTTTACAAGGAGGAGTGTTTACATATTATATTACAGTGCTGCTACCACAGCGGTGCTGTGTGGGGATGAGAAACGTTTGTCAGCAGTTCTATTCAAGGCCAAAACTAATCGTCAGGGTAAATGAGTGCAGTGATTTTTCCACCAGAACATGACACACACACACACACACACACACACAGACACACACACACACAGACACACACACACACACACACACACACACACACACACAGACAGACAGACAGACACACACACACACACACACACACACACAGACAGACAGACAGACAGACACACACACACACACACACACACACACACAGACAGACACACACACACACAGACGCACACACAGACAGACACACACACACAGACGCACACACACACAGACAGACAGACAGACAGACAGACACACACACACACAGACAGACAGACAGACACACACAGACAGACACAGACACACACACACACACACACACACACACACACACAGACACACACACACACACAGACTGCTGGTTCATCTCACCTGCAGGTCATCATTGTCAATTATGAGCCAACATTTAAGGACCAGCTCGAGCCATCACCCCCTGCCAGACTGTCTGCTGCCTGCCTTGGGCTCAATATCTACACCTCACCTGGTTGCTAGAGGCTGGCCTTCATGTTGGACACTCACCTGGCTGCTTCCCCCTGGATTCTCAGCTCTCTATCTCCCAAGTCTCCTTCAAACAGTCGCTTCAGATGTAGTGGAGTAACCCAGTTGTCCTCTTTGAGTAAATCCATTCTCTCTGATGCTCACTCCTGATGATTACCTGGTAACCAAGTCTCCTGTGTTTAACAAAGTCTTTTCACTCTGCGTATTATGCTGCCTCTTGTGTCTGCATTCAAGTCCAAACCTGGAATCAGTCACCTCAGCTCGTGAAAATGGGAAATGGGCGCAAATATGACCTGAAATCCAGCACATGGAACAAAACCAGACTTTGTATAATAATAAACTTTAAAGTCAACATTTGGCTGTATGACCATCGTTATCCTTCAACACTGACCGAACTCTCCTACACAAGCTTTCTTGTAATTTCTTGAAATAGTCTTCAGGATTAGTTCTGCAGGTTTCTTCTTGAAGGACATTCAGAAGATCTTTGGACGTTTGACTGCCTTTCTTCATCAAAATGATCCCACACTGCTTCAATAATGCTCCGGCTTTTGTCACTTCTTGTGTCATTTGGCACAATTCAGCCTTTTCTTCCTATTCTTCATTAATATAGAATGGCTTTGTGTCAGCCACCTTGCTAATTTTCAGATACTGTTCCTGTGCTTTGAATACTTTCTTAGGCCTGCCAGGGAGCCAACCAATATAAATGACCTTTACTAATTCTGCCAACAATAGGAGTCAAATATCCAGCCAGGATCATGCAGAAGCCTGTTGACGGCTACTGAAAGCTTCTGGTTGAAGTTCAGCTTGCTAAAGACCATTAAACCAAATATTAGTGTATGAATAAATACTTTTCACCCCGTGCAAGTTAGAGAAAATCCAAATAAATAAAAACTTTTGCGCCCAGTTTTTTAATCATTCAAGATGCATTAAAGATTATAAACTGCGTTTAAATATGCAGCCATTAGGTCAACGATTCTCTTAAACTCTTCACTGAGCCTGAGGAGGTTAAACAGTTACGTTTGATCTGGGGTCCCTAAGCACAGAGAGGTCAGAGGTCAGTCAGTGGGTTGTATATTTACACAAGAAACCACAAAGTGTGGCAGAGTACAGTGTTGGTGTAATGAAAAAGATGATGGTCTCTGCAGTGATGCAGGCTGAGATACAAACACAGCTGCTGCAGCTCTAATGAGAAGGAGTAAGAAACAGCAGGAGCATCGGAGGCAGTAACAATATGAGCTACTGTCCAAGGCCGGACTGTGTAATAATAGATTGGCATTAACCAGTCAGCTGTGTTAGCCTATCAGAAAGGATCATTTAATTACAGTAAGAGAAAAATGTCAAAAGTAGTTAAGGGCTCATATCAGTAGTTAAGGGCGACCGTGGCTCAGGGGGTTGGGAAGCGTATCTGTAACCGGCAGGTCGCCGGTTCGATCCCTGGGCTCTCTGTCCTGGTCGTTGTGTCCTTGGGCAAGACACTTTACCCTACTTGCCTACTGGTGTTGGCCAGAGGGGCCGATGGCGCGATATGGCAGCCTGGCTTCTGTCAGTCTGCCCCAGGGCAGCTGTGGCTACAACTGTAGCCTCCACCAGTGTGTGAATGTGAGAGTGAATGAATAGTGGCATTGTAAAGTGCTTTGGGTGCCTTGAAAAGCGCTATATAAATCTAAACCATTATTATTATTATCACATAAAAAAACATACTCCATGTACTTATCATAGTTGAATTCAATTCTGTTGTATTTATATAGCGCCAAATCACAACCTCAATGCATTTTATATTGTAAGATAAAGACTCTACAGAGATCATCCCTATCAAACAACCCCCCATGAGCAAGCATTTGGCGACAGTGGGAAGGAAAAACTCCCTTTTAACAGGAAGAAACCTCCAGCAGAACCAGGCTCAGGTACAGGCAGCATCTGTGGAGACCAGTTGGGGGCAATGGGAGGAAGACAAAACAAAGGACAAACCATCCTTGCTTCTTTTTCTCATAAGCCCTCAGCGTACTCTAGATGTCCAGGAAGTACTTCATCACCCTTCGACTGCAGGTCTTCTGGTAAATCTGATACTTTATGTCACTACTGGCGTTCTTTCTCAAACTCTACAGTTCAAAAGTAGGACTGTACAGGTTAGCCTTTCATCCACAAACCAGCAATCACAGACAGAGCTAACCAGGACCTAGTAGCTGTTCTGTCACTGCCTCCAAACGTTGCTCACACAACTCTCACTGAGTGGACAGTCTACCCACATAATGAAGGCTCTCAATGGCTACTCGATTAGCACCTTTGGAATAAACTCTAGGTTGTCAGCCACATTTAATTCCAGGCCAGAAGTTGTCGGGGCATCCTGCTGCCATCCTGCATCATTATTTTCAGTATTGCTGGAAAGTCTAGAGAGACCAGCACTGGTTACTGGTGACTGGCTGATCAGGCTGAAGACTCTTGCCCAGGTTGGACACCAGGTCAGAAAGTTTGACTGCACTCTACAGATACCTTGTTACATTATTGTAACCATCCACATAAGACTTTAAAATATGAATCTCTAAACAGTTAGAGTATGATAATGCACTCGTGTCTTCGAGTCCTGCACTCTGTCATTATGAGCTGTGGTTGAACTTTTGCAGACTGCCTCCCACTGTCTCTGAGGGGGTTGGTGGTCTCCTTTTGCCTCTGGAGTGAGCCTAATGTACGTGTGTCTGTCAGGTCTTTTCAGAGGTGTGGCTTCTCACTGCTTTCAGCTCGATTTCTGGCTGACATACTTGCACTTCATCATCTAATCACCCCTCTGCAGTACTGAAGGAGCAACTTATCCACCCACTCTCTGCCAGGTCATTACAGCAGCCACAGTGCTAGCTTGTTCAACTGCTTTCAAGTTGCTTTTGTATTTCCCTGCACTTACTTTTGATTCTCCTCTTGTTCGAGAACTTTGACAGCCAGCAGTCTCCATGTCTCTGGAGCCCTGGCTCTCACCAAACTTTACTGCCCACTCACTTTCTGTTGCCCCTTCAGTGACAGTCTGACTCACATCCAGGCTTTATAACGAATAATTTTTTCTCATTCCAGATAATGGAAACACATGTTTGTGTCTGGCTTCACTCACTTTAAAATTGACAGTCAAGCTAATCATCACATGATCAACTTGATAAGTAAACCCGGGATTTCATAATTAGCAATAACGGCAGCATGAGAGTTATCACAAACATGGGCAGCAGAGCATCATGTTTGACAAAAGAAGGGCTGCAGTGTGCACGTGTGTTCACAACATGCTGTGTATGTATTTATCATGTATGGCTGTAAGGCTGGGAGACTGCTATGTAAATCTGCTGAAAGCAAGAAAGAGAAACTGGTGAAGTTATTGGATTTATCAGCATCACAATCCCATCATTAAGACAGGACTTTTACATGGAATTACAAATTATTGTAATTCCATGTTGATGCTAGTATAGTGGTGTTTGAGAGAAAATTAAAAACAAAAAACAAAAATAAAAACTGAATTTAAATGAGTAGATCGGCTGTTATGCAAAGTGTATGTAAGGTCAACAAGGAGCAACATTTAAATGCACAATTTTAGGATATTATTGTTATGCTTACACGACAGTAAAAGTATTTTAAGAGCAAGGGGAAAACTGAAGAACAGTAAAGAAAGTTGCTCGTCAGGCAAAGACCAACACTTTGTCTGTAGGAGTACACACTCCCAGTGTCTCTCACTGCATCCACTCAGAATGGGTTAATTGTTTTGAACAACTTTATTCTCTTTAACGAAGCCATGCAAACTTTTATCTTCATCCTATGAATATTTTTGAATTGTAGGACTTTGCTCTAATTTTTGAGCCTTTGCCTTATTTATTTATTCACTTATTTTTGAGAAAAGCAGACCTAAACTCTGCTAAATACCACAACCGAATAAATGTAACACCCACTCTTTGAGCATCAATATCATGGGATAAATCCTAGTTTCAATAAGGTGTGCTTACTGTGAGGCCCTGTGGAAAAGTCTGTATTACCTGACCAGTTGACGAGTGGTTGGTTGAGATTGCTACCACTGTTTGAAACTGGTTACACTTACAATCAGCTAGAGATTCCTTTGATCACTTGCAGGTTTCCAGCACTTCAGCTGCTCATTAAGAGCAGTGACACTGTGAATGGAGAGCGCTTTGGCTCAAAGTAAAAGTTGCACCTTTTGAAATGTGTTGGTTTTAGCATCAAGGCCCAACTTTTAACTTTATTTCTTGTTTGCATCACTTTCACTACTTCCACAGACTAATTGGAGAGTTTTTCATGCAAATTATCATCAATTACCCCAAACAATCACAAGGGAGATCTATATGACTAGTTTCACCCTGCAACAGTCAGCACACAGATTTTACTCCAGCAACAAGGGGTCACTGACTAGTCTCTGTGACTATGGTATATAAAGGCTGGTATCATTTGCATTGCAATGAAAATGTGTGAAGTTTTTCTAATAATGCTGGGGAAGCACTGGTCCCAGCAGAGAATCCTGCAGAACTCTGAGACTAACTTTTGTGTTACAGACGCATTTCCACGCACAAACTGGAGTCTAACAGATAGATGTGATTCACACCACTGCAGCAAAGTTCCTTTAATAGCCTCATTGTGTTCTGTTCTCTGTAACAGCATTGTATTGTGTTGTGAACTGAATGTTGCACTGAGGTCTAGCAGGACAAGCATCACGATGAGTGCACTGTCAAAGGCTATAAGAAGATCATTTGTAACCTTCACTGTCTTCGCTGTCTGACAAATACTCTTCCAAGATTCTTTAAAATATAAGGTAAGTTAGAAATGAGTCTACAATTAGCTAAGACAGTCAGATGTTTGCTTAGAAAGTAAAGGCTTAATCACCGCCACCTTAAAAGTCTGTGATACGTAGCGTGTTACTAAAGATTAAAACTGAATCGTGCTTTGTTCCTGTTTTCGTTTCATCAGTGACGAGCAGTAAGGCGTCCTCGCTTAGCAGAGGGCTTTTGTTCATCAAGCAAACGGAAATATATAAATGAGCGCAACGCCATTTCCTGTCCAGCTTATGTGTGGTCTGCTCTAAGGTGAGAGGAACACATACCAACCTTAGATCAGTTTGAGGTATCTCTTCCTTAAACATAATTACAACACTTTAAGAAAGATTATTATTGTAAATGTTATCCAAACATGGGGAGACAGAAGAGGTTTCTCAGGAAATACTCTTTTACTGGTTTTGATTTTACAGTAAAGGTGAACAAGGAGTCAGGCTTTCAGCTGAGCACCCCAATCTGTGGTTACAGTGACAGATTGCTGCCACTCCTCCTCAGGCTGTGCTTCAAGCATTCTGACAGTTTGCATGACTCGGGGTGTTGATGTAAGGATTCAGCCTGCTGTAACCATGTGTCTGTAAGGCACAATCAATACGTTGATCAATTATTGACACTGGTTGTTTGGAGTAGTAAATATTACGATGGTTCTAGGGGCTCCTGCCCAGACTGGGACCAGCCAGGTTTCCCAGTCTGGCCCCCACAGAGTCTGAGCTCTTTTGTGTGGATACACATCATTTTAGCTGGTCTGATGATGACTTTATTTTTCTGAGTGTGTAAAGAGACGGAGAGTGTAACTGTGGCCAGAGGCCTTGCAGAACGTACGTCTTGGTTTGAGGACATGTTTATGGGCAGACTGGAGAGCACTCCAGCACGTGTTTATTGAGGACGACAATGCAATCAAGAGAGACGGGCTCACAATGGTAGGTTGTTTGTGTCTGTGTGTGTCTCCACCCTCCACCTGCACCTGAGTTAGGTTTCACTTGTGGAACGAATCATCCAAGTCAGCTACAACACAGATGCCTGTTTGAAACCCAACGATGTGGGACCACTGTAATGAGATAATGAAAAGACTACAGGATCTACTCTTCAAATGTGCAAAGCATCAAATATCTCAGTGTAAAATCATATATAAGGCCATGCTTTGATCTTTATGGAACTATTACTTTATTTGAAAATGTTGTTACTTTGGGTGCAACTCAACAATGCCTCCGCTCAGCCCTGGCGCAGGGGGCCTCTGGCGCATCGACCTAACTAGGGGGCTCTTCAACTGACAGGGAGGTTGTTCCATCCTTGGAGGAGTCCACTCTGCAGGTGGGGGAGAGTCACAGGAGAGGTGGAGAATAAACTTAACCTGGGTGTCTACTGTCTTGTGCAGTCTGGGAGATGATTGAATGTTAGGGTGGGTACAGTTTCCTCTGCGGTGGGGTCGGGTGGGCTGCCCCGGGTCCTGTGGGGCAACAAAGGTCGATCAAATGGATCAATACGGCAAGGCCGTGGTGATCCATTTGGCAAGTAAATCCATTGGGTCTCATTGTTGGTCTTCAGACAACAGTTCTGACGGCTAAAGAACCAAATGGGACAGGAAAAAAACCAAAAAAAAACAAACAATGCCTCCGCTAACTCGTTTAGCTAATAGCCTGCATGCCATGTTTATAACTCTGCTAACTTCTGCAAGAAGGACACCAATCTCTTAATTTCTCAAGTGATGTTTGCTGTTGGTGAAGTTTGGCTTCAGTTGGTCTAATCCATCAACTATCACATGAGGAAGTAAGGAGGTGTCATATTCAGGAGTGGGTTGGCCAATTGTCTTGGCTCATGCATCATTCTGCTAGCTCTGCATCTGTAGCTTCTTGAGAATGCGATACATCATCACCGTCTTGTCTAAGACAGATTTGCACAGCGGCTAAGAGTTTTTCATCAAAGCGAAATGTGTCATCAAGTATCCAGAATAAAAGATGCCATGTGCTCCCTCTAATTCCTCTTCCTGGCAAAGTAGACGGTCCAGAAAACATTTAGACTATTCAGTCTTGCCCGCCAGCTTGTATATCTGCACTGTCTCTACCATAGGTGTGCAAAATCATTTTATATATGTATAAATTGCATTTAATTGCTTGTCGTTTGGACAGAGCCTGCTAGAGAACCTAGAGACTTGCAGGCTAAGGAGTCGTGTATGTCGGGTCACGAATGTCTTTTATTGTGATTTTATATCCATGTGGTGGCGGGAAGCTGGAGCCACATTACATGACAAACTGTTTTAATGGTTTCACAGTTCAGATTTGTCATCCAGATTGTTGTCTATAAATAATTACATCACATTAGCTCTGCAATAACAACTGATGCCAATTCACTGTCCAAAATTTAAACAGTAACACATTAGAAAAATTACACAATTAGAGACACTTGCTGACTTACTGACAGAATAATACCTTCATTTGAATTGACCTATGGAGTATTAATCCTTCGATGTCGACTTTTTCTGTTGTTTTGTAGTAGAATTGACGCATTAATAGGGAATGCGAGCTGGTTTTAGGCCATCATGGTTAGTTTTACTCTACTGATGATGTGTTGTTGCAATAGTCCGTAAGCACTTTGAGTAGAAAAACGCTATATAAGAGCCAGTCCAGTTACCATTTACAAGACGAAACAAAGGTCAGACATTTGGGTTACCTGCTTGACTGTAAATCAGGACCCTGCCTAGACACAGTGATACTGTGGCTCTGAGAATTTCTGGATGGTCTTGGTCCAAGACATATCGATCCTTTTAGAGGAACTTTTTACAAACAGCTCTCCTTCAATGGCCAGTTATCCAAGACCAGAGGCGGAGCCAGACATTTGAAACACCCGGGGCTTAGCCCTAAAGGGTAGTATGCATGTGGGATTTTTTTTGGGGGGGGGGGGGTGTAGAAATGACTGAAAGATTAATAGGCTCTGTTTTGAGTTTTGTTCAAAAAAGAATGACTTCATATAGGGAAAAATATATATCACACATGCAGGACATCTTAAACTAGTTTTTTAATTAAGCAGCGAGGCAGAACAAAGTCGGGGCTGCATCAAGACACGAGGACTAAACCCCAATTCAACCAGACCCAGAACTGATCCAGAATTAAAACAGGACTACAACAGTTCAAAATCAGGACTACTGAGGACTTAACCAAGACAGAACCAGAATCAGAACTAGATGATAGTAGCATTAAAAATCATCATAGACCTGCACTACACTTATTTTTTTAATTCTACCAAAGTACAATATTTAGATTGAGAAACGTTTATATAATTATTCAGCCTTGTTGTGCAAACAAGCCTGCAAAACTTAATTAATGTAGAATTTGAAAAATAGCAAACCTAAAAAGAAACACTTGGTACGAGATACATGAGGACCTGTGATACGGTGATACTTTTGGTAAACAACCATTTGACTAACATGTGTGTCTCACCTGCTCTTGTTCATCTGTTCTGTCCTCATTCTCCATCTCCCTCTCTCTCCCTCTCTGTTCCTCTCTCTCCCTCTCTGTTCCTCTCTCTCCCTCTTTGTGCTGACAATCATCAAATATACAGTTGAAACCACATATTAATGTACTCTTCAGATCAAAACACAAACACTTTTTTAATTGTAACATCAAATCAGACTAAATGTTTATTTTTTTAGATTGATAAATATAAAAACATATTTGTTAACTTTAAGAGTAAAGAGAGAAACTATCTGTATTTCTTAATTGCAAATGGCACCAAATTGTATTCAAACTTGAGCCACACTTATGGAGCTCCACAGTTCTGTTCCTGGTGTTTTGGTTGACATCTCTTGATGTTCCCATGTCACAGAAACAGGCTCTGTGTTTTGCCTTATATGCATCCACAGCTGTGCCACCAACTTACTCACATGGACTCTACAAACCAATCAGAAGCTTCTTCAGCTCAGAATGGAATCGTCTGCAGTTTTCTTATTAATTAACAATAAACTTAGTGTACATGTACTCCTAAATTTAATGAAAGTGATAAAAAACAGAAGCTCTGTCTCTCTTTATTCTGACATTTAACTAATTCAAAATATATTTCAATATTCATCTAAAACAAAAGTTTACTCTAAATTGATGTTGTACAGTAAAAATGTTTTGTGTTTTCTCCCTAAAGTGTAAATGTCCGGTTACAAATGTGAATATCCTGCTGTGTACTGAAATCCCTCTTGTTTTGCATAGAAATATACTGAACAACATACAAAGCATAATATATAAAATAACATTTACCTGAGTTTTTTCTTTGAAAGAAGCCTCTAATGTCCATTCTTATATTTCAGTACATAACTGAAACCGATTTAGTCGGGGAGTACGGAAGAGGATTAGGGCCACTGAAAAAAAAAAAAAGAATTCTGACTTTTTTCTCAGAATTCTGAGATTAAAGTCAGAATTCTTTTTTTTTTTTCCAGTGGCCCTAATCCTCTTCCGTAGGGGAGGGTAAGAACTGAAAATATGAAATAAACACACGTAAGCTAAGACTCTAAAAAAATAGCATTTGTTCGGCTTTTCATTTCGCCATTTGTTGATTCACTTGAAGAGCGAGTAACGTAATATTGGTCAAGTGATCAGTTTGATATCAATCTTTGGTGATGCACCGTCATATTTACATTATTTGTACAGTACGAATGATTTGCTTTGGTACCTGCTCAAACTTAAGCTCTCCTTAGTATGGCTGGTAGTGATGTGTGGATCGATCCTGAAATATCGATTCCTCCGATACCAATCATTTATGTTCTAGAATCGATTCTCACATTAAAATATCGATATTTTAGTCATTTAGAGTAAATTTGTAGTTTATCATTAACAGGAACACAGTGGAAAGAAACTATAACATTCGGATTGTCTACATTCAAAGGAACTACTTCCTCTTCCGCCTTTCATAGTCATGTGCAAAATACGGCTGTATAAATGTCTCGCAGCCCCTTGGCGCGTGCACTCACAACAATGGCTGAGCGTAACTGTGCGGACGTATTTTACCTCCACAAACAGCTGAGATGTGGTTTGCGATACATGTGACAAAAAAGGGAGGTGTTGTGGCCATAGGGAGACCTTCAAAAGGGCTGTTGGGGGGGTGGAGCTCCCTCGGTGGAGTGAAACTCTGCTGTCTGCTCCTTACTATCTAAAATATAACCGGGCGCTCACACTTTGTTTAATTAGTTTTCTGTTTGACGTTTATTCAGCTGTGTGAAAACCCAGAGGAACCCTCCCGAGGGATTAATAAAGTTAAATTTAATTTAATCTAATCTAATAACTTTAATCTCAGCCAAACCGATTTACTCATGAACAAGTAAAACACTGAAAAAGCCAAACAATAACATTTTTAAGTTATCAAAGTGACTTATATATCATGTTTAACCCGAGTAGCGAAAGACCGCGGGGGTTTGAGAACGATGTGTCGGTTGGCTCAGATATTTGAAGTTTACACAGCTACATTCTTTTTTTTTGCGACCCGGAAAGAGAAATAAGAGTAATATTAAAACTAAGTAGCTGCCGCCATTGTTGGAAACTGGAATTGGCTGGGCCGCGCTATGAATTCTGCGATATGGTTTTTCAATTTTGTTGTCTGGGTGAAAAATCGGGAGAAATTCGGGAGAATGGTGGCTCTGGGAGATTTTCGGGAGGAGCACTGAAATTCGGGATTCTCCCGGAAAAATCGGGAGGGTTGGCATGTAAATGGAAAATGGCCTGTATTTGTATAGCGCTTTACTAGTCCCTAAGGACCCCAAAGCGCTTTACACATCCAGTCATCCACCCATTCACACACACATCCACACACTGGTGATGGCAGCTACATTGTAGCCACAGCCACCCTGGGGCGCACTGACAGAGGCAAGGCTGCCGGACACTGGCGCCACCGGGCCCTCTGACCACCACCAGTCGGCAACGGGTGAAGTGTCTTGCCCAAGGACACAACGACCGAGACTTTCCAAGCCGGGGCTCAAACCGGCAACCTTCCGATTACAAGGCGAACTCCCAACTCTTGAGCCACGATCGCCAGGATGTATGGTTGTGGCAACATCACTAACCTTGTCAAACACCTCAGAGTAAATCATATCACAGAATATGAGGAGCGTATGTTGAGACGAACTAAAGAGGAGGAGAGGGACAGGTGCTGCTAGGGCGAGACAGACGTCTCTCACGGAGTCCTTTAGTGCTGCAGGCAGGCAACGTGTTCAAATAGCCACAACTTAAGTTTTTGTATTTCTATATGATGAACCCTGCATTATTAAGTGATAAGAACACGTAATCTGATGTCCTGTAATCATTATGATGCTATAATTTGAAATACAATAAATAAAATAAGTTTCGATGCTCCACATTGAAAGGAGCCAGCTGAGGTGGTTCGGGCATCTGACAAGGATGCCCCCTGGGCGCCTCCTGGGTGAGGTGTTCCAGGCATGTCCCACCGGGAGGAGGCCCCGGGGCAGACCCAGGACACGCTGGAGAGATTATATCTCTCGGCTGGCCTGGGAACGCCTTGGTATTCCCCTGGATAAGCTGGAGGAGGTGGCTGGGGAGAGGGAGGTCTGGGCCTCTTTGCTTAGGCTGCTGCCCCCGCGACCCGGCCCCGGACAAAGCAGATGAAGATGGATGGATGGAAGTTTTTGTACAAAGTATCGGTATTGGATCAGTATCGTCGATATCACCCTGAATATTACTTGGTATCGGATCGGAAAGGAAATCAGTGGTATCGCACATCACTGATGGCTGGCTCCGTCTCTCCAACAGCGCACTCACAGGCAGCAGCTGCCCCGCCCTCTCGCTCAGTCGCTTAGTGCCTGAGCTCGGATCATACCAATATCAGGGGGGATTCACGCACAGTCGTAAATTCCCACAGTGTGCACTATGTGCTTCGAATATTGCTTGCACTTTTTGTTTTATACAGTTGTCAGCCAGGCATCTAACTATGAAAAAATTACACTCCAAAAGACCCCGGGCTTCTGACAAAACAACCCGGGCTTAAGCCCAGTAAGCCACCCCCACGCTCCGCCCCTGGTGGCAAGACGTCTCTGTTTCCACTATTGTAACAGGTCTGTTACTGCAAACCCGTCCCATATGGACACTCAAAGTCAGATTTAATCACAATGAGCGTGTTACAGCTTGTCTGCATAGATTATTGTGATGGGACATACTTTCTCTAAAATTTCTGATCCTATCCAAGCACCACCTGACAGAGCAGCAGTATTCGATGCCCTGTGATTGGAATGGTCAGCTATTGCCCATAACAGTAAAACATATTGACAAGTGTGGTAAATTACTTTGTGCATCACGACAGAGACATCGCCTTTCTGAAGTAGCATGGCAATAAAAATGGCCAGACTAGTTAGGAGCTAGAGAATCCACCAACCCCATAGATAGAAGCGTACACGAGTTCCACACAAGACAGAAGGAGTCACAGACAAAGTGGATTTCAGTGTCATTTTATTGTGAAAACAGGATAAACCACGGGTCACGCTGCTGTAGGATCCACCGCACTCTCCCACACAGTGTACATTATTCATTATTCATGATTTTGGAAAGTACCCCTGAAAATGAACAGAGTAAAAGAGCACAGCGAGAGGCTGTCCCACGAGGAAAAGCAACATATAGAAAATTTGGGTGTGTTGCCATGGTAACGTGAGCAGGGAAGCAGTATCTAGAAATAAATAAATAAATTAATGGTACATGTTGGAACGAGGGTCTCGACTTCCTGGAGCAGTGGTGGCGCGCACACACGCGCACAAACTCCACTGACACATAGCTCTTTGATACAGCACACATGGTGAAAACGCTGATGATATGGAATAACGCAGCATCACACACTGATCGTTTAAATTAAAAGGTCACCCACACATTACAGCGCAACATCCGTGCCTCCTGGCAGCACGGGAAGCAGCTGGAACCACGAGACGTGCGGGGCCTCTGCTGAAGGACGTACACAACGTCAGGGCGACACAGAGACACGTGAAACCTGCTTGGACAGGTCATGCCCATGCTAATGCTAACTGATTTGAAAACGTGCCTAGATGTCGCTGAGCATGCGAAGGGCAGGCCTACTCATGCTAACTTGTTTATTATAAGATCACTTATAATAAACACCATCTCAGTTTATTATAACTTGGGTTGTTAGTTTTGGAGTCATTGCTATTAAATATTTATTGGCAAGAGTAACAGTGTTACAACCAAGCTAACTATTTGCATCTTAAACAGGATCAATAACTGGGAAAAGATGGTTACATTTTTTGGAAATCTGACTTTACTATGTAGGTACCATTTTCGGCCTGTATACTTCATAAACACTTTAGAAAGATTTACATTTGATAGTTAATTTTGTGCAGTTATATTTAGCAAAGTTTTCAGCTGTCAGAATGTTAGCTTGTTCTGGTGCTAGTTGGATAACTAATCTGTGCTGTACATATTCATACTATTCTGCTCTGCTAGTTGTTGGGATTGTTACAGATATTTTGGCTGAGTCTGCTGCTGTTTGACCTAAAAATAAAGTGGTTTAAGTCTAGAGACCAGTCGCACCCATCTGGCAACATCTGTTTGCAAGGGGAAAATGTGTATTCCCCAACCAGTTGGCAAGTGGTTGCTGGAAGCTGCTGGCAGCCACTGGGTGAAGTCAAAAAAACTCCAACTGTTTTCCAACCAGTCAGGGAATACCCACGTTTCTCTTGCAACCAGCGGCTCACTTAGAGGCCTACAACACTGAGAGAGTCGATTTTATAGCGACTGCCAACAACATCCAAGTGCTTGCAATTGGTGGGGGATAAAATGTCCACAACTTTTTCATCCTTTGACTGCTCTGACTTGTGTGTCTTTAACACTAACCTGTTGTGGTGATACCGGTATTACCAGTTTGTTGGACAAAATACTCCAAATAATCCAAGCTGTAATAAACTGAGCAACTTCTGACGAACGCTCATTTGTTTGTAGTTTTCAGGATCATGTCCGTCCCACAGATTTCTAAAAATAAAGCTGAAGTCATACCTGATGGGGTCACTTCTTTATTGCAGGTATGAGTAAGGTTATAACTGAGGATGTACGCCTTCTGTCCTAATGTGACTGCAGGATGTTCACTGTGTCTCTGTGTCGCCTCTGAATGAAAGGCACAGAAAAATGAGAGTAGTAATGTGTGTGTGTCTGTGTGTGTATGTATGAGGCAACCAAAGTAAGTCATAAATATCACAGCTCAAAAAATAACAGCAGAATGAATGACATCATGTTTGGACTGTACAAAAATATCCTGTGCTGGGACTCAGATATGTCTGACACGACACAGGCAGAGGACGCATGTAAGAAATCATCCTGGCTTTGTCCTTCTGTGCTGATGATATGATGCTTATTTTCAAATATGGTGTCTCTGCTGATGAAAAGTGTCCCCACAGAGAGAGAGACTGAAACGACCTTTGTGTCTCCACTGCTGTGAGTGAGCGAGTGAGCCGACTGAGAGCTTGCAGCGTTTGGTTGGAAACAGGTGACGAGGGTTAGGTCATTAGCCAAACTAGCAGCGTGCTCACCCACTTAAATTGTATCTTCTACCTTTATAATCAGCTCTTTTTTAGCATGTTAACAATCTGAACTCTGAAAGTAAAAAACAAATAAATGACCTGAACAAATAAGTGTATTTACACTAAAAGACTTAATCTGTTGACATCATCACTGACAAAGAGTCCAATCCAAGGCCAGGCGCTGCACCGTGTCTCCTGTTTTCACTCAGAATGACAGAAATGCTCAGCTCCAGCCTGCATAGCTGAATGTCACTAACAAATACGTCAGATTATATTAGATATAGGCACACTGACACCCACTCCAAAGCACAGAACTGAGTCAGGATTCCATTTGAACTTTCTACCATCAAATTTACAGGAAATTTCACTTCAAACACAATTTTCCTGCTTCTGAAACGATTCTTTCTTGTATTTACAAAATCTGGGTGTCAATACAATAAAATAAAAATACAAGTAAAGCAGAAAAATAACATCATCTACTCATCCTCAAGAGGAAAACTGCTGTTAGAAGACAGCAAATGTGTAGTTCAGTCTAAAAGCAGACGTCGTTCAGAAACAACATAAATATACCCACTAGCTAGTCCTCAATATAGACACAGCTATGGAGGAAAAATAACTTTAAATGTTGCTGCTTGTTTGTAACTGAGAGACTGAGACAGCGTCTCAGGGCTGCAGGAGTCCCCGTGGGCTCTGTTTGCTTAAGCAGGCTGCGTTTTCCTGCATGGACAGTACTGATCACTGACACTGAGCCTTTTTGTTCTGGTTTTGTTTTTAAACCAGGGGGCCACTTCTGGAGCGATGTAGGAGGAGAGAAACCGGAGTGTGAAGAGAGGCAGCTGTAATGGCTTGTTTGCAGGTTAAGAGGTCCTTTGTGCATTGTTTGTCTTTCATTCTGAGCGCAAAATGAGCCGTTTAAACTGAGCTCTGACAGTGTGAGGTTCTGCCTGCTCGTGGCTTTCCCTATAACTGCTGAGTAAGACGCTGCGTGGCAATAACCTCAGCAGCAGTGCTGGTGTGTGTCTGTGTGAGTGTGTTTGTGTGCGCCTGACCCAGGAGGAGGCCCAGATGAGAATATAACCATTGTTTCTGCTGGAGGATGAGGACCGGGGCGACAAGCCAGCCCAGTAGACTCGTTCCTTTATTAGAGCCAGATGTCTGTGGGTGTTAGAAAGGAAAACTAAGGCTGTTTGACTCGAACCTCCAGACACGGGCATGTCTGGACACCAGCAATGAGTCCAAAGCAACAAGAAGGGATCTGCAGCTACAACATCCAGCCCGAGGGGGAAAAGGCGTATGTGCAATCTGATTTAGATGTGCTGACTAACCAGGGGTCATAATGAGACAGTTTTCAAGCAGAGTGGACCTGGATTTATTCTATCAGAAAGAAAACATCATACTGCAACTCCAAAGAGTTAGGGACTCAAAAACCATCAAAATCCTTAATGAAGTACAATCAGTAGTGTTATATATATATTTACGCTTGTCTTGCTAATCTCTCAGGATGAGATCAAACTCAGTGATCAAGCCTGAGCTGTGATAACCCTACTGTCGCCACGTCATCACCGCTGGAACGCTCTCGTCACATTTTGAGGGTCTTTACTTTGCAACCTAAAGCACCTCGAGGCGATTGTTGTTGTTGTTATTTGGTGCGATACGAAAACATGGAATTATCCTGAATTGAATTAAATTGACTATATTAACCACAATGCCCCCTCACACAGATCTGCTGACCTCCCTGAGCCTGCTTCTGCTGGAGGGTTCTTCCTGTTAAAAGGGAGTTTTTCCTTCCCACTGTCGCCACAGTGCTTCAAAGGCAGTTGTTGTTCTCTCTGTTATTCTCAGGTCTGTACCTCACAATATAAAGTACCTTAAGGGGATTGTTGTTGTGATTTGGTGCTATATAAATTAAATATTCTAACGCTGTGAAATTAATTTGAAGCTGGAGTGGATTAAAATGTACAAACTGGTGTAAAACACAAAACGACTCCCTCTGTCACTATAGTGTGTGACGGGCAGCCCATCCTCCCTCCTGTGTAGTTATTGACATTACACAACATTAATCACACCACAGGATCCTTTCTCTGTTATGTTGATTGTTGACGTGTCTTCTTTGGGATGTCCTAAATGGCAAAGATGTGCACTTAACAGTGACTGTGGGTCTCTGAGGCCCTCAGCCATTTTGGCACCAAACGTCTGACAATAGAAATGTAAAAAAACATAAATTTTGAATGATGTGAAGCACAGAAAGACAAAGCCAAGGGCCAAAAATGTACCACAAGAAATGAAAAAGTTTGAACTTCTCTAAAGTGTCCTAAATGTTTTTCAGCCCAAGAAAATAAAATATTAAATTCTTTCCATCTTAGTTTCAACAACAAAGCAAATTAAATAATCTTTTCATTGCTGCTCGCAGCAGTGATTCATAAGACAATAAAAACAAATAAAGCATGAAGACGAGAAAAGAGGATCATTTAGTGAAAAACAGGTTTGGTTGCTGGAGCAGGGGCACGTCAACGAAGCTCCTCTATGCAGGGCATGGGCGGTAATGAGACTCAGCGCCTTTAACCCTTTAACAGCCACACAGGCCGTCTCTCGTCTTGTAGGTTAGAGGCAGGCCGGTGCGCCCACTGAGCGAATCCTGTACCTGTCCAGACACGTTCTGTAGCTCAAAGTATTAAGGATGCTTGGTGTTACAGGCAATGATACGTAAGCACTTCACTGCTGTGGCAGAAGGGCCGACAAACTAATGCTAGAAACCAGTGACAGCGAGCTGTCGGCTGCACCGCCACACTACTAATGTGGAGGTCTTGAGAGTGGAACCGCAGCCATCAGCTGCAGTAATCCTCGAGGTGGTGATGAGGCAGTTTCCCTCTCAGCTGTATGAATCTAATGAGAGCAAGCATGATGGGTACTGGCTCGCCACGCCGAGAGCTCGGTGGAAGATGTGAAGTGTGCCTTACAATTTGGCGGAGTTTCTATATTGATCAGAAGGAGGAGGAGACAAACTTAGCTCCCATAATGCTTTGGGGTCAGGGCACGTGCGAGGACGCTGTTTGCTTTGCAGAATCTGAAGCAGCCTAATTTGTCAGCAGTTTGCGTGTAGGGAACAACATCAGGAGAATCCCTCATCCAGTCCATCCTCTGAGGATAACAACCATGAAGACCTGCTTCACCCACACATTTCAGTCTTTGCATGCGTCTAGTCCATTTAGCCCACATCCATGTCCAGTCGGTGCTGACTGAACATCCTCTGAATTATTCCCAGAAACTCACACACCTCCGGCACCTGTTTACACATCAATTTTACAGTTTTTTAAATCAAGTTTGTTCCCATAAAATTCTGCCCTCCGCTCATTTCCTTTTATCTGTTTGACCGAATCAGCCGCTCTCAGAGTCCCATCTCTGTCCACCATTACTCCAACCTCAGGTAGCTGGGTATGGAGTAGTTGAACATGAGGAAGTCTAACTTGTAAAGCTGGTAGAGCTGGATCTGCTGCTGAGTGCTGATATTGCTGAAGAACTGAGCCGTCATAGCATCCGTGGTACGAGTGGACTTGGCGTAGGTCGGGAAGCGCAGGGAGTCACCTACACCCACCAGCTGCAACAGGTAGTTTGCATCCTCCTCCAGTGTCTCATACTTGCCCACCATGTCATAGTGGATGTGACACGGGTGACAGAGCTGGTACACAGTCTGCCAGTGCTCGTTGAGTCCGTCCCGCTGTGTGGCCGGGTCCACCAGATACTCAATGAACTCTTTGAATTTGACATCAGCCCCGTTGAGCAGGGCATCCTGCGTGGCGTTCTTGCGGTAGCGGCGGATGATTCGGGTGCCAAAGCGCTTGTGGAAGGATGAGTTGTACTTGAGGGTGAACTTGTTGCGATATGCAGAAACCAGCCTCTCGAAGGGCTCACGAACAAAAAGGAACTTGAGGTAGTTCTTGAGGCGGTGATTGATCTCGGCAATGCTGTACTGATTCAGTGTCTTAAGGTTGGAGGGAACGTGGGCTTCATTGGAAGGAATTTCCATTGGGTCACTGCGTGAGAGAGGCACGAGACAGTGAAGAACAACAGAAGCACTTATTTTCCTTCCTCTCTGTACAGTACCAAACTCACCTGTACTTGCCCCGGCCTGTAAGCACCATCATGACACGTTTCCAGTTGGTACAGGCCACCTTGGGGACATAGCAGTAGATAAGCTCATGGTCTTCATCCACCACGAGGTGTTTGAGGTCTCCGGGTGTCAGGACTCTCCGCTTACGACTCGATGCACTGTAGACCCGACAGGCATCGACTACCTGATCCCTCCTGGCCTGGTGGAGGACAGCAGCTCCTGATAACTCCGTCTGAGAGAGAGAGAGAGAGAGAGAGACTACTGTGAAATTCAAATAAAAGGCTTCAGGAGGGTAAGTACAGCACAAGATGTGAACAGTCAGTTTTACTTTAATTATGTAGTTTACAGCACAGAGTTGAAAAGAATCCAGAGTAAACAATGTGTGATGTGCAATAAAGGTCCCTGAACAAACACTGGTTCCCAGCTCAAACTGGGTGGTTAGCCAACTTTCAGGATAATTACCAGATAAACCAATGAACCCTCTTTAGGCTGATGTAAAAAATAAATCTTTCTTTTTCAGCTGTGATTGATTGGGTTCAGCTAACCACAAGCTTAAAGAAGAAAAACTCATTGGCTAAATGAAAAGCTCCAATTCCCATGTTACTAGTTTGGACGAGTATGTCCCAGTGAAAGCCCGGCTGTAATCTGTGTGAAGGGATGAACAAAACAAACAAAATGAACTGCCTACTGGTTTTATTACCAGTTGATCTGATAAGGAATCCAATAATTAAACCCAACAACACTTCATCATTAGCTAAACTCTGCGCAAGTCGTTTGTAACAAATGTAGCAAAATGTGACAATTGTGGGATTTTTGTTGACAATAATTGAACTAAACCTTTCCCAAGAAAGGGAACATACCGTATTAGTCACCAACATTCATATTTAACTCACTACACTAGTTATTGTAGCAGAATAATAAAATATTATTTCACACATTTGTTCTGAAACTTAAAGATGTTTTAGTGCTCTTGGTCACTAACACGGCAGTGAGAAAAAGCCGAGCACTCTACAACTGAAATGAATCAGAAAGAGGGCATGAGGACGGATATGGAAAAGACAGGCAGTTAGATTGCGAGTTATCAATCTTAGGCTTTATTATCATACTCATCTCTTTATTCACTCTATCTTTTTGCCTTATTTGAGTCATTCCACAGACTGTGATAGAGATTAGTCCATGGGTGTGGAGGAAAATAATGATATTGGAGAATATTACAGATCCTGCGAGTTCGGTATGAGTGGCTCCAGTCGGTAATCATTTATTGGAGGCATATTTCACCGTCCCAGTGATGCCTGTGGTGAAGCCGACCGTGGCAGGAGAGAAAGGATGAGGTTACAGAAAGAAATGAGAAGAGTAAGAGCAGTATGGAAGTTTTGCATTTTAGGGGCGGGAATGTTTGCTCGTGCCTCTTGATTATTTTTCCTCTGGGTCTACATTCCCCTGTAGGGCAGTGCTCTGGGTTCCTCACAGTATCTAAATTGATTTTACTGTGGCCTGCAGCCTTACCACTCTGTCCCACTCCACACAGCCATGGCCTTTCAGTGATACACTGTCAGGGGCTGAGAGGGTGGGAGAGATGCTGACATGAAGTAATGAAACAACACTGGGGCTAACAGGGAGTCTGTACACGAACACAGCTTTGACTAAAGAGGTTTGCATGTGATTCTCTTGGACGCCAGCTTTCAAAACAGGTCTCCAAGTTTGCAGTTCATCACACGCACAGCTTGCTACGGCATCATGGGGAAAGCTTTTACAGTAGGGGATTGCACGATGTGCTCCTGTTATCCCGTAGCTAACAAGTCTACAACGATCCCAGCTGGGGCGAGAGGCGCGGTACACCCTGGGCAGGCGACCAGTCTATCGCAGGGCAAACACAACAGACAGTCATACCGACGGGCAATTATAATCATTTAACCCAACCCTACTAACTGCATGTCTTTGGACTGTGGGAGGAAGCTGGAGTACAGAAAGGCCCCGGCTACATGGGGGAGTCGGACCCAGGGACCTTCATGCCACCGTGCTGCCCCCCATAAGTCAGATAAGACATCTATAAAATACACTTCTTGAACTAAACCAAAAAATAAAGTACTTACAATCGTTTTTTCTCACTATCTTTCTGTTCACTTATCTAGTGCTCAGTTCATTTAAGTATATCTCACAAAAATACTCTACATTTAAATACAAATACAAACCTGTCCACAAAAATGATGTGGACAGGTTTGCAAAGCAGTTTCATACTGTGAGTCACCTGGTGGTCCAACCTGTCTCCTGACAATTGTTTGCACAGTAGTGTCTCAGTTATAAGAAGCACACTGACTCACACTGACTCACACTGACTCACACTGACTCACACTGACTCACACTGACTGGGCCTCGGTGTAAAACATTGCCAATTGGTTGTATTTTGGTTATATCCCTATACAAAAACACGGTTGCCCAGCACTTACGATATTTTGCAGTCAAATGTAATTTTGTGTAGTAAAAATAAATAAATAAAACACATGCAATCCTTGCTCTCCCTGACCAAAAAATAACTTCCTGTCACATTAGACAGCTCTGCACAAAACTATGATTTATTTTAAACTGTCATGGTTTGCTGTGTGGCAGGCAGGAGAAGGACCCAAGATGCAGACTCACAGACACGGGGATAAACTCAAAAAACACAGCTTTATTGCTGGCCACGAGAAGTAATACAAAATAACCTAAAACTGGGAAAACTAAAGCATGAGCTGTACAAGGAACCGAACCACGGGGAGAATTACACACAACATGAGGGAGAACGCGACGCCGAACAGAGGGAGACTCAGACAGAAATACACAGAGGGTAAACGAGGAAAGTGGGCACACACGGGGAACACAGGTGACACTGATAATCATAACGAGACAGGGCGGGGTGAACTGAACATGACATGTACAGGCACAGAGGTTCAGACAGGAGGAGAGAGAGCACGGGGAAAACACAGACATAACGGGCTGGGGAAACATGAAACAACCACAAAGGGAGACGAGGGCTCATAAATACATAGAGGGCACACAGGGGGGAGAGAGAGCACGGGGAGAACTTAGACATAATGGGCAGGGGAAACATGGAATAAAACATAAGGAGAGACGAGGGCTCACAGATACACAGAGGGGCACACAGGGGGTAAAAGCCATGAAGGGAAAACACTTAGGGAACAACACAACAGGGCAACTCAGAAAACATGGCCTAAATAAGGAACGAAATACAAACATACAAGGAACTAAGAATACTGGGCCCACATGGCCCAGGACCATGACATAAACTAAGATTTGCTTTTTTGCACAAGACACAATATTTTATTCCCACCAGAGAAAAAGTAATATCTAGATCTTTCTTCATTGGGCAACGATAAAAGAGTATTTTCAAACGTTGCTGTCTTTATTAGAATTAAAGCAATAGTGGGCGTCCTTTATTCCCATAGTTACTCCTGCTTTTGGGAAAGGGAAGTGGAGCTTTTTCAGGATGGACAATGAAAGTCTCCAGTCAAGATGAAGTGCTCCTTTTGTGCGTCTCCACTTGTTTGCTCTTTTATGCATTTTGCAGTCATGGTCATCAACTCCAAAGCATCAAAGCCCACTAAGGCATAAGAGCTCTTTGTTGATGAAACTCTTAAAGAAAAGGAAGAAGTGGGAGCATCAGGCTATAATTCCCTCAAATGTTGCAGCAGACATGCAGCCCTCCATCTCAGCACAGTTTAAACTGTATTTAACTCGGGAAAAGAGACAAGGGGATCTTCTCAGGCTTGCCCTCAGTTTTCCTCTCATCTCTCTTCTTTCTCTGGGATCACTTTCTACCACTTATCTCATCTTTAGGCAGCCCTGTGAAGTCTCTTGTGGGGTTTTGATGAAGAGTGAGGACAGGGATGAAAAGCAGGAGGAGGAGATGAGATGTGGTGGAGGTCACTGACCTCTGGCCATGTCGAGCTTTTCCCATTGGACAGCAGACTATAGCACTAGCAAATATGCTTGCCCATTTCTGCCCTGATACTTTGTGGACACAAGCTAGTGAAACGGCACCAAATAAGAGCCAGTGTCATAAAATGTCATAAAACCACAGCTATAAAAGTAGTTAGCCGCGACACATTTTATGGCTAATTCAGTTTGATCTCTTCCAATAAGAGCCTCAAACATCCAGCTCAGCAGTTTCTGCGTGCAGGTATACTAGATGATGAATTACTTAGTGTTACAGACACCATGCACTGATATGGAAGTGAAGGTTTAGTCCCTATTTCTCTCTGGCAAACACCATCACAACTTTGAGAAAACCGGGGGGCTGGAAATCCTTAATCCCACCACGAAAGTCATTGTCAGCAGCGTATCTGCAAACAGGGAAGGCTTTACTTCCTTATCCTGAGGGTTCGAGATGATGGGAAATGCACATCCTCTCCTTGTTGCACATTTGTTGTTAAAATGTGTGAGAAAGTGATGAAAGGGCAACATGGAGACTGTGTTTCAATATTTCAAGTCTTCATTTCCTCACCACGACTGTGTTATTGTCTCTGAAAGTTGTTATGAGTTTGAAATATCATCTGTGTATCAGCGCTGAGCCGCTTGTCGCAGCGGTGGTAATGAATAGCTTCCTCCTAATCTGCTGATGATAGCAAAGAAAGAGATAAAGGAAGGAAGCCAGGAAGTGATCGCTAAAGGACAGAAGAAACATATTCCAGTGAAAGTCTGTAAACTAGCTTACATACAAACGTAGACCCAAGGCTAAAGTATCAACAAAGCAAAGCAAGCCAGCGACGCAGGAAGTCTCAGGGTTACTCCACATCAGTTTGGTCACTTTGATTTGACCAAAGTCTCTGACAGAGCCTTCATCAGACTGTTAATTGGCTGCCTTGGCAGTAGTTTTATATACGTGTGCTATAACCTGTGTTTCTGTATTGTAACAAAGTTAAGACAAGTGTAAAATATTCTGAAAGCTAAAATAAAGATTGAACCAACCATATTTTTGACAGTAAATCATCTTCTGTTACTAATCAAACAGTTTTAGTACAGATTAGGACTTAAAGACTTTTACTATGTAGCTAAAGATGACTAAAAATACACTTGAATGTTCCAGTTAGAGTCATGAATTTTCATGGTGCAAAAGTAAGAAATTCACAATTTGTCTCACGTAATGACCTGAGGATGTTTCTTCAGAATAAGCTAAATGCTGAGGACCAAAAGGTTAAGGGAAAGAACAAAATGGACAAGGATGCAGCGAGTGAGAAGGAAAGACTATGACTTGACTGGCAAAGAGAGCTGGCTGATAAAAGGAGAGTAGATATACTGTGCGTGCAGTTGTCCAGGGTAAATAAGGGGGAGGCTAGGAGCTTAGGAGATGGACTCAAACTGGTCTACAACGGTGCCAACAGAAGGGGAAATGGACTTTATTGGCTAGACTGACAGACTAAGTTAGAAAGGAAATGTACTAATGATTGAAGGGAGTGTGTTGAGGGGTTTGTGATGAAAGAAAATAAGAGAGAGAGACAGATGGATGGCAGTTAGTGAATCAGGAAGTGCAGAGGATGAGTAAGGACAACGTGAGGATGAAGAGTGGAAAGGTGGTTGGTCCTGATGACATACAGCGGACTTTTTTTTAACACAATCTAGGAGGATGAAAAAATGCTTGAGGAATGGAGACAAAGTGCCAATTTTCAAGAACAATGATGATGTGCAGAGCTGTAGTAACTACAGAGAGATAAAGCTGATGAGCCATACCAAGAAAATATGTGAAAGAGTTCTTGGCGGGCTGATAATCAGTGAGCAGCGGTATAGCCATGCCAAGAAGGAGCACTACAGATGCGATGTTTGCTTTGAGAGTGTTGATGGAGAAGCACAGAAAAGGTCAGGACAGCAGCACAGAGAAAGCATATGATAGCATGCCTGGAGAGGAACTGTGGTGCTGAAGGAATCAGGAGTGGCTGGTGCAGCACATATATGAGTGTGTGAACAGATCTGTTTAAGGTAGGGATGGGATCACATCAGCAATCAGCTCTAATTCTTTGCAATGGCTGACAGATGAGATCAGATGGGAGTGTCTGCAGACTATGAACAGATAGAAGACAACCTGGTGTGTTGAGGTATGCTTTGGAGAGCAGAGGGATGAAGGTCATCAGAAGCAGGGCAGAATACATGTGTGTGAACGAGAAGACGACAGTGTGACAGCTGCATGGAGTACAGGTAGTGGAGGTGGATGAGTTTAAATACCTGAGGTCAACCGTGTGAAGCAATGGACGCATAAGAGAGGTGAAAAATATGTGACAGAAGCACAGCAGCAAAAGTGAAAGGGGAGATTCATGAGACAGTAGTGAGACATAACAAAAGGCTGGAAATGGACAGACTGTCATTGGGAGTGACGACAACGGACAGGATTAGAAACAAGTGCATGAGGACGGCTCAGGCTGAGTGCTTTGGAGACACAGTTAGAGCAGCAAGGTTGAGACGGTTTGGACACGTGCAGAAGAAGTAGACCACATGAATATAGAGGCTATGGGTGGGTGATGGTGGGGAGCCAGACGCTCCACTGTGGTGACCCCTAAGGTGCTGAAAGAGAGAAACTAATGCATTTGATTTATACCTCCCTTTGTTTAGAGAGGCACTGTTCATTCATGAAGCTAAGATTCTGCTCCTTATTGCAATTTAGACGCTGCAACAGTCATTACTCCTGTGTACATTTAACCGTCCGATTTATTCTGTGTATGCCTTGTGTTTCTGAAGACTTTACAGTGGGTGTGTGAAAAGAAGAAAGTCCAGTGTCGAGAGGGTGAAGTGCAGCAGCAGCACGTATCCTGTCTTTAGCTCGATGCTGCTTATTATCATAAGAATGCCGTTTCCGTTTTGTCTCCTAAAAATTCATCCGTCTGCGCTCCCCGTCTCGGGTCGCTGAGTTAGCTTCTCTCTCTGCTCGCCAGCTGTGAAGACAGCCAAACAAAGATCAACAGGATTCATCAAAGCACCTCTCTGTCACACACACTGAGCACTAAAGGCAGTCTGTGTCTGTGCGCACAGGCTGGCATTCATAAAGCAGGCAGGCATAAAGCTGCCAGTGTGCCACAACTGTACCAAATAGCACCTGATTTGCAACCATAGAGCTTAACGGGTCGCTGCATGAAAGGTAACAAGGCTCTGCTATGAAAGCTTTATGAGGCAGATTCATCCTTTCCAATAAGACCAGCAGTACATGGACTTTTCCACTATGTCATTTATGAGAAGTCCAGTAGCTGCTGAGGAGAAACTGGGCCAATCATCATGACACAATAACCGCCTGCAGCCACGGAGACACCGACTGGATCTGAGGAAGTTTTTCTGTACCTGTATTTTTCCAGTGGGATAACTGAGAACACACACTCTTTTTCTGAAGCACTCTGCTTCATATTCCTTCCTCATACATTCATACCTAGAAAAAGAGCACAGCTGTCTACTGAGCTGCTCTGAAGGAGGAGTAAGCAAATGCTGCAGAAAATAATAAGCTTAATGTTAAATAATTGATTGTAAAGCAAGAATGTTTGTAATGCCAAATTTGTTGAGTCTTGCTGGCTTTTATACACAGACAGCACTCGGGTGTAGCTGCTGACAGCAGCTTCATTCAAAGTAGCAAGTGTGACTGTTACAGTGTAACTGGATACATTTGAAATACATTTCAGCCCTCTCTGTCTCTGCTACACTGAAACTGGAAAATCAGATCAGTCTAAAATGAGTTTGTTTTTGATGCTCTTGTCCCGCTTTGATGTTTTATGGAAAGCTGTGGTCGTGGTTATTACCTTCTTCAGTAAAGTGTTGAGCTACAACAGCAACTTCAAGTCAACAGCTCTCAGGGAAATGTAAAACATTTATATGAGGCATGTTTCCCACCATCAGTGATATTCTGTGAGTCTAACTTTGAACTCTGTGACTCTGTTGTGCAGATTCAGAGGATTTCAGTGGCAAACTGAGAACAAGAACCTCTCGACCTTGTATCCTACTAGCTGGATACGATCAGTTAACTAACTCACATACACTGGGTCCTGATGATACTGACATATTTACTGATGTCATGCCAATCTGCCTGCCAGCCTCATATTCAGTTAACAAACTGCACGTACTTACCACAGATGCCTGAACTCGACTGCTCTGTGTTTTATCTCAAACATGGCTGGTGCAATGTTTAAATACTGAGCATCACAAAAGCAGCCTTTCTAAGCTACAGCTTTAAATCTGTGAATCTACTGATTCATGATTTTTGTGCTGACGCTGTTGCATAAGGGCAGTGTGGGAAGGCCATGAATGGAGACAGTGTTCATGCCAGGGGCTAGAAGCACTGAGCTTTCCTGCCAGGTGCCATCAAGGTCAAGTAAACATGCAAACACACACAGATACATGCTCGCTATGATGCTACTTGCTGCAGGGTTCACTTCTTAACACATTCGCAGTAGCAGTTAAAAGTACTGCTAATAAAGTAAAAATAATCTGGGAATCCCCAAAACACCACCCTGAGCAGCAGCCAGTCACAGATGTTTCATTAGAGGCTACAGTTTGACACACAGCCCTGGATGTTTATCTGTAAAAGCAGCAGTGGAGCCTGGAGGCCTCGCCTTCACTGAGGGGGCTGTTAACAGACCATCATAAGAATTTAACTGGCAGAGGTTTTTATGGAGTCTTTAGTGTCTTGTGACGATCTGTAGCTTTTCAACCCTAACAGTGTTGTAACTCTGGGGGTAGGCACCGAATCCTTCTCATGCATGCATGTGACAGGAGGACAGGAGGTTAGTGAACTCTGCAGCATGGTCATTTCATGTGTTACGTTTTGGTGTTGTCGGTGTGTTGCTTTTGGCGTGACTGTTATGTGTTTCCTGTTTTACTTTGAAAGTCTGTGTTATCTTAGTGTTTTCAGTTTACGTTTCCCTGTCTCGTCAGGTCTAATTTGCCCCAGCTGTGTTTCCCTTCTGTGGTCCATTCCCTGATTGCCCCTTCTATGTATTTAAGCCTTGTGTTTCAGTGTGTCATGGTCGCGATCTTCCCCCCGTTGTAAATAGTTTGGTGTTTTGTTGTGAATAAATAGTCTGTTGTAAATAGTTGTGAATGGGTTGGTTAATAATTTCGTTATGGGAATACTTTCGTTTCGGGATTTTGGTGGTGAGCCTTCGTGGTTTTATTTTTCTTATCTTTGTTTTTCTACGTTGCACCCCGGTTGCCTAGGCCGGGGTGTAACACATGCTTTAAACTCCAGGATATCCGACACCTGGGTAAGGCCGGCCGTCCCTATCCCACGGTAACGTTAAACCGGCAACCTGAGCCCGGAGACAGACCTCCTTCACAGGTGAAAGCTAACCCACAAGGACAGAGAATAGTCTTTACACTGTATCTCTGATGTCAGCCCAACGTTTTAAAGTTCATGTGAAGAATGTTATACTGTAAACTCTTTGGATGTGCAAGGGTTTTATGCTGCTCTGCCAGCTGATTTGTTTTTACCTGACGAGGAAAAATGAAACACACAAGGGAGAGTGTCGATTTAGTTTGTCGGTCTGTGGAAGAACCACTGACTGCTTAACAGAGTGAAAGCGGAGAGTATATCCCTGTTTTTTTAAAACGTAGCTATTGGATTTATCAACATTTAATCTGAATGGATTCAGAAGTTAATGACTAATAATGCATTGCTGTGACTGTTAAAACGTGAGCCTTGAAAAAGTTTTACTCATATTTACTTTGTTATTTATCTTCCTCTCTGGATACGTGCTCGTGGCCTCGTAATACAGACGTCTGTTTTACTTTCCAGGGTTAAAATGCAACAAAGAGTTAAATTAAGCAGGCGGCGCAGTGACACGAGAGAATGAAATGAACCCGGAGGCCGTACATGTGTGCAGTGATATGTGTTTACTGTATATGTAGAACGTGTGCGCTGATGTACATCTCTGGATCAACAGTGTGTTGTACTTAAATATACACTTGTGCAGAGAACCAGCGTGTGTCTGTGACTAAACAGCAAAGAGAAAAGTGTGGGGTATAATCATAGCACCAAAGACAAGATAATGACAAAGTGCTCTGACTTTCCCTCAGTGCAATCAAAGTTTCTTCTTCCTCTCATGAGCACTTTACTTTGTCTCTCTGCATCGTGTGTTTCACCCCTCAGGGAGAAAAAAATCAGAAAAGAGACGTCGAAGGAAAAAATGAGAAATAGGATTTCAATAAAACCCAGTGACAACTACATTCTCTTTTCTGTTTGTTTTGTTTGTTCGAGTTTGTGATTTGATGGCCTCAAATGCAGCAAACAAGAATTTGTTTGGGTTTAGACGTCTACATTATCAAGAAAATTACGCACTGTTAACTCTGCTGCAGTCAGTGTAAAGTAGAGCTGCTGTGGTATCAGTCCAGTCCTGATTTTCAGATAGATAACACTGCTAAAGCTAAGCTCTGAGATTCCTTTGGTTTTAATGTAAGGACATGCACTCAATGATCACTCAAAATAAGCGGCAATAGTTATTATTTTGGTAGAAAAGTGAAAATAAAATGATATACAATGTACAATTTCCAAAATAACAACAATAATAAAAAAACAGTCCTATTGAGTTCATTATTATTTCAGTTTGTACTTTTTGGTCATTAGTCAGGATTGTTTGTTAATTCCGTTGCTTTTTTTTTTGCTTTGAATCGAATAGAATAGAATTCAACTTTATTGTCATTGCACATGTCACAAGTACAAGGCAACGAAATGCAGTTTGCATCCATCCAGAAGTGCTTTAGCCATGATATAGATATATTACAAAATATATATTAGCAATAATATAGGTATATAGATATATTACAGAAATGGGTCTGTTATAGGTATGAGGGTACAAAAATGGGTCTATTATGGTATGTTATAATGTACACGGTATGAAGGTATGTTATGAATATGCTATAACTATAAGTATGTACAGGCTATGAACAGGATATAAATATGAAACTAAACAGAAATATGCAAGTTATAAACAGTTGTAGAATTATAATTATATTGTACAGAATGATTGTTTATACAGAATTATACAGTAGTGCAGTTAAGATCAGTGAAATATGTGGCTACTTTCTACAGAGGCTATATAAAGTGTAGGTGGTTATGGGTGTATGTTCAGTACATGTGTTAACGTGGGTCAGATGTCAGGAGGCAGAGTTCAGGAGTCTGACAGCTGTGGGGAAGAAGCTGTTCCGGTACCTGGTGGTCTTAGTCCGGAGGCTCCTGTGGCGCCTCCCAGAGGGCAGGAGGGTGAAGAGTCCATGTGATGGGTGACTGGGGTCTTTGATGATTTTCCCAGCCCTTTTCAGACACCGCTTCCTGTAGATGCCTTTTATGGCAGGAAGTGGTGCTCCGGCGATGCGCTGGGCAGTTTTCACGACCCTCTGCAACGCCTTCCGGTCCGAGGCAGAGCAGTTCCCGTACCAGACTGTTATACAGTTGGTCAGGATGCTCTCGATGGTGCAGCGATAGAAGTTCACCAGGATGTCTGAGGACAGGTGGTTCTCAGGAAGAAGAGTCCTTGGTGAGCCTTCTTGACCAGCTTGGAGCAGGTGGTCGTCCACGTGAGATCCTCGGAGATGTGGACTCCCAGGAACTTGAAGCTGCTCACATGCTCCACAGCCGTCCCCTTAATGTGGATGGGTGGATGTGGGTCAGCATTCCTCCTGTAGTCCATGATGAGCTCCTTGGTCTTCTCGGTGTTAAGCAGCAGGTTGTTTGTGTCGCACCACTCAGCCAGACGATCCACCTCCTCCCTGTAGGCGGCCTCATCGTTGTCACTGATGAGGCCAATCACCGTGGTGTCATCTGCAAACTTAATGATGGTGTTGGAACCATCAGCCGGTCTGCAGTCGTGGGTGAAGAGGAAGTAGAGGAAAGGGCTCATCACACAGCCTTGTGTGATGAGCCCTTTCCTCTACTCCCTCTTCAGGGAGTTGGTCAGGATGCTCTCGATGGTGCAGCAATAGAAGTTCACCAGGATGTCTGAGGACAGGTGGTTCTCAGGAAGAAGAGTCCTTGGTGAGCCTTCTTGACCAGCTTGGAGCAATTGGTCATCCAGATGAGATCCATCGTTGTCACTGATGAGGCCAATCACCGCGGTGTCATCTGCAAACTTAATGATGGTGTTGGAACCATCAGCAGGTCTGCAGTCGTGGGTGAAGAGGGAGTAGAGGAAAGGGCTCATCACACAGCCTTGTGGTACACCGGTGTTCATTGTGATTGTAGATGAGCAGCGGTTATCCAGCCGGACATGTTGGGGGCGGTTGGTCAGGAAGTCCAGTAACCATTTGCAGATGAGGGAACTGATGCCCAGGTCTGTCAGTTTCCTGATGAGTTGTGAGGGGTGGATTGTATTGAATGCTGAACTGAAGTCTATAAACAGCATTCTGGCGTAGGTGTTGTTGTTGTCCAGGTGTGAGAGGACAGAGTGCAGTGCGATGGAGACTGCATCCTCTGTGCTCCTGTTCTGGCGGTATGCGAATTGGTGGGGGTCCAGGGTGGGGGGGGGGGGGGGGGGGGGGAGACAGGATTTGAAGTGTGCTAGGACCAGCTGCTCTAAGCACTTAGTGATGATGGGGGTGAGTGCTACTGGGCGGTAGTCATTGAGGCAAGATGGGTTGGAGTTTTTGGGTATCGGGACGATGGAGGTGGATTTGAAGCAGGCCGGTACCACAGCGTGGGCCAAGGACAGATTGAATATGTCTGTGAGCACTCCTGCAAGCTCCCCAGAACACGCTCTGAGAACACGCCCGGAGATGCCATCAGGGCCTGCAGCCTTGTGGACATTGATCCTGCTCAGCACCGCTCCTACATCGGTGGGGGAGAGAGTCAGAGGTTGGTGGTCTGGCGTCATGTCTGCTTTGGTTGTGGTTGTGGGGTTCCCTCGCTCAAAACGAGCATAAAAGTTGTTGAGCTCGTTGAGGAAGGAGACATCAGAGGATGCGGGGGAGGGTTTGGTGGTCCTGTAGTCTGTGATGGTCTGGAGTCCTTGCCACATGCGTCGGGGGTTGGAGTTGGAGAAGTGTTCTTCTACCTTCTTTTTGCAATGGTGTTTGGCTTTTTTGATTCAGTGGTTTGGTTTGGTGGTCTGAGTTGTTACCACTTTGGTGCTTCTCAGGAGAGAAGAATGAGTTTCTTAAACAAGAGTTCAGTTCAGTCTGGGCATAGGCTCGCCATCTCCATCCGGAGAGAATCCAGGAATCTGTTCCATTTGCTTTACACCAACACCAACAAAAAAAACCTAGGACAGTGGCGCAGCTGCCCCTCTGTTGGTCTTCCTTGGTCTCTTGTGTTCTGGGGGCCTCTGGATGTCTGGAGTTTTGATCTCCTCCATACCTGCTTCATGCCCTGGAGGACGGGGCTGTGGCCCCCCCACACCCTCTAGCAGATCATTACGTGAAGGAACCTTTTAAAAACAAGCGTGTCCATGCTCACAGGTGTACACACGGGTGATCACACCCACAAACTACACCCTTTTTGGCTCCTACCATAAGCACACTGTGTTCTGTTGATCTTATGTGCTGCACAGTAATGTTTAATATTTAGTATTTACTGTCATATTCCCATATATCATTGTGATGTTGTTTATTCTATTACTCTTGTTCTCTTCTGCTTGTTTTCTTTTTTCTTTCTCAGCAGGTGATCCAGGTGATTGATATATGCATTTTCTTTTTCTGCTCATTCTGTTGGTTTTTGTTTTTTGCCCTTCTCCCCCGTCCCTCTTCTCAGCTGTTTCTCTTTCCCTCTTTCTTTCTCCCCTTCTTTCCCCCAGTCAAGTCTGTCCCGTATTCAGTAAGTGAAAATAAAATAAACAATAAAAGGTGAATCAAATGGACCATTACAGCAAGGCTGGGATGGTCAATTTGGTAAAGTAAATCCGTTGGGCATCTTTCTTTGCCTTTAGACAACAATTCTGATGCAAAAGAGCCAAACGGGACAGGCAAAAAAAAAAAAAAAAACCTAGCCAAGATGAGGTATCAGCGTGAACGTGGCAGGGGACACAACCACACGCCCCCCTCTAGCTCCTGCTCACATCAACAAGACGACCGATAGTTCAGCATGGACGTCTGCAGCCTGTCTCATTTACTTTTCAAAGTGCAAATACTCTCAATACTTAATACATGATGGCTGGACTAACATAGTTTCTACACAAATGACAGTATTATCGCCTATCGGATGACTGCAGAAAAGTAAATTTTTTACAGTCACTGGTCTGGCTCCAGTCCCCTCCGCTAACAGGGAGGCGGGGTTTATGACCTATACTGCAGCCAGACACCAGGGGGCGATAGAGACATTTTGGCTTCATTTTGGGGAGCTGGTAGGTCGTCCTTTTCTACAGTCGCTGCACTGATCGCTAACCGTGAAACAGAGAAGGTCACACTTCCTTTTTTCAAAATAAATATTTTTCAAAGAAAACGACTGCAAATGCAAAAATATACATAAAAGGAAGAGAGAAAGGAAATTAAAAAAAAAACGTTTTCTCTACTCTGTTACACTTGGTAATGCAAATATGTTATCAGCCAATCACATGAAAGCAGCCTCGGTGCATTTAGGCTTGCAGAAAGGGTCGAGTTGACTTGATGAAGTTCAGACTGAGCACCAAGCAAATGGTTTAAGTGATTTTTAACGTTGTGTTGCTGTTGGTACCAGACATACTAATATGAGTAATTCAGAAACTGCTAAACTGCTGGGAATTTCCCACGCAGCCATCATTAGCATTTACAGAGAGTGCTTCGAAAAAGAGAAAATGTCCAGTGAGCAGCAACTCGTTGGGTAAAATGTCTTGTTGATGCCAGAGAAGAGGGCCGAGCTGATTGAATGAACTGAATCTATCCCATGAAGAATAAGGGCAATTCTAACCCCACACTAACGAGGTGTAACTAATCAGAGTGGACCCTGAGTGTATTACTGACATGACACTGCTCAGGTCAAAGTGGATTTTTTGCTTCATTTGCTTGGTTGAGATTTTACTGCTGAGCTTGTAATATCTTTTTTTGATTTCACAGAACTCAGACATATTTATCTCCCAAACTGGACAACTCACACCAAAACACTCTTTAAGGATAAATAGCACCACAGACCAGGTAAAATATGGGAAAACTGTCCATTTACAACCGAGACTTAACACAGTAGCTACTGCTGCAGCCAGAAACTCCACTGTCAGCTACTTTTATGTAGACTAACTAATACAAACTCATCATCTTGCAGGACTTCAAGATTCAAGAACATAAGTGTTTGTCTCTGGAAAGCAACCAACAGCAACCAACACCGTCACACCCAATTTGGGATGAATCAGACTTTCCATTATGACCTGAGTTCAGGTGTCGCATCTCTCATTTTGCAGTATTTTAATTTTTGGCATAGATCGAAATATCTGTCAGCTGAATCACTTTTTGCTGTAAAATATTCTCCTCTGAGAATCCATCGCATACAGAGACCTGAGACAGCAGGAAAAACATTGCTGTGCTTTCTTCTGCCTGCAGTAGGTGCGTCTCACAGTTTCGGGGACTCCACTGCACTATGAAAGCTTAGTGTGGAGCAGGTAATGTTAATGAGCACTATAACCTACTTTAATACACAGTTACATACGAAAGAAGACCAAGGTGGAATCACAAAAAACAATTCAAGATTAGTTTTTCTAAAAATTCAAAGTAGTGAGCCAAAGGCCTTCTGGAAGGACGTCTGCTGGAATCGAGCTTGGTTTGAACTTCGTGTAACCACACAATATAATTATTTTATAGTTTTAAGTAAACAAGCTTGTAATTTCAAGATCACGAAACATTTGCTTTTTGATCTCGATGACACACAAAGTCTTATTTATGCATTTCTCTAATCCATTTCTCTACGGCCTTCTGTACTATAGCTCCTCTTTCATGCACACAGTTTATCTTCTCCGAGAGCAAAACAGAGCACTCATCCCCTTTAAATCCCTTTGTCTCTCTCTTTTCACCGCCTTTCTTCAGCCTGTTTATATGCAGCCTGTAGAGATAGGCAGAGACAAAAAAGAGTAAAGCCTCCTCCTCTAAAGCCCTTTGTCTTTAAACCCAGAGTGACTTATCCAGCTTCCTGCGCACACATCTTAGAACCCACACCCACAGCGTATGACTGTGCTCCGGTCTGATGGCTTTACAGCAGAGGAACACTCAAGACAGCTGCTTTGGCTTTTTGCTGTGGGTGAAAGGTGTGACGCTTCTTTCAAGTCTGTGCCAGTCTCAGCTGCTGTGTTCCTGCATAATCTGGCCCAGGGTGCCAATTCCAGAGAGTGCACACACACACACACACACACACACACACACACACACACACACACGATTGCAGTGAGTGGATTGCAGGGTTAGAGGCGTATCTGCAGCTGGTGAAACAGCCACACAGGTATTAGTGTCACAGACACACAGAGACACTTTCCTCTTTTCACTGATTACATTTATTTATGAAGCAGTAAAACGACCTGTCTGCACAACATGGTTAAAGTCTAATGATGTCTGGTCTGAAACATGCAACCCTACATGCAACCCTACATGATGTTCAATATGAACTAATGTGCAGTTTGGTCTACAACAGCCTTCTTTGCTTGTCAGAGGTGGACCCTGTTTATTGAATGTCCAGCCCACCTCCCACAACAAATATCATTTGTTGTGGGAGGCGGGCTTCTTTCGTTGAGCCTTGTTGATTGGTCAGCTGCTTTGGTGTGATGAGTCATAGAGCGCTATGTCGTCTGAAAGATTTTCGAATTAGAGTCGCTCTTTTTCACCTTTCTGATGATGACCTCATTATTTTTGTCAAACCTGTCAAACGCTCATCTAAACTTTGCTGAATGAGTAAAGCAGCTAGCTTCCAGCCTGGATTAAATACCATTACCAGTCAAATTATTAGTCAAGTGTACCATCCAGTCATTACCCTGGGACCTGACTATTTACTGAAAGAATGACATTTCACAGCCTGAAACTCTTTAATGTGATATTCCTCAGAAATGTATGTGGACACAAAATGCAACTTGAGTGTGATTATCAGGAGGTCATAGAGTCAAGAAGCAGGTTTGAGATGTATGGAACTGCTATTTTTTCACTTTCATGCAGCTTTTATACCTAAATTACGTTTTTGGTTCACGAGTTTCTGTCGTTCAGAATCTTGATGTGGGTATTATAAATCCTCCTATTTCAAACTTTTACATTTAACAAATAACCCACTGACTTTAGCCCCCTTTTAACTTTCAAATCAATTTATTTGTTCAGTCGTTCCAAATTACGTCAGTAACAGAAAGGAAACCGTTTCAAGTTACTACAAAAGGGCTGTTGTACCAGAATGCAGCACGTTACCTGATAAAGTCTGAACGGTAAGTGGCAAAAGTTTAGTCAGATTCAGGTTTTGTCATTGACCCATCTTTTAAAGCGTCTCTCTGCTATGTCAGTATAAAGCTGAAATGAAAGAGGATGAATGAACAGAGCTGTAAAAAACACTCCTCTGTATCCTTTGACAGAATGGTATCTTTAGCAGGTATGGAGTTTAATTCCAGTTCAAATGTTCAGCCATTATGAAAACGAGATACCTGGAATAAAAGTCTCCCTACAAAACGCCTTGTTTTGTCACTCTGCAGTCATCTGGAAACACCTCTGAGCAGTTATTTTCTGCCATTATCTAAGTTAGACTCCACAGCCATAGACAGTACATGTTTAAACTGATAGTGAAACTTGTGCTCTAACCGCTCTCTATGCTGCTGTGGACCTGTCATGGGTTTCATCTCAGGCTTCTTTGTGCTGTACTCGACTTTCTCACAGAATTTAAGATGTTTTCTCAGGACATTTAAATTCTGCCGTCACTGCTAGCTGAGGAAATCTAGGAAAGAGCAAGAATTCATGGGTTTTTTGGTGCTCTTCTTTTAACACAGTGCTGTGCATAGTTCAATCCAACATATTCATCTCTTCAAATAAGTCATTCCATTCAAATAAAAAGGATTTCAATGCACCTATCAGCCAGCACTAACCAGTGAAGTGAGTATAAACATGGATCCTGACATTCAAGTGGGAGCTACTCTGACATGTCAGCTGACTCCACACCGAGCACAGGAAATGTGAGAAAAGAGTGAGACACCAACGCTGAGGTAACCAGCGTTTTTAAAAATATATAACCCCAAAATGTGATGCACACACACACACACTGATGAATGGTTTAGGGGCAACCCAGGGGTCAGGGGTCAGGACTTGCCCAAGGATGCCTCACAATACAAACTGGAGGAGCTGGGGATTGAACCGCTGATCTTGTGGCCACCTTCATACTCCGTTTAAAAACTATTATTACAACCATGCATATCTGAACTGTTTGGCTTTCAACTTAACGTTGATGAGAAGAATTCACCAACAAGCCAAGAAACCTGCATAACTCTGAACGATTGTATTTTTCTTATCAGACTGTCCTGTTACTTTTGGACAAACTCATGCATGTTTTCTGGCAGCAGAAAAGTTTGTAGTAAGAACAAGAAAATAATTCTCTAACTTTTATTAAATGCACTTCAGAAGAAATCCTGGCATCTGGACTTTATGATGTCAAAGGTGGATATGGATGTGATTAGGAGACAACAGCAGTATGATTAAGGCAAACTATTGTTTTAAGCCCAAACAGATGGATCATCAAAACAACTTGAAGCATCTGTGTATCCTTGGATCCCTCAGCACAAACACAATGAACACACATAGACGATGTTAGCCTACATTAGCTGAGTCATTCCTTTTACTACGGCACAGATCTGAGCATCAAGTCTGATTTCTGATTCAGCATTAATGAGTGAGCTGGTATAATCTGTTATAACTGCCTCTGTGAGCCAGCCTGTCATTGCTGGTTGGAGGATAAAAAGGAAGAAGGATCATTAGCAGGTTTCTTTACTGTATTTAGATGTACTCTGACCACATGTGGCCACGTTAAATTACTTAATTACATTCAGCATCTGATTTAAATTGTGGTTAATAAAACTATCTCTGAGGAGTCAGAGCTTAGCTTTAATATAATGTATTCTAAAAACACACAGGTTCAAGTCACAAAGACGAGGGTGTCATTGGGCTTTTGGAAGTCTAAGCGAGACCTTGTAGCTCCCGCCTTCTGCGCCTCCAGGGCTCAATAAGAGGGAAGTTAAGCCCTGAATTAAACACTTGACTTCAGATTTATTTAAAGTGAGCTTTTTTGTAAGAAAACCAGCGAGCATGTATTAGCTGAAAGCAAAAACATCCAAAAGAAGAGAGCGGCACGGAGAGAGAGGAGTGCAGATTATTACAGAGTAGCATATTAAAGGGCTGCGAGGAGCTGAGTGGGTAAATGAGAATACTGCAAGGGAAGCTTTCATTTACTTTTGTTTAATAAACTCTGGAGCTGTGTATTAAAAGTGACGCTGGGAAATTATAGATATGAATATGAGTAAATCTCTACATGCAAATAATAACAGTAAAGCTGCAGGCCTGTTAGCAGTGATGCTGGTGTGTGCAGGCTGTGTTTGCCAGTCACATGAATCATACCTCAGACAGCACGGCCCTGCTGACAGAACGGCCTGAGGACATGGACCCTGTTGCTGTATGCATGATTAATACCGTATATAGAGACATGATGTTGTTCACTAGCAAGGATGCCACCTACAGTGGGCCAAAAAAGTATTTAGTCAGCCACCGATTGTGCAAGTTCCCCCACTTAAAATGATAACAGAGGTCAGTAATTTGCACCAGAGGTACACTTCAACTGTGAGAGACAGAATGTGAAAAAAAAATCCATGAATCCACATGGTAGGATTTGTAAAGAATTTATTCGTAAATCAGGGTGGAAAATAAGTATTTGGTCACCTCAAACAAGGAAAATCTCTGGCTCTCACAGTTGAAGTGTACCTCTGGTGCAAATTACTGACCTCTGTCATCATTTTAGGTGGGGGAACTTGCACAATCGGTGGCTGACTAAATACTTTTTTGCCCCACTGTATTTAAACTGGTTCCAATATTTTGAAGTTTCATTAGATTTTCTGCATTTCGTTTCAATCATTTCTATCATGCAGCAGTTAAAAATAAAAACAGGTGGATGGAAACACGCCTACAGTCTGCGTAAACCTGCTACTGTGAATGACTGCACGAGGTCGCTGTGTAGCCACCATGTAGGCTGCTGCTTGCAAAGTTTATGTTTTGTAAAAGTGGATTACAGATGCACTAAAAGCACAAAGTGAGGTTTTCATATTTATATGAGTCTTACATTTATTTCTATTTATGATTCTGTTTTCCGCTCGACACACACACACACACACACACACACACACACACACACACACACACACACACACACACACACACACACACACACACATCTCTCTTTGACCACTGACCCCAAGCACCCTGCTAAAATTTACCCTAGCTGCACTAGAAGCCTCCTCTACATAGAAATATATCAATGGTGCTTCACATGAGTGGGAAAAATCATCCAGGGAAAATCAACTAACGCCAGGCCCATGTGCGCCTGGTCTAATCTTAGCTGTCCAGCAAACCGTTTAAATTCCTACGGTATGCTTTTAAAAGGTCCTGGGTGATAAATGGCCGACAGTGAAATGGAAACGGAGAGAGGGAGAGGATGAGGGACAGCCTGAGACAGCACGCAGCAGAACACAGTGAATAAAGGACAACAGGAAGCGTGAGGTAAGACACTGTCGGGGTTAGCGGCAGAAGAAAGAGGCATGCAGACAGGAAGTGATAGATGGTAGGACATCGATCAGAGAGCAGAAGAGGAGCAGAAACTATCCAATCTATCACCATCACCTCCAGCAGTGTCCTCCTGTCATGCTCCTCTCCTCAGTGACTGCACTGCTGGCAGGTTGCGCTCAGCCCCGAGAGCCACAGCTGCACAAAATGTGCATCTCCACAGTGCTCCAAAATGTGCCTGATTTAGTTGATACTGCATACTGCAAAACATGTACACTTTCCATCCTTTCCAACCATCTTTTGAACATTAAGTTGTTGAATTGATTTTCTACCTTCGAGGCACTCATTGGTTTCAGCTCACTTGCTTGAGATTGGTAATCCATCACAGTGAACATCGAGGCACAGTTTCATTATCACAGCAAGCAGGGTTTCTTTGAACGTTCCCCTCTCTGATGCAGGCTGTTTGAAGTCAAGAAGACTCATACCTGTGCAGCCACACTCGCTGGTTCACCTACAGCCTGCTTTACATGCTGTAGTTTCCAGTTTTCTCATGAAAACTAAACATATTGATGATACACTGTCCAGATAAAAAGTTACATTCCAAGAAGGTAAAACACTCGAATTCTAATTGGAGATAAAGTATCTGAATTTCAGGCGTGGGACCTCGCCTCCAAACACGCGCCTGCGCCTCCCCACACAAGCTGTTCATCTTGTTCGGCCCTACACTGTAGAGGCTCTGGTATTACACAAAGGGAACAATCAAAAGAGGGTCAGTTCCTCTTGCTGGCAGGACATGCAGGGTTCAGCTTGACAGAGTGTGACGTCCAGCACCAACCTGGCTGCACTCAGTTCTGTGTACATGCACGTCTGTGTAAGGATGTCTGCTGTACCTGAAACACTGCATAGACCAATCCTATAGTGGTACCTAATAATTTGGACCAACTGACGACTCGTCTCTCTGATATTTGATAGTAACCTTTTGACTGCAGCACGCTGTTATTTTAAACTAAGAGGTGACCACACCTTTCAGGACGCAGTGCCTGAACTCTGCAGCAGCCCTCCTCAGCTCATCAGGTTGGCTGAATGAGTTTGCTTAAAATGAAACACATTGTTGTATGTTAGCATTTCCTTTCATCTTGCATCCATTATTTCGGTCATACTTTATCTGTATGCTGCATTCGCTTTAATGCATGTTTATCCAAACTGGAGCATTTTGTAACCGTGTGTTTGAAGCAGCACACCGACACAAGTGAAGATTCATCTGAGAGGGACAAACTGAACTAGACCGAGTGCTGAACTTTATTTATTTTTTCTACTTTATGGGACAATTTTAGACTTTTCAGGTCAAAATAATAGCCATCACTGCCAAATCCTTCTTCTGTGAGCATTAACAGACTGGGCACAGATTGTTGCAGTTTTCACTAGACTCATTTTTCCATGAAATATAAAACCTATAAGAATATTCTATACATGGTATTAAAGTTAGCAATGACTTTGTTAGTGCCATCCTTTTAAAACATATGCTTTTCTCTGGTCCCCCTTCAGTTCAGTATAGCTTATGAACGCAGCACTGTTGGCAGCTACATTTAAAGTGCTGCCAAAGCTTCTTTTTACCCTTGAATTAAAAAGCTCTCTGGGTGATAGGAAATCATAGCAAACATAGCATATGCTCAGGAGTAATGTGCAAAACCACTGATATGGTTTGATTCATTTGATTTTATCCCAGCCATCGCTCTTAAAGTCATTCACATGGTAGGTGTTCTCTATTTTATGTCCTTTGCTTCTTTAATTGTAAGCATAAACCGACGAGGCTGAGGCCTGTGTCTGCATCTCCTTCTGATTTTTCCTGCGTCAGTCTCTTCACTGTAAACTGTCCAGTAAAACTCGAGCCATTAAAATGGCATCACATTATACGCTTTAATTTCATGCTGGCAATCACACTGTTATAGCAGGCAGCGTGCGGTCAGATGGTCGTCGTCCTGTAAAGCGTTTTAAATCGTGAAAAATGAGATGAAGCAAGGTTTCACTGGCTGGGACAGACATGACAGCACTGTAATAGTCTCGCTGTTTATGCGATATGAAAAAATGCTGCAGAAAAGAGCTTCTAGTAGGAGTTTGTCATTTCCTCACTGTCCTTGAAAAGGGTAAATTGTGAGACCTGAGAAAAACCTCTGTCCTTTCTTGTGATTTATTGTCTGCTCTCATTTATGATACAATCGGGATGACTTATCACCTGAGGCCGGCAACATTTCCTGACCAAGAGACGGAGAATCAATCATTATGCTGAGCTTTCACAAACAGTCAGCTGTTTCCTCAGGTAAAGACTGAGCATCAGTCCTGTGGGCACCAACAGTTAGAAAAGAAAATATCTGCCTTCTAAACATGCAGGCAAAGACAAATATAGGCCTTCTTCCACCGCCTTCTTCAGGCGAAAACCTGGAGTAAAATACAAATGTGAAAACAGATGCAGGTGGTGATAAGGAGATGACAAGGGCGCTTATGGAAGTGGGACAGTGTCCTACCTGTGTGGGGTTGTAGAGCTCCTGCAGGGCATTGCGGGATCCTTTCCTACAGCAGCCTTCCACCATGAAGGGGTTCCTCCGCATGACTGGAAAACAGATGATGCTCCAGTAAGAACGGAGGACATTCAGACTTACTGCAGCTGTTCTGACACAGCAATCATTTTGACAGCATGCAGTGCAGAACACACGTCATCCTATATAAAAACATATCGTTTGGGTTGGATTATTTTTCATGCAGCTATCAGTGTGAGAACGCCTCCACGACACTTGAGGCTGGCTCCAAGCGTCCATCCATCCTTTCTATACAGTCTGTGATCTCAGCTCATAGCTGCTCAGCAGCGGTGACTGTGGCCACATGTGGTAATTACACAACAGTAACGCCTTTTATTCCTCACACTGAACACGAGTCTGTCTACATCCAAGGGGGCTGTTATCCTTTGACTGATGAAAGATTAAATCCCAGCTTCCCTTTATTTTTTACTCCCTTCCTTGAATATCCCACATGTGGAAGCATCACCTTGAACAACCAACTGCTGCAAGTGGCAAGCAGAAAGCTACAGGGATAAATAATGAGAGCAGTGACTATATGCCAAGGGCAAAGCCACAGTTCAGTGTTTATTTGGCTGGATCTCAGCTCTTTATACAACTCGATACAGAGCAGTAGCTGCTGGCACCAGCTCAGTGGGAGCAGCCAGCGCAACACTTTGCCTCGGCCAGCACACTCTCTCCAATTACTCTGGACGGAAAAGTGCGCAAGAACGGCGCAGGATCAACAGGAAAGGAAAGGAACCGCTAACGAGAAAGCCGAGGGTTTAATAGCACTTTGTTCTGCACGTCATCTGCCTCGTGTTCGTGGATGAACGCGTGTTCTTGCCATCAGGAAAGCTAACGATGAGAATAACAAGAGGTGTACATTCATTTCTACGGCGAGTTTCCATCTGTGAATCAGGTTTCACAGCATGTTTGCCAACCACAAAGCAACAAAGTAGGATTATACGTGGACAACAGAGTATGTTTACATTTAAAGCACACTGATACTGTTCAACTGATCAGGGGTTAAAATAATAGCCAGACCTGTTTCTAAACACCACAGACTTCTTATGGGTTAAGAACTATTATAATTATATGAAAACAAAGCAGTCAAACACACAGTTTTATATACGCTGTATGTTTGAAATGGATGGTCCACAGGCCTTCTGCACACAGGCCACAGGGCTCAGAGGCTGAGGAAGTCCCAGAAAGACAGAGGTGCTGCAATAAAGAGGAACAAAGGGATGAAAAAGACAAAATTACCAGAGAGACACAAAAGACATCAAATACTCCAAAAGAAAACTGAGAGACACAATGTGATTGCAGACAAAGTCACAAAAAACCTGCTGCAAAACACACAAAGAGAGACAACGCAACGATGAAATGATGATGAAATAATGAACAAAACAGCAGAGATGCAACGAGCAGTGGAAGTAAATATGAATGAACACAACCACAGACAAAGTTCTGCCACAAAGAGATGCAAGAAAGAGACTAAATGGCTACAAAGTGCAGCAACTGGACCACAGAGAGAAGCTATTTCGAACAGTTTTGTGATGCTGTCAGTTTTGCGCATGACATGGAGGGCGTGGCTTCTAATTAATGATCAGTTATTGGTTAATGATTCAGGATCAGAAGCCAGATAAACACCGTTGTCCTGTTAGACCTACACTTTATGAGGGTGTGTGTCTGTGTGCTCGTTGGACATGCTGCAAATCTGCTGTGCAGAGCTGATAATGTCACAATGGATATTTGCTCATCTGCAGCATCTAACAAATGTGTTGACCGCAAACATGTAGCCTGTGTACACAATATCTGATGAAGATGTCGTTGCAGTGTCATCATCATTATTATTATGAATGTTATTTAGTGATTCATTTTTCCTGTTGCGGAGAACTTTCCGTCAGGACTGATTGAGGGGCGTGTCCTCGCCTCTCTCGTCCTCCGCGTCACAAGAGCATCAAAGCAAAAAACAGAAAAGGAGACTCTTGATTTTTTCAAATCCTGCTTAAAAATTGAAGAATGGGGTGTGATGGGGCTGGAACTGAGCACAGCCTGGATCCCTGTAAGAGACGTGTAATCCTCTGTTCACACGAATCCTTTGACAGAGCCCTAGGGAGTGAGCCGGTGCTTGTTAGTGTAACGAGCCCCAGCAGACAGCAATGACCTTCAAACACCAAAGGGAATGCTAGACAGAAAGGAGGGATGCCTTTACACACGCTATGTGCAATTAACCATGCACAGACACACACGAGAGCGTGATTGATAATAGTTTTGTGAAAGCTGGTCTTTAATAATGCAGTTCAGCACTCCGTCCTGCTGTGGACGTTGTAAATAGGCAATTAATGCTGGCTTGGAGAACAAGAGCTCGCAGCACAGTAACGCAGTTGCATAGTATTTGCCTTTTAGGTGCTTCCACAGGCCAGCTCAAACCCAGCACATACACACACGTCTCCAGCACCAGTAAGTCAGTACAAGCTGAATCAGCAGACGGTGGGCCACTGCTGATTGCTGTGGACACAGCCCTGAGGTGGGTCTCAAGGTATTAAGGATTTAGTGTCTGAGTGTGTGTGATTGCACTGTGTTCACTGACAGGTTGCACAGCTGGGGGGATTCTTATTCACTAGCACCAGTGGACCCAGGGCTAACTGGAATGGAGGCCATAATAAATCAGGCATCGGTAACAGTCACTACAATTGAAGAAGAGGCTTGAATAGACATAAATGAGCTAGTTGTATTGTGGGGACCTTTCACTTGTTACTCCACATAAGAGCACTGTTACACATGTAACAAATCTTATTTGAGAAAATGATTATATATCTTAGCACATGCTCTTAGACAACTGGATGCAATAAAATAAAAGAGGAGGCTGAAAGCAACCACACAGAGCACAGAGGAACACAACTGCAATGAAAAAACACGCAAAAGCCTGAGACAAACCAGAGAATCAATGAAAGGTATGATTTTACTTTTTAACAACGTGGATATTAGTTAATATGTACAAAGATATAACATCATTATCATGTTATGTCAATAGATACAACGTGACCACAAAGAAGCTTCCCACAGGGATGATGAAAATATACAGTGGGGCAAAAAAGTATTTAGTCAGCCACCGATTGTGCAAGTTCCCCCACCTAAAATGATGACAGAGGTCAGTAATTTGCACCAGAGGTACACTTCAACTGTGAGAGACAGAATGTGAAAAAAAAATCCATGAATCCACATGGTAGGATTTGTAAAGAATTTATTGGTAAATCAGGGTGGAAAATAAGTATTTGGTCAATAACAAAAATACAACTCAATACTTTGTAACATAACCTTTGTTGGCAATAACAGAGGTCAAACGTTTACTATAGGTCTTTACCAGGTTTGCACACACAGTAGCTGGTATTTTGGCCCATTCCTCCATGCAGATCTTCTCGAGAGCAGTGATGTTTTGGGGCTGTCGCCGAGCAACACGGACTTTCAACTCCCGCCACAGATTTTCTATGGGGTTGAGGTCTGGAGACTGGCTAGGCCACTCCAGGACTTTCAAATGCTTCTTACGGAGCCACTCCTTTGTTGCCCGGGCGGTGTGTTTTGGATCATTGTCATGTTGGAAGACCCAGCCTCGTTTCATCTTCAAAGTTCTCACTGATGGAAGGAGGTTTTGGCTCAAAATCTCACGATACATGGCCCCATTCATTCTGTCCTTAACACGGATCAGTCGTCCTGTCCCCTTGGCAGAAAAACAGCCCCATAGCATGATGTTTCCACCCCCATGCTTCACAGTAGGTATGGTGTTCTTGGGATGCAACTCAGTATTCTTCTTCCTCCAAACACGACGAGTTGAGTTTATACCAAAAAGTTCTACTTTGGTTTCATCTGACCACATGACATTCTCCCAATCCTCTGCTGTATCATCCATGTGCTCTCTGGCAAACTTCAGACGGGCCTGGACATGCACTGGCTTCAGCAGCGGAACACGTCTGGCACTGCGGCATTTGATTCCCTGCCGTTGTAGTGTGTTACTGATGGTGACCTTTGTTACTTTGGTCCCAGCTCTCTGCAGGTCATTCACCAGGTCCCCCCGTGTGGTTCTGGGATCTTTGCTCACCGTTCTCATGATCATTTTGACCCCACGGGATGAGATCTTGCGTGGAGCCCCAGATCGAGGGAGATTATCAGTGGTCTTGTATGTCTTCCATTTTCTGATGATTGTTCCCACAGTTGATTTTTTCACACCAAGCTGCTTGCCTATTGTAGATTCACTCTTCCCAGTCTGGTGCAGGTCTACAATACTTTTCCTGGTGTCCTTCGAAAGCTCTTTGGTCTTGGCCATGGCGGAGTTTGGAGTCTGACTGTTTGAGGCTGTGGACAGGTGTCTTTTATACAGATGATGAGTTCAAACAGGTGCCATTCATACAGGTAACGAGTGGGGGACAGAAAAGCTTCTTACAGAAGACGTTACAGGTCTGTGAGAGCCAGAGATTTTCCTTGTTTGAGGTGACCAAATACTTATTTTCCACCCTGATTTACGAATAAATTCTTTACAAATCCTACCATGTGGATTCATGGATTTTTTTTTCACATTCTGTCTCTCACAGTTGAAGTGTACCTCTGGTGCAAATTACTGACCTCTGTCATCATTTTAAGTGGGGGAACTTGCACAATCGGTGGCTCACTAAATACTTTTTTGCCCCACTGTATATATACACATATATATACACACACACAGCACAGAGGCACTAATCATGGCAGCACAAGAACAAGCTCTGAGCACAAGATCCATAGAGGCTGGGGTCTATCACACCAGCCAAGACCCCAGGTGCAGGCTGTGTAAAGATGCCCCAGAGACAATCCAGCACATAACAGCAGGGTGCAAGATGCTAGCAGGCAAGGCATACATGGAACGCCATAACCAAGTGGCCGGCATAGTGTACAGGAACATCTGTGCCGAGTATAACCTGGAAGTCCCGAGGTCAAAATGGGAGAACTAAGTTCCTGTGGGACTTCCAGATACAGACGGACATAGTGGTGGTAGACAAACAGAAGAAGATGGCCGTAGCGATAGACGTGGCGATACCACACGACAGCAACATCAGGAAGAAGGAACATATATACAGAAGCTGCTTCCATCAGCTGGAGTGAGCTGTTATATTCAGCCTATGTGTTTCCATTTTTATGGTAAAACGAATTTCTCTGTAGGTTTGTGCAAATGAGACCACCCTGGAGAAAGAAGTGAGAGAAAAGCTCATCTTTCTAAATCCCTCACATGGTGCAGAACTTGCCCCAAGCACACATACAGACACACAAACCAAAATGTACAAGTTATATTAAATCTGTCCACACAGGCCTTATCTCTCTGCTCTGATGCCTCCAGGCATCACATACACAGCCACCACGCACAGCTGTACTAATGAACTTTTTAGTCTGCCAGTATTCCTGCGTGTGTTTGTTACCTTGAAGTAATGGATTAGTCACAGCGCATGAAGGCCTGGGACTGGTGCGACAAGGCTGAAAACCAGCTTCCAGAACTCTGCATGTAATCCAGTCAACAGGAACACAAGGTCACCTCTACCAGTACCTGGCTCCTTAATTAGTGGGAACTGGGCTGAACCTCCACCATCACCTGCACCAGCTGGCTGGATGCCTGAGCTCTGGAATCAGGTAAGGTCATGGGAAAGCAGAACCTTATTCACTTCCTCAGTGCTGACAGTATTGATTGTGCACCATCATAACACACACACACACACACACACACACACACACACACACACACACACACACACACACACGCGCACACACAATGTGGATGCCAATAAGCTTTCAGACTCACAGATTCTCAGCGTACATGAACATGTACATTTCTAATGCCACATTTCGAATGCTACAGCGAGCAGAGCACGTTACAAATGCAGGCCCTGCATGTGTTTGTCAGAGATACTTGAAATTTAACGGCAATGGTTTGTTTGTATAAACAAACATGCATAAACTTTTCCAATAAGCAGATCTTCAGCTCTGCTTTTGACCCTTTATTTGCTAACATTTCTGAAACTTCAATACGCACAGTTTGCTTTTGACAGTTCTGTTATATTGTACAGCACGTGTGGATATTAGTGAATTACTAAGTAAAGTAAAGCTTTGGTTATTGATTAGCTGTATGGTGCATCAGCTGTCATGTTTATGCTGGCACTCTGCATGTCACACAGCTGCAAAGTTTTCCCTTTTCTCTTCAAGCTGTTGCAAAATCTTCTTCTTCAAAAAAGAGGGTTACCGGGGCTCACCCTGCACCCGGCCTGGGGAGGGAGGGGCCACTGTTGCAAGCAATTCAGTGCGTGTACCGCTGCAGTGAGATCTCAGTCCAGAACAATAAAGGTACAGAAATAGTGTTGGTTTGTTTTTTCTCTCTGACCAAAGCTGAAAATAGTGCAGCCAGTTCCTGTCCATTAGTCTCTGGTGGATTAAATTCAAATTTTTTATTTGTCACGTACACAGTCATACACAGTACGATATGTAGTGAAATGCTTGGACAACTGCTCGTGACCTGATTAGCACAAGAGAACTGCAGCTACTGGTGATTTTAGTAATTGAGTACTGTATTGATCTTTCCACTGATTAATTGAGTAACCAGTTAAAATATACTTTCAAAAATAGCCTTTACTCTGTCTTCTTGAAGTAGTTCCAACAGTATCTCCTGGATGAGGTCACTTTTTAGCCGTACCTCTGTGGGCTACACTGTGTGTGTGCAGACAGACTTCAGTTCCACATTAAACTACAACAACTGTGTAAAGCTCAGGCTTAGGTAAAAGCATGTTTGTGTGACTTTGAGTACTTTAGTGCTCCACTTGAGAGCATAAGGTCTAAACTACAAGTGGAATATAAGTTATATAGTTATAGTGTCTATGATATGGCATATAAGCAGCAGGCTACAGCCATGAGATCGTCCGTTCTTCTGCTGTAGCTTGAGGACATTGCCTCATTTGGCCTCTGCTCTCAGGGGATCTGGGCAGAACATGCTGAGCCATTAAGATGCTCTTTCACTTTCATTTCCCTTGAGATGCAGTTCTTCTAAGTTTGCTGTCTCATCAAGCATGAGTCAGCGAACTTAACACTGTTTTGGGTTCAAATGTGCTTTTAAATCAAACCCCAGCTAAGGTCTGATAGCCCCTGGAACTTCGAATTGGTTTATTTTACTTAGTCAACCCCGCCACACCGTTATTTAAATGTATACTTTTCTACTACAGCTCCTGATTTGATCTTTTTCTTGGACATATTAGACAATAAACTACTGCTAGATTTTTAAAGTTGGTGGTTGCCATATTTTGGTATTGCTGGTCACAACGATCCCTTCTCCAGTGCCTCCTGTTAGTAGATTTTAGATGATCCAGTCTGTGTTATTCTCAAACTAGCATTGCTGGCTGAGAACTGGTGTGTGATAAGGCACCAGCTCCAAACTGGCACTTTAATTACATGACGTGCTTTTAGAGCCAGGATTGAGTGTACAGGAGACACCAACACACATGAATGAAAACTTAGAAACAGCTGAAACCCATCAGAGGTGCTGAGGCAGACTGAGACATAGCTCTGCCTCCACCACTGACATGGTTCCTGCCTCCTCCTCATTCAGTAACACTCACTCCCCTGCCAGCCCAAATGGCAGCAGTCTCCAGCGTTACCTCGAAACTAAGAGGCGCTCTGCGCACTGAACAAACATCCATACGCACCACAGATAAAGAGTGCACACAGCATTCAGTCACTGTGATATGCCGCCTCCTCTCCTCCTCTTTGCTGTCACCATCATCCCACTGGTGAAAGTGCTCCAAAAATGTTCTGATTTCAAGTGTGCGCTCTTGTAAAAGCAAGTGGAGAAAAAGCCAAATCACTGAAAGTATTCTCCAGTAACAATGTTTCCATGCTGCTTCCTGAGGAACAGCTTTCTAAAATAGGCGACAAAAAACAAACTCATTTCACAATTTACTGAAAAGACAGAACAAAAGACTTGCTAAAAGATGTTTTTGTCTGAAAGCACCACGGAGCGATTTCTCAGCCAGGTGACAGGATTTAATAGGCTGTCAGCAGAGACAAGCATGAGAGTGCTCAGAATGGTGTGTGCTACTGTACACCAGTACAAAATGTGCCGTTTGAAAATCAGAACTATTCATGTATATATACTTTATTTGAAATGGGCTTTCATAAGCCTGTCTGTTCAAACGGAAACTGGATTCATCTCTGAAAGGCAAAGATTAAGAGTGAAAAGGGAGATGAGGTTGAAATAAATTTTTAAATGATATTTGCAGCTTAGTTTTTCTACATTTGGAAACTTTCACTTTACATATAGTTATGTTTTGGTTTTATAATGTGCTGAAAAATCAAGTTAAAGCACCTTATGTGTACTCGCATTGTAATTTAAGTCCTGTTGCTTTTTTAAAGTTTACAGCCCAAAACTATCCAGTCTAAGTCTTCAGGTCCCAAAGTCAAACGAACACTGCAGCATCACTGAGAGTTAAAAACGGTCTAAAGTCTTTCATCTGTAATAAAATGATCAGCGTTCTGCTCTACCAGGTGTAACAATTAAGTTTAACATCCAGGCAATGAAAACAGAATTTATTACATCTAACAGAGTTAGAAGTTAGCAGGATGTTAGCTCGCTAGCTTCCACCTAAACATGATATAGCATGTTCTGACTGAGAGGTTTCTGAGAAATTCAAACGTACAGCTCTGCTATCACTTCCAACATAAATGAAGACAGGAAACTAAACAGCAGTGACGTTTGTAGGGTTACTGAAGTTGGGCTAGCTGCTATATAATGATGTGCTCTCAGGCCTCCCAACGTGTAACATACGGACGATTTGTCACAGTCGTGGGTGTGTTAGACGTTGGGATGAGAACATGTTGTAACTATGCTGCTGCATGGGCTGGGCTGTAGTTACATCGTAAGGTTTAAACTGAGCTTTAAAATGAACAGTGGTAATAAAATCCCAGCGAGGCCGACGGCAATCACGGCCTTTTCTAGGGGCTCGTTCAGATGAACTAGAACAAGATGGAAACCATTCAAACAAGTTAAAAACACACCAGCCTTAATCTCCAAAGGCTGATTCTGTTCATCTGGACGTTTTCAGTGGGAGAATCGCTTCACTCATCCAAGTGACTTCTTCAGTCTGCAGGTTTCCAATCTTATGAACAGGACATTTGCACAATGACTGAAACCAGCCCACTGATGGAACAATGGGCAGAATCATCAGAATCAACTTTTGGAGATTTACTTACCTGGATGATTGAGAATGCATCAAGACACGAGCCTTAATAAACACAGCAGTTTGGGTCCAGAAGCAGGGTTCATACATCATCACAGGACAGGACCAGAAGTCTATCGGTAAACCCGTAAAAATAATGCTAAAGAAAACAAGCTTACCTTTTTTCAGTTTAGGTCAAACATTATCATGTGCACTATGCACACACATCAGCATGTGAAACATCTGTATCCTTCTGCAGATTTATTTACTTTTCTTTGAAAGTTAATCTGATATGGTTCAAAAATAAAAGCACAGTGTAGAAAATTATGTCTTTTTAAAAATGAGGCTGCAGTTTAATGCACAGTCTCAGCGGACAAGCTTTAAAGTGGCCTAATGCAAAACAAGCACTGCAGCTAGAAAGTATTACACTGCATTCAGTTTTCTCACCATCTGATTATGAATGAGTCACCTTATAAACAGCAGGGATGCTTCTGCACATGCTCGGTACGGGCCTGCAATCAAGCAAAACATCTGCCATCATCTATCAGCAGAGGATTATGGTCCACTGGAGGATTAACTCGTCACTAATCTTACCTTCACAGTAGGAAAGGAAGGAGAGACAATTCACACTGGGCCGCCCGCACATAATAATCAGCCAACACACACACACACACACACACACACACACACACACACACACACACACACACACACACACACACACACACACATATGAATCTATGTGTGTGTGTGTGTTACCGTCCTACACAAAGTGAAGTGCCACAGTGTAATTGGGATTTAAATGAACAATGCAACTGGAGCAGGGAAGTAGAGATACAGGTGATTAGCAATGTTGGCACAACTTCATTAAACAAAGCTCAATAAGAAGTTGGGGAAGTGATTTTCCCAGCGTGAGTGGGTAGGCTATAAAACCAATCAAGTCTCCAGTGATGATTGACTGCATGTGTCTTTTCCTGGTTGGAGCGCTCAGTCTAATCCCCTTAATGATGATTACTAACACGACGATAATACACAAGCAATTATGTCTGTGACAGTCCTCACCTGAGGCTCACAGGCAGAGTCAGGAGGAAAGAAAGATCTAATATTTCTCCAAACTCCATGTCTGCTCAGTCTTATTATCAGTATGCATCATAATAAGCTTTGACTGGTCCTGAGAACAGCAGGAGGCAAGAAATGCCAATCACCACGTTTGAAGATATAATCAAGTTATCACGGAGACACATTCAGAGTTTCTCTCATTATAAAGAAAATATGAATCTCAGTTAGTTTAATTCTCCTTTTCTTTTTCAAACTAAACAGAGCAGCTGACTGGATAAGGTTGTGGAGCGAGAACCCTGAGCCTTCTATGAAATGTCTTCACATCTTAACACTAGTAAGAATTGTAAACAAAGTTGGATTCATCACTCCATAAGACCGGCTGCCACTGGTCTTTAGTCCTGTTCTTTTATAATTTGGCATCCTCAGCCTTGTTTCTCTCCTTAAGTGCAGCTTCCTGACAGCCGCCCTGCCACTGAGCCCATTTCTGATCAGGCTTTGATTAGATGGATCCAGGTCCAGACGCATCTGTCAGATCACGTGTTAGGTTTCTGGCACAGCACTGGTTCTTTAAGGTGCCACTTTATGCTTACATGATCCGCAGGTCAGTGTCATCAAGAGGCTTAAGAAACAAACAATATGAAAGTCTTCTGTAGAGACCGGACTGAAAATGAGTGGAAGAGCAGCCATGTCCAGACTTTCAGAAAGCCAAAGTTAAAAATGACTCCACTCACATTTATTCTAGAGTTCAAATGACTTTAGCCATCATTTATGCTTTGTTCTATGGACAGCCACAAAGGAGGGTCACAAGAGCCATCTCATGGGGTCTCTGCAGAATGTCCAAAAATCAAGAACACTTCCAATAAAGTCACATTAAAAATCCAACACAAATCTAGCTTGACAATTATCATATTACGTAAGAAAAAAAGCTGATCATTTCTGGAGAGCTGCCCTCAGTACGATCGTTGTTCCGCCTACTCTGCTGTACCAAGTAGTCTTCTGTATCACTTCCAGCCCAGATGTCCCTGAGACAAACTGAGGAAAACTGTGGACTGAATCCACAAGGACAAAGAGAGCACCTGACAGCTTCTACACACATCTACATTGTACTACATGAACAGTGGACCGGACGTTTCAGGCCTCCTTTAACACAACAGAGCATGAAACACAAAGAAGTGGCAGCAGGTGAAAGAGCACCACCGCGCAGCACGCAGATAACCTCGGCATCATCCTACCGTCAGTGTTTTGTCATTCAACACGAGGAATCCCATTCCTGATGCATTACTCCAGGAACATGAGCTGCACTGCTGCAGTACGTAGATGATGCACTTGGAGCCACAATCAAATCCTGATGTGTTGCTTCTACATCCAGTACTGATGTTGATCGCTGTTGTTTCTGCACTGACTCTCACCTCAATGCACCAAAAAGGAAAGCATCTACCAGAGGAATTGATCCTGAACTACAGGATTAATAAATAAAGTCGTTATGTTAGAAGCTTTCAGATGAGAAATAATAAATATTACATTTATAGCTTCAAGGCCAGTTTTATTCATTAGCTGAATAATTAAAAATCGATGGGGGAATTAATACAATATTAATAATTTGCACTAAACAACTATAGATTCATATTTTGGTAATGCTGACATCTCTAAGGTGGCAGTGAGTGGAAAAAGTGAACAACATGTAACACTCTTTTGTTTTTATTGCCTTTCATCCATCTTATGCAGTGACACTGAGTTCATTCATATACAAGGCACCATTTCACACAAGGAATTTTAACAGCCCCACCCTGCAATCGGACGTATCCGTGAGAACTTTATCCACATATTATCCCAGTTTTGAAAGAAAAACACCCCCAATCAGTACAGGTGGCTGATATCCCCAAGGTGTCCAGGCAGGAAGCACACAAACACAATCGGAGTCAGTCAGTTTATTCCAGATGAATGAGCCCAGAACAGGAGTCACATAGGCACCCTAAACCATCTCACTGTCCTAACCTGTGACCTTCTGACTCTGTGGAGTCATTTTACTCACCTGCACCTGCAACGTGAGGTCATGACCACATGCTGGGTCATGCCCTCACCTGCACCTGCAACGTGAGGTCATGACCACATGCTGGGTCATGCTGGGTCCACATGCTGCCAGAGCCTGCAGGTGCATGTTTCAGTGTCAGTATTCCTCACTTCACTGCTGTTAGTCACCCACACCTTCTTCAGTCAGTGGAGCTTTCTCGCGTGTTTCCACGTGTTGAAGTGGCTCTAATGCTGGGCAGACATTGTGCGATTTTTGGCCCATTTTGAGCCGATTTTTGAGTCGTGCGACCGTTTTGGCGATCGGCCCGATTTTGGCCTTCATCGTGCATCGTGTAGTATACGTTGGGTAACGAGAAGCGATTGACACCTCACGACCAGCTCCCGATCATCAATCGCTTGGGTTTGAAATCTTCGCGATCGTCGTGAGGGTGTCACCGCAGTTTCTCACACTGCGCACGCGCAAACACAAATGTCAGCGAAAAAGACGGAGCAGCACGGCTGTGCAGCGTGTGATCTGGACACAAGCGATGGAGGAACAACTTGTAGAACTTTAGAAAGCTCATCCGAGCCTTTTCCATGTGGCCTCACAAAATTATCACGACACAACAACCGTGAAAATAGTTGGATCTACACTGCTGCTCAATCACAGCTGCCTGATCATGTTTTTCATTAGCAATTTAGCAAAGCTGATGGTGGTGGTGTGTCTGTGTGAGTGAAAGACAGAGAGAGGGAGCGACAGATTTTCTGTTATAACCTTCATGTTATGGACGCACAGTGTGAGCACTCAGGTCGCATCAGAGCATCGGGCCGTATAGTGTGAGACCTGCATCGTGACCTATGAACTTCTAACCCCTGCGAGTCAATCGTACAGTTTGAGCAGGAGCTGAATAACGTGACTGAAAAAATCGCACAGTGTCTGCCCAGCATAAGGTTTAAGCTTTCAGCTGACATGTCAATAAAGACATTTGATAAGAAAAGCAGCATGGTGTGCATATTTAGTGTGTGTGACGGTCGTGTGCGTTATCAATGCAAATTTAAAAGCTCCATTCAATCAAAAATATGTTACAAATATTCCTCATTGTTTTTTAACTTTCACGTGCCTCTGGTGAGATTTCTTGTTATCGTATGAATCCGACGGTTATGAAACCTTCACACGTCAGTATTAAAAGTCCAGCCCACGTGCAGCTGCAGACTACTGTCCATGATGCCACCATGCTGCTTACACATTTGCTCCAGAAGCCCTGAGTCACAGCTCGCTGCATGACTCAACATTCCCTCGACAAAAAAGGGAAGGAATTCGTACTCAGTGGCCTTCAGATGGGAACGAAGACCTCAAACGTCCACTTAAGTCTTTGCCTGGCAACCGACCACATGTGTTTTGCTGGTATCATAGTCGAGCAATGTATGTGTTGAGGAAGTGTCAGCATGGAAACTGAGCATAAGTCAGTGAGACAGAGGAAACTTGATGGTTTGCATGCCAGACTTTTAGAGGCTCCAGACTTTAATTATTTACAAAGAAAAGATTTGGAACCTGAATTTAGACCAGTGCATGATGGGAAATCTCCCACAAATGAAATCATATACTTTTTTTCAAAATGATTATTGAATAAACAAGTTAGAAAATAAATATGCAAATAACAGAAAGTTTATGAGAGTATTCCATCATATCATTTTACAATGTAATAACGATTTCAGTAGGTGGAGGGAGATGGAGATTCATGTAGCTCAAGCTTTTGATGAATGGCAGGAAGTGATGACTGTTTATACTCCACCTCTCCCTCGAGACACACACACACACACACACACACACACACACACACACACACACACACACACACAGCATGATTTGGTTGAAAGGTGGCCAAGTGTGCAGACAGACCGAGTCACATGGGGGCCAACCAGGGGCCTTGGAGCTCGCCGGGCTCAGACAGTCAGAGTCATGAGGAGACAAAGACGGAGAGAGACAGTGAGTCAGACAGTGGAGGAGACACCTCTGCCTGGATACAGGCTGGAAAGCTCAAATTGAACTCACTGAACCTCTTCACACATGCCCTGTGGGAGTCACACACCCACACATTTCACGACTTTCACCCTCCACCTCCCCACACTCCACCCTTCAATAAAAAAGCATGTATGTAAGCAAACGTCAACTAAGTGAAGAAGAAAGGCATGCTGGGCTCAGACAGAGGCATCTGAAGCAAGCTGACAATTTGAGCTGTCATCTGCAAACCATCACACACCGGCAGACACAGGCAAGCACGCAAGGAGATGAATAATTCAGACAGGAAAAGGCGCCAGCAATGCCACTAAATTCCCAACATTGCTACGGGGTGGAATGATCTTCGTCTTCCCTGGTGCTCACTGCCTGGACTCCAGGGTCTTTTGCATTAAACATCTTAAGTTGGAGAAATGTTCTCAGGAGAGAGAAGCTGGTGAGAAATTCATGAGGGTTTGTAACTGTGAGAATCCTTCAAGAAGGGCAGATATTGAGCTGCATGTGCGAGCTGGCTTGGTTCAAATAACTGAAGTTGTGCTCTGTTATCAAGGGCACGATTTACAAGCACAACACAGCAGAACGTTAGGATGGAGAAAACTGACATTTGTTGTTTGCAAAACTTAAACTTAAAGTCATGAAAGCAGTTAGCAGATGTTGTATAGAGCCACGCTGCAAACACACCTAAAGATGTGCTACAGCCAATCACAACAGTCTCGCCAAGCAAATCCAACTCATATAACACACACTAACACTGTGTTCTTGCCAATAGCACTAAATTCTGTGCTAATACTCCAGGATACGTTTGTTGTTATCACCAGCAGTTATTCAGAAAAACTCTTCTTCCTAAAGTTTTCTGCTAGGCTGGAGGCAGAAGACCTGAGGGAGTCTCACAAGTAGAGCTTCTATTGCATTTACATTACATTCCAGCTTTGTACAGCGTCAGGAGAATTTAACAGAAACTGCAAACTTAAAGAAGCCGTGACTCTCCCCAAATGACCGACTCACAATATAGATGCCAAGGATGAAAAGCCACAGGGGTGTGATAACAGATGTACGAAGCAGAAGTGAATATTTGAGTGTCCTCAGTGAGACAAAGGATCGCCACATGAAGACAGATGAGTCAGAGCAGACGTGACGTGAGTGGTAACGAGAGGAGTTATTCAAACTGAACATAAGGAGCGACTGCAGCTTCGCCTGTGGCAAGAAGAGTAAGACGAACGAGGCCCAGGTGGAGCAATGCCCCAGCGACTGCTTCTGAGTGAGAGCTGCATTTGTGCTAACAGCTCAGAGTTAAATGCATCTGCTAATGGGAGATTGGAGCTCCCACAAAGGCCACATGCACTGGAGACACCCCCACTCCCCTCACACACAGGGATGTCCTACACTTCCTAAACTCATTCTTCAGTTTGGAACTTTTGTGTAGTGGAGAGGTAATAAAGACGGACAACGAGTAACGAGTAACAGCCAATCTACTACTGTGTTTATGCCAGACGAGTTCGTATGAGGTAGAAGGTAAAGAGACAAATTTATGCCAGACTCTGTGACTCTGCTTTCATTCAAAGCTTTCTTGCTGGCCTCCAAAAGTCCACCAGCACAGGTTTTCCCGTAGCTGTGCTGTGGACCGTCATGATGGAGGATGAACGTGAGGAAAGAGAGCAAAATTATATGACCTCCTGGTAAGTTGTGAATATTTTACTGTAAATTGATTCTCCTGTTGGCCGTAAGGGAAGAATATTTTTAGCTTCCCAAAACTCTCCAGTGATTCTATTTGCATGAATATTAAAAGGAAAAACTTTGCCTTGCATTTATTCTGAAAGCATCATAGTTGGAGACGTGAGCTGAATGATTTCTATCAAGAAGTCACATCCAATAACAGGGTCAGAGAGCAACTTGGGGTCAGTATTTTACCCGAGGATACGTGGGATTAAACCACCAGCTGTCTGATTGGTAGATGACCTGCTCTGCCTCCTGAGCGACCAAACTACTGTTGACAGTCTGAAGATATGAAATTAAGAGTTCTAATTTCTTGAACATCTTTTTTCACCTTTCAGCATGGTGGTGCAGTGTTCAACACTCATGTGAAAAAGATTTCGGGTTCAAATCTGATGGTCACACGGGGTCTTTCTGTTTAGTGCATATTTCCCCTGTGCCTGCATCGGCTTTCTCCGCTCATCCCAAACACATGCATGTTAGTCGGCAGGAAGTGTGAACGTCACTACTTGGGTACCCTGCATCTTGCATAGTGATAGATGGAAAGGCTCTAGTGTGGATGAGTGGTTAAGGAAACAGACGAATGGATTTGCTCCTGCCTTCCTAGGAATCTGGCCCTCGTAAGGATCCATGTGTATTACAGATGTTTATGCCTTTATCAGTGATTCAACCACAACTCTGCTTTTGTTTAAAAATGTTCCCTTAATCCACCCATGAGGTACCAATTATTCAAGCCCAAGCTGGACTGGCAGCTCTTCCAACCAGGGGACATAATCTGTCCAGCATATCCTGGGCGTCCTCCTGATATGACTAATTGATGGATATTAGCAGCTCTGCTCAGGGAAGCCAATCTTTTATAACATGCTTGTTCACTAAATGAAGTCAATGTATCAATATTAAACGGAACAAAGTTACTAGATTTAAATAAACATGTTAAAACTAAACATTCATATTTAGTTTTGTTATGTAGTAACAAATACAGTGTGTACAGAATGAACACAACAGTGTGTGTCTGAGAAAACTGAGACACAGAACCCAAGCTTGTATCCACCAGTGCAGCGTTTTGGAGTTATGAACACTGGTTTCTCTACATGTTCTTTGATTTATGCATGTTGGCCATTAAAGGACAGTAGACCATGGTGTTTGGTATTCATAGATCAGCTTTGTGCATCCAGTTTTTACGCCTGTCAATCAGTCTAAGCATCTTTTAAGACCCAGCCTTTCAGTATGCCATTTTTAAGAACTGCCTGCTTGGCATTTACATTTCCTGGTGGTTGGTTTATAATCATCAGTGCTTGGTTTTATGTTTTCAGCTCATCTTTCTTCATTTTTTGAAGTTCCTCTGCTTTTGTTATGTCCACTGGGGCCACTCATGCTAAAAATAAAAGGCTGCTCCATTACAGAATGGTATGGATGAAAGTGTGTGCATGATGTTTCCACAGTGCAGAACCAGTTAATACTGTGGTGGACGCCAATGCTAAACAGTCTTTACACTGAGCTCAGTTCACTGTGTCAGGTTAACCGTAGGACAGGTCAGCACTGCTGCAATGAAAATACAAACACAGGCTGACACAAGCAGTGCTAATTGGTAACTACTACTCTCCCAGAGCACTCGAAGCACTCTACACAACATGCTGCATTCACTTCTATGCTTTCAAGTGCTTTCTAACTAACATTCACGCACATTCATACTCCGATGGATGCATCAGCGAGCAACTCTGGGTTAGCATCGTGCCCAAGGGCAGCCAGGGATCAAACCACCAACCTTCCAATCAGCAGATGACCTCCTGAACTACAGCTAACTTAGATCTGACACACACAAAAATATCCAGCAGGTATTTAAAACAAAAAAGCTACAGGAACAGAGAACCATCCAAAGATACTGAGGTCTGTAGCGCACAAACAGACACACACATGTGCGTGCTCACACACACACACATCACACACACCAAGCAAAACCACTTTCATTACAGTCATCAGCCTCATCAGCGTAAGTACGACAGCACTTACTGGTTACAACCTTACACTGACCAGCAAACAGCTTAACACAAGAAAGCAGACACACACGTGCACGCACAGCATCTGTATCTCAGCATCCTTGGAGAGCTGAGACGACAGGCCTCAACTGGGTGATGTTGTGATGTCTATGTTCACTGTTCCTTTCTGCAGTGATAGATGTTTGTCAAAGATCTGATGTGTGATTAAACAAAGTTCATGGGTATGAGGCAGGTTTATAACCGTCCTCAGAGAAACCCAAGGTCTTCAAAAACACTTAAAACTACATGGAGTTTGTGCTGTAAAAGATAAAACACTAACACACCCAGTAAACAGTGAATCTCCATTGTGAGATCTGTCTTTGGCCTGAGGGAGCTACGGGAAGCAGCAGAGTCAGGAGATCATTTTCTGTGAGCTTATCTTCACATGCAACATAATCAATATAACGTTTTGATGTGACTGATTAACCTTTAACAGTAACTCAGAAATACTGAGTTGTATCGTGTTTGAGTTGTAGCGTGCTGCCTGATGGGTAAACTTTACTATTCATGACCTTGTTTCCCTCATCACAGTGAGACCCTGTGAAAAATTATATTTCTCAGCATTTTTAATTTAGTAAGATTTCAGCCTCTGGGGAGCAATACTGAGATTTTGACTTTTATTCTTATTGTTATCTGTACCCAGGTCTATAAGTGGCTGCATGAAATATTTAACAGACCCTGACAAAGGCCACAGGCCAAATTGTGTTGGTCAAGTAATAAAGTTGATTCATACCACAAGTGGAGCCTCAACCTCCTTTGAAATATTGGACAGCAGAGTATTGTAGCTGTCTGTCCAATCGAAACAAGCTTCCCTGCAGCAATATGCAGCTCGCTGTGATGTAGACACAAACATACACAGCTTCCATTACGCATGCTGTGATTTCAATCTAATTCATATCGCTCAGTGTTTCTGGATCTGTGTGTCCCTCTGAAGAGATCGCCTTAAGTCTGGAGTGCTGTAGCACAAAGCGGGGAACGCTTTTACATGTTTGCACTCAAGCATATTGTACAGAAATCTGCATTTCCAAACCACAATTTATGTCAGTACTCCATGTCTTTAACTTGGAGCATTGTCTCAGCATCACTTAAAAGAAAACTAGATTTAAGACACTGTTTTGCAAGACATTTCCTCACGTGGAGCTTTTAAATGATCTGTGATGCTAAAATCCTCAATAACAGATGAAATCTTTCAACTGCAACAGTGTTGAAAGGTAACTGAAGAAGTGCTGGAACCAAAGCAAACGGCAACATCTCCAAAAGTCCAGGAGCCAGTAATGTGTGAAACTACCAGGCTCTATGCTGCTGATTTAAATGTAAATGCATGAAACCGAGTTGCACACTATGCCACCCTGAACACATTTTATTACCACTGCTATGATGATGCAACCCAAATTTCTCCACAGGGAATTGGATGAAAGTATAATATATCCATAAAGATGGATGTGTTATACGAGCAGTGCTGCCATACAGACATGGAGCTTTTTTAGCTCCATGTCTGTGAATCCCTTTATATTCAAGAGCGCTGAACCTGAACCACTAGTCACCATCCTATTTATCTTAATTCCACCTAACCTGTCGGGGCGGGGGGCACCAGCGTAATTATGATGCAGACACGAAAGGAGACGGAACTGAGTTACAACAAAAGGCGAGTCGTTTATTTGGGCCGAAAAACATGGATACAAAATAAGCCAAAACTGAACACCGGCGAAAACTAAAACTAAAACCTAAACTGGGAAAAACTGATTGATGACTGTGAAAAGGACATGAGCACAATTCAGAGCAGGAGCATGCGGGAAAAACACATGAACATGAGACATGAGCATGACCTGAACAGAGTCATGAAAGGAAAACAGACGACCTGACAACTGAATGAAAACACACAGACTAAGGCTGTGTCCCAATTAGGAGACCGCACGCTTGAAGTACGCGCACTTGAAGTGCGAGTAGTGCAGAAGTGGGAGGCTTGTGAACCATGATACTAACCGCGAGACACGTGTCATACAGCTTTGTGTGACAGAAATGAAGGAGAAAAAAATGTTTTGTTGGTCATTCATTTTTGTCATGACATCACTGTGATTAGTTGAGTATCTGAGGCTGAGACCACAGGACTGTAAACATGATTGTTGGGCTTCCTTTCTGTGCTGAACACTCATTTAAGATTAGTTAGTAAATAACAATCAGCTGATGTTGTTCATGAGACTAAAGTCATCTCACTGTGGTGATGTAAATATAATATGGCCAATATTATAGTATTGTCAGATTATTATGATATATAACAGCAGTGAGCTGTCAAAGACTCAAGTTGCATTTATTTATATTTCCTATCACCTTAAATCTTCAGTCAAAGACAAGTATCTGTGACAGTGTATCTACAGATGTATCATATATAAGAGACAAATATTGTTCCTTCAGTATGTTGACATTACTAAATTTGGCTCAATGCTTACATATATGTGTAAAAAGCAAATGTACGAGCTGTGATAACTGTGTCTGATAGAATGAAGAGTAGACTGATATATGAAATATTCCTTTATTGGGTGAGAAAATCAGACCATGTCATAACTGCTGTAAGTCACACAGAATAGACATCAGAGCCTTAAACAGGCTGACGTCTGCTAAATGGGTCAAACTGGGCAGAAAGTCTACAAACACATAACATCCTTATAGAATATGATGTAACACTATAGATCAACTTACCTCAGAATATATAAAGCATATAAACAGTTACAGCAATATGATGCAACAAACACAGCAGCTACTGATCCAAAATACTCAAAGCTTCATAGAACTGAAACCAACATTTATTTTAGCTCCATTCTGCTGCTGATACAGACTTTAGGTTTCTGAACATTAAACTTGTTGCTGCCTTTCATAGTGTGTAGCTTGAAGGCCCTGAGTACTTTCTCTCACACTGGAAACACTGGAATGATAAAATTATTTGAACATTACCTAATAAGACTGATTCAGCACAGACAGTTATGTTAAACTTTCCTAGCAGTCCTTCACAAACAGGGAACAGTCTGTCTATTCTCTCCATCTGTCAGCTGCTGCTGGCTCTTCCTCCTCCTCTTCCTCACACACTGCTGAGTTTGTCCTGGTGGATCATCAGGGCTGCAAAGCCTCACAGATGATGTGCAGCAGTGTGTCCCTCAGTCTGTCCTCACTCTGGACACTTGCAGGTCTTTTAGATCTGTGACTTCAACTGTAGGCCGTAGTCACACCACCATAGAAACTGGCTGGTGACCACCATGGTTACCACCAGTCTCTGGGAAAAAATGGATATTCCCAGACCACTTGCAACTGGTTTCTGGAGGTTCCTGTCAGTCACCATGAAATTAGCTTACTGTTATGTGTTTCAACAGATCAGCAAATGGCTCATACTGGTCGATAATATCAGCTCACTGATAAATCAGGTGGTTAATTTAATAATTATAACAAAAACATTGTAGAATTGGGATTTAGATACAGTCCACTGCAAAGTAGTTAAAAGAGTTTAGTGCACACTCTTACACCCTGTTAGTAGTAGTATTTTTATTAGCTAGGCCCATTCACAAAGGCCTAGAGATCAGTGTGTGATCCCCTGGCAACCCCAAGCATGATTTGAAATTACACATATGTTTTTGTTTATTTGTTTGTTAATTCAACATATATACATAAAGTTATTCAATTCCTAGTTACACAAACACACACCACCATCCCGCCGAGAGACTCTTCTTTTTGCAGTTTGCAGAACACAGAAAAAAGAAAACTTTGGAAATTTATAGTTGATCACATTTGTTAGAAAACGTTACAGCTGAAAAGTCACTGGTGGCAAAGAGAAAGTGAGAGAAATGCAAGTGTAGGTGTAATAGCTGCTGAAGGGTACGGTTTTCTAAGCCTGGCTCGGTTAATTGGCTTCTGTTGTCCTACTGGCAAACGATGGGCAGCTTGGCTCTACAGCCCACACCTGCTGGGCCTGACCCTGGTCCAACACTAGCCCAAGCTCGACTCCTCTGAAGGGAATCAAAAAGCAGGTAAAAGCAGTTCGTTAACCCTCGCAGACACTCATTTGCATTGTCCCTAAGTCTTCTTGCAGCAATTTCACAGTGAGCATCAGACAACAACAGAGGTACAACTCATTAGAGTCACTGCAGACATTCTTTGGAAGTTAAGCATCTGCCTGTGTCAGAATGGTTGTTGTGGTAAAAGACGGATAATTGTGGATGCCCAGCATTTAATCAATCAAAAGTGTAGTGAGTTAGGTAATGAAAGATTCATGCAATTCATCCAACGTAGCCAAAGTGTGCCAGTTTCTAATGCTTACATTACAGCCAGCTTTATCAGCATTCTGAGGTGTGGTCTGAGAAACATTAAAGTCATTCAGGATACACAATGCCAGAACTCGACAGTTTGTAAAATGAGGCTACCTGTGCTTCACCACATTCTCTGTGTACTTCAGTGGAGCTGTGACATCTGACCTTGCAGTCTTTCTTAATGTGGTTCAGTGGACACATTGATTACAGGATAATTAAAAACGATGCTGGTTAATACCCAGACGACTCCCACACAACAGCAGCATCAGGAACTGGGGATAAGCACTTTGTAAGACACACACACACACAAAGCTCTTTATAGTCCTAATGACGGTCAATGACTTAATGGGTTGAGGACATGGCAGTTATGAATCCTCCCACTGGGGCAACATATGTGAAATACAGTACAGACCAGTACACACTGAAATTGAATTAGCGTGTCAGCCATATGGCAGCAGAAATCAAGCGCTCCAACCCCCGAAGCAAAGATGTGTATATAGCAAAAGTTCCACTTGGACTCTTTCAGACTGTTAGCTCACATTAAACAGAAAGATGCATGCATGACTGGGATGGAGCAAACACACTGCCTTTAGCTGCAGTTTGGCTGTTTCCTAATTTAACCGTTAAAGCTTCTACAACTACATCTTTACTTGCTTGTAGATAACGTTGTCCCTGATCTCTTTACTCCTGGGTGGGCAGTGTACAGACAGTTTAATGATTTTGGCTGTAAATAGTTTCCTGCTGTGACTGGCAGCTGATGAAAGCCAGGGAAGGGGATCTAAAGAGTGAAATGGCTGGCAATAAAAAAGAAACAATGAGCTGGAAAATGCTAAAATATGCAGTTTGCACACTGCAATTAGATCCATTTTCTGTATTTTTAAGGAGGCATACGCAGAGCCAGAACTTTTAGGCTTATACTCACTGAAAGGTGTGACTTCAGTCTCACTATAAGCCAGCTAAAACACAGACGGATTAAAGATGCAGTGAATTTACAGATGTACTGAACAGCTTCCTGCACAGATGCATAATTAACATTTATGATATTAGATTGACCTTCAAGTGTAAAATGGACCCAGTGCCCACTCAAGGCTTTTGGAAATTTGGGTCACAATGAGCAAACCTACTGTCACACATGAAAAATGTTTGCACCAGACTGTTCCAGTGCCAGGCTCGTCTTTGTGCCCAGGTCTCTGCTACATAATCCCTTAAGGGTGTAGAAATGCATTTTTGTTAGTTCTTGTACACCACATAACTTTTTTCACATTTTATGAGGCCATGTTATTGTTACTGATGCCCAGCAGAGCAAACATGCTCACACGCTCCTCAGATCAAACCATCGAGCTGTTGTGTTTATGACCTGCACCCTGTGGAGAACTGCATTGTTTCATGGAGGCCTCCCATAGTGCTCTGAGGCACTGTGTAAGTCCAAGCCATCTGCCACGCTGGAAGTCTCCAACAACAGGACCGCAAGAGCACCTTTTGAATTGCATCATTGCAAAATCATAGTTTATCTAGAACGTTTCCCACGTCCGTGCGCTGCTGGAGTGTCCTTCAGGCAAATCCACAGCTGAGTTTGATCCTTCTGCAGAGGATTCATAAAAAGCTGCTGCTACAGGAACATCAAATTAAAATGTGCTTGCTCATGACTATTTGAGACTCTGCAGCCAGGTGCACCATCTATCAGACCTCTGACATGACAGAGGCCCAGTGGGGACCGTCTTAATGGCTCGTAGACTCCATTAGCTTCAAACACTGGTACCAGGTGCCATTTTTCACAAAGTAAATTTCTCCTTTTGGTCCACGTGGCAAGATCAGCTAACGGCCAGGATGATACAACCAGCTCTTCATACACCTTGCCAGACTCTGGAGGTCATGAGTCCCAGCTTAAGTTAATGACTTGGCTTGATTGATGGACCCTCCATTTAAAGGTCGAAGTTTTGTTAGGCCAAATAATGCTAATAATAGGTCCAGCCTTAACCAACATGGGAAGAAAAAATATATCTTGAATTTTGTTATAAAATAGAAGCTGAGTTCAAGCAGAGGCTTCTGTATCTACACCAAAACCAGGAGGGCAGACAAATGACCCTGACTGCATTTCTTTCTTATGAATAAGACCTTTGAGCTGAGCTGAGTTTCAGACGGTTTCGAACAAATAAAATGATCCTTATCATTTAAGAAATCTTGCTCCTTTTTCCGCTTCGCAGCATTTTAACCACTTTTCATATACTCCCATAAATGTTATATGAATCAAACCGCTCAAAATTGAAAAAGTTAAATAATCTTTGTTATATGCAGAGCAGGATGCTTATGATGAGATGATAAATGGAAAGTCAGCTCCCCTTGGAAGATTATTGTAATCCTTTCTATCCAAGCCTAGAGCAAGATTCAAACGCAGTTTGAGGTTATCGTGGTTATTTTACTGCTAGAGCTGCTTTCTTTTGACATCATCTGAACTAAGTTTCTTTGCATTTTCCCAAAACTAATGTTTTTTTACCCCAGTAAATATTCACATAACTACATCATACAAATTAAGAAGATTCCTAAGCGGCCAGCGTTTGAGCCTTACAAATATAATCATGCTGTACATTTCAATACAGTTTCAGTCAGTTCATGCAGTGGGAGAAGAAAATGTTACACCGGGATGACACATGATTAAATAGTAAGGCTGTAGTAGACAGAAGAAGTGGGATTACATTTATCATTAAATATATGTATTAAATCTGCTGAAGCAGTAAAACTATTGGAACTCTGTGTAAATGTGTTTTACACATAAAATAAATGGAAACCAACTGCAGAGCACGGTTTGTAAAGTACTTTAGATTCATGTAAAGTGTTCATGATTTGTAATTAATGGGCTACAATGTGCAAAATCTTCTTAATTAAGTAACTTTCTTGGAGCTTATTGATTTTTCTGGGCTAATGAACTACAGGACATCCATACATAACCATTAACAGAGTCATCGTGGGGCACAAAGCTTCCAGCTGACAAACTGTCCCTTGTGGGAGAGCCTGTTTGGCTGACGTCACCTTGGCGTTAGTGGTCTGTTGACACGACGCCTTGATCGACGTCACCGGCTGTGGTAAAGTGAGTCTTTCAGAAGGGAAAGAGCAAAAGAGGGAGTGAGAGAAGGGGAGTGGAAATCCCGAGTCAGCAGAAAAGCTGGGTGTAAGATATCTGATGACATCCTGACAAAGCACAGAGTGTGTGTCTCAGGGCACTACAAGGCAGTGAAGCAGACAGTATTTCTCCCCGTCAGAAGCCAATGTCGCTTCAGTCGTTCTGGATTCACATAGACAGATTATTCTGCTCTCATGCTGCAGGGATCTTGTCTCCATATGTCACCTGAAGGACACTTTTAAAGTTCGTCACTGTCTCTCAAAGTCTATTTCTGTGTTTGAGAGCTAAGCAGCAGGGAGGTAAACATTGTCAAAGCGAGTCTCCTTTCACTTTGTATCTTTATCCTTGTGAGAAGCAGCTCGAACTGAAGGTCATGTTTGCTGATCCCCAGACTGAAGCTGGGGTAAAATGAAGTTGAACTGGAATTAATTGGGCTTAATGGACGGTGCTGGTGTGATGCTTTAAACTAAATCACACTGCATGTTCTCAGACTGCAGCTCGAACCTGAATGCCCGTTCGGCTTGTTTAATGATTTTCACATGCAACAGGGAGTTTGAATCTCAGGGGAAGAAGATATCATTTGTCCTTCAAACCAAGAGAAATTTCTCTGCATTACCAAGACAAAGGTTTATTTGATCGGCGATGAAGTGCAGCACAGAAGCTGCATGTAAAAATAGACCAATGGTTTCCAAAATTAATGGTGGTCTAATCTTTGATTTTAGTGTGAAATTAGGGCTGAATAGAGTCATGTTAATGAAACCATGTGGGAAGTTCAGAGGGTAACAGTGGTCTGCAGACCACAGAGATGCATGTATGCAGTGTCTCTCTCTGCAAAGCACACACTTCTCTAACGGCTTCTTGACGTATAATCTTTGACACATCAAGACATGAGGGTGTAAAATAAGCAGCAGAGATTAGCTCAGTTATAATGCGAGCTAAACACATGCACTTCACCTAGGTATGCTGTTGCAGGTCCAAGCCATCACACTGCCTGTGCCGTGTTTTACACATGTTGTGATGTATGCTCTGGATCACGAGCTCCTCCACTCCATCTCCATGCGTTTTTCTTGCCATCGTTCTGGTGGAGGTTGATCTCAGGTTCATGTTTCCAAAGGACTGAGGGCCCAATGATGCCATGGACTGTAAAATCTTTCTCCCTCAGAACTCATGGATGGGTCATGGATGGGTCTTCCAGCTTGACAATGACCTAAATTATACCACCGAGGCAACAAAGCCGTGGACCGGCTCTACGTGGACGGACAGCTCTACCGCGACCCCGGCACCACACCGTGGTTATACTGACTGCACTCCAGATAAGAACCCGCTACACTCTTTTCTTATTCATTCACACTCTCTCCTTTAACATGAGTTTAAGCTAGTAATATCAGTAGGATGTCATAGCAGATATAACACCGTCACCCTCCGTCATTGCTTTAATTGGAATGTTTCCGTTTCGTTTCCTTTTTTTTGTTGTTGCTCACAGTTCATGTGGTTTCTTTCTTTCTCTTGTCTTTCACTGCTGTGATCACCTACTTCCCCACTCACCTACAAACAACACCCTCTATTTCTCCATATTTTCACACCACGATCACGCAAACACATCAGCTCAACGGCAGCACATTCACAACAGCCTCACAGCACGCACAGACTTGCAGGACACATAAGCAAGCCACGCTTGTTCATATTAGTGAATATTCACACACATAGTCAGACTTATGGAGTCTCTCACCACACTTCTTTTTCTCTTTCTATTTACAAACAAGGGATGTTTCCACATTCTCTCCACCTGTCTAAACGAAACACCCAGCATACTTCATTAGACATACACACACAATTATGGGCATGCTGAGGTTTGTCACATGGAATGTAAATGGAGCTGGCTCCAGAGGAAAGAGGTTAAAGATATTTAACCAGCTTAAAAAACTACAGGCAGATGTTGTTTTATTACAAGAAACTCACAAACCTGTCACAGGTTTAAACGAACTTAAAACACCTGAGTTTCCTAACGTGTTTGCAGCCTGTTATAATTCTAGACAACGGGGAGTAGCAATTTTAATACATAAAAATGTTAATTTTACAGTACTCGATACAGTTATAGATCCAGAGGGTAGATTTCTAATTATTAAACTATCAATATTGAACAAAAAACTATGTATTGTAAGTATATATGGTCCAAATGTTGATGAACCCTCATTCTTCCACGGATTTTTTAGTGCACTCTCTGAACACCTTGATTGCACACTCATTCTTGGCGGTGACCTCAACCTTGGACTAAATGAAGAAATGGATAGGCTCAACACAACAGGAACTCAGCGTAATTGGCAGTCCACAAATATAATCAAACAGTATATGAACGACTTTGGTCTTTGCGATGCATGGCGCTCTCTTCACCCCACCAGTAAGGAATATACTTTTTTCTCGCATGTTCATCACTCTTACTCTCGTCTGGATTATTTTTTGGTCAGCAGCTCACTGCTGTGTGACATTTCAGACACTGAGATTCATCCTATAGCTGTCAGCGATCATGCTCCTGTATCTTTAACACTAATGCACAAGAATAATACCACGCCAAGTAAAAACTGGAGATTTAATATATCACTACTTAAAGATGAAGACTTTATTAAATATTTTAAAAAGGAATGGACTTCATATTTAGACTTTAATGACACTCCCGGAATATCAGCTTCTGTTCTATGGGAAGCAGGGAAAGCTGTGATGAGAGGTAAAATAATTTCTTTCTCATCACACAAAAAGAAAGAAGAAAACAAAAATATTCAGGAATTAGAAAAAAACATCAAATCACTAGAAGAAGCCTACGCGTCCCACCAAGATCAGGAAACATTGAACAAAATATGCAAAACAAAACTAGAATTAAATGAAATTATTAATAAAAAAACACAATTCCTCATACAAAGACTTCGCTTGCAGAATTTTGAACACAGTAACAAATCAGGTCGATTTCTAGCTAACCAGCTAAAAATAAATAAAGAAAAAACAACTATATGTGCTGCTAAAGATTTATCGGGGAACACAATATATGATCCTGGAAGAATAAACAACATTTTTAGGGATTTCTATGAAACTTTATACTCACCACAAATAAACCCATCTAAAAATGAAATTGATCTGTTTCTTGACAATGTAACTCTTCCAAAATTACTAGATAGTCAAGCAATGGAACTGGATTCACCACTGACACCAGGTGAACTCCAGGAAGCCCTGATAAGTATGCCCAATAATAAGGCTCCAGGTCCAGACGGCTTCCCTGCAGAATTCTACAAAGAATTCTGGATAATTTTGGCACCAGTATTCCACGGCATGTTGCAGGAAATCGAGGAAAATGGCAGACTACCACCAAATATGAATTCTGCCAACATTAGTCTCCTGCTAAAATCAGGCAAAGACCCTTTATTTCCCTCAAGCTATCGTCCAATTTCTCTTTTAAATGTAGACCTTAAAATAATCTGCAAAGCTCTCTCAAAGAGATTAGAGAAAATGACCCCCCTCTTAATTCATCCTGACCAAACTGGTTTCATAAAAGGTCAGCACTCCTCAACAAACACTCGTAGATTACTTAATTTAATAGACTACTCATACGATAAAAACATCGAAACCATAATATTATCTCTAGATGCAGAAAAAGCATTTGACAGAGTTAACTGGAAATTTTTATTCGCAACTTTACACAAATTTGGTTTTGGAAACTCTTTCATAAACTGGATAAGATTAATATTATACAATTCCCCAACAGCTCGTATCAGAACAAATGACCAGACATCCTCCAGCTTCTGTCTCCTGAGGGGCACCAGACAGGGATGCCCACTCTCCCCTTCACTTTTTGCAATTTTTATCGAACTTCTAGCAGCAGCAATTAGACAGAATTCAGTAATTAAGGGCATAAAATGTAAGAACATAGAACATAAAATCAGTCTCTATGCGGATGATGTGTTGCTTTTTCTGCAAAACACACAAGCCAACCTCTCTGAGGTAATTACTTTAATAAACTGGTTTTCAAGAGTTTCAGATTATTCAATTAACTGGCCAAAATCTACAGTTCTCCCCATTAACTGCTCCTTCCATAATTCTTCCTCTGCCCCACTGCAATCCGGAAATATTAAATATTTAGGTATTAATGTCTCTCCTAAGCTTTCAGACTTAACTAAACTAAACCACATCCCACTTCTAAAGAAAGTAGAAGGCGATCTGACTAGATGGAAATCTTTACCCATATCACTCATGGGAAGGGTCGCCACTATAAAAATGATGATCTTGCCAAAAATAAATTACTTATTTTTGATGATCCCTAACAAACCATCACAAGATTGGTTCAGATCTCTGGATTCATATATTTCCAAATTCCTTTGGAAAGATAAACCCCCGCGTATCAGCTTAAAAACGCTACAAAGAACCAAGGATAGAGGAGGATTAGACCTGCCTAATTTTCACCAATACTTCTTAGCCAACAGCCTTCAGTTCATCTCAGAATGGTCAAAACATACCTTCCTAGATGAACCTTGGCTAGATGTTGAACAGGCACTATGCAAGGATCTAGAGATTTCAGACCTACCATTTATTAGCTCAAACATCAAAAGACATGAATGCTTTAAAAGTATCAACATCAGCTTTTCTCTGACAGCATGGTGGGAGTTTCTAAAAATAACGGAGTCTTCATTAATCCCATGCAAACGTACACCTATCTGGAATAACCCTGACATATTACAAAACAATAATATGATTAATTTCCCAGAATGGAGTTGTAAAGGAATTAAATACTTAGAACATATATTAGAGGGAACAGAATTTATTTCATTTGACAGACTAGTTGCACAATATGGGATCAACAAGACAAGATTTTTAGAATATCAACAAATTAAATCCATAGTAAAAAAGAAATTTAACCTCAGTCAAGTTGAATTACAAACACCACTAAGTGCAGCACATTTTCTTACTCTTAAATCCCCCAAATTATTATCTAAAATATACAGAACACTTTCTAAATTAGATGAATCAATATCCCTTCCTATTGCAAAGTGGGAAGCAGATTTATCAGTCAGCTTAGACCAAAACTTCTGGTCTCAGATTTGCTTAAAAACCTTTAAATTAATTAAAAATCCCAGTCTGCAATTAATACAATACAAAATACTTCATAGAGTGCACTATACAGGTCATCGGATGTTCAAGATGGGCTTTACATCTTCCAACAACTGCTCACACTGTCAAGGCAATACACCAGACAATTATATCCACGCTCTTTGGTTCTGTCCACCAGTGCAGAAGTTTTGGTGCGAGATATGTGAAGACTTATCAAAATGTCTGAAATGTAACATTCCAACCTCCCCCTTAGTGTGTTTGTTGGGCAGCTTAGATAATGTCACTTCAGAAAAGAATATAGCCCATATGATCTTCACTGCCCTATGCATAGCCAAGAAAACAGTCCTCATGAACTGGAAAAATAAAAATAATCTTAATTCTAACCAATATAGAAATTATCTATTAGATTACATTAGTCTTGATACAGCCTCTGCCACCACATCAGATCAATTGCTCTGGGCTCCTTTGATCAGCTCCATCACCTAGTGGGGGTGGGGGGTCATAGTTTGGTCCCGCCTTCACTGTTGTGATTGGTGTGGGGGTAGGGACAGGCTTAGGGCGTCGGGGGGTTCCCCAGAGGCATCTTCCTTGGGGGGCTCAACCCGGGGTAGCGGTCATGTCCGGTTAGGGGCTCTGTTGGCTCTCAGGTGACTGTTTCCTCGCGGCTGCGTGCAGCGGGGCTAGGGGAGGGTCTGTGCTGACGGACGTGGGTTACTGACCTGGTAGCCTGGCTGGCCCTGGGTGGGTCCGGGATGGGCGTGAGGTTCTGGGGGCGCTCCGTCTCTGGGCTGGGGCCCGGGCCGGGCCTCGGGGGCTTGGATCCTGGTTGGTGTGTTGCCGGGGTTGTGGGCGGGTGGGTGCATGGGGGCCCGGCCCTGGAGCAGGGTGCCGCCGGTGCGTCGAACCACCTGGGGGGCTCTTCAACTGGTGGGGGAGATGGTCACATCTTGCAGGAGCTTTCCTCTCTTCAGGAACTCTCTCTGCAGGAGGGGGAGATACAGGAGAGGTGGAGGAAGATCTCAGCCTGGGCGTTTACTGTCTTATGTAGTCTGGAAGATGAGTGGATGGGGTGGGTGCAGTTTTCTCTGTGGTGGGGTTGGGTGGACTGTCCAGGGCTCTGTGGGGCCGGGAGGCGCTGCTGCACTGGGCCCCGGTCTGGATGGGCCTGGGCCCCCTTTCCCTGGCGGGTCGCGGAGTATGGGGGTGCCTACTGGGGTCGGCGGGGGAGCTGGCCCCAGGGAGGGGTTACCTGCCCCTCCCTTCCTTCCCTCCCCATCTCCAGCTGCCTCTCTCTTCCCGCTCCACCACAACCACCCACACATGCAGGGCCTTGGAGTAGGGGTATGTCACCAGGGTGCAGAGGAGGCTACCCCCCCCCTCTGTCCCCTTCTGGCTGCCTCTGCCTCAATTTTATCCCACAACTTAGACATTCACATTACTCACACTCTCATTACACATACATATAGGATCTTGGGGGTGGGCACAATCACGGAGTCCAAATTACCATCAGGGTGTACACCTCACCCCTGGCGTCATTGCCCACCTCTCAATTTTAAATACACGTAGACATTGAGGGCTATCAGGAGGGACTATGCGCTTACCCGCTGCTCTCTGGCAGGTAGCTCCATGCCCTCCTGGGTTTTAAATGCACCTTAGAACACACATGCATCAACACTACAATGAGCGGGTGGAGGGAGGTTTGGAGTCTTCTCCCACCCCCATTCTCTGCGGCCTGCTGGAGCGGGAGGGCTAGGTGGAGTTGGCCGTCCGACTGCGGTCTGGAGTGTGGGGCCTCCCTGCTGCTACGGAGTCGGGGTGGTCTGCCTCTCCCCACCGCAGGGAAAAGGGTAACACCACCTGGGTCTGGGTGCAGTTCCCCCCTCCAGGGGCAAGGGTACCTAGACCCGGTTTGTAGAGTACGCTTGGGGAGTGTGATCGTGTGTGTCTGTCTCCACGTTGGTTGAGTGTGGAGTAAGTGCATATGAGAGCATGAGGGGGGGAATGGATGTTTGTGTCTGTGTGTGCCTGTATGTCTGTGTCTATATGTCAGGTTGGGTATCAGACGCCACCTCTCTGGGGACATCTCAGGCCCTCCAAGGTTTGGAGGCCTATCTCCACCTACCACCACTTCCCCTGCCGGTGGCGGACTCCCTCAGGTGTCGGTGCGTTGGTGGTTCCTTGTGTCTGGGGGTGGGCGTCCAGGTACACACCGGCTCACTCCTTGGCGGCCGCTTATCGGGGCCTGGAGCCTGGGGCTCGCTCGGGCCCCTTCGGGGGTGGGGTGCCCCCGGCCTCTCGGCCTGGGGCTCGGTCACTCAGGCACAGCTGGCGGCCGGCGGAGCTCACGGGCGCGTCACTGCAACTCCCCCTGGCTTCTGCTCCGCGGCTGCTGAGTGAACCCTCATCTGGGACTCTCCTCAGCTCTTACTGGAACAGTGGCGCGGCTGGCCCTCTGTTGGTCTTCCATGGTTTCTTGTGTTCTGGGGGCCTCTGGATGTCTGGAGTTTTGATCTCCCCCATACCTGCTTCATGCCCTGGAGGACGGGGCTGTGGCCCCCCCACACTCCCTAGCAGATCGTTACATGGAGAAACCTTTGGAATACAAGCGCGCTGATCCACACAGGTATGCACACGGGTGTTCACTGCTCGTAGACCCAAATTACACCTTTCTTGGCTGCTACTTCGAAGCACATCTGTCCTGCGTGCTGCACAACAACATTGAATATTTAGTATTTACTGCTGTTTACACTTAGCTAGATTAATGCGATGGTGTTGTGTTTAGTATGTTGCTTTGTTTTTTTTCTGCTTGTTTTCTATTCTTCTCTCAACAGGTGATCCAGGAGATTTTTATTTTTTTTTCTCCCCCCCTTTCTCACTGTCCCTCTCCCCTTCTGTTTTTCCTTTCCTTCCTCTTTCTTTCTCCCTTTCCTATCCCTCACTCATGTCTGTCCCGTCTGTAACATCTGAAAATAAAATATAATAAATAATAAAAACAAAGATCGACCAAATGGACCAATACGGCAATGCCACGATGATCCATTTGGCAAAGTAAATCCATTGGGTATCCTTGTTGGTCTTCAGACAACAATTCTGATGGCTAAAGAACCAAATGGGACAGGCGAAAGAAAAAACAAAAAAACAAAACAAAACAAAAAAAAACCCAAAAAACAAAGGAGTGGCAAAAGAAGAAGCACATTAAGGTCATGGAGTGGCCTAGTCAGTCTTCAGACCTTAGTCCTCAAAGGTCAGGAAAGCCAGGAGAGCGAAAGAATTAGAGGTGGACCAATTCCTCCCTAAAATGTCTGCAAAGCTGGTAACTACAAGAAACACCATGCTCTTGTGCTTTTGGGTGCACAGCATTATAATCATATGATACTTCTATCTAATGATCTCAGAGCATTTTACCTGTAAGGACAAACCTTAAGCAACTCAAAGCTATTGTCAAAGAGATGCACTGGACTAAATGGCCCTAGAAAGCAAACACAAGTGGATACAGTACTTGACTACAAGTCATTTCTGTGGTCTACAGCATCCGCACTGTCTTACAGGTGATCAGTAAATGATGGAAATAAGCAGCAAGAAACTCATTCACAAGGTTTGGTCTGTCTTCATCTTCTTCTCGTCATAGAAGATCAGTCTCCCAATATAACATTTGAAATGGGATTAGCTGACAGGTCTGTAGGTTATTCAATACAGTCGGACCAAGAGTTGAGAAAATATCTGACAAAGAACGTACAAATGCAACAAATCATTTGGGAAATTGACAGTATGTAGGTGGGCTGGTGGGTGGATGAAAATGATGATAAACGTTGACAATTCTAGTTATTCAGCCTACACACACACTGCTGCTTGAAAATCAGATGCAGGGTTTCAAATTTATGCCATCCCTCGCTCCATATCATCTGAACACGAAGAGAAAACTCAGTATGTTGAACATGTGCTTGTATACAATCCCTCTGTGATCTTTATTCCATTCCAAGAGTTATTTCTGAAATGAAGCCTTATAATTAACTTTTTTTGAGGTACCCACATTACCTCAACTTGCCTCATCTGTTTCTGTCTCAGCTCAGTGGGTTCCTACACTTCCCAGAATGCTTTTCATCAGCCCACACAGTGTAGGCCCTGACCACAGGAATATAACTCAGATTTTTAGTGGGGTTTAATATGACTGACTGCAGACGTATGAGAGTATTTCAGTGACACTTAAATGTAGATGCTGTCCTTCAACAATGTTATATAAGAACAAATATAGATGAATGTTAGCGCAGAGCGGTTGACAGTTTTTTTGGGTCATGACACAATCTAAATATGGAAACAAATGTGAGTAAGACATTTGGCTTTGTATCTATAGAAACTTTTAGACACCCTAAGATCCGTTCAGCTGTGGGTATGTAGGTGAAAGCAGCAGCAGTGATGACAGTTTTCTGCTTTAGAATAACTGTTGTGTTCTGGTCTGCTCACCTGCCATTGATCGCACCCTCCCTGATGGATTTTATAACTTAATACTTGTTGATTTTTCCAGAAAGGTTTGGGCTCGTACTAAAAACTTTTTTAGTTTTTTCACGTCCTTCTAAGCTAGAATATGTTAGTCAGGTTAGCTGGCCAACACACTCTAAAGCAAAGTCTATTAATCTTGCTTTCTCAGTATCTGAACCCTGAATTGTTCATGTTTTAAATCCAGCGTAACAAAATAGTTGTCACTTTTATTTGTATTGGAGAAATGGGTGCTAGTGATGTGTGGCTCTTAGAGCCGACTCTTTGAAGTGAACGAGGCGAGCTGTGTTTTTTTTTTCTTTCTCACCCTCTCTCTCTCTCTCTCTCTCTCACCCTCTCTCTCTCTCTCTCTCGCACTTTTTTCGCTTCACTCCGCACGCGAGCCTTGTGCTTTGCGCTGGGCAGAGGGGGGAGGGGCGGTAGTTACACTCAGTAGCACAGGAACAGAGCGGGAGGAAGAGAGAGAGAGAGCCAGGGACAACAACGTCACATTAGAAAGGTACAGTATCCACAACTATTTTCAGTTGCAGATGATAAAGGATTCAGAAAGTTTATTCATGCAGGCCCATATGACAGAGAATGTGCATCTTCTTTTTGTTTTCATTTATAATTTATATTTAATTGTGTTGTGGTTTGCAGTGTTTTGTGTTGTTTCACTTTAAATTTGCTTAACAGGAAAAAGCTGAAAATTTAAATAGTTAAAAGTTGAAGGTGGCCCCTAGAGACAAAGCACCCGTACAAAACACAACAGAGGTGCTCCAGGATGCTAGGGGGCAGCGTTGAGCTTTTGTTACCTCGTGGCTACACAAGCCAGGAAGTACCAACGACCGGATTTAGTGTGTGGTAGTAACAGGTAAATGAACATTTTTTTGAATTATTTGAATATATATGAGTGCTTGTGTATAAATACACAAACAATGCACACATGCTTTCAATTGTGTCATTTAAGTGATCTAGTAGCTCTGTTTTGAAGTTCAGTTCATGCTAGAAATGTGTTTTGGAGTTTGTACGTGTTTTGTCTCTAGGGGCCACCGCATATATTTATATATAAATATATATAAATAAAACCACGTGTCTTTTTTTTACATTAGTAATTCCATTTGTGCATAATGTTATATTATTGTTAATAATACATTAATTAAAGCAACAAAACAACCTGAAGAGCCGGTTGGGAGCTGAAAGAACCGGCTCTCTAAGAAGAGCTGGAAATCCCATCACTAGTAACTGCAAATACAGATATTGTCACGGATTTTCTCTATTTTTGAGAAAATAAAGAATTTTAAGTGTGGAAAATACGTTATACAGAAGAAAAGAATATATCGTTACCGCACGTGCTTCAAATTATATCGCAATATGAATTTTAGGCCATATCGCCCAGCCTTACAAGAAAGCCAAACTAAGACACTAGACTAAAGAATAACTAAATAATAATGACTCAAGTGTCTGACGGTGGCTTTAGTTAGCTGCAGTGAAAAGACAGCTACTTGAGCTGCACAGAAGCCTGGTGAAGTCCTCACAAGTATAAATGAATATTTGTGTTTTTCCTATGGTAGACCTCGCTGATCTGTTTGCCAGTACTTTTCTTTTCTCTCCTCTGAAAATGAGATTTCAACACAAAGCTAATGAGCTGCTTTTATGGGCTCATTTTCTACTTTTCTCTCCCACTCTTTATTTTCCCCATTTGCACACTTGTTCTTTCAAATCTACTTTTCAGCTTTTTCCTAACAGTCTGCAGCCGTTTCTTTCTCCCTCTCTTCTTTCCAGCATCTCATTCATGCTGCTGTCTGGGGTGCGGCCCATCCGATTAAGGGTATTGTGGGAGAGCTGAGCCATAGTGAGGGCTGCTCTTAGCCAGATCACCCCCCTCCGGAGCCACAGCTGGCCTCGGGGACTAAATATAGAGAGAGAGCTTGGGGCTTGGCAATCTGGAGAAAAAAATAAACAGAGGCTGAAGAAGATAAAGAGAAAGGAAGGGAAGATCGATTCAGATAACACCCTTAAGGTTTATTACAGAGAGGGAAGGTAAAGAAATATAATAAAAACAGTGAGAAGAGACTGAGAGCCCAACAGGGCATGCTTTGTAATCCTGACCTCCACAGTGGACTAAAGGGATTTAAGGTGCATGCTGAGGATTTCTCTGGTCACGCTATCTATCTATGCTCTCTGGCCCAAGGCCGAAAAGCCTCAGTGGCTCCTAGCAGCAGCATCAGCACTCCAACCTCTGTACCTAGCTACTAAAAGAGGCTTTTATGTGCACCAGGCAATGTTGGACTATAACCACTAGGGATGGGTATTGATAAGATTTTCACGATTCCGATTCCAGTTTCGATTCTGTTTAACGATTCAATTCTTTATTGATTCTCTTATCGATTCTTTTTTTTTAAAAAGGACAACACTAAGGTTGATTAGCTCAGAACTTTGTTTTATATCTTCTCTTTGAACAAGATAGAAATTTAGGAGTAACATGGCCTTACAAACCCAACAGTGAGATCTTAAGAGATCCAGCCTACGGCTCTTCAATGGGGTGTCACAAGGTCCCCGGGGAAAAAAATTGTAAATGTAAAATAATAAAATAAATATTCTTCTGTAGCAATAACAAAGTGTAACATAAATTATTCAGTAGCAATTACACAAGAATATCCAGTAATGTCCCTGCCTACAATTAAACACATTCACTTACTGAAAATCATCTGCTGTGGCAAACGGGTGCAAGCCTTTGACCACAAACTGAGTCACTGCTCGGTGACGTTCGTCTATCCTGCCTGAAAGGAGACGCTACCGGTAGACTGCAGCGAGAACTGCCAGCATCTGAGCCAGACTCTGTCTGTCTCTCTCATCATGGTCACTAAATGCACAGTAATGGCAGGTTTTGTAATAAAGCAGATCGCGCTAACATAATATGCGCTGTTAGTTGATTATTTACCTGCCGCGTTAACGGGAGAGGACGTGCAAACGTTACCGCTGCTGCTGGGTTGAGATTCACGAGTCCGGAATTAAAAACACGACATTCATTTAAGGTCATCGCGTGTTTTGTGAGCAAATGCTTTTGCATATTCGTAGTGTTTCATCCCTTAAATGAAATATCTACTTTGCAAGTATTGCAAGTTTCCCCGTTGTCATCCGTTCTCGTAAAGTACAATCAAACTTTTGAGTGTTTGAGCCGCCGTGTTTCCTGCCAGGTAAATGACGCTCCGCAATGTGGTTACGTCATTCGGGGCGACTGGAATCGATAAGGGAATCGTTTGCAAAAATGGCAAACTATTCCAAGGAATTGAAACAGTGGGAACCGGTTCTCAACAAGAACCGGTTTTCGATACCCATCCCTAATAACCACACTACAATGTTTTTATATACAATACTCAGAACTGGCCTTTATGGTTTAACCTCAGTTCTAATGGCTTGCAGAAAATTCCACAACACAAATTGCTTTTTGGTGTGAATGTGAAAGCAAATGTTTGGCTGTCGCTATATGTTAGCCCTGCTACAGACTGGCGACTTATTCAAGGTGTACCCTGCCTCTCACTCTAAGACAGCTGGGATAGGCTCCATTCCCACATAGCAGACAGGTCTGACCCGGATCTGGTGTCAAGCCGGCATTGCTGGCTGACTTCTGGCACGGTAAGTGGTATGTCATCCAGATATGGGCCAGGCCTGGCATAGACGGCACTGTTTATGTGATGGCATGTCACATCTGGCCCAGATCTGGTTTGCCAGAGGTAATCCACACATGGGCCAGCACAGGACCACCAGTGTGTCTCCAATTGGCCTTGTGCTGGCCAACGAGTGGGCCACCGCTGGCAAACCAGATCTGGGCCACCAAAGGGCCATCATTCTTTGCGGTATGTGGCCCAGGTGTAAGCACATTGTGTGGGCCAGATCTGGGCCATACCAGTTTTGCTATGTGGGATTGGATAAGTGGAAGAGGATGGATAGCAGGCTGCATTTAAATGAGTTGATCTCCTAGCACAGACAAAGCCCCAAACTCAACCCTGTCGAACATAGTCCACAAATGCTCAACAGGGCTGATATTGGGGCTTTGGGAAGGCTGTTTCACAAGCTTAATGTTAGCCTCCTTTATCCATTCCAAAATCAGTTTACCTGATCCAACACCTAACTATATACAAGACTCGGCTGTCTAGCTGTTGATTTGAGATGAAATTGAAGAATTTCTATGTAGTCCTTCATATTCCATCCACTTTGTGCAGTGTACCAATACAACTGGCACCAAAACAGAGCATGGTGCTGCCACCACTATGCTTGACAGTTGGTATAGTGCTATTAGGTTTGAAAGCCTGACCCTTCCAACTCTAAACATACTTCTTATCAGCATAGCCAGACATTTGATTTTAGCTGACCATAAAGCTTTTTCAATTTGGGCAGCCAAAAACTTTCAGTCAAGTCAAAGGGTTTGCTTCTTGGTCAGCACCCTCTCAGTTCATGGAAATATGAAACTGTGGACAGGTATCAGCAGTTTCCAGTTCATGGCAGGCAACATGGTTCCTAGGTTGTTGCTGAACAACATAACCACATTTCCTCTCATCTCAGAGTCACAGTTTGGGTCTTCATTCAGGCTTTGGCAAAGTGATGGCACATCACTATGAACTTCTTTCATTCAGCTGTTTGGAAATGTCTCCAGGAGACCTTCCCAACTTGTGTAAATCTGCAAATGAGTGCTATGAAACTCTGTATCAATCACTATCACTAACTGAAGTTTGCAGACCATGGCCTTGTCAAGTTAAGAGATCGCAGAGCATTCAGCACCACTTACTGAAAGTGACAAATTTGTGCATCCAATTCTTGTTTTTTCAGTGGTTAATCATTCCACCTTGGGAAAAATACAGTTAAAAAAAATAACAGAAAGGCTAAAATCACAATGACCTTCATGTCTATGAATGTCTATGTCCTTTTTTTCCAACTCTAAGTTGATAAGCTATTAAAAGAAAAAAAAATATCCCCACATTCCATATGAGCACAAAAGAAATAACCCAGAAGAGGAGAAAAACAAAACGAAACACTTGTTAAAAAATCACATTTACTCATGCCAAAAACATCGAAACGCAACAGCAGAAACACAAAATGAAATCTGCCCTTAGCTCAGATTACTTTCGCGACTCAGCAGTGGCAATGGCAGCTAACTTCCTGTGTCAGCTCTATTTGTGCTGTGGTGCAACTGATGCTGCTGAAGCAGAAATGGAAGCGGTAAGCAACCCGGTTCAACCAATCAAAGATTTTCAGAAAAAAAAACTACAAACTTCAGTGATGATGCAGCTGACATGAAGAGGGACTGATTTTACACAAGCGCTCCCTCAGCAACCAGACGGACTTTAGAGGAGAAGAGACGTCCTAGTCATCTACTAAATGACCTGCAGCACAATGCAGGAACGCAAACAGCTGTGCCACGCCTTACAGCATCACGTGTCTGTTTCACTCAGTCATTTTGTGGGTTAAACTCAAAATATTTAAATCAAGAAACTTTAAGATGAAAACTTGTTGGATTAGAGTTACTCAAAGAAAGACGTGTAATTGAAAAAGATTCTATTCAGTTTTATTTATGCAGCACCAAATCACAACAACAGTCGCCTCAAGGTGCTTGATGTTGTAAGGTAGACCCTACAATATGACCCCCTATGAGCAAGCACTTTGGCGACAGTGGGAAGGAAAAACTCCCTTTTAACAGGAAGAAACCTCCGGCAGAACCAGGCTCAGGGAGGGGCGGGGCCATCTGCTGTGATTGGTTGGGGTGAGAGAAGGAAGACAGGATAAAGACATGCTGTGGAAGAGAGACAGAGATTAATAACAGATATGAGTCAGTGCAGAGAGGTCTGTTAACACATAGTGAGTGAAGAAGAAACACCCAGTGCATCATGGGAATCCCCGGCAGCCTACGTCTATTGCAGCATAACTAAGGGAGGATTCAGGGTCACCTGGTCCAGCCCTAACTATATGCTTTAGCAAAAAGGAAAGTTTGAAGCCTAATCTTGAAAGTAGAGATAGTGTCTGTCTCCTGAATCCAAACTGGAAGCTGGTTCCACAGAAGAGGGGCCTGAAAACTGAAGGCTCTGCCTCCCATTCTACTTTTAAATACTCTAGGAACAACAAGTAGGCCTGCAGTGTGAGAGCGAAGTGCTCTAATAGGGTGATATGGTACTACAAGGTCATTAAGATAAGATGGGGCCTGATTATTTAAGACCTTGTATGTGAGGAGCAGGATTTTGAATTCAGTTCAACTTCAAAAAGACGAGGATGATCCACGATGAGCTATCCATGATACCACTTTAATATCTGGGGTTAACCTAATGACTCAAGTGTGTTGCTGAACATCATGAAATTTAAAGCATTACACTTTTTCATTAGTTAAGTACTAAAGTTGTTTGTATAGTATTTATGTATAACTGTTTCATTGACAAACGAGAATAATAGAGGCAACAATATGAATGTTGATTTCTGTAAGAGGATTTGAAACAGATGTACATGCTCTAAATTTAGCAATAAAACCAAGCACAGATTTTTCTATAACATCCTCTCACTGCTGCTGCATTATCTTTTTGCCAGCTTGTAGAATAATATTTGAAGTGGGCTTGTGTGTTTAATTCTGTGATCACTGCATTCATTGAGGTCTGAACCATAAAAACATGTTAGGCTCAGGAAAGAGGAAGAAAAGAAGAAAAGAAGAAGATGATGATAGACTGATTGGAGAGAAATCATAGGATGAGTCTTGTGTAACGCCGGTGCTCCTTTCCTTCTCCAATCATGGACATGCAGCTTTGAAGTGCGAACAAGTTGGGCAGTTGGAGGGTTGTAATTATAAAAGCCATAATCAGCATGGAGCAGAGGGAAGTGTGTGTGTGTGGGTGTGTGTGTGTGTGTGTGCGTGTGTGTGTGTGTGTGTGTGTGCGTGTGTGTGTGCGTGTGTGTGTGTGTGTGTGTGTGCGTGTGTGTGTGCGTGTGTGTGCGTGTGTGTGTGTGTGCGTGTGTGTGTGTGTGTGTGCGTGTGTGTGTGTGTGTGTGTGTGTGTGTGTGTGTGTGTGTGTGCGTGCGTGCGTGTGTGTGTGTGTGCGTGTGTGTGCGTGCGTGTGCGTGCGTGCGTGTGTGTGTGTGTGTGTATGGTTTAGGATGATGCACGTGGGGGTGCCTGTTTGAAAATGGAAAAAGTGTTGGACTGTGTGTATGTCTCTGAGGCTATAGCATTGTGTATATGCTCCTAAATGGCTGTGCAGAGCTAAAATCGATGGCGTGTATGTGGCTGAGGATGTGTGTGTGTTCACAGGCATGTGTGTGCGTGCGTGTGTGTGTGTGTGTGTGGCTGCAAAAAAGCCCTGATGTGATTACATGTGTCCGTGTGTGCACTATGACAGTGTGGGTCTGGGGGTTTGTATTAGTGCATGTCTGTGGTCATTTGTGTGTTTGCAGTGATCAATGAATAGTGTGTGTGAAGGAGCGCGTGTGCATTTCAAATATCTGGGTATAAAGCAGTGTGCATTGTGCATTATAAAGACAACAAGATGAGTCATAATTTATTCATAGTCTTCATCATTCCCTTTAAATTGTTTTCTAGGCAGGTGAGAAAAAACCTTCCTCACTGTGTATTTGCATATAGGTGTTTGTGCGTGAAGCGTAATTCTTTTAATAGTTTGTTTATCTCGCAGCATTCGCCCTCACATGGAGGAGTGCATGTTGTCATTTTCTTCTTCATTCATTTCTTCAGAGGCCAGCAAGGCTCAGCAGCAAGCTGCCACTTTGCTTTCAGCTCCACTTACATTTAGGGAAATCTATTCCTCATTATGCCACCAAATGAAATGAACCTATTACCTTTTCGGCTTTCTTCTTCATCGTCTCTTCATTATACCAGGATGCTGTTTCCATTCACACGCACAAGGTAAAAGCACATCATGAAGTCATGTCTTAGGGAGGAACCAACATCTTGCTATTGTTAGCTAAACAAAAATGCAAGTAAAATAGCTGAGATAGAGGTTTGAATGTTGCGTACTAGTACTGGCTTTCTGGGATTAATAACTCATAATCAACCGGTTAGGCAAAAACATATCTCACAGGCAGCACTAAGCATGGTAACACAACATCTATCTAACCACATGCATGTATTAGATAGGCAACTTCCTTTCAATTCAGATCAATATAGCACCAAATCACAACAGGTTGCCCCTTATATTGCATGGGGAAACCCCTAAAAATAACACAGCTCAAACAGTTGTGTGTATCACTACTTTGTCACAGTCAGGAAGAAGACCCAAACTACCACCCTCAGAGGAGACACAACTCCTCTGAGCTGTGTGTGATGTGTGTGATCATCAACCTCAGGTTCTCTGGAGGTTTTCGGGTTCTGTAAAACATCTTTTTTCCAGGCCTCCACTCTTCTGGACAGAGACCTCCGATATTGTGTCAGGAATCTGCTGGAATCACTCTTTCAGTTTCGGAGTTAATACTCACATTATCACTAGGACCACTTTGGACTTTGCCTTCTGCACTTGCTCTAGTTGTTCCTCCAGCTCCTAGTACTTCTTTTTCCTTATTCCCGTTATTCCTGATGTTGCCATCCACTGTGATAATTACTTGTTAACCACCATTACGATTGGTCGGTTGGTCAGCAGCTGCTTGTTGGTTTGTAACTCAAAGTCTCACAGGACCTTTGCCATGTTGCTGTGGTTGAGGCCTGTGCAGAACAGTAGCAGGGAATCACCTTGGTGTATACCATACCTGATAATATCAGGCCATCTAGTATCCATGTGTTTGGTACTGAGTCATAGACAAACGTGGTGCTCACGCTTGTCTGCCTGGTCTTAAGTCCTGATGCTTTATCAACAATAAGCTGGTGCTTTGGCCCTCTGGTGTCATTTCCGATGCCTTTCTCAGTGATGCTCACATCTTTACTGCATACACTGTTTGTTTGCTGTGTTGCCTGAGAGACTCTTCAGTGGTCTGGAAAGAGATAATTGGCCAGTAGTTTCATGGTGTAATACAATTTTGAGGATCCCTTAAGACCAGAATTGTTCTGCTCCGTGTTAGCAGCCCTTTATTTTTGCTGCCAGGAATTCATATAGTGCTGTCAGCTCCTTCAGCTTCCACAGTAGGTGTGGATAATGTCGTATCCTAGTGCCGTGTAGCTCTTCCTTGATTGCTAGGAATCTGCCTTTGTGATAACGACTGATTCTTTCTCTCCGGAGCTGCTGTGGTCTGCTCTGTGGTCCACCAGGTACTTGGCATTGGTGTTGTGTGATGCCCTTTTCTCTCAGATGTATTGCTATTGCTATAGTTCCCTTGTAGCTGAAAGTACATCCAACTTGGGTCTTTGGAGAACAGGTCATTTATTCTACTGGCCTCTTCAACATCTCTTTAGCCAAGTATTAGTGGGTTTTGTTTGGACCATTTAGGACTAGGATTAGGACAGTTTCTTGTGCCCCTTAATCATGTGGGAACTGTCTCTTGTGATACCTTTCTGCTCTTCAGTTAAATGACTAATATCTGTCTGGGTTTCTTGATTTTGACCCCCAGACTTTTTTTTCATGGGAGCTTTCTCTCGAGGCCTCTTTGGTCGTACACCCAAGTGCTCCTAGGTTCATTGGAGCACATTGTTTTCAGTGATAATTGAAATAGGGTTGGTGCATAGAGTACTGTTCACATCTGCAAGCATCAACTCTGAGTTGTGCTCTTGGTTAGGTGCCTACCTTGAGTCTGGACACAACTTTCTCCAATCAGCAGACACATCTGCCACTGCAGATGGCCGGGCATCATCTAAATTATATCCATACTGCTCACTATTGTTCCAACAGTGTTGTAGCCTCTGGATCACCAGCTTTGATAGTAGCTCCTTTTATTGATGTCTGCACAAGTGACAGTTTGTTGCAGAACGTGGGCCTGATGCTCCAGACGATAAGCGGGCAGGACGTGCGACAGGAAGACACCTGGGATGGAGACGAGGCGGTGTTCTTTTCAAACTGTGTTAAAAGTCATTGTGGTTTTGATTTGACGTATGCATGTATTGTATCTGATGACGCATGAGGGGGCGTTAACCCTGATGAATCAAAAGCAATCTGAAGGTTCTTTTTGGGCGGAGATCTACAGTTGATGTTTTGCAGTGTACATCTCCCTACGCGTGTTCATTAAAATCATCGTTTGACTCCACCCGGCCGGATCAGTGTTGTTATTTTGGAATTCCTCCTGTATCCCTCCTCAATATTTGAACCCTGAACATACTGCACTAAGCAACCAGGTGCTTCTTGCTACATGTGGATGTTGGCTTTTTACTTATCCCTAGTTCTCACATGCATTACAAATATAACCTGTCTCACTGGGTTGGCTGATAAAGTCACTACATTCCCCAGTTATATATTTAGCATCCTGATACTGAAGTGGTATTTTTGACTTTGTTAAACTCTTATTACAAACATGGTAAAAATAGCTAATGATGGTGTAAAAGTGAGCACTGAGAGTGTTTGCCTGTATTTAGGCTAAGAAAACATGTGACTCGATCTTTATACATACACAAGTCGAGTCCAACAGATCTCAGGCTCATTGTCACCACTATGAAACTCACTGCTTTTTATGTGTCAACCCCTCAATGCATGACTTTCCCATACAGAGAAAACACGACACAAAAGTGTGCAGAGGAAAAGAACAAGCGCTCATTTCTGTGCTTCTGTCTAAATGCCTGTTTCCTGATGATGCCCACCCACACAGAAACAGGAAGACAGGCTCCTAGACATGCTCTTGACTCATATGTGAGCAAAAGACCAGAACAACTACTTCAAGGGACGGTGCAGTTTTAATTGTTATAAAACTACTTACAGTAAATACAAAGACATAATCTGGAACAATATACTACAGCATAAATGAACCACACATGTATGTGTGCTCTTCTGTTCTTTTCGTTTGGCTGGCCTTTTCTCTGTGCACTCAGATACCTTTAATACTGGCTGCTCCTCCAACACTACAGTTATATACCGCTAAATTACAGTGTGTGTGTGTTTTCTTTCTGAGGATTCCAAGTCCTCTTAAAATAGATGGCAGGGGAAATTATGGTTCTGTGTGCCCATGTGTTAGTATATGTGTGTGAGTGAGCACGATTCAGTGAGCGACAGAATAAAAGCTGCATCTTAGATGTTTCGGTTCTCTGCCATTCAGGACTACAGCAGACACAGCCATGACTTTGCATCGGAAAGCACCTCGAAATGGCACCGAGACAAACAAACACGTGTGCTACTCATTACAACTCAACATCAGAGAGATTTACAAATATAAGAAAAGATTTGGAAATACGGGAACACTAGCAGCACTTCCACAAATGTACAGATTATAACTGATCTCAGAACAGTGAAATCAGACCCAGAAGCAGCTTGTCCAGCGTGCCAGTTTCCTGTCAGCCAGAAGTTTGTCCACTGCACACACTACCAGTCAAAAGTTTGGACACACCTTCTCATTTATCGCTTTTTTCTTCATTTTCATGACTGTTTACATTGTAGATTCTCACTGAAGGCATCAAATCTATGAATGAAGACATATGGAATTATGTAGTAAAAAAGAAAGTGTACAATTACTCAAAACATCTTATATATTTTAGATTCTTTACAATAGTTGACTTTTTCTGCATCGCACAAAGACACACAGGTGGAATCAAAGATCTCACATTTGGACTCATCAGGCCAAAGCACAGATTCTAATGTCCATTCTTTGTGTTTCATGGCCCAAACAATCTCTTCTGTTTGTTGCTTTCCCTTAGTCGTGGTTTCTTAGCAGCTGTTTGACCTAACGGCTGCCTCAGAGAGGTGTCTGCTGCTGGACCTCTGTGTGGGCTCTAATCTGAGGTGCTGCTAATTTCTGAGGCTGGTGACTCGGATGAGTTTACCCTCAGCAGCAGAGGGGACTCTTGGTCTTCCTTTCCTGGGGCGTCCTCCTGTGAGCCAGTTTCATTGTAGTCTTGATGTTTTTCTGACTGCACTTGGGGACAGATTCAAAGCTTTTTCCAGACTAACTCACCTTCAGTTCTTAAAATAAAGATGGACTGTTGTTTCTTTACCTAGCTGATTGGTTCTTCCTGTAATATGAATTCTAACAGCTGTCAGATAGAGCTGTCAGCTGTGTACCAATGTGACTTCTGCACAACTGATGGTCCCAACCGCATTAAGAAGGAAAGAAACCCCACAAATGAACCCTGACAGGCTCACCTGTGACGTGAAACCATTTCAGGTGACTACATCATGAAGCTCGTTAAAAGGAGGCCAAGGGTTGGCAGCGCTGTTAACAAAGCAAAGGGTGCCTACTTTCAGGAATCTAAAATATAAAACATATCTAGGGTTATTTATTTTCTTTGCTACATCATCCCACACAACTTGCTTATTTTAGATGTGATGCCTTTAGTTTGTGTCTGTAATGTAGAAAGTAGTAAAAATAAAGAAAAAACGTTAAATGTGAAGGTGCAACTTTTGGCCGTGTGTTAAAGGACAGATGCAAACAAACAAGAAGCTTTGTGAATAAAGGTGTTTTAGATGCAAGGAAGCAGTTTTGGCTTTTAATCCTGAATTACCCTTCTTTTTTCTATACACAGTGACAACAATTTAAATATCTTGCTCTATCTTTGCAAGTTGTCACTCAGAGCAGTACCCATACAGCCCAGCGTTCCCACTTTTACAGTGTTTTTCTCAAGCTCATACCAGTTGAAAACATTTTGTTATGGTCTTAGAAAGATGGCAAGTGTAGAGCCTCCATGGCTACAATGAGAAGATAAAATTAAGCACAGGAGTTTGAAGTCCATACCAATATGGCACTGTTCTTAGAAACCAGAGATAACAAAGGTGATAACACCACCACAACAACAAAAACATGCAGTAAAAGCAAACTGTGAGAGTAAATTTAAAAGGTCGTAGATCAGAAACAGTCTTGGTTTGGCCCATACAACATGTGCCGTATAGACCTCTTATTCAAAGGTCATTTTCCAGCTGTTACATGGCAACCTCATATTCCTAAATGTGGTCATATTTCTATTTTAACCCAAAGTAAAACATGTTCAACTGTTATTTATGGGTTATAGAATATATAATATAAGCTTGTGCTGATGAAAGCCTTTCAAACCCCCACAAATGCATTTTGGTCATGCAGTAAACAGGGCAAGTTGACACGAGGCTTTGTTCCTGACAGTGACGATAACTAAAGGCACAGTTCTGTCATTTATTCATTGTCTCTGTCTTCTCACATCTTAGATGTGTTTGAACCAAACAGATTCCAACAAAGCCTTTCCACTCTATCAGAAGTCACACTTCTGCTACGCTACTGTGTCAAGAGGACCCCCAGCCAACTGGGACGCCCATCACCATGGCAACCCCATCCTGCCCGAAAAGCAAGCTGGTAGTAGGAGGAAGGTGTAAACGCTTTGTGCATCTGTTCCTCTCCATCCTCTATCATCTCTCGCTGTCATTCTTTGCACTTCTTTCCACTATCACTGCCTCCATCCTTTCCCCCTTTTTACCAGCAGTTAACAGATGCCCAGCCTTCTCATAAATATCTCCTAATCACCAATACCAGTGATTCATGAAGCACACAGATGGATAACCTTTGGCTACATAAACAGTTTTGTCACATACACACATGCAGAGGACAGCTGGGCCTTCTCAGAGACACTACTATGAGGTTCTGCTGGGCAGCATGGTGTAAGCACCAGAAACCCAGAAGCAGCAGGACAGGAGAGGGTGAGATAAAGGAAGCAAAGGGGATCAAAGTGGAGAATAAAAGAAAGAGCAGGAAAAGCCAGAGGCAAGCACAGAAAATATGAGAGGAGAACGTAGTATCAGTTTAAGCCACATTCAGTCGCACCAGTATTTGACCATTTATGGTCGGTGAGCTGCACACGAGGCAGATACGGAGCAGAGGTGTTCTGCAAAGTTGTACAGACGTTTGAATCCCATTTTTCCTCCGAGTCACAACTGCTGGAGCTGAATATGTACTTAAAGAAAAGCTTTAAACTTCTGGACTCCTTTAAGCCACAGTTATGCTTTGTGCCTGCTGCTGTGGTGGTTTTAATGAGACGGGGACATTGATATAGCTTTCTGGATTTTCTTTTCTATATTTGGCAGGTGTTTAAAATGAAGGCTCTGAGGTCATATATCAGCATTCATGCTTCAGAGGGACACTATTAGCAAATACCAACTACTACGCATTCATATCAAGTCTGAGCATAGTCCAGTTCAGAATCTGGTTTAATCATTAATGTTGGTACATTTATATCAATGAGACATAGTTGAAAGCATAAAGGAGTATTAGGGCCACATTAAGGAAAACAATATTATTGATCTTCATCCTGACATCATACTGTGTTTATGTGCTCAGAGAGAAATCCTTTCCTTGTTCCTAAAACCGATTCTGAAGCAACTGTGCCAGCTGGTCTCCACATTTTGACTTTTGTCTTTAATAATATTAAAATGCTTTAATGTGGCCCTAACATATGTACATAGTGGAAAATGAAATATTGCAGAGAAGCAAATACAACAGAAGAGACGAGTGTCAGCAGACTACAGCAGGGATCCGAGGAGCAGACAGCTGTTGGTATTCTGATGTTCTGCTCTGCTTGTCTGCATGTGGTTTGACTGCAGTCTGGCTCTGACTCTGTACAGAAAGCAGACTCACAAAGACTCAGCCTTGTCTTTGGTACTGCGTGTAGCATTGCCATGTCAGCAAGGTGTAAACACATTCATTTTGAGATATTAATTACTATAATCACCGCAGTGGGAAACTGTTGCAGAGATGTTTGCTGAGGGCTAAATCTTTGGCCAAGTCTGACTTGAAAATTTTCAGGTTGGATCATATCATAGATTTTCTTATATTATTATTTTATAATTTTATTCTTTGTTAACTGTTTTCTCCTGTTGTAAATTGCAAGTATGGTTCGTTTGTGAAGCACTTTGTTGCACTTGTGACTTTTAAATGTGCTATAGAAATAAAATTGAAATTGAAATTGAATTGAAATAGAGTCTCAGGGAGCCATGATGTTTTCAAGACTTTGCATAAACAGCTGGCCACACCTTAAATATGCCTGTTAGAAGCCATTGGCTCTGTGGACATCAAACTACAGTTCCACACTTTGAAACAACAATTATTTGCCTTCTTGCAGAAAGTTAGATGCTAAGAATCAGTTAGGTGGGGGAAAAGAAGATTACAGAAAGTTGTAAATAAATAGTTCCACCATAGGCCTGCCTCCAAAAACACATATCTCTGTCTAAATATAAAATAATTATTACTAAGTTTACATACTTCCAGGTTTAGCTTTTGTCATGTCAGCTTTCCTCTAAAGTTTCTTCATATAGAAGAAAACATCTTCCGGCGTTAAACACATCATGTTCCTGGACATTCGTTTGAGCACTTTGAAATATAATAGGAACATTTGGGCTTTCACCTCATCAGTGAAGCACTCAGACTACTGTGACTGTGTTCATAAACAGCCCTGACATAATCCATCCTTTTACACTCAAACGTGTGCATGTTATACAGACTTTTGAACTAACTCATTTACCTTTAATTAATCTGAAACTCCGCCCAGTAAAACACATACGTGTGATCAACAGTTTATGTTTTCCTTGGTAAACATTAAAACAAGGCATTTCAAAGGAATCTGTGTTTTGATTAATTACAAACTTTTATATTGCAATGTATCTCATAATGTAACCCACATACTCTTTATCAGAGCACACTTTCTTTTGAACCACCTGGGCTTTGTATTAATAGCATTCAGGTATGCAACAAGTCAGAGATGCTTGACTCCCCTGTGTAACTTTCAAACATGCGCCTTAAAGCATCTTTAAGCAACACCATTTCCTCCCAAAGGAAACGTTGCTGAACTCAATCAAAAGATCTTCATTTGGCCTGAAAGATTTTTGTTATTCTATTCTTTAACAAATACGCCCTCGGTGAAATTAGGACATTTGGCACAGATCGAGGAAAACAGGAAGCACCCAGGTTTCTGTGCAGCTCTGCAGCCAAGCTGACACAGACTCAGAGCTCAGTCAGTCCAAGTATCCCTGCAACCTTAACTAGCAATAACTTCACAAATATGATTTTAACTGTAGGAGCAACATTCACAGCCGTCCCACAGATGCATCGTTACGTGCAGCAACTTTGATAACTGCTTTTGCTCCTATCGATTTTTCAGAGTTAAATTCAATCATTTCAACAAGACTGCTCAAAGAAGTTTCACCGTTAATTAATGCTTCAGTCTTCAGACAGCCGCCTCATCTCGCTCTGGCTGTTCTGCTACATCTTGGCATTCAGTACCACTGATCACAGTGTTTCGCTACAGAGATTAAACACCATTGGTGTTAAAGCAGCTACATTGCACTGGTTTGAGTCATATCTATCAGATGCATGGGGAGTCTTCTTCACACACAGTATAAATAAAATCAAACTGAGCTCCATGGTCTTGTTCTCTGTAGTGTAACTCTTCATTGTAGATCTGTCCCTCACTCATTTCAGGGACAATCTTTTCAGCCTCAGTGGGGTTAAGGGTGGAAAGATGTGAGGGCTCAGCTGTGGGGCATGCAATAAGTCTTATCCGATTCCTCGCTGTCCGTTTCTGTCCCATTACAGGCTTCTACAGGTTTTTGGTGGAGGTAGAGTAAATGCTGCAGTGTCATCTACTGTCACTACAGGGAGTGTTATATCACTCTTTTATTACATTTGGCATTTGCTGATGCTGGTTTGACTGCAGACAATGGGAAAAAAAGATGGATACGGTTGTTCCTTGGTGTGATTAAGTAGTTTTCTTCAGTTAAACATCAGGAAAATAAAGACCCATAAAAGTAGCTGTTTACTGCACTGAAGTTGTAAATGAATACAAGTATTTCTCTTTAACTAGAAACTTGTTTGGCCTGTAGAAAAAACTCAATTCAAACCGTAACTATATCTAGTAAAACTGCAGGTCTGCAGCAACAGTGTGGCAGTTACCACCATCAGATCAGAAGTACACGGCAACACACTGTAAACTACTCATACAAGAGTATCTTCTAGTATGTCTCTTTAGACCAGGTCACATTGGAGGCGTGGGATATTGTATATCGTGGTACTTTGATTATTGGTGATGAATTTTGTTGCTTGCATGTAATGTTTGTCGTTGCGATACTTTGTTGTGGTTGTATTTATCTGACAGTTGCCACAAACACAGATAACTTCCAAAAGAATAGCACACAGCTAACTCACTAACTATCAGCTCCAGCAAAGGAATAAGCCTTCTGTTTACTCATGCAGCCTTGTAAAATTGCTCTGCAGCTCTGTCTTCAAGGTTTATAGAGGCAAGTGGTGTGTGTGTGTGTGTGTCTGTATGCATATTCATACTTCTTGCTGAGTCAGTGATGAGAAGAAATTTGTTTGCCAACGTGTCCTCCCTGACCTCCATGTAGGGACATGAGAAGAGTCTTTGAGACTCCATCAGAACGGCCGCTGAGCTGCGTACTGCCATGCTGCACAGTGGAATCTGCAACAAGGCCAGTGGCACCATCCACCAGCTCCATGGGCCAAACTGGCCACGCTGGCAGAACAAACAAGGCTGGAAAAACTCATGCAACACTGAGCTCAGATGGAGAGTGGCAAAGAGAGCTCTGTGGAGGAATTGAAACAAGTGTGCTGTGGTAAAAAGCAAAAGTGATATCAGTGCCTGGTAAAATGTTTAGTGGCTGTACAATCAGTCAAGCAGTAATACACATAATGACTTTATGTCCATGTAGTCGGATTGTCCTGTTAGCTATTTTGTCATTTTCTATATAGCAGTAAAAGGAAGAATGCATGCAAAAGGAGGATATACTCTTGTATAACACTTTATTAAGATGCTCCTTTGCTTGCTTTTTGTCAAGTACAGATATATTCTGAGGCAATAAGTAGCCATCTCCCCAGTGACTCTCAGAGACATTTACTCTAGTCAACCATCACAGGCTCTCTGAAGAGGCAGCCAAATGATACCGAGGACCGCTAACACTGGCCTAGTCAGCTGACAGCTGGTAGGAAGGGGCTTTAAAGATATGGCCAACTGCTACTTGTGCAGCAACATTATAGTGTCACTGACCCCTGACAGCACCTTTACACTACCAAAAAAGCATATTTTTTCAGTCACACACATTCACTCACTCACGTCATTTACATGGACTTTTTCCGAACAAAACTATGGACTCTGCCTCGACTACGACACAGGTAACAAATTATTACTATCTATTACCCTTGCCGTCTACGATAGCAGATGTTGTGCACTTACATTCTGCATGACCGTTATCATTTATCATGTTGCTACTGATTTTGTGCTCAGGAGACAAGTCCAGTAAACATGTGTGGTCATGTGATATGCTTTTACTTAGACTTAGGTCCTGCTGCACCGTTCAGCGCATTGGGCGGCAGATCTCCGCCAGCATAATCAATCAGCTGCGGCTGCTTCGGCCTCATCCTATGCAATGTCTAAGGCGCGTAAATCATCAACGATAGTCCTCTGCCATGTTGTACGGCGGCGTCCTGGTTTGTGTCTTCCATGGAGTGGGTTCCACATGATCTTGGGCAGTTGGTGCAGGACTTGGTGCAGAATGTGACCTCCTGTGGCTTAGTCAAAATGTCATGGAGCGGACGTGTAGTCCGGCGGTGGACTTCTGCATTGGTGACATGGTCCCAGTAAGAGACAGGCAGGATCTGACTTAGCCATGCCTGTTGGGCCACATTGAGTCTTTTGGTGATTTTGGCTGCTGTTTTCCAGTTAGGTATAATGATGGAGCAGATTAATCTTCCTCGCCAGATCGATCTTTGCGTTCGACCAGATCGGCCGAAGAGCGCACCCGCTTTCGCAATCTGACACACGACGTCATGATCAGCATCTCTGTCGCTTGCAAAGATGCTGCCCAGGTAGGTGATTTGGTTCACCTCCTCCAGCGGTTGGTATCCTACTACAATGGGATCCTGAGTCATCACGTAACTGATCCTCATGACCTCGGTCTTGTTCCCGCTGATTTGCAAGCCCACTTTGGCTGCCTCTTGCTCCAAGCTTGGTGTCATGGTCGTCATGTTCTTCCGGACGTCGGCCAACAAAGCGATGTCATCCACGAAGTCGAGGTCCTTCAGGTGTGTTGATGGATGTCAAGGTATCCTGAAGCCATCTTGGTCATGATAACTTTGATTTGCCCTTTCAGTAGCAAGTTGATCTTTACAGGGTGGGTCGCTAGCCCAACGCCAACCCTCCTCCTTTCTCAGCCGGGCTTGGGACCCTCAATGGCGGACTTAACCATCCACGCCAGAGTTCTGCATTTACAGGCATGCTAATCTGGATGGTGATCTTTTTCATTCATGTAGCATGTAAGTGCTAATATGGGCCACCTATATATACACCACCCATGTTTTCCCACTAAAAATCCACCGTCTTTAAGTCTAATATTATATACTGTTTTAGTTATCATTATGCTATGCTACACTGTGACTGTCTTCTCAGGCTTGACAAAGGCAGAGCCACAGTTTTACAATGTATTTATTTATTTTTAGGATGAGCAATATACCCGTGGCAGGGTTAACAGACCTGGGGGATTGCCACGCTCAGAGAAAGCCAGGGCTAAAACTGAATATATTACTAATCATTTAAAAAGCTCCTAGTAGACCTGGATGACTTACGTTTAAAGAAATGCAGCATTTTATCATACGATGAAAGTTCTAAAGGCAATGACATTTAACAGTGTTCAAAGAGTACACAGGGCAGATAATTCCTTTTCTCTGGCAAATGGAGTGAGTCAGGAGAGGCTAGAGGAAGAAGAGTCGAAGGAGGAGGAGTGGAAATTCCCTCCCGTTGTTCTGTAAAGTGTCCCAGTAGCTGATGTAGAACAGGCAGGTTTAAATGTTCTTAATTTAATGAGACACGACTCAGCCTTCCTCCACTTAATTAAAGCCATGATTCACTTCTCGTATGCCACACAGTCTACAGTACATCTGGCAGCCAGAAACACACCGTCACCCTCTTTATTTGCTCACGTGTACAGAGCCTATGCTCTATACGCTGCACTTTGCTGACTTTCAAAGAGCTCAGCACCTCATCGTGCCCAGTTACTTTACCTAATTCCTAAATTAACTCATTGACTTTCCAAAGACAAGGATTCGAGGCACACAGGGAAACATGTATGCATACACTTGCTGAGTTGTCCTGGGGAAGCAGCAGGAGCGACTGTATGCCTAGTGGGTCATCTTGAGCACAGACACAAACCCACACACACTCCTCTGGCTCCTTGCACTCCAGGGTAAACACTAACTGTGAGAGCAGGCCTGAAAGCACTTCTGTCACCTCCTGAATATGCCCCAGTCCTGGACTGCGACTTCTAATGCCTAAATGTGGCAAACACAGACGTCTTGATGTCCTGCTTGGGGCTAAAACATAACAACCGAATCGATATTCATCTGCAGCGGTGCTGTGATTACATTCCCATCTCCGCTGCTGCTGTTGTTCTGTGCCAGCATATGCACAAGGGGCCGCTGTGCATGAGCCACTGGAACCATCCACTCCCACTACAAGCTACACTGTAATCAACATGCTAGTAAATACACATACCCAGTGATGCTGAACCCCCCACTTCCAGTCAGACACATCTCATTTAAAGCTGCTCTGGATTTTCCTGTAATTACACAATTATTAGTATCAGTCTGTATTAAACAGTCTCAGCTGTCATTCCACATACTTGAGATGTTATATTTTACTGCAATTTGTAATAATTAATTATACGGTTTATTTAAAGGAAAAAACCCTCTGTGGTATTTCAGGCACAGTTACTTCAACTGGAGGAGCAGATCTTTGAACAAACTAATAAAACAAAACAGGGTCATTCTTAGATGTGAATTGGCTTTGCATGTAAGGAGATTATTCATTTGTATCCCAAAGAATGGGACCAATTTTACAAATGGAAACATTAAACACTGATCATTCTCGTATTACTGCATGACTCATTTAAAGCAATGCTTCCTGTTCTGCTCAAACACCAATGTTAGCTAAACATTAGAGAAATCCAAAGTAAGCACAATTAGCTTGGAAAACATGGCATATAGACAGGTAGATAGATCCATAACCAAATATAGCTGTTCAGTGAAGTGAACTGAAGATCTCATTTGCGGTGTTGCCTCTTCATTAGTGTAGCACGCATCCTTTTCAAACAAAGACAACTACAGACGATCCAGACGTCACTGCAGAACATGGATGTGTGGCACATCACAACCATGTTTCAGTTTACTGCTCTATAATCCCCCTGTGAACACAGACTCATATAGAGAAGAATTTTTGGACACAATCTTGCCTTTGGTAAATTGATTGAACACAAGATGGATGAATACCCATCAAAACATCCTGTGAGACGTATTTTATGATGCATGGTGGGCAGATGTTTATGTGCAGGCCACACCGCTGAGGCTAACATTAGCACTTCCCTGTCTGACAAGTGATTCTTTGATCACCACGAGTCATTTTCTTTGTTTCTCCATGAGTCAAAGTTTACAAAGGATGCACTTCAGATAATAGTCTGCTTGATTCCTCCTGCCAGTTTGTGCAAATGAAAAGTGCACAACTAGAGAGTGCCTGTTTCTGCCATACAGTTTTATGTTGTATTCCAGCTGCAGTCACAGACTTGAATCCAGAGGACCACATATAAAGCAGACTTTGGTTCTCCAGACATCAGGTGGTTTTTATAGGGTGGGAAAGAAAGCTGGGTGACTGCAGAGTCAGTTTGTGCAATGTTGCATTTCAAATCCCCCAAGGCCTTGCTGATGATGCTCCAGTGAAGTTATTGGGGAGGTAAACGTAGATGCCAATTGGTCTAGAAAGGCCTCACACACACACACACACACACACACACACACACACACACACACACACACACACACACACACACACACACACTTGTTGGCTCTGACAGTATCTGTCTGTCCATTGTTTGCACTCAGAATAGGCCTGGTTGTTGTTCCGAGCTATGGGAATGTCTCACTGTGTCTGATAATGGCCATAAAAGCTGTGTTATTGTTCGTGTGCAAATTGTTTTCTTACTGATACAAAATGTCAAAAAGGAAATATTTCCGGTTGTGGCAAACTTCTATCACATGATTTTGTAAATCTCAATCAAGGCTCAAAGAGTGTGTGTGTGTGTGTGTGTGTGTGTGTGTGTGTGTGTGTGTGTGTGTGTGTGTGTTTTCAAGTGTCTCTCTTTGTGGCAGTCCTTTCATCGCCTCACTAATGAAGTCCAGATGCTCGTGCAGATGGTGACCGACTCTAGTGAATGAGTGTTCAGTGTCAGGGCTCCGGCTGCTCAGAGTTTTACACTAAAGATTTTTAAAGAGTCAGGACAGTCACCTACCTTTGTTTAATATTAGGTTTCAACAAATATAAGTGTATATACACTGTTTACATTTTAAAGGAGCAGTCAGCTGCAATGCCCCGTACACCATTTTAATGTCTGAATGTAATCTTTGTTACTTTATAACTCAGATCAGTGTCCTGGAAACATTCTAAATATTCTTATAACACGTTTGACTGCCTGATATATCTGACTATAAATATATGCACTCCATACTGTACATTAATGCCACTGTTTTACACATGTCTCAACTCTGTATATTTTTATTTATTTTATTTATTGTTTACTCTATTTAATTTTTAAAATATGTGTATACACACACACACACACACACACACACACACACACACACACACACACACACACACACACGTAGAAAAATATTTAGTATACACATCCAGAAATGCATATACTATTATATATTGTACATATATTTATTAGTTTCAGATGTAGCCATTCTCGTATTTTGCTTGTTTACATTATTGTATTTTGCACAACTCTGTTGCTTGTGAAGCTCGCACACAAGAATTTCACTCACATGTGCTGTACCAGTGTACCTGCACATGTGATGTGACAATAAAAGTGATTTGATTTGATATGTTGTTCGAGTGTTACTGTAACGTCCCTCCAGCTGTGATGGGGACAGGTGCGGCCTACACTGCACAGTAACACAGCGATGGCTCTTTAGATGATAAAGACCTGAAACTTTCCAGCTGGCATCATCCCTCTTTTGTGTTTAGCTGGTGTATGTTCAATACATTTCATTGTCCTTTAGCCCTGAATTTAGCCCTCGTCTAAAGTTAGCCAAGCAGAATATGAACTTTTTGTTAATAATAAATTGTTATACAGTGGTCCCTCGCTATAACGAGGTTCACCTCTCGCTGTTTGACAGATTTTTTTGTTGGTTTTTTTTTTTTTTGGGGGGGGGGGGGGGGGGGGGCAACTTTCCATTGGTTTTTTGTTTTTTTTACAGCGCGTTGTGTTCTGCATCCTGATTGACAATAGTCTACAGCCAATCAATCTCGTGCCGTGTCTGCTGTACAGTACAGAACATGTTCAGCTCGTCAACTTTACATAAATCTTCGATCCTAGCAGTGAGTCCTGTAAATGGTGAAATGATAAATGGCCTGCAGTATATAGCGCTTTACTAGTCCCTAAGGACCCCAAAGTGCTTTACACTACATTCACTCATTCACACACACATTCACACACTGGTGATGGCAGCTACATTGTACCCACAGCTGCCCTGGGGCGCACTGACAGACTGGGGATAGGGTTAGGGGGTAAGTTTTCTCCCCAACAAACAACAGTGTTGATGAAACGTCGTCACCTGCGGGTTCCTTTGGTTTCTTTCTGTAATACTGGACTCATTTTCTACAAGGTTTGAACTTTGAGAGTTTAAACAAGACAGAAAAGTGTGAAAATGTTCATGCCTGTCTAACAAAAGTGTGTAAAGTGTGTCGTGAGGGGTTTTACAGCCTTAAAACATCTATAATAATTGTAAAAAATAAAGTTGGCTACTTTGCGGATTTCACTTATTGTTTTTAGAACGTAACTCCTGCGATAAACGAGCGACTGCTGTACATAATTTTATGAAATGAAAATAGATTAGTGTTTGTATAGAGGATTTCCAGTCTCATTGCCGCTCTTTCTATTTCTGTTGCTTTATTTTTTGCACCTGTGGCTAAACGAAATGATATGTCTAGCTTTACTGTCCATATGCACCTTTTTGGCCTCAGTGAGGCGCCATAGTAACCATGAGCTCCAAAAATTGGCCCTTGGGTTCATGTTTGTGGAGACTTTCCTGCACTTTGTAAGAATGCATCAAGAGCAATGTCAGACATTAAGTCTACTCTGAACATCCCTGATCATCACACATATCATGACGTTATGTGTGGGAGTTCATCAGGGCGCACTGGGATCAGAGAACGAGCCATAACAGGGATCCCCTGCTCCCCGCCCCCCGCCTCTGATGCACTGGATGTTTTAAGCAGAGCAGGAAAACAGCAGCAGAACCGGGATTACACACACAGGACATCCGGGATACACTCTCACAACACACACAGACATAAAGTGGCAGAGAGGTGGGAAAGGGGACAACGTTTGGAGGTAAAGAAGGGGGTACACAAACACAGCTATGAGGCTGAATCCAAACAAGGCAGCTATGCTTTGCTGTGTATCTGGATCATCTCCTCGCACTGTGATAACATCAGCCGGGTTCTGTGAGGAACCCTAAACAGGAAGGATACACAGGAAACCTGAGAAGTGGCAACAGGCTCTAAAAGAAAGGGAGCAGTTTGGTTGTGACAGCATATGTTAAAGCAGCGGTCTGAGCTGCAGTCGCCGCAGCTGGTAGTTATTGTCCTCAGAAGAAAAGTGAATCTGTGCGCTGTTCTGAGGATTTCTCAACATGTTGAAAACATCACTGACCTTTGAGCACCGTGCATTTAAATGTTAATGCAGCTCCACGGCTTTGTAAGCGCTAAAGTGATCAGTCATCACATCGAGGATCTGAAGTGATCATACACATGTAAACTGCAAAGTTTACTCGAGTCTGTTTCTCACATTTTACATCTGAAGCTCTTGAATGCTTTTTAGTAGACAGGCTGCTGGAACAGAGATACCTGCTCTGGGTAACTGGACCAGCAAACTGCAGCAAGCTTGATGGGAATTCATGGCTCAGGTGCAAAGCTTTTGCTCTTGCTTGTCTCACTTGCACACAGGTGTTAGCATCAAAAACACACATGCTTTGCTCTAGACGTTTCCTAAAACAGACAAATCAGACAAGGCCAACATCCCCTCCTGAAACCAAAACTGCAAAGAGCAAGCATGAACCTGCACGCTGACCAGAATAAAAAGAAAAAAGCTGCAAATCAATAACAGTAGCTAGAAGACACGCACACAGCCAGATGATTTACACTGCTGGATGCATTTTTCTTTCTGTTTTTGTGTGAATAGAAAATTTGAGGGTGTCTCTCGGTTCTTCAAAAGTAAAGACTAATCGCCTTGTACACGCAGAAATACCAAATTGCAACTTGTAGCTCATGACAAACTCAGAAGCTCGGACTTGAGAGCGCATTTCTTTTCCCATTCCAGCCCGACAGTTTGAGCAATCTCACTGTTCTACTTTCCACCCTAAGAACACAATTAATGTCTTGTTAGGGTGGAAAAGATGTCATCTTAAAAATGCTGGTTTGATAAGGAGAACACAGAAACTGTCTTCATGGATCATGATGCCACAGTGATGACAAAACGTTCTTTTGTCTGTTTGAAGAAGGTGAAAAGAGGCACATTTTGGTCACAGATAAGAATTGGTTAGAAATATTCTCTGTTTTATAACATGTTAAATAATAAAACTATTAGACAAAAGCAGCCTTTGCAAAGGCATTCTTCTATTCTTCTCAGTTTGTTGCAAGTTTCTTAAAGAGGCTCTCCATTTTTTCAGATTACAAGGCCCCATAATTGAGGTCACTGACCCGAGTGACTCAGCCTCTTTACCACAGCTGACGCCACAGAGCAACCAAGGTGAGGAATTTTGAGTTTCCTGTAGACATTCTAGGATTTTGTTCTTTCTCGAGACAGAATCAGTTCACTCGTCCATCTCTGTTGTTATCATAGAGCTTTCTCTCTCCCACACAAACACATGAGGAACAAAACTAATAATGTTGAGATTTCTAATGAGGTCACTGAGGTCTGTCTCAGCGAGCAGCTGGCTGCTCCAGTGGCAGACGTGAAATGTGAGCACGCAACTTTGAAGCCTGGGTGCACAAGCAGGTTACCTCTCACAGGCTGAGCAAAGACAGTGCAGTGGGCGAGCAGGGCTGCAGCCTCACACACACACACTCCAGATATCCCAGACAAGAAGCCCACGAAGCAAACGGCCTTATTAGCCATGCTGATTTCTGCAGCTACGATGCCTTTAAAGGCCCAGCAGCAACTCAGTGTGGTGACGCAGATGAGATCTGTCACAGGCACAATGAAGGCTGCAGGTGAATGCACCCAGAAAGGATTAAGGTGGAAGGCCAGAGGTTGTAGCTCTTGGCTGTCAGCAAGCTGAACTATACAACAACAAGAGCTGTGACAGTCTCCGTTCAGCAGGAAAGGCCTATGTTTCCCCGTCTGGCTGTCGCATTTGTGATCACAGAGATGCGTATTGCACCAATAATCTACCGTATACTTCTTAAAACCCTACACCGCCTTTTTTTGCTGCGTGAAATTCATGACTCCATATTTCAGGCAGGCAGGCAGGACTGTTCGCCGTAGGCATCCTAAATAATTTGAGCGACATCCTAATGTGGGCTTTTCTATCATGCCAGTAGTCATTTTGTCAGATTAACTTTGCCTTTTTCCAGACTCTGGATATTTCATTTCAGTGTGGAAGAAAAGCCTTGAGAGCTTCCACCAAAGCTCTTAGAACTTTTGCCATTTTTTATCCAGCGTGTGATGAGAGGTTTGGCAAATGCACCAAGGAATTCAGCTGCTGTAGTGTGTAGAATACAAGCATGTGCATAATGACAGATCATGTAATCAGTATTAGGTCAGTATAGATAAATACTGCTGACAATTAGTGAGAGCCCCTAACATGGTATCCTGGATAAATCATTTAGAGACTGTGTGTCATGAGGCTAAATGCCAGAGTAAATGGAAGAAGCAGAGAGGCCGTGGTTCTGAGCATCATGAGCGTTATGAGCCATGCAAATAACACTCCTTAAACCTGAATAAAAGTACAGCATTAAATCAAAGTAACTACCTATACTTCCTTTGTATGGACCCAAAACAGTAATTATATGTTCCAGCAACAAAGACCATAACCGTTTTGATTGGTCTGCTTGGTTGTAATATGTGCTGTGAGGCTCTCATATCTGACTGCTCACACTGCCAATGCAATAGTCAGTATGGTCCTTATCTTCCATTTTGAAGCGCTAACGAGTGTGTCGAGTCAAACGTCTTTCCTGTGTTTCAGCTGAGACGATAGGCAGGATCAGTCCTGCTGGCAGAGCAAGGCTGACAAACAAGCACATGTGCATGAGTGCAAACCGTACTCACTATAAATCAAGTTTAATGGTACAGTAAAAAGACTTTATAAAAGACCTTCATGTGGGAGAATTTACATTTTTCAGGTTTGGGGACAACTTTATTTTATTCTTTATGTACCTTGAGAACAGAACCTTAGAACGACAGTCTTGTTCTCCCGATTCACTCGTAGATACAGACAGTTGTACCTAACAAAGAGTCGTCATGTCTGACACAGGTGCAAACAGCTTAACTTCACTCTGAGCATGAGAACTGCTAATGTTCTCCCTGCCGCCATGCTTTCTGCCTGTTTTGTCTAGGCTGGCAGTACGCGCCAAACAGAATCTCATTTGGCGTGCGCTCAACAAGCTGTTGAATACAGAGCTGCAGGCTAATGCCAGTGCACTGGCAGCATTACCGGGGCATCTCCTTCTACTGCAGAGATTATGAACTGCACTGGGAGCAGAAAAGACCACAGGTAAAACACCAGTCTCTGGAGAGCTGCAAAATGCTTCTTCACACTTCCATTCATGCCAAATGATTTTTCTTTTTGAGCGTAAACTTGACAGTTTTTGACATTTTGACACGGTGAACACACAAAAACCTTTTTGCCTCAGACTACACTTGAGCTCTTAAGCCTTATTCTGTAGAGATATTAGCAAAGACTACAGTGTGACACCACTGTAAACCCCCTACCCAGCTCACCACCACTCTACCCTCATCCCCCTTCCTTTGTCTCTTCTACAAGAGGTCGTGATCCTGCAAGCCCTGGAGGAGAGGTGAGAGTTTACACTGGGAGGCCCAGTGGGATTCCTAAACCAGCTAAACATGCCTGAACCACAGAGACGCTGCTTCCAACTTTATCGGAAGAACAATGACAGTGCTGGTGTGTGTGTTTGAAAGACAGGAATGTAAAGGAGTGAAAGGGAGGGGAAGGACAGAGGGCTTACAAAAGGGTGATTAAGTCATTTCAGAAAGAGGGATAAGATGGCAAAGATAGAGATAACGATAAATGTCATAAAGGAAGTCAGCAACAGTAAACACACATGCTAGTCAGCAGTACCCGTCTCAGCTGTGTAATCGTGCACAGACACACACTCCAGCATTTAAACTTGTACCAAGCTCCTGCACAAACACCCTGCTTTAAACGTGTCCTCTTTAATCACAGCATCCAGACCATGTCATTGCCATGACGACATCAAATATCCACTTTGTAATCTGTATATTTCTCTGTGTGTGTGTGCGTGTGCGCGTGTGTGTGTGTGTGTGTGTGCGTGTGTGTGTGTGTGTGTGTGTTGAGCAGAAGCTGATGCAACATCTGTGGCGATTGGCACAACTCTTGGAGCATGATGCCGGGGTCCTTGAGAACAGTTTTATGGAGGCTCGGTTCAACTATTACAATCACTTCCTGCCCTGGAAGCTCCTTTAATGACACACAGACAAGAGGTCTCTCTCTGTACAGTGTTCCTGCAGCAGGTTACAGTTACGTAATTTTTAAATAAATCTTATGATTCTACCAGGATCTTCGCAAACAGGGCGTCTTAAGAAGACATTTTAAATGCATAAAGGGTCACAAAGTCTAGTTGAGACTGAAGTAACTGACTGGAAACTCTACATCCAGATCAACAGAATCAACCTTTCTGGGATTTACTAACCTGGATGATTGAGCGTGCATCAAGACGATTAAAGGGTCAGTTCACCCATATTAACAAAAATTTGACTCTCACTTGGAGCCAGGCAGTACAGCTCTGCTGCTACCCAGTACACCAGAGCTTTCACTTGAGTTTTCAACATGAGCATCTGTATCCAGAGTCAGTGTGCATGCACCTTTGCACAACACTGCAAACTACTTTTAATTTGACCTATAAAAGTTGGAGTTGCACAGAAAACTGGGCAATACAGCAATTATTTTACTATAATTTTTGTTTCTCACCATCATTATCTAAAACCTGAAAATCATGTGGAGTAATTGGTGTTTCAGCCCCTCGGTATCTCTTTCTATAGAGACGTGCAGAATCAAGCCAAGGCTCTTTGAGCTTCTTCTGGCAGCACCAAACAGCCCAACATCTTATAAAGACTAGGGATGGGTATCCAGTGCCATTGTGGCACCGGTTCTGACATAAACGGTAGTAACCAGACCGAAAAGCAGCGCACATTTCTGTGCTTTATTTCGGTGCTTTATTTTCCTGAGATGTCAGACACTTTGGATTCTAGCCAATCATTTTACCTTTGCGAGCGTAGTAGGCGGGCCCAGGTACGTACGTTCTTTTAGAGCAGAGCTACAGATTAAAAATGCCCAAGGAGGACCGGTCAAAGTCTGGCTGTACTTCACAGCAAAATATGCAAACTCAGCAGCAACAAGTGCTTTAAGCTGATACTGTGATACTGTCAAAGGAGGTAACACCTCGAATCCGATGAAACACCTGGCGACGCATAGCGTTTTTTTTAAAAGCCGAGAAATGCGCCGTATTTGATAGCTTGCTGCGAGACCTCACACCGAGCACATCTACTACGGGTGTGGTGCCTGTTATCGGACCCGGAGCAACATCCCCCAAGAACCCGAAGAGGAGAGTCCTGGCCCCTAGCCCTGCCAGTGTAGCAGAAATGATGAGGATGATGATGCAGCAGCAGCCGTTCTTCTCTGCGTGAGTAGCTTCATGTTGTTGGTGTGTAATTTACGTTGAGTAGGCTAACCACGTTATTACATTAATGCATGTAAGGTGAACTAGCAAACATCATCATAGCTACATGCGGCTGTCTTCTTGTTTGATGGCAGATACTCCCTTCACCCTGGCCAAAAAGGCTAAAATGACCAAAGAAAAAGTGGAAAACAGCTAAACATGAGAGGTTTAGGACAAAGTTTGTGTTTTCCATTGTTTAAGCACTGCTTCCAGCCAAGAGTGATACCATATATGTCCCATAGCTGCAGAAAAGATGAGATGAGATGATCCTTTATTTGTCAGTTGCAGGTCTTTTGCCCACAACCGAGATGACAGACCTTGCCGACCGTACATACAATACAGAGACAGGTCAATGTGATGTTAACTTGTTAACTTTTTACAAAAAAACAGCTAAACATGAGAGGTTTTTGGACCAATTTTGTGTTTTCCATTCTTTAAGCACCGGTTCGAGCACCGTTTAAGCACCGTTTCAAAAGTACTGGTTTGGTACTGGTATCGGATAAAACCTAAACGATACCCATCCCTAATAAAGACATCATTTCATCATTTTATCATCATCATTGTCATAACTGTTGCATTATTTTTTGAGTAGAATTTAATCTTTGCATTTTATTCCATGTGTGACTCCTTCCTAACTATAAAGCTATGACCAACAACTGCTTTGCTTAATTTCAATTTGGATGAAAATAAGAAATCATCATAACTAAGCAGAGCTCAGTGTCACAGTAACCAGCAGACTAAAGTTGGACCAGTTTTATATACAACACATTTTTACACAGTCTCTGCTCTTTCTAAGAACAAAACTGCACTGTTAGAAAAAACATCTTAAAAAAACAGTAATATTCTGGCAGCTGGGGCGCCAAAATACTACCGTAAAATAACAGAAAATAACTTACTCATGAAAATACGGTTATTTCCAGTAATGAAAATACAATTTGTTGCCCTAATTTTACATGGAATTTTGCCTTTTTCAAGTGCTTTTAAACATTAAATTAGGAACATTTTAATGTGATTAAACAATGAAATTACCTATAAACAAGGTCAATGAATGCGGCAATATGAATAATAATACTTAAATGTACAGAAATATACAGTTAACAGTTGGTTTAAATAATAATGGATTGCATTCATATCGTGCTCTTTGAGACCCTCAAAGCGCTTTACAATTCCACTTTATAATTCTCCTCCGACCACCACCTGTAGGTGAAGCGTCTTGCCCAAGGACACAACGACCGAGTGCCCGAGTCGGGGATCGAACCGGCAACCTTCTGATTACAAGGCGAACTGCCAATTCTTGAGCCACGATTGCCCTTAATAACAAAAATAATTATTATTATTTGATGTAAAAAAAAGTTTATACGAATCATTTTATATATTTTTCCATAACATCACATTTGAATTTAACAGTTCAATCTTTCAAATAACGGACAGATATTTGTGAAATTATGATGCATTTGTGAATTATTTTAACAATCTAAATATGCTCATGTACAGACAGATACATTTAAAAAACAAGGAAATTATGTTTTATTACATTTACAGTGCCCGAACCACCTCAGGAGCCAGCTGAGGTGGTTAGGCTGCTGCCCCCGCGACCCGGCCCCGGATAAAGCGGATGAAGATGGATGGATGGACATTTACTGTGATTTTACGTTAATTTACATTTGAAATGTGAAATCAGTCTATTGATGTAAATTTAATGATATTCTAGAAGAACAGTACAAAACTGTAAAACACACAGTAAAATACTTTTATATTAAGATTTGTTTTTACAGTGTGGTCAAGGGGTTGAAATAGAATTGTTGACAAATATTTAGTAGTATTTAGACATAATTATAGATCAGAAGTTATCACAGAGGCCTAAATAAAATGTATTTTCTCCTTCTAAGTAACGAAACTGGCATTTAGCCTTACTGGACTGGATGCGTTGCCACAACTGGTTATTGTGGATGACTTAATGTAAATGTTAAAAGAACTCTTTGTCGGTGTGAATGGTGCATGAAATTCGTTTGAAACAGTTGTGTGTCTAATGTGTTATGTCATATAGTCTGACTGCTGTGTTTACTTGTATTTGTGTTTTTTCCTTATGTTTAAAAATGTCACCTGGTGCCATCTTTGTCAGGTTATCCTTGAAAAAGACACTTTAAATCAGTGACAAAAGATATCAAACTCTCAAGGATAACAAGCCCAGTGACTTACTAATACACAGAACACGTGTATTGTGGTAATATTTCTGAGCAGATTAGAAATAGAAATGATGGTCCATCTATGGCAGCAGCACCTGCACTGGTGACTCACACAGTGGCAGTGTGTGTACAGAAAAAACAGCAGGTCAGTTCAGTTTCATATTCCCATGGATGATATTAGCCTTTCTCTGTTTATCTCATGTTTCATCGCAGCCCCATTACCCACACAGAGCAGCGATGTCTCCAAATCATTACCTGCGCACCGATCCACGTCTCTACACGATCTCACCAGTGGACATGGTGGCATTAAACCCCTGTAGATATTTTATATGTTTATTATAACCTTAAGTATCGTAGCCTGATCCAGTCAATCTGAAATGAGCCGCTGAGCCGCGCAGACACCGGGACTTTTCTGGGATTTAAATGTCTGGTGCTTCAGTTTATTAAGAGAAAGCAAATACTCCGAAAGTATGCTCTCCGTTCAGAGCTTTAGTAGACCTGTTGTGCAGCAGGTCGGCAGCCCTGAGCCTGAATAGTCGCTGCGCCTGTGCTTGACGCGCAGACTTGTGTGATTTCGGCGCACAGAGACGCTGCTGTACAGCCCTTCCATCCATCCAGACAGCGGAGATTTGGCAAAGCAATAGATCAGATTACATAATTTAACATAATTAGATGCAAATTCTATCACCGAGCCCCCGCTGAGATGGAGAGGAGCTCTTTTCTTGTGCAAGAAATTACTACCTGCTGGTCTCCAGACAGGACACGCGTCCTAAACGCTCCCCAGAGACAGTTCCGTTTTAGATATGGATTCCACATGAAAGTAACTCCTTGTTCTCCTGACAGCGAGAACCACTGGGGAGGGTTTGAGCATAATGCCACAGCCCACGCTGCGTGCCAGACCTAAGTGCTGCCCCGTACACCAGTTCCTATCGCCAAGCCGCGTTTGTGAAGACAAAAAGCCCCCCCACCGCTACTGCCACCATGCCACTTGTCAGCTGAAGGGAAGCGAGTGGCCAGCCCCAGGTTACTCACACATACACACAAACCAAGAAACACTTCAACCAAAAAAGAGCAGCTCAGCAAACGCCGGAACGCGCAACAAGGCGACCGGTCTCACGTGGAAGATCGATTTAAACCACCGTACTCACTCTGGTTGATTTACGCCTTTACATCGCGCAAGTATCAATTATTTATCGGGCGCATTACTGTACAGCCAGAACAAATCGATGTGTCGGCGCGCCAGGAGGTTACCAGGCAGGATGCAATTCATCAACACGCACTCACACACCCGAGAGAAAGAGCAGCGAGATCCTACCTGGTTGAAACATACTTTGGAAATAAAAGATGACCAGAATAAAGGATCCCAAACAAGTGGCAAATATCATCCGGCATATCCTGCTCATCCTCATCAGTTCGCTCAGAGTCTGTTTCATGGCGGGACGGAGAGGCTGGAGGATGCCGCGCGCTTTGTGCGGGAATGAAGGGCCGGTCTGTCGGAGGCTCCGGGGCTCTGGCGGTACTGATGAGGATTGTCCGCCGGTCAATGAGCTGAACACATCCAACATGGAGCGTACCACTTCTGGGCTAAAAGAGGGGTGGTTCGTCCTCGGAGCGAATGAGCGCGTCCACGTGTGCACTTGAATTTATGAGCATAATTCCAAGCTGCTGTTTGTTGTTATGGCGCCGTGTCTGTCGTGGCTGTATGACCAACACAAGGAAACTTTTAAAATAAGAACAAAGTATAAAAATATCACCAGTCTCAACAGAGATCGATATAGATTAAACGTTTGCAACATTGTGTATTGGGCCTATACCCCGATGGCGTGCTTTGGGTGTCAGTTCTTAACTGTCTGTATTAGTTAAATAGATGTATTGTGGGTTTAAAAAGTACAGTGCTTCCTTCCGAAATGCATAACATAAAATTAAGTCAACAGCATCTAGTCGTTTTAACTTCCTTTGAACATCCACAACGTCAGCTTACATTTGAGTCGACTATACTGCAGTGGTGCACCGTAACCAAGTACACTTTATTACAGTTCAGTATACTTTTCATTTTATGCTGCTTTTCACTTTGACGTCTGATTAGTGCAGAGGTAAGTGTTCTAACTCTGAACACTATAGTTTTGTTACTTTACAGCACGTTAGGATTTTAAAACTTTAATAATATAAGGAATGAAATGAAACACAGAAAGCGAAGCCTCAAAAAAGTGAATCTAGTGCTATCGCCTATCATAGCACAAGGCTCTGACCCATCCAGGTCCACCAGAATAACAAGAATATTAGTTATTCTTCGGTCATGTCTAATTTTTAAATACAAGTTCATTGTCTTGCAGAAATCCATCAACATTGGTCCACCTTGGTTTGCAGTGAATATCTTTTACTTTTATTGCTACTCAAGTACATTTTGCTGACAAGATTTGCATACATTTAGTTAAAACAGGCTGCGAATGCAGGACCTACTTTATATTATAGTCCACTATTTTTACATTGTATTGCTACCTTTACTTAGCAGAAGATGTGAGTATTTCCTCCACTATTGCCGTTGGATGGCTAAAACTATAATGACTCAGAGGGAGAAGGACCAAATGAGTTAATGTCCAAAATAAAAATTATTTGGTTAAAACACGCAACTATCTTACGAAAACAGTGTGCCAAAGAAGCACAAGAGGAGCACACAGGAGCCTTTAAACAGTCCAAAAAATGCCAAACACGATGAGGAAAACATGACAAGAACAAGAGCAATGTGTGGAGTACATATGCCTGCGGGTGAATAAAGGATCAAATGTATAACTGTGAAACTGGGCAAACCAGTTATCGAGGTCTAAAAAGTTACCATCCAGACAGGAACCAGTGATAACAACACAAAATGTGAAACAGCTCGAACAAACATAACAAAAATCCAAAAACAGTCATTCAGCATTCAAAGTGTGTAGTTTGTTTTGTCATGTCTCAGCTGATTGATTTGTTTTTCTGACAGAGAACTAGAAGCACTGTAAATGATTGTTTTAGGCTTCAATGATCGAGTATTTCACAAAGCAAAGAAAAAAGATGGATCTGAGCACACAGATGTGCTTTTACTCTTCACTCTGCCCTCTTCATCATGTTACAGCAGCTTCATCCTGTGACCCTTTGGAGGTTCCTGGGCTCCATGGGCTGGAAACCATTGGACTAAACTACTGAGCTGTGTGCAGTGGAATTAGAGCTGGCTCCACCTTGAAGAGCTACAAATTCAAATTCAAATTCAAATTCAAATTCAAATTTTATTTGTCACGTACACAGTCATACACAGTACGATATGTAGTGAAATGCTTGGACAACTGCTCGTGACCTAAAGAGAACAAAAAAGGAAAAGGCTATGAATAAGATAGGAAATAAATATGAAAAATTAAAAAGGGTAAATTTAACTAGGAAGGAATAAAATATAAATTAAGGTTAAAAATGAAATAACTGTACAACACAAAGCTAAACTACTGCTTATACACATGAATAGATCTGTATTAGCAATATAACGCTGTTTCATATATTAATGACATTAGCTGATAATATGAGGACTTGTGCTTCTCATGAAATCAACCAGTACAGCTTTTCAGTTTGTGACTTAAATGCAAGCAGAGCTGCTTCATTCACTTCATTCAGCTACAGTCCCACCTAGTGGAGTAAGAGCATACTGTAAGAAGGTCAGGCAAAACCTTTAAACCAAGTCCAAACCAAGAGGCCGGTGATAAATAGACTCCTACATGGCATCTCCACCTTGCTGTGAGACCTGCACAAAGTCATAGAAGCTGCTTTGCTTTGATCAAATTATGCTCTAATTGCATTTTCAAGCACACGCCAGAAAGAGGCAGTCCTGTGCACTTGTTCTAATGAGGGTATCTATCTTTTGCAGGCAGGTCTGTCACAGAGGCAGTCAGAAGGTGGTCAGGGGGATAGCAATAGAAAATCTGCATCTAATCACTCAGCATCAATGGTAAATGGACTGATTCTTATATAGTGCTTTTCTACTCTCCCGGAGTACTCAAAGCGCTCTATACAACCACTCATACCAGCACGTCTATACACAAGTGCAAACTAACCTGCATTCACATTCATCCACGCTCCGATGAACGCATCAGAGGGCAATTTGGGGTTAGTATCTTACCCAAGGATACTTGATATGCAGACTGGGGAAGCCAAGGACCGAACCACCGACTTTCCGATCAGTAGCTGATTTGCTCTACCACCTGAGCCACAGCCACCCCATCAATGATCATAGAGTGTAACAACATGGAGTGGATGTTTAACCTGTGCACTCGAGACAGGCTGCAACTCACCAAGACAATGAAAATGATGCCCTTGCACGGGACACGTCCATGCTGTGAGCTCACAGAGGTACTTTTTTTTAAAAATGTAATCGAAATGAAGAGTGCAGACCTGAGGTGATGAGGGATGAAAGAACTCTTCAGAGAGATACTTTATGTGCTTCACTCAATGACCTGCACCAAGATTCAGCCGTTGCTTTAAAGCAGATGTTGTGCTCTGTGATGCTGAGTTGGAATATAAGAGTAAAAATAGGGAACTCTAAAGGCTATAGCATTAGCTTCCACCAAGAATACCATTAATTTAGATAATTCCATAATCTTCCGTCTAGTTCATTACATGAAATTAAGTCTGTAAAACCCCCGAGGCTCGTACCAGGCAATAAAAACACAGAGTATAAGCCAGAGCTTTTACTCCATGTAAAAGCAGCAAATCCCAGTCTTATCACTATGTTGCAGCCTTTAAAATATTCTACTAAATTTAAGCTTACAGAGGCTTTCAAAGGCAGAACCTTAGGGAGCATCTTATCTTCCCTGAGGCAACGAAGCAAAAAAAAAAATGCTTCAGTGGGACTTTATATTTTAAAGTTATACTCAAAGCAACCAGTTCATAAAAAAAAGCAAACAAACAGAAAAAAGACACACAAAAAGAGAGAGTGTGTTAGCAGCAGACTAACAGTCGTCACCCGCCTGTCTGTCAGGGTTCAGGTGAAAACATCACTCGAGGATCATCCAGCCTTTCTGCCACCTCCACTAATCAGCTGGTCACAAACGTGTGCCTGCTGTCCTGTTGCAGTAAGAGACGGTGACGCGCAGCAGGGGAGCTAACCTCAGCAGTTTCCTCTCAGCATCAAGGCCTCAGACAGACGTTGTGTCTGGGTCAAAGCGGTGAGCACCACTCCACTGCAAAATCCATAAAAGTGAGAAAATGTTTCACTTTGTCTTTGCAACAACACACTTTTTGCAAAGACCAATGATGTCATCTCATTTAGATGGAATCTAAGCCTACAACATAACCTTCGGCCTGTGTATAAAATAAACTGAGCTGTTTTGGCTCATTTTCAGACAGACAGACGTCTGCGTCGAATCATAATTACTACTGGTTCATCACTGTGACACATTTCACATTACACACAGTCACATTCAGTAATTACAGCAGAGCAATCAATCCGTAGTCCACAAGGTGATATGTAGTTAGCCATCACTCCCCGAACCTCGTCTTAGCTGACACTGGCGGACTCAGTGACCTCTATTTACCACTTCATTGAATGTCTTATTAATTAACTTTTGAAAATGTCAACTATTACGGGCTCATGTACTGTGGGGTCAATCTCTGCTGCCTTGAGCGACAGGTTTTTGTTTTTTAATTAAATATTGTCTATGAATAATTCAGACTGGCTGCATCCAAAGTGGGAGACTCATTTAAATGTGCTGCTGTGGCAATGACCCCAAACAGCAGAGCTTTTCTAGGGCATGAACACTGTAATATCTCCAAAGTGAGCTCTCAGCACAGCTCTTCAAAACCAAGTGTAACAGCACATCAAGCAGAAGACAGAGGATTAATAACAAAAATAATTAAGAAAAATTATTAGCAGGTGTCAGAAGCAGCAGTTTGTCATTTGGTGCCTTAATAGCGTCCAGATTATGTTGTTCTTTCTAAACGGTTTTTAAAATATTGTGGAAAAATACTGACCTGGGCTGATCGGGGTGGCTGCTCACAGCAGTATCTAGTTGTTCCTTGGTGAGACAACATTTCACTGCTGCCACAAAACCCTGGAGGATATCTCCAGCACTGGGGCCCATAATATGGAAACCAGTCACATGTTCCTGTTGAAGCACAGCAGTTCGGCATTGGTTGAGCTCTTCTGGATTGATTTTTCCTTCAGTGGAACAACGGAGCTTCAGGAGGTGCAGGGGCGTCAAACGGCTGCTGGCTATGTCCAGATGATGCAGAGAGCATCCCTCATGACTGAGGGCCCTCGTCTGTGTGGTAACCACTGGGTTTTCAACAGGACAGCGCTACAGTACACAATGCCCGCTGGAACTTGGATTTTTATTGTGTGTGTGTGTGTGTGTGTGTGGGGGGGGGGATTACAGGTTTTTTTTTTTGGGAGGTGTGGTCCTAAACTTTGGATCAGTTGTAAAACAGCCTGTTTCAGTTTAAGTGTTGTTTTCAATAAACACTCCCATTTCTTCTGGTTGCATGTTGAAAGCTCTACTTGGAACCTTCTTAAGATCCAACCATGCAAAGCTGTGGTACACCTGCAATAAATATGCCTTTTTTAGGTGTGTGTGAGTGTTTGCTGTGTGTTGGCTTTTCCAGATGTCATACAGGCTTTCTCCTCAGACAGACCGAAGGCTGCGTACAGTGGAGTGAGAAGAACAGTGGGTACAGTAGCGTAATCACATTGTGACCAAAAGACTGATACCGACTGTTTCTCATGCAACATTTATCTCACTTCTAAAATCAGTTTGATAGACGTGTAGAAATCACACATTTATACAAACTGCATGTTCAGATTTTTTTTAATGTACCAAGACGTTCTCCCCTCCATAAAGTCACATGACCAGCAGCTTCCCACAATGCACAGAAAGGCCTGCAGTGGAGAGGCGTCCATGCTGCACTGATCCAGTGGCATAAATCTAATCCACGCTGGTCTGGTCCCTCTCATTTACCAGCATCCTGCCATTACCACATACACACATTTTACCGACCATCATTGTAACACTGGGCAAAACTAGACCCGTTTTTTGGATCAAAATGAAATGTAATGTAGAATAAATTCATCTGACATGAACTTCCCCAAATAGGAGTTGACAAAAAAATCTAATAATTTGTCCCTGGGAAGTAGCCAGACTTTTTCTTTCCCATACAGGAGGTTTAGTCTCATCCTGAGGAGGAGAAACTACCCTTCTGCCCCCCCAATTGAGATCTGATGTGTTTTCAGAGTGCTCCTTTCGTTCCGCTTTTTTGCCCCGTGTTAAAGTCACTACTAACGTGAAGTTTGCTGAGTGGTTTGAACACTTGTACTACTGATCCATGAAGGAAAACCTTACCCTGACACACCAGCATGTGAACAAACTAATTGCTTTCTTGTTTTATCCTTGTAGCTACTGGTGTCCTTGGCTGCACTGAGGGGAATCTTTGGTACCTTGCACAATGACATAAAGCCAGATACTATCATGTTTTTAATGTGCTGGAGCCCCTTAGAGTCAAACTCCCGAACTCCAGCTTCAGTCAGGCAGATACAGGTTGGTTCATCCCACATGGTACATACCCCACCCCCCCTCCCAGAGGTATATAATTTGCCCAGATACATGGTAACCCGCTTCAGCCTAATGTCTTGAACCAAACACAACCTTTATGCAGAATTTGTGTGCTTGTGTCTGTTGAGGATGCACATAGTGGAGGTTCTGAGAAAATATACCCAGTACTGGTTCTGTGAACTCTCCTAGTATATTGCTCGTGTATATTTTGTTCTTTCAGACACCAGAAGAATACACAACTGCTAACAAATGAAAGCAGAAGAGAGAAGCAGCTTTATTAACGTACCCAGCTCACAGAATGACCTGGTTCATGTAGATGTCTTCTGCTGCACCGTATAAATAATGACACAGTCAGTAGTAGTTATTGATCCAAGTCTAAGGAGTGAGGAGCTTATTAGCTCACTTGTCTCAGTTTCCAACCCAGATCTATCCAAAGTAGGGGCTATCACATTCATGGGCATTAGTGCGTTTGTGGACATCCTGACTGGGATGCTCCATCTTCACCAGTATCAGATGAATATCTCCACGTGAAGCTTTGCAGTACCCACTTAGCACAATGTCTCACGTGACCGAGATCACTGACAGCAGAGACTGCTGAGCAGTTGACTGGCTTCATGACTGATCCACCAATTTAACATTACACTTTGTTGTTTTGCAGGCCTTCGTTACGGTAGGGGTCAGACTGACAAACATGTGAGCATCTCTGTAGCCTTTAAACCTCATCATAAAATGCATAACTGCTTTATATTGCAGGTTAATGCAAAATTAATGTTAAGTACAATTAATGTGAGTCCACCAAGAACAATGGCCTAAATTATGCTAAAGATAACTGAGCATCATAAACCTGCTTGTTGGTCAACATGAAGAAAGCCTTTGAACAGATAAAGAAGGTGTGTTTAACAAAGCGATCTACAGGAATACATCGAAAACATCATAAAACTTAGCTGAAGGTGTTAAAGTTGCCTGAAAACCACATCTGTGGTCAAACCAATGCAAATGTATTATTTGATGAAAAAAGATCCACTAAGCATCAGGCAGGTACTGTATATGTCACATGTAGCTGACGTGTGTCCTCTTCCTGATTTCTTTTTTTTTTGCATATTTGTTACACTTGCATGTTTCAGATCATCAAACATTTTTATACAAAATGCAGTATTTAAATGATGATTTCATGACGTAAGGGAAAAACGTTATCCAAACCTACCTGTCCTTATTTCAAAAAGTAATCACCCCTTAAACCTAATAACTGTTAGGTATTTTGATACCATAGTAGCATTTACAGGATATTGTTTTATACAGGAAAACTGTTACTCAATAAGGCCCAACTACTAGTTGTTTTTCTCTTTCTCTGTGACCCAAGAATTAATGTGTAGGACTCACAAGCTGGTACCTCAAGGTCGAAAACACCACAGAGATGAGACCACTTCCTTACTCCCATCCTCCCTTTTTCCTTATCTCCTGGAAAAGGCTCGTTAAAGGCTAGGTGGTTTGTTTCAGAATTCACTAATGAAAGAACTCTGTATTTTATGTCTAGGAGTGTATTTTGCTGGGATGATCATAAATTATAGCTGAACTGATAAACTACACAAGGGATACTTTGCTCAGAAGGCAGGAAGACGTTTCCTTATTTGGTCTGTACCGGTTTGAACTGGGAAAGCTGACACACGAACCTTTTTTTCATCTATATAAACTGCTGTGTATCAAATAAACCTTTGAGTTGATTTGGGAAGGCAACCTGAAGCAGTCTGTGTTTCCTTGTTCTCCCAAGCTGCTCCCGGCGCTGTAACTAACCCAGCTGAACGGCATACCTGAGTGTTACTTTAAATAATTAGGAATCTTAGAACGAAAGGACAAAACTCTGCTTATCGCTCACGCCACGGAGGAAACCCGGGAAGGCAATTTCCTTCAATCTTGGTGTCAGAAGTGGGATCCCTGACAGAAGGTAAATATGTGTCTTTCATATTTATATAGAGACCATATTATACCTCTCTCAGTGATTGATCCATAAAGGAACGGGATATGCTGACGAAGTTTCACTTAGTGATCCAGAGAGATACACTGACGACTTCCTCAGTCCCCGAATAAAGTAAATTAACCCTTGTGTGGTGTTGGTGGACACAGGAAGTTGCCTGTTGTCTTGAATATTTTAATTTTGTTTAAAAAAAATAATAATAATTAATTGTTTAATTAAACGTACGTTAAAAAGTGAGAAGTTGCTCACTTAGAAAAGTGACACAGAAAGTTGCCTGTTGTCTTAAATACTTCTCGTTAAGTGAGAAGTTGCTCACCAAAGAGTGACACAGGGAGTTGCCTGTTATCTTGAAACGTACGTTAAGAAGTGAGAAGTTGCTCACTCACAGAAAGCTAGTAAATAATTAAATTTAATTTTGTTAAAAAAAAAAAAAAAAAAAACGAAAGAAAACTGAAAACGGGTCTCACAGACCCGATTACCATACAAGGGTTAAAAGCAGTAAATTAAAAGCAGAAAGACACAGGAAGTTGCCTGTTGTTTTACGAGAAGTTGCTCGTTAAGCGAGAAGTTGCTCGCTAAGTGAGAGTTGCTCACACAAACAAAACATTGCTAGCAATAAATTTAAAGTGACCTCAGCTGTGCCGCAGCGAAAATACTAACCTAAATCCTCCTAGCGTGTAAACCCCTCTGGAAATCACTGAACATGGGTCAGAATTATTCAAAGACCACAGACAGGTCCGATAAAAAATCTAAAGTACCTGTAAAACCAAAAATTAATAAAATACAAAATAAAGTCTCAAATAACGGCTCAGTATAACTCCCATTTCCGGTTACGTGTAACCTACGTCCGCGAATCGGTGAAGACGTCCATGATCACGTATCCAGAACATGCGGGAGTGCTTATGTGACTGACTTTGTTTACAACTTAAGAAGTTCAATGCATTCTAATTTATTTCCGGAGCCTTATCCCGAACGATTATCGCCAGAAAACAGGTCAGTGGAAATGTTGAATATCATTTGTGATAAGAAAAGTAGTCTGCTTAAAAAGTCCTGTAGAAAATATATGATAGAATGCCGCGACGTGATGCATCAAATGTTACCGCTATGGACAAAAGGAGGGTAAATAATGACAAAGTCGCCAATTTCTTTAAGAATCTAAAGAAATTCCTGCTAACAATGTCCAGAGACAAAATTGACTTAAATGCAGTAACTATGTGTAAACAGAAGCCTGATGAATCTATCCTAGTATTCATAAAACGCTTTATGCACTGTTGGACAAGCTAGAGGTGCAAATTTAGCTCAGTTTTCCAGCAGCCGCAGACACCCAGAGCAAAAATGAATTTGTGTATTTCATTTAACATAAAGGGTGAAATGTTTGCTGACACTGATAACAGCTTATGTTTTCTCTGCCCTATGTACCGACATGATGGAGAAGGAACATCCTCTGTGTCAGCTGGACCCTCAGCAGAGAATGAACTCAACATCCTTTTTGTCCGGTACTCTATGTCACACACTGTGCCAAAAAAACGTGTACAGACGCCACTAACAGGTAATCCCATGACTGGGAGCCACACTTTTGTTTCTCTCACACTGTTCAACAACATGATAACTGCTCACACAAGTGAAGGTCAAATAGTGATTTTGTTACATAACTCAGACATAGGTTACGAAATATGTCGTTACATAGATCTAACCTACCCTATCCACTGTACTATTTCTGCACTTACGTTGCCAGCTGAATACCAGAATATGACATTGTGGTCAAAAAGTGAGAATGATATAGGATTTATTGACTGCATACCTTATCACGCACAGCTAAAAAACAAAAAGCGAGTATATGTCAGGCAATGTCCCCTTTCCACGGAAAAAGCCGCAGCTCTAGATGTCATCATAGGAGATTTATTGACTACAGGAGCAATAAAGCCCACACTCCTGTCAATCCTGTGCCAAAGCCTAACAAACCTGGCGTATGGCGTTTCATACAAGACTTAAGGCAAATTAATGCAGTCAACATTCCTCTGCCACCTCTCGTTTCAGATGTTCACAGCATATTGACATGCATTGCATACACATTTTACCGTGGTGGATTTATGCTCCGCTCCTTTTTCTCAGTACCTGTGACACACAGCCGTTATTTGCATTCACACATAGAAATAAGCAGTACACTTGGACTCGTTTGCCCCAAGGCATGATAGACAGCTCTGCTGCTTTCTCAATGGTGCTTCACTCCTGAGGGCTGTACTCTGATCCAGTATGTGGACGATCTCCTCCTCTGTGCTCCGAGTGAGGAATTGTGTCAAACTGCTACACACATGCTTCTCCAGCACCTCCAAAAGACTGGCCACAAAGCATATGCAAAGAAAATGCAGTACTGTCAGACTTCTGTTCAATATTTGGGATTCACACTGTCTCACGGAAAACGTTCCATGACTGCAGACAGGGTCAAAGCTGTGACCTCCGTCCCTCGTCCCACTACACAGAAGGACATGTTGTCCTTCCTGGGCATGGTGAACTATTGCAGACAGTGGATACCAGACTGTTCTTTTCATGACCACATTCTGCGTGACTGTTGTAAAAAAGACAAGCCTCCTCGAATACTGTGATCCACAGAAATGACTGCCTCTTTCAATGCATTACAGGGAGTGCTGACCTCCGCCACTCAAAGGTGCTGCCTGAATTGTTCAGGAATGCCGGCCTGCCTGAGGGCAGTAGCAGCTTGCTCTATCATGATAAGGGACTGCGGGAAGCTCACACTCTCAAATGACACTATTCTACACACCAATCACCAGGTCACGACCATTATAGCAAACATAACTAAACAACATATGCAAATCTCACTATAAAAGCGAGCAGCACACCTGATTCGCCAGCACATTTATTGATCCTATGCTGTGTTCTTCTGACCGACAGGATGGCTCAGACAGGCTTGACGATCATGACTGCATGACACGTATACAGGAATCCACAGCACAACGTCCAGATTTAGAGCAAACACCTATCTCAGACTCAGCCACGGTTTATGTGGACGGGTCCTGTTCAAGGCCGAATGACAACTCATTTCTTTGTGGCTATTCAGTGGTAACAGTGCCTGACATCATACTAGAGGCTCACTCATTACCATTTCACTCAGCACAAAAAGCAGAGCTCATGGCTTTAATACGCGCCTGTGAGCTACATTTGGATAAGCATGTGACAATTTACGCAGACAGCCGCTATGCATTTGGCGTTGTGCATGACTTTGGCACATTGTGGAGACAGAGAGGATTTAGATCTGCTGATGGAAAATAAATTGCTAAATTGTGATTTTGTTCAAAGACTTTTTCAGGCTATACAGCTGCCATCGGCCGTTGCAGTTGTAAAAACGAAAGGACACAGTACAGCTGACACAGACGAAGCAACAGGTAATGCCTTAGCAGACGTGACAGCCAAGGCTGCAGCTGCATCACAGCTCCCACCTCCGCAGGAAGTATTATCTGTGCCCCTACAGCTGCCACTTGTTACACTCCCAGACTATTTAGACACAAATGTTGATTTAAAATTCATACAAGAGCAAGCCTCTGCATAGAATAATGACTGTACCTTAGAAGACAGAGATGGCCTATACAAAATCTTAAGGGTTTGATTGCCCTCCCATATTCCCTGATGCCAGTCCTTGCCCGACATTTTCACTGTGTGAGTCATGTCGGACAAAGAGGGGTAATAGGGGCAATAAAATCAAGATTTGTAATTGAGAAAACCTCACATGCAGTAAAAAGCATATTAGCAACCTGTCTAACATGTGCGCGAACTAATGTAGGAAAATCAAAAGCGAAACATCAGCATTTACCACAACCAGATTTTCCATTTCATACATTACAAATTGATTTCACACATATGCCAGCACAAGGAAGCATCAAGTACTTACTGGTAATAGTGGATCAATTTAGTAAATGGGTAGAAGCTTATCCAACCTCAAAAGAAACTGCAGAAGTAGTCTGTCAAAAGTTGAGCAATGAAATAATACCCAGATTCGGAATACCTCACCAGATTAACAGTGATAGAGGATCTTCATTCACATTAGAAGTAATTCAAAAGTGTGCTAAAACTTTAATGACCTGGGTCAAATTACTTCCTCAAGTCCTGTGTGAGATTGGAATGACTCAATCTGCAGTAACCAAATTATTTCCATTTGAAATAAGACTATTTCCAACACCATGGTCAGCTTCCAGAGGGGCACCGCTAGTAGAAGGTGATGTATATTGCATTGTCCACTGATGTTCACAACCTGGTAGAAAAACTGAATAATAACTATCAGAAAGTTTGTCTCTCTCAGCTTTTCCCCTCCACAGTTCCACCAGTGGAGACAAGGAGATGCATGTTGGAGAAGCCACTAAAACCAAGGACTCTCTGGGAGGCCGCGCGTGTTCCAGCCCCCAGACTGTACTGGCAGTGACGAAGAACCAGCATCCTTACGGACGGACAACCTCAGTGGATTCATGCCAGAAGGGTTAAGACCAGCCCAATCGGACCATCTCAGGCGTCGGATCAAGTAGATGACATCTCAGGCGAGCCAGCGCCCGGAACTAGAGCAAATAAACACACACGGGTAGATGACATCTCAGGCGAGCCAGCGCCCGGATCCAGTACATACACACACAATCACTGATTAACACACAACGCCTGAAAGAACAACAACAAGGTACTCAAACATCCAGCAGGAACAGAAAGCCAAAAGTACCACATGATGTCTAACCTGATAAAGCCAGACTCATTCCATCCTGATAATGGAGAAAATGAAATGCCCATTGTCATCACACGACGCTTATTCTGTGTCTCTCGAACCTGGGACCAGGCCAGGAGACGACTGAAGAACTGTCTTTCTTATATATTTAGGTTATTTATCACATCTATCGCAGTAACCTTAGGATTTCTCTTTGCTATCTTGTATTGTAAACTGCAACCATGTTCACATTTCTGCAGGTCATATTTTGCTGACTATACCTCATGCTCCATTTTGCAAGACACCTACTTAATGCACTCCTCACGCTCCCTAAAATCAGTAAATAGCAACATAGACGCCACTAATAAACCATTTTATGCACCCTCTAGAACAGGAGCTAACGCCTGGTATGAAAATGCCAGAACAGCCGCTCGTGATTTAGGAAACAGTAACTGTTATGTCTGTTCAAAGGCTAATCCAGAACAGGTAATAGTAGGATACCCCATATCCGGTTTCCCCCTCACTGAGGGACTAGAGAAAATCAGCGGAAATAATGCTCTCTTTAAAGACGCTTTACAGTTGACTCTGAGCCCTCTCGACTGCTTACTTAGACACACACACACACCAACTAACCCTGAGACTCCATTAGGCGAATTATTGAAGTTATCTGATGACACCGCAGGGACCTGCGCCCCAATGAAACGCCCTAAGAATAGGTTAAAGCCCTCACTGCCCTTAGGACAGATCCCTCTCCATTTTAATACTAGTATGATATGTCTGCGCAGACTAAAGTTAACTGGCCCAGACACACACATAGATTATACAAAGGATAACTATACATTCTTCTCTGACTCCCCAGGTGCACGCTGTAATGAGACATGGCTAGCTGTCTCTATGGCTGAAGTTGTATCATATCTGGAGGAACACACACACAGTTCAAGTTCGAGCGCAGAATCGATCATTGTTCCCCCAGAGGGTGTCTTAAATGATACTGACTGGGGGGAGTTAGTTAAATCACACATGGTCACGCGCCTGACCAGACCAATCCCACATGCTTATTGGATGTGCAATAATACCCTTAGATTAGCTTTACCTGTTAATTGGACCGGTACCTGTGGTCTAGTAACCGTTGATGTATGCTGTACTTTCATTCCCAATAATACCGCTCCTAACGGTCCATTCACACAAGCTATGAATAAACTTGAAGCATTGCAGATAGAACTAATTGCCAATACAGGTCACGGTCAGTGGCTACATAAGTGGCTACAGGACACGTTTGGAAGATGGAAGGAACTAATTGTAGCCTTTGTAACCGTTGCAGCATGTTTTTGATGATTATTGTCTGTTGTGTGGTACCCTGTGTACGTTCAATGATAACCCGTATAGCTGTTAGTACAGCTACTTCAATGTATTTGCAATTGGCACAAATTGACCCAGATTATGTGTCAGATGTCACCAATGATGTTCCTGATGTGTATATTGAACATTAGGTTGTGAACTATTACATTTTATGATTTGCTTTTTATATTATGTTATTACATTTGTGATTTTTCCTTTCTATTTGAGTTATTATTTTTAAAAATAATAAAAGAGGGGAACTGTTAGGTATTTTGATACCATAGTAGCATTTACAGGATATTGTTTTATACAGGAAAACTGTTACTCAATAAGGCCCAACTACTAGTTGTTTTTCTCTTTCTCTGTGACCCAAGAATTAATGTGTAGGACTCACAAGCTGGTACCTCAAGGTCGAAAACACCACAGAGATGAGACCACTTCCTTACTCCCATCCTCCCTTTTTCCTTATCTCCTGGAAAAGGCTCGTTAAAGGCTAGGTGGTTTGTTTCAGAATTCACTAATGAAAGAACTCTGTATTTTATGTCTAGGAGTGTATTTTGCTGGGATGATCATAAATTATAGCTGAACTGATAAACTACACAAGGGATACTTTGCTCAGAAGGCAGGAAGACGTTTCCTTATTTGGTCTGTACCGGTTTGAACTGGGAAAGCTGACACACGAACCTTTTTTTCATCTATATAAACTGCTGTGTATCAAATAAACCTTTGAGTTGATTTGGGAAGGCAACCTGAAGCAGTCTGTGTTTCCTTGTTCTCCCAAGCTGCTCCCGGCGCTGTAACTAACCCAGCTGAACGGCATACCTGAGTGTTACTTTAAATAATTAGGAATCTTAGAACGAAAGGACAAAACTCTGCTTATCGCTCACGCCACGGAGGAAACCCGGGAAGGCAATTTCCTTCAATAACTGGTTATGCCAACTTTGACAGCAAGAACTGCAGTTAAGTGTTTGTGATCGCTGTGGAGGAATCTAGGTCCACTCTTCTCTGCAGGATTAATTCGGCCATAGTGGAGGGTTTTTGAGTGTGACTGGCCTGTTTAAGGTCAGACCAAAATATCTTATTCAGACAATCAGATTTAAGTCTGGACTTGGGCTAAGCCACTCCAAAACCTTCATTTTTCTTTAATTTTCTTCTCTTGTTCTTGAACCATTCAGAGGTGGACTTGCCAGCGTGTTACAGATCGTTGTGCTGATACATAATCCAAGTGTGCCGGAGCTTGAGGGCACGAACTGATGAGCAGATATTTTCTATCAGAATTTTCCAGGAGAGAGCAGATTTCACAGTTTTAACAATTACAGCAAGTCATCGAGGTCCCAAACCCCCCAGACCATCACGCTGTCACATTCTGTTTGACAGCTGCTATAATGCATAAAATGCTGTGTTAGCTGCAAACAAGTGGAATCTTCCACCAAGTTAAACTTTTTGTCATTACTTCACAGGATATTTTCACAAAAGTCTTTTTTTTTTAGCAAATGTGAGACAAGCCTTTGTTTTTGGTCAGCAGATGTTATTTTGTCCCAGTAAATTTCTTATAGTTGAATCATGAACACTGAATAGATGGACATGGGTGGACGGGTGGACGGATGTCCCAGACACTCTCCTTTGTTTGAAGGTAATATCAACAAGGTCCGCGTCAGGTGTTGAGGAACCAGGGCACCCTGACGAGAAGTGGGCTACTGGAACAAGAAGGCATCGGTGGGCAAGAGAAGAAAACAGGGCGTTGTTGGAATGCTACTACGCAAGTAACCCTGGCGGAAGGGGCTACATGAATAGGATGAGGGACCTATGGATTCTTCGATACCCAACATCCACAATGACGGCAAAACAACTAGTAGCTCAGTGTTCCAACATTCGAAAGAAGGGACTGCTCTCACAGCTAGAGACTGACGAGGTACAACATAAATGCTACGGCAAGGAGGAGTCAGGACGCCAGGTCAGGGGGGAGATATCATCACCCCCACCTGAGATTGGGTACCAAACCCCAAGTGCGATAGGAGAAGGATCGTTGAGTGCAAGAGGAACTGACCTGAAAAATAGGATCATGGCCAAGCTTGAAACCTGGACCCGGTTAACAAGATTACGTGAAGTACCCTCAGAAGGTCTGCTAGATGATGTTAATGCAGCACTACGGGCAATACCTACAACCACGATTACCGACACTAACAAGCTGATCTACAATACGGCAGCAGTGATCAGTGAGATGCTTGGCTACAAGTTGAACAGCCACAAGGGGCAGTACCCTCCATGGAGAAGGAGGCTAGAGGGCAAGATCAAAGTAGCACGGAGGGAGGTTAGCCAACTAACGGAGTTGCAGAAAGGTGCGGCAAAGAAGGTGCATAAGAAATACAGCAAGCTGTCCATACCTGAGGCCTTGGAAACTGCCAAGCAAAGACTCACAGCCTTGGCCAGCCGCTTGAGGAGGTACACCAGAGAGATAGAAGGCAGGAGAATAAACCAGCTGTTCTCCACAGAACCAGCAAAGGTGTACTCTCAGTGGCAAGGGAACAATAAGAGAACAGCACCACCAAGGCTGGAGACGGAGCAATACTGGAAGAGCATATGGGAGAAGGACGCAACCCATAACGGCAATGCTCAGTGGCTAGAGGATCTGAGGGCAGACCACAGCGACCTCCCTGAACAGGGTCCAGTAACCATCACAGTGGCAGATATCCAAGAAAGGGTCTCCAGTATGAAGAGTTGGACAGCACCAAATCAAATCAAATCAAATCAAATCACTTTTATTGTCACATCACATGTGCAGGCACACTGGCACAGCACATGCGAGTGAAATTCTTGTGTGCGAGCCCCACAAGCAACAGAGATGTGCAAACACAACAACACAAACGAGCAAAATACAAGAATGGCCAACCTGAAACTAATAAATATATGTACAATATATAATAGTGTATGCATTTCTGGATGTGTATACTAAATATTTTCCTACGTGTGTGTGTGTGTGTGTGTGTGTGTGTATACACATTTTTACAAATTAAATAGTAAAAAAAAAAAAAAAAAAAAAAAAAAAATAATAATAATAATAATAAAATATAAAATATACAGAGTTGAATATGTGCAAAACAGTGGCGTTACTGTACAGTATGGAGTGCATAATGTTGAAGTTCCAGTAGTGAAGCTGAGGTGTCTATGAAGTGTTCAGCAGTCTGATGGCCTGATGGAAGAAGCTGTCTCTCAGTCTGCTGGTACGGGACCGGATGCTGCAGAACCTCCTTCCTGATGGAAGCAGTCTGAACAGTTTATGGCTGGGGTGACTGGAGTCCTTGATGATCCTCCCCGCTTTCCTCAGGCACCGCTTCCTGTAGATGTCTTGGCGCTGCTGCACCTTCTTCACTGTTTTGTTTGTGTGTACTGACCACGTAAGATCCTCAGCCAGATGTACTCCAAGGAACCGGAAGCTGCTCACTCTCTCCACAGCAGCGCCGTTGATGGTGATGGGGGTGTGTACTTCTCTGCACCTCCGGAAGTCCACTATCAACTCCTTTGTCTTTGCGACGTTGAGGGTGAGATGGTTGTCTTGACACCAGTGGGTCAGGGCGCTGACCTCCTCCCTGTAAGCCGTCTCATCACCGTTGGTGATAAGACCCACCACTGTAGTGTCGTCCGCAAACTTCACAATGATGTTGGAGCTGTTAGTGGCTGTGCAGTCGTAGGTGTAGAGTGAGTACAGGAGAGGGCTCAGTACACACCCCTGTGGAGCACCAGTGTTCAGTGTGATGGGGGATGAGGTGATGCTGCCCAGTCTGACCACCTGGCGTCTGTCAGACAGGAAGCTAAGGATCCAGCTGCAGAGGGAGCTGCTCAGTCCTAGATCCTGCAGTTTCCTGTCCAGCTTCGAGGGAACGATGGTATTGAATGCTGAGCTGTAATCTACAAACAGCATCCTCACATACGTGTCTCTCTTCTCCAGGTGTGACAGGGCAGTGTGTAGTGTCAGGGCTATGGCATCATCAGTGGACCTGTTGTGGCGGTATGCAAACTGTAGAGGGTCCAGTGAGTCGGGTAGTGCAGAGCAGATGAAGTCCCTGACCAGCTTCTCGAAGCATTTGCTTACGATGGGGGTCAGGGCTACAGGTCGCCAGTCGTTCAATGAGGAGATGGTGGAGGATTTGGGTACAGGGATGATGGTGGCCATTTTGAAGCAGGCTGGGACTACAGACAGAGAGAGGGAACCAGGCCCCGACATGGTTCACGCCTACTGGCTGAAGAAGCTGACTGCACTCCACGAGCGTCTGGCAGCATAAATGAACCAGCTGCTAGTTAACGAGAGACACCCGGAATGGCTAACTGAAGGTCGGACAGTCCTGATCCCCAAGGACCCCAAGAAGGGACCGGTCCCCTCCAACTACCGACCAATAACCTGCCTCAGTACTACATGGAAGCTCCTGTCAGGCATCATATCGGCTAAGATGAACAGGCACATGGGTCAATACATGAGCGGGACACAGAAAGGAGTTGGCAAGAATACCAGAGACGCAAAACACCAGCTACTGGTAGACAGAACAGTCAGCCGAGACTGCAAGACCAGACTGACCAACCTGTGCACTGCCTGGATTGATTAGAAGAAGGCCTATGACTCAATGCCCCACAGCTGGATCCTGGAATGCCTAGAATTGTACAAGATCAACAGGACCCTAAGAGCCTTCATCAGGAACTCAATGGGGATGTGGCGGACAACACTGGAGGCCAACCTCAAGCCCATAGCACAAGTCACCATCAAGTGCGGGATCTACCACGGAGATGCTCTGTCCCCACTGCTGTTCTGCATAGGCCTGAACCCCCTCAGTGAGATAATTGTCAAGACTGGCTACGGATACCGACTACGGAACGGAGCAGTTGTCAGCCACCTCCTGTACATGGATGACATCAAGCTGTATGCCAAGAGTGAACTGGGTACTGGATTAGGACTGAGAAGCTCATTTTTAGGGTTTGGTGTCAAACCAGTGACCTAAAGAATTATTTAAAGACGTTTTTAATCTATGAATCTTAAAATATTGTGCATGGGTGTGTATTACAAATATGTAAGCACATTTTAACAAATATCATCAAACTGAGTAACTGAGTCTGTATAGAAATAGCCTCTGTGACTAATATATTACTTTTATGTACATTTTATTATTCAAGTGTTGTTGTTTCCAGCCTTGTGGTGACAAAGGGGCAGAAGATAAATCTCAGAGATCTCGAGGTGATTAATGGGTGAGAACATTAAGTTTGGGGACCTTATCTAATCCTTGCTCTTTGCTTTAGTGGACATTTTTGTTTTTGGGGACTTTTAAAAGGTTATTTGATGAAAAGTTTCTCAAAAGTTCTGATAAAATGCTAACAATTTTATGTCTGTCTTTTTGTACGGGATCAAACCCAAACCAGTCGATAATAATGCTGAATCTGAACAGCAGCCATTAACAAAAAAGGATCCATTCATCCATTTAACCACCGATTGCCTGAGACACAGCGGTGGTGGAAATACCCAGGTTTCCCCCGGGTATTCCCACCACCTCGCAGTCCAGAGACACCTGTTAGGTTACCTGATGATTCTAAGCTGGCCGTGGATGTTAAAAAGATAAAGTTCTTCAAGTATGCACAGCATTGTATGGGGGTTTGTGGTCCAAAGTGCTCTGAGTGGTCAGCAACAAGAGAACAACACTATATAAATCCAAGCCAGTATCTGAAATCCACTGTACACTGACCAAATAGCCTGAAATAGCAGACGCCGTACTTTTTACTACCAAGTTTCTATCATCAGAGGAAAGCGTCACACCCCTTCTTAATGTCTTTAAAGCAAGAAAGTGTAAAAATGATTTTATTTTAGGTTATTTTAGGTTATATGAAGAAAACTGGATTGAATTGATTCTGGCTCGGGACCAGCACTCGCAGCGCACAAGCTTCTGACGCTCTAAGGCTGGATTGTGTCTCCTCCAGTTTTGAACAAGGGACTTTTTCACATACAAAGAAAATGTGCTAATCACTACACCATGCAGTCACTGTTGTAGTGCAGTACAGTACTCGAGTACTTGATTGCTCAGTTACTTTCCACCATTATTTGTTCTTTGCAGATATTAAACCTTGGATGTATTTAGGCCATAATTTGGGTTGATTACATGTCTGCTGTGTAAAATTCTCTAAAAAAACAGATAAACATCCCTCAAACTGTTAGAAGGACTATTTTTAGGATCTTAAGCAATTTTATTATAATATAACCTATAATTGATATTCTGTTTCTCTGTATTGTTGTAGGGTCTTTACCTTAAAATATAAAGTGCCTTGATGTGACTGTTGTGATTTGCTGCTATTAATAAAACTGAACTCTAATAAGTTAAAAAGAAATTACCATACCCTAAAAGACATCCAAAGTCTGCTCTACCTAAGAGACAAGGAGAGGCGTTGAAAGTTTTGATGATGTGTTGTTATACAGAAAATTATCATATTGTTATCGTCATATACCTCAGTGAGAGAACAGTGATAAAGGAAGTCCACTCCTCCACCAGTCGGATAGTTCAGATCTTATTCAGCCATTCAGCCTGGGAGGAGGCCAGGCTGCAGCAGGACGGTGACCGCCAGTCTGAGACCCGACAGGAAGTCAGCACGCTCCAATCCCTCAACAGACCCGCCCACCACCAGGGTTCGACCTGGGGAGTGAGGCTGGACTGGCGACAGAAGGAAAGGTATTTTAAGGTGATGGTCAATAGATTTTAGATGTTTTTTTCTGTAGAGATGTTAGTTGACCTCTCTGTCTCTGTATGCCAAGATACTGAGGTCTGCTGTCAGGTGGCTTTTTCTCACATCCATATCTGCACCTTAAACTATTGGGAATTGGAAATTGTGAAAGCAGCTTAGATTATAACAGAAGTTTTATATTTTAATAGAAATGACTAATATTGACAACCAGTGAGGTAATTGGCTTCCCAGTGTTAAGGTTCAAAATATTGGGGATGGAGACAAGAGAAAAAACCACAATAACAACACTGGTCCGGCCGGGTTGAGTCAAACGATGATTTAATGATCACACACGTGGGAGATGGACACTGATGCAGACAGCCTCAAAATCTCAAAATGGTGGAGCATTGCTCAAACTTTTATAACCTCTGGTGCCTCCACCTTATCATAAAAAGCCTAAACATTCACATGCTCTCTCTCACACAGCGCCTGAGCTACGACCTTGGCTCCCTGTTTATCTGCTCCTGCTGAAATGGGGCAGAAAACTCCAGCACACTCTGTTCTCTTCTACTCAGACAAATTAGACAATAACCTTCTGCGAACAGTATTTCTTATAACTCAGCAATATAATGCATCATAAAACAATATCATTCATTCACAACAAGTCAGCAATTTAATGTAATGCAAATCAGTTTAACTAATGCAATAGTTATCAGCTTCTTCTAATTCAGGAGAATAATGCAAACTAAAACTACATAATAATTCACAATCTTTAATTAGGGGTATAACATGGCATAAAATAATATCATAATTTTACAATTCCCCCTGATGAGGTCATTAGAATAATGACCTCACAAACACCCTGTAGCCCAGTGTGGCCGGGTTCATCTCTTCTCACTCCTGAGGTCCTTTGTCCCCCTGAGGGGCAAACCATATGTAAGATGACCTCTGTGTTTGCGCAAGTCAGGTGCAAGACAAACTATTACTACAAGGATAGCAGGTCCAGATGACACTCCCCTGTTCTCCCACAGCTTTATTTGGTGTTCCCTTATACCATTCAGACGTAGACTAGAACCTCTGTCCGAAGAGCTCTTAACCTTTATTTTATTGCTGCAGCTACCAGTGTCGTCCAGTTGGGTGATCCTCTGCTCTTAATTCTTCAACCTTAGGGGTTAGACAACCCTTCAGTCGTAACACAGATCAGGGGATTATTCTGCTCCGATTTCAAACAACGATCTGTGTATTCTCCAGAAAAAGGAACAGGAAGGTGTCCCCTTTTTGCCCAAAAGCCTCTCGAACTTCGTTGGTCTGGTGTTCCCGGATTTCCGCCAACCCCTTCATGGTTATTGCTGTGTTTATGGGATCCATCCTTTTGTGGTGACTAGCTGGAGCCCAAACGCCATGACCCTTGGACCCAGTTGATGTCTCGGCAGTCACTGTGTCTGACTCTGCTACGGAGGATCCTCGCATCTCTGTGACCTCGTCTGGTGTCTGTTCCTTTCTCTGTAAGAGACAGAAAACCAAAACACCTCTCTTCCTAACCCTAATAATCTAATGTTATTATCTACTGACCTTCTAGTGATTCAGAATTGGTCTAAAACATTCAGAATGTCCCAGGGACTTATTCTAATCATATCTTATGTGTGTGTAAGCATGTTTGCATTTAGCCCTCCGCACTCAAGGCATTTCTTACACTTTATCAGTCCGGACAGTCACGCCGAACGAAGCTTCTGACCTTCAAAAGGCCGAGTGCCAACTCGTTATAAGCACATTTGCAAGGTGTGTCTGAAAATTATTGAAACCCCTCTTTTTAACAAAAGACAAAAAATTAACAAATCTTCTAAGCGCTATTCAGTTCACAAAGAATAACATGATATCAGTGTTTTGTAAGCGCGTGCGGCCTTCTATGCTCGAAGCCTTTCCCCTCAATAGATCAGTCAGACATTCGCGCTGACTGTAGCTTTTAACCCTTATTAAGTTGAGCACAACTCTACAATGAGCAACAAGTTGCAATATGTATAAAAATGATCATGGTTACACCTGCAATAAAAATTATATCATTATCCTAACACCTGTAAATAGAAGATTCATCAGAGGTTATAACAATCACAGGAACACAGATGTTAGTATAAGGTCAAAAGCTTCAATAAATGATCATCGATGCAATGCTTGTTGCATGATTCTCATACAATAATAATGCTGACATTGAAAATAACAGTATAACACCCCCTTTTCTCCCGTTTCACTTGACACCTAAACGTTTATAAATGCCTCTTTAATTCTTGATTTTATTTCCCCCTTTTCTCCCCTTACTGACCACAGCAGGGGGATCTTAGTTTTGAATCAGCCATGAATCCAGCTCACCTGATTCATCAGTGAGCTCCACCATCACTGGCGTCTGACAGGGTGGCGCTGCATACTCTTCCTTTAATATCACTATTTTCAACCTGTTAATGAGAGTGTTTAAACCTGAAGTCGACTACGTCCACAACAAGTCAATACAGCTGTAAATGTGGCCAATTATCAATCTATTACCAATCAATAACAACAGATAACTTCTATTTTATGCATGCTTTTAATCAACCACTCACCCAGAGGATCTCCAATCCCAGCAAGTTCCTTCTCCTCCTTTAATGAGTCTGTCCTCCTTCCATGCCCTGGTAACCGGTCCATCCAGAGCCATATGATCTCAAATATACATACAACAAGCCAAACCACACCTTGGTCACACCAACCCCTTCCCACCCCCAAGATGTCCAATGCCATCCTAGTATGGACTGTCAAAAGTGGCTTTAACGCTGACTGTCCTGACAATCCATCTCATACTTTTCCTGGTCAGATTTGCCAATCTCTGCACCAGGGTTTTAAACGTTTCGCCATTTTCATTAGGTTTTATTTTTTATTTAGTTTCGACTCCAGATTTTCAATTTTTTGCCAGTTGTAATTAGTTTTTACCAATTCTTTGCTAGTTTAGTCTAGTTTTTATTTTCTGAAAATCCTTAGTTTCAATTTAGTTTTATTTGTGTTTTGCAAAAGTTAAGTGTAACAAAATCTCAGTTCCATCATATCAGTCATGCTCTTCTGGTTATCCTTGGGTGTTGAGACTAATAACTATTAACTCTTGCCGCACCGAGTGGTCCTAATTTTGGTTAAAGTTAATTGATAACCTTTTGAAGGCGATTGTTTCACACCTTTATTTAGATGTCCCAGTCCTGTTATCTCGGGATACATCACGCTGCCTTATCTGGGGTTAGCTGTTTTCGGGGGATGCGGGTTGAGTGGGGGAGCTCTTCAACGAGGGGGAGTGTGCTCCCCCTGATGAGGTCTTCTAGGTAAGCTAGGTTAACCTTCTTGTGTGAGCTTTTCAAGTGCACTTTTAAGGTTTGTGGGATTTTTTGTTTTATAAATGTCCCTCAAGACCCCCTGATGACCCAGTAATTCATTTTTGCGCACTGTAGTACACATTTAGTTTTTTGCTTGTAGCTCTCATATTCTACTTGCCACTCCTCTAAGTCCTGATGTTTCTTAGAGAGGACAACAGAACCTTTAAAATTATGTCACATGTGTGGGGGTGTGGCCTTGCCAATTGTTTTTCCCACCTTTTCAAAATGGCTGGCGTGCCCACAAGCACATTTTATGGAAGAAAGAAAGGTAAGCTTGATATTTACAATTAAAATGTTTTGTTAAACTCAGATTTTTATTTTATTCAAAAAATAAACATCTAGTAAATAATTTCAGGGGTCTTTAAGAATTAGGCTCATTTACTTTCACAGGGAACATGACTAATTTATTAATGTGTGCTCTACACATTGGGACTTTATATTTATTTCACTTTTTCCTAATACCCAACTTTTGACAAAGGCGGAGAGAATTCTTAACACAATTATTAAGGGAGATTCAAACATAGATTTTTCAAAATATGAGAGGGTCAGGACCCACTAAAAGCCACAGAGAAGATTATCGAGATGCAGTGGCAGATGTAATAGAGAAAGACACAGGGCCACCTGAAATCTGTCGTCCTATCTGGTGCAAAACCAACATGTAATAGAATCTGGAATTTTGATTTTGAGTTAAAAATAAAATATGGGTAAAATGCAGAAATGTTTTCCAGTAAAGTAAAAAATAAGAGTCGCAATTATAGTTGAATCCATAACACCTAATTGTTTCTACGAGATCACGTCGTTGCTGAAAGTTATCAGTGATCTCAATGTGTGAAAAGAACTCACAGTATCTGGGGTTTAAGCTCCTCTTGGCTGAGAAACCTGGGACACACATGTGAACAAGACCTGAATAATACCAGTAATGAAAACTTCTCTCCAAAGATCAATAAAAGGAAGCCCCAATCTGATGAGAGTCTAGCAAAATATGGTTCACTCCACTTGCCTGAAATGGTTAGCAGTCCAAGGCATTTCAGTTGTAGAATGATTGGGTACAACAATGAAACAGATGTGAGATGAGGGAAGTGCCAAATGTTCCTTTGTGTCTCCAAATAAAATCAGTACTTCCTCAGATATCCTAAATAAATTGACTTTTGTGAAATAGACAGTTCAGTGCCATCACTTATTCCTAAACCAATAGTTTACAACTAGTGAAGTGTCAGTGACTTCTGGGTTGGTCCCTGATCTTCATCTTATGAGATTGTTATTTTAATAACACTTGATTCATTTAAAAGAAAAAAAAGAAAAAAAAAGAAAAAAGAAAAAACGAAAATATTTTCTCCCTGTTTTTTCTTATTCTCTGGGTCTCAGGAGGACATTATGTCCCTCTCCACTACAAGACTCTTGTTATGTCTACAAAACAGTCATATTAAAATCATCCTCAATTCTATTCTGGCGCTGTCTCCCGACTTTTCCTGACCTGATTCTGCGCGTGAACGGAGCAGCAACACAGACGACTCGACTAACGTACTCCCTTAATTTCACTATAGCAGGGCACGCACACATCAATGCAACCAAACACATTTTGCTATAAATCCAGTTAACTTTAGTTAGTTTTGTGAACATTCAGTACAGTTTTAGTTAGTATTCCTTTTGTTTTGATTTTATTACCGTTAACGCAAATTTTTCCACTTCTACTTTTCGTTATTTCATTTGTTGTCTTTAATAATAATAATCTCCTCTGCACCCTTGAATAAACACCATTAACATGATCAACCTTTTGCTGCTTGTTTTTTCACCATCTTATTGAATCAAATACTTCATGCTTATGTGGTTTACGACATTATATTTATCTAAATCTCCACTTTGTGTCTAAATGTTTGAAGAATTTTTGAGGGTCAAATTTTGAGAATTTGACCATAGTGAAAGTTATGGCGTTATCACCCCCTTTGGGGATTACCTGTTTCCAGTTTTGATGATATTCCTCCCCGTTCTTTATTTTTGCAAGTACCCCTCTTCGGTGGCGAGAAACTGTTGGTGTGATCAAGCGGGTGCTGTAAAAACAAAAGCTCAGGACAGAACAGTCACCAGTCATGTACTTCATTCAAAATTAACAAATATCAAGCTTCATATTGATCCTCTGAGTGTAATGGTACATTTTAATTTGCACTTCTAAAAACAATATTTTCTTTATTTTACTCTTGTTCTTGTGCAGCACCACCCCTCAGCACATGCCCCTGTTATTTTATCTTACTTTTAAATTGTTGACTACTTCAAGAGAGCGCCCAAAAGACGGGGACCAGTGTTTATCATTACATATCTCCATTTTGAGTGTGGCTATCTATCATTCCCCTCTTTTTCATAGACCTCGGTGGAGGGTTTTTTGTTTGTTTTTTTCTAAAATTAATTGACTCTCTATAGTGACCCACTATGGTTAATAATAACATGCTCAGTCATGAGTGGGATCAAACCTTTTCTTCACTTTAGCATTTAATATTCCCAACAATATAATGTAATACCTTAATTAAAACACAGCTACTAAAACACAATTTCCTTAATGCAAACATCAGTAGCTCAAAATTAGCAACCAAAGGGTTCAGTCTGCAGTTCACACTGCTGTGAAGCTACAGCTCTTTAGTCTCTGTCATTCTTCTGTTCTTGCAGACAAAACAAAGCAAAACAAAACATCCACCCTTCTTTTACAGGCTGGGTGAATTGTCTGTGGACATTCAATAATCCTAAAGTCAGCACCGTTTTTGTCTCAGTATCAAGTCAGTTAAACTTTTAGTCGTCAGTCCATGACTTTTAGTCGTCAGTCATATGCATACATCCACACACATTCATACCAAAAGTTGCTGATAATGGAGTCTCACGCGCAGCCTATTCGAGGCTCCATCACCAGCAAGATGACGTCATCATTTTAAAGGAAACAGCTCCTTGTTTGTTTTTCCTTCTTTGGACTGGATTGACTCGCTGCAATCCTTTTAGGCTTCAGGATCAGTGTCCCATATAAGTGAATTTTCTCCCAAGCTCATTATAATCATGGAGAAAAAATACTTTGCGACTGTTTTCAATACGAATATTTTATAGCGCTTCAAAGTTCAATCTCTCAGGCCTGGATTAAAGAGCTGATTTGTTAAATCAGGAACTCACAAAATACCAAAATATCACCACCGGTGGATCACACCTCTCAGATGTTCTTATCTCAGTGCACTGTAACAAAAGCAAAAACAAACGTACACAATAAAACACTCATATAATAACAGATACTGGGGCCCATTGCAAACATGTCCAAAGTTCAAACCATCTTTCTCTCTTTTAGAGAAAGAGAACAATCCAAACCTCACTGATAGAATCAACCTAGTATCAAACAAAACCCAAAGATCAACCAAAACTCCTTTTTGCACCAACAAAACATGTTGGATTTACTTGACTCAATAGTGGACACTAGTTACACACCAACTCTTTACCTTGGCAAAAACGTAAACAACTAAGTTGAATCAACACAACCTTTTCATAATCTCTTCGAAATAAAACTCACACCATTCATTCATCATTTTCGCTCTGTACCACTGCTCCTTGTTAGACTGTGTGAAGCACAGTAAACAATTCAGTGGAGGCTTTGAGCCATAAACAGACATCACGCACAGACATTGTTTTCATTATCAAAGTGCTTCAGACCATGTCCTCTAAATCTACACAAATGCCCTCTGCGTGGCATGAAATACATTTAAACAATAAATAATCAATCAGTTCTTGCTGTTGTAACCAACTCCGTATTTGGATGTTTGTGTGCAGCATTTGTTAGTAAAGCATTCTTCATTGCATCAGCGTGTGTGTGTGTGGATCACTTCTCAGTTCATTGAATCAACATTTTAATTTGTGTGTGTGTGTGTGTGTCATTTCTCCCTCAATCAACGAGTGCATATGTTCATATGTATGTTTCTTTTCACTCTGAGTCGGTGCATGTAGATGTGTGTGTTTGTGTGGGTGTTTGTGTTCATCACTTTCCTGTTGTAGTGTTCTGGGTAAACCACGGCCTGAAGCGTGCCCTGGGTCCTGCCCTCCTCCTTTTCAGTCTGTTTGCATCCATTGGTGCTGCTGCTCAGAGTTCTGTCCATACTGGTTCTGGCCCCAATTGAGGCAGTCCTTTTCTCCAGTGTCCAGCATCTTCTCCTTATTTCGCTCCACCTTAACTTGACCCTTTTGCTTCGGTCTTCCTTCAGGGTTTTGATACGCAGCTCAATTGTCTGGATGTCCATTTGTTGCTTGCAGAAGTGCGACTGCTGTCCGTTTGTTTGCAGGTGGAACGGCTGACATCCAGAAGGTGTATAGGAGAGTCTGCAGCTTCCACCTCCCCAGTGGAAGACCTCAATCTTTGTTCTGTTAGTTTCACACAGGCCTCAAGGCTCTCTGGGATCCCTGCTTGCACTTTCAAGCCCACGGCTCAGGTCGTAGTCGTGGTCCCATTCCAGGGGAATGGAGTCCATGGTTGTTTGGGTGTCTCGGCCCGAGCGTTCAGTCCAGAGCTGGGCAGCCCAGGACGCTGAGCGATCGGAGGACAGCAGAGGCGACAGGAAGCCATCCCCCTAACGTTCGCTCCATAGCAGACCGGACAAATCACACTGCTCATCTAGCTCCAGGATGCTCCGGCCTGATTTCAAGTCCGGTGTCTTGGACTCCAAGCCTGATGGGTTCGATTTTCAGCTAGCTCCTCCTGGGCCATGCTCAGTTTCTGCTCTGATGCCTCGAGGTCTTATTGAGGGCAGAAACCTCAGAGTCTTTTCCGTAGAAATCAGATTTAAGTCCATTGATGTTATCCTTGCTTTGCTCCACGGCCTTTTGCGGCTCTGCTGTTCGGCTCTTCTCAGAGGTCAGCTCCTGGCCGAGCCCCGACACCTGTGCCTTCAGCTTATTTTCTCCTGGTGTTTTGTCCATTCTGAGGTGACCTCAGTTACTCCTCCTGTCCCTGGCATGCCCTTTTTGCTGCCCGATGGTCATTGTTGGTCCGTCACTGTCCTGCACAGTTTTAATGCAGAGTGGTTAAGGTCAGCATGGTTTTGCTCGGCCTCACTTTTCATCTGGGCTTGATGGGCGTCTCGTCACAGCTCTGTCAGCTGAAGCTGTCTTTTTCCATATGGCAAGAATGTAAAGAGTGTGTGAGAGGGGTGTGTCCAATCAGGCACAATGCTGGTGGCTTTGCGAGTGCCTCGTTTTCCAAATCCAGATGTTTCTTTGTCACGTACACAGCAACAGAGAGAACAGTCTGTTGTTGGGATGGCTGAGGTCTTTCACGATCTTCCTGGTCTTGGTCCAGCACCGCCTGCTGTAGATTGAGTGCAGGTCAGGGTGCTCGGAGCGGATGGTGCGCTCAGCTGATTGCACAACCCTCTGTAGTGCTTGTCTGTCCGGCATGGTGCTGTTCCCGAACCAGACAGTAATATATCTGCTCAGGATGCTCTCAATAATTCCTTTATATGAGGTGGTCAGAATCGGTGGTGGGAGCCGGGCCTTTCTCAGTCTTCTCAGAAAGAAAAGACGCTGACAGAAATCTCCCCGTGTAGTGAAACGGGCCTTGGATTACCGCTCTCCGTCTCTGCTGCATGAGATCATTTTCCTGCAGCACTGTTGACATTTTCAAGCTGTTGTTATAGGTCCAGCTGCTGTAGCATTTGGTCAGGGTCACTTCAAAGATGGTAGAGGAGAGAGCAAAGATGGTAGAGGGGAGAGCAGGAGTCCAGGGTCAGCCTCGGCTTTTCCGGGCCGACAAAGCAGCCTGTAATCAAGCATAAAGAGAACAAACAAAACAAAACAAAAACAAAAACAAACGAACAGGAAAATCATGTTGTATTGGCTGTGTTACTCAGAGAGGGGAAAAACAACGGGACCAGGCCCTGTGTCAGCCTTCTCTCCCCCTTTTTTGTTTTTTCTCACCATATAATCCTCTCATAACCCACCAAGCTGACAGGACAACACAGGTACATGTTAAAATTCTTAAGATCATGTCTAAAGCACAAAAATGGAATTTTCTTTCATTTAATAATCACTTGTATTAATCAATCAGAAGAAAACATGTCACAATTTGACTTTTATTAACCACTAAATTTGTCGTGTTATCACTGGTTGTGATTTTTTTTTTTTTTTTTTTTGAAGTTAAGTTGTTGTCCTGCAACCCAGAGGGTTTATTTGTTAGTAGTGGATAAACTTTATTGTGTAACGGCGGGTGTATGTTAAGCTTCACTGCTTTAAAGTTGCTGGAAAATCTTCACATGTTCATGGGTGTAAGCTGTTTCTTCATTGCGTGTATGTGCGTTTGTACATGGGCTAATTTAACGTTTTTTCTCAAACGAGGCATTTCTCTAGCACGTGCCTCTCTCTCACATTTCTCTGCTTGTGTGTTTTTATTTCACCTTTTTGTTGTGATGCTCCAGGCGCCTTCCCAACCTCCACAAGTCTGTTGGCCGCAATTTTATGTGTTAAAACTTCTCTTAATTTCTCCTTTAATTCTCTGCTAGCTGCTGTCTTTTCCACAGCTGCTGATTCTTGCTGAGTTTGGTTTCCATTACTATAATTTTGCTTCGGCCGCCGTGCTTGTGGGGGCAGTTGGTCCAGCCCCATAGCCACCTGTATCAACACACTGAGAGATTTATTTAATATCATTTTCATCACTGTTAAATAGACTAGCAGGCAAGACGCCCACCTTTGCACTGCAGACTACATGCCAGTCTCCCAACACACTCCTCTCTGAGTTTCAGCTTTAAAACCCAACCTCATTCACACCCTAGTCATTCAAAACCTTATTTGTAGTATCATAATCAGCAAAATCAGCGTTTTAATTACAGGCATGTATCATTGTTTGCAAATCAAAATTATAAAACTCAAAAACACGCTAAACAGGAAGCAAAGTCCTCTGTGCGCGTCACAGCTCATTTGCATGTTCACACACCGTCTAAAAATAGCTCGCAGCGCTGCAGTGCGCTGTCGTCACACACAGGGTCACACAAAGCTCAGACAAAACTCTTCTATTTTATATTACAAAGACGTCTTATATTTACAATTACTGACAGGCCTGACAGATTCAGCACCTAACAAATTTCGACAAATTTAAGTTAACGGGTCCAACCGAAGAAAGCTTCACTTTTTTGTAATCAATTAACCAGTATCTGTTTCCTCCAGAACAGCCTATGGCCTGATTTCTAAAGAACCTAAACAATTTCGACAAATTTAACCATAACGGGTCCAACCGAAGAAAGTTAACTTTTTTGTAATCAATTAAACAGTATCTGTTACTTCTGGAACAGTTTCTGACCTAATTTCTAAAATCCCTAACTCAATTTAACAGTATCCAAACAAGCACATGACACCGTTTAAAACGGTGAGGAGACTCGGTAACTCCTAGCTTATTTCGGGATGCCCTGTACCCCACAGTTAAAGCCAAACTGAACTACCCCTGTTCGCCGACAGGTCAAGACCGCGCGTCCACGGCCAGGAGGGAGCGTAACCTCCGGGCTATGTGCTTCTTAGCATCTTCCAGTGCCGTCCTATAACAATTTTCACCTAACCGATTTTGAGAAATTTTACCATAACGGGTCTCACCGAAGAAAGATAACTTTTTTACGACCAATTAAACAGTCTCTGTTACTTCTGGAACAGTTTCTGACCTAATTTGTAAAACTATTAAACAGTATCTGTTACTTCTGGAACAGTTTCTGTCCTAATTTCCCTACCAAACTACCTGAGCCTTCAGCTCAATATCCAGGGACTCAAACCCAACATTCTCTGTTACTTCTGGAACAGTTTCATATTTCTTCAACTTCATTAAATACTCTTAAGCAACTTTAACTGCATACCACACGGTGATTCTCATCAAAATCAAAACAGACACTCTACCAGTAATTTCAGTGAGTAGACTTTAATTTAGTCATATCCAATTTGGCACATTTTGGAAATAATTCAACAGGTAGTGCCTTACCTTTAGATAAGCCGGCTTTTGTCCACTCAAATCAGACCACTGGCTCGTGCCTGTCCGTTCGACAACCTCGGACCGTCCAAACTTTTAAATTCCACCCCAATACCACAGGACGAGCCCCCAAGCTGTTAAGGTTCAAAATATTGGGGATGGAGACAAGAGAAAAAACCACAATAACAACACTGGTCCGGCCGGGTTGAGTCAAACGATGATTTAATGATCACACACGTGGGAGATGGACACTGATGCAGACAGCCTCAAAATCTCAAAATGGTGGAGCATTGCTCAAACTTTTATAACCTCTGGTGCCTCCACCTTATCATAAAAAGCCTAAACATTCACATGCTCTCTCTCACACAGCGCCTGAGCTACGACCTTGGCTCCCTGTTTATCTGCTCCTGCTGAAATGGGGCAGAAAACTCCAGCACACTCTGTTCTCTTCTACTCAGACAAATTAGACAATAACCTTCTGCGAACAGTATTTCTTATAACTCAGCAATATAATGCATCATAAAACAATATCATTCATTCACAACAAGTCAGCAATTTAATGTAATGCAAATCAGTTTAACTAATGCAATAGTTATCAGCTTCTTCTAATTCAGGAGAATAATGCAAACTAAAACTACATAATAATTCACAATCTTTAATTAGGGGTATAACATGGCATAAAATAATATCATAATTTTACACCAGCAATAAATAGTCAGCACATTAATGCTACAGACAATCTTTCTGTGCTGCAGTTCATCTAGTGGCCACTGGAGGGTGCTCCAAACATATTACCAGTGCATGGATGTAAATGCAAAAATCTCTCAAAACTCACTTTTCAAATATATATATTTTTCAACTTCACACACAATTCAATTCATTACTGTCAACAGATATTTGAAAGTATGAGAAATCTTATTAGGCACTGAGCATGTAATAATAACATTGTGACAAATGTCAGAAACCATCTGCTTGTTTGTTTTGTTGTTGTTGTTAAACAGCACATCATTTGTATTTACTGATGATTTCTCTGCAGTGATTCTATCAAAGATCGAATGTATTTTAACAGATACCGTGACAGTATGAGGTGCTGCAATCTCTCCATGAGCACTGAGGACAGTGACTCCACAGCTCTGCAGCGCCCTCTTCAGCTCTAAACTGCACCCAGGTGTGTCCCACTGAAATGAATCAAGAGTTGGATATTTGCATTTGGACTTACACATAGTTATACAAGAACTCAAGTGCTTGTATTTCATGTGAAGTTGGAATGTTTGCACGATTAACAAATCTAGTGCTTATCTATAATTGAATGACAAATGGGGTCAAATAATTCATTTTACCATTTAAAACCAAAACATATTCTGTTTCACAAACATTCCCTCTTGGTTAAACATCCAACCATATTTTGTAGAGTCTTGGCCTCTCCCAGCAGTGATGCCGCTTGTTCAAATTTCCTGATGCTGTCAATCCTGAAAAACAAAGCTCCCAATTTTAAAGGAAAGCCAAGGCAAGGAAAGGACAGGACTTAATATTTATCACCATAGCTCTGGTTCAAAAAACTGAACACTCGCCCCTGGTGCCTCTTGGAGTGGTGGCCATGAGGTCAAAGACAAGCACCTTTTTCCCCAACGCTGCAGCTTCCTGAATGATTAAGAGGAGAGGAAAACAGTCAGAGAGCAACTTGAAGGAGAGAAATTAAATATTTAAACGGCCTAAGCATTTGTCCTTCTCAACAGTCCCAGCTCTTGTCCCTTCATCTCATTTCCACTCGTGTCGAGAGCTGCTCACACATCATCCCATTACCATGAAGCCCATTAATATGATAATTATCTGAGCTGGGCTGTGGCAAAGAGTGCATTCATTGACCAGATTAGCAGTAATTATGAGGTGCAGTTGGTGAAGTGTCCTCTAACTACTGGGAGCGCAGCAGGAGTTAATGCTGGATGCATACAAAGGAACGTGGGGATGCACAAATATGAATAAAAGGAGAGCAATCTATGCCTTATAGTAGTCATATAATGACTGATATTTGGGAATAGTAATTACAGAAGGTACTGTGTGGTTGCTAGGGTAGACTGTGAGATAGAGCCTGTTGCTTTAAGGCCCCTGTTCTGTGAAATCAGCTTAGATTCGGGAGATTAGATTTAAGATTAGGCTTCAAACTTTCCTATTTGATCAAGTTTACAGTAGTTAGGGCTGGATCCGGTCACAATACACCCTCCCTTAGGCTACATCCACACTCGTTTCCTCTCCTTTTTGGCCTCCTGTCCACACTGAGACGCCGTTTTTCCCGAAGAAAAACGCAGCGTTTTCAAAACGCTCTCGAAAACTCTCGAAAAAATGCAGACTTTCGAAAACAATGACACATTTTAGTCATGTGATGCAGTCATGTGACCAATTAAACTAAAATAGCGGAGGGCATCATACAGCAGTTGTTTTGTTTGCTCTCAATTTTGACAGCCCTATTAAAGATTAACATCAGTTTGTACATGCTACAAATTCTTTAATTCTCACTCGCTTTTGCAACGTTGTACTTTTGTGTTACTCGCAGCAACAGCTCCACCTCATTGTGAGTCCATTTAAAGAACTCGGTGCTTTTCCTCAACATTCTGTCGCCACGTTTCAAAGAGCCGGAGAGTAAATAAACGGCAGACGGAAATGAGGCAGGTCGAATCTTCTTGTGTCGAATCTTTTTCTTCATGCGCAGGACTAGAATGTAAGTGTTTACGGCCGTTTCAAAGTGGACGCACAACTCTGTGAAGACGACTGAAAACGCTGGTGTGGACGCGGAGCGTTTTCAGACGTAAACGACGTTTTCAAATTTATCCAGGCTAGTGTGGATGTAGCCCAAGTTACACCACTAGGCCTAGACTGTGCTGTACTAGGCTTCCCATAATGCACTTCTTGTTCGCTCACCTTTTTTCTCTCACTATGTGTTTACACACCTCTCTGCATTTAATCATTAGTTTTTATTATTGTTATTCATCTCCAGCTCTCTTCCACAGCGCGTCTTTTATCCTGTCTTCCTCCCCCTCACCTCCGACTGGCTGCAGGCGGATGGCCCCGCCCCTCCCTGAGCCTGGTTATGCCGGATGTTTCTTCCTGTTAAAATGGAGTTTTTCCTTCCCACTTTTGCCAATTGCTTGGTTGTTGTTTGATTGTTGGGGTTTTCTCTGTATTATTGTAGGGTAGCACCTTGAGTTGACTGTTGTTATGATTTGGCTCATTTGATTGAGGTGAGTTGAACCCTTGGATCTGATAACACTCTTGTGACTAACCTTTTTTAAATGCAGTATATGTACGTAGGTTGTATAAAGTGCCTGCAAACCTGTTAAACAAATGTGTAAAAATACTTTTTCTGAGCGTGCTCACAGAGTACTTAGCTAGTGCAGTATTATTTTAAATTAAGTTTAGTAATCAAAGTTAAAAAGAGGTGTTCAAAAGAGAAGGAGAGAACAGAATGATTATTGAGGAATGAGGAGTTTTAGAAATAAGCATTTGTTATACAGGGTGGGCCATTTATATGGATACACCGTGATAACATGGGGATGGTTGGTGATATTAAAGTCCTGTTTGTGGCACATTGAAAGAATAAAGTTACGTTGAAACCGAGCACACCATTGTTTTTCTTGTGACATTACCAATAAGTCTGATGTGTCACATGGCCCTCTTCCTATTGAAAAAACAAAAGTTGTATCCAAGATGGCCGACTTCTAAATGGCCACCATGGTCACCACCCATCTTGAGGAGTTTGCCCCCTCACATATACTAATGTGCCACAAACAGGACTTTAATATCACGGTGCATCCATATAAATGGCCCACCCTGTATAGTGACTCATTAAGTCAGTCTTTGAAGACCTGTGACTTCTCATTTGTTTCATGTTTACAGACATTACAGATATTTTATCTGTGCTAAAAGTCATTTGGGCTTGTCGCCTCATTGAAGTGTGTGAGTTTATAGCATAAGCTTAGATGAAAGTTTCCTTTTCCCAGACATGTGACTCTAGTTTTTGTCTATAATGCTGATCTTGTGTGTGTGTGTGTGTGTGTGTGTGTGTGTGTGTGTGTGTGAGACAGAGGGAGAGAGAGACTTTGAGATGCTGTGTTTTCTCTGGTACAGCACGATGTTGCAAATATTCTAGAGGAAAATCTTTGAGTTCTTGACTAAATATCATCTTCCTAACACCTTTGACCGCATGCAACTGCTTACATCAGACTCTTTGGGATTGGAAATACACAGTCACAGTGGTAGTTAGGCCAGGTCACAACAATCATGCTGAACAACATCTAATCCAAATGAGAAGTTTTAAACTTTAAATTTGCAGAACCAAGATTTTCCACATTATCTGTGAGCAATGCCACAAATCCTAATAATGTGTCTGTCATTGCAAAGGTTCCTAATAGTGGTATGTTGTAAGTAATAAATTTGTTCTCCTACCTTCTCCAGTTTTTATGAAGTCTCCTTCATTTGAAGCTATACATAGCTAGGATAACAACATCAAATATCTTACAATTCAACTTTTCAATAAAAAATTTGTATAAAGAGTATAAATATCTATGAGTATATGCATTTCCGCCTTCTTTCTCGTCTAGTTTATCTGAAAGCAGAAAGCAAGACATATCTCATTAATGAAAAACATGTGCCCTAGGTACTATTTTTCTATTAAATGAAAATCAATCAGAATTGATCACAACTAATTAGTGTCATAGCTCTACCTGGGGTTTTTTAATGGACTGTTTAACTGTCGCGCCATCTTGTGGTGAAAATTGTGAATAACATTTTCAACTCAGCAGCAGCCACTAAGCAGTAAAACAAGGTTTGGGGATTCTGAGCAAGTGCACACGAAATGACCCAGACATACGAAAGCCCCAGACACAAAACAAACAACCATAAAGTGTAACACAAGGCAACCATATAGTGACTTGTTGTCGCACTTGGTTGAAAAATGCTCCCCGAGATGAAAAAGCCTATCTCAGTCAGAAATGTCTGGAACTATTACTGTTGCTGCGCCTTTCAACCGCTTTAAAACAAAATTTGAGTGGCTGTTTTTTTCGGGTTTGTGTGTGTGTGTTTGTTCGTTTTTTACTTGTTTTTTTATTATTAATTTATTATACCATATGCCAGCGGCGGTAGGCAGACCACGTAGACGTTTTCTGGAAATCCACGCGCTACAAGATGCGTTCATTTGCTGCCGTAGATGTAGGAACTACACTTTCTGTGAGATTACATTATATTACATTATAACCAATGTGTGCTTTATCTAAGGATGTAAGGGTTTTCTACTTCGTTTATGTTACTTCTTGGACATATAGTTTCGATAACAGTACCAACTACCATTCCTATGTAGATGTGGGCTTGTGCGGTACTGAAGGTCATGAACGCAGCACGGGCCTCTACTGTTGAGATGGGGTACTGCAGCCGCGGCTCCGCGCTGGGACTGGTCCTTTTGCAGCCATTTTCTGTCCAACCAAACAGCCGTCTCAGGAAGGTAACCAACCAGGGCTTCATTGCAGGTTTGTTCCTGGCTCCGGCCAATGATTGCTAACCGATTTCTCGTTAGCTCGAATGGAAATGTCCGTCTCTGTCTGATTTTTTTATTTGTTGTCTGGGTGAATGAGGGCTGCTCATCAGGAAGTATCCAGCGGGTGAAAGTTTAAAAATGACTACTAAACATTTCGGCCCTGGTCACGTCTTGCTATGCTGTGCACCACAAAGAACAGGCCAAGGCGGACGCGAATCGCGTTGGATCTGCAGTGAGAATGTATTTAAGGGACACTCAGTGCCTGAATAGGGTTAACTACTCAAGGTAACAGTCCACTGGAAAGCTTCTCTTCATTACGTTAAAAGCACTGGTTTCCCCAATATTGGCGAGGCCACGGGCTAACCCCATCCCCGGGTTAACATTAGCTAACATTAGCTAAAAATGTCACAAATGATAACCGCTACTTACCACACGGTAGCCAAACACATGCCAGTGTATTTAGCATGTGGCTAACGTAAGCTGGCCTCACCGTTGGCTTACAGCTGTTTTACGTTTTCCCTTTCAGATAAATGCTAACAGTTCCAGTAGGTAGCTAGCTGTGTCATGCCAAGTTAAACATTTCTCAGTGCAAACACACAGGCCGATATAAAAGTGCGCACAGTATGAGGGAGCGCTGTTATTGTGGCATTCCTCCTTATACACGTCTGAGTACCGAAATACGCTACTTAACCAAGCTAGTCGTTAGTAGAAACTCAGGATGCAGATAAACCCTCTAAAACAAGCACCAAGACGCAATAGCAACAAACCCGCCAAGTCAGTCTGCTGGAAAACAAAAACACACGCATGTATCAGGATTGGGTGACAACACAAAACACGTTTGGCGCACTATTAACGGCCAGGTTACCTCCACCGAATAAGACCTACTGATATTTAGTGTACATTGAAATGTTGAATGACTTAGTATTACGCTATAAAAACATTGCGATGGCCTTCTCTCCCTGATAGATGCGATGTTATAATAAAGTAGCCTTTGCCTTTAGCTTACCAGTTGATTGAACAGCTGAATGACCTCGTTAATTAATACATAATAAAAGAAAAAAATAATTAAAGTGTCCTAACCTGCAACAATTAAAGCTAGCTGCCCCCTTATTTACAAAGAGTTGCTACAGTAACAGCTTCTTTTAGTTGGTATTATTTTTAATGCCCTTCCTGACACAAGCCCAAAGGGATTTGTGTCTCCTCCCGGGATCGAACCAGCGATCTTTCACTTGTTAGGTCAACCCTTGATGTGTGTTTCGCTGTTGATTGCAGGGTTTGACATATGGCCTAAAACATTATGATAAAAATGCTCAAATCAGTCAGCATTGATCATTATCATGATCCATTTAAAAATACTATTACTTTAAACTTTAAAGCTTCTGTGTTCATTTAAACAACACCTTACCCTACTCAATACAACAGTAGGTCTGCTACTGTCAAGCAAAAGATCAATAAATAAAATGGATAAATGGTTTGTTTAACAGGTCATAGCTGCACTTTCTTTTGTGCTCACCCATGTCAGACATATCTAGGTCAGTCTGAGTGTTGGAGTCACAGTGTAGCTACGGAGAAAAACAGCAAGCAGGCATTATTTATTCTGTTTCATAGCTCAGAGCATAGTAAAACAGCATGTGGCTGAATCCCAAAGGAAAACATCTTCTCCTTCCTAGAGGAGCATGCATGCTGGGACCCTTCTAAATAACTCAGATCATGCCTAAGGTGTGGCTCTAAGAAGCTGGCTACATTCAGGCTTCATAGGTTTACTGTAGTGCTACAGCTCCAAATAACTAAGCCAGCTGTGTGGTATTGCAGATGGACGGAGACAGCTCGACCACCGACGCCTCCCAGCTGGGCATCACTGGAGAGTACATGGCTTCCAGTCACTATGTTCTCCAGCCTCAGGAAGGTAAGGAAAAACAAAGTGTCAGTATAAAATCATCATCTTCATCGAAGTGCATTTTGGCTTTGTTCTTATAGCGCTGACTCTCTGTGTGTTTCATAGATGATGGAGATGAGAATCTGAATGACCATGAAGACGGCAGCAGTAAGGAGAACTACAGGGAACAGGACATATATCTTCCCATTGCTAATGTGGCTCGCATCATGAAGAATGCTGTTCCTCAGACTGGAAAGGTTTGTGAGGGATGAAAGGGAAGAGAAAGAAAACAGAAATAATAACGCCTTCACACAGTATGTTATTGAGCTCACAAAGAGATTCTTAACCTCCTCAGTTTCACTTTCATCCTGGCCACCTTTAAATAGCTTTCACTGTTACGATAAGCACCTCTTCTAGCTTTGCCTCAGCAAGAAGGGCCGTCTGGTGAGATGTCTCACTCATGCTACTTTGACAGCCATCGTTAGAGATGGGAGATCACTCTTTAATGTCATTGCACAGTCATACCTAGTACACTAGTGCTGTACAAGTCCTTCAGGGTGTGTGTGAATGTGTGTGTGAATGGGTGGATGACTGAAAGTAGTGTAAAGCGCTTTGGGGCCCATAGGGACTGAGTAAAGCACTATACACATACAGGCCATTTACCATTCAGGGAGGGAGGAGGATGTCCAGTGATTTTTGGGCCATATTAATGACCCTCTGAAGTGCTTCTTTGTGTGCCATGGTGCAGCTGGAGAACCACACACAGATGCAGGATGTCAGCACACTTTCAATGGTAGAAGACGACCAGCAGCCCCTTCAGGCCCATTTTTCTGAGGATTCTCAGAAAATGGAGATGCTGTTTTGCCTTCTTTACAACCACTGAGGTGTTTGAGCTCCACTGGAGGTCTGAGTCTATGTGCACACCCAGGAACTTGAAACTGGAGACCCTTTCCACACACTAACCATTCATGCTGATGCAGCTCAGACTTCCTCCTTCTAAAGTCGACTCTCAGCTCTTTTGTCTCGGTGGTATTGAGGTCCAGATTGTTGTCTACACACCAATCTGACAGCCTCTGAACCTCAGCTCTGTACGCCATCTCGTCGCCCCCAGAGAAGAGCCCCACTAAGATGGTATCATCTGGGTGGGTACTGACGCAGTCATGTGTGTACAGAGTGTACAGTGGGGGACTCGGTACACAGAGTTGTGGAGAGCCGGTGTTAAGGCTGAGGGCCCACTCTAACTCGCTGTACACGGTCTGACAGGAAGTCTCCGATCCAGCAGCAGGTGGTCGGAGGAAGTTCGATATCCAGCAGTTTAACTATTAGTCTGTCGGGGAGTATCGTATTAGAAGCAGAGCCAAAGTCAACAAAGAGCAGCCTGGCGTAACGGCCCTGTTGTTCCAGGTGGGAGATGGTGGTGTGTTGGTTGTAGCAATGGCATCTTCAGTTGATCTGTTAGCTCTGTATGTGGCAGGACATGATGTGATGTTGGACCAGTTTCTCGAAGCACTTCATTATAACAGGTGTTAGAGCAGCTGGGCGGCAGTCGTCGAGGCTGCTGAGGTTGGTACACTTTGGCAGTGAGACGATTGTGGCCGACTTTAGGCACGGCAGGATGCAGGACTGGGGCAGTGAAGCGTGAAGATCTTAGTGAAGACCCCCCGGCCTCTCTGATGCCTCTTTTCAGCTCAGATCTGGCTGCACTGTACTGCTTGCTGTCACCAGACCTGAAGGCAGAGTCACGTTGCTTCAGCAGGACCTGGACCTCATTAGTCATCCAGGGTTTCTGGTTGGAATACACCCGGAGACGTTTGTCCACAGTGACGCTGTTGACAGAAGTTGATGTACGAGAGCACTGATGTGGGCTCTCGAGGTCCAGGTGTTCAAACACAGTCCAGTCTGTGTTTTCAAAGCAGTCCTGCAGCTGATGTGATGCATCTTCTGGACAGGTTTTCACAGTCTTTGTGGGGGGGTCAGTGTATGCAGGGATCAGCAGCATGGACATGTGGTCTATGTTGGGATTTGTCACTGTATAAATAAAATTGAATGGAGCTGAATAGCGTTCGTTTGGATGTCTCACTATGGGAAATGGAGACTCCATTAATGCCAGACAAGCTTATTTCAAGCAATCACTGCAATAGCCAGCAGCTCACCTATCCACGCGAGGACCCAGTGCTAGCACTGCTTGAGCTACACCTGAAGTGGAGACGTCCAGCCTGTAAAACCAGACGAAGGTGAGAGGTGAAGACCAGCTCGCTGCTGCACAGATGTCCTGGATTGACACCCCTCTGAAAAGGGCTCAGGACACTGTCATATAGCAAGTTAAGCTATGCTTCAAAGTATATGAGGAGTACGCAGGGAGACACATCACATAGTGAGACGTGGAAACGAATGCTAAGAACTTTGGCCTGATGCAGTTTCCAAAGGCCAGCTTTGAATCGTCTGTAATGTCTGCGTCTCTTTTTTGCACAGATTGCAAAAGATGCCAAAGAGTGTGTGCAGGAGTGCGTGAGCGAGTTTATCAGCTTTATCACATCTGAGGCGAGTGAGCGTTGTCACCAGGAAAAGAGGAAGACCATCAATGGGGAGGACATCCTGTTTGCCATGTCCACGCTGGGCTTTGACATGTATGTGGATCCACTGAAGCTCTACCTGCAGAAGTTCAGAGAGGTGAGGCGCAGCTTCCCATTTATTTGGATATTTAAGTTGAGATTCTGAATATTGTCATGTTTCTGTGATTGCTCACTGCTCAAGTTTTGTGTTTCATTGTTAATACTGCTGTTTGATGGATCCAAACTCCTCAAATAACTCGAGAGCTATGAATGCAAGTAGCTTTGATGATCACATAGAGTTTTAGAACATGATACTGTTCTTATGCCCTTTTTATCTACCTGTGTGATTCACAACAGTCCAATTTATCAGGACCATAAGGCAGCTGTGTTCACAGGTGTCACCAGTACAGTCAGATTTTTATTTGCAGTCTAATTTGATTACTCAAAATCTGATTAATTAGCTTGAAAAATGTAAGTTTGCACAGCTACTTGGATTCCTCTGACCAGTACTGAAGTGGTGCAAGTGGAGGGATTGGGATAGATGCTGTTAAGCAATGAAAAATTGTAGAATGGAATTCTCAGTCGAATCAGGGAATCCATAAACTCCAACAAACCTTTTTTTTTCCAGAAAGCAACATAGTGCTAGTACCAGTAATGTTTGTGAATGAAGCCGTGGTCATTTCTGGAATGTGTGTGCTGATTAAAGCGTTTTCTCATGTAAGCTTATAGATGAGATATTATTTAGAAATTGGTAATTAAATCATGTTGTAGTTTCTTCTGGGTTCAATTCAATTGTATTTATATAGCGCCAAATCACAACAAAAGTCGCCTCAAGGCGCTTCATAGATTCAGAGAAAAACCCAACAATCATATGACCCCCTTTGAGCAAGCACTTTGGCGACAGTGGGAAGGAAAAACTCCCTTCTTGCCATGTTAATTAGTTGATGTCGTTACTTGTAATTAGGGCTGCCACGATTAGTCGACTAGTCACGATTACGTCGACTATCAAAATCGTCGACGACTGATTTAATAGTCGACGCGTCGTTTGAAGCTTTGTAAGATCACAAAAGACGCAGGAGTAAGTGGCAGGATTTAAGAGTGTAATAACGGACTGAAACAGAAGATGGCAGCACTGCATGTACAACGATGCCAGCTACCGTTAAACCCCGAAGAAGAAGAAGCTGTGTCCCAGAATTCATAGCGCGGCCCAGCTCAGTTTCCAACAATGGCAGCAGCTAGCTAGTTTTAATATTACTCTTATTATTCTTTCTGGGTCACAAAATAAACGTTTAACATATTTTCAGGCGAGAATGTAGCTGTGTAAACCTCAAATATCTGCTCAGTTTATCAGGACACCACATATTTTCAAAAGCGCTCCGACGTTTTCGGAGACGTCTGTTACCCACTAGCTCGTTAGCTAGCCGGGGGCTAGGTCACTAGTGCGGTGAGAACACCGGACTCCCCGCAAATCGTTTTCAAACCCACCGCCGTCTTTCGCTACTCAGGTTAAATATATATGAGTCACTTAGATAACTTAAAATGTTATTGTTTGGCTTTTTTTAGTATTTTATTTGTTCCTGAGTAAATCGGTTTGGCTGAGATTAAAGTTATAGTTTTTACACAGCTGAATAAACATCAAGCAGACAGCTGATTATCAGAAGTGTGAGATGCTCCAGAATATACTCCAGTGTCCTGTTATATTTTAGATAGCAAGGAGTTTATTAAACTTCACCGAAACAATCTGCAAATTTCATTAAAATGTAATAAACTATCATCTTGTCTTTATTTTTAGTTAGCACAGACCTTAAACACTTAAAGCTGTAAGCTAATGATAGTTATATAAGAGCAGATGCTGCTGGTGCAATAAGCTGTAGTTTTGCGTCCAATGGATGATGATCTGATTAGTCGACTAATCGCAAAAATAATCGGTGACTAGTCGACTATCAAAATAATCGTTTGTGGCAGCCCTACTTGTAATGACTGTTAAATACAGCGGTCCTGCTCGCTGATGATCAGATAATCAAACACACGAGTTTGGCAGCACCTGGCTGCTTCTACTCTTGTAAATGCTGCACGTGTAATTGGTGTTTCGTAGCACTGCACAGAATAACGTGAAAATGTTTTCTGCTGTCTTCCAGGCAATGAAGGGGGAGAAAGGAATGGCAGGTGTGACTGTGGGAGAAGGCCTTAGTGAGGACCTCTCAGAGGACAGCTTCAGTAAGTGAAACACAAGCAGCGTCCCCTCGTTAATGAACAGTCCTAATCAATTCCACTTCTTTTCTCATCAGCAAATCCACTGCCAGCTGGGATTATCACAGCAGATGGTCAGCAGCAGAACGTTATGGTGTACACCACATCATATCAACAGGTAAAAGAACATAAGTGCTGTGCTGTGCCTTTATCTTGCTACTAAGAGGAAACACATCAGTCATGTAGTTGGATTGTTTTATCCTAAGTTTGGAAAACTCTTTGCAGTCAGCTCGACAGAAAATTGTGTAATAAAAGCAGAAGCTAAACCTGATGACAGGTTTCTTTGGCTAACTCTGCACAGATGTGCCTGAATACATTTTACTGTGTGGACACAGCCGAGTACTCGTTATAGTTTGTATATTGACTCATGGTCTGTAATTCGTATTCTTCATCTTGTGATTGTTTTTCGTGAAAAGTGGAATTTTGTTGGTGATGCTCGCTTCTCTTTGTTCCAGATTCCCACTGTACAGCAGATCCAGTTTTCATGACGAGGCTCCATCACTCCCAGCCTGAACGCCGCGGCTCCGTGCACACTCTCCGATCACCGATGACATCTGGCCCGGCCGACGGGTGAAGGTTATCAGAGAGAGAGCAGGGGGTGTTGCAGAATCCCTCATGTACAGAGAAGCCACTGCCTGTTTAGTAGAAAGTGTAGTTTCTAGTTGCAGTGTTCCAGATGTTTTGGAGCTTCCAGAGCAGCTGGGAAATTCAAGGCTTTATTTTAAAGGCTAGTCTTCGTACATGATTTAGTGATGAATTCCTGTTTGTGCTTTCGTGTTAATGTGTTTGCTTTTATGCCTTTTTTTCCTTCCTCTTCTCTGGGGTAGGGCTGGGTTGGACGGGGTTATAAAGGGAAATGTTGCATTGGATGCTTTTTTTTTCATGTCTTCTCTGTTTGAATCAAGAGGAGCCGTCTCACTAGATTATGCAGCTCTTTTGTAAGTTGACAGTTTACCATGTGCTTTAATGTCCTAAAAATCCTTTGAATAAAATTTGAAAAGTCTCCTCTCTGTGTTTCCCCCGGTCCCAGTGCCAAACCCACACGTCTTAGTCTGAGTCTCAGTGTGTGTTACTTCCTGCTTTATTTTGATAGTCTCCTGTCATGTATGTTATGTTCAGTTTTGTGTGTGTCCTCATCTCCTGCTGTGTATACATTGTCTGCGCCTCTCTCTGCTCTGTGTTACGTCCCCTCTAGCTGTGTGTTCTCCATAGTTCCTAGTTTGAATATATAAACATAATGATGTATCAATCGCAGAATACCCATATGAGGTCCTGTATGATATACATGCACACACCTCTAACTAACCAGCCTCTCTGAGGCTGATTTAAGGCTCATGTTATTATTGGGCGATAACATGTCAAAATGCTCCCTGACAGCTGATATTTTTTGGGGGTGGCTTCCTAATGTGCTCGTGGTGATCCTCAGAACCTCAGATCCAGTTCAAAATTTGAATTCCCGCGTTTTTTTAACAGCTTGAGTAACATAACAAGGCAAAGCTTCTTAAATAGCAAGACCCCAGTAGATAATGTTTTGAAAATATGTCTGTTAAAAAGTGAAACTGTGGCATATAAAATAAGTACTGATGCTCTATATTACAGTTTTTCTCAGTCGCTTTGGTGCGTTCCTCAGAACACCATTAACATTTGCACAGCAGTTAGTGCATTTCCCAAAACAATTAGTGCAAACTGCAAAACCTAGTGGATAGCCTGCAAAAGCACGTCACATGCACAGAATTGATTATCCATACCTCAAAAGCAAGTATCCATGTCAATGAAACTGTCAGTGCCATCAAAATGAAAAGTCTTGACACCATCTTTATGAACAAGATAGTCAAATGGCATTGTCATGTTTCCACTATGACAGTTTATAATTTCAGTGTTTCCCATTGCAAAAACAATTGGTGACACCTGAAAATGCTGACGACAGCACTATGGCCTACCTGTACAGCCATCTGAAATGTGCAGTGAAGTCACTGTAGATGTTATGGGAGTCTTGGGAGTAACTGAGACACTGAATACGTACGTTTCACATTTCCATTGTGTAGAAATGTTTGTAATCCTACAGAATTGTGCAAAAGAAAAATATGCTACAGTCACTTGTGCACTGTAGAATACATGTAAACATAAAATCACCCATTCGGTAGAGCTGTGCACTAATGTGAACAATAAACAGCACATGTAACAGTACAGTAAATCATTCTGGCACATCCAGACGTTCCTGTCTGTCTGGCCACATATTTTCATCTACATCACAACAGATGTTATCCCTCGCAATGCAGCGAGGAAAGTATCTCCTGGAGTGGCGAATCCATCCTCTGCAGGACCCTGCTGTGATGTCGTCACATGCTGCATCCATGGCTGCTAGCAGGGCCATTTGCTCATGTGGATTTCATTTGTCTTGAGTACTCTGTCAATTGTTGAAATTGGAACAGATTCAATATTGCCAAATACCGTGTAATTCTCTATGACAGCGCTTTGTATGTCTCTCAGCTTTATTGCATTGTTTGCAATGACCAGTGCACAAATGGCTTCTTCTTGCTGTGGGGTAAAAAGGGGCCCTCTTCCGCCTCCGCGAGGTTGTCTTACAATCCTATGTGGTGCAGAGTGAACTTTTTGTGAAATTGCAAATACAGTACAGTAACATGTGATGTGTCTGAGATGGCACAGTACAGTACAGTGTATTACTGTTTGCATACCTGTTTTCCCTACGGAATGTTTGAATGATTGAACTGACAGTAGTTCTTCCAATATTGGGTTGCACCCTTCGACCAGCCTCCTCCATGGTGAGGCCGTGATTGACAACATGGTCCACAATTGTAGCCCTTATTTCATTAGGAATCCGCCTATATCTGCCTCTTCTCCCTCTTCCCCTTCCCCTTCCTCCCCACATCCTCACCCCTCTTCCACGGTGCTGATCTTCCATTTTGTGTAACAGAAGTGTAGAAATGGTACACACTAGCTCCTGCGCAGTTTATATATGCTTGCCAATTGGGGATTCACAGGATTCATCCATAATTGACAGTGAACAAGTTGTTTGTCATTGGTTACAACTAAACTTTCACACGCCTCCTCATGAGTGACAGCTGTAATTCACCCGAGATCAATTGTTCAATTTCGGAGACATTTCCAGGAACAATGATACAGGAAGGTATAGGATTTGCTTGACAGATGGCCAATATTTGGCATGTGATAACTAGTTCAACAATTTTGTGTGTGATGACTCAAGCAATGGATGTATGACTATTAGTTTTATTAGGAACGACTATTCAGCATCCATAGGTATGATTACTTTTGACTGACATGACATAAGCAAATGGAAATGTCAGAAAGCAGCAGGGAAATGTATGGAAGCAACTGATTCATGTCCAAAATCATTTGCAGTTTGTTCAGAGAGAGGAGAAATTGCTACTATGATGTGCACAAATGACTGAGTGTTGTGGAGGTTGAACTAATAGTTATGAGAATTTCAATTCTGATCTGAGAAACGCACCAAAGCGACTGAGAAAAACTGTAATGCTCATAACATACTCTGTCACTAAATCATCCAGATCTTTGTTGAGATAAACGCAGAGCTCCCTGATTACACATCAAGCTCATCCAAATTATACAAGTATTTTTACCTGGCCCATGTGTTTCACTCTGCAGTCTTCTTCCTGTCCTATAATCTTGGCTTTTTAAACAGCTGTATGAGTTTGGCAGATAGCACATCTGTCTTTGAGAGAAATCTGGGCAGCAGTGGCACCGTGGTAATACGCTTTAACTTTGCATTCATCTGAAAAGAGAAGTTATAACAAAAAATACTCTGAGAAACTCTAATTTGACCAGCACACATTCACATAATCCTTTACGGTTTCTTAGCTGTAGATTCCCAACTCTGCCAAAAAGAGCTCAAACATGCACCAAAGTGGTCATTAAACATCTTCACCTCCTCGATGACGCTATGAAATTCTCCCTGTTGCTGTCTTGTGAGAATTCAATTCATTTGGCACAACTAGCTGGAGTGAGGGGTAAGCCCACCCAGATAAACCCAGAATCTCAGTTTCATCCTTGTCTTCTTAATAACATCAGGACCAGCTGATTGTTGCCTGACTTCATGTTTTTCACACTTCTTTATTATGAGAACAATTTTTTAAAAGAAAAATCTCATCTCATCAAGTTTTCTGTGTGTGTATGAGTTATAAAACATTTATAGTTCCAAAAATGAGGAATTGCATGTCATGTGTATCTTTTACTTGCAGCACTCTCAGTGTGTAGGCCTTTAGGGAATTTCTGTTTTGAAATTTTTGCTACTTTCAGCTTCCTTTTAAACCACACATCATTAGTGCAGGGCAGCTCTGCCTGTGAAACAACAGGCATTAAATGCTCATTAGCTATTTGAAAATCGTTAGCCACTGAGAATACACTAATTTATTCACCTTTGACACTAATGAGACCATAGTACAGGGTGGGCTATTTATATGGATACACCGTAACAACATGGGAATGGTTGGTGATATTAAAGTCCTGTTTGTGGCACATTAGTATATGTGAGGGGGCAAACTCCTCAAGATGGGCGGTGACCATGGTGGCCATTTAGAAGTCGGCCATCTTTGATACAACTTTTGTTTTTTCAATAGGAAGAGGGCCATGTGACACATCAAACTTATTGGTAATGTCACAAGAAAAACAATGGTGTGCTTGGTTTCAATGTAACTTTATTCTTTCATGAGTTATTTACAAGTTTCTCTTTGTTCACAGCCATTGACATGTCGAAGAGGTTAACACGTGAGGAGCGAAATTGTGTTGATATCCGGTGAACGCAGTAACCGGGTCATTGCAGCAGATTTCAATGCAAGACACCCTACGAGACCACCCACCTCCCATGCTGCAGTCAGCAAACTGCTTGCTAAGTTTCGTGAAACTGGTTCAGTGTTGGATTTGCCAAAATGTGGACGCAAGAAAACTGTCACTAATGAAGAAACATCAGTGGCTGTCCTAGCTTCATTCAGCAAGAGCCCACAGCGTAGCACTCGCCGCATGTCACTGGAGAGTGGCATTAGTCAAACATCCCTTCAGTAGATATTAGCTACTCACAAATGGCACCCTTACAAACTCCAGCTACTGCAGCATCTCAGCGAGGATGACCCAGATCGGCCACAGAATTTGCAGAATGGGAAAAACAAAAATTGTAACAGGACCCTCAGTTCAGGCAGAAGATTTTGTTCAGTGATGAGGCAAACTTTTATGTGAATGGTAAAGTTAACAAACAAAACCACCGCTATTGGTCTGATACTAACCCACATTGGATGGATCCCTCCAAGACTGTTGGAACAACAAAAGTGATGGTTTGGTGTGGTATATGGGGACAACGATAGTGGGTCCATTCTTCATCAATGGAAACCTCAAGGCCACTGGATGTTTGAAATTGCTACATGATGATATGTTTCCCTCTTTATGCACTGAAGCTGGCACGTTCCCTGAGTTTTTCCAGCCCATTCTGCAAATTCTGTGCAACGTAACTTTATTCTAAGTCATGAAAGAATAAAGTTACGTTGAAACCAAGCACACCATTGTTTTTCTTGTGACATTACCAATAAGTTTGATGTGTCACATGGCCCTCTTCCTATTGGAAAAACAACAGTTGTATCCAAGATGGCCGACTTCTAAATGGCCACCATGGTCACCACCCATCTTGAGGAGTTTGCCCCCTCACATATACTAATGTGCCACAAACAGGACTTTAATATCACCAACCATTCCCATGTTGTTACGGTGTATCCATATAAATGGCCCACCCTGTACAAAAAACCATGAGGAAAGTGTGACAGTCTGACACTTTTGTCTGTGACGTCTAAATCTACCAAAGTCTTTGATATACAGTTTGTGCTCATTACAAATTTCAGGTGCAACAAGAGGAATAAAAGAATAAAAATAATAATAATGAAGAATAAAAGGAATAAAATCGTCCACAAGTTAAAAATAAATATTTTTACAACTCACTATGACCAGTCAGTTTTCACAAAGGCAGTAGAACATAGTCAATATTTAACACAATGATCTACCAAAAACAACTGTAAACTACTTATTTCAGCAAATAAGAGCATCCATGCACCACCCAGACTTGAGACAGAGCTATCAATCTGTCGATCCTTTTTGTGTCTGGGCTGGGAGCGGTTTCCTGTGTTGAGTCAAATTAAGCTGCAGGCCCTGCGACAGACTGGCGACTAGTTCAGGGTGCACCCCGCCTCCTGGCCTTGGGTTCCAACCCCCCTGCGGCCTTGAATACATACCTCACAATACATACCTTACTGGAAGCCTTCAGTGTGACACATACTACAACATATCTTCTATATGCATTTTTATTTTTATCTGAAAACTCACCACTAAAAGTAGCTCCACTCTCACAGTCTCAAGGCTCTTTTCAGGGGGCAGGGGGCACTGTGTTCTTTTAATGGCTAAAGTAGCACCTGCTAGGTTTCTTAAATGAGTGCGCTAAATTATTTTTCAGCTACCATCCCAATGGGACGAAGGTGTTTTGAGATGTGAACCTCTTCAGCTGTGTTAAACTCTTCATCAGTTACATGAAGTTTGTATCAGGTGCACCTCAGCACACTGTGTAGTTCAGATTTCTGTCTCTACCTTCACTTGAAGTGAAGTTCATGAACTCATTTCCAAATAAAGTAGCTTCTATTTTGTGGGTCACGCCCTCTTTGTACCTCTTTAATAGGTTCAATGATGGATCCTGGAAGTCCGCTGTGAAGATCACTTTTTATCAACTGTGTTCTGTTTATTTGTCTTCAAGAGAAAACAGAGGAAACAAGACTGAAGACAGCATGGACTATGAGCCATTAAAAAGATAAAGATTACATCTTTCTCTTTCTGTCCCTCCTCAGTGTGTGTGTGTGTGGTGTTCCTGACTTTGTGCAGCATCAGGACCATGAAGAGAGTTCCCACTCTCAAGCTGCACACACCAGCTGATCATCACACACCTGCTGATCATCACACACCTGCTGATCATCACACACCGGATAATCTTCACACACCTGCTGATCATCACACACCGGCTGATCATCACACACCTGCTGATCATCACACATCTGCTGATCATTTACACCTGCTGATTATCACACACCTGCTGATCATTTACACCTGCTGATCATCACACACCTGCTGACCATCACACACCGGCTGACCATCACACACCTGCTGATCATCACACACCAGCTGACCATCACACACCTGCTGATCATCACACACCAGCTGATCATCACACACCGGCTGATCATCACACACCTGCTGACCATCACACACCGGCTGACCATCACACACCAGCTGATCATCACACACCGGCTGATCATCACACACCGGCTGACCATCACACACCGGCTGATCATCACACACCTGCTGACCATCACACATCTGCTGATCATCACACACCAGCTGATCATCACACACCGGCTGATAATCACACACCTGCTGACCATCACACATCTGCTGATCATCACACACCGGCTGAGCATCACACACCGGCTAATCTTCACACACCTGCTGATCATCACACACCTGCTGATCATTTACACCTGCTGATCATTTAGAACTGCTGATCATCACACATCAGCTGATCAATTCAATTCAATTTTATTTATATAGCGCCAAATCACAACAAAAGTCACCTCAAGGCGCTTCATAGATACAGAGAAAAACCCAACAATCATATGACCCCCTATGAGCAAGCACTTTGCCGACAGTGGGAAGGAAAAACTCCCTTTTAACAGGAAGAAACCTCCAGCAGAACCAGGCTCAGGGAGGGGCGGGGCCATCTGCTGTGATTGGTTGGGGTGAGAGAAGGAAGACAGGATAAAAGACATGCTGTGGAAGAGAGACAGAGGTTAATAACAGATATGATTCAATGCAGAGAGGTCTGTTAACACATACAGGGAGTGCAGAATTATTAGGCAAATGAGTATTTTGTCCACATCGTTCACAACCATCGTTCCCATCCCAAAACAGTCAAATGTCACATGTCTGAACGATTTCAGACCTGTGGCACTCACCCCCATTCCCGCCAAATGCCTGGAGAGACTGGTCATTAAACACATCAGAGCTGCTTTTCCACCATCCCTGGACTCGTACCAGTTTGCATACAGGGAGAACCGGTCAACCGAGGATGCGATCGCCACAGTGCTGCACACATTACTGAAGCACTTGGAACACAGGAACACCTATGCACGGCTCCTCTTTGTAGACTACAGCTCGGCTTTTAATACCATCCGGCCATACAAACTCCGTCCCAAACTCCACCAACTGGGACTTAACTCCTCTCTGTGCAACTGGATTGTGGACTTCCTCACTAACCGTAGACAGAGTGTCAGAGTGGGTAAGAACACCTCTTCTACCCTTGTGGTCAACACCGGTGCCCCTCAGGGGTGTGTCCTGAGCCCTCTGCTATACACTCTCTTCACCCATGACTGTATTTCCTCCTGTGCGTCCAATCTCATTGTTAAGTTTGCAGATGACACTACAGTGCTCGGACTTATATCCAACAATGATGAGACAAACTATAGGACAGAGGTGCAACAACTACAGTCATGGTGCCACGACAATAACTTGGTCTTAAACACCAAAAAGACCAAGGAGATCATTGTAGATTTCCGGAAGAGGGGTCATAACAACCATCTGCCTCTCTTCATTGGCAGTGAGGCGGTGGAGAGGGTGAGCAGTTTTAAATTCTTGGGGGTAACTGTGACCGAGGACCTGTCCTGGGGCAACCATATCACCTCAGTTGTACGGAAGGCCCAACAGCGCCTCTACTACCTGAGGAGACTGCGGAGCGCACACATTCCCAGATCTCTGATGTTGAACTTCTACAACTGTGCCATCAGCAGCGTTCTGACGTATGGATTTCTAGTGTGGTTCCCCAGCTGCACCAAGGCCGATCAGCAAGCACTCCAGCGGGTGGTGAAAGAAGCTGGCAGAATTATTGGAACAAGTCTGCCAGAGATCAGTAATATCTTCCCCACTCGCTGTCTGAGGAGGGTGCACAGTATCCTGCGGGACCAACATCACCCTGCGCGCCACCTTTTCCATCTGCTGCCCTCAGGGAGAAGGTACAGGTCTATACAGGCCAGAACATCCAGACTGGCCAACAGCCTGTATCCACAGGCTGTGAGGCTCCTGAACTCTCTGCCCCCCTCTCACGGACAATAACCATATCCAACTTCTTAATAGCAATGAACTGGTCTGCATTGGTGCATCATATCTTTATTCTCTTCCCCCTCCTGCCCCCCCCCCCCTCTTTCTTAAATAGATAACTATCATATCTGATATCATATCTCACAGTACAATAATATTGAATGGGTTGCATTGTTGTATTTTGTCATGTTTCTCAGGTCTTTGTCTGAATTTCTACGAACATTATTGCTAAGGATTGTCTTATTGCATTGGAGTCACACTGGGTTAAATATGTACACTTGGGTTTTAGGGGGTATTTATTATTTTCTTCTTTTTTTTTGGGTTGTATGGTAGCCCCAAACGCAATTTCATTGTTCTTGACAATGACAATAAATAAATAAATACTAAAATACTCATCCTCTTCATGCATGTTGTCTTACTCCAAGCTGTATAGGCTCGAAAGCCTACTACCAATTAAGCATATTAGGTGATGTGCATCTCTGTAATGAGAAGGGGTGTGGTCTAATGACATCAACACCCTATATCAGGTGTGCATAATTATTAGGCAACGTCCTTTCCTTTGGCAAAATGGGTCAAAAGAAGGACTTGACAAGCTCAGAAAAGTCAAAAATAGTGAGATATCTTGCAGAGGGATGCAGCAGTCTCAAAATTGCAAAGCTTCTGAAGCGTGATCATCGAACAATCAAGCGTTTCATTCAAAATAGTCAACAGGGTCGCAAGAAGCGTGTGGAAAAACCAAGGCGCAAAATAAGTGCCCATGAACTGAGAAAAGTCAAGCGTGCAGCTGCCAAGATGCCACTTGCCACCAGTTTGGCCATATTTCAGAGCTGCAACATCACTGGAGTGCCCAAAAGCACAAGGTGTGCAATACTCAGAGACATGGCCAAGGTAAGAAAGGCTGAAAGATGACCACCACTGAACAAGACACACAAGCTGAAACGTCAAGACTGGGCCAAGAAATATCTCAAGACTGGTTTTTCTAAGGTTTTATGGACTGATGAAATGAGAGTGAGTCTTGATGGGCCAGATGGATGGGCCCGTGGCTGGATTGGTAAAGGGCAGAGAGCTCCAGTCCCACTCAGACGCCAGCAAGGTGGAGGTGGAGTACTGGTTTGGGCTGGTATCATCAAAGATGAGCTTGTGGGGCCTTTTCGGGTTGAGGATGGAGTCAAGCTCAACTCCCAGTCCTACTGCCAGTTTCTGGAAGACACCTTCTTCAAGCAGTGGTACAGGAAGAAGTCTGCATCCTTCAAGAAAAACATGATTTTCATGCAGGACAATGCTCCATCACACGCGTCCAAGTACTCCACAGCGTGGCTGCAAGAAAGGGTATAAAAGAAGAAAAACTAATGACATGGCCTCCTTGTTCACCTGATCTGAACCCCATTGAGAACCTGTGGTCCATCATCAAATGTGAGATTTACAAGGAGGGAAAACAGTACACCTCTCTGAACAGTGTCTGGGAGGCTGTGGTTGCTGCTGCACGCAATGTTGATGGTGAACAGATCAAAACACTGACAGAATCCATGGATGGCAGGCTTTTGAGTGTCCTTGCAAAGAAAGGTGGCTATATTGGTCGCTGATTTGTTTTTGTTTTGTTTTTGAATGTCAGAAATGTATATTTGTGAATGTGGAGATGTTATATTGGTTTCACTGGTAAAAATAAATAATTGAAATGGGTATATATTTGTTTTTTGTTAAGTTGCCTAATAATTATGCACAGTAATAGTCACCTGCACACACAGATATCCCCCTAAAATAGCTAAAACTAAAAACAAACTAAAAACTACTTCCAAAAACATTCAGCTTTGATATTAATGAGTTTTTTGGGTTCATTGAGAACATGGTTGTTGTTCAATAATAAAATTATTCCTCAAAAATACAACTTGCCTAATAATTCTGCACTCCCTGTAGTGAGTGAGAAAGGTGACTGGAAAGGAAAAACTCAGTGCATCATGGGAATCCCCCGGCAGCCTACGTCTATTGCAGCATAACTAAGGGAGGATTCAGGGTCACCTGGTCCAGCCCTAACTATATGCTTTAGCAAAAAGGAAAGTTTGAAGCCTAATCTTGAAAGTAGAGATAGTGTCTGTCTCCTGAATCCAAACTGGAAGCTGGTTCCACAGAAGAGGGGCCTGAAAACTGAAGGCTCTGCCTCCCATTCTACTTTTAAATACTCTAGGAACAACAAGTAGGCCTGCAGAGCGAGAGCGAAGTGCTCTAATAGGGTGATATGGTACTACAAGGTCATTAAGATAAGATGGGGCCTGATTATTTAAGAGCTTGTATGTGAGGAGCAGGATTTTGAATTCTGGATTTAACAGGAAGCCAAAACAGGAGAAATCTGCTCTCTCTTTCTAGTCCCTGTCAGGACTCTTGCTGCAGCATTTTGGATCAGCTGAAGGCTTTTCAGGGAGTTTTTTGGACATCCTGATAATAATGAATTACAGTCGTCCAGCCTGGAAGTAATAAATGCATGAACTAGTTTTTCAGCGTCACTCTGAGACAGGATATTTCTAACTTTAGAGATGTTGCACAAATGGAAGAAAACAGTCTTACATATTTGTTTAATATGTGCGTTGAAGGACATGTCCTGGTCAAAAATGACTCCAAGGTTCCTCACAGTGTTACTGGAGGCCAAGGTAATGCCATCCAGAGTAAGAATCTGGTTAGATACCATATTTCTAAGATTTTCAGGGCCGATCATTACACACCCGCTGATTATCACACACCTGCTGATCATCACACACCTGCTGATCATTTACACCTGCTGATCATCACACACCTGCTGATTATCACACACCTGCTGATCATCAAATACCTGCTGATCATTTACACCTGCTGATCATCACACATCAGCTGATCATCACACACCTGCTTACCAAATTAGTTAGTAAATAACAATTAGCTAATGTTGTTCAGACTAAAATCATCTCACTGTGGTAATGTAAATATAATATGGCCAATATTATATGTATTGTCAGATTATTATGATATATATATATCATAATAATCAACTCGTATCGATATTGAACCGTTCGATACAGTGTTTTCGGTTCGGTACGCATATGTATTGAACAATACAAAATTTTACAAAACTTTTCTTCTGACGATGCTGTCTGTGTTGAGCGCTCAGTGGATCTGCGTTCGACTACTCTGCCTAGGCTGCACTGTCGAGCACAGATCCACTGAGTGCAGCGCAAGCTAGCGAGACAGAAGCTAAGCTCTCCTTGCAACATGGCAAATTGAACCTCCCCCACCCTCATTCAGATCTGGCGTTTGGAATTATTTTGGTCTTCATGTGAGGTATGACCCTGAAGGTAAGCGCGTCATGGACTAAAGTAAAACAGTATGTTGGATGTGCCACGCAATGCTCAATTACATGGGTGGGAACTAGTGCGTTAGCGCTGTTAGCTCGTTAACGTGTTGGCCGTCCAGCCCCACGCACGGGGCGATCAGGGGTAGCTCGTTAACGGAGATTTGCCGCGTTATGGCGTTGATGTCATTTTAACGAGATCAATGCTGACGGCACTAGTGGGAACACAACGAATATGACTGCACATTTACTCCGACATCATCCTAGTGCAAAGACAAGTGGAAGCAGACAAAAACAACAAGCACGCATGCTACAAACTTTACCCGAGTCATTTAGACAGCCGTTAGCACAGGATTCTCCTTATGGGGACCTGATATGTTTAATATGTTGCTGAGAATATAGCCCAGAAGAAGCGGATAGTATAGCTTTTATTTTGAAAGAGCCATTTCTCTGTAATAAACTCTCTTTTCCAAAGATGAGTGATCCAAAGATTTGTTGTTTCAGCAACATTAAATTTAAAAACTGTACTTTTGAGTTAAAATATATATTTATAATTTTAATAAATGACAAATTAAAAAGGCATGAACATTTTTTTGTATCGAAAAAATATCGTATCGAACCGAACCGTGAATTTGTGTATTGTTGCACCCCTAATATATATATATATATATATATATATATATATATATATATATTACAGGATATATTACAGCAGTGAGCTTGAACTTTGGGTCAAAGATTCAAGTTGCAGTTATTTATATTTCCTATCACCTTAAATCTTCAGTCAAAGACAAGTATCTGTGACAGTGTATCTACAGATGTATCATATATAAGAGACAAATATTGTTCCTTCAGTATGTTGACATTACTAAATTTGGCTCAATGCTTACATACATGTGTAAAAAGCAAATGTACGAGCTGTGATAACTGTGTCTGATAGAATGAAGAGTAGACTGATATATGAAATATTCCTTTATTGGGTGAGAAAATCAGACCATGTCATAACTGCTGTAAGTCACACAGAATAGATATCAGAGCCTTAAACAGGCTGACGTCTGCTAAATGGGTCAAACTGGGCAGAAAGTCTACAAACACATAACATCCTTATAGAATATGATGTAACACTATAGATCAACTTAGCTCAGAATATATAAAGCATATAAACAGTTACAGCAATATGATGCAACAAACACAGCAGCTACTGATCCAAAATACTCAAAGCTTCATAGAACTGAAACCAATATTTATTTTAGCTCCATTCTGCTGCTGATACAGACTTTAGGTTTCTGAACATTAAACTTGTTGCTGCCTTTCATAGTGTGTAACTATAAGGCCCTGAGTACTTTCTCCCACACTGGAAACACTGGGATGATCACATTATGTGAACATTACCTAATAAGACTGATTCAGCACAGACAGTTAAACTTTCCTAGCAGTCCTTCACAAACATCTGTCAGCTGCTGCTGGCTCTTCCTCCTCCTCTTCCTCACACACTGCTGAGTTTGTCCTGGTGGATCATCAGGGGTGCAAAGCCTCACAGATAATGTGCAGCAGTGGGTCCCTCAGTCTGTCCTCACTCTGGACACTTGCAGTCGTCACACATGGAAATCAAATGTGTGATAAGCTGCAGGATTCAAACACAAGTGTAACTTATAAACACATGTTCATACTTTTATTCCACAATCAGAGAGAAAGAAACAGAGAGAGAGTGCAGGACAGACAGACAGGTGACAGTCTCAGGTGTACACACTGCTACAAACAGGAGGATTTAGTGTTTGTGTCATTACGAGTGTAAACAAGAAGAGTCCCAGATGGTACAGTGGACACATGTGTGACTGCTGTGATTAAAGCATCTTTCTTTCAGCTTAACGAGTGAACCGTCAGCTCGTTCAAACACACGTTAAAGTCCGTTTGGCTCGACACCACCGAACAGAGGCAGCAATATAACATAGCTAACATTAACAGTGCAGTGAATCCTGCTTGTGCCGTCATATTCAGGACCGAGCAGCATCACTGACTTTCAGCTTGTTGTGTTTGTGGATATATGACTGTGTAACGCTGGACCCAAGAAACATAAGCTGGAGCGAATATGACGACAGCAGAACTTTTATTTAATACTGTGGTTTTGTGCTGGGACACAGACACTCCCGCTCTCTCTCTCTGCTGTCACGTCCGCCTCCCTCCTCTGACTGTCACTGCCAACATATAAAGAGACACAATCACTGTCAGATCCCAGCACACCTGTTCACCCCGCCCCTGCGCCACCCCGGAAGCTCACTGCGTCACCCCTCCTCTGCAGCTGGCCAGAGACCACACCCACGCCACAGACTGACTTTATTTATCCATAAAATCATCACATTCTCTCTGAGATTAAGGTCGACTATATATATATATATATATATATATATATATATATATATATATATATATATATATAAAAAACACCCAGCACGCCCCTGCGGGCGGTTTATCCTTCAAGCTCGGGTCCTCTACCAGAGGCCTGGGAGCTTGAGGGTCCTGCGCAGTATCTTAGCTGTTCCCAGGACTGCGCTCTTCTGGACAGAGATCTCCGATGTTGTTCCTGGGATCTGCTGGAGCCACTCGCCTAGCTTGGGAGTCACCGCACCTAGTGCTCCGATTACCACGGGGACCACCGTTACCTTCACCCTCCACATCCTCTCGAGCTCTTCTCTGAGCCCTTGGTATTTCTCCAGCTTCTCGTGTTCCTTCTTCCTGATATTGCTGTCATTCGGAACCGCTACATCGATCACTACGGCCATCTTCTTCTGTTTGTCTACCACCACTATGTCCGGTTGGTTAGCCACCACCATTTTGTCCGTCTGTATCTGGAAGTCCCACAGGATCTTAGCTCGGTCATTCTCCACCACCCTTGGGGGCATCTCCCATTTTGACCTCGGGACTTCCAGGTTATACTCGGCACAGATGTTCCTGTACACTATGCCGGCCACTTGGTTATGGCGCTCCATGTATGCCTTGCCTGCTAGCATCTTGCACCCTGCTGTTATGTGCTGGATTGTCTCTGGGGCATCTTTACACAGCCTGCACCTGGGGTCTTGCCTGGTGTGATAGACCCCAGCCTCTATGGATCTTGTGCTCAGAGCTTGTTCTTGTGCTGCCATGATTAGTGCCTCTGTGCTGTCTTTCAGTCCAGCTTTGTCCAGCCACTGGTAGGATTTCTGGATATCAGCCACCTCCTCTATCTGCCGGTGGTACATACCGTGCAGGGGCCTGTCCTTCCATGATGGTTCCTCGTCTCCCTCCTCTTTCTTGGGTTTCTGCTGCCTGAGGTATTCACTGAGCACTCGATCAGTTGGGGCCATCTTCCTAATGTATTCTTGGATGTTCGTTGTCTCATCCTGGACTGTGGTGCTGACACTCACCAGTCCCCGGCCCCCTTCCTTCCGCTTAGCGTACAGCCTCAGGGTGCTGGATTTGGGGTGAAACCCTCCATGCATGGTAAGGAGCTTTCTTGTCTTTATGTCAGTGGCTTCTATCTCCTCCTTTGGCCAGCCTATTACCCCAGCAGGGTACCTGATCACGGGCAGGGCGTACGTGTTGATGGCCCGGATCTTGTTCTTACCATTCAGCTGACTCCTCAGGACTTGCCTGACCCTCTGCAGGTACTTGGTGGTTGCAGCTTTTCTAGCGGCCTCTTCATGGTTCCCATTCGCCTGTGGGATCCCCAAGTACTTGTAACTGTCCTCTATGTCTGCAATGTTGCCTTCTGGTAGTTCAATCCCCTCAGTTCTGACTACCTTCCCTCTCTTTGTTACCATCCGACTACACTTCTCCAGTCCGAACGACATTCCAATGTCATTGCTGTATAGCCTGGTAGTGTGGATCAGTGAATCGATGTCTCGTTCACTCTTGGCATACAGCTTGATGTCATCCATGTATATATATATATATATATATATATATATATATATATATATATATATATATATATATATATATTGAAGTAGAGGCTTTAAAACCAAGTTAACGCTGAAAGTACAAACATCACTAATGTCACGTAACTTCGCCGACATGTGGCCAACAGTAATGTTTTAATGTTCTTCGTTATTAAACATTTGCACAAAAATAAGTTACATAATATTCAGTTCTTACTTTTGACAGTTCACTCTTCAGCCGCTCCCTTCTGCCGCATTTTGCGGCAAAATTATCCACAGCCACCGCTGCGCTATGAATTGTGGAATATATGGGACTGGGAAGCGTGCACAGTGTCACTACCCGATCCGTACCGGAAACCCGATCGGTACCCCGCATGCACAAATCTTGTCATTTCCTCTCTTTGCCAGCATTGCAACATTCAATATATTTGAATGATACGGTTAGCGCCCAGTTAGCACCTAGCATTTCTCAACAGCTCTGCCTCCTTTTCGACGAGCGGGACATTTAAACAATGGATACCTTCGTATACAAACAAATTCATGCTTTTCTCCTCAACACAGAGCGTTCCCCGATTGAACAACAGCACCGTAAAATAAGAAGAATGGCGCATAATTACAGAGTTAATAATACAGACTTTGTAATATGTCACGCGAAGATTCATCAGCCAGATTAAGTGTTTACTGACAACTGACAGTGATAGCGGACATCATCATTACTATTCCAATCAATCCTCTCCACACATAAACACACTCCACTATCACTAAATCAAATTTAACACACGTTTGTAATGACGCTAGTTCAGTTTACAATAGGGTTCATTTGCTCAGTCAGCAGGTGGCAGTATCCTCGTACACTGGGGAGTAAATGGCCATTAAACGAACAGAAGAAGAAGAAAACCCCTGCACATGCCTGGTACGGATCTGGTAGACCCGATTTGTACGGTCCGACTTTGCACATGTGCAGTAAGGATTGGGAGTCCTGATCCGTCACTATCTTTTAATTTTTTGTTTTTGTCTACATTATATTGAAATGTTTCATTATCGGAAACATTTTAAGAGATACTTGTTATTCTTAACATCTTAACAGATACCCTGACTACGGTGTACATTTTAGGACATCGTCAGGTCTCAAGAAAAAATTTGTCAGGTATCAGACAAAAAATTGTCAGGTCTCAGTTCTCAAGAAAAAAGTTGTCAGGTATCAGACAAAAAAATTGTCAGGTCTCGGTTCTCAAGAAAAAACATTGGACATTGGACATATTCCAATGTCCAATGTTTTTTCCAGCCCAGTGCAGTAGCAAATCGCTCGTGCTTCACTGCACAAGCTGGACCCACAGAGTCTGCTAAGGTTTGTCACTGCCATATTACATATGATGGCCTGTATTTATATAGCGCTTTACTAGTCCCTAAGGACCCCAAAGCGCTTTACATATCCAGTCATCCACCCATTCACACACACATTCACACACTGATGATGGTAAGCTACATTGTAGCCACAGCCACCCTGGGGCGCACTGACAGAGGCGAGGCTGCCGGACACTGGCGCCACCGGGCCCTCTGACCACCACCAGTAGGCAACAGGTGAAGTGTCTTGCCCAAGGACACAACGACCGAGACTGTCCAAGCCGGGGCTCGAACCGGCAACCTTCTGATTACAAGGCGAACTCCCAACTCTTGAGCCACGATCGATATTTATATAAACCCATTTAGAGTGAGGTCCATGTAAATTTACCATTCTCTATTTGTTTATCTTCTGACAGCGTAAGATTACAAGTGTGCTCCAAAGCTTCCTTTGCATGTTAGACGTGGGAATGCTGCAGACCATCAGGGAGTGTACGGTCCATCGAGCCCACAGAATAGAGCCGGACTGGAATTTGTCAATTCATGAACTGATGGCATTCATTTCAATCCTGTTTGTAAGAGCAATCATGTGTCCTGTTGGTGCCATTGTGGATTGCTGGTCAGAAAGATTTCTGGTGCCAGTAATCAAAGAGACAATGCCCCGAGATAGATTCATTTCAATTATGCAACACCTTCGATTTGATGACAAGGACACGCGGGCAGAACGGGTGAAAACAGATAAATTTGCGGCGATCTCCGACATCTGGACATGCTTCAACAAGAACTGTGCTAAGAGTTTCACGCCAGGAGAACACATGACCATAGATGAACAGCTGTTCCCTACCAAGGTTCGTTGTCCATTCACACAGTATATCGCAACCAAGCCAGACAAATTTGGGATCAAGTTCTGGATGGCCACGGACTTGGACACCAAATATGTCTGCAGTGCATCTCCTTACTTGGGAAAAGACCCCAGTCGTCAGAAGGGAGAGAGGCTGGCAGAGAATGTGGTCATGAAACTGATGGAGCTGATTTTGGATGATGGGAGAAACGTCACAACAGACAATTTCTTTACCTCACTGTCACTGTCGCACAGACTGCTGCAGTGCAAAACGCCGTTATGGGGCACGGTGAATAAAGTCTGGCGTGAACTTCCTCAACTTGTGCGGATGTATTCCATAAGAGCAGCAACACGCAGGTGGTCAGTAGCGGTTTTCTACAATATGCTGGACCTGGCGGCGGTGGATGCCTACATTTTGTACAAGGCATGTACAGGGTGGACAGGCAAAAGAAGATTGTTTCTGAGTCTTCTAGCTCAGGAACTTCGTTGCCGATTCATGTAGCACAAGGAAATATTAGCACAGACGCAGGCTGCTGAAGCTGCTGCAGCTGCTGTGCCAGGGACTGTAAAGACAACGCGGTACCAGTGGAATTTACGCAAATTTGCGCAGGGCTAGTAAATCTAGTAGTAGGGACTCGCGCCAGGGGAAAAAAAGGCTCAGTAATTCTAGTGTTAAGGTGTGAAACAGCTGTGTACTGCCTTTTGTTCCTGGAGAAGGTATTTAACTGAGAGCCATGCTGGGCTCAGGGAGACTCTGCTGACCGTCTGTCCCGCGGTCATGCAGGGACTTCATCAAGCTTGGTTGTCTGTTCTTTGTGTGTTTGATTAAAGAATGTTAGCTACCGATCACCGCTCGTCTGCAGGCTTTATTTGAATGGAAAACTTCCACAACAGGCAACAAAAAGCTTTTTGCTAAAAAAAAAGATTCAGAGCAGAAGTTTTTTGCACTGCATTTTAAAATGAAAACATATTGCAGTTATTTACAATTAAAGACACAGAGCAGGAGGTGTGTTACTGTTTTACATCCACAGACACACAAGAAAAGAAGCAGGCAACATGAGGTCAAGTTATGGCAATTTTATTTGTGTGTTTCAGTACATGTATTTAGATTAGAGTTTTTAAAAAACAAGCAAACGTCCCAAGAAGAAGGATGGGGTGAAAGAAAGGTGGAGAGAGGAGGAAGAAACTATTGATGTCCTCAAACTCGATGCTGCTGGGTCAGTTCTTTCTCAGCAGGCTGCTCCAGAATCCCCTCCTGTCCTCGGCTTGCTTTTCTTTTGCCTTCAGCTCTTTTAAGGTTTTGTTAAGCTGCTCCTCGGCATCTTTAAATTTTTAACTGCAAAATGAACTGATGAAAACAGTACAAAGGTTAAAGTACCACATGTGCTGCAGTGAAAGCTGCAGCTGTTTTATTGATTAAGTTAAAGACAAAAAACCAAAAGGATTAATCACCCCTGTAACTGTGTCACTATATATCAGCATTAACAGGACCTCAGTTTGTATCTCAGACCTGCACAGCTTCCGTTTTAAACACTTGATGTACTCAGCTGCATGAAGAGCACGTTTGAGTTTCTCTTAACACAATTAAATAAAACCTGATTAAAGTCAAAGGTCGTCACTTCTATGTTGAACTACAAACTTGTCATCTGGAATTCTTTCACAGTTTTTTGCACATAGTGTGTTATTTACCATAAAGTGATGCAGAGTTATTCATACCAGAGTAACCAGAGAGGATCATATCTTTTTAAATATATAACTTTCTACAGGACTGAATATAATATCTTTATGTAAAAGTCCGGAGCCTCTGGGGAGTATCCAAGTATTTATAACATTACACAAACCAAAGGTCTCCATCACAGTGTTCATGAAATGCTGGGTTTATCCATCTCCTGGGGCGGGCCTACGGAGGAGTGCTGAAGATTTCCCTGTGAGGGAGCTGCTGGTGAAGATCATGAGTCCTGCTTGATCAATGCGATGAGCTTCAGTGTTCCTGGTGTTTCTTAAATTATGCCTCTTTCAGTGGGTCAACAGAACATCTGGCACAGGACAGCTGTGATGAAAGAAAGGGAAGAAGTTTCTCCAAACCTCTGGACCCAGAAACCCAGCTTGGTCCAAATGGTCTCCCTCACTAGTTTCTCTCCAGGTTGAATGTAGCTGTTATACATAATATGGATTATTATTAAATAAAAAGAACACATTACACTACACTACTGAAACCTTCTGCTGCTGTTTTTAAAGTTTCCATGTTACCAGGATGTAGACTAGAGATTTAAACAGTTTTAGATCCATTACACTTAGTCTTAAATGTTAAAATCTCAAAGGACAGCATGATATTAACAGTAACACTGGGCCTCTGTGGAGTGTGCAGCCGATCTGATCGCTGTCTAAAAATGGATAAAAAAAAACATGAGTGCTGAATCCTTCAATAACACAGACTATTAGAGTAGCAGGTGTGTAGCATCGCTAACTAGCTAGCAACAAGCCTCCAACACAGTGCGTATGCTAGCAGCTAATCTAGCAAACGAATTAACAACAGAGCGATTTTAGAACTATGAGACGATAAGCTGCGTGTCTTTTCTTATAACAGTGACATGGTTGTACAGGGAGTGCAGAATTATTAGGCAAGTTGTATTTTTGAGGAATAATTTTATTATTGAACAACAACAATGTTCTCAATGAACCCAAAAAACTCATTAATATCAAAGCTGAATGTTTTTGGAAGTAGTTTTTAGTTTGTTTTTAGTTTTAGCTATTTTAGGGGGATATCTGTGTGTGCAGGTGACTATTACTGTGCATAATTATTAGGCAACTTAACAAAAAACAAATATATACCCATTTCAATTATTTATTTTTACCAGTGACACCAATATAACATCTCCACATTCACAAATATACATTTCTGACATTCAAAAACAAAACAAAAACAAATCAGCGACCAATATAGCCACCTTTCTTTGCAAGGACACTCAAAAGCCTGCCATCCATGGATTCTGTCAGTGTTTTGATCTGTTCACCACCAACATTGCGTGCAGCAGCAACCACAGCCTCCCAGACACTGTTCAGAGAGGTGTACTGTTTTCCCTCCTTGTAAATCTCACATTTGATGATGGACCACAGGTTCTCAATGGGGTTCAGATCAGGTGAACAAGGAGGCCATGTCATTAGTTTTTCTTCTTTTATACCCTTTCTTGCAGCCACGCTGTGGAGTACTTGGACGCGTGTGATGGAGCATTGTCCTGCATGAAAATCATGTTTTTCTTGAAGGATGCAGACTTCTTCCTGTACCACTGCTTGAAGAAGGTGTCTTCCAGAAACTGGCAGTAGGACTGGGAGTTGAGCTTGACTCCATCCTCAACCCGAAAAGGCCCCACAAGCTCATCTTTGATGATACCAGCCCAAACCAGTACTCCACCTCCACCTTGCTGGCGTCTGAGTGGGACTGGAGCTCTCTGCCCTTTACCAATCCAGCCACGGGCCCATCCATCTGGCCCATCAAGACTCACTCTCATTTCATCAGTCCATAAAACCTTAGAAAAACCAGTCTTGAGATATTTCTTGGCCCAGTCTTGACGTTTCAGCTTGTGTGTCTTGTTCAGTGGTGGTCGTCTTTCAGCCTTTCTTACCTTGGCCATGTCTCTGAGTATTGCACACCTTGTGCTTTTGGGCACTCCAGTGATGTTGCAGCTCTGAAATATGGCCAAACTGGTGGCAAGTGGCATCTTGGCAGCTGCACGCTTGACTTTTCTCAGTTCATGGGCAGTTATTTTGCGCCTTGGTTTTTCCACACGCTTCTTGCGACCCTGTTGACTATTTTGAATGAAACGCTTGATTGTTCGATGATCACGCTTCAGAAGCTTTGCAATTTTGAGACTGCTGCATCCCTCTGCAAGATATCTCACTATTTTTGACTTTTCTGAGCCTGTCAAGTCCTTCTTTTGACCCATTTTGCCAAAGGAAAGGACGTTGCCTAATAATTATGCACACCTGATATAGGGTGTTGATGCCATTAGACCACACCCCTTCTCATTACAGAGATGCACATCACCTAATATGCTTAATTGGTAGTAGGCTTTCGAGCCTATACAGCTTGGAGTAAGACAACATGCATGAAGAGGATGATGTGGACAAAATACTCATTTGCCTAATAATTCTGCACTCCCTGTATTTACCTTAATTAAATGAGTCGTCAGTCGCGATAAACCAGCAAAAAACTTGAGCCACAGGTGCTACGTAAAAAGTGTAGGGGGCGTGTTTGCGGTCACGTCCAGCGGGTGTGTGGGCGGGAGTGTTACACAGTCGCTCCACCTCAAGTCACTACTGCGCAGACTCTGGCTCCAAATTTGCAAGATGGCAGCCTCCACAAGCGGGATATTTTGGCTTCATTTTTGCACAATGGTAGGAGGCGGGGTCGCGTCGTCCATCTTTTATACAGTCATTGGGTCAGACCCACACGAGCATACAGAGTGGAGTAAGGACGTTAGCGTGCTGCCCAACTTTCATCACGCACATTATTATTATTATATGGTCCTAAGTGTGAGTGCATACACTCACAACATGTTTAGTAACTTCAGATCCTGCAACAAGCCCAGGTCCAGTTTACTTTGGTGATTTGGACGATTCCATCTCACAGCTGTTGTTTTTTCCTTTATCTCCTGTACAGGCAAACGCATCTATTTGTCGTTTCAGGTTGTATTGTTACACAACATTTTCAGATCTAATAGAAATAAAATGAGTTTCGTAATTCATTCAATTATTGTCTTTATTTATAACTGACATTATTGTTTCATTCTGTTATAGAATCTTACAGGAAAGAGGCAAAATTGTAAAAATCCACCGTGCTCTATTAGCTGCTTCGGTGAAAAACAAATCAACAATGCAAAAAAAAAAAACAAACATTGCAAAACAACATACTGGAAAACAGTTGGCGGGACGTTTCGTGGCTGTTTTGATATCACTCTCACTCTCTTAACCAATCAAATCTGGCTGTGGTAGCAGCTTTAAACTCGGTGTGACCCAGGCTGACAGAGGGGCCCAGTCTGGATCGCATTCCAGCATTTTGTTGGCTGGTTTTCCTACAAAACACAACAAACATTAGCCTGCAAAGCCACAGTGAACAAAGCAGCATAGCAACGAATTCAATTCAAATTAAGACTTATTTGTAACCTACATCAACAATTATGTTATGATAAATGACGCATTAACTACAACAGAAGACTGACCTTTGTGTAAATGCTTGTGAGCTGGAGTGTTCTGGGACGTTATATTTGGTCTTCGAATGGCTGCAATCCAGGCCATCCGTCGCCTCTTTGTTACTTCGGTAACACAGCTTGAACAATTTCTGTTCAACGATGGAATCCAATAAAAACCGATCTCTTTCCCCGTCGGCTTCCCCTGGCTGTCATGCGACCGGCTATTGCAGTTAATAATACAACAGCTTCTTGCCACTCTGTTTCTTTTTATCGCTGTGTGACTTTTTCATGTGAAAGCCTGCGTGCGTTAGTACTGCTTGCCACTCGTTCCCAGAATCCTTTGCAGTTTTACCCCTGAATAATGTCACATTTTCAATCTCTATAGGGCTTTGGAACGTGATGTCACGGGAGGGGGCCATGACAGTAGGCCAAACGAAGCACACGGAAGCGTCAGCTATGGTTCGTACGTACTGCGTGGTCGGTTGCAACGTTAGATCACATGATGGGCTCTCTTTTCATCGTTTCCCCTCCTGGAGGCAACGGGAGGGATCTCATGTATCCGATATTACTAAACGAAGACGTCAGGCACGCAAGGCAAGTGCAACGAAAGCGAAAAAGAGCACCCAAAAACATACAAAATTGTGCTCATTGTACGCTAATCTGCACATAACTTTCAGATGAATCACACACCTGGAATACTGGTGTACATTTACCTTATGTGTATGCACTAATTTTATCTTACAGGCTTTCATTATACAGCTGCAGAGTCTGAAGGTGTGCACCGTGCAGAAGTAATAGATGAAGATCTGACAGAAGACCAACAACAAAATCACCATGTCATGGAGGCTGCGGACAGGAGTTACTCATATCATGTGAGGGTGAAGACACAACACTGCTTGATAACAATGTTAAGGTGTGCTGTGTTTTGGTGAACATGTGTGGTTGTCAAACCAGGGCCAAATGAAGCTTGCTCTTGTTGAATATTCATAAAACTGCTGTGTTGCATGTACAGTTCATTGTAAATAATTGTACTTTCTGTGAAGTGGTTTCAATACAACAGAAATGAAAAGTATGTTGTTGTTTTTTTATTATTATTCAAGATCTGTTCACATGTACTTAGCAAATACATGTGCGGTTACACATGAAATGCAAACTATTTACATGGCAACGCACAGCTGGCACCAATGGTGAATCGTTCATCTAGAGCAATTTTTGGGGCAGCTGCTGAGGAGAAGTCAATGTTATGTGCAACCTGTGGCTGTATCTTGGTCATATGGTGAACGTACTCACAACGTGGAGGCTTAAAAACGGCCAAATCTTGTACCCAACTGTTTGGGTATTAGGTGTGCGCCTCCAGCGATTTATAATTCCGAAAATGATTCGCCGTGTATGCGCTGACTCCACAGACAAGGTACGCGAAAATATCGGGATAGGACAACGGCGGTAGGCTGTCTGGGTTCCCGCTCCACTGCCTTATTTCAGACGGGTCCACATTACCAATGCACGCTACCATCTCTTGGCGTCTGGGCGCAATCGGTCGCGATACAGCCCTTTGTCTTTTGTGCTGATTTTAAGCATGGTTCTGGCAGTCCTGCTTCCAACACTTACTGTGTTTTGATTTGTGGCCTTCTGTCATGGCGCCGCGATCCCACAATGCACTGCGGCGTGACGTCAACTCCAAAGCCCAATACCGTCCTTTTTCTTTTGAGCTACTTTTCAGAATGCTTCGTAACAATCTTGTTTTGATTCGTGGCCTGCCAAGCTGGTGCTGCGCTCCCACAATGCATTGCGCCGTTACGTCAACTCCAAAGCCCTTTGCGTGCAGGAGGATATGCGCATGCGCATTACCATGGTGATTTTAAAAATAAAGATAAAATGAAAAGTAATTAATAAAAAGTACAGATTTAAATATTCCCACAAATGTGCAATGAACGTGCAAAAACTCTGTTTATTAGTTGTTGCTGTTTCTTTCTTTCTTTTTTTTTTTGAAAAATAACTTCGTCTCTGAGGCGCGAATTCCGACAGCGAGAGGAACGGCCGGATACAGGAGACGGGAAGAAACAAGCCGATAGACTATGCACCTTACCATATGCTACTTCCGGTGGGGAAACTCCTGTAGGCGCTTCGTTTCCGGTGTGATATTCGCGTCTTGTTTACGGTCGGGTTTTCCAAAAAAAAGGCCACCAAATGGACAAATCAAGCAGCGAGTTACATTTCTCAAGATGTCTTGGGCATTTACCAAATATATCTGTAGATGATGTTCATCGACTTGTCGATATTTTTCCCTTGCCCCTCAGAGCAAAAGAGAAAAGGGATTGAAAATTCTCAGTATTTGTATATAGCGTTCCCTCGTTTATCGCGGGTGTTATGTTCTACAAATAACCAGCGAGAGGTGAAATCTGCGAAGTAGCCAGCTTTATTTTTTACAATACTTTTAGATGTTTTAAGGCTGTAAAACCCGTCACTACACACTTTATACACTTTTCTCAGACAGGCATGAACAGTTTCACACTTTTCTCTCTTGTTTTGAAACCAAAGATCAAAACCTGTTTTCAGTCCCAAACATTTATTTGAGAAATAAACATACAGTATATTTGTTTATCTATAAATAATAATGACAGATTTTTGAACTAATGAATTTAACTTTAAGCTTAATTGTTTAATTTAAGCTAGTGATGTGTGGATCGATCCTGAAATATCGATTCCTCCGATACCAATCATTTATGTTCTAGAATCGATTCTCACATTAAAATATCGATATTTTAGTAATTTAGAGTAAATTTGTAGTTTATCATTAACAGGAACACAGTGGAAAGAAACTATAACATTCGGATTTTCTACATTCAAAGGAACTACTTCCTCTTCCGCCTTTCATAGTCATGTGCGAAATACGGCTGTATAAATGTCTCGCGGCCCTTTGGCGTGCGCACTCACAACAATGGCTGAGCATAATTGGAGTCATGTGCGGACTTATTTTACCTCCACAAACAGCTGAGACGTGGTTTGCAATACATGTGGAAAAAAGGTGAGGTGTTGTGGCCATACTAGGGAGACATTCAAAAAGGCTGTTGGGGGCGGTGTTAAATACATTTTACAGTGTTGATTTATCAGATAAAATACGTTAAATGTCCGGAAATAGCGGTGGTGTCCAAATTCAGAGGCTGCTTCCACCTGAGGACGCGGCCTTCGCAGTCTAAAGAAAGCTGGATAGTACATCATGAGCTCCCTCAGTGGAGTGAAACTCTGCTGTCTGCTCATTGCTATCTAAAATATAACCCGGGCGCTGACTTAAACTCTTCTGTTTAATCATTTTCTGTTTGACGTTTATTCAGCTGTGTGAAAACCCGGAGGAACCCTCCCGAGGGATTAATAAAGTTTAATTTAATTTAATCTAAGATAATAACTTAACAGCTAAACCAATTTACTCACAAACAAATAAAACACTGAAAAAGCCAAACAATAACCAGCTGTAACCGGAAGGTCGCCGGTTCGATCCCTGGGCTCTCTGTCCTGGTCGCTGTGTCCTTGGGCAAGACACTTCACCTACCACCTACTGGTGTTGGCCAGAGGGGCCGATGGCGCGATATGGCAGCCTCGCCTCTGTCAGTCTGCCCCAGGGCAGCTGTGGCTACAACTGTAGCTGCCTCCACCAGTGTGTGAATGTGAGAGTGAATGAATAGTGGTATTGTAAAGCGCTTTGGGTGCCTTGAAAAGCGCTATATAAATCCAATCCATTATTATTAGTATGACCAGAAGTCCAACGTTTTGTGCATGGTGCTACCGCAGGTGCCTTTGACGGTGCAAAACGTTTCGTTGACATTGTTGTTTCTTGGGGAGAAAACTTACAAACAAACAGTGCAGCACTTCAGAGTCACACTGCTAGTGATTGATGTAGCGATTCTGTACTGTACAGGAGAGACGGCATGCAGGAGATCGACAGTGATCTACAGCTAATCAGGACGCAGAACACAATGCGCTTAGAAAAAAAAAAGCATGCAAAATTGCACTAAAAGAATCCGCGAAACAGCAAGGCTGCAAAAGGTGAACCGCATTATAGCGAGGGACCACTGTAATTGAGAAGATAGGTCACAACATACCCTTCGTAAATACTAATATATAGAAACCGTTACCAGCAATCATTCATGTATTTTTTTTATATCCTGTGGCTTTTTTTCACGGTTTGTTAACATGCTGTGTAGGTGTGTACTGGTATCGACATAACAGAGAAACATCTGGTTTGACTATTCTTCACCTGTAGTTTGAATGCTGAACATTTGCCTGTTTAAATCATGAGACCAGTCACTATACAGAGATGTGCTTCTGCATGTGGACGATGTGTCTTCTGCTGCAGTGATGCAGTTCTGCTTGTGCTGAGTGATGTAAACAGCTGATCGATCTAAACGCTTTAAACGTCAAAGTTGATCATTAGATTTTTTATGACACAGCAGTGGTGAGTGTTCCCACCTCCTGCTCTTTGTAACTTAACGTAATCTTTCTGTTTTCGTATTTTGGACATGATTTTTGAGTCGACCTTCGCAGTAGCGATTGACTGCAAAATAAAGCTACTGGAAATGTACAACCCTACATCCGGTCTTAAAACAGGAAGTTAGCATTTTCTTGTGCACAGGGTCTATTATGTTCGTGTTAATTAAGTGGTTGGAAGATGTAAAATTCTGCCAACTGAACATATACGAGATTTTAATGAGGATGAATAATTAGCCGGCATGGAGGAAACTGACCTTTTTTTCGTGGAGTGGCAGCAAGGAGCCAAAAGGTGGCCGGTCTACGAAGCCTCCATCATCAAGCTAGCAGGTGCCTTTTCTCAAATATTACTTTATTCTCGCTTATTTGGCACGGAAGCGTGGAGCTGCCACCCAGGCAAAAGAGAAATATAAGTATATCACGTTATAACGTGAAAAGTATATCGTGCTAACAATATACTATCATGTTTGTACAATATATTATCACCTTATTACAATAATCAATACAATACAATATATATTGTAATAATGTGATATTATATTATACAAACATGAAAAGCATAATGTTAGAACAATAAACTTTTCACGTTATAATGTGATATAGCTCTATTTTGCTTTTGCCTGGGTGGCAGCTCCACGCTTCCATAATTTGGTAATCAAAATATGTAACTTAATGAATTATATTGTGACGTAGCACAGCGGTGCAGCCTGTGATCTGGACACAAGCGATGGAGGCACAACTTGTAGAACTTTGGAAAGCTCATCCGAGCTTTTTTTCGATGTGGCCTCACAAAATTATCACGACCACAACAACCGTGAAAATAGTTGGATCTACACTGCTGCTCAATCACAGCTGATCATGTTTTTCATTAGCAATTTAGCAAAGTTGATGGTGGTGGTGTGTCTGTGTGAGTGAAAGACAGAGAGAGAGAGTGAGCGACAGATTTTGTTATAACCTTCATTTTTATGGACGCACAGTGTGAGCACTCGGGTCGCATCAGAGCATCGGGCCGTATAGTGTGAGACCTGCATCGTGACCCACCAACTTCTAACCTCTGCGAGTCAATCGTGCAGGTTGAGCAGGAGCTGAATCGTGCGACTGAAAAAGTCGCACAGTGTCTGCCCAGCTTGACTCCCATCATTCAAGCCCCTCACACACCGACTCTGTTCAGACCGAGTCTCTTCTTCGCATCTCTGAAACTTTTTTGTTCTCTGTGTGCCTTTGTTTTATTTTTAGTATTTGTTTCTCTTGTTTTGTCTACATTCCTCTTGATTGTGTGTATCTCTCCTGTTTTCTCTTTAGTCCTGTGGTCCACTATTTCCTGGCACAGTCGGTGTGGAGAACCCACAACTTTGCTGCACATGTACAATGACAATAAAGGCTATTCTGGAACTATCAACACTGGGAAATCGTGTTTTGTTGAAGGAAGGAGACATCATGTGTGTGTGTGTGTGTGTGTGTGTGTGTGTGTGTGTGTGTGTGTGTGTGTGTGTGTGTGTGTGTGTGTGTGTTCAAGTGAAACTGCTGTTACAAATGAAATAAGTTGATAAATGCTTCATATATAATGTTACGGAGTTCAATGTGAGTCTAGATTGAATATCAGGGTGGTGTACGGCTGACATTCAGTAATGTTGGACATGTTTGGAAGAAGAAATTGCAGCAGTGCATCAGTGAGAGTACTTTACATTTGGGAAAATAAACATGAATGTTTAAACTTGAGGTATGAGTTGTTATCTAATGTTCATTTTTAATTGATTTTTACTAGTGCTGTCAGCGTTAATCTTGTTAAAATGATGTTAACGCCATAACCACATTGACGCGGCAAATCGGCATTAGCGAGTTAGCACGGATCGCCCTGTGCGTGGGGCTGCACGGCTAACTGCGCTACACGTTAATGAGCTAACCGCGTCCAGCCACACGCACGGGGCGATCTGTGCTAACTCACTAACGCAGATTTGCTGCGTTAATGCGGGTAGGCGTTAGCGTCATTCTAACGCTGGCAGCTCTAACTTTTACATTTTTGGTCACTCCATCCCTCTGTTTTTATGTAACCTTTATTTCACAACCTTATGTGGTCTGTGTATTTTGCCAGGTCTCTCTTGGAAATGAGATTTTTTTTTACCTGGATGAATAAAGGACTAATAAAAATTCTACACGTCCTCTCAAAATGAGCATGTACCGAGATGAGCTCTGAACACTCAGACACTGAAAATAAACTTGTCATCCTGCGAAACGGTGGTTCCCCACGTCTGTGGAATTCACTGAGCGACCCATTTCTTTCACAAGTATCTGTAGAAGCAGATTAGGTGTTTGATTTGATACACTTGTTGCCATGGGAGTGATTGGAGCACATGAAATCAATGATTTAGGAGGGTGAATGAATACTTTTGGCAATATAATGTATCAACACAGAAACACAGCCTACATCTTTATTTTTAAAATGTATTTTAAAACATTAATAACAAAAAGCAACTGAATTGAAAGACTCAAGCAGTGTGTTACATGGTTAACTGTCAGTAGCTAAAAATATTAATGAAAAAAGAATAAGGAGAGTTGGGGAAAAAATTGTTTTTAAAAAGTTTCTCAAAGATGTTTCCTGTTTTATTAGACCAGGCCTCTCTGTTGTTGTCACACTTCCCTATATAATAACTATTTGCTGATGCTTTTGATACTTTTGTTTCCATAAAAGTGCAAATTGTAACTAATCTCAGAGAATCTGAGCAGAGCAGAGGCAGGTTGAACTGTACGGCAGCTGAAGTTCAGTATTGACTACAGCAGTTGGTGCAGTGATGTATAGGATGGATGCAAGCTGGTGAGGAGCCGTATGACCGAGCCGTCTGAGGTGAAAGGAGAAAGATCACTTTACTTTGACATGTTTTAATATATCTTTATTTATAGACCCAGTCCTTCCTTTGTCCTTGTTTTTGTCATAGTGTTATTTCCCCTGTGTCCTCTACATCAAAGCATTTAGTTTGCTGTTTCCTTTTCATGGATTCTGAGTGTCTGCACTTTGCTTTCAACCTAAATGAAGATTTTGCATTGTGTTATATCTGTCTACATGCATCTGCATGCTGGGCTTTTCTTCCTCAATGTTGCCATGCTAAATAAAGCTGTTGCCGGTGGTGTCCAGGTGATACTGCATGTTGTCCTTAAATCACAACCATGCTGAGCTATGTCGGGTTTTTAGCTCTTTTCTGTTACAGAAGTGCTATTTTATGTCTGTCAAACTGTGTTAACCTTGGCGTTTGTCTTAGATTCAACTAAAGGAAGAGGAACAAACGACTTGTTTTTGCAGCAGGCTGTTAGCAGTGCCTAAAGTTATCATTTAAAACTGGTTCTTTTCTGAGTTGTGTTATGTGTTGATACAACTCTGGTTCATTCCTTGACTTAGGTGCCTTTTTTGATTAACAGAGTTACAGATTAATGTTAAATGGATTAAAAAACGCTTTCCTGTGAAATAGCTCAGCTACAGGGACTGGACTGGAAAAGAGTGAACAAGCAGCCAGTGTTCAAAGATATACTGGGAAAATAAAACCTGGAAAACTATTGCTCAAGACCACTTTAAAAATGTGACTCAGTATCAGTACTCAACACTTCTGCACAGTACTGTACACAGATGCTTGTTTTATACCGTTAGTTTGGAGACATTCATTTATAACCACACAGTTAAAAAATACAGTGAGAGTTTTCTACTTTGATTTCTACGTTTTTTAATTGCTCTCAAAGTAAAATTAGCATATTATTTGTTTATCTTTGTTTCTCCTTTTTTACATTAAACTTCACATCTTCAGTGAAAATGTGCTGATACGTTCTGCTAGTGTTGCACTCGTGCAGCAGAGATAACTGTTTGGGAAACCAACACACTTGTTCTTTGTGCTTCTAGCTGCTTGTAGATGTAACACTTTCATTTATGGCTTGTGATGATGTATTCAGTTCAGCATTATTTATATGGTGCTATGGTGCCACATCACTTTGACTTTAAATGATAATGACAACAGCAAACGCACGGTCGCCCCGAGACTTCAGCCGAGAACGAGGTTGCTCCAGAAGAAGTTGGGTAGCAGATCTAAGTGCTCTGACAGGAGTGTGTAACCTAAGAAGCTCATTGAGGTAGTTCGGCACCAAATTATTGATAATTTTGGACATGAAGAGCAGTATTTTAAAATGAATACGGTACTTAACTGGCAGCCAGTGCAAGCCAGCAAGAACAGGAGTGATGGAGGAAAATTTCCTGCTACCCGTCAAAAGGCGTGCCGCCTGGGGCTCGGTCACTCAGGCGCAGCTGGGGGCCGGCGGAGCTCACGGGCGCGTCACTGCAACTCCCCCTGACTTCTGCTCCGCGGCTGCTGGGCGAGCCCTCATCTGGGACTCTCCTCAGCTCTTACTGGGACAGTGGCGCGGCTGCCCCTCTGTTGGTCTTCCTTGGTCTCTTGTGTTCTGGGGGCCTCTGGATGTCTGGAGTTTTGATCTCCTCCATACCCGCTTCACACCCTGGAGGACGGGGCTGTGGCCCCCCCACACTCCCTAGCAGGTCATTACATGGAGAAACCTTTGGAATGCAAGCATGCTGATCCACACAGGTATGCACACATGGGTATTCACAGACGCGGACTAAAGCTTTCTTGGCTGCTGCCTCAAAGCACACTGTGCGCTGTCTATCTTGCGTGCTGCACAATATCGTTTATTATTTAGTAAATACTGATATCTATGACTAGCTAGTTTATTGTGATGGTGCTTTGTTTTCTCTATTATTATGTTGCTCTTTGTTGTTTGCTGTCTCCTCTGTTTGTTTTTTTTGTTTGTTTTTTTTTTTTTCTCCATACAGGTGACCCAGGAGTTCTTTTTTTTTTTTCTCTCTCTTCCCCCCCCTTCTCACCGTCTCTTCTCCCCTTTGGTTTTCTTTCTTTCTCTCCCCCTCTTTCTCTCATTCATTCCCCCTGTCCTATTTATTTAAAAAAAAAAAGACAAAGGATGAACTGAAGCTCTGCCATCACGTAATGTCGCATACTGCTGTTTCTGATGTCATTTAAAAAAAAAAAAAAAAAAAAAAAAAGGCGTGCCGCCGCATTCTGGACAGTCTGCAATCTAAGGAGAAGGGAGGAGGAAAGGCCAATGTAAAGAGAGCTGCAGTAGTCCAACCTGGGAGTCACGAATGCATGAATATGTTTCTCCAGATCTTTATGCGGCATATAGCGCTTAGCCTTTGAAATGAGGCGCAGCTGATGAAAACTAGACCACAGTACAGCAAACACTTGCTTGGCAAATTTAAACAAGCTATCCAGTAATATGCCCAAGTTACTGGCATAATCAGAAGGGGAGCTAGCAAATTTAACAGTCCAATCAGAGAACAGATGGGCTTGGCTGTCGGACGGGCGCTTTTCAGGTTGTGGAAGGCTAAAACAGTCTGAAGCTGGAGGACAGCGACAGCTACGTCCCTTAACTTTTGGTAGCAGTGTACCATTGGTATACCACATGGATTAGGTTGTGGTATACCAAAGGTCAAAAATATGATTATTACTTTAGTATTGCTTTGTGTACACAAAGTCAGGGGTGACCCAGGACCAGTGCTGTGAGTCACACCACAGAGTGACTCACACTGAGCCGCAGAAGCGCTGTCACCATCATCCATCTTCAAACTGTATTACCCTCCCAGAACCTGAAGCTCAGTAAAGCACACCTCTGATAGTCAAACCCATCTGTTCTCTGATTGGATTGTTACATTTGTGACGGCCATGACATTGACCAATCAGCTGAAAGGAAGAAAATCGAGTCAGTCTTGCACTTGCAAGTTGAAACTCGCACACGGAACATGAACGCAGAGTTTTACACCTATTGTTTTGCTTTGTATGAGCAAACAGACCGAAACAACAATGAAAAAGCAACTTGTGTAATTATTTTTACAAACACACACGTTCTCCTGTATGGATGCACAAACATAACATTTCCAGATATTTTCCTACAAGTACAAAATCTTTACATATGGACCTCAGGAACACGCTTCCTTAGGTTTTGCACCGAGGAGTTGATGGTGATGGAGTCTGCACCAGCACTGACAGTGTGTCTGACATGCACTTGATTTTTTTATGCTTAATCATATATTAATGTTTACAAGATTCAGTGAAATACCTCCTGAGAAAAAAGAAAATTACTATCTCTTGAGATTTTCCTTCAGCATCCTTGCTCCATCCCATCACTGTTGATCTGCACTACAGAGTCTTTGTTCACAGGCTCATTTGAAGGGGCTGTGCTTAAGTGCTGGGAGCTCACTGTGTACCTCCCGCGGGAGTCTATCCTGAAAGCAGGGGCAAAGCAGTGGTTTAATTTGATTTCTTGGCGAAGGTAGGAGGTCCTCTTCTGGCATGAGTCACCAGTTCCCTCCTGCAAGGCCGACAGAAAAACCACCAACTCAAAGTTAGTGGAGGACCCCTCACACAGGGCAGGGTAGAGCGGGCTCTGAGGCTCCAGGGGGTGGTAAAAGGTGAGTGGGAATATGAACAAAGGACATGCCTTTTGGCCCAAATGGTCCAAATAGAAGTCCAGAGAGGTATGGTGGAGAGCCTGACCTTCACACTTGTAAAGCACAGCACTCAACTTTACATCGACCAGAGGCCGCTTCAGCAGATTGGTGGCTCGGACCATGAGGCACGTCTGGCCCAGGTGTTGACCTACCACTGCCTGGGGGCTGAACTGGATGGCTCCTGCTTGTTTCTGGGGGCGGGAGAGCTTGGCTACAAATGCACCTGAATGTTAAGACAATGACATCATTCATGAACAAATATGTCATACTGTGACATCATCAGGAATAAATACGCATGCTTATGCAATGATTTGATCTGCTGTTATTTAAGGCAAGGCAGCAAGTCTCAAAGCAAGTGAAAGAACAAAGTGACCAATTTTTATAACGTTTTTACTGAAATAAATAAAATCACAGTGACGTCACTTTTGGAATAAAGTCCTGATTCTTTTCATGCCTCTTTCAGATGTGCTCTATGTGAGCATACAGGGATTGATTTGACACTGCTACCATAGACTCAGATTAACGAGGAAAATTTCAAAATGCCCTTTTTTACAAGTAAATCATTGCAAGATTTCATGAAAAGGCCTAATCTTCTGAAATTGTAAATGTCATTTACTTTTTACAAAGTAGAAAAACTGTTACCTTCTCTTTTGTCTTACAATTTATACGTTAAAACTAGAATTAGAATACCTGATGAGCGCTTTACCTGTGATAAATACTTCCAGCATGAGCCCCAGCAGCATCTGTACAGCTAGCAACGCTATGGCACTGGGACAGTCTCCACTGGGGAACATGGTGCCATAACCGATGGTTAGCTGTGTCTCCAAAGAGAAAGAAAAGGCAGCAGAGAAGCTTGTAATGTACTTTACACAGACAACATGCCCCTGTGGTGGGGCATCGTGATCTTGCACATCAAGGTCTCCATTCAGATGAGCCAACAAATACCAGAGACAGGCAAAAAACAACCAGTGAGCCACGAAGGAGCTGCAGAAGGCCAGAAGAGTCCATCTCCAGCGAAGATTTACCAGCAGTCCCCACAGGTCCTGCAGGGCCAGCAGCCAAGCTCTGTGCAAAGACTCTCTCCGTGAGCCTGAAGAAGACAGAGGGACACGAAAAGCACAGCGTCCCTCTTTGGTGATCAGGCGCTGATAAGGTGGAGAGGACAGAAGTAGAGATGAGGACGCCTTGTCACCTGGAACACTACCCTTGGATTTGGAAGTCATAGTTGTGATCCTGGAATGACTTTACTGGAAAATGTCAGCAGTTGGTATCAGACAGACTTTTGTATGTCACCATACAGAGATCGATCTGAGACTAGACTAAAGCAAACCTTGGCATCCTTTAAATACATTTTAATTCTGCTGAGCGATGAAGATTTAAATGTAAAATATTATCCATCTAGCTCATACTAATAGTTAACCATACCGTGAGACAGACGGCATGGAAAAAAGGTGGGGGCCAGAGCACTGAGCTGTGGGTGAATTATTGTATGACGAGTTAACCTTTGAACAGGTCAATTTCTTGGGTTTCTCTCTGTTTGTCCTAAACTGTTTAGTGACAGAAAAATAAGATCTCAATAGATACGTCGTAATATCTTCTGAAGCGTTATTCTCGATTTTCCCTCTACGTAAATTTTATATAAAAAATTATTTTTATATTGGCCTCAATATTGGCTCAAAAGAGATGCTGATGAAGGCTAGCACTAAGCTGAAAAATCTAGATGTACCAGTGAGAGTCACCAAGTTAAAAATGTTCAAAGTATGCACTACACGGCTCATTAACACCAGAAGGTCTGAAAAACCAGAAAAAAATAACTGAAGTGGACAACCAAACAGTGGAACCTCTTTGTGAGGTAAAAAATAAGACACAATCATAAATAGAAGTACAGTGCCATGTCAGGGGCATGTGCAGGCAGAGAGACTGACCCAGAATGCAATAAAGAAGCAAACTGAAAATCTCAGCTAGCTCACAAAGGTGGAGTAGATAAAACAGTAACAACGCAAACTAACTGGGAAACATACAGCTGGAAGCTCACGCGCCATACGGAAGACTATCAAAGTAAAACAGGAAGTAATACACTCACAGAATTTGCCTTAGAATCCTTTGTTTTAAGGATTTCTTCAGGTAAAGTAATCCAGATTCAGTTTGTAATGTGGTTCAAAACAGCGCTGCCATGGTGTAACTCAGTTTAACGCATTAACCTGAACTGTCCATCAAAGTGACCAAACAGTAACTATGGGTGCAGTTCAAATCGATTTTGGGTGCTGACAGCAGACGTCTCACGGGTTTGGTCACTCTGACCAAAATTCACTGAACCAGCAGCAAAAGATCAAAACTACGCGTCACGTTTGACAAAGATGACTTCCCTCTGACTCGTGCTTTTACTTCCTGCACAGCTTTCTCTCTCTCAGTGTACTCAGAGACCAGTTTACCATCAAAATCTCTATTTTCTGCATTACTCGCTTGCTTATGGTGCTTTGGTGCTTATTACGCACCGGTCTACAGCTGTGTGCAGCAATGTCAGGTGCTTTTGTTTTTTCCAAAAATGACCTCCAACAAGAAAGCCTCATTTCTGTTCTTCAAACCGAAGACACTTAAATTGTTTTAAATTCTGCCAAGCTGCAAAACTCTCAGCTCTGTAACTTTGCTTCACTTCAGCAGGTCATGTTCACATGTTGATTCATGGTTTTCTTCCATTTTTGTTCTACTGCAGAATATTTTGAAGGTTATCTGCTGTAAATAGCCAGAACAGGAAAATCTGCTTCATGTTTTTCTGTTTTATCCTCCGTTACTTTGACGCAAAGGCCTCTGCTGTGATGATCACACCTCTGATCAAGTCTCAGCTTCGTTTTTATACATAGATATAAAAATATGTACTGATAAATGATCAGAATTATAATATTTCTCACTGTCTGATTCAAAATTGAATTGAATGGAATCAAATTGAATTGAATCGGGACCTTGTGAATTGGAATCGAATCAGTAAATAAAGTTTTTTTTTATTTATTAAAGTGTATTTATTGTAACTGGGTTTCACGTTTTTCAGAAACTCTAATTATTGCTCCAGACCACATGGTCCCAGAAATTAGACAGCATATCAGCTTCTTAGACCCTTACGTAAAATCAAGCCTTAGAAATCTCGGTGTCTTATTTGACAGCTCGATGTCGCTCGAGCAGCATTCTGAGCAGCTGGTCCGAAACTGTTTTTATCATTTACGGAATATTTCTAAACTCAGACTAATGGTATCAAAGCTTGAACTTGAGATGATTATTCATGCTTTTATTTCTTCTCGTTTAGACTATTGTAATGGCCTTTTTACTTGTTTTAACAAATCTGCCTTAAATCGTCTTCAGACTGTGCAGAAGGCTGCAGCACGTCTCTTAACAGGCACCAAGAGAAGATCGCATATCACTCCAGTCTTGGCCTCCCTTCACTGGTTGCCTGTAAATTTTAGGTTTCAGTTTAAAATTTTAGTTCTAACCTTTAGGGCCCTGCATGGTCAGGCTCCTCAATATTTATCTGACCTGCTGAAATCACATACATCTTCTCGGGCTTTAAGGTCATTAGATCAGAGACTGTTGGTGGTACCACGCACTCGTTTTAAAACTCGTGGTGATCGGGCCTTTCAGACTGTGGCACCACGGTTGTGGAATTCTCTCCCACTGTCTCTTCGCTGCACGGACTCCATTGATTGTTTTAAGAAACAGCTGAAGACATTTTTATTTAGAAAAGCATTTGATTAATTTCTTCTTATGCTGTTTTTATAGTTTTATTGTTTTACATTGTTTTATTTACTGTTATATTGTTTTATATTCCCATTTTCTGTGTTGTAAAGCACTTTGTGATTTTTATCTGTGAAAAGCGCTTTATAAATAAATTTTACTTACTTACTTACTTACTTCTGTTGCTGTGATCATCCCCTGCTGCTCTTCCCTTCTAGCATACACCCGATTCAGGATACGTGTTTTCAAACAGTTTGAGGTGACAGGGGAGCAGAAAGATGATGATGTCCCGGGGCTGTCGAAGTTTAAAGGGCCACCCGAGCAGAGGGTGATGGACAGTGTGTGCGCAGATATAGTGTTAGGCCACGAGAAGAGTAGCAGAAAAAGGTCAAATTTAAGGTGTCATGGGAGGTTAGCTGCAGGGTTGTGGGGTCGAGATTTGCTGCTAGCCAGTGGTGCTTGGGATTCAGCATGAAGCCAGGTTAGGCCCCCACAGGACCAGCTAAGTTTGGCTTATGCCTCATGCTTCCTGTGGCAGTGGATGGAGTGACGCACCTGGTTATATTTTTGCTCGGGAGGGTAGAAAAGGAACTCGAGACCATGATAAGGTTGGAGACTGTCGCTGATACCCCTGATAACTGCATGACTGGAAACGGTGCACGTAGCAGGGACTGCTAACATTTTTGTGAGGGGAGATGTCACAGTGTGGAACTGACATGTTTTAACCTGGGTTTTTATTATTTTGCATGTATTGCTGTGTGCGGGTTTGGTGTGTTCTCTTGAATGTTTTATCTTTACAGTTTTGCATGCTTTTATTGTGTTTATTTGATGTGGACGGGGAGACTCCCGCCCCCTCACCTACTGAGCACTAAGGCTGCACACCTAGCAGTCAGCCCACACAGGACTGCAACCAATCAGGGCTCCCTTTGTGGCTGCCAAAGGCCAATAAGAGGGCTGGCGGGTTGGATGAAAGAGAGGACTCAGAGCCATGGAGCGGTAACAGGTAGCTACCGTGGGAAGCAGCTGAGCTGAGCTGAGCAGAGCTGGGCGAAGTAAGTATGCCCGGAGGATGGCAGTAAGGACGCCAGTTTGACGCCAACCATACATTCGAGCACGTAGCAGCGGCGGGCAGAGTTTAGAGTTCTGCCCTCGCAGGGTAAGTCCCAATCGTTAAGATTCATAAGACACCCCGGGAAACTAAGAAGGTTGACTGCCACTGCTCTCCTGTGCTTAGTGGCAGCGGTGTGAAAGAGGAGACGATGGAGGACGGTGTCGGCTGGGCTCCCACTGGTGGACTCGACGGACCCTTAATGGCCAAGAAGTGTGGCGGAGCCCGATTGGGACTCTTGTAAAGTGTAACGTGTGCGTGTTAGTCCCCATAGGGAAATAGTTCCTCTGCATTTAACCCATTCACCCAGTGAAGCAGTGGGCAGCCGCCAGTGCAGCGCCCGGGGAGCAGTGTGTAGGGACGGTACCTTGCTCAGGGGTACCTCAGGGTAGCCGTTCAGTGGAGTCGAACCCCCGACCTTCCGATCGCAGGGCCACCACTCTACCTACTGAGCTATCCCTGCCCTACTGAGCTATCCCTGCCCTTGGGACTTTAGCTCGCTGACTGAGGCTCTTTTTTTTATTGTGCTGAGTTTTATGTTTTTTTTTATTATTCCCTTCCCTGATCAGGGTATTTTTATGCTGTAAATAAAGTGTATTTATTTTTTAACTATTTTAACTGGGTTTCACATGCCGTGATCATCCCTTGCTGCTCTTCCCGTTTGAAAGGGTTTCCCTTCTTGTATACACCCGTGACACATACAGCATACCGGTGAGGTGCCGAGGCGATATACGCCAGGTCTTGGTGGATACGGGGTGCATGCAAACCCTGGTTGGACCCGGGGCATTATTGGAGGCTTGCATGGGGAAATACACAAATATCCCAAAGTGCTGCTGCAAATTAAATACAAGAGCAAAACATACAGAGTAAAGGCTGCAGTTAGCCCACGCCTGACACACCCCTTAATATTCTGGACAGATTGGCCGGGGATGTGTTTCCGACTGGTGTGCAGCTTCTGCGCTGCACTCAGCAGAGACATGGGGTCGCCCGACACTCTGGGGAGGACGATATGGCACAGCCTTCTTATGAGGCCCCGGGGGTTTTCTCAGGTCATCTGCTGAGTCAGCATCCCAAAAGAGATACTGACTGACCAGGACAATTCTTTCATGTCTTGCACACTAAAAGAACTGTGTGAATTACTGGGAATTAAATCTGTTCGGACCAGTGTCTACCACCCCCAGACTGATGGGGGTCGTGGAGCGGCTGAATAAGACTTTAAAGCTACACATTGGGAAGGTTATCATGAGAAAATTTGCTTCAGGCCCAGCAAAGTCAGCAGCGCCTGTACAACAGAGTGGATAGACTCTGGCAATTCTAAACGGGAGACAGAGTGCTAATATTACTCCCTTCTTCAGTGGGTTTAGGGTGTGGTGGAGGCTGACTCACACACCTGACCTCATCATCTAATCATGTTTCCTCTTTAAAGGATGTTGCCACGATAGGCAGAGACGAAGCAGCTGGAAAGCTGCACCTTTAAAACTGTAAATCCCTGGAGGGTCTTAGAAAAATGCATACACTATCGGTCTTAGAGCCACAAATCGACCACGCCCAAAAAAGTGCTATAAAAAATTTATATATTAATATTTTTTTCCACTTTAAATTAGCCAATCTTTTAGACCTACTTCTCCTTGAAATATTCATGTCAAGTTTTAATTACATTTCGCGGATTTTAACCCTTTATATCCCGGTTTCGTCACATGAGCGCACTGCTTTTTTTGCCCCAAAAACATAAAACATAAAATATTTTCCAAAAAAAACATTTGAAGTAATATTTTATTGTTATTATAATTAGGCCTTTAGATGGACAAAAGATTGGCACGAACATTAATTTCGATCCGGTTTTAATTTTTTTTCCAGAAGCCAAAAATGTCCCCAGGCGGCGCTGCTGCTCCTGCTCCCCCGGGGAGGAGTGCCTCTGCCGCGGGTGTGTTTCGCGCAGCGCCGGAGCATATGGTTCGGTTCCCGTGTCTGCAGCACACACTTCCGCTACCACGTGAAAACAAATACGTCATTTCCTGTTGATTAAAAAAAATTAATGCACCCTCAAATGATCCTAAGGTCAGAAAATGGTCCGGAACGAGCAGCGGGCCAAGCTGCTGCTGTACGCGGGAAATTAGTCTGCCTTTTCCGGGTATCTGTCTCGAGCAGGCCGCTGGAGAAGGTGTGTATGTTCCAGCAGGCGTCACATGTGGAGCAAGGGCGCCACCCGGTGGACAAATAAAAAAATTACAACTCTAAGGCCAGTACTGCAAGCGGAAGCGGAAACATAACTGATCACGATCGATTTGACCGTAATTTTTTTGCCGTGAAAAATAGCGTTTATAATGGGTTTCAATGGGGCACAAATCGACCACTAGGACCAATAGCATAAGTTTATCGCTAGCTTAGCCACTGAAGCTAATTTCCGGAAGTCATACTGAAATTTTAACAGTAAATGTGACCGAACTTTTTTTTTGCAGACTTTCGCTATATTCCATTCAACACAGTGCAAATGGCATGTAATCGAAATTTGAAAAAGCCACAAATCAACCCTAAGACTCTCCTTAAGGACAAACTACAATGCTGTGGTCATCGGGTTCATTGTGTCAAGCTGGTATAACTCCACCCAGACCCACAAAAGTAATGAGCATGTTTTGAAAATGTAAGGAGTAGAAAGTACAGATGTTTGTTTAAAAATGTAGAGAGTAAAAGTAAAATGTATTCAGAAAAAAATGCTCAAGTAAAGTTTAGATATCTGAATTAATTGTACTTCCTGCCTCTGTAGGCAAGACAGGTAACCCTGACTAGCATGGAGACAGGAAGCAGAGAGAGCAGACAGGCATGGTGACACGACTGAGGAGGCAGAAAGAGTAACAAAACATGGAGGCATGACTGACTTATACAGGAGATGATGACGACACAGAGACAAGACTGGGACACACTGGGTTTGAAAGGGAAGTAACATAATCAGACAAGAAACCAAGAACTACAAAATAACCAACTCAGAAGTATGAGAAAGAACAAGCTCAAAATCCTGGGGCTAAGACCCAGCATCATGGCACACAGAGGGCTTGAAACAATATGTAAACCACTGGTAACAATCAGTAACAGGAAGGCAGATTACACTTTGTCCAAAATCTTTCCTAGAAGTCTGTGACACCAAGATTAACTGAGTTGGAAAAGTATGCAGAGGGAAAGGGAAACTTTGACACACAAAACATTATCACTTGTCAAACATGGATGCATGGCGTGAAAAATCTCTCTCTCACTCCACACACACACAGACACACACACACACATATATATATATATACACACACACACACACACATGCAAATACCTACAAAAACCTATTAAAAATAATTATGCAAATTGGTTTTGAGTGACTGGAAAATAATTTAATAACCCGAGGTAATCAGTGTGCAAGGTTAATGTGCAGCTGGTCTGTTGAGAGGCTTAACTTTAACAAAAGGAGTCAGAGAACATTTAGCAAAGTTGGTACAGGTGAGTTAGTACAACTCGGTGGTTTCCAAAGTGGGGGGGCAGGTCCATTGCAGGGGTGTTTGAATGCGGAGTATGAATTAAACAAAATGCTTGGACACTGCTAGCACAATGGACAGGTTTTTGACGAGGCTCCCACACAAACATGCTTCAAAACGAGCTTCCTTAAAGTCAAAGACTAGAAAATATGATGACATATCCTGCCTTTGTCTTCACCTGCACGTGGGTACCAAGGTAGGGCTCCCCGACAGAAGTTATTTCCCCTGCGTCAGCAGCAGCTGCGCTGTCCAAATCACGGACAAACAATATCCACTCTCTGCATTTTTAATTCTTATAACGACTAACTACTCCTGACATTTTGGAGATGTTAGCTCTTTATACAGTAAAGTTACAGGAGGCTACAAATAACGTCACGGTGATCCTGCCACGATTTGTTGCCCCTGCCCAAATTGGGGACACAAAGTATCTCACAGTCGTTTATGTTTTTGAACCCATTTTGCACAGAGAGGCATTTTTGAAAAATGTGTTGATAGCAATGTTGAATATTATTACACAGGAAAGAAACAACTACACGTAAAATAATGAAACCATAAAGATGTATTTCTGTTATTTAAGGCTGCATCCACACATACATGAGTATTTTTGAAAACTTTTCCATTTTCGTTTATAAAATTCTGTCCACATGTAAATGATAAAAAAACAAAGTCAAACGCTGTTAAGAACATGCCAAATCCTAACCGTGTAGAAATGTTGGCCAATCAGAAGTCTAGCAGCCTGGGGGGGAGTAAACAGCATTTGGGCGCCTCACCAAACCTGAAGCCCTTCTAAAAGGTTTTTGTGTTTTTCTGCAAAGGCAGCTGTGTTACTTTTCAAGTGCCTTCATCATTTAAATGTTAATGACTAAAGACTGTATTTTAGATGTTGTCTCACAGGCTCTCATGGCGCTGTGAAGTACGGCTGGTGTGGACTCACAGCTTTGGACAAAATGCATACAGCAAATTTAATTTAAAAAAAAAAAGACATTTATTCGTTGGCGTCGGGATTTGTTTGTGAGAGCGTCTGTGTGTAGATGCCACAAAGTTCACTCTGACGCTTTCTTAAAGCAGGGACAGTAACTGTGTGTCTATGTGCGCGTGTAGAAACTGCACATAGATTAGCAGTAACAGCATTTTGTCTCTATCCGCCACTGTAGAAATTCATCTTACGTAAACAATAACGTGGCGCACAGCGTGACATCAAACCAAAGCTACAACGCACCTCCACCCGGCAGGAGTTTTTAAAGGTCTCTGTCTTCAGTGATCCAAGACACCGTTTCCGTGTGGACGAAAGGCCCAACAACAAACCTCGGATTACCCTAGAAATTAAAGTTGTCCTCAAGCAGAAGAGGAGGGCCTTCAAATCTGGAGACAAGGAGGAGCTGAAAAGGGTGCAGAGAGAGCTGAGGGGACTGATCAGGAATGGGAAGGACAGCTACAGGCAGAAGATTGTTAGCGAGGTCTGGAGAGGCCTTATAACCATCTCAGGCCACAAAGATCAAAACTCTCTGCTGGGGGGTTGATGTGAGGTGGGCAAATGAACTGAATCACTGTTAAACAGTTTGAGAATGAGGAGACTCCACTCAGGCAAGTTTGCTGGACCAGACGGGGTGAGTCCCCGTGTCCTCAAGGTCTCTGCCCCCCAGCTTTGTGGAGTCTTTCATAAACTGTTCATGACGAGTCTGCAGGGGGTCCCAGTGCAGTGGAAGACATCATGCCTCATCCCTGTACCAAAGACATCACGTCCCAGGATTACAGGCCTGTGGCACTGCCCTCCCACATCATGAAGACCCTGAAAAAAACCCTTGACCAGCTCCGACCCATAGTAAGACAACATCTGGGTCCCCTTCAGCTTACCAACCCTTTGTCACGTGGTGTGAGCAAAATCATCTGCAGCTCAATGTGGCTAATTGTGGTCTTTAGGAGGACCAGGAAAATCTTGACCCCTGTTTCAATCCAGGGGGTCAACGTAGACATTGTGGAGGACTACAAATACCTTGGAGTACACATGGACAATAAACTGGACTGGGCTAAAAACACCACAGCACTTTGCAGGAAGGGCCAGAGTCGTCTCTATTTTCTGAGGCTGCTGAGGTCTTTCAATGACAATGATCAGGATTTTCTATGAGTCTGTTGTGGCCAGTGCGATCCTCTATGCTGTTGCATGCTGGGACAGCAGCTTGAGGGTCACAGACACCAACAGACTAAATAAACTGATCTCTAAGGCCAATAATGTTGTGGGGATGGAGCTGGGCTCCGTTAGGGTGGTGTAGATAAGGACAATGCTGGATAATACAGGAGCATGCTCAGTGAGAGACTGAGATTACCCATATTGCGACACAGGAAATCATTCCTGCCTGTGGATTATTAAAGTATTCTGATTCAGTAAAAAGGACTAGATGTTACAGTCCCTGATAAAGCATTGCTTTAGATGGAGAGACTCTTGAGGGATGGCTGTTATGAGGTAAGGCAGCCCAGAAACACATCGTTGTGTGCCTCAACTTTCAGTCTTTTACCCAGGCTAATCTGCCATTTTCCTTCCTTGGTTAGGTTTAGGGATTAGAGATCGATCTAGATTATCATTTAAAAATGTGGGACACATCATCAGTAGTAGACCTTGGATTCATCGAGTGTTTTGGCCATTATCACTAGTCACCCTCATCCAAGGAGGCCCTGCCAGGGTTGATCAGGCCCTGGAGTGTGTCACTGGTTTATGCTTCTTTCTTCTGTTTAGTTTCCTACAGGTTCCTTCTGATTCTGATTCTGATTTGATTAATCCAGGATGCAGTCTTCAACATCGGCTGCAGACTCACCCACCCCCACTGCTGCTGTTCTACCCCTGACACCTCAGCCACTTCACACGTCCTCCACACACCTGGCTCCTCCACACCTCCAACCACAGCACCCAACACAAGGCTCCAGCCTGTCTCTCTCAACTATCCAGGTTAGGAGGGAACTGATGAGGATTAAAGCCAAGAAGGAAGCGGGTCCAGATGGTATCAGCTCAAAGGTTGTTAGGTCCTGTGCAGATCAACTGTGTGGGGTGATGGAGCGCATATCCAACCTGAGACTGGAGACAGTCCCACAGCTCTGAAAAACCTCTTGTGTGGTACTGGTGCCAAAGACTCCACGTCCCAAGGACCTCAACTGCTACAGGCCGGAGGCTCTGACATCCCACCTGATGAAGACCCTGGAGCGGTTGGTCCTGGCTCAGCTTCGGCGCCTAACAAGCTCATCACTGGACCCACTTCAGTTTGCCTACCAGCCTGGCATTGGAGCGGATGATGCCGTCATTCACCTCCTGCATCGTTCCCTCGCTCACCTGGAGACCGCTGGAAGCACTGTGAGAATCATGTTCTTTGATTTCTCCAGTGCCTTCAACACTATTCTTCCCTCGGTCCTGAAGGACAAGCTGGTGAACTCTGGAGTGGACCATCACCTCACTACCTGGATTCTGGACTACCTCACCGACCGACCACAGTATGTGAGGACTCAGGGCTGTGTGTCGGACAGGGTCGTCTGCAGTACGGGGCCCCACAGGGAACGGTTCTGGCTCCGTTCCTCTTCACCATCTACACTGCAGACTTCTCCCACAACTCCACCCAGTGCTTCCTGCAGAAGTTCTCTGATGACTCTGCAATAGTCACCTCATCACTGATGGGGACGACAAGGAGTACAGAGGACTGACCCTAGGCTTTGTGGCGACTTTGTAGCGAGCTCAAAGTATAAAACCAATTCCTTAGCCATGGAGTCTGCCTTTACAGATATTTATGAAAGAAAGAATTCCTCTAAAGACAAAACTGAATTTGAGCATGGTGCTGTAATAAAATGCTGCGTTTGCAACCAATCACTGTTGCATTGCTTCTCTCCTGGGAATTCTTTGCCAACTGGAAGTGGTACTGGCATTGAAGAAGGTCGGGCTAAAATCAAAATGAAATGATCATTTAACGTCCTACACTGGGCTTTGAGTAAAATAAAGCTTACAGCTCTGTCTATTCTAAAATGATTTTTTAGTACCATTTACCCCGTCAATTTTCTTTTTAATCAAGATGAATCTGTCACATTACGCTACTCGGAGACTGTACTCAGTTACTCTCAATAAGATAAATAACTAAGTATACATGGAAAGCTCATGTAAATCTCATATTTCCTGTGGGTGGGCCCACCTTAGGGCCCCTGGGCTTGTCTATATCAGACCCACGCCCACGTGGCTCATTTCCTCCTATAGAATTGAAGGGATTGCCCCTGGTCTTTTTCCCCAGGAAGCTTCTGTTTCCTGAGCCGCTCCCACTCCACGAATAAACGGCATACTTCAGTGTCCACCCACAGACTCTCATGTCGCTTGACTGACACACAGACAGGCTCCTACTTTCATTATAAATTGGCTGCATAGCAATCCTCTGTCTAAGGAGCTGTTCCCAGATCTGTGCACACATAACAGCACAACCTAGTCTCCTCCCTTTCCTTTTCCTCCTTTTCTAAAGTTTTACCCATTTGTCTGTTCATCCTTCCCTCCACCCTCCACCCATCCGTTTACTTCAGACACCATAAATAAGAGCAAACAATCTTTTAAGAATGGAAGAAGAATGAAGTTCAAGTTTGTCTGTGGCCTCTTTTCAAAATGCTAAATATGCTGCAGAGAAATGTGATGTTACATCCCAGTTTATCAAAGGACTAAAATACTGACGCTTTTTAAAAATAGTTTGCCTTCAGGATATTGGAATTCTAATCCATTTGAAGACATTAAACAATGAGTATTCCTCCTGCCACATCAGCTCTGATATAGAAAGAGAAGAAGTCAAAACTGGCAGCAAAGACACAGACAGAGGTAATGTTGAGGTTAGACCTCACAGCGTTAACAAAATGCCACATTAGAAAGTCTTTTTCAGCCTAACCGTGGTCTGTGTTTGCTGTCACATTGTAAGAAAATGAACATTATGCAAACTGTGATATAATTTTTTCATTTTGAGGAGAAAATGTTTCACCATGATCATCCATCCATCTTCAAATACAAAGCAGACTTTGATGAGAGTCAAGGTTTTTAATTTCAACTCAATTCAATAAACTTTATTGATCCCAAAGGGTGGCCCCGAAGGAAATTCGGTCTGAAGGAAATTGGGTGGTTTGACTGTCATCATCCACTGAAGTACAGATCTGGTCTCATCAGGAGCTACATTACAGAGGGAACACTATCCCCACAGACAGCGCTGACAGGAAGCAGAACAGCATCATATCAAACAGGACCTGAGTGAATGTGGTTACCCCAGCTGGATATTTGTCAAAGCTGGGAAGCTGCCTAAAGAATGCTCCAGACGATCCATGAGAGAAGAAGGATGACTGCTAAATGTGAACTTTCATGTGTCAAAAGTATCAGCCCAGCTGAGATGGATTTTTCTTTAATGCTGGATGTCTGTGGCTTTCAAACATACTCTAAACCAGAAACTGGTCCACCCCAGGAATCAGGTCTAACCGCACAGTGATACAGTGTATGCAGTTCAGCACCAACTGGATAGAAATTGAGGAAATCAAACAACAGCTGGGTCTATGCTGCAATAGAGAAGCAGTCCAGCTACACTGTGCAGTGACCACTCTTTCAGTGTTGTGCATGTTTGTGGACGACCTGGACAGAGAGGGAAGCTGTTTGAATGGGGAGTCAAGGAGGCCTTTTCCAGTCGGGTCCATAAATATTTGGACAGAGACCACTTTTTTTGCTACAAGATACATTTGTAAAAAAAAGGTATTGTTAAAGAGCTGGATTCCCATTAAAACGTTTGAGAAACACATGGTGGTCATTCTGCGTGCTCATGGATCAGGTCAACACTTGGTGGTGTCACTCAGAGATGTGCCCATTTAGCAGCATCTGCAGATAAGTTCTATCTCACACTGAAGCATCTGTCCACAAGCTGGGCCCCTGCTGTCGCTCATTCCTCCGAGGCTCCGCAGACTGATAGCGTCCTCTCAGACCTTGCATCTGGAGAATGTTCATTCAGGACAAACACACACACACATTCTCCATCCTTCCACTCCTTTTTTAGCTTATCCTACGTCAGCTCCTTCCTCCCTTTAACCCTCGACCCCTTGTCCTGCCCATCTATTCTGCAAGCAAAGATGTTTGCACGGTTTGTAGCTTAAAAGATCATCAAAGCTTTTCACAAATCACAGGAAGGACACATTTACCCGGAGCAGAACCCCCTGACACTAAATCTTTTCCAAAAAATCTTTTTCACACACACGCGGTTAATGTTAGGCATGCAGCTCCACTTGGTACCACGCTTCTGATAACAAGGTGTGGGGTGTTCTGCCTTGCATCATTACTCTCATACCTCCTCCCACACGAGACATCCTGTGCAGAGCAAAGAAACAAATAATGGAGAACATCTTCCTGATGAAAGCTTTGCAGTGCACACATCATCCCTCACCCTAATGAAAAATCTCTGAAGATGAAACTTAAGCAGATTGTAAAATGCTTACTGAGAGTCAAAACCTGCAGGAAGGACAGATAAACAAAGTAATTATGTTTAAACTCATTTTCAAAGACTGCTGTGCTCCTGAGAGATTCACTAAGCATTACTTGAAAGAGACCAGTTTGTGACAGAGATACTGCAGTTAGGAAAGTGTTAATATCATCAGACTGAAACAGCTCATAGATTCGTCACCACCTCACCCACACCGATGCAGGTCTATCAGCATTTACAGTTTTTTCTGATTGCTTAAGCACATTTTTTGTAACTATTGGCTAATTTTGCAAAACTCTTCACACAAATAAGAAAACCTGTCACCCAATAATCAAAACATTGTAGTTCTCTTGCAAAAGCAAACACAGCTAGATTAACTCTTCACACCTTCGTAAAAATGGTGTTTCCGTATCAAACAGTACACACAAGCCATCATCTACTAAGCACACAATGCGCCAACTGCACACTGATGGTATGAATACAAAACACATCTGGCTTTTGCTTTCTCTGTGCACAAGGTAGGCTATGTCAGTTTGAGCTCATACTTCTGTCATAGATCCATAAGCATAGAGGGATCCAAACTTCAAGTACTGGTGTTTATTCACACACATCAAAACAAACACAAGTGTTTATTTCCAAGTATAGGAGTATTTGCAATCGCCATAATGACTCTATGGGTTACTTGGTCTGCAGTGAACATGCTTCCTCTGCCCCAGCATCTGGTCATCTAGCAATTCTGTAAAGTAACAATTTCAGTATTTTTACATCAATGGTATTGGTGTGTTTCTCATTGGCATACGGCAGTGCTACAGATCTTAGTGCGAAGTGACTGTACTCACCGATTCTCATTTCAAAATGTCCTTATGGTGCCTGCTACAGTGTAGCGGCTCGAGTTAGGCTGGACCCGTTGGCCAGCTACCCTCAGGGTCATTCCACGGTTGATGACATGGTCCACTATTGTAGCTCTGATGTCATCAGCAATTCTATTTCTTACTCTTCTTACCCTTCCTCTCCGCCCTCCTCATCTTCCTCTCCCCCCTCCTCGTCCTCCTCTTGCTCCTCCTTGTCCTTGTCGTCCTCTTCATCCTACTTCTTCACCTCCACGTCCTCTTCCTCGGCCTCCTCTACTTCTCACTCTTTCTGCTCCCTCCATTGTACTCCGCACACACAGCTTACCTGTATTATAGTGCTTAGGCTGATTGCAAAGTGAACTAATTATCTAAAAAAGTTTTCACATGTGAAAGTGTGCCAGACAGTTGGCAAATTAGTGTTAATGATAGCCATACATGTGTATACTTTTGCTAGGAGTGTGTTGGAAATTTGGTAATTGAGTGTTGTGCAGTGAATTGTGCCTACAGTTTTGCAAAGTGTGTGTTACAAAATTGCAAACTGAGTGCAAAGCAGTTTTTGTGCTTTTAGTTTTGCAAACTCAGTGAGTGGTTTTGCTATAAGTCTGAATAGTTTTAGAGATTGTGCTACAGGAATCACAGTTAGGGTTTAAGCATTCACAAAAAACTGTAATCATTGAAAGCATGAGGTACTGGCTGTGTACATTCCAGCCAGCGTATGTCTCATCTGTAAACACGAATGCACTGACTGGTTCTTAGATCCTGCTTTTCTGCTGTCTGCACTCAAAGTGCTCACACTCTAGGTGCTAAGGCCTGTTTTTAATCAAAGAAAACAACTGAGAACTTGAAAATAATTACAGAATTAATAATTAATGATTTAGTGAATTAAAAATAAATATGATTTTTGCCATTGCCAGTATGATTGCATGGGATGCAGACCCCATCTCAGTGGTGTCCAATGTCCTTTGCACTGTGCTGCTCTTCATAATCACATAGATTCCTCTTTGACCTGGCTTATGGAGAATGTTCCTTTAGGACACAGACAAAGACAGAAACCTGAAAATGATACGTCAGCTGACCTTTGGCTTGACGTGGGATGTAAACTTCCCTTTCCTGGTTTGGACTTATGTGTGACCCAGTCGTCCATCATAACCAGGCCAGTGTGCCAGCTTTGTCACGTTTGTGAGTCCTGAAGGCCAAACTCTCCACAGGCTGGTAGAAAGTCAGTGAGTCCTAGAAGACTCTACAGAGTCAAAGGCTGCAGAAATACCAGACACAACATTTTGGTTTCTTTTGAATTTCTGTTTGTTTGGGTTTTTCAATCAGTTTTGATCCAAACTGAAAAATAAATACATCAATAAATAAATAACCTGGAAATCTGTCCCCTGAGTTCTTGTAGTTCTTGTCCCTTCACTGTATTCACTTTATTACACAGAATATGTTCTTTTAAAACAGGAAGTTGCAGAAACTCGGAGTCCAGGGAGGCCACCATCTGCAGCACGCATTTCTTAAGGTTACACAGTATTTCTGTATGTTTCAGGCCAAAATATGTAAAAATAAAATATGTAACATCACCACAAGCCCAACACAGTTTTTAATGCTTTGTGATAGACCGGTGACCTGTCCTGTACCCACCTCTCACTCTATGACAGCAGAGATAAGCTCCAGAGACACACACACATTCACACACACAGCCAGTTTGGATGTGTGTGTTTAGACTGTGGTTTGAAGCAGACATCACTCACTTATAAAGAAGTCCAAAGATGTCTGTTACATGGATGGATCTCATCATGGCATACAGTATGGTCTCTTTATAATATCAACTATAAGATTATAAACTTACCATGAAAAAGAACAGCTGTTTGAATCCTGCTCTATTCATGTAAGAGTACCCGCAGTCCAAGGACACGCAGGTACACACAGTGTTGGGCAAGTTACTTGAAAAAAGTAATTAGTAACTAATTACTGTTTACATCGCCAAAAAAGTGATCCCATTACTTATTTTCAAAAGTAATTAGTTTCTTAGTTACACAGATTTGAAGTTTCATTTTTTGCTGTAGTAAGAAGTTTTCTTCCCACGCAGAGTGTGGATGCTAATGTTTTTGTCTAAAATTCAAAGTAATGTTAGTACTTCCAAGCTTTAAACGCTGCATGGTCATACTCTCTCCTGTGCTCCATATTATCCATTGTTGGTCTGCACGCGTCTGTTGCTGCCACGGACGTCGCACACTCGTGTCATGAGACACTCTCACAAACAAAATCACAACGGTTTAGTAACACAGTGTGCTTACAAGAAAGCAACAGTAATCTAATTACTTATTTGCAATAGTAATCCCTTAAATTACTCATTACCTGACAAAAGTAATCAGATTACAGTAATGCATTACTTCTCTCGCCCCAACCAATCACAGCAGATGGCCCCGCCCCTCCCTGAGCCTGGTTCTGCTGGAGGTTTCTTCCTGTTAAAAGGGAGTTTTTCCTTCCCACTGTCGCCAAAGTGCTTGCTCACAGGGGGTCATATGATTGTTGGTTTCTTCTCTGTATCTATTATTGTAGAATCTACTGTACATTATAAAGCGCCTTGAGGCGACTGTTGTTGTGATTTGGCGCTGTGTAAATAAATTGAATTGAAATTACTTGTAACGTGTTACTGCCCAGCTCTGGGTGCAGACATATTGCTTAAAGAAAGTTTTTTATTTCACTCCAAAAGTAAAAGAGAACTGTGACCTAAACAGAATGTGAAAGCCTGCGTAACAAAACAAGAACAAATCAGCAGCATGTATCAGAGGAGCTGGTCACTGGGACCATAAGCAAACCCATTTACCCTCTATTTCAACCAGCCTCAACCCCAGTGTCCACTCTTTCTGACACAGGAAGGAAACCGTGTCCTCATCACTTGATGATCATTGCCAGATCTTTTTGTCAGTGGCACGGCTGTGAATAGGACAATCCACCAAAGTGAAGGGGGCGGGGTGATTTGCTATCCTCTGTGGTTGGGAAAGAAACGTTTCATCATCACCAGAGCATCTGGATCGTCTCACTCTAGGAGTCCAGGAATGGTTTTTGCTTTGATTTTGTCATTGACTTGATTTATTTTAGGTAAAACTATGGATGGAAAATGTTACATAAAACAATTATCAGGAAAAATAAACTGGCTGTGAGGGGGTCGCTGCACTTTTCCAAGCCTGTGAAAGTGTTTCGTTTTGCCTACTTGCGTAATCAGGTGCTTCTGTGATTAATTTCCTTTTCCTCATATTTTTTACTGATTAAAATTTAGCTCACACACCTTATCTGCTCAAGAAAAAGCAATGAGAAACATGTCCAGAGAGCATTGGTAAACAATCAATCTGCTCAAAGGTGATGCAAAGAATGCCTTAAATCACGGGGAGGATTAGCATCTTATCTCCCTGTGAATGGTACCATGTCTCAAGAGAATGTCAGAAAGCTACATGATAGCCCTGGAGAGAAGCAGGGAGCAGCACCGAGGTGGGAGGTTTGAGCCTGGTGAGGGGGACACCAGGGGGGCAAAAGGGGATGTGTGAGAGGGATGCTATGCAAGATGCAGGGGAGTGTGTATGTGTGTGAGGGGAGTGGATGGTAGGGTGGGGGTATGAATCAGACTGTGAGTGTTTAAAGGAGACCCAGAAGGTGCTGAGGAGGTTACTGGTGGGGAGTTGTGGGGAGGAGAGCAAGGGGAGTGTAAGGAAAAATGTACGCTCACATTCCTGGAATGCCCACCTCATTGTAGCAGGCTAATGAGGCAAGGGAGGGAGCGAATGGTGCTGCTCCAAGCCCGGAGACAGGACAAAACGTGGAGAGTGGCGGACGGCACAGGGCGTCTGAGCTCACGGCGAAGGAATTCCAAACACCGGACATGAGAGCGCGGGCTCCATGCCAGCATCTCTCACCCTGGGATTTAGCAAAGCTGGGCTGCTCTGCAAAATCACACATCATCACAAGCAAACAAACACATTTGATTCACAAGTGTTTCTTTTTCTCTTAGCAGAGCAGCAGAACATCCAGAGGCTGTCTGCACACTGAAGGAGGCAGGGATGGTGGAGACAGAGGGCTTTCACTGACTCCCTGAGTGGAAATGCCACTGGAGAAAGTTACAGTTTTTCTCAAATGCTAAAACACATGTCACAAACGTTACCACCAGGTCCCCCAATGTCCAAACACAACACCCTTCTCTAAAGCTACATAAACACAACCACACCTTCCCACTGCAAAACTCAAACTCCCACACCAAGAGAGCAGCTCGAAGCTGTCAAAACTGTAAACACTATACACAGCATTACACACTACAGCAAAACAATTGAAAACACAATGCTCAATTTGTGAGAAGGTTCTTTGTTCCATAACTGCCAATGCATATTTTAGAAACTATACAGTAACGGATCGTCGTAGATCTCTGCAGAGGATTAGGCATTTAGATTTGTGAGTTTCATATGAGTAGTATAAATCTATAGAAAATCCTGCATGTACGTACACTACTGTAACACAACTCAATGCAAAAACAGAATCTATTGCACACAACAGTAATCTTGAAAACATGAACAGGGTGTGAAGTGTATTTACATTATTCACACCACACACGCACCACAATCACTGTGCGGCATCATGTCGCTGAGCTGTTGCTCGCATCTCGTCCGTAATGATGGTGCGAGGTTGTCTTGCTCTCCCTCCTGGACCTTCTCCTCTCCCATGTTGGCCTTCTCCTCTTCCTCGTTGGTCGCTCCTCTTCCTCCTCTCATTTGAACTCCTCTTCCTCATTGGCCTGCTCCTCTTCTTCCAGGGCCAGCTCTTCTCCCTCCTCTGCATCAAATTCCTCTTCCCCTGACTCTGCCTTCATCCATTGTGTTTGTTTGGAACCTTCAGCATACTGTGCACTCTGAACTTGCTTTTACATGTGGGTACAGCATTAGCAACAAGTGTCTTCAATTTTGAGTCATTGTGTGTAGTGACTGACGCCAGGTGTGTTCCCTGTGTTCAAAGATTGGTGACTGTGGCAAGCATTTTGCATCACATGGGCTTTCATTTGAGAATATGAGCAGAGTTGTTTTGCAACATGTGTTTTAGCAAGGAAAAATGTGTTTAGATTTATGAGTACAGAGGGTTGTGTTTTGTGACTTGTGTCTTCATGTGACATGTGTTTATGGTACTGGAATATGGTGGCTACATTTAGTAAATGTGTTTAGACTACTGGTCATTTGGGTTACAGGATTGGCTTTTGTGTTTTAACATTTGAGAAAAACTGTAACAATCCATTAAACATCAGACTTTCCTGGGATGTTATTCCCATTTTAGTGCACCGTGTTACAGTTTTTCTCAAATGTTAAAACACAAAAGCCAATCCTGTAACCCAAATGACCAGTAGTCTAAACACATTTACTAAATGTAGCCACCATATTCCAGTACCATAAACACATGTCACATGAAGACACAATTCACAAAACACAACCCTCTGTACTCATAAATCTAAACACATTTTTCCTTGCTAAAACACATGTTGCAAAACAACTCTGCTCATATTCTCAAATGAAAGCCCATGTGATGCAAAATGCTTGCCACAGTCACCAATCTTTGAACACAGGGAACACACCTGGCGTCAGTCACTACACACAATGACTCAAAATTGAAGACACTTGTTGCTAATGCTGTACCCACATGTAAAAGCAAGTTCAGAGTGCACAGTATGCTGAAGGTTCCAAACAAACACAATGGATGAAGGCAGAGTCAGGGGAAGAGGAATTTGATGCAGAGGAGGGAGAAGAGCTGGCCCTGGAAGAAGAGGAGCAGGCCAATGAGGAAGAGGAGTTCAAATGAGAGGAGGAAGAGGAGCGACCAACGAGGAAGAGGAGAAGGCCAACATGGGAGAAGAGAAGGTCCAGGAGGGAGAGCAAGACAACCTCGCACCATCATTACGGACGAGATGCGAGCAACAGCTCAGCGACATGATGCCGCACAGTGATTGTGGTGTGTGTGGTGTGAATAACGTAAATAAAAAAACTTCACCCCCTGTTCATGTTTTCAAGATTACTGTTGTGTGCAATAGATTCTGTTTTTGCATTGAGTTGTGTTACAGTAGTGTACGTACATGCAGGATTTTCCATAGATTTATACTACTCATATGAAACTCACAAATCTAAATGCCTAATCCTCTGCAGAGATCTACGACGATCCGTTACTGTATAGTTTCTAAAATATGCATTGGCAGTTATGGAACAAAGAACCTTCTCACAAATTGAGCATTGTGTTTTCAATTGTTTTGCTGTAGTGTGTAATGCTGTGTATAGTGTTTACAGTTTTGACAGCTTCGAGCTGCTCTCTTGGTGTGGGAGTTTGAGTTTTGCAGTGGGAAGGTGTGGTTGTGTTTATGTAGCTTTAGAGAAGGGTGTTGTGTTTGGACATTGGGGAACATGGTGGAAACGTTTGTGACATGTGTTTTAGCATTTGAGAAAAACTGTAATAGGTAGCTCCTGTTCAACTCATACTGGGAGAGTTGATGCATCCTTAGGCGTGTTTCATCTTTTTAACCACATTGTTACATCAGCAAAGGGCTGACTCTGAATGAGATGCCACCGTGGACACCAGTCCATCACAACCCTCCAAGTCCATAAAACAGCTGAAATAGGATAACTGAGCTGTGACACATCAGTCACAAACAAGACAGGAACAGACATAGAGAGCTCAGAAACTGTTCACATCATCCATTCATGATCAGGTTGTAATTAAAGCTTAAAATGGGAATATTTAGATCAAGACCACAGTTTATATAACTGGAGAATTTCTCTGCTCGTGTCCATCTGTTACGTAATAGCCTTAATTCAGCCCAGCAGATGAAAAGAGTCAGTTTTGTTCAAACTTTTATGGCAATATGTGTTAATATCTCAGTAAATATCACAGTTCCAGTGAAGTTTAATGTCTGTCGTAGCGTAACAGAAACAACATGGTACCCTCAATGCTTTATCTGGTTTTTGCAGTTCTCACACATCAGCAACAGTGTGGGCCTCCTCGGTTTTACAGTTTTTTCTGATTGCTTAAGCACATTTTTTGTAACTATTGGCTAATTTTGCAAAACTCTTCACACAAATAAGAAAACCTGTCACCCAATCATCAAAACATTGTAGTTCTCTTGCAAAAGCAAACACAGCTAGATTAACTCTTCACACCTTCGTAAAAATGGTGTTTCCGTATCAAACAGTACACACAAGCCATCATCTACTAAGCACACAATGCGCCAACTGCACACTGATGGTATGAATACAAAACACATCTGGCTTTTGCTTTCTCTGTGCACAAGGTAGGCTATGTCAGTTTGAGCTCATACTGCTGTCATAGATCCATAAGCATAGAGGGATCCAAACTTCAAGTACTGCTGTTTATTCAAACACATCAAAACAAACACAAGTGTTTATTTCCAAGTATAGGATTATTTGCAATCGCCATAATGACTCTATGGGTTACTTGGTCTGCAGTGAACATGCTTCCTCTGCCCCAGCATCTGGTCATCTAGCAATTCTGTAAAGTAACAATTTCAGTATTTTTACATCAATGGTATTGGTGTGTTTCTCATTGGCATATGGCAGTGCTACAGATCTTAGTGCGAAGTGACTGTACTCACCGATTCTCATTTCAAGATGTCCTTATGATGCCTGCTACAGTGTAGCGGCTCGAGTTAGGCTGGACCCGTTGGCCAGCTACCCTCAGGGTCATTCCACGGTTGATTACATGGTCCACTATTGTAGCTCTGATGTCATCAGCAATTCTATTTCTTACTCTTCCTACCCTTCCTCTCCCCCCTCCTCATCTTCCTCTCCCCCCTTCTCGTCTTCCTCTTGCTCCTCCTTGTCCTTGTCGTCCTCTTCATCCTACTTCTTCACCTCCACGTCCTCTTCCTCGGCCTCCTCTACTTCTCACTCTTCCTGCTCCCTCCATTGTACTCCGCACACACAGCTTACCTGTATTATAGTGCTTAGGCTGATTGCAAAGTGAACTAATTATCTAAAAAAGTTTTCACATGTGAAAGTGTGCCAGACAGTTGGCAAATTAGTGTTAATGATAGCCATACATGTGTATACTTTTGCTAGGAGTGTGTTGGAAATTTGGTAATTGAGTGTTGTGCAGTGAATTGTGCCTACAGTTGTGCAAAGTGTGTGTTACAAAATTGCAAACTGAGTGCAAAGCAGTTTTTGTGCTTTTAGTTTTGCAAACTCAGTGAGTGGTTTTGCTATAAGTCTGAATAGTTTTAGAGATTGTGCTACAGGAATCACAGTTAGGGTTTAAGCATTCACAAAAAACTGTAAATGGGTTATGATCAGCAGTCTGCAGGGAACTGAAGTGAACATCAAAGTGGATAAAGAACATCCTTTCAACTTTTAGATCACAGCAGGGAGAGTAGTGACAAGAGAAAATATCTCCACCACAGTCAGGAAGCTGTGTGACACATCCTTCCCTTTCCCCCAACCACAATCACTCAGTTTACTGAAGCATGAATGAGCCTCTCTGAGGCCACACAGAGGTGATGCACAGCTATGTGGACCTATGTGGAATTCCACATGCTGTGCAGAGGCTAAAGCTAACATCAAGCATGACTGCCAGCTGTATGCTGGCCAGTGCTCATCTGATGGCAGACAGTGGAAATACAACTGTTTTCTATTCTATTCTATTTTAAGTCGACTGCAGCATGAAGGGATGCAGGGGGGTGAGGGAAAGTGTAGGTTTTACTATATTCTGGCTAAATTAGACAGACATACCCCTCACATACAAGCAGTTACCTTAAATTAGTAAATGAGTTACATTACTAGTTACTTCTATCAAAGGTAACTCAGTTACTTCAAGTTACTCATTACTTTCAAAGTAACTAGTTACTAGGGAAAGTAACTTTGGTTTTACTCAGAATTCGTCAATGCGTTGCTTCTGTAACTGGATACCCAGCCAGACTGCCAGTCTTCTAGCTTGCTTACTTGCCACAGTGCACTGTGCCACCTACCAATAGAAAGGAAAAGATAATGTGCATATTTCCACGAGAGAAATCCCACGCCTGGACCATCGTTGACCGCCGCCATGATTCTAGCCTACGTCACAGCGTCATGTGCGCCTTTTACATCCAACACAAAAACTGCAGTCGTGGTGCTTTGATTGCACTCAGAACTCAGAAATTCTGCCTTCTGAATAGGAAGATGTAGGTAACAGCAGACTGCAGATGAGCTGCATACAGAGCTGGACTGGGACAGAAAATCAGCCCGGGCGTTTTGACTAGAGACCAGCCCACCATTATAGGAAAAATCATAAAGCCTTTGAATGATAATAAACACTGTTGTGACAGTGATGTGCACTGTTCTGATGGTATATATGCATCAATCTATCAATCGTTTGTTGTAAGATTCAGATAATTATTTAATAACAGCCAGACATTTTAAATGAGAATAAGAAAGTATTTCTTTGTGCCCCCCTCTCCCTGTTAATGCCTACCTGCCCCCCTGGCAACACTTTGCTAGACCCGCCCCTGCACAGTTACCAGCTGTCAGCTACTTAGAAAAGGATCCTGGTGTTATTTGTCTCTCAGAAACAGTTCATAACTTCCCTTCAACTCATTCATGTCACCTAAAAGGTAAACCTGTTTCTCCATCACCTGTTCAGCTCTGATGATTCAGTAAGGACATCTCCTGGTTTCATCTTCATGTTTCCCTCTCACCACATATCCAAACCATATCATGACCAGCAGCTTTACAGCTGTGGCTCCAGCAAACATCAGCTGATACTAGAAATTAATATTAAATACATTCTAACAACAGCTGATCAAACGCCCCGCTGTTGTTTAACGCGACAACGACTGGTTTCTTCTTTCTGGCGCAAAGTGAGCGATAAACAAACAAGAGAGACGATCAGCTGATCATTGATCAGTTTCATGATTGAAGTAGAAACAGGAGAGAGAGGGGAGAGAATGAGAGAAGAAGAAGCAGCTGTGCAGCAAAGACACAGAATAACTCCAGCTTTGTGTCTTTTCCATTGTAGCTGTCAGCACAATGAAAATAAACTCCACCTAAACTTGGTTTATATCTGACCCAGATACCTGAAGTTCAGTTCACCTGACACTCAGACCGGCGGCCGCCTTGGATCTCTCCTCCTCCTCCTGCCTCCCCTTTCCCTCATCCACCTGCTGGCCATACCATATCACCCTATTAGAGCACTTCGCTCTCGCTCTGCAGGCCTACTTGTTGTTCCTAGAGTATTTAAAAGTAGAATGGGAGGCAGAGCCTTCAGTTTTCAGGCCCCTCTTCTGTGGAACCAGCTTCCAGTTTGGATTCAGGAGACAGACACTATCTCTACTTTCAAGATTAGGCTTCAAACTTTCCTTTTTGCTAAAGCATATAGTTAGGGCTGGACCAGGTGACCCTGAATCCTCCCTTAGTTATGCTGCAATAGGTGTAGGACGCCGGGGATTCCCATGATGCACTGGGTGTTTCTTCTTCACTCACTATGTATTACAGTTTTTGCCCACTGCTTGAACACATTTTGCAAAACTCCGCTCTCTGTGCCAAAACTGTACACACAAGTACACATGACACAACACTGGGAAATATACCAGTCACATCTGTGCCAAATTGAAACTCTACTCTCAAAACCTAAACTCTGCTGTCAAAACCTGACATTCCTTTGTCAAAATGTAACTCTGTTGACAAAATGACACATACTTGCATCATATGCAAACACTCACAGATCAGGGGGAACACACTAGTCTGCTGTACATAAAACACTGCAGTCCTTGATTTCCATTGTTTATTCAGAAGGCACATTTACAGGAGACACATTTCCAAACAACCAAAAACGCAAATAGACCTACTCAATATTGTACATTGCAGTACCATGAATTCAGATAAAGCAAAAAAAAACAACAACAACAACAACAACACAATAATACTGCAATAGAAAAAACACTATACTGTAAACACAAAAAACCATGACAATTGTGCATACGTGGGCTCATGGATCCCGCCGTCTGTTGGGGTCTGGCCACAGGACCTCATCAACATCGCAAGCAATGTCTTCTCCCGCTGGGCACCGGGGAAAATATCCTCTTGCATGTCGAAACCATCCATGGATTGCTGTCACCTGAATGTCGCCGCAGGCCTGTTCCATTGCCTGCAGAAGAGGCATGCGGGCATGTGGTTGGCGGTCATATACTCGCCATCTCCAAGCCTAAAAAAATCCTCTATAGGGTTTAAAAATGGTGAGTAAGGGGGCAAGCATACCACTTCAAGTTGGTTGTGGTTGGAGAACCAGGCCTGGACCAGAGCAGCCCGATGGAAACTGACATTATCCCATATCACCACAAACCTGGGCTGATCTGGTCTGTTCTGTACAACTATATCATGGAGAGCATCTAGAAATGTGAGTATGTGTTGGCTATTGTATGGACCTAGTGTTGCATGATGGTGCAGAAGCCCTCGAAGGCATATGGCGGCACATAATGTGATGTTTCCCCCGCGCTGCCCTGGGACGTGCACAATTGCCCTTTGGCCAATTACATTACGACCCCGTCGTCTTGTTTTGCTCAGGTCGAATCCAGCTTCATCAATGAAAATGTATTCATGAGGCTGTGCAGCTCCATCCATGGCCATGATCCTCTGAAAAAAAGGGGAACATATCACTGTACTACAGTGCTACACATGCAGCACCCTCACCCCATCACACAGGTACCTGTGTAGCTCTCAGAATAGATCCATGTGGTACTGATATGGTACATATTCAGCTGCTACTGGACTTCACCAATACTCTATTGTAAATGTAAGGGACAGTTACACGTAGCCGTACATATTCAGCTCGAAGTCCTTTGACCCTGTCACTGTTCCTCTCGAATGGGACTCTGTAGAGCTGCTTCATGGTGATGCTGTGTTTACCCAAGATGCGTCTGATGGTGGTGATGCTCACATGGTTTATGTTGCTGAACACTCGCCTGTCTGCAAGTATTTTCCGTCGTAGCTGGTGGAGACGGATGGCATTGTCTGCCCTCACTAGGTCCACAACAGCAAGTTCCTGCTGTTGTGTGAACAGGCGTTGGCGTCCTCCCCCAGAAGGTCTTCGAGTCATTCTAGAGAAATACAACCACATATTGTCATCGGTTTGCTTATTTTTCTTACAGTACTTTACTGTATGTACTGTGTCATCCACTGTACAACACTGTACTTCAATATAAGGAATCAGCCACTTTGGCTGCAAAAGGAGCATTAGCACCCCGTACACTTGATATGGTAATGTGATATACTGTAGAACAGTGCTATGGAACCATCTGAGTAGAGCAGAAGGTATGGAGGTGAAGACAGACCTGTTTTCTAGTCTGAATGTTCGTATTACAGATGCCACTGTGAAGCGGCTTAGATGTGGGTGGACTCTCTGCCCAGCTTCCCTCATAGTCAGGCCGTGGTTGATGACATGGTCCACCAAAGTTGCTCTTATTTCATCAGAAATATGGGTCCGTGCATGGCCTCTTCGGCCTCCTCCTCCTCTTCCTCCTCCTCCTCTACCTCTTCCTCTTGCTCTCCCTCCATCCATGCTTGCAAAGTTCTTGAAATGGCTACGCTGAGGGCTTTTTGTAGTTGGCTAATTGGTGTTCGGTTTTGCAAGTAAGTGCCTTCAGGTGTGTATTTGAGTGGTTGCAATTACCCGATGTGTTTTGTATTTTGGATACATGTGTTTTCCGAATGGCACCCTGAAATTTCATTTTGTGAGCGAAGTGTCTTATGTATGAAATGGAGTGTAGCATGCAGGACCATGTGTGTTGCATAAGGGAGTAGGTGTGTTGCATAATTGGAACTGGGGTGCAAAGCAGCGCTTTTGTTCAAGGTATGGGTACATGTGTTTGAGGTATGGTAACAAAAGCTTCAAGGTGTGTTACTTTAGTCTAAGCATGGGTTTATAGTGTTCAAGCAACGGGCAAAAACTGTAACAGACCTCTCTGCACTGACTCATACCTGTTATTAACCTCTGTCTCTCTTCCACAGCATGTCTTCATCCTGTCTTCCTTCTCTCACCCCAACCAATCACAGCAGATGGCCCCGCCCCTCCCTGAGCCTGGTTCTGCTGGAGGTTTCTTCCTGTTAAAAGGGAGTTTTTCCTTCCCACTGTCGCCAAAGTGCTGCTCATAGGGGGTCACTGTTGCATCCTTTCTACATGCTTGATATCCTGTCGTTGGTAGATATAAACTGGATGTACATGATGGCCTTTGTCCCATAGAAGAGGGTGGAGTTCATTTTCTAAACCACAGATGACAGACTCAAATCTAAAAAAAGAAAACTGTCATATGATCTACTCACACTAACTGAGATCTACTGGTTGATCACAGTCGGTGTACGGGGAACCTCTGCTGCAGTAATTCAATGCCCCATCATACTGTGTGAACACCCTGGAAGAAACTCTACCAGCATGGAAACGTTTCATCGTAGGAGATCAGTCAGAGCAACTTTGTATCAACTAACAGGGACTTTTCACCCTGAGGGCACAACTCAGCCCAGAGTGTAGCGGAGGCATCACACTGTCTTGTGTCATTGTAGCGTCTTCACCTGACATTATAAGGTGCCTGCTGTTGTGATTTAGTGCTATATACATACAGGGATCGGAGGGTCAGGGGTTGAGGTTTCCCTCATTGACAGCTCTCTGTGTCTTTGGGTAAATATTCATGAAGAAACAGGCTAACAGCAGGATACACCACAGCTCACAGGAGTGATAGCAACACACACGTACTCACACAGTTGCAATCCTGACATCATTTAGTGTAATTTTCACTGTCTTGGAGTCCGAGCGTGACTCCTGATTGGTGACTATGTCTCTGATGCTCAGGCTTTTCATTAATGACTTCTAAATGTTCCATGGTAGGAAACACCCTTGAGAACCTCCACACCCCTGATCTTATCTCTCCTGTCTACGTTTCCTTTTACAGACGCTTCCCATCAACAGGCGGCAGAGCCTGAAGGTTTACTTTGACTTCATTTTTATGTGCAAATCATTTTTCAGTTACAAAATGATTAACAATAATGAATGCGACAAATATGAGAAGTTAAAAATAAAGACAAAGGACACGAAGAACTATTTAAAATGTGAACGAGTAAGAAAAGAGAAGAAAAACAGCAACATACTTATATTCGTGAGTGATAAAGGCACTAGCATTTATAGAAAGCCAAATAATAAAATGATGTGTCAGGAAGAGATTTTAAAAAACGGTTACAAGATTTGCATCTGAGGTCGTCAGCCAGGAGACTCCAGAGCTGCTGAGCTCAGACTGAAAAGGCAACAAGAACATGCCAATATCCCAGAACATAGGCAGCATGTCACAGGTAGAGGCGGGGCCAGACTGTGTAAGGACAGTGAATGAATGATATTGTTTTATGATGCATTATACTGCTGAGTTATAAGAAATACTGTTCGCAGAAAGTCATCGCCTTATTTGTCTGAGTAGAAGAGAACAGAACATGCTGGAGTTTTCTGCCCCATCTCAGCAGGAGCAGATAAACAGGGAGCCAAGGTCGTAGCTTAGGCGCTGTGTGAGAGAAAGCATGTGAATGTTTAGGCTTTTTATGATAAGGTGGGGGCCACTAGAGGCTATAAGAGGTTGATCAATGCTCCACCATTTTGAGATCTGATGCTGTCTGCGTACGGTGTCCATCTCCCACGCGTGTGATCATTAAAATCATCGTTTGACTCGACCCGGCCGGACCAGTGTTGTTATTGTGGTTTTTCTCTTGTCTCCATCCCCAATATTTGAATCCGTAACAGGTACCAATCACACTTTGTTAAAATAAAAAGTATTTTGAAATTGTGACAGGTTGTGAAAGAAAAGTGTTTCTTTCTTCCTCGAGTTTCAGGTCATGAGCAAACATCACAATCTTAAAAGCAGACAGGAAGCATTGACTTTGTTCTTTTTCCGTTTTGTCTCATTTTGTAAATGTCTTAATTCCTCATTTAACCAAAAGAGAGCATTGGATTTTAATATTCTGGAGCTGACTGGGGCTGCAGAGCACAGAACACATCGTGTTTACTGCTCAACACATTGTGGGAAATCAAAGATTAACATGCCGAGGTGCTTCACATGTGGAACCAGAGTGAAGGACTCGATCTGTGATCAGAAAATTCTTACATTAAATGAAAGTCATCTTTTGGAAACTGCAGATTAAAGAACATAAAAGAGACAATTTACACTTCCACATAAAACCGACACATTCAGAATGGAATAAGTCATCATACACACCCGAGTGCACTGTCACAGCAGTTAGTCTCACTTAAAGAAGTGAAGTTTATACTGTAGTAGTTTCCTTTTGCATTCACAGAAGGTTCTGGATAAGATCCAGTGCCATTCAAGTCAGATTTGGACTCTTATGAATGGAGGCATAGTAAAAGTGTACTGCAAGCAATTCCTGGAACCTTTGTAAATATTCGTCATCGTGGCTACTTCGACTCCGGGGTTCCAGTAGGGCAAGAATCCAACAAGCTGCCAGAGTTGAATCCAAACGTCAAACACAGCACCAGCAGGACCAGTGTGACCCTTTCTAGAGTCGGTGCTATTGGAGGATAACACCAAGGGACCAAATAAATATTCTTTAAAAACTTCCGCTTGAACAAAAACAACTAAAACGTGTTTAAAGATCCACAGTGGGAGAGAATGGCAGCGATAATCAGGGTCTGGTGCTTTTGATTGAATGCTGAATAAGAATAAAGGCAAGCAGTTGGCTGATCAGTGTTTGCAGTTTTTAAAGTCTGTTTTCTATATCACAGTTAACTATATATATATATATATATATATATATATATATATATATATATATATATATATATATATATATATATATATATATATATATATATATATATGCAGTAATGCAGCGTCTGCATTACTGCAGCTGCAGCCCCAATCCGTCTGTCGATCTCCGGCTCCCTTCTCCCATCACTCGCGAACAAGACCCCGAGATACTTGAACTCCTCCACTTGGGACAGGGTCTCGTCCCTGACCCGGAGTGGGCACTCCACCCTTTTCTGGCTGAGAACAATGGCCTCAGATTTGGAGGTGCTGATCCTCATTCCCGCTGCTTCACACTCGGCTGCGAACCGTTCCAGTGCGAGCTGGAGGCCTTCACCCGATGAAGCCAACAGAACCACATCATCCGCAAAAATCAGAGATGAGATTCTGAGGCCACCAAAGCGAAAGCCCTCCGCCACTTGGCTGCGCCTAGAAATCCTGTCCATAAAAATTATGAACAGAACCGGAGACAAAGGGCAGCCCTGGCGGAGCCCATCACCCACCGGGAACGAGTCCGACTTATTGCCGGCAATGCGAACCAAGCTCTTGCAACGGTTGTATAGGGATCGAATGGCCCGTAGCAATGGGCCAGACACCCCAAACTCCCGCAACACCTCCCACAGGACACCCCGAGAGACACGGTCGAATGCCTTCTCCAAGTCCACAAAACACATGTAGACTGGTTGGGCAAACTCCCATGCACCCTCAAGTATCCTGGAGAGGATAAAGAGCTGGTCCAGTGTTCCGCGACCAGGACGAAAACCGCATTGTTCCTCCTGTATCCGAGGTTCGACTAACGGACGAACTCTCCTTTCCAGCACCCTGGCATAGACTTTCCCAGGGAGGCTGAGGAGTGTGATCCCCCTGTAGTTGGAACACACCCTCCGGTCCCCCTTCTTAAAAATGGGGACCACCACCAGGGGCTCTGCCACCAAGGAGTTGTTTAACTGCCTCAGTGACCTCGCCCCCGGAAATTGGCGGGTCATCCCCCTCATCCCCAGATTCTGCTTCCTCCTCGGAAGACGTGTCAGTGGGATTAAGGAGGTCCTCGAAGTATTCCTTCCACCCCCCGACAATTTTCTCAGTCGAAGTCAGCAGCGCTCCTCTAGCACTATACACAGTGCAGGTAGAGCACCGCTTTCCCCTCCTGAGACGTCTGACGGTTTGACAGAATCTCTTCGAGGCAGTCCGAAAGTCTTTTTCCATGGCCTCAGCGAACTCCTCCCACACCCGAGTTTTTGTTTCAGCCACTGCCCGAGCCACATTCTGCTTGGCCTGTCGATACCTGTCAGCTGCCTCCGAAGTCCCACAGGCTAACCAAGCCCGATAGGACTCCTTCTTCAGCCTGGTGGCTCCCTTCACCTCTGGTGTCCACCATTTGGTGCAGCAGCTTCAGCAATGGAGATGCTGAACATGGTCCATTCGGACTCAGTGTCCCCAGCCTCCCTCAGAATGCTGTTGAAGCTCTGCCGGAGGTGTGCGTTGAAGATCTCACGGTCTTCTGATATTTCTCTATTAGAATATTTACTTTTCAACAATGTTCAACTGTTGGTATTATTTGGTGTTCAAAACAACTATCAGTTAAGCAAGTTTACGTAGACCTTTAATAAACCAACAAAGACTTTGAGCAGATAAACTGCTCTCTCTCTTTTATTACAGCGAGCCTCAGTAGACACTCCAGTTCGTGGCACTTACACAGGTTTCATTTTTCAGTCCAAGAGGTGGCCAAACCTTGTCTGCTGGGCAATACACACACACACACACACACACACACACACACACACACACACACACACACACACACACACACACACAAGAATCCGGGTCCCCTCAGTGAAGCAGGCATTTCCTTTGATCCGGCTGCATGTGTGACTTCACCCCGCGTCCTCCAGTCAATTTTGATCATTTTAACTAATGAATCAAAGTCAGTGGAACACATTGTCTCACTGCTTCCTATGTTATCCAAAGTGTCAGGAGAAGCGGTGAGTTGTGGGACTGGATCTGCCCCTGCTTTCTCATGATAAGGGAGGCAGGGCAGTGCTTCTGGTCTGCAAACAGCTGAACACTTTGCAGAAGAGTGAGAACTGACGATACAGCAGTGGGAGAGAGAGCCTGAGGAACAACGGTGCAGCCAAGGAGACCACAGAAGCACTCTTCCCCCAAATCCCCGACTCTGTGGAGAGAGAGGGGAGAAAGACGCGGTGCACACACACAAAGACATTCTTGGCTTTCAGTTTAAAAGAAGAAGAAGAAAATTACAATACGTGGGGCGCGATCATTTGTTCTGAGATACAAATTCAAGAAGAAAGGCGTGACAGCCGGCTGCAGGACTCAGTTTTACCATTAGCGCAACATCTCCCGATACAAAGTGAGGGATTGTAGCGCAGCGCTGCATGAAGGATAAATCCATCCGGGAGAAGAGAGCATCAGAGACAGGATGAGAGCGACTCTGCGGATCAAGTGGCTGACAGTTTTACTCGGTGAGTAGCCCACGCGTTCACATCAGACAGCTCCACTGGTTTGTTTGTTCAGCCTTTCTGTCAGAATTCGGGCTTTTCTATCGTTTATGTCTCTTTATCTCTTCATTGTGTGTGAAAGAGTGCTGCAGCAACAGGTGCTGGATCCCGGTGGTCTGTGTGACACGTTTTTTAAACTTTTGCTGTCTGTTTGTTCAACCTCCTAAGACCCAAACTCTTTAACGGCATGCATTTTTAATTTCTCTTTGCTACCTGGGCTGATTGGGAACTGACGAATGTAAAAACAAAGAATGATCTTTTTACCTGATTTTGCTCTACAAAGGCCTGATATCAGCGTAGTAGGACATTCATTTGAAATTTCAATAGCACAGGGGCAGTATAACGTCCTCACAAGTGGATATCAGCCCTTGTACATATGTGGACGCCAGGTCCTAGGAGGTTAAGTGCAGTGATGAACCAGTGAGCTTTTAAAGCGTTTAAAACTCCTTTTACTTCTAACAGTCTGGTAAAATTAACAAAGCCATGCTTAAGTTATAGGAAACATAAATTGTAGATGATAACCAAACACAGAAGTCAACTGTAAAGTCGTCTGCATGTGCATATCGTGCTGGACTCTTTTACATACATCACGCCTTAACAGTGATGGAGCACACGAAGTACACAGTGCATTACAACTATGAGCTTAAGATGTGAAATCAGTGGAATAAACTTATTAGCATCAAAGCAGAAACACTAAAACCTAAAGGAATACTGGCTGTTTCATTAGCTTTCCACTCTGTTAGTTAAACCTGGCTGTTTTCTGGGGATTTGAGGTCAGGTCTTAATTACTGACTGCAATCGTCTGTAGGTGGAAGTGTGCAGCATCTCCTCACAAAAGTCTTGTGTAACCTTTAAAATAGAAAACAGCGTTGTCACTTGTAAAATCTAACATTTTATTTACTCATGTTGGCACTGCAGAGTTGTTTCTTTCCCCTCGTCGTGTAAATTCATCCCAAAAAACATGTTCGTGTGTGTGTGTGTGTGTGTGTGTGTGTGTGTGTGTGTGTGTGTGCGTGCGTGCGTACTGTAGCTACATAAATGCCAGTTCATTTCTAATCTTTCTTCTCATCCCCTCTGCTATATTATGTGGTTGTAGAACAACAAACTGTAGCTCATATGTAGGATGCAGGTTATGGTTAGGTAGTAATGCTGCATCACACAAACACTGCAACACTCTAATGTAGAAACTAGAAAAGTGTAAATGGTACATGAGCTCAGGATCAATGAACCGAACAGTGACAGATGAAGGAGTGAGTTTGGACTGACGAACACTTTAAGCCTTTTTTATAGATGCTTTTATTTCAAACTCAGATTCTGTCTCAGCATTAATAATAAGAGCTCTTTTCTTCTTTGCTCCGTTTTTCCACCGTTTTTGTCTGAAACTTGCAGTAAAACAGTCACAAACACAGACCAAGTGGCGCACTCGGGCTCAGACCTGAAACATCTGCCTCCACCCCCCACAGTCGAGGACTCACCACTGCTTCGCCCTCCCTCCAAAAACACACAAAGTCCACTCAGAGCTTTGCAGAGAGACAGAAGGAGCCTGAATAATGAAGTGCAACCCCTGACCCCCCTCCAGGGCTGAAAGACCACAAAAGTGTTTTTCTTTAATTACGCACCTGCTGCTTTCTCACCACTGCAGTAGGTGATTTCAGACGGGAGGCTTTTATTCATTTATTTCTTGTAAGCGTGTGAAAAAGAGTAAGCGACACAGCCCCAAAATTCCACCCGAAGGCTGTCAGCACCTTTTTTTCTAAAGATAAACGCTGGCATGTTTTTGTGCTTGTGAACAGCCACCTGTGTCTATTTGTTTAACACTATGTGCATGTAAGTAAATGCTCCACACATGTGCAAGACCTACTGCTTTTGTCTCTGCTCTATGAGATCACTCTAAAGTGAGCGCTCCTGATGTCTTATTGTTTTTATACATATATGAGATTTCAGTGGTGCTGTGGTTTGCACAGTCCGCTGTAAAACTCAAGCTTGCAGAGCAGCCTGCTGTGGCCACACGTTGCAGGATGGGAGCGTCTCCATGAATATGAATCACTGGCCTTTAAGTGCAGGTCTGGATTCACAGACTGTATTACAGCACACAAACCTTTGCCACTGACAAACACCAAGCATATTATATTTAAAAAGACCTGAATTAACAATGAAATGAATCAAAACTAAACAAACTCTTTGAACACTAAGTGAAACTAAACTCCAGAATATGAACCACAATGAAAACTCGGCCCAGTGATGTGAAAAAGAAACGTTTTCACAGGAGTCACTAAATGGAATCTAAGAACTGGGAAAAACCCTGAGATTCAGCAGCTTGTAGCAGAGATAACTTGAAGTAATCAGGGTTTTCTTTACAATATTCCTTCATTTCATGGAGCTTTGCGCGTAGTGATTAATGCACAGCTCTCTTGGGGTCCCGCTGCAGCAGGTGGAGGTCTGGACTTTGACTGGGGCGTTGCACCACCTTGATTCTTTTCTTTGTCAGTTGCAGATTTGAATTTAATGCTGGTGAATCATTGTCCTGTTTGTGCCGAGTGTTCGCTGTCCTACGGGACTGATAATAGACATAGTGGAGTCTGCAGGGTGCCCGGGTCCTGTGGCTGCAAAACAAACATCAGCTCTCCACCACCGAGCTTCACAGCGAGCGGGTTTGTTCAAACGCAGCTTTGCCTGTAAAGTAATGCTGCCATGGTCTTTGACCCTTTAACACCAACTGTATCCTGTTTGATGCGTGAGAAGATGTTGAAACCGTTACATCATCAGTGTGATTTCTCCCCTGAAAAATAACTTGCACAATACATTGTATTACTTGAAGATATCAGTGCTTACAAAATACATAAGATGGAATTTAAGAAGAAGGTATCATTTCTTATCAGTTTGCTCCCGGACTTCCTAACTTCTTCTCACACCATCTGCTTTTCCTTTATCACTTCCTACAAGAGAACAGACAGTCAGGGTTCCAGGTTCAGTCAAACACCAGCGAAGAAGCTGCCTGCCTGGCACACTCGTCTGAGTCTGCAGCAGCCAGTCGATGGGAGAAAACCGAGTAACAATAGAAGGGGGGAAATACCTTATCAACATCCCAGTTCCCAAGGAGGGTGTGGTGACAGGAAATGACCTTGAGCACCGTGTTGCAATCAGGCCTTTTTCTACAGAACTGTTTTTAAGTCATTGTGGTTTCAGTTCAAATGAATGTTAACATAAAGATGAACTGAAACTGGAGTGAAGAAGGTCCTGGGTTTGAATCTGGTCTTTCTGTGTGAAGCACGTTCTCCTTGTATCTGTGTCGTGGGTTCTCTCAGGTCCTCGGGCTTCCTCCCACAGTGCAAAGACACGCACTGAGTGGGGTGCTGTCTCTCTGTGTTAGCCCCGGGACAGCGACCTGTCCTGAGTGGACCTCGCCTCCTGCCCTAAGGCTGCCGTCCTAGCGTCCGGCCCATCCACACCCCTCGGTTGGATTATGGAGGGAAATACATGGGTGGGGCTCCACAATGTTGTGCACCCAGTTGCAAACCAGTGGAACCAGTGAATGCTAATTAAGTAGATACGGACAATTTGTTGGTTTGATTTAAACTGACTAACTAGTTAAGTTACGCTCTCTCGTGTTGCTGCATTCAAACGCAGTAATAACTCTGATGTCCATGCACTACAAGAAGAGCGCTTTGCCAACATGCGATCCGTGCTGTGGAAACATGTGAGCTCTCAGGTTTTTTCATTATTGTCATACGGAAGTTGTTCATTAGTGACAGACATATTATTTAGTTTTAAATGAATATATATTGTACATGCCTGTGTTTGCTGGTCCCTGCTCACAAAAAATGGATGCGATGTCATCCCAGTGTCCTCCTGTGTGCTCGGCCCTGTGGTGCAAAACCCACCAAGCCTGAAGCTAAAAGGCTGCTGCTGGTAAATATGTAAAGACAGAAAAAAATGAGATTTTTGTAGATATAAACTTTCATATGCCAAATGTCATAACATTTACACCTCACAAACGCAATAGCTGAGAAACAGCTAAGCAGCGTCTGAAAGCACCTTTACTCTGCAGACGAGCTGATTTTAAACGCCAGACACTTCTGGCAGCCACGTGCAGGTTTTATCAGGGAGGAACTTTTACTCTCCGTAAAGCCAAGCCATTCATAGCTGTCCATCGCTGCAGCCTTCAGCTTCACCTCCAGAACACACTCCTTCCCTCCATGCTACGCTGGCACCCAGGTGTCCATTAATCATCGCTGTGGCTGGTACCATCAAGGACGTGAGCTTACCTCCTCCTCGTTCTTCGTCTTTCACTCCTTACTGTCTCAGCACGATTCTCGTCTGCCTCATCAGTTTGCGAGCACTCCCCTCACGTCTCAGCTTTCAGAGCAAACACAAAATTGCTGTTGCTCCATTAGCTGGGATCAAACTGTTTGTGATTTACCCTCCTAATAAAATATTTGTTCGTTCAATAAGAAACACCCTCACTTTCTGCTCAACAAGATCAAACGTTTGGTTTTAGCCTCATTTGCTTGCCTGGTTTAAATCATTAACAGTAAATGAAAAAGAAAGAAATAATAATAATGTGCATTATTTTCCAACACCAAGTGTATTTGATAATGGGTTTTTTTTAATTAGTACAACAGCAAAAAGGGATATTTTGGGTCATCAGTACAGGTCGGTGTCATTGATGACATTATAACTGTCACACCTGGACTAAAGGTTTGGCTCCAAACTGGTCTGAGGATAAATAAACATGTATGCATCCTTCAGTCACGTATGTTCTGACCTCAGAGGAGGTTAGGCTTCAGACATGGTTACAGGACAGAAGAAACTGAGTGTACTCGCATGTGACAGGAGGAGCGAGCTGACGCATGTCTAACACTCAACTTTTGCAATGAGAGCACCGACTTGTATAAACACACATACCAGTCTGCTTCCAAGGATAGGGAGTGTGTTGTTTGTGGATAATGTGTGTGTGGTCAGTCGTTACCATGTGGCTGGTGGAATTACTGCTCTTCATCTTATTCCTCTTTCTCACCGTTTCCCTCCCTCCTCCCTTTGGCTCGTCTCTGTCTTTTATTCTCACCGAGTGCTTTTAGATTCACAGCTTCTCGCCTCCTTTCAGTAAAGCAGAGGGACCCTTTGCTTCCTTACCCACGCACCACCAGCAGCCCACCCCAGACCCACAGAGAGCTGAAATACCTCTCTCAATAGGACACAGATGGGGGCCTAGCTGCAGCGGTCTGCAGCGAGGAGGTGGCTCATCCGTGCGCGACCGAACGAGGGGCCTTTGTGTGGACTGTCAACAAGCTAATGGGGTAGCACTGCCTTACCAGCGCTTTGGAGTGACAGCCACATTCATTTATTCCCTTGGCTCAGTTTGGCGTGTTCACATCAGGCTGAGCTTACAGTCAGACTGCTTGGCATGATGGAGCGATAGCTGACGCTCACACAAAAGGCCAGCCTGCTGGTTTCTCTAAGCCCACAGATCAACGTGTACTGAGTTCTGGCTCTCTTCCACTGTGTGGCTTTTGTCCCGCCTTCCTCCCTCACAGCTGGTTGCCCTCCCCGAGCCTGCTTCTGCCAGAGGTTTCTATGTATTTGAAGGGAGTTTGTCCTTCCCACTGTCGCCAAGTGCTGGCTTGAGTGTTTTTCTGTATTATTGTCTGTGCCCTACAACGTAAAGCGCCCTGAAGCGACTGTTGTTTTCATTTGGTGCTATACAAATAAATACAAAGTGAAATCAGTGTTTTCTGAGGAGAAATGTTTTCAGGAATACAAACGTGAACAGCTGCTCAGGAGACACGTTTTCATAAATCATGGGAGCTGTGCCAAAGACGACAGCACATTCAGTGAAAAATGAACACCTGATACAGTCCATAATAACTTCGAATGAAGCTTTTGGTTACTTTAAGAATAGAAAAATGTAATTCCTATCATTAGTACAATAAACACACATTCTGGACCATCCATCCATTTTATCAAATGTGGGATGACAGGGGAGGGCTGGAGCCAATCCCAGCTGCCGTAGGGTGAGAGGCGGAGACGCGCTGGCCACGGTGCCAGGCTAACACGGAGACAACCACCCCCAGACGAGTTTAAACCCCCAGTTTCATCTCCAACAGCTTTCGTCATGAACCTTCTTTTTGCATCATCCTTTATATCACTGCTGGTTGTTTGTCGAGGCCAGAGGCCAAACCGCTGATCTTTAACAGGAGAATGATGGGAGGCCGTCATGGTGGACGAGCCGATGGTGGCTCTGCTGTCACGGCTCTGCTCGGTTACCACGTGTGCATCTGTGGAAACATCGAGATTTATGTCTGGAACCTCGGTGACAAGTTAGAGTGCAGTTTATTAAAAACTGTCTCGATGACATCAGCGAATGTTTGGGTCAGTAAAACAAGCAAATTGATGGAACTGATTTCTCTGATAAATCACTTGGTTAAATAAAGGCACAAAGTTTGCTGTCCTGTTTTGTTACAACACCTTAATCTTTCTCTTTATTTTTAATCCTTAAGATCAGGCTCTAATACTCTGAATCCACCTTTTAAAAACAGCGTGTAGACTGTGGTCCTTACAAGACAGCCAACAAACATGATCACATAGAATATTATACACTACTGGAGGTTAAAGACAATAAATAGAATTTAGGGTTAAAAGTCTAGAGCAGTAATACTGATCCATGTAAGACTGCTTTGACCGTTAATGTTTTATCTACAATTTGCCAATAAAGCCATTTCCTGTGTGGTGAGGCGCTTTCATACTGTTTCACTGCTCCATTTCTAAAAGAATGGCTCTAAAAGATCCTCCACCACCCTCTAATGTTAGCTAATACTACTTATTTAATAAATAGTTATTTAACAATTAAATGTTCTCTCAGCCAGGAGTGAGTGGAGCGAGATGAAGCACAGGCGGTGTTTCAGTCATGTGCTCGGATAATGTTCTCAAATTAAAACACCATGAGTAGCAAACGCCGCAGCGAACGACCGCTGCTGTAAGCGGTCAGCCAAGTCGTTTCCTTTCCTCACTTTACAAATCAAAATGACAGAAAAACCAAGATGATGACTCGGCTGTTGGTTTTTTCTCATGTTGTCAGTTTGAAGTTTTATTTAAACAGAAGTAAAGACGGGCGGAGGTTTCTCTGCAGCTGTCAGTCATGATGCTACACCCAAATTTCACATTAATTACTAAATAAAATATTATTGTGGTAAAAACGACGCTTTGAGCCCAAAGCAGCACAGATGACCTGCTGACGGTTGGAGGAGCTTTATTGCTTTAACCCAGCAAGGTGTCGGTAACATCCCAAACTAGCCGGTTCTCAGGCAACACCTCGGGGAATAATGTGCTTCAAACTTCCCATTTCCTGGAACAGACTGAGGAAGAAGGAGCTTTTCACCCCACTGCATGCGACCATTACATGTTTGTATCCGAGTACAGATGTTCTGGTGTTTCCTAAACTGATGCTAAATGAATATTGGCTTTAAAAACCAACACACGCTCAGCAGACAGAAACACGTCTGCAGCCGCCCTGATCGCGCTCTTCCTTTGCAGTAGCACTGGTGTGTCGGTTCAGGTACCAGGGTTTCCTGTAACCCAAATTTATTTATATACTGATGTTGATCCAATTCACAAAGTCCCAAATCACTGAGCTGTTTTGCCTCACTGAAGGGAGCCAGAAAGAAGAGCCAGGGAAAGGACAGCAGGTCATTTCCCACACAGGCTGCTGTCTGACGCCCAGTGATGTCTGACAGATCACTGAAGCATAGAGTCAGCTGGCTGATGGAAGTCATGGCAAAATTCAGATCAGAAAGGTCAGACAGCTTCAGACGACGGAAGATGTTCAGAGGAAACAGCAACAGATCGAGGTGATATTTTAAAATTCAGAGCTCGACAAGTGTCCAAGCACAGGAAAGGACGTCTGTTACTGAGAGCTGTTCAAATGAAAGATTGTGACAGCTTGTAACATTTTATTTATATAATACAAACAATGTATTTACAGCTTCACTGTATGCGCTGTAAAGTCTACAGTCCTGAGGATGGGCCGTCTATGTTCTCTCAAAAAGAAACGTCAGGCTTCACGACAGAATAGCTTTCAGTCCATTTTAAACAAGCTTTGCTCCACAACAGACGGTGGCCTTTCTTATCAATATTAGCACATGGCTTCTTTTGTGGCTGGTCTGTCAAACTGTGCAACGATTTCCATGACAGTCGTGTTTTTATGTCTCCTGGAGATCACTGCTGTCCCACAATCATCTGTGGCCTTGTCTCGTGAATCTTTAGATGACATCATGTGCTGTAGATGACGAGATATTCACAGTTTTACATAGTTCCACAATTTGTAGATGCAGTTTCGTTTAGGTTGAGTGAGCATCTTTCCGTCTCCCTCTCCACGATGCCAGGAAACCCAATCAGGTCATCCTGCTTCTTTTTCAAGCTCTACATACTTTCTCTCATCTTGTTGCTCCGTCTCAACTTTTTAGAGGCGTGTGGCTGCCATCAAATTCAAAATGAGTTAGTATTTATCATGAAAGGACAGAAAATGTCCCACTTTAAATACCTGTTTATGTACTATATTTAATAAAATATGATGAATAAAATGAGCAGATCGTTTCACATAGTGAGCGAGCGTTTGGGATTCGTGGTGTGAGCTCTTTGTGTGGATGTTTAAATGTGATTAACAGGTAGTGTGTGTGGTGAGGAATGTGTGGCTGAGGTAAACAGAGGCTTGGTGCAGATAACAGCAGGACTAGCTGCTGCCGTCACATGTTAAGAAGCAGATACATCAGTGACAGGGTCACCGGGGTCAAGACCAACAAGACAGCACATCTGGGGGAGGGGGCGCGTGGATTATGAAGACGCGAACAGTGCAGACAGGCCTCACCTCTGACTGCACTCGTGTAACAGTGGTTCAGCTGATTGATATTTTTGTATTTGTGGATCAATTTCTGCCACACAAAGTAAGAAAACATACGAGCATCTATTAGGAGAGCCTCTAAACTCTGAAATGCAGTGAAGAAAAAGCAGGTTATCTGCTGTCAGGAGACTTAGCTGCAGATAACGCTGACACTCTTAGTCTCTGAGTAGCAGTGTTAAGGCAGCGGGCTGACAGGAGACAGGCCAGGCTCGGCTCTGCCAGCCTCCGTCTGCCCGAGAGGATGCAGCAGATTCACGGGGTAAACTGACCGCTCACATCTGCTTGATGTTATAACACAAAATTATATGTTGAGCAATATTTCAGAATGAACCAAACAAACTGATCATTAACGTGATGATGCGTTTGTCTGGGAAACGGGCCGTGCACTGTATGTAACGGCACTTTACTGGTTTGTCTGTTTATGCACCAGTTTGGATTCAATCATTAGGTATTATTCATCTCTGGCTCTTTTCCAGAGTCCGTCCTTTGTCCTGTCCCTCCTCTAACCCACAAGTTGAGCCTGGTTCTGCTTTCTTCCTCTTCCCACCGTCGCCCGGCTCACTGGAGTCATCTGATTGATGGGTTTTCAGGATTGTCTTTATCTTACGATACAAAGCACCTGGTTGTTTTTACTAAACTGACATTGAAGCTGAATTGTAGGCCATAAGAAGCTTGAAGCACAGATGCAATATTGCAATATGAAAGAAATGTATTGCTCACTTTCTATACAGTGACGATGCTAAAGAGGAGTCAGCTGACTGAAAGCTGGATGTGAGCGTACAAACGCCACAACCTTTCTGCTCAAACATTAAATAATGAACACGATGTGCAAACTAAACTACAAGTTAGCCCCTCGTTTCACGTCTTATCTACTCAGGACAGTTTGGTCATTGTCTCTCATTTAGCATGTGTGTGTGTTTGCATGTATCAGCAGAGATCTATGGTGAAACTCCAGCGACTGAGCATGGAGCGAAGCTGCCATGAGGTCATACGAGGGTGTATAAGGCCATTGTTTTCTTGGTGCTGAGGAGCGTTCGCAGAGGGCACTCCAAACAGGCTGTGGTCAAGGGTGTGGTGCCTCCAAGTTTATTGTGCACAGCATCCTGTCCTCGTCCCTATAAATAGACCAAGAGAAAAAGATAGCTTACAGTTGTCAGCACAGCAGGAAGTCCAGGAGTAGCTGCTTCGAGCTGAGGAGAGCGGCTCCACTCACTGTGAACAACAACAGCACAGAGAAAGAAATGTTCGATTCGAGCTTTTTCATGATGCGTACTTTCCTTTTGCTTTACAGTTTCTCGTTTGTTGCCAGCAGCAGCAGATAATGTTCATTAAATTACAAGCAGACCACGTGGTCAGTAGCAAAGAGCAGGCAGACCGCGAGCTCAGGAAGTGGTCCAAACATTTGTCTTCAGAGTAGGCGGAGACTAAAATAGACATACAGGTAAACAGTGAGTGCTTATTTGATCTGCATTTTCTGGATACTCCAATATATTAGGCTGCAGTTCTCTACTGTATGCACTAATATGACTGTACTGCCCCCAAGTGACTATTACAAATGCAGGTCTATAAGATGCTGTCTTTGATGGGTTTGATGCAGAGCCTCATGCAGCTGTGCTGTGAAGGTAACCGCTCGTGTCTTTTCCTCCTCAGGCTTTCTGTGTCACAGCGTCTATGCAGATACTACTGCAGAGACAGCCACTGGGACACCTGCTGATGTCACAAGTGTTGCTGCCACAGATGGGGATGAACCTACAAAGACTACAGCCACAACTGTGTCAGCAGCAACAGCAATAGCAACAGCGGGAGTCACTACCAGTCAGAAGAACACCGACAAACAGAGCACAGCAGTGCAGACAACACAGACTATCCCAACTCAGAGCACACCAACTCTCAAAGCAGAAACAACAGGAACAAGCCCCACAGCAGCTCTCACTTCTCCCACCAAAGAGGCTACGACTGCGATCACCACTTCGACCTTGGCTGCTACACCCACGCCAGCCCCATCAGAAACAGTCACTAGCCCCAGCACCCAATCAGTGCTGAGCACTAAGCCTTCCACAGTAACGGCATCAACATATTCTCTGTCCAGTAAAATCACTGCACCATATGTGTCATCAGCAAACGAGAGCACAAACAGGCCCACAGTACCAACATCCAGCGCTCCAGCTTTGACCACTGTAGCCGCGGCACAGACGCTTCCCACAGGTAAGGACTTTTGTCCCCTGGATGTGAATCTGAAAATGAAATATTTAAAGTGAGAAGACACCACAACAAATACTTAAACCTGACCGAACTAGTATAAATAAGACTGTGAGAGCGTGGCGTTCAAACTGCGCTCCAATGACATGAAAACTTGGATGTGAACAGCTGTGAAAAAGGGTAAAAGGTCTCGTTTCCAGGTGGAAGCACGGCGTGCGCAGGTTTAGGTACCATGTGAATGATTTTAACGTCGTGTATTTTACAGGGAAGAAGACGCAGTTTGCACTTTACGTACTTTTAAGTACTTCATAATTCCTTAGTAATTTTGGGGAAAGCAGTATTTCTGTCTTTCATGGTATGCATTTTTGATTATTATTCGAGTGTTCCTACTTTAAGTATTTGTTGCCTCATGTGACGGAGACCACACACACAGTCCTGACCCTGTTAAACTTGGTATTGTACAAGCGTTGGTCCATCTGCTCAGTTCTTCAAGTAGCTGGAAAGTTAAAGGAGGTGGTGTTGACTGTGGTGTATTTTGTTCTTTTAATACTTCCTCCAAACCTTAAAATGTGACGTGGCTGTCACTGATTGGCTGGCTCAGAGGGATCTGCATCACTACGACGACGCTTCCTTATTCTTGTTGTTCTTGTTGTTATTTCTGGTCCAAGTTTCCACCGAAATCCCTGAATCTACAATAGTACCTGGAGAGGCCAGAGCGAACACTCAGCTTACAAACCCAGGGGACTCCAGCACCTCCTCCATCACCTCCTCCATCACCTCCTCCAGCACCTCCTCCATCACCTCCTCCAGCACCTCCTCCAGCACCTCCTCCAGCACCTCCTTCAGTGTGAAAAAAGGAGTTAATACAGCAACTACAGATTCAGCCATGCAAGCCACCACGGCCACTATCAAGACTCCAACATCCACCCAGAAGTTTGTTGTAAGCACTGAAGTGGCGCACATACAGCTTCTATGTTGTTATCATTATTACTTGCATCTAATAGAAGTGTCGGTGCCTTTGAATGAGATGCTTGTTGTTTTTCTCTGCAGTATTTCCACAAAGGCAACGAGGAGGTAAGATTTTGTTTTGCTCTGATCTATTTGAAGCCTGCAGACTGAATGCCGTTACCTGTATCTATGCAGGGCAGAGTTTATTAGTAAAATCATGAATCACTGAGGGATCTGTGGATGCACAGTCACATGCTGCATTTCCTGTGCTTACACTCGTACTGTTCTAGGTGTTACTGAAACTTTTTACCTTTGAGCCTCGAAACTTTACAAGATTCAACAGCTGATGACCATTTGTGTTCAGACAGGCGCTGGGTGGATCTGTTAGGCGTGCGAGCTTTGTCTGAGTGGAGCAGTGAAGCCTGCTATTAAAACAAAACAACCATTTCAGTCACTGGGTGGAAAAAGTGTCTTAGTGGGAACCCTTCCTGCCTTTCTCTAGTTTCCTTTGTTCCCACAACTCTTTTTGAAGCAGCTTTGACCCTCTGAGTCCCTCAGTTGTGCCCTTTAATAGTACACCAGAAATAAGCAACACATCACAACACAGGAAAATACGGCCTTGGCTGTGGCCTCTGACCTTCCTGTCCTCCCACTGGCAGCACGGCAGCGTAGAAGAGCGCTTTCTGGTTCATGAAACAAAAAAGGACTTGTGCTGCGTGCATCAATGTTTTTGTTTAACAGCATTTACAGACGTGTCATTTTTACGCAGACCAAAGAAAAAGATGGCGAGAAAAATTTCAGAAAAGTGTGCAAGAGGCTGATGGAGAGCATGGACAACGGATCCTGCACCGTGAACTGGCTCGTCCAAAACGGATCAGTGAAAATCGAATCTGTGGAGATAAATGGCAAAGGTAAAAGAATATCCTAGTCCGTTCAGAAAGGGGACATTCACTGAGTTTATAATTCAGATTATTTTTCTCTGGAAATCAATCAATGTGATCCTGATCTTTCAGTGAACGAAAGCCTTGCGCAGCAGTATTATGACGAGCTCGCCCAGGTGAGGATTCGGCTCTTTAGATCAGCCTCGGGACCCTCGGCCTCTACAGCAACTACTTATTCCTCTGTTTGTTCCTCTCCTAGAAAGAACAGATAAAGACCGATAACAAAACCCTGATCGCTATCCTGGCCTCCTGCGGAGCCCTTCTTATCATGATCGTCATCCTCGGTGCCTGCGCCTCCCACCACCGTAAGCCTTACAATGAGAACCAGGTAAGAAGAGACATCCATCCCACTATCCCCAGTATGCTTCCATTATAGTCTGAGTTTCCAGAACTAGTGAACGTATTAGCTGCTCGCTTTGCTTCTTCATTTATAATCTGACCTCTTTCAAAGAGGAATAGAGATGATGAAACAGGAAAAGAGATGTTCCAGATGCTTCACATTTCAAGGCTACATCAGCCAATCATATGTGCTTATTAGGTGCTTATAAAATCTTTGATGAGTGTTGGCCTGGGTTGTTCCAGACATGGTATTATTCGTTATATCTTCTAAGCTAACCGGTGATAGACAAACGATGACACATCGATTCATGTTTAACTTTTTATTCTGTGTCCCTGCAGGTTTGGTTCATGCTTTAATGCCACTAATTGGGATTTGATTCCCATCCTTTTCAGCTTATTTAGTACTTTTTAACACATGTTGGAGCTAAAGAGCAGAGAGGTTAGAATTCTGGGCTTTTTGTTTCCCCTGATTTTTCACCCCTCTCAAATCTTTTTTGGTTTTTTTTCCTTTTTTAAAATTTTGCATCGATGTGGTGGGACTATCGTTTCAGCAGAAACCAATTTTACTTTTAGCCACTGAACTACCAAATACCTGACAGGAGCTCCAGCAGCGGTGACCTACGGGGGTGCCTGACACTTTCAGAACTGTGTCAGGATCAAAACTCGGTGTTTAATTGGTTTTCTGAATATTCTGTGGAGAAAACTTTTAGCAAACGTTCTAGGACATATGACCGTGTGGGGACGATGACTGGGCAGGAGCAAAGGCCTCCTTTTTATCTGTTTTGATTCTGGCCTCTTCTTCTAGCCAAAATTCCTTCTGTGCCGAAATACTTTTCCAAAAGGAAAGTGTCGTATCGTGCAGTGCTTTCATTTAAAGCTGTGGTAGCCTGAATCCCTGATTCATCCACGGATAGTTGTTGGATTTGTGGACTTTGGAGTATGTTTAGAAGTTAAACAACAGTCGTGTGAGAGCAGTTAGATTCCACTCAGATTTATGAATTTTTTTAAGACTGGGTCTGTGTAACAGGAAGTAACAGTGGGCATGTTTTTACTTTGCCCTCTCAATCTCCACAGCAACACCTAACAGAAGAGCTGCACACTGTGGAAAACGGTTACCATGACAACCCCACGCTGGAAGTGATGGAAGTGCAGCCCGAGATGCTGGAGAAGAAGATGGTGCTGAACGGAGAGTTCAACGACAGCTGGATGGTACCTTTGGACCACCTGTCGAAAGAGGACCACCCCGAAGAGGAGGACACCCACCTGTAAGGACGGGTGGGAGAGGGGCGGGTCACAGGGCGCGCAACGCCACAACAAATCGAGCTATACCCACGCATCTTAAACTCTTGTCTCTCATGCCCTTGTAGCCAGGCAACACTTCCTCCAGAGCAGGTGACGGCGTGGCGTGTAGAAGCTGCTCGGTTCGATGTAGCAAACTTCATGAAACATGTTTGAAAAATGCACCAAATCAATCACTGTTGTGTTTATGCTGCACTTTTCCATGCGCGTGACTTCCTGTGGAGCACAACCTTTTCATATTGGTTTTTACACATATTTCTGTGCCTGTTCGCTATTGTACTAACAAAGAGGTTGCACACTGTGACCTGTTTTTGAGTGTTTTCTTGCATCTGACGAAGGAGCGGCAATATTACAAACCAATCACTTTGCATTCGCTCTTGAGGAACAGAGGTCATCTGCGTTGACCACTCTAGAGTTACTAACATAGAAATGTGATCAGGGGGCACTTTAAAGCCCCCAGTGATTTAAAGATAGAGGCTGTGCACTAACCCTACAGAAGGAAGGACACGGCCACAGAGATGCTGCTTACACTGGGCGGACAAAGGACCGGTTTGAATCCAAAGTGCCTCATATTGACTCTGTTGTGTATGGAAAGCCAGAGACGACAAATTCTTGTCCTTTAAAGTCATTCTGATGCAAACAGGCGTCATTTCTGTTCATCTGAAATCCTGTATTCGGGTTTGCATAGGAGAGCCATGAAGTTGTTTCTAGGGCCAACAAGGCAAAGCCCACATCTTTTTATGTTAGTGTGTTTTAAGTTGTTACCCTGAAATCTAATTTCATGGTGACCTGCTCATGTTGGACTCTACCATGTCAATTGTGGCTGTTGTACAATAAACACAAGCTATAATCATGCCAAACTACTTTTTAACTACTTTGTTAGTTGCATTATTAGTAAGCAGACGTGCGCCCATTCTCAGTCAGCTGAGCCACGCTGTAAATAGCTGCACGCTCTTTGTTGGTGAGGCTGGACGGAGTCGGGCTAAACCCTCACAGCAGAACCCCAGCTTAACACTTTTATTTTGAAATTCTCATCAGTCCAATAATTTCAATTAATATACATTTACTTTCACTTCAACCTATATTATGTGCAAGTGACTCAATCACACTGGGCTCTCCAGTCCAGCCAGTATGTTTGCTTGACTGCTGTGAGTGTTTGCGTCTGCCACTGTTATCATAGTTGTGTATAGTTTCTCACGTACGTTACTGTACCAGGATTTTATGTATTTATGGTTTGTTTGCTGCAGAAGGCAAACAGCAGGGGTCTGACACACTGGAAGCTGTAAAGCACGGATGGTCTCGACTGGTATTCTGTTGTACCTGTTCAGGTTTGAAAATAAATCTTTTTCCCACTTTGGAGACTTTCCTTTAAAATGAACCACACAAAGATGGCAGTTAGGAAAACTTGAACAAAATACAATCTTTATTCATTATATACAGTACATACAATGCAATACTGCAAGGCTTTCTACACATTCACTGTAATCCAGAGTAGTGCTCACTGATCATAGAGTACCAGCTTTAAAACTCCTGAGTCCCACCCAAAGAAAGACAAAGAAAAGTCGTATTTGGCATTGTGTGTTCTTACAAAGGTGCTTTGAATTAGTCTTGAACACAAAACTAACGCTACAGCCAGTGTGGTGAGCCCTGCATGTTATCAAAATGTCATCATTTTCTTACTTCTTCACATTTCTCCTCGTCCGAAACAGATTAGCAGACAAAAAGAACATTTATTAGTGTAAACCGTTACACTTCCTCAGTATGTAAATTTAGGCCACTTCTGCTGATCCCTGCTACCTGTCTGAGATTAGTCACACATGAACATAGAACAGAGCATCTCCATCCTGGGAAGGCTCCATAGAAGGAATAAAGGGTGAACAGTGAGGAGTCTTGGCTGAAATAACTGGATACAAATTCCACATTGAGACCTGTAGGTGGTGTGTTGATGTCAGAAACTGAAAGGATCACCTCTGTGAGGTCATTAACGTGACCACACACACAGTAGGCCATTTGTTACAAACCACACATCGTTAAAGAACAGCTGACACAAAGTGTGGAGGGAAGCAGCTCGGCTGGTCTGTCCAAACGCTCAAAGACGAAATCTTTGTCTCTTTTGTTTAATCTGTAAAACCAAACATCAACTTTCAGCCTGAAGCACCAAGTCAATGAAGAACTGCCAATAAAATGTAGTCGTTTGGAGGCCGTCTCCACACACTCGCCATCGTTCATCTCTACAGCATTGAAAACCTCTGGCCTTTATGGACACTTCCTCCTCCATGACAGCATAGCTCGTCCCAGGTGTAGACTGGTGAGGCTGAGTTAGGGGCTTAGCTGTCCTGACACCACCCAAACATTTCCAAACTCATCTCTGTGTGGTGGTGCAGTGGCTACGCTCCTATGGACAAACACTTGCTATGTGCTCAGATTAAGATTATTCATTTACTGCGCCTTGTTGAAGTGTCCTACCATTATGGTTGCCAGGCAACCAGAAAACTATGCTGACTATGTTAACAGTTACAAAGCTGGTAACAGTGTTGCAAGTGAAGCTTCCTGTTAGAGTGTATCACTCTATCAACACATGTCAAATGTAGTGCACAGATATAGTGTGGTATCCTCTGAGGCAAAGATAGTAACATCGTCATAGCAGCAGGAAGTCAATGGAAGCAGTTACATGCAGCTCACGTTATCATCACGCTGTTTGGAGGTCGAGTGTGCTAGAATTTCACTCACTGCTCTCATTTTACGAATGAATTTGATTTGTTCATATTTTAAAACACATTTTGGAGCTACAAAAGAATCGAGCAGGCGATGACAAATCCAGGTCTTTGTACGTTTGAAGCACAAAGGAAGCAAGAACACTGCCGTGGATTTGTGATGCATCAGCGGACTAACAGCTCTCCAACACTAAGCCCCACAGCTCAGGAAATTCAATTATGGAAGTTTATTAAAAAAATAAAAACAAACAGAAACGTTCTTAAGGTTCTTTAATTTCAAAATAAGAGCATTATCTATAATTCATGTGTCCAATGAATGAGATTGAATCAGTTGGCATCTTTGATTCAAACTATGAGGGAAAGAGTGTGAAACGTAAATTTGGCCTGCGTTACACGACTGTAAAAGAATCCACTCTTTCATTAAACTGTGCCGAACGTTCTTTGAATCTCCCAGGAAGAAGTCTGTTCAAGTACAGCATACGCTCGACGGACGGTGCTCAAGAGTCCCAGCAGCTGTGTGACTGCGTCTGTAGTGTTCTACTGCATCACAGCTATCAGAAACAAAGCACTGGAAGAAATATAAGCGAAAAGGTTTCCTGTGAAATGCAATTAGTGAGAGTCTGACTCAGTCAGGGAAGACGGCAAACAGGAAGCGAATGGGGAGTAAGCACCTGCATGAAACACGGATCCCTCAGAGGTGACAGAGAAACTGCAGCTGCCACAGCTTCAGTCCATTTCAACACTGCTACACATATCCAGCTACTCGGACCTTCGACATCCTCCAAAAGCATTTTATCCAAACTTCCCAGCTCAATGTTTTCCTTCCGTATGTGAGGTTACAATCAGGTCTGTGTGTTACACATGGTTGGTAAGAAAGTCTCAGGCGTATAATAAAAATAATCCGAAGCAGCTGAGGATCAAATTTTACAAACTGCAAATGTCTCCATGATCTGAAGATGCGCCTGTTCGTGGACCAAGGAGTCCTCAGCGAGGCTAATCGCACAATGAGAAGCTTCAGGATCTCCTTCTGTGTTTGTGTGATCAGGAGGTACAGCAGCCGATGAAGGAAGGTTGTGTGTGTTCACGACAACAAAGGTGGGAAAGGTGACCCCAGCACATTATTTTGCCACCTGACCAATCAGCATGCTTTTATGTCACAGACTCTGCTGAACCTAAAGAACAGGGTGGGATCGTTTCTAGCTGTAACTGCAGCACATCCAGGTCAACCACAGGAACTCAGTCAACAGAAGATTAATTAGCGATACCGGTTTGTGCTTCTTTTTTTAAGCTGCTCTCCATTTTCTTGGGCCGAGCCAGCAGCTCGTTGGTTACACGATGAGATTAGTCATGAAGATCATAACTGTAGCCCAGTTGAGTTATTATTAGTGCTGTGAGCGTTGATCCAGTTGAAATCACGTTAACGCCATAACCGCTTTGAAGCGGCAAATCTCCGTTAGCGAGTTAACGCGGCTCGCTCGTTGGGCTGCACGCCACCAACGGGTTAGTGCTGTCCAGCCCCACGCACGGGCGAGCCACGCTAACTCGGAGATTTGCCGCATTAATTCAGGTATGACGTTAACGTCATTTTAATGAGATTAACGCTCACAGCACTAATTATTATCAGTACAGAAAAGTTGATAACCCAGACTTTAATATTCAACACAGATTATAAGCTGGAAGTTCCATGATCGTATATGTGACTGACTGATAATCAGACCAGAGCTTCATGCACTTCATCCTCCCATTGAAGGAACATGCTGCCAAACTGAAAACACCTTTAGCTGCTCTGCAAAGATCACGGTGGATACCTGCACCAGCACCTCACTCACGTCTCGTTTAAACTGTCCTTAGTAAGTAACTGCTAAATGTGGAGCCACAGAGTGACTGGACCCTGATGTTTTTTTGTTTTTGACATTTGTTGATAAGGATGGGGAGAAAGAGCATGACCTGACACAAGCCCAGGACACGTGGAGCAAATTCCTATATGTATATTTACATATTCTGTACATCCACTCAGAATTCAACGACAGGCCAATCATTTCACTGTTATCAGCCAGTTTTACAGGGATAGCAACCAAAACCTATATACCTATATATTTAATATATATATATTAAACTTTATCTCATAGAATCATTCCTCTACTGTTCCTACGATGCTTAAAACTGCTGACTTTTTCCAGCCTGTGCAGCCGTCACGCTCATAAATAGGGGCAGGTGCTGCAGGAAAGCCAGCTTACCAACTCATTAAAATGACGCTGACATGTGGTTTTATAGGAGAAACAACAAAAAAACAACACAATCTTAATTTTTTAACAACTGGCCTCAGATGGAAACATGTGAATGGACATGTGTGGTTGATTCTGAAAGCACAGATCGAAGAAGAGTCAGCAAACAAATGTGCAAATTATTTGTGTTTAGCTTCAACAACAAAAAACAAACAAAAACAAAAGTGATGCGCTGGGCTTGGCTCCTGCAGTCTCCATCAGCAAGACAAAAGGAAAAAAAGCACACGTGTACACACACACGCACACACACACCCTCAGGCTGTTGTAGAAATTTCACGTATTCAACAAGGACAGCAGTGTGTGTGTGTTTGCTGCCCTCATCGTCATGGTAACGCAGCCCGTGATAGCAGCAGATCAGTGGGGTGGAGGTGGGTGAAGTGTGATCCCACCAGCAGGGGGCGTTCCAGAATAGAAAAATAACTGGTCTCTGTCTCCACACGGTGTGTGCGGCTGGGCGTTCAGTCAGAGCAGTGTGGCGAGCGGCAGGCTGGGAGGGGCTAGAGCGTGATAAGGTCTACCAAGTTGCCCTTAGGTGGAGTCATGCTGTCTGGGAAGAAGTTGACGAGCGTATCGAAGAGCTGTGTCCGCTGAGCGTACGTCTGGTCTATGTCTGAGAAACCTGAGGGGGAGAAAGAAAACGCAGGTGAGCAGAGACGCATGTACAGAGCAGAGCGCCATGCTTTCTGCTCCTCAGGCCGGGTCTAGAAGATGCTGACTGGAAACCATCTGTGTAGACTCAATGCACAGAATCAGGCCTCAGCACACAACCTCTCAAAGTAATCATGTAGACACATATATGGCTTTACATCAGCCCTCTTTTGTTTATGTGATGTAGTTTGTGAAACACAGACAGGAAGCAATAAAATATCATTTCAGCACCTTCTTGATGACGTTTGTCACAAGCTGGTTTTAGTCAGTGTGCAGTGAAGACAGGCTGTACAGATATCTGGTAATCCTGCACCTTCATCAACCTGAACAAAAGTGCTGCCTGAAGTGAAATACTGAGGTTTTGCAGACACATGACTGGTGACCATGTGACATTAACTTGTCCAGCATTTGGGACATGTGACAATCAATGAATCATTCTCCAGAGACACGGGAATAACGAGGGGAAAAGAAAGATTATTATCCAACAGACTGAGTGGCTGCTGGAGGTGGATGGCAGTCGCTGGTAAAGCTTCAGTCTCACTGTAAACCAGTCAGTGACCCATGGTCCCATCCCATGGTAACCACCCGTCTCTAGGGAAAAATGCCTAACCCCTACTGGTTGGCAGAGTCTTTTCTACAAACACTGGCACTCTGCGCAGGAGTGGAACTGTGAAACGAAGACCATTTGCCTTCAAAGTAAAAGTTGTGCCTCAGCGTTGCAACCAACTTGTTTCATTAAGTGCAACTTTTACTCTGAAAACCTCTCCACTTGCAGTTTCTGTCACACTTTTATAAAGACTATAAACCTGATGGTTCCCATGTGTGCAGAGCGTGAGCTTTTATGAACTCTGAACAGGTTCTTACCAAGAGGGATGAAGTCAGAGCTGGACTTGAAGAGCGCCGAGGGCAGCAGCTGGAACTGAAGCACACAGAACAAACGTCACTTTAACGTTCAACAGCAACGAACAAACAAACGCACTGATCAGAGTCCTGCTGCAGCAGGTGCTGCGCCGGTCTGAATGCAGATGAGGGCAGGATACACCTGAGCTCACGTCTGTCTACACAGACTCAACCTACCAACTGCAGCAGAGGCTTAACGCCTGCATTACTCACAAACCAGCAAGTGTTTAAAGCAGTGCTGTCAATAGATCGTGATTAATCGCGATTAATCGCAATTACTTGATCAATAGCCTGGCTGTAATTACATTTTTTCAACTTTATATTTAAGCTTGTAACTGACATTTATGCAGTTACAAGATACTAATAGGGAAGTATACACTAATATATATATTAGTGCTGTCAAACTATTAAAATGTTTATGCAGACTGATCACAGGGGAACTGTGGATTAATTTGGATTAATGATTAAACATCATTTATTTTTATTCTATATTAATCACGTTTCATTTTGCATGAGCAAACAGACTCGAGAAAAAAGGGCAAACATCGCACTTAACATGTTGAACATTCATGTAAAAACTCTGTAAACATGTATCCTCTCTCTGTCTGTCTTGGGGAGGCTTCACGTGCTTGAACGAGGAACCAAAGCTGTGTAAAGGTTCTCAGTGATGTTAACAGGTCTGCAGTTTGTTCCGCGTGGCGTCAGTCGATGTGTCCGAGGTCGACTTCCTGAGGCCCCGATGCTCCGCGAGTGTCCAAGCTGGGTGAGGCGTTAGCCAAAGTGCTAGCAGCATCCTGGCTAACGTGTGCTTCGAGTCAATGTGATATTTTAAGCTGGAAGCGCTTCGGTGAAAACAGAATTCCTTCTTGCACAACGTGCAAAATACCTTATGTGGGTCGACTGTTCCCTCTTATTTTTTTAATGCTAAATTTCCCACGGAGAGGGCCGAAGCGCGTTTATCATCTTCCACATCGAGTTGATTGGTGCAGCTGGCCGTCACTACACACCAGCTGCCCCGTGCGCATGTGCGCAGCTGACTCTACTTGGACAAACTGCCCGAAATGCCTTTATAGAAACATTGCAGGGATTCTGAGTCGCTCTGCACTCCAGGTGTGTTAAAAATTGTAATCCTGTTGCCCGTGATGGCGGATTAATATTAACACGTTAATTTTGACAGCACTACTTAATATTCTCAGTTTTATTATATGCACATATATGAATGCATTAAAAGACTGGATTGTATACAAACGTAGACGTTTAAGGGAAATCTTGTACCTCTTTGGTCTCATCCGGGTCTGTGTGGTCTACAGTGAGAGACAGGTCGTTCTGGAGATACTTCAGTGCACTCAGTGGCTCTGACTGGGCCTTTTCTTCAAACCTGTGAAACCAACACACAGTGATGGCATGAATACCAACAGAGGAGGCTGCAGTTACAGCTACTGGCAACTTGATGGCAACAGAAGCAAAGCAACTAAGTGCATGCTAGATTCCCAAAGGTGCTAGACAGGAAGTACTCATCCCTTCTCACACAGATCTGCACCTCTGCATTGCTACTGCTACAGTTACACTTACTCTTTTTAACTTTACGTATGCAAATCATGTCACCACAGTCACAAAAGCTGCCCCAATTTATAACTTTATAACTATAAATGAAGCAATTTAAAAAAAAATCATATTTATTGTTAGTTTATCACAGCGGGAAGAAAAAAAAACTCTTTAACAAGAAGAAGCCCCCAGGAGTGCTGGGCTCATGAAGAGGCAGCTCTCTGCTGCAGCCGGCTGGGAGTGAGAAACAGCTTATATGTGAAGTAAGAAATAATATGAAAGTAGAAGAAGAATCTCAATAATAAAATCATTTAGATCGTGAGAGAAATCCAGAAGATTCCACGTTAAACTTGATAAACGGTTCACTTTAGAGGTGGAATACTTACTGAGCATTACTGCTCCAAGGTAAAGGGTTCAGGGTATAGACTACACTGCTGGCTGCTGGTAGCTTTTAAAGGCACAGACCTGTATTTTCTGATGAGGTATCTGCAGTGGCGGAGCAGGTATTCCTTGGAGGGCCGACACAGTTTGAGGGACCAAAAGTCATCCAGGCGCATCTTAGGAGAACAAGACTTCCCGGGGTTTCCCCCAAACAAGTAATGCACCTGCACACACACAAACAAGGATAAGATACATTTATCATTCACTCTTTAGTATGTTTTAGATATGTGCACAAGATAAATCTGCCTGTTGGTGTCTGCCGTATGAATAAAACACACCGCTCTCATCTGAATTTAGCTTCTAAAATACGTGTTGATCTGATCGAGCTGTAGGCCCGATGCAAACGAACCAGGCCTGTACTAGGCTTCGTTCCACTCCACTGTTAATCCACACTTCCTTCACATTTACCTGCTGTCTGTTTACACAGGAAGTCTCACTTTTACAATACAGTTTGAAGCACTTAAAATAAAAAAAGGTCAGACTTGTTGTTAGGTTAACATCGGTCAGAATGTCAAAGGGAAAAATGCTGGACTTCAGTCAAGCTGCGCAAATCTAAATTCTGCAAGTGACATAGTTGTTTGTTCATAGTGATTCTCCTTCTTTATTAAGGAAAAGGGGACGACCTACAAACAGTTTAAAGCATCATTAACTGAATTTTTGTTTTTTCACTGTAAACATTTCAACTTTGCAAGCACTGAAATTCTACGCAAGCGCTTCGTGTTGCCAGATGTGTGAACGGGCAGTGGGAGCTGGGCTGTGTTTGTGTAATACAGTGTACATTACTTTGTGCATCTCATCGTAGACCAGCTGGTGAGCAAAGCGTGGACATGGCTCCTCCTCCTGCAGAGCCTTGCTTGGGTTTTCTTTCACTGCCTGATCGTTCTTATACACACAAGACCTGAGCAGGAGCACACACACAACTTACATCAGCGGTAAAGATACACAACACTTCCTGAAGCCCTCGGGAACAACTGTTTGTTACAGCACAAACACACATTTGTGAGAAGCATTACTGACAATACTGCATTTCCAAGTCCTTCCAGTCACATTAACCCACAACTCCAACCTAAACCTGAATCATAAAGCCAAGTGTGAAACCTCAAACAACCATTTGATCGAGTTAAGAAAAATGTTTACGCCCCAACGTTTAAAAGTTGGCTGTCTCAAAGAGATGGGAGCCGCTCACACGATGCTGCAGGTGTCTCACTGAAGGATTTCACTGGACACAGAGTACAAGAACATTTACTGAACTCAATGTTCAGGAACACGGAGGCCTGCAGCCTGTTCTCACACACACACACACGCACACGCACACGCACACACACACGCACACGCACACGCACACACGCGCGCGCGCACACACACACACACACACGCACACGCACGCGCACACACACACGCACGCGCGCGCACACGCACACACACACGCGCGCACACACGCGCACAAACACACACGGACGCGCACACACACGCGCACACACACACACGGACGCGCACGCGCACACACACGGACGCGCACGCACACACACACACACACACGGACGCGCACGCACACACACACACGGACGCGCACGCACACACACACACACGGACGCGCACGCACACACACACACGGACGCGCACACACACACACGGACGCGCACGCACACACACACACGGACGCGCACGCACACACACACACGGACGCGCACGCACACACACACACACACACACACACGGACGCGCACGCACACACACACACGGACGCGCACGCACACACACACACACACACACACACACACACACACACACGCACGCACACGCACGCACACACGCGCACACACACACGCGCACACACGCACGCACGCGCACACACACACGCGCACGCGCGCACACACTCACACACACACACACGCACACACGCGCACGCACACACGCGCACACACTCACGCACGCACGCGCACACACTCACACACGCACACACACACACGCGCACGCACACACGCGCACACACTCACGCACGCGCATGCACGCACGCACGCACACGCGCACACACACGCGCGCACACACACACACACACACACACACACACACACACACACACACACACACACACACACACGCGCGCACGCACACACACACCTCTCAGGGATTACCAGCGCTGTGTGTGGAGAGGTCGTGAAATACTCTGCAGTGCTGACATTTGTATAGAAATGTTGAGTGCGAAGCGCATGCGAGTAGTGTTTGCATGCATGCTCTGCTGTGTGTTGTGGTGAACATCTTGGCTACAAAGAGCTGGTGTGTGAAAGTACTTCCTGTGAGTGTTGTTGTGGTTATGATCAGAGGAAGTTTTTAGTAGGACGAAGCGAGTGTTTATCTCTCCGTCTCCTACCAGTTGTTGCGGGCGATGTCGTAGATCCAGAAGGAGTTGCGCACATTTTCCTCGCGTTTGTCCTTGTCTTTACTGAGGCCGGACAGGACATGGATCTCGTTGAGTTCAGGGTCGATGGTGGCTCTCTGGGTGAAGCCCGTCATCGGCACTGCATACACAAGCGGAGCAAACAGACGGTCAAAGACAAACACATTTACCTGCAGGTCTGATTTAGCTAAATCAGGTCAGGGTTTCAAGCTGATAATAGCAAAACTTCTGTCTCCACAAAATGAAAGAAAGCGGCAGCGTTAGGGGCCATCAAAGAAAACTACTCGATAACATAGCAACGAGCACCATGGCAACAAGGACTGACACAGAAAGAAACAATGAACAGCATGCAAATGCAGCTCGGTGTGATCAGACATCCCAACACACACGGTTGATCTTCTACGATTACAGCGGGCTAAAGGATCGAGCCAGGTTAAAACAGCACGGGGGCGGGGTCTCTGCAGATCAATGATTAGAGCGAAGCACAGGAGGAACTGTGCACGGTTATGATATGAAATCCTAACGAGGAGCTCGAGTCTGCCTGCAGGCCTGAAGCACACATCGTTTACATCTTCATACTGCGCCATTTCATAAAATCAGGAATTCAATTAAAACCACAAATGCGGAGTTCTGGGTCAGCTATAACAAAACGTTCACACGTTATGACGCTGGCAGGTCAATCTAATGCAGCGCAAATGTCCAGTAGAAACAGTAGCCACAGCTCAGCTCACAGCAGCAACATGGAATCGTGACTCCACTGTCAGCACGGCTGCTTTTCCCTCCCTGAAACGTCCACACGATGGGCAGAGCATGAAATAAGCTGCTGACAGCTCAGCACTCAGCTGACTCAGGATGAGATGCTGTGGTGCTGATTTCATTTCTGGAAAATTACCATTTAAATGTGTGAAATTCAACTGATCGACTCAACAAATGTGTGTTTAATGAATTATTAATGATATTTCCGACAGAGCAACAGACTGTAAAGCTTTGTGAGGGGAGCCAATACTGGGTCAATGAGTAGTAATAATATAAGTTATTTATACCTTTGTTCCTTAAATTTTTAAACACATATCTGTACTTTGTACTCCTTAAACAGGCTCGTATACTTTGGCTTTTGACTGGACTTCTTTCAGGTCACTGGGCCTTATGAAAGGCAGGTGTGTTCAGGTACGAATCAGCAGCGGATGTCACACAAACACAGATGAAGAGTCGCAGTCAGGGGTCGGCCGGTTTGGAGTTTTGGCACAACACTGGAAGAAGTGCAGATGTGCATATGTTGTGACTGCAGTTCAGCATCTAGTTGGCGATACCGAAGAGGAGCGTGCATGAAGGGAGTGACGTTTTCTGTTTGTCAGGTCATCGTAAATGCAAAGTTTCTATCAGCTCAACAAACATCAGCAAACACACAAACCAACACGACCTGCCTGCACCACCCTCAAAAAAACCCCAACCAAACAAACAAAAAACCTCCAACAACTTCAAGAACCGAATGTGTTAGCTTCACCCTGCAAACTACATCTGTTATAGTCGACAGTTACCAGTCAGCACAACAGGACAAGCTGGCGTTTCAGTGCTGAGCTCACATCAACATGAGACGTGTTTGGCTTCATAATCAAATCCTTTCGGTTCTTTCCTGCTCACATTTTTCATCAAATCATACAGATTTGATGATAGCTCCAGCAGGGTAAGACAGAGGTAAGTGGTGGGTAGACAAGGTCTATTTATACTGGCTTTGAGGTGAAGCTGAGACTGTAGCAGACATTTTAGTCGATCTGGCAGGAAGTGTCTGAAGAGTGGAGGAGCTCCTTAACCAGACAATCGTCATCTCTGTTCTGATAGCTCACAGAATCTATTAGCCTCGATCATTTTATCATATTGTTAATGTAGCTGAGTCAAACAGAGCCCAGAAGACTACGAGGCAGCTACCACAAACGTGCAAATGAATATCTACCACGAGAGGAGTGCTCTCAAACAAAGCTGTAGGTTTTTAGTATGAATTTATCAATACGTTTCAGAACTGAAGCTAGCGAGCTAGTTTAATAAAAGGGTGATATTTGTTTCCAGGGATGTGTTCAGTAGCGCCTCGTTTTCAGGGTCGGGACAAACCCTTAAAGTAGAGCACTGCCCTGAATACAGGATCTGTGATTCCTCTAATAGAAAACAGCGAATGCTCCTTTTCCAACGGTTCCTCGGCTCAACTTGGTTTTCAGGGTTTCTCAGTATAATACCTGGTACCAGCTACGCTGTTCAAGTGAACCGAGTCGACACCACTAAAATCTAAATCACCACTTTTGAAACCCGGCAGTGTAAAAAACTGATGAGGTCTGAAAATACGCTACGATGATTACAGGCCACCTGTATTTGTTGTTACTGATAGCTTAATCTGTGTCGTCTCTCCCTGTGTGCAGCTCTATAAACCAGTGGACCTCATCATCCAATATGAGATGTTCTTACCCATCCCAGAGTCTTTCTTGGTGCCATCAGATATGATTTCTACGTGATCTCCATCCACATCGTAACTGAAGAAATCATTGAGGTACGTCTTTGACCTCTGACCACCAAACACGTAGAGGCAGCGGTTCCTCTGGCGAAGAAACAGAAATAATGGCCGACATTAAAGTCAGTCGCTGACGGGATTGTCCTCAGAAATAGATCCAATGACGCACTCACAGTGTGGAAGAGCATGCAGTGCCCGATACGGGACTGAACATCCTCTGGGCCAGCGTTGCACGAGTCCTCCCGCAGGAGGCTCCACGTCCCCAGTTGGCAGTGGTAGGCGTACAGGCCGCTGAACTGCGGCTCCGACGTCCGGCTGTCATCCACGCTTCCATTACACGTCAGGATCCGACCGCCAAACGTGTAGATCATGTGCTTCTCAGAGTCCATGCACATCTGCAGGAAGAGCAGTTTGTCACTGTTAATAAAAATGCATCTCTGAGCTGAAACTAATTTACTTTGATTTAAATGCTTCAGATTAAAGCAAAGCTTCCTTCATTACATTTTCTCCATTTGTTTTTTTGAGTTGAAGCTTTTTAACTGCCTTGTGTTTTCTTGGACACGACTCAGCTTTAAAATCATTCTGCCTAACAAATGTCCAAAGTGGGGATGTGTGCGACTACACGACTACTCGATTGCTCGTTGCTGTTCTTACGAGTCGTTTAACTAACTGTTGAAATTTAAATTTGATGCCCAATGCTGGTCAATTATTGTCCTAAATGTTATGCAGACATCTGCCACCAGATGGCGCATCGTTGTTTAAAAAAACTAATCCGTTAATAGGCTGATATTTTTGTTAACACCATCAGAATGAGATGGGCTCTCTATTAGTGCTACTCCTCCACATCAGGAGGAGACAGCTAAGGCTGTCAACTCCTGGGTAAGGCGTTCAGGCCCAGCACGTCCTACTGGGAGGAGACGCTGGAGAGATTACACCTATCGACTGGCCTAGGCGATGTTTCCCAGGAGGAGGAGGGCCCAGAGGGAAGTCTGGGCTTCCTGCTGCACCCAAGATCCAACTTCAAAATAAGTGGGAGCAAATGGATGGATTCAGATCTATATTTGGTATATTTTAATAATAAGTTAAGCTCTTCTGTAGTAACACACTTTCATATCATATTTTAGTAGAACATGTGCTGTTGATAATGCAGGATGTGAGGTGCTGCGCTGTGAAGCAGCAAGAATGTGGAAAATGGTTTAAAATGCTCTTGGTTTTCAAGTTTAACTTGATGCCTGAACGTTTCTTGGTCGCCAGCAACAGCCCTGGTCCAAAGTGACAAACATCTGCCTTAGTTTCACCCCAACCCTAAGGTGACATCTTAGAGCTGCTTTTGGATGATGTTAAAAATAGTTAAGCTGCAGCATCTAAACGCTGCCTCTCAAAGAGTGAGGAGAGCACAGCACAGACAAGTCTCCACTGTTGCTGTGAGGTCACGTGTGCGTCACAGCTTTGTCGATCAAACAAACATGAACGCCAGCAGCAGCTACAGAGTATGACCACAAAGAGCTGCTCGTGTTTTTCAGCTTGGGCTTAGCCAGGACTCAAGTTGACTTCTGCTGGAGCTAAAAGTGGCAGCAAGACTAAGCCCTTTCAAACCAACGCAACAGTGAAATGAAACCAATGTATATTTAACATTAGCTGTGCCACTTTCCTTTATCTGACATACACAAGGAAACTACACAAGGTGCACCTACCCTTTCCCCCTGTGGTCTTTATTTATGTGCAGGTTTGATGAAAACATTTTTGAATCCTTTTGTCTCGTACGCAAGGAAACGATGCACCGAATACAAGAGTTGTATTTATTTATACGTCACGGGGTGAACACCTAGTGCAAACATACTTTTACTCCACGTACATGAAGGTTGGAAATGTTTAAAAATGTGTGAACAAAAATTAAAGACATTTAGAGCTAAAACTAAAGATTTGCAATTACTAATCAGCTAAGGTAAGGCTTCTCCTTGAGCTGTTAAACTTAAGCCAGGTTCAGACTACACACAGCCCCTCCATCTCACCTCCTGTTGGTTCAGGAGTGGAGGCCCCTGTTGTGTCCGACAGTGTTCGGACACAATGGACAAACACGAGGAAGATGCAGTGAGTACACGTATTTAAAGAACTGGAGTCAACTAAGCAACTGACGGGGGTGAGTGGAGCTGAGTGTCAGGTCTGATGTGTGACAGAAGGTTAGCAGCAAGAGTCAAAGGGAAGGTGCCCAAGATGATGGTGAGACCTGTTATGATGTTTGCTTTGGAGACGGAGGCACTAACAAAAAGCAGCTGGAGGTGACACAGTTGAAGATTTTTGTTTTTGGAAGTGACAGGAAGGAACAGGACTGATAATGATTAACTCAGAGGGACAGGTCAGGTCGAGTTATCTGCAGACAGAGGAGGAGGAGGACGGCTTAAAGGTTTAGGACATCTACAGAGGAAGAACGGTGAATGGACGGGACAAAGGATGTTGAATATGGAGGGAAAGTGGAGTGTAAGAGATCGTTTTGCCTTTGCAGCTACCTGGTGGTCAAACACCAACTTTGGCCCTCCGTCGGCCGACGTATCCTCGCTTAGTAGCGTCCAGGTGTTGGCGTCTATGTCATAGCGGTAAAAATCGCTCTTCAGCGACTTGCTGTTCCTGACACTGGAGTCCAGGTAGCGGCCCAGCGTGTAGATCTGTCGCCGCTGTGAGTCGATGCACATCTTGTGGCATGAGCGAGCACTCGGACCACTCTGTTACACAGGAGACATGCTTACACGTATGTCTAACATGCACAGACAGTGATTTTTCTTTTCTAGTCAAAAACAATCAGAAGACACTGGTGAGTGTTTGATCACCTCTTTCTCTGTGTCTCTGGAGATGCAGGCCCACTGGTTCTCCTGCACACTGTAGGCCCAGAAGTCTGCCAAATCCTGCGTCCCATCCCAGCCTCCAAACAGGTACACCGTCTCTGTGGGTTAGAAATGACCAGCACTGAGCCTTTTGTAACCATGCTCCTGCAAACAAGGTTGTTGTTTTTCCCTTAACCTCCTACGACCTGAACTCTTTCAGCATTTTGAACGTGTCTTTGCTATTTGGGCTGATTGGGACCTAAAGAATGTAAAAACAAAGCATCACCAGATTTTTACCTAATTTTTGTTTCTGAGAAAAATGAGATCCACATATGAGGACATTTGTTTCAAATTTTGATAGAACAGTGGCAGCATGATGTCCTTGTAAGTGGATATCAGGCCCTTGTAGAGAGAAATTAAGTATTTTGGTCTAGACGTCCCAAAATGTGACGTCCACATATGTGGATGGTCCTAGGAGGTTAAATAAGCATCTGTTTTCTTATTGTACATGAAATCAGAAAAGATATTATGTTGCAGTTCACAGCACCCACCATCACAAGTCTCTGTTCAGAACTACGTTTTATCAATAACACATGGTGGTGGGGGTTCAATTAGTTCAATTCAATTAGCAGGAATTTGGGATTTAAAGTGCTTTCAGATCACATTCCCCCTTTGAAGTGACACACTGTGTGGAGGTAAATATGACGCTCGTGAAGCAACAGCTTTGTTAAAAAGCCCGTTTTGTGCCAGAAGGGCGATTAAGCAAAAACATAACAAAAGGTGACGGGAAAGAAAAGGAATATATGAGCAGGGTGTTTATAAAACACTGGTTTCACCATGAGATCATGATGTGCTTGCTTCATACAAAGTGGAAATCCCCTATTCAAGTTCTTTTTAAGCATATCAGCATCTGTGGCAGTATATGATGTATATGACCGAGTGTACATAAGCCTGGAAACGGCTGCAAATGAGCACTTGGAATGAGGCAAATATATGTAATTATATCCAATAATTAATAATTCTGCCATAAAGCAACATTTGAAAGTCCATAACAAAAATGTTATTTTGTATCATCATCTAGAGGCCGAGCTAAAACTACAGAGCAAATCAACATTTCTGCAAAAACAGCCTCCGTGCCTTCCTGTCAGTCCATCTTTTTGCTGACTGCAGGTCTTGTCAGATGAAGGCAGCTAGCATGACATGAGTATGATTGGTTTAGTTTGGTTGGCACCATGGCACCGTCATTCACCTCCTACATCGTTCCCTCGCTCACCTGGAGACCGCTGGAAGCACTGTGAGAATCATGTTCTTTGAGTTCTCCAGTGCCTTCAACACCATTCTTCCCTCGGTTCTGAAGGACAAGCTGGTGAACTCAGGAGTGGACCATCACCTCACTACCTGGATCCTGGACTACCTCACCGACCGACCACAGTATGTGAGGACTCAGGGCTGTGTGTCGGACAGGGTCGTCTGCAGTACGGGGGCCCACAGGGAACGGTTCTGGCTCCGTTCCTCTTCACCATCTACACTGCAAACTTCTCCCACAATTCCACCCAGTGCTTCCTGCAGAAGTTCTCTGATGACTCTGCAATAGTCGGCCTCATCACTGATGGGGACGACAAGGAGTACAGAGGTCTGACCCAAGACTTTGTGGACTGGTGCCAGCTGAACTACCTCCAGATCAACGCCAGTAAAACCAAGGAACTGGTGGTAGACTTCCGCAGGCACAAGCATTCTCCACTGCAACCACTGAACATCCAAGGTATGGACATTGAGGCTGTGGACAGCTACAGGTACCTTGGTGTTCATCTGAACAATAGACTGGACTGGACTCATAACTCAGACGCCCTCTACAGGAAAGGGCAGAGCAGGCTGTACCTGCTGCGGAGACTCAGGTCGTTTGGGGTGGAGGGCCCACTCCTGAAGACCTTCTATGACTCTGTGGTGGCTTCTGCTATCTTTTATGGTGTGGTCTGCTGGGGCGGCAGCATCTCTGCTGGGGACAGGAAGAGACTGAACAGGGTGATCCGAAGGGCCAGCTCTGTTCTAGGATGCCCTCTGGACCCAGTGGAGGTGGTGAGTGACAGGAGAATGGTGGCTAAGCTGTCATCCCTGTTGGACAACGTCTCCCACCCCATGCAGCAGACTGTGACAGCACTGAGCAGCTCCTTCAGTGGGAGACTGCGGCACCCACGGTGTGGGACGGAGAGATTTCGCAGGTCTTTCCTCCCCACTGCTGTCAGACTCCATAATAAAGACTTTAACTGATCAAGCACACACATCCATACATATGCAATAATACTAAGTGCAATAATCCTTTCTGTCATCGTTGTATTTTTACTCAGTTGTATATAGTATTTGTATTTGTATTCTATTTTTATCTTATTGTATATTTATTTTATTTTATTCTATTCTACTGTATATAGTATTTTATTTTATTCTATTCTGTACAGTTGTGTACTGTATTTATTCTTATTGTATTCTAATTTTTGCCTCATAACTTTTGCACTGTCCACTTCCTGCTGTGACAAAACAAATTTCCCACGTGTGGGACTAATAAAGGTTATCTTATCTTATCTTATGTTTGCAATGCAAACTTCGACCAGCTGGCGTGGGAGCTGAGAGCTGCTGACATCCTCAGCTCAACATAAGACAAACTGGTTTCCGCTGACATGTTTCAGGTGTTAGTTTGTATTTTGTTAATCACATTATTAACTAGGGCTGTTCGATGTAACGATATATATCGGACGACGATATAAAAACATCTATCGTTTCATTTTACGCTATCGTTTGTTTCGTGGTGTCGCAAAATAAACTGTTTACAGTAATATTTGTTCATGGTTCTGATGTCACTGTAGTGGTTATATTCATTTCTTAAAGTTCTCTCTTTCTCTTATATTTTATATAACCACACTACGGACGGACAAGCGCCTGTTTTTATGCGTTGTCGTTAGCAACAACGACGGTAAAACCATCACGTGTCCGCTTGTTTATTTTCCACATAAACCTTTCACAATAAAGCTCAAGATCCTGTTGAGACTTTTCAAAATAAACTGAATCACGTGAAAGATGCAGATTATTTACGGATGAGAAGTAAAAAAGAGCCGCCAGGTGCTAAAAAATAAACCTTAGACTCAAACGTTAGAACAGGCTTCTCCCCGCAGCACGCCGTGTAATAAATACTCACAAAGAAAACGGCGCCGTTACAACTTATGTCTAAAAATGTATCGTTTCATGCATCGGTTAAAACACTCGACTCAGCTACACGACGCGCAGCTGGAAACACTTCACCTACCTGAGATTCACAGAATTTACAGAAAATGTTACATGTTTGTGATTTATATCGTTATCGGACGACAGATGTCTGATATCGAGATATGAGATTTTGGTCATATCGCACAGCCCTACTATTAACTGCAGCTTTCCACGTGTCACGCTATAATAACTCCCACCATGTGGCAACTGTCTGAAAGGACTCGAGGTTCATGTGATAGAAATATAATTTTATATGGTATAAGTTTATTGTTAAATTACTGAGTAAACTATATTCATCAACTTTGTAAGTGTACTGTTAAATGTTAAATCTACTGCATTCTTTGTATTTTGCCTCCAAGCAGCCAGACTGTCATTTTTTAAACTGTTGTCTTGTGCAAGCTTTCTAAAAGGTCTTCCAGAGTTTTTCTTTGTGTTTGTATTGTTTCATGTAAATTGTTGTAATGACAACAAAATGTCCAAACCAACAGGCTTTACTGAAACACAATCAGTGCAGCCTCCCACACAACCACAACAAATGCTGCATATCATCCAGAAACCTCAGGAAAACCCTGGATAACCAAGTGTTCTGTCCCTTTGTCCCTCTCATGCCGTAAACATTTACCAGATAAGCTGTGTGTTCAAATAGAGAGCGGTTCATCATAACCAGAATGTACAGTACAAATCCCAACAGCCAGTAAAGGGACTCAGATCAGGGGCTGTGACGCCATAGCTTAACTGGTCCTTCCTTGTGTTTAAATAAATAAAACAAACTGACAAGAAATTCTAAATAAAATAAAATAACACTAATTACGAGAATGTAAACGATATCAGGCACCGGACAGAGAAATCACTGGGAAGTCCTGCACCACGACTCCTGTGGTGGGACACAGAGGTCAGTGTGTGCTGCCTGATGCAGAGCAGAGATGCTGCCTTCTCACAGCTCATACACGAGCTGCAGACACTGCATCACTCAGTCTCACATACACACACTAACAATGCAGGCTTCTGTTTTTCCTGGCAGCCAGCAGGGAAGTACACTGCCAACAATGTTGTCAGATCCAAGGGTTAAAATAAATTAATTCATTAAAAAGCAGCGGTGCGTCTGTCGAAACAAAAGCCGAGATTAATGTGTTTTTACAAATAGAACGGTTTGGTTGGAAGGAGAACGTTCGAGGTGGGGGAACTGTGGAGGGTTCATTTGATTAAACGGCAGCAGAGCTTTGCGAGCTCAGTGTGCATAGGTGGACGTGAGTCATAGCCAAGTCATAGCAGTACGCTGTGTGAGTCTCACCAGTTTGGACGTCAATGACCATTTGATGTCCTCCCCTCATCCCCGGCCTGTTGTCGTCACCGTCACCTGCAAAGAGAAAAGAGGATGGAAAAGACAAAGATGGAGTGTGAGCGTGGGGGGGACAGACGACGAAGCAGAGAGGTGAGGCGTGGATCAGGCAAAATGGGGTGGAGCGAAGGGATGGGCGGGGCAGCAAACAGACAAGAAAGACAGCGCTGCTTTAGACAGGTGGCAAAGTTGTCAGCATGTATTGAAATGTGTGATAAGCGGGAACATTTCCCACTGGAAAGATGGGCTCACTGTTCATTTCGTCGTGGTTGATTTCTTGGGCGCTTGTACCTTTGTTGCATTTGGGGATGATCTGACTCCACCTGGGCTTGTACTCCTGCTGGCTGATGTACTGGTTAAACAAGCCGTCTAGCAAGAGGACACATGAATCAAATATGAGAAAGAAAACAAGCGTAATCCCATGAGCATTTCTCTCAGTCAGAACAAACACTATGGCTGCATACCTCTCACAGCTTTGTCTATCAGCTCCTCACAGGCATCAAAGTCTCCTTGCAGCACCAGTCGGTCGTGCAGGTGGGTTAGCATGGGGTGCTCCAGAGCTATTCGAGTCTTCTTCTGCAGCGACTCGAAGGCCTCTGTGTAGTTATGCTGTCGGAAGTGCTTCAGGCAAAGGCGGATGGCTTCCTGTTCTCGGTACTATAAGGACATGATGGAGAGCAAACTGATGAGTTCAACTCACTGCACGAATGCTTGGACCACACCCGACTCAGCATCAGGTCTATCAAACACGTGTGAAACCAAATGACACTGAAGGTTGAGTATTACGCCTCAAAGCTTTTTTTAAAAACAAAAACACAACGCAGCGCATGATGCCACCAGTCTAGTATTTTACATTATGCTGCCTTCACACGTATATGAATTCAAGCGACGTTCGATTCTTAATCCATACGGTGGTTATGAGCATCGTGTTCCAGAAGCGCATTCGTGAACTCAGACACAGTGATGCTGGACGAGGCCTGGCTCCCAGTCTCCACTCCAATTCATCCTAACAGTGCTTTTTTGGGGTCGAGGTCAGGATCTGTGTAGGCCAGTCAGGTTCTTCCACACCAAACTCCCTTATCCATGTTCCAACAGGACGGCGACATCCCCAACTGTTCCCACAAAGTTGAGAGCATGAAATTGTCTAGAGTGTCTTGATTTGCTGAAGCATTAAGAGTTCCTTTCACTAACGGGCTGAGCCAACAGTCCCACCCCACAGTCCCCCTCCACCAAGCTTCACACTTGGCAAAACGCAGTCAGACAAGTAGCATTCTCCTGGCAACCACCAACCCAGACTCATCCATCAGATTGTCAGATGGAGAAACCTGAATCATCACTCCAGAGAACACGTGTCCGCTGCTCCATAGCGTCTAGGGGTGGGTGCTTTGCACCACCGCACTGGATGCTTTACAGTTGGAGGACTAGATACAGCCGCTCAGCCATGCAAACACCCGACAGGTGTAGCCTGCCAAAACCTGCAGGATACTGTTGTTCAGAGCAGCGGCTACTGTCGTCCTGTGCACGACTAGTTCATATAGTTAGTTAAATGTTTCTGCCATTGTTAAGGGACCGGTGTATCTGTGCATTGGTCCTACACAAAGCGTGTGCACTGAACCATGTTGTGGCCGTGTACTGTCACAAGGAGGCAGCATCAAAAATATATGGAACATCGAGTCTCTGGGAAATTCTTTTTGTGTGTGAAGTCATTAGTCAGCCGACTCTGAACAAGACAGAACATCTAAGTTACAGCTTCTTTTAGTGACATGAAACTGAACAAGATATACACGCACACACGTGTGCGCGTGTGTGTGTGTGTGTGTGTGTGTGTGTGTGTGTGTGTGTGTGTGTGTGAGTGAGTGAGTGAGTGAGAGAGAGAGAGAGAGGTAAACCTAAGGATGTACTCAAAGCGGTGTGCTGCTTGTGCAGATGTAAAGTGCGAGCAAAGTACTCAAACACGACTAACTTGCATGAGCATGTACGCGTCCACCATCCGGCAGAGTATGCTAGGCTATCACCAGCGTCTGCAGCTCCATCAAGCATTTGGGCGCACTCTGAGATGTTTAAATAAACAGCTGTGTATCGGCTATAATTTGTAAACTAAAGTAAACTGGAAACAGCTGAACTAGTGAAGCAGCAACAAACCACATGCACAGATATTGTTGATGGTTACGGGTCAGGGAAGGAATGGCTTGTGTTAGCACTGTTAATGTTAGTCACTAATCCAAAAGCACCACACATTTCAGCAGTTTGTTAGTTCTCTGTTTGTAGGAACCTCCCTGATCAGAACACGGCTGCTGCTGGTTAACTCGAACAGTAGCAGGTACAGTTATTTTATATTCTTCATGTTGTAGTAGAGCTGGGCGATATGAGATTTTTCCATATCACGATATGTTTTTTTCATTTCAGGCGATAACGATATATATCACGATATAAGCCAAATAACTAAATTTGTAAGATTTAAATGTGCCGTTGCTCACAAGTAAAATGTGAAATAATCAGCCGCTTGTTTTGATTTAAATATTTATTTACCATAATAAGTTAAACAGGGCAGATGTACTTAAGGAAAATGAGACTTCAGTTTCAAATAAATAAAGGCAAATATTGCAAACTAAACAAAAAGCAGCCGCTAAAGCGTTTAAGTTTGAAAATAGAACAAACAAAACAGACTACTAAATTGTCACTTCCACTTAGAAACAAAATATTAATTCTAAAAATAAATCTTAGGTTTTTTTTTTTACAGAAGAACAGACAAAATTGACTAACTTTTGTCAATGTCAATATCAAATGAACTGAGAACTAAAAGGAAATTCTCACTCTCCTTGTTGTATAGCTGAGCTTTTCCAACAGTTTTAAAATAAAGATGCTAACAGAACATTCTTTAAATCCTAGGTACACATCCAAGGTGCAACACACACACACACACATATATATATACACACATATATATATATATATATATATATATATATATATACACACACACACACACACATATATATATATATATATATATATATATATATATATATATATATATATATATATATATATATATATATATATATATATATATATATATATATATATATATAAATAAACTTTAGTCTGAAAAAAGCCTACAGGTTGTGGGACAGGAAGACAAGTCTATCCACTGCTTCAGGCTTTAAAGCGGCCCTGTGGCAAGTCACAATATTACCCCCTGTACTAAATACCCTCTCAGAGGGGCTGCTGGTTGCGGGGATGCACAGGTAGCGCTTTGCCAGGCAGCTAACTCTTGGGAAGCTTCTGTTGTTGATTTTCCACCACTCAAGTGGGTCCATTTCACTGTCTGCATCAGGTGCCAGCAAGTACTTTTCAAGCTCCTTTTCAACTGTCTCTTTCTCAGTGAGCCCTGTGCTGGTGGGGTGGGATTTCTTAAAGAAACTGCCCAGTGACTTTCTCTGTTTCTTCTGGGTTGGTAGTACTGCAGCAGCTCCACCATCTTCTGTTTCCTCCGTTCCAGCTGAAGTGGATGGGTGCTCAATTTGCCCCAACATCTCATACACTGCTCTCATTTTGATGGCATCAACGTGTTCTGCATTAATGTATTGTACTTTGAAGCGCGGATCTAGCAGGGTTGCAACATCAAGCAGTTCATTTGTAATCTGGTCATTGTACTTTTCATCAAGGTATGTCATGACTGTCATCTTAAGGTCTTTTGTAAGTTGTGTTTCAACCTCAGATGGTTTCAGAATCTGTGTTCTGAAAAGGTGAAGCATCGGCTTGAGGTAGGACACGTAACACTCTCCAGAAAGTGAATCTGTGAATTCCAGTAGTGGGTTCAGGGCCACATGCACAGACTCCAGAACATCTAGATCTTGCCAGGAGGGAACCAAGTGCCTGGTCTTCTTATCTGCACTGAGGACCTGAGAGATAGCTTTATGTTGCTCCAGAACCCTCCCAACCATTTTTTGGCGTGAGCCCCACCTGGTGGGCGACTCTGTCACTAACTTGTGCTGGGGTAGGTGAAGCTCCTCCTGAGCAGCAGCTAATTCCCTTTTCTTCTTCCAAGAGAAACTGAAGGTGGCCACCACTCTCTTACACACGGCCACAGCTCGCTCCATCCTCTTGTCTTTGCCGGCTTTTTCTGTGGATAAAAAGGTAAATAATAGCACATATTAACCTCAGAATTTAATTTAAGATTTTTGATTTTTTTTTTCCAGTCACAAATAAATTTCACTGCCCTGAAAACACATTTACTTGCTATGATTGTACTTTTACTTTTTTAAATTTTGCTGACAGAATGACCAAATTTTTTTTTCTTATATTTAAAAAGGTGACAGAGGCTGGTGTTATCAACATCATTGTTTGACCTTTTCATCACTTGTTCTTAAAGAGCTGAGGTTCTGTATTAGCCAATTGGGATCCTGATAGAACCCCAAAATTCTAAATTTTATTTGGCACATTTTGTCAACTTGATTTACACTGAAGAGTGACTGAATATTTGCCTATTATGCATGCCAACAGCAACTATTACCTCAAATAAATAGGCTGACATGAAGAATATTCTTTCTGATGTTTATTTTTTAACAATAACCATTGAAGTGATTTAGATCTCTAGCTTTTAATATGTTTACATGGGCTCAAAAACACAATTAAAAGAGGCATTTTTAATTTTATTCTGCTTCCCAACTTACCGATAGCTGAGTGAAGTCGATGTCCGAAGCACTGCAGCCGGGTCCAGTTATTCAGGGATGTGGCCTTCACTATATTTGTCCCACTATCGGTTGTGATGCAGACTTGTTTGTCTTCACTCAGTCCCCAGGATGCAAGCGCTTCTGACAGTCCTAATGCAATTACTTCACCCGTGTGGTCGTCGGGAAGGTAGGCAGCTTGAAGACATTTGCTTTTCAGATTCCAGTCTTGGTCGATATAGTGGGCAGTAAGGCTAAGGTAAGGTTCTGACGTGCGACTTGACCACATGTCGGATGTAGTAGCGAAGAACGATACAGTTTGTAGCTCCTTCTCAACAGCCTCACGGCACTCTCTATATAGCATTGGAAGCGCTATCTGAGAGAAATGTTTACGTCCAGGGAGTTGGTAACGAGGATCCAGTACCTTAATTAGCTGCTTGAATCCTTCATTTTCGACCGTGTTTATTGGTAGCATGTCTTTAGCAAGACAGTAGGCTATGGCATTCGTTATGTCGCTATGTCTCTTAGCTTTTTTGTCATATGGTAAGACGCTGGAGAAAGCCGACTCAATTGACTGTTGCTGCTTCGCAGGGATTCCCCCGGTTGTTTTCGATGACAAATTAGCACTTTCAGTCAGAGATTGAGCGTGCTCTTGTGGGTGGCACTGCTTCAGGTGATGAAACAGGTTAGTTGTATTTCCAGTCTTGGTGGGAACATGCTGTCGGCACAACTTACAGTGCGTGCTACTCTGTTTTTTGTCGGACTTCAAATAGCCGAAATATCTCCACACTACGGAACTTTTCCGGCCCTTCCTTTCGACAATCTCTTCGGCATTCGAGCTGTCATCTGTGTTCTCTTCCGTTCTCTCGGTTGATTTTTCTCTACTTGGTGCACTCATTTTCTCCATCACCCAGTCGACACGGCGGTTAGCTGCTAGCTGCTTCACAAACAAATACGCACGTGCGCCTTGGCACTTGTGCTGTACGTAACAAGTCACGTGACGTGACGCTGCGGCTGTGATTGGTTCGGCTCTGCGCTACTTAATTTGGATTGGATGACTTTTTTTTTTCTTTTTTTTTTTTTTTAAGAGGACAAGAGCGGCGAGGTCTATCGCGATAGTTTAATTTCTCTATCGAGTAAAAGTTATATCGCGATACATATCGTTATCGTTATATCGCCCAGCTCTATGTTGTAGTAAAATATACAAGAAACGATGTGGTCGTAAGAAGCACGGGTATAATGTCCCGGCTCCTTCATATGCAAGTTAATGATTAAGCTAGCAACACATGTACAGCAGAGACCACACGATACCACTTTACAGCAACATTAACTCATGTGAGCAGGTAGGCGGACGATGAGAATTGTCAGCAGTCTGGAGATATTTTAAGACAACAAAAGTAAAGGAGCCTGCCAGCTCGGCTCTGCTACATCGTCAGAGGAGGAGGAGGACTGAGAAAAAGTTCATTTGTCTCATGTAAAATATCTAAAGTCCTAACCAAACGCAAACTGCAACGAGTCTGCTAATGTGTGTGGAAGCAAATGGCGACAACCGACACTGGAGACATCACGGGAAATGTCCAGAGGCAGACAACCAGCAGGAGAAACCAAAAGAAACTGCAGCTCTTTGCCTTTACAGGATTAGAGCATAAATTTAAGCCTAAACTCGAATCAGCAGATAAAAGCAGGTTTTTCTTTGCTTACATTTGAAAGGCATGGCCTAAAATCCACAGAGGCCAAACTATCTTTTGTAATTAAGTAATAAACTACGATATTCATAAATTACATGGAATCCAACACATGAATTTAAGACAGAAGTGAAACTATGTGAATGCAATTAAAGAAACTGTCCCAGAGACAAACTGAGTTTGTGGGTTTCCAAATGTAATCAGCACCTCTGACATCCCAGAAGTTTTCATTCAAGCTGATATTACGCAGGAAGGCAAATCCACTCTTCCACCTCTGCCCCACCCCTCTAACATCCAGGCTGAGGCCTACCTTGCTATACCAGTTAAGGCAGGGCTGCACCACATCTGGGTCTTCAATTCCATGCAGCTCAATGTACCAGATGCTGAAGTTGAAACTCGGACCCCAAGACATCAGAGGCACTGAAGTTAAACAAACAAGTGGTAAGAAGTGTTAACAGCAACAAACACATGACAACACAAAGCGTGCCAAACTGCTCTCACCTATTTTGACAAATCTGCAGGGGAACATCTGCTCGTCGATCTTGTGCTTTAAGGTGAACGTTTCCTTGTTGTAGTCATTCTTAAGGCCACTGGCAGATGGAGAAAGACAATCAACATGACACAGCTGTTTCACTAATCCTACTGGTGAGTTGAGATACCGACTGAATCCATTTGCTGGACAGCCCTCCACCTCTGGCAGCTAACTAGACTTCATGTGTGGCCTTGCAGCTGCAGTTCAGGCTGTTAACAAACATGCAGCCTGCTAATGCAGCTCTTCAGCTGGATGGACTCATTTGCCAGTTGCAGGTTCTCCAGAAACAATTTGCAACAATTGAAGTTGCACATTTACAACTACTACAATCCTCTGTTCTTTGAATTTGTATTTATTGAAGTTCAAATTCAACATAACACCTGAGGCAATTTATTACTTAAGACAATTTTTTTTAAAAATCTGTTCAACCAGTGAATTTCTGTCAACTAGAAGTCGTCTCGACAGCCACAATTGAGAGCACTTCTGATGGCACTGTCATTCTCCTGGTATTGTGTCTACCAATAAAGACACTACAGGACCAGACAAACACAGAAACATGTCTCCCTGAAGCTACAGGGGCATCTCACCTGGACAAAAGCTCGGTCATGTTTTCTTCGCTCATCCCACCAAACACTTTGAACTTCTTCAAGTTGCACACATGAGTCTTCTCATATTTCCCAAAGGTGATGCTCTGAACAATTGCTGGCCTTTCCAATTTTAAGATTAAAAACTGTGGAAAGAGATCAAGACAGGTGAAACAGACTGAAAGCACAGAACAGAGTTATGACGTATTTAGTGCTTGTAGAGAGCTCCAGGAAATTTGCCTGAAATTATGCCTGCCCCGTCGCTGTGAAGGGATTCTCTCCTTATCTAAACGACTACAGCATCAGGTAAGTGGCAGCACAACACACTATGAACTGCATCCACATGTCACTGGTGCTCTAACAAGCCAAGACATCAAATGACAATCCACCCATGGCCACAGCACCGATTAAACAGGAAATGTGAAAACATTTAAATCCACAGAGACCAACATGTTCACATCCGCTGTGAAAGCATCAATATCAATCTGAAATGAAGCATTAATGAATCACACAAACTCCCCACCTTTACGGTAAATAAAAAAGTAGCAACACTGAGTTGACTTTCCATTTTGTGTTTGTAATGAGACAACGTGTGATGAAACAATGGGCTCCTCCCATCACCCTCCCGTGACGACTCACATCCAAGGTTATAATTTACTCACCAGTAATTTGGCACACAGTTTTTTAATTAGTCGATGGAGGTGGGGGTACGCTACTGATTTGAACGTCATGTTTTGGACAATCACACCAGTTTGAATTTAACCCTTTAAGACCTGCCATAGAACCAAGTCCACCAGAGCTTATAGTATATTTTTAAATGCTGTGGGGCCATTTTTGGGAGCATTTCAAGTTGCAACCATTACAGCCCAAATTTTAATAATATGTCTGCATTAAGTGCATAGTAATTACATAAATTGCGAAAAACTACAAAAACTTATCCCTCAAAACTGTAAATACAAAAAAGTTAAAAGTTGCACAAAATAGTTTCCCACCACAGGAAATTTATTTTAAGAGTCTTCATAGTTTTATTTTTGAAATACACCAATTTTTATATACTGCAGGAAAAACGAAAATAAATATTATAATGCAAATTTGCAAAAAAAATAAAATAAAATAAATTCCACAAAATGACGTCACTTCCGGTTTCGGGCAGGTCATGGCGGACATGCGATAGTTCACGCTGATGGACGTAGGAAGTGTTACGAACAGCTGATCGGATCGGCAAAACCTGTTTCTGGAATATTATGTTTTTGTTGCTGCAAGTGCTTTTTATGCAGTTTTTGCAAAGCTATATGTGGAAGGAAACCGTGACCGAGGACAAGCTGATGGCATCAGATGTAAGTACAACTCCTCCGGTTTAATATGCAAAAAAAATTATTGCGCTAGCTTACACGGTTGCAGAGCTACCGGGATTTAAAAATAGTTACGCAAAACGGAGCGTGCTGCTCTGACCGGCTTTAAAGGGTTAAAAACGTATCCCAACGCTGAAGGTTTCCCTGTGGACGGTGAGCTACATGACCTGCTGCTGTCAGTGTGGATTCGTGTGAAAATGCTTCCACTCTGGGATTCGATCATGTGGTTTTCAGAAGCAGCACAAATGAACAATCTTAGTGTTGTTTTCTTTATGAACAGATCCCATCGGCAAGGATGCAATCTCCCAGGGGGAGGACAGAATGCCCCCCAAGCCCCAAAACTGTTTAGTTTATGCTCCACGTTTTATAAAAAATGGAAAGAAATGTTCTGCATCATTTCTCATGGGGAACTGTTACTTTAGATTGACAAATCAATTGTTTAACCAGCAGTTTTCTACCATCCAAACACCGCCTACTCCTACTCTAAATTACAGGCAGATTCCTGCAGTTTTCCTTCATTTAAAGCATAAAGGACATACCTGAGCTGCAGAATTATTAGAATTTGTGAAGCCTGCGTAACACCCAGCTGCTCTACTAGAAACAGAGTATTTTGAGTCTGGGGTGCTCAGTCCTCCAAGTGAGTGGTTAACCATTGTTTTGCAATGTTTCACTTCCTATTGTCAGTCAATGCAAACTTTCAGATTTAACCTCAAAGTCGTGCAACACTATCTATGACGGTGTTGTCAAAGGGAGTCAATGAGTTCAAGAGAGAGGAAGGCAAACTTTTTCTTTCAGAAGTGTGAACGTAAACAGTTGCTGTTGCTGCTCACTGCTAGGTGGAACCTCCTCATACAGCTGCAAGATAAAGTTAGTGAACTCTTTGGAATTGAAGCCTTAAAAACGAAGCCTCCTGCAGTCGTGCTGCTGTTCGAGGACCCGTCACAAACCTGGATAAATGGGAAGGTTGTATTTGGTGTGAAATGGGGATCCGTGCACTGTGGTAACCCCCTGGGAAATAAGAGAGTAGCTAAGAGTAGCTAATCTACATCGCCTGTGTAGGCTCTCAGTCATCCAGGCCATAGTTAAAATTAGGGCTGTTCGATTTAAGGAACGACATATATCTAAAGACGATATGAAAATGCCTGTCGTTTCATATTAAGCTATCATTTGTTTTTTTTCATGGTTTTGATGGTCACCGTAGTGGCTACATTCATTCCTTAAAGTTCTCTAACCTTACTCCTAAACGAGGGGCTCCCTCTGTAACATATGGTTTGTTTATGTCTGACACGGACCAGAAAACTGTAAAATTATGCAGGAAAACGAACCCCCAACTCAGACTAGGGCTGTGCGATATGACCAAAATCTCATATCCCGATATATATATCGTTATATCAAACAGCCCTACCTCAGACTCAAACACGACAAACCTTTTCATACACCTACGCAAGAATCATGTGAGGGAGTTTACGGATGAGAAGCAACAAAGAGCCGTCAGGTGCTCAAAATAAACCTCAGACTCAAAGGTAGTAAATACAAAGAAAATGGCGGCCGTTACAGTCAAAACACTCGACTCCAGCTACACGACGCCCAGCTGAAAACACTTTACACAAGTCGAGCTGCCTGAGATCCACAGAATTTACAGAAAATGTGAAATTTTGTGATACATATACCGTTGTCGGGGCGATAAATGTCTTCTATCGGGATATGAGATCTTGGTCATAGTGCACAGCCCTAGTTAAAATAGACCCAGACCATGATGCTTCACATGCGAAATTTAGATACTGGCATTCATTCTGCCCAAACATAGAATCGTTTTTGCCAAAAATGTCATATTTGTCTCATCTGGTATTAAAACTTTACTATTTGGTTTTTTTTTTTAGGTTTTTCTTATATCAAGACAATTCCTATTCACTTTTTTATTATCATCTTATTTGTAATCGACAAAATAAACGTCCTTTTTGTTAACATTGATACATTTGTTGGACCTAAAGTAAAAACTGATGACAGAGCTGCATCTCATCTCCTTACTATGAATTACAAACATTCACTTAATGTTTCTTATCTTTGTCCAACCCTTTGAATTATTATTTCAGTTAGTTTGTGTATAACTGACTTTTTTAAAATATCACATTTAGGCACATTCACACTTGCTGAGAAGCTTTTAATCCACTCACTACTCTTACATCAACTTGAGTAACTGAGACCTGACTTAAAACCATGTTACATTCAGGCAGATCAAGGTCAGCCTTGAGATATTCCATGTACTGAGCACTCAAATATAAACAAGCCCAGCAAGACACTGTAAGCGAGGCCAACCCCCCCAAACAACTGAAAGCATAGGTATGCTTTTCACATGACTTTACCATTCAGTTAGAAAACAACACTGTGTAAATAAACATTAATAGTTCTACTGAATAACATTGGATTCATTTTTATTAAACTGTAAAACACAAACGGCATAAACTGTTGAGAATTCACACCTGCAAGAAAAATAAGTCTAACAGAGTGAATGTATAATGGAATTGTAAAGCGCTTTGGGTGCCTTGAAAAGCGCTATATAAATCCAATCCATCATCATTATTATTATTATTATTATTATTATTATTATTATTATAACAATAAAGAGGAAAAGCACCAGACATGATGAATGATGGTCTACCAGCAACAGCTGGAGCAAGGTCGAGCCAAAGAATGTAAGTGTTCAAGTGGAGTTACAGAAGTTGATGAAAACCCATCAAGTTAAATGCAAAGGAAGAATTCCCACAAGTGTTACCTGTTTAAAACAAACAAACTTACTTTTTTGGTGAGAAGGTTACAGAAAATGGAGTACTGGTTATTGTATCAGTAATAACACAGACGTGACGCAGAAGTGTGATTGACATGTTTTCAAATGCCCCATCTTAAAATGTCAAAATTTCCCAAAGAGCATTCCCAGTAAAGCAAAGGGTTTCTCAATCCCATTGGCCTCTCTGTGCAGACTGCAGTTTCCTGTTTATGCACCCTCTCTAAAATATTAATGTTAATTAATTAGCCAAGCCAATTACCTATGAACTGTGACGCTATGAACCTACACAAATCACGACTTTCATAGACAACTGCTGTTCCAGGTCAACAAAATTAAAGCTCATCAGAAATGAACCTACCTGTGGAGGATAGTTGCTCTCAGAAGACCACCTGGAGGACTGATCGTTAGGTTTATCCACCAAGATATTCCTAAACAAAATAAAGAGACAAGTATTTACCCACTGTGGAATACCATCCCACCAAGTGAGCAGAAAACGCGGAAAGACAGCAGTGCAAGGTTGAGCCGAATACAGGTCTGTGTGTCCTGGAAGCTTATGACAGTAGATTTATCACATAACAAAACTACTTTCTTGTAGTCACGCTACATTCTGTTAGAAAGCTCATTTAGGTAACTGTTGTTGTTAGCCAACTAGCATTAAGTCAGCTACTGCTGAACTGTTTGCTGAGTGCTGAACCAGCAACAGGCGAAAGCCGCGGAACTATGGGTGACTTCGTTTATATTAGATTAAAACATGGGTGCTGGCGTGAGCGACAAGTAAGTTTTCCTTTCGTTGCAACAGTTGCAGGTAGCCTATAACCAAGCTCATTAGCATAGCTGCTAAAGCAAAGCTCTATGGTTAGATAACAACAGCTAGTTGCCTACTTCAGCTCTGGAGTCCAGTTAGCTAACGTGGACGTTCGTTTTTCACGTATTAAGATACCGAAGTGTACACTACGTAATCAAAGCGTAAAATATTATACAGCTGTGACAACGGAAGTAACAAAGAATAATCTGGGCGTGTTCCAATGCCAAGTTTTCGGGGTTGTCACTCTAGAATAATATAACTATAAGAGAAGAATACACCATTCAGTTGCTTTGTTTACGTTTTGAGATAACGCTCCAATTGACATCCTACACTGAAGTAGGAAACTGTCCCTTAGTTGCCCACACATTTCACAGAAATTACTGAGCGTCATTTCATCACACAGAAAGTACATCGTAAGCTATTGCTTCCAACAAACGTTTAGCGGAAAAACAACATTATCATTATCGGGCGGCTAAATATCCGAAACCAAACGCCCCACACGGTAGCTAGCGCTAGCTTGCTCGCAGACAAGCTAGGCCAGTCGCGCAGGGTGGAAGAAACACAAGTGCGCCGAGATGACAAAAGACCACCTTCCACCGCAAAACCTAATGCATACGCTGGGCCAGAGGATGGGAAAGATACTCACTCAGGTAAATATGTAGACGAGTAAGAGCTCCATTTAAAAACGCTGAAAGTGAGGACTCTGCTCTCGGGAGCGACAGCCATCTTGTTGCAGAAAATAACAGACAGCGAGAGGTTAGCAAGGAGCGAATATTGACAGCTCTTAAAGAGACAGTACACATATTTGTGTTGTTTACGACGCCTCCTCGGTAGCATGAACACACTGCACGATACAGTTATCACGTCAGCTCTTCATATTCATCGTAACAAAACTCGTATTTTTTTAAATTATCATTTTTTCCGAATATCATTCCAGCTGAAACATGTTAATTTCAATCGATAAAACATAAAAAGCGAATGATAATAAAATAATAACAATACCTCCATCACATTAATGTGGCCACAGGCCAAAGATGATCTTCTACAGCCCCGTTCCTAAATATGTACATCATCCCTAATTACTACACAGCTACACACACACAGCTACTGGAAGTCGAGTTAACCAAAACTCTTTAAACCTGATCCATAAGTAGGGGTTTCGAAATTAATGCATACATATAAATAGAATAAAGACTCCCACAGAAATAATCAGCCGATCATATAGTATCATACAGTTGACTGCAGTGTTTCCTTTTTGAGACAAAGACAGCAGTGTCCCTTTTCAAACAGCGTAGTGTTTTACTATATGTGAAGTCATTCTAGCTTAGAGTGGGTGAGTCATCTGGTGACTAATGCGCTTTATTCCGGTTAGACAAAGCTACTCAGCCTCCTAATTTGCAGCATACACTTTGAAAGAAGATGACTCGACATTTTTTCATCTTGACATTAAGCCAGTATGTAGTTGGTTGTGCGTCTTGCTTTGAGCTAAACGCTATAAATTACCTCCACGAATTAACATACAACTGGTCACAGCTGCCATAACGTCAAACACTGGTTTTCTTGACTGGTTATGTTGGATCACCACAAGCTGCTCTGCTGCAACTGGACATTTTACTGTCAGTTGACTGAAGACACTCAAAAAGGTCACATGGCAGCCAAGTTCTGTAACCGGATGCTTGTTTTTAACAGATATCTGTGCCGACCTGAGAGCAACACTTTGTAAAAATGTAGAAAATAGTCTCTGAGATCAAAGTGATACCATCATAATACTCGCTCTGTACCAACTAATAGATCTATGAATAGTTTGGGCTGGAAAGCGCTGGTCACCTGATAAAGCCGTTTTCTCTTGCTTTAACAGTAGCACCCCCAGGCTTCTACCTTTCTACCTTTAAAACCCGGAGAGCAGCCAAATGGCTGGTAGGCTTTTAGCTAAGCTTTAGCTTCAGCCAAGTGGAAGCTAAATTGGCTAGTCATTCATATGTATATTAGGTTGTTACCTGGGAATTCTGGAGGGAGGGTAGTGGGGGTTTGAGTGGATTGAGGAATTTCCCTGCGAATCTTGCTGACTGTGCCGAGGATGGTGGTTTTCCGTCTAAGAAGTTTTTGCGCAAGTGAAAGCGATGTGAAAAAATTGTCCGTGGTAACATTTCTGCCCTTGTCTAGGAATGGTTCCATCAGCCTCATTACTACATTTTCAGAAAGTCTCTCCTCACTGGGACGATTGGGGTCCTTGCCAAGATATGGGAAGACATTGCAAATGTACTTGGATTTTAGGTCGCAGGCCACCCAAAACTTGATCCCAAACTTGTCAGGTTTACTTGCAATATACTGCAGGAAACAGCACCGAGTCTTTGATGGGAAAAGCTGCTCATCAACGGTGATATGTAGACCAGGGTTGTAGCACGTGATGCAGTTGGTGACCAATGATCCCCACACACTGGAAATTGCAGCGAACTTATCAGTCTTTGCTCGATCACTGCGGGTGGACTTGTCATCAAAGCGTAGGTGTTGCATGATGTCTTGGAAGCGGTTTCGTGCCATAGTTCCAATTATCTGTGGGTTTCCCAGGTTTGCTGACCAGCAGTCATTTAGAGATGGAACCCTGTTAACCCCCCGCAAGATGACAATTGCAATAAATGCCATTAGTTCAGGGAGGTCCATGAACCAATGAACATGCTCCGTGCACCACTCAGCAGGCCATTTGTAAATATGTGTACAAATGGTTGGTTTTTTGTACTGTTTTTATCAATAAATCTCAGCAACAAAGGACATACACCCATGTGTGTTGATTTCTCCCTAAGATTAAGTATCCTGGAGCCTTCACGTCATCCGATGTTTGTCTCCATGCACCTTGGAAGTAGGTGAAGTTGTGCCAGAATAATTTGTTGCTATCGAAGATTTTTTTAAAGCAAAGTCTCAGGCCTGACAGTGACTGTCAGGGGATAACGCGGTGCATGGGACTGTACATATGGAGTGCTTTTCTGCTCTCGCTGAACATCGAACAGCACTTTGCACTACGAGCCACATTCATCCATGGACACAGAAGCTTTTCTAACAGTTACACAAACACTGGAACACTCCACCGGGGATAATGTCAGCATCTTGCCAAGGGCACTTTCAAGACATGGGCTGGAGAATGTCGGGGATTGAACCAGTGACCTTCAAACCAGTTGCTGACCTGTTCCAGTTCCTGCCTATTTAGAAGGAAAGCTGTAGCATTCATATGGGCCTCATTCGGCACATGGTTTTGTAGCAAACAGTTGGTGCAGTGAGTGCTCTCGCCTCTGGCAGCCTAGCTAACCCTTTTGTGGATTAACCAACCCTGCATATATCAGTCAGCTGTATCCTCGTCCCCCTTTGTTCCCCATTCACTTCACACGTTGTTTTATTGTCCATATTAGTTTGAGTTGATATTCAGTTGTTGCAGCATGCACTTCCTATCATGCAATTCAAATTTTTTCAATCTATTTTGTTCTTAAAAAGAAATCGAAGCTCATTTCCAGAGCAACAGTTAAATGGTGACTAAAACAATCAATACAAATTGTTGCGATGATGTTATTGTCTTGATACGGCTGTGTGACAGGCAGGATGCAAAACACTCAGAGGAATAAACTAAAAGAGGCTGCTTCATCGCAGTAGCATCATTTTACAAAACCAAAACTAGAAACTAATAACAAAGACAACGGGAAACCTGGAAACTACGGACAGCAATCTCAGGGACGCATGGAAGGAGAAGCACACAGCGTGGAGCGAGGACGAAACACAGGGCTAAAATACTCTGAGGGATAAGCAGGGAATGGGACACCGGAGCAGAGCACAGCTGGGAGGAATCACACATAAGACAAGGGAAAGCAAAACTATACACACCGACATGAGACAGGAAGAATAACAGAGAGACGCAGACTTGATCTGAACAAAGGGAACACAGAGGGACACGACCGGGGAGCAAGATCAATATTAATAATGATAATAATGATGATGATGATGAAAATAAAAAACAAAACACTGAGTCACTGACCCAGGACCGTAACAGTTATATGATGTATTTGAAATCAAACGTTTTAATTGAGTTCATAAAAGTGAAAATTGGCAATGAAAAGCTTTGCTTCAACAGCTGATTGCATGTGGCAGCATCTTTCATGCTTCATCTTTTCTAGATTGGTTACTTAAAATAAACGAACCAACGATTGTGAGTTTCGGCCTGATAGTTTAAAGTTAGCAGTGTGCGCACGGCGATGGACGTCCTGCTAGACTCGCACTGTGGCTTTGCTGCATAAAAGCATCCACGTTTTGCGGGCTGTGTCACTCGTTCAGACGAGCACAGAGGGGGAGCCGAGAGGTGTCTTTTGTTGCTGAGAGTTGTAATCCACTCTAATTCAAACCACAGGGGGTCTGTGAGCCTCAGAGACCCTCAGACTTCTGGTATTTTCACACGGTCCCGACTGCCACCAAGTCCCTCCATCACACATCACACATAGACTTCAAAGAGCCGTATGTACTGAGCCTAATCTACTGTACTCGCTAACCTTGTGGCAGCTGCGATACACGATACCTTTATCAACCTGTGTTTATAATTTAGTCCAATATTCAACAACACCACGGAGCATCACATCTGATACGCGGATGAAGTTCTAGGCTCTCATTGTTGTCCTTAGTATTCACCCACCCACTGACAGCTATCCAGAGTCCAACATTACAGAGGGCAAAGACAACACGCGCACCAAAGCTGAACAGCGAACACGAGATAATAGAGCTAACAACAGTTTTTGTCTTGTTTCAGGTGTTTTCTTCAAGTCAGTGTAAGGCAGTGAGTACTACATTATTGGTTTCTATAGCAATTTAATTAAATCAATCTCTGCAAAAACATGCTTTAAAGACATAAAGATGTACTAAATGAGAAACGGCAGCCCACGGCTACCCGACATGGCCCAGTCTGTCTTTGGAATATTTTTCTCATATCTCAGCAAAAGTGTTAGTTTTTGATGACTCGTCCACGAGTGGACTCCATCCAGGCTTGATGATGGTGTGCAGAGTGATAACAGTGTGTCTTTTAAGCACACTTCCAGCTCTTGGCAAACCCTTACTTCCACTTACTAGAAATGGAAAAGGACGCTCGTCAAGTTTCCTGTGCGTGGATGTAAACTGGGAACACAAGTGAGACGTGGTTTACCACTGTGGAATAACCATATAAAGTGATGGCCCATAATGTGTTACAGCCAACATTAAGCAGACAAAGAGAAACATTAGCACTGTCTCGAGGTTTGTTTCGCATCCAGTATTCATTATCCTGCGGTTCCTCGGCCTTTGCTTTCCAACAACTCTTCAGTGAAATATAGAAATCCTTAAGGAAGTGTTAATGCCTCGCTGCGTGAAGCCGCCAGTGAGTAAATGTCTTTGTTGTACACAGGCTTTGTTAGAGTGTTCCCTGCTGCCTTGGCAAGAAGCAACATAGACTGTATATAAAGGATGGCTGTGGCCACAGTGAAGTCATCCACCAGTTTATGGAACATTGGTTTAGAGCCTTTAGAGCTGGCGCTGACTAGCTACCCAGGTGGATGAGGTGCATCGCTTAATGTGAAACTGAAAGTTCATTTTGTTTTTAAATATAACTTTATTGAATAACTTCAGTTTTTTTAAGCTTTAATGTCGTTCCAACCGTTCTGGGCACGGCTGCTGTTCAGCTGTAATTAACAAGGAAGAAACGATTTTTTTTGTCTCTTGGTCCTCAGTGGTAGAGTGGGGTGATGGTCACCGTGAGGGGACCCTTTACATTTGACATGGCAGTCTGATCTGTGGTAAAACTAAAAGTATTTTTCAGATCAGCTCTAAAGTCCACGACTTTTAAGTCTTCTGACTACCGTGCTGCTGGCCTCAGCTTCCAAAAACATCCTTGTTTAAATTCACAACATTAGCTTTTTCAGTCAGATGTGTTAATGAGGGATTTAAACCCCTGTATTCAGCCATGCTAACACATTCACAGAGGATATAAAAATAAACAAAATGCAAATGTAATGTAAAATAATCTAAATGTAAAGTCAGTGTAAATAGAGCAAGATTCACACAAAGTGTCCCTCTGTCCACTGTCCTAGACACACAGCTTTACATCCAGTTTCGGTAATCTGCCTCTGATATGAGATCAGGTGTTTTCCCCACAACGTTAGTCACCCTGTGATGATGTCATACAGGCCATGAGCTCATTGGTGGAAAAAAAAGCTAACAAAGAGCATCAGCCTGTTCATTAAGAATAACAAAGGTTACCTTCATCATCATTGTCACGTCTAATAAGGATTCTCTTTACTATCATGATAATCATTTTATTTATCATCATCATCTTTATTATAACCAGTGAGGATTATCTCCATCATCATCATCATCATCATTCTCACATTCATCACCACGACCATCATCGTTATCTTCACCAGCCAAATGTAGTTATCTTCATCGCTGCCATCAGGTTTTCTTTATCATCATCATCACAACTTTTACAGGCTCACTGTCATAATCATCATCATCATAACCACAAATGGTTGTCTGACTATAGCAGTTGTCATTGTCGTTACAATAAAACACCACGCTCTATTTTCATCATAGTCTTCATCAGCAGCAGCATCAACTTATCTTCATCATCATTACTGTTACTAGAGATGACCGACATTACTACAATGACCATTAGAGCCAGCGGCAAAATCTTCCAGATAAAAAACAGACAAACCCCCCCAAACAAGTTATCAACCAGCCCGAGCGGGTCTGGTTCCTGCTGCCTTGCATCTTATTTCTTAATTCTCCTGGACGCGCTCGCTGTCGTGAGCGCGCCATCACGTGGGAGGTCCCTTTAAGTTTCCATCGACTGAGGCCTGAGCGTGTCACATGGACATGATATAATGAAAAGGCAGGAACAGAGTGAGTGCGCTGGGCTCTTTGCTAAAGCAGAAGGGAGCAGAAATGTACGCAGTCATCTGCCGACAGTGTAGAGGGCCAGGGGGCCGAGCCCAACCGAACGCTGCCGATCTCGACCGGGCTGGGCCGAGCCGGACAGACTGCGCCTCATCGGACGGGACCTCTGTGTTAGCCGTTGCACCTGCCAGCTGTGACGCGCACTTTAAAAGAGGAGGAAAATGTCGCCTGTGCGCGTATTTCGCACAGTCCCGGAGCAAAGGAGGAGCGCCCTTCGGTGTGAGTGAACTTATTTCTAATAGCTCGGCTGGTGTGGGGATCGGCTCCGGGTTGCTGCCGCAGGTGCGTTTTCGCGCTTGAGTTGTGCCTGGTAGCCAGCCTGCTGTACCCTAGTGAGGACCCGCATCTCTGGGCTTTTGGAATAGTGCGTTTGTTGAAGAAAGCGCAATCACCCTGCAGGGGAGTCTTGATCACGGGCCATGTGCGTGTTTGCCAGTGTCCGCATTCCAGGTGGTGTTGCGCACATAGAAATTGAAGTTGAAGTAAACAAGTGGGCATAAGGGTTCGACTCCGGTGCTTTGAGAACGCGTTTTCACGTTGAGCATGTTGGACTGGAAACATCCCGCGCCTCTGTGGCGAACCCGAAGCTCTGAGTCGAGGTGCCAAGAGCAAGTGAAGTTGTCAGTGGTGATTTTGTGCGGCTTTTACAGCGAGATGGATTATTTGTATGTTTCACCGTTTAATGAGGGCTCGCAGTGTTTGACAGTTCTCCAACTTAACATTGAGATGTGCCCAAAAGGATGACATTCTGTAAACTCCGAGTGTTAAACTGGCTGTGCTGGTTTTCTGGCTCCGGTGCTCATTTACGAGAGCGTCGCTTTAAAGCAGCGGTCCTATGTGTTTAATAAAGCCACCCAATTTCCCTGCGGGATGCCTGCGAGGTGCCGTCAGCGCTTCATTGTGTCAATACTGACTGGTGAGGAAAACAAGAAAACACCTGCCTGCTGCTCTGGTTATTGCGCAAACACACACACATTCCCTCTCCCTCAGACACACACACCATCCAGCGTTTTGCTGATTCATAACTGGGCAGTCACATCATTGTGTATATGACACACACAGTTCAAAGAGCGTCCTATTCTGGCCGCCGTCTCACCCAGAAAGGGGAAGTACTTCAATATTTTAATGCGAGAGGCTCTTCCGGAGTCGCTCTCCAAGTGTTCCAAGAAGCAGCTGATACAAAAGGCTGTCCAGATCCGATCAGCAGAGCAGACAAGAAAACCCCTAAAGACGTATGTAAACTCTTTATAATATCACGACTTATTCCAGACTGTAGTGTCTAAAATAATCAGATTCTTCCATTTCTTACTCGTTTGATATAATAATGATACAGAAGAAGTAGCAAGTTATTAAAACTATTTGTTACTGTAGCACCGAAGAAGAGCTGAAATATTTTTATTAGGAAATGAACAAATTAGTCGACTGGCAGGAAACTAAAGACTGATAACACCAGCAGTCTGTATTTGAAGTTGTGGACAGTGTGGCTGGAACAAAAAGTCAGGTTGGCAACGCTGCCTGTGTGTCCACTGTTTCTCTTTGTTTATAGTGAAAAAGAATGAACAAGTTACAGATGGTGTTTAATTCAAGAATGTAAAAAACAGAATGAGTGCAAAAGAGTTTTTAACTTTTCAAACACTGACTGCAGTAATTATAACAACATGCTTCAGTACAACCCAGAGGAGATAAGGAAAACTCTTTCTTTATGATGTGACAGCGCTAGCCTAATAATTTATTTCGTTAAAAAAAGTCCAATAAGATAAACTTGGTTCTGCTTCAAAGAAGTGAGCTAAAGTGTGCTGTGTTAAAGTCCAGCGTTCTGTCCATCCATCGTCCGTCTGCTGTTTCTGTGGCTTCGTAAGACATTATTTGATTTCCTTCTTTGTTCCTGTCACAATTATCACGTCCGCTGGAGGATGGGTGCAGTATGCTGTTACGATGCATTGCTAGAGGTCGGCGAACAATCAGTTTCACTTGCAACGAGCCACTTTCACAAAGCAAACCTTTAAGGCTGTGACAGGATTCCCCGCTTACACCTGTCATTAACGTTTGTATCACAGTGTTGTACTGTGGAGCATGTGGCCTGAGCTTTGCAATCCAGGGCAGACATTACATAACAGTAACACAGTGATTCTGTAGTGCACAGCCAACCAATAACAAAGCTCTGACATCATGTTTCCTCTGTTCAAATTACATCAAGTTCACTAATAATTTGGTAGCGCAGGTCCTGCTCCAGTACAAACTTACGGGACTGCATCAGCTCTGATTCGTGCATCTGCCACTGCATCATTTCTTTCAAGTTCAAATGAAACCAACCAAATTCTGTTTGTTTGACTGGAGGAATGGTCGGCTTCCCGATAAACAGCATCTGCGCCCTGACAAGTATAAGCATTGTAAAACGTGACCTCTGCTGTCCTCCAGTAGTTGTATAGTAATGAAATTTGCAATAATCCCACAGCATTAACCATTAACCGCATTAATCCTGCTGTGTTTGGCCTTATTAGAACACGAGAACAAATCCATCATCCTTTTGAAGCAAACTTTCGCAGCTCTAAGCTGTTATTTCCGTCCTCGAGAGCATTACTTGGCAAAGTGAATTTGAACTGGGATTAGCCGCATGCTGGAAATGGCTGGAGTGTGTCAGTGGTGTTCAGCGGCGATAGCATGGCCTCCCTGTTACTGTGGGTTCCTGTTTATCTGTGACTGTTTTTGTGGGTGCATACACGTGCTGACTGAAGACAGACTTTCCAATCTGCGTCACAGACTGTGCCTGACGTCTGTCAGATGTTTGTGCTCGCCTTGTCTCAACAAATAGCTCTGTTTCATTTGAATACATTGTTTTCATCCTTTCTTCTGCTAGCTTGTGTAAATGGTCAGCGCAGAAGCCGATTTGTTCAACTGCACCGTCCACTGAGTCTCTTTGCTGCCACACAGCAGTCTGTGCTACTTGGATCCCCAGCATCAGAGGCTAATCTGAGAAATGTTTTTTCCCTTTGTTGTGATCTGAAGTAAACGGTGTATGTTTTTTTTCCTGTGAACAACGAGCTACAGTGTGAGAGCAGCTCACACAGCCAGCTGTAAAAGTTGTGTTTCCGCTGGCTTTATGTGGTCATAATTAGCAGCTCCCATGTGACTCAGTGATGTGTGCGTGTGTGTTTGAGCCTTTATGTAAGAGCATGCCTTTGAGCAGGGGCATGCTTGTGTTTACATGACAGCCGATCAGAAAGGGAAGTGACGCGGGCGGCAGCGGAGGGGTGAGAGCGGCAGACATTATGCTGCTGCAGAGTGGGAGAGAAAGGAGTGAGAGCACGGGGAGCAGGAAAACCACAGACAGATAAAAAGGTGAGACAGGAACAAAGAAGCTAACGAGCGATCGCTTTCTTGGTTACTGCGTGCTCGCTGGCCTGCACTGTGGCTGGATCCATCGTAAACAAATGCAAACATGCAGTAAAAATGAGCCAGTGTCCATGTGGGCTGGGCGAGTGCGCATTTGATTATGAAATGTGTTTACGCTCAGCTCACTACAAAAGTAGTGGCACAGGCTTTTGTTTGTCCAGAGCTGTGCTCGTTCCAGCTCGGAGCCAACCTCCTTAGTCGCTGTTCAAAGTGACCTCATCATCTCGCTGGCCAGCCGCCCTCCCAGACTCGAGCTGACTGCAACTTACTTGTCGGTTAAATGACTTTCATAACAGCTTCAGTAATGGACACTCCTCAAATATTTCCTCAGCAAACGGAGGTCTTCCTAAGGGATGGGAAATGGACATGGGAAGATGGGTTCTCAGATGTATCTCAGGCCCAACGAGCCATCTAACACAACGAGAGACGTGGCAAAGGAATAAGCAAAATCAGGTTACTCTGCAATGAGTTTAGGCTGTGCTGACCTTCCCTGACTGACAGCAGTATTATCGAATCTGGGTCCTTCTGTGGATTCTTCATATCGTACTGTAAATCACCGATCGTGTTCCCAAGAGACTGCAGCATTCATTATAGTCAGACAAACACGAAGGTTGTACTTCAATCACCAAATCTCCACCCGTGTGAGCGGCGTGACAGCAGAGGTAACTGGGTCATCACCATCAGCTGGGTTCTTCCTCTTTTCTTCCTCCTGTAGTCTGCACAGCTGTGCCTGTAAATACATGTCTCTTATATCAGATGGTGACATACATTTAATAGCAAATTAACAGCGTTCATCCCACGAGGAGCACGAGCATGCTTATTAAGTGGCGTTCTGTGATTTTACTTTAAGTAACACATTATAGTCCAACACTGGCAAAGAGAACCGGGTCTATCCTCTGTGGAGCCTGGTTTATGACTGCAGGTCAGCTCCTTTAATTATTAGTCCAGAGAGTTCATATCCAGTGTGGCTGAATGTGCTGAGCAGATGTTTGAGAAACACTTGATTTCCTCTATTAACAACTTGTCCTGCTGTAAAGCTACAATTCTAAAAATTTGGAAATCTGAAGAAACCTCTGTGGTTGGAAATCGGCATAGTTCAAACTGAGAACTGCAGATTGTTGCGCTACAATGACACTGATCTCTGGCTCCTCGGTACATGCAGCAAAGAAGCTCTGAGGAAGTAGAAGGAAATCATTTGGTGAGCTAATCATTTTGAGCCATCTACAAATGTAGGCTCTCCCAGCTTTTCACAGTTTGGGGTTGTACCATCAGAAATGTAAAGGCTTTATCCTTGAAGCTTGAAACTTCACGGTACTGCACTGCATTTCCATGACATGGGTTTGCATTTGGAGCTGGACCCAAGATGCTGCGCAGCAGCTGCACACTTGTTTAACACCAGTCTGCCGCACAGAGAGACAATCATTCGCAGCCACGTTCACACCCACGGCCAATTTACAATCGCTTCTTATTTCACTTATGACTGCCGTGGGATATGCATTGTGATTGAACTGGGAGGTGGTCTGGTCAGAGGTGAGTGGCGCATTGCATTGTTGAGCAGTCTGCAGGATGGAGGCTGAATTGGCAGCGAGAGTCTGGCCTGGCACCAAGCTGCTTGGCATACAACCGGCCTGGGGAGGACGTGAAACGAAGCCTCAGCAGGGCTCGGGTAATGGAGGAGAAAACTGCCCACAGCTTTATTAGGGAGGATCAGAGAGGTAAGACACAGACGCAAATAAAAGATTTGTATTAAAAGACAAAAGTCTTATTTAAGTGAATTTCTTCTACTTCCTCTCGTTTGGCAGAGCCTCTTTACTGTGGGAACATCAGGTCTGCCTTTAACAAAGATGTAACATCGTGTGGGTAACAGCCCACTGCCCATATGTCTGCTGGTCGGAGCAATGACACAACACAGGGAAAGGAAATGTGTGGCGGAGGTGAGATATAAACACAGGAACGTAAAGAGGGAGAGTGATGGTCTGGGTCATAGATGGGCTTCAGCCGGAAGAGTCCACAAACTCTGTGCTTCTGTTTCCTTTCACAAGTCTTTCCACTTCAGCCACATGCATACAACTCACACCATTTCTGCTTGCGCTGTTCCTGGATAAGCCTTCAGATCGCAGGACACAGCAGACAGAGCTTTGCTGCTAAGCGATGACAGTAGTACAGAGTGACACATAAAGAAGAAGAAGAATCCACACCTAAATCCTAATGGATGGTTTTGTTGGTGACCCCGCCCCCACAAAGTGATAGGAGTAATATGAACCGTACGAGGATGAAAACAATAGCTAGCACTGGGGTTTCAGGAACTGCAGTTCCTCTAATGGCCACTTGAAGCTAGCTCCAAGAGTGAATGACGCCCCACAGAGTCCCATGTTAAAATGACCAACTCACACAACATTAAAAAGCATATTTAAAGACTAGCACAAGAAGTGTTTTTGGTCTCTATGGATACTTTCCATTGTCATAAGAATAATCTGCTGTTTTGACTGACAGACGTATGGACACTGAGCTGGACCTCTCCTCTCTGTTTGTACTGTTAAGCATTTATTCTAATCATCTAACTAACACATCGTTCTGTTCGGCACAGCCAATCTCAGTTTTGTTGAGTGAAATCTCGAATTTTATTAGTCGTTGTTCAGCACTAATTAGCAGAGACGTGACGAGTGACTGCACTGTGTGGTTATCAATGCTTTCATGCAAAAGATTCTTGGTTCAAGCCTGGGAGGAGTCACAAACTGGCCGCCTACTGCCTCCTAATGGGAGGGTGGGCTCGGTAAGGGCATCTAGTATAAACATGGATCAGCTGTAGCAATCCACTGGGAAATAAGGAAGCAGTTGAAAGCCGATCTCAGGAAAACAACATGGCGACAGTTGTCTGTCTTTTATATACAGTCTACACTCTGAAACTTTATATTGATTTCAGTTCCCAGTTTTAGGAGTGAAACAAATGACCACAAAGTATAAATAGTAAAGGACAGGAGGGTTTGATGAGTCCCTTGATGGTTTTGATTCGATATGTGAAAGGATACAAGAGGCATTCGAGAATTTTGTCACATGGTGAGGCTGTACTTGGAAATGTTACTGAAGCAGGAGAGTTTCTGTGAGCTAGCGAGTGCTACTGCTCTGCAAAGTAGGCCAAAGGCACAGGGGAGTGTCACATGAACCAACACTGCTATGTTAGCCATCCTCCAGTGTCTTGTTCAAGCCACAGATGGGAAGAGAGACACTCACCGAGAGAGAGAGAGCGAGCACTCAGCATGCGTCATGTATCCCATGCTGCTTGACGTCTGTGCATGACACCCAAAACCGCACTGCTGAAAAGGGGAAGTGCTCATTTCTGTCGGCCTGGAAACCACACTGACCTTCTCCGTAACCACTTTAACTAGTGCTGAAGGTCAGCAGAGCACAGGGATTTCTCTGAGCTTAGGGTGAGTGTCCAGCTCTCATGTCGGGCCACAGGAGACCCAGGAAGTCTGACCCGGTCCCTAATGCCACAGAAGCCAAACCGACAAAACTATTGTCAGTTTGTCGCCTAGCGTGCTGTCACCTCCTCCGCCGCTGACTCTCTCTGCAAGCCTGCTAAAGTGAGAAGCATCCCCAAGGAAACAGAGGGGTTAGTGAGAAAGGCTGTGGGAAAATAATAAAGCAGTGCGGTTGGTCAGAGTAACAGTTGTGAGGTCATAGGAAAACCAACTGGTGCTTCTGACGCGGCTGGATTTATTCCTGTTTGAACATCGTTGTCTAGGAGGCTTTCTGTCATCTGCCTCTGTAAAGTACAGTGAGGAGGGAACACCAGTTTCCCCAGTGGCTGGAAACCAAATAGACTGGCCATACCAGTTCACTCCACAAGAGAAAACGGCAGGGTTACGTGGGGATAACACAAGATCTCGGGTTCCTGTGAATTCACAAAAACGGCACACAAAGAAGGCTTTGGTTTCTGAGAAAGCCTCTTGATGTGGGCTTGCTGAAGCTGCTGACACTGTGATGTTTGTCACACACACTCTCTCATCCCTTGTCAGCCACTTCCACTTCTACACGTTGATTGTACATGCAACAGCTCTACTCTGACCTACATGTTGAGAATGGACATGGAACACTTGCCATTTATAGCCTCGTTTCCTGTGCCGGTCCCTGACGTAACAGCAGAGCACAAAGTTCCCTGAAAAAGTTCTGCTGCCCTTTCCGAGACGTGGAACAATAGAAAGGAGACCGCTTGTACAGGCTTTGTTTTCCATCATGCTGGGTATCACTTTGTCCAAAAGTAAAACACTTCCAGTTTGACTTCACACGCTGTGTTTGCTTGTGCAATGCACTTTCACACACACCAACTGAATCCACTGTGCCAGAGAAGCTGACACTCAGGAGACGCTTGCTCACAGAGATGCACTCATTCTGTTGTTCAGTTTCACTGCACAGGCTTAACTATGCTGCACAGTATTATATATACATGTTTATTATAATGTGATTTTTATTTGACAAGACTGTCGGCGCCCTCGTGTCTGCAGGATGGAGTTAATGAACTGATGGGCCGACGTTTTCTTCAGGGTTTTCTGACAGCAATCAGAATAAAGATAAACCTTTATTAGTCCCACACGGGGGACATGTCTTTGGTCACAGCAGAGAGAACAAGTTAAGAGCAGTAAAATTTTAGAAAAACACAAAAGAATAAGATTAGATAAAATAGAAAAACATACTAGTTCATGCAGCCCGGACCATGACACTACCTCTACTGTGTTTGACTTTGGGAATGTTTTGTTTCTGGAACGCTGTGCTGGTTTGATGCCCGATGTAACGAGTCGGACACTCCTTTGTGCTCTCTTTGGTCGACACTTTGTTTCTATTGTTGAATCGTAAACACTGACATTGGTAAAATGGCCTGTATTTGTACAGCGCTTTACTAGTCCCTAAGGACCCCAAAGCACTTTACACACCCATTCACACACACATTCACACACTGGTGATGGCAGCTACATTGTACCCACAGCTGGGGCGCACTGACAGAGGCGAGGCTGCCGGACACTGGCGCCACCGGGCCCTCTGACCACCACCAGTAGGCAACGGGTGAAGCGTCTCGCCCAAGGACACAACGACCGAGACTGTCCGAGCCGGGGCTCGAACTGGCAACCTTCCGATTACAAGACGAACTCCCAACTCCAGGATCGCACATTAACTGAGACAAGTGTGCCCTGCAGGTTGTTCTTGTTCTGGGTTCTTTTGCGACCTCCTGGATGAGTTGTCGATGTGGTCTTGAAGTCATTTTGGCAGACCAGACACTCCCGGGAAGTACACATTGTTCCAGATTTTCTCAGCAAATGTGATTTGTGATTGGTTAGGATCCCAAAGCCTTGGAGATGGCTCTGTAACATGATAGATGTCAGTGACTTTGTTTCTTCTCTGGCGCTTGTTCAGATCGTGGCGTGACCTGTTGCTTTTGCAGCTCTTTCAGCCTGCTCCTCCTGGTCTGACCAGTTCTATTTAAATCATTTCTTCATTTAAAAGAGTCGGGCAGTAATCAGGGCTGCCTCTGTGCTGAGTCATGGTGAGGTAGAATCACAGGGATGGATGTTACTACACATGCATGCAGAACCTTTTACAGGGAAAAGCAAACACGTGTCTTCGTTTGATAAACCCATCCATCATCTAGTCAGCCAATTTGGTTTTTGAGGCGACTTTTACTACATCACAACTTGTGTTTATTATTATTTAAAAATGATGAAAATCAATAAATAATGTAAAACGAGCACATAAACTATGATATCTGACTCTAAGGCTATGTTCACACTGCAGGCGAATCCGACTTTTTTGACCCTGTGCGACTCATATCCGATCATGGTGTGACAGTGTGAACGGCACAAATCCGACCTGGGTCACTTTCATATGTGGTGCTGAATCCGACACATATCTGATGTTTCAGAAAGCGACTGCTGTTTGATGGTCACGTCGCATTAAATCCGTCTTTTACGTCACTGACACGAGACAGACGCCAATTATCAGCGCCGGAGAAGACATGGTGAACGCTTCCTGGCCATCCCGTGTAGATGTCAGTGAAACTGCTGGGAAGACAACGTTGGAGAAACGTGAACATTTTATTTGTTCTGTATAATCTGCAGATTCTGACAGAAATCTATCCTTTGAAGCAGCGCTCCTCTGAAACAGCAACAAGGATCATTATTAGGCCAAATGTAAATAACACAATAACTTTATAACTTAAAGCGAAATTGGGAAACGTAAAGTCGGAAACAAGTCTTTATATGAAGGCCATCAGTCACACAACACTGTTTGCTCTGGGTCTAAACAGACGTCTGTGTGTGACGTCTTCTTTTGCGCATGCGGCCGCTTTGAGCGTTCACACTAGAGCGCGTTTGCTGTCGCATTTTATTTGTAGTGTGAACGAGCAGACAAAAAATCGGATTTGATCAAAAAATCTGAATTGAGCTTCAAGATCTGCAGAGTGAACGTAGCCTAAGAGAAAACATATTCCAATACGGTGAAGCACACAATCACAGGGACGCAAACAATGTAAAAATAAAGATTATGTTACGCAGCATCAGTCCCATATGCTGTTCTATGTTGAGATCATGCTTTCAGTGATGTTATCCTCAGGAGCGCGCTCCCATGTGGAACAATATTTAATTGTTCCACATGAATTCTGTGCAGGTGGTGAAACAAACGTGGCTGAAGCCTTTAATGCCTTTGATGTTTTACTTGAAATCATATTTGATAGAAGCACAGTGTCCTGTCATCACACAGCTCAGGGGAAGTACAGAGTTGGGCAGCGGTTCTCGTTTGGTTGATCAGATCAGCACAGCTGAGTCTTTTCTGGTGCAGAATAAGGTGCTCCACTTGTGTTTGTTTCTATGTGTGAGAAGGCAGCGAGAGGCTCGTTATCGCCGTCACGGCCCTCTGGCCGAGTCATGAGGCCTGTGCACGCGCGGCCGACTTTATGTTATTTTTGAAATCTCACAGTGTCATTTCATTAACTTGACACTCCTCTTAGCCTTCCTCTCCCACTGTGTGCGCTTCTATCTGGTCTCCCTGCGCTTCCCCTCCACCCCTGTTCCCACGGCAACACGTGGCTATCGGTTACATAACCACGACACACGTATTTGTGTGCATGCGCATGTGTCCCTGCGGTCGCCCCTGGCCTTGGGAAACCAAACATGCAGCTTTCAGGCTTTTGGGTTCTTGCAAGCGCATTATTGATAGTGTTAACACTGATCGCGCCACAGGCTTAAATAGAGCCTTGTGTTTGTTTGTGCGGTTGTGTGCTCTCATTTTACACCGCTGCAGTGTATTTCATTTCCACTAGATGGGAACAATGTGCAAGTAACAAACACCAAATGTGTCTGCTAGTGCCAGCTTAAGTTGTTGATGAGCAAGCGCTGATCAGTAAGATGAAGGTGCTGATGGTGCATCGCCGATGAATGCGTCGCTCGTCTGTGTGCAACCCGCACTGGCTGCTTCATTCAATAAGTGTCCTTGCTCGTGTTTGTGGTATGAATGAGGATTAGTGTGTGATTGAATGTTGATGTGGATGTGTGTGGGCATCTGAGATTAATCACACACACACAGAGCCAGGCCCTCAGATCACCTCTAATGGCACTGGGCAGGCCTCAGTAGGGGAGGCCGAGCTGCTGTTCATTTCAATTAGAGCCATGTCGAGGAGTGAGCCCAAGCATCAGGCTTCCCCCTAATTGAGCTCATTTCATATTTATGAGGCAGAAATATGGGTCTGTGGGGGCGCTTTCACTTAAGATTGCTAAAACACGCGGTTCAAGTAGACGTCAGGTCTGCGTGTCGTGTTTGAGGAAACAAAAATGGTGGGAAAAGCTAAGAGATGGGATATTTTGCTTGTGTGTGTGAGGAGCTCCGGCAGTAAAGCCCTCAGTTCCTCATCTGAGTGTACAGTGTGGCATTGTGCAGCGCGGCAGTGAACGCTGTTATTAGAGACTTTATGGCCCACGCTGTGTCTGTTGTGTTGGCATCTTCTGCTTATGCTACCAAACTGACCTCGATAAATCCAGGAATACTGAGTGCTCATGGAGCTGACTCTTTCCTAAAGGGTCCCACACACACTGGTCGGTGGTGTAATCAGGGCCCAGCTCGTGATTGTTGGGCTTCGGGCCCATTAATCAGCCCCTCACTCTGTCTCCACCCCTGCTTAGCCAAGTTAAATTGGTTTTAACTGGATTTGTTGCACTTTTATGTGAACCTTATAAGCACATTGTTAACTAGATCTTGCATTAACAACAGAAAATTAATGAGAGGTTTCAGGATTAGTTAGTAGTGTAGCAGCCTCTCATCCCTATATTTTTTATACATAATCAGAATCAGAATACTTTATTGATCCCTAGGGGAAATTATTTTTCGTTACATTAAAAACAAACATTAACAGAGACAGACAATACACTAACTAAGAATAGCATTATTATTATTATTATTGGAAAAAAGCTGGTATAATTCCCATCTACTAAGCAATATTTTTTGAAGTCTCTGGAGGAGTTATCTACCAACTGGGAATAAAGCTTTGACTGGAGTCAGCAGAGTTCAGCTGTGTGACTCAGCTTTTTAGAAAAGGAAAAAAATATTTAGCATCTAATCAGCGTAATCACTGTAGTGTCTCTGCATTTATTCTGTTATGTTAACCATGTTTGTGTCTGTAACTACTGAAACTGCTGAAAGTGCCACAAACATGGGCAGTAGCGTATAAAAGAGACGGGAGCGTGTGGCTGTGAAATGTGAAGTCACAGCAGAAGTGTCTGAAATGTGCATTCTGTGCACTTGGCCAGCAGGGGGCAGCCCTGCAAAAACACCTGTGGTTGTGTAGACATTTATGGAAAAACAGCCTTCATCTCCACTCTGTAGTCAGTTCCCTGATCTTCCAGATTCCCAATGACCATATTGAGTCATCCGTTTTTTAATTCTTAGAGTCAGAAAGCAAGATTGTCCAGAATATGGTCAGGTCAGGTGGTCTCCCACCAATGCCGTCTTGTTCCAGTAGCCCACTCCTCATCAGGGTGTCCTGGTTCCTCAACACCTGACGCGGACCTTGTTAATCCGAGCTGCATGCAATGTGATTAAGCGCCTTTCTTCCTGGTGTGACAGGTGTCCCAGGCAACGTGTGAGCTATTTATTATTGTATCACTTCCTCATTGTTGTACGTTAGAGGTGGCAGTGACCTGTGAGCGGTAACAGCCTGCTACCACGAACATTTAACCTGCGTCATGGTGACACTGCGAAGGAGTGTAGAAACCTGGGGAAAGCAAAATCAACGCTTTAGCACTTATGTGACGTTGACAAGTCAGAAGGAAAGCACAAACATGTTAGTGTCTAACTGACCTTCAGCACTTCTGGCTGCGTCTGATTAGCCGTGATGCACAGGTTTTTCATGGTGACTCAGTCACAAGGAGAGGCACAAGCACCGTCTCTTATGGCATGTTTCCATAGTAACGGCATGAGGAGGTCAAGCGCTGGTGAAGCACACAGGAGCCATTTCCCAATAAACTGGCTTTTGTTGTGCTTCTGTTTACTGTATAAAAGCCTAAAGCATGAAAAACGGTGACTGTGAGGCATGTTTGAAGGTAGAACTCATGCAGGACGAGCGTCTACTCTCTGTTTCATGTTGCATACACTTTGTCCAAGTTTGAGTGTTGCCCGGTCCTTGACCCCTGTGCCTGCAGACCTTAAATGCATGCAAGTGATAGCAAAGTGTGGATAACATGACATGAACCAGCTGTGTGGATCAAACTTACATTTGGAAACAAAACAAAACAAGGAAGACGCAAAGTTTGCTTTTTGAATCTATAACAATATTTGTTAAATAAACAAAATATAAGTATCCAAAACAAGTTGACACATATATTGATCTTAGTCTAAATATTGGAAATGGTTTAAATCACAGTCCAAATGAGCTGCTTTCCTTTGGTTACAGATTATTTTTCTGTGGGTGTCAGTTAATCAGCTGGTAGTACAGCATAATATAATGCAGTTGATAAGAAAACTAATAAAACAAAGAGTTGGCTGATGGATCATCTTTTTAAAAAACGTTATGTTGGTAGGATCTGCTAAGCCTCTGAATAGGGCTGGGTATCGTCACTGATTTCTAGAATCGATTCAGTTCGATTCGATTCGGTTCGATTTGAATCGGGGAAATTTTGCCTCAGACAGTCAGAAATATTATAATTCAGATCAGTACATTTACATATTTTTGTATCTATAAAAAGGAAGCTGACCCTCGCAAGTCTTTATCAAAGGTGTGAGCATCACAGCAGAGGCCTTTGTGTCAAAGTAGCTGAAGATAAAACACAGAAAAACATGAAGGTGATTTTCCTGGCCTGGGATTTTATAAAAATATTCTGCAGTACATCAAAAAACGAAAGAAAACCATTAATTGACATATGAACATTACCTCTGAAGTTACAGACAGCTTTTTGCATTTTGCATAATTTTAAAAAGTTTAAATTTGTTCAGAAGCCTGTTGAACGGCAGAAATTAGGTTTTCTTTTCGGAAGTAAGTAAAAGGAAAAAAACAGCGGCCGATAGCCTGTAAACAACGGTAGTCTTGTGCGTAACAAGCAAGCGAATAATGCAGAAAACTGATTTTTAGACGGGAAACTGTTCTTGAAGTACAAAAGTCATGACGATGTTTATGTGAAGCGTAGTTTGGATCTTCTTTTGCTGCTGGAGTGGGAAAATTTTAGCGTTCATCCTCCAGGTTCACTGTTTATGTTATGCTAACATAGCTGTGTCGCTAGCGATCACGTAGCACATCATTATATACCAGCTAGCCCAACTTCAGTAACCCTACAAACGTCACTGCTGTTTAGTTTCCTGCTTTCATTTATGTTGGAAGTGATAGCAGAGCTGTACGTTTGAATTTTTCAGAAATCTCTCAGTCAGAACATGCTATATCATGTTTAGGTGGAAGCTAGCAAGCTAACATCCTGCTAACTTCTGCTAATTGGATGTTAAACTTAATTGTTACACCTGGTAAAGCAGCAACGCTGATCATTTTATTAAAGATGAAAGAATTTAGACACTTTGTAACTCTCAGTTTTGCCACAGTGATCGTTTGACTTTGGGACCTAAAGCAGAGTTTGGACCTGGAAACGGCTAATGACGTCAGACTTAAAGACCGGATAGTAATCAACAGGAAAATGCCTTTGTGTCATGATCTCCTAATGTATCCATAGACTCAGTCACTCATTATTTTTTTCAATAAAAAATTAATTATGCTAAATCTCGTTCATTCTGTAGTTCAAATGGAGGATTATCCATGGTGTGCTCATCGGCTAGCATGTTACTTCACAGTCAGACATTCCCATTTTTGGCACATCTGGTGTTTTTAAACTAAGATGATGGCGATGAAATCACTAATCCCAAGGCTTCAAAACGGACTTCAGAAACTAGTGGATTACATTCCAGAAGCTGTGTCCAACCATACACACTGTATATGGTCCTAACTGTTTTAGTTTGCAAATTAGACAAAGGACATTTGAGACACTTTAATTTGCTTCTAAACACTCAGTAAAATTAAACACATTTACGGTTTTAACCAGACTGTATTTCATTACCAGTTTTGCCATCATTTTGCCAGTAAATCTTGTTTCAATGTGTCGTCTATCATATTGTTACTGGGAAAAACACTAGAAAACACACGCACGCACACACACACACACACACGCACGCACGCACGCACACACACACACACATACATGTAGTGTGTGACAGAAAGCTACTGGTACTTCCTGTATTTAGTATTAAAAATACCCGGTAAAGGTCAGAATCTGTGCTTAAGGCAGGGATTGTCCACTCAGTCATTTCTAAATGCCATTAGAATAATCGAGAACTTCTTCAGTTATTTACAGCACAGCTCAAAGCCTCAGACACACTATAATGAAAACGCAAAAAAGCAGACTTTTGAAAACGATGACACATTTTAGTCATGTGATGCAGTCATGTGACCAATTAAACTAAGGTAGCGGAGGGCATTATACAGCAGTTCTTTTGTTTGACAGCCCTGTTAAAGATTAATATCAGTCTGTACATGCTCCAGAGAGCTTTTCTTCAAATTCTTTAATTCTCACTCGCTTTTGCAACTTTATACTTTTGTGTTACTCACAGCAACAACTCCACCTCATTGTGAGTCCATTTAAAAAACTCGGTGCTTTTCCTCAACATTTTGCCGCCACGTTTCAAAGACCTAGAAAGTAAATAACGGACGGAAATGAGGCAGGTCAAATTGTCTTGCGTTTCACGCATGCGCAGGACTGGAACGTAAGCGTTTATGGCTGTTTCAATGTGGACGCACAACTCTGTGAAAACGACTGAAAATGCTGGTGTGGACGCGAGGCGTTTTCAGATGAAAACGGCGTTTTCACATTTATCTGGGCCAGTGTGGACGTAGCCTTAGGAGCTTGGAAAGAAAAGCGTCTGGACTACTTTAAGTTGCTTGAAGATGTTTCATCCGAGAAGCTTCTTCAGTTCTAGGGTCAAATGGTGGAGAGTCCCAGATTTAAGTCCTGTGGGAGTGTCCCCCCAAGAGGGTCATGGACCACCTATTGATCCTCCGCCTAATGACACAAGCCGAGGTGTGAAAATGGGTGTGGGTCACAATCAGCCAGGGTTTCGGGTGAGCTCATCGTGAAACCTAGCCCCACCCTATCATGTGATTTCCTATATACGCAGACATACATAATCAGTTGTCCTTCTTCAACATTTTTCCTCAGCCTCCAGAACTCAATAATGAAGCCAACACAGGAGGCAGTTCCTTTATTGGCCACTTGAGACTGGCTCCAAAACCATTAATCCCCATAGAGTCCCATATTAAAATCTCCAACTTATAACATTACAACTTTAAAATCTGGTCCAAACAACGACTTTGGCCACAGTGGACCACAGTAACTGTAAAGGAGATAATGTTTCTATTCAAAAGTCTGAACGATTTGTTCGTCAGTTTTGCTGAATTAAATTAAGTTTCTTTTTTTGGTGACGCAGGGAAGCAAATGCTGAGTCTTCAAGAATGAACCTGAAACCAGAAAGTGCTTAATGCATGGATTTCTGACTGGGAGATTCATTTCAGTTACACAAAACAGTTTTACTTTTGTTTTCAGTCTCCTGCTCATAACAGTACTTTCAGAACAAACAAAAGTGGCAGCTTTTCCAGGACCACGAGGACATTTTGTTCTGTAACAGTGTTCCCCCTATGAATTGTTAGTTGCTTTATTAGTCGACATGAGCACAGCTGACTCATCCAGAAAAAACATTTTCATTAAAGACTTCAGCGTTCATCTTTTATGTGTCTGTGTGGCTTCCAGCACCAGCCTCCTTGAAGGTCCACCATAGCTACAGTCCACCTTGATTTAAAACAAACAAACAGATAAAAACCCAGTAGATGCATTGATCGGTCAATTTGGGCAAGGCCCACTAAATAGATCTTTCTTGAATTCCACACAGGATTAACTAAACTAAAGGGAAGCACTGAAGGGAGTTCCTGCAAATGATCTCAGCATATTTATTGGTGTTTATTACAGAGAGCTTTGGAATTTAGTGAACTGAAACTTATATAAGAACACTTCAATTAAATTTGGACTTAAATGAAAGGGGAAGAAAAACCCCTACACTGATGGGACCTGGTGGTTTTTTATGAGTCAGGGACATTTTGCAGTATGGTGTGGCTTCACTTCACGTCCCCTCGGTTCCATTGGTCATTATTCTGTTATTTGCCGATGGTAGTGCTCTATTCCAGGATGGTAAGGACCTGTTCATAGGGCACAGTGATGAGGATGATCACCGTCACTTTGACCACAGTTTAACCATTAAACAGAGCTGACAACAGTGATCATCACAACACCAAACAATGTCTTTTTGAAGAGTGGTATTCCACACGTCCACCAGCATTCCAGATCCATGTAAATCAGTCCCAAGGAGCACCCGAGCTGCTCTGTTGGCACATTGTTGCTCAGCAGCTTCTACAGATAATTTATGCGGGTTTTTCCTTTAGTAATTCTACTTTTTTATCAGTTGTTTTAATCACATTCTGTTGGTCCATCTGCATGAGGACATGAGAGCTGTGGTTTTCTGTGGTTAGACGTGAAGCAGTGGTATAATTCTTGAATAAAAGTGTTTTTTGTCCAGTCTCCAGCAGAGTTAGCTGGATTCCTAACAGCTAACTAGCAAGTCAACACTTAGAACCAAGGTGTCTGTAATGGGAAGGTTGGTGGTTCGATCCCGCGCAGAATGCCAAATGTTCTTGGGCAAAATGTTAACCTATGATGCATCATTAGCATTTTGGATGCAAAGCATTTAATCATAGGAATACGTGCTTGTATTAACAGAGACAAGTTGTATACATAACTGGATAATCCAAATTGTCACTAGGTGTGAATGTGCGAATGAATGTGAGTGTGAATGGTTGTCTGTCTCTGTGTGTTAGCCCTGTGACAGACTGGCGACCTGCCCAGGGTGTACCCCGCCTCTCGCCCTATGACAGCTGGGATAGGCTCCAGCGCCCCCCGCGACCCTGAAAAGGAGAAGCGGAAGTGAATGGATGGATGGATGGAAGTTGTATACAGCACTTTTAGGTACAGGGGTTATAAGAACCAGACGGTTTGCATTCGTGAGGTTCGGTCAGCCACTGTGCCTTCACTCTATTAAACATGGGGACATCTTTGCGTCTCTTACTCTGCTATGATATTTTGGACATACGTCATACGTTCATTTTATGGGTGCAGATATTAATTCAGTTCTTGTGGGTGAATTCTACAACCCGCACAGATAGATGCAAACAAGTCATCGTGCACGCGATAGTGTCCGCTTTGTGCACAGTGCTACAGCTGCAACATAAGCACATTTTATATTTTAGACATTGCACAAAATTAAGTTTACTTAATTGACTAAGAAACAATGTTTCCTTTTTCTTAGGACTAATGTGAGCTCCTTGTTATGATGATTTTTTTCAGAACTTGCCTTGGAAGCCTCGGAGTTAAAGAATTTCCTCCGTGTTAAAGAAACCCAGTAAAAGCTGTTTCCGCAGCTATGGAACAAACAGTCACCGCTGATAATTAGTAGCTGCTGATGTCTGTGTCCACGAGTGTCAGTGATCATGGACACAAGTATTATAAAAACGATTCCACATATATCGTTCATACTCGTTATTTACTAGTGTTGTGTAATATATTCTTGAAGTCGTACACATTTATAAAACATGAAGTGTTACGAGCTTTTTTCCAGGCTTTTTTATATACGCGCCGCTTCCCTCGGGAAATATTATTATGAAACATTACATATATTTGCACTGCTTTGCAGATGATGCCCAGCTTTATCTGTGCATGAAGCTGGATGGTGCAAATAAACTAGTTAAACTTCAGACATGAAGACACAGAGGCCTCTATAAGGGACCTCTAACTTCCTACTTCTGAATTCAGATCAAACTGAGGTTGTTGTACTAAAGAATCATGGCGTCTGTCCAAACACTGACTTTAGATTTCATTACGTTGCTCTTTAGTGACCCTGCAAGTAACTGTTCTGACCAGGAGCATTCAGCATACACTAAACAAATGTGCAGCCTTCATTCATCTGAATGAAAATTAGCCTCATCCTGTCAAAAAACTAGAGCATACATTTATTACTTCTAAGCTTATTATAATTTAATATTATAAGGTTGCTCTGAAAGGTCCATGAAACTCCTTCAGTTGATCCAAAACGCTGCAGGAAGAGTCCTGACTGGAAAGAGAGAGCACATTTCTCTCACATTAGCTTCTCTGCATTTAAAATCCTTCCCTGCACATCCGAATCTCTAAACATCCTGCTGTGTCTTAAAGACCGCATATTACCCTAACAGAGCATTTCTTAAGACTGCAGACCTCCTTATGGTTCCTAGCAGAATGGAAGGCAAAGTTTGGTGGGGTGACTCCGACTTTCCCAGTTCCACTTGAAAATTCCAACTAGGAACTCAGAAATATCGACTTCAACCGAAATGCTCTATTAATCAAGACTGTAATCAAATGATGGAGCTACGCCAGCAGATGACAGAGGGACCAGCTGCGGCAAAATCTGAAAACATGACCAGGATCAAAAAAGAGAGCGCTTATAAAGCAAAGCACGGAGACTGCCTGGCAAACGGGAACATCCTGTACTAGGAAACTGACACTAAACCAAAATCCTGCTTTCTGTCTGTTGGTGGTGTCTTTGTATTTTGGTAAATGTAATTTAGTTTTCATTATTGCTCAAGTGTTGTATGTGACCGCACATGTGATCACATCCATCAGGCTAGACATATTAAGTTGGTGAACTATTGTGACGTGCCCAGTGGAGAGTAATCTATCATTGCCTCTGCAGGTGTAGTCGAGTCGGCACATCTCATTAATGAAATTATGAAATGAAGACATTTCTAAAGTTTACGGGGCGCACACATGTAAACACACCATGTAAACGCATAGAAGAAAGCAGCTCTGTTATATGCTCTGAAAGGGTTTTCTCACATTGCAGTCAATTTGATACTTGACCTCAGAAAATCTGTAACGGTTGACTGGGTTTGCCTCAAGGAGCCGTTAATTACCGGTTAAACCACACCAGAAACTCTGCTGGCTGAAAGACAGAAATAGCTGAGCTCCTGGTGCGGCAGAAGTAACAGACCATCACCAGCTCTGCTTTCTGAAACTGAAACTTCTGATATCGGTCACAATGTGCAATCGAATGACAAACAGGCGATCGTCGAGTTTCTGTTTAAGTGTCTTGAGTGCTAAAGTAACCCATATGGAAAAGAAAAAACTTCTATGATTTACTCATGAAAGTGGCCAATTTCTCATTACTTTCATATATTATTTTAGTAAGTATACAAAACATACAAGTTTCATTATATAATTTTTCAAGGGATCTTATATCTGTTTTCACTCTTGTATGCTTTTCATACAAGTTTCACACAAGACAGATACAAACTTTATAAGATTGATATCTTTTCCATGTAGGAACACAGACACTGAACAATATCCTGATTTCTAAACCCTTTATTATAATTTCCACACCTGTGAGGTGTGAAGGCCTCAGTTTCCCCACCGTGGGCTGGTCCGTTCATCCTGGCTGTTGTGGTGGAAGTTGGTTCAACATCTATATAAGCTATGAATATCTGAGCTTCAATACTGATATATCATGAATTCATATGGATTTCTGGCATTTTTTAAAGTGTTTATTATTCAGCATTATTTATAATATCACCGTGTTTAACAGGCTGGTAGAGCAGGTGAGGACGCCCAGCTTTAGTTCACATATTTGCCATCCCTGAAATTCCAAATCTGAATTTCATGGCACAGCATTATATTCAGGTTTATTAAAAAACATAAGTATAGACCATAACGAATGAAACTGCTGAATGATGGAGAATGAGGGTCAAACAGGTTGATCACTGGCTTATAAAGACACGGTGCACCATTGTTCTCGTGTTCTCCTTTTTCCTTCCAGTTACTCTCCAGTTCCTAATGCATTTTATTTCATGCACTTACACCCGCATGTTTATACCAAGTACCCTGAACACTGCACCCTGAATGAACACTGATGACCTGACAGCACTGTAGCAATCAATAAAAACTATTCAAAGTTTCAGACAAAGAGATGAGAACTAAGTGGGGAGAAGAGGAACATCTGTAAGACGGGAACAAAATCCGAGAGACGTCCAGTTGGAAATGTGTATCAGTATCAAAGACCTGACAAATCTCGGGCCCTTTCCTGTAAGCTCTTTTTTGTTGTAGGCCTACTTTGTGTTTGGGGAACAATCAGAAATACTCATAATGGGATCGAGATATGACCTCGCTGCTGACACGGACAGTTAGATGGTTTTGATGCGGCTTTTAGCTGGTGATGTCGTTCAGTTAAGATGCCGAGCACACGCTGCTCAAGAGCCGTTGATGCAGAGTGCAAGTCATTACGTTTTTGCTGTTTCATAAACGTGTAATCGGGAGAAGAATGCATGAAGAGGAAAGTCAGCTCATCATTTTGTTTTGTTTTTTTCACCACTTTTTAAAAAGAATTGAAATTGCATTTAAGACCTTTAAAGGGAATTCTTACTCGTTTAGTGCTTTTATTTTGGAAATCCAGCATTTTCACGTGTGAGTTGCATCACTACATACACTTCGAAGGATTCCAGAGGCTCTGCATATTTCACAATTTAAAAAGAAACTGTCAGGCATTGCACTGATTTTTGTGGAAATGTCCTGAAAGTCATCTTGCAGTGGTTTGAAACTTGCGTGAGATGCCAAAGACAAGTTGTTCAATGTGATAGGATCAAAATATCTTCAGAAAATATGTGGCAGGAAGTGTGCTTCTGTGAAGATGCAAGTAATCCGAACACAGCTGCAGATCTCTGCGGTCAAGTCCGTTATGGGCCACGTCAGCTCGGCGAGTCTTGTAGACGAACCGGCTCATCGGCACATGGCGTGCCAGCGCTCGATAAACTAGCTCAAGGATTCGGCGTTTTCTAATGTTTCCAAACAGAAAGGAGAAATCCAAATTGTCCAAATTTGTGAACGCATAAAATGTGTAAATCTAGCTTCGGTTTAAATGACACACAGTATGTGCCAGTGAATTGGTGACTTTAGCCGATCAGTTACTTTGCGGCTCAGTTAACTCAGTCTGTGACCCAGATCCTGTTACTGACTCTGTCACTTTGTTACTCTGCTACTCAGATATGCAGCGACATCTTTGCCTTGTGACTGAGCACATTAAGCTATTGGAACTTGATTTTTAGGGTGTGAACCATGAAATGTGATGCCTGTTGTTGACGTCCTGGATCTGTCGTGTTTTGCCCGTCTCTCTCTGCCCTTGCTGTCTATCATCTCTCAAACTGCTGGAGCTCTTCATTATTATAACCTCTTCATTCAGTTTTATTCTTTGCTTTGGAGCTTGACCACTTGGCCTGAATGCAGTGACAGGTATTTTCATGCTTTCACCCCTGAGCTGCTGTGTAACCTGCTGTTTTGATGCTAATAAAACCAGATTGCACCACCCATCTGCAGGAACAAGACGTTGGGTAATATTACTGACAGCGCACCAAGAGTGCACCCTGCCTGCTGCTCATTGGTTCTCCTGGGTTAGATCTGTGGCTGCGGCTGCTGATATTCTTCGTAGTGTGTCTTCAGGATGCTCTCAGCACTTGTTCTAAGAAACTTTGACTGTGTGTGGGACTTTCCAGCTCAGGTTCAGGTTATGCAGATGAGGCTGATCGATGGCTCAGTTTCACGTTGTCATTTTCTTTTTTTCAAAAACATCTTTTTGCTTTTGACGTCAGTCTGCCTGAGTGATGACGGTAATTATGTTTCTCACCTATACACAAAATATGTGCATTTATGTTTGTGTTCAAAGCCAGAGACCATAACCTCTCAGCCTTATCTGCCTTGTTGCTATGATTCATCTAGTAACCCAGGTGAACACTTCAAAGGAACACTGTGCACACACAGATATAGATATAGATACATATACGTAAGCATGGTCGGTTACTTAGAACTCTCTGCGTGTGTGTTTGTGGTTGTTGAGTGGGCTGCTACCTCTGACTCATGCTCCTCTTTTCATTGATGATCATGCCAGGCAGCGCGAGTGCTCCTGTGATGTCAAAATCAACCAGGAGAGGAGAGTAAAAATGAGAAGATCCAAATTCCAGCTGTGAGTATTCCTGGATCGAGGTTGTTTTGTCTGCCTGCCGGCTCTTATTTAAAGATCAAAGTATCGTGTTCGCTGCTGGACTGTTTTTCTGTCCCACCGAGGCAGCGTGGCAGCAGGGTCTGGGGTCAAAGTGCACACGTGTTTGTAGGATGCATCCTCTGAGAACAGCAGAGTTTTACATCATGTATCTGTGCATGATCTCAGGTCGTGCTCATTGCCTTTGACTTCTAAGCACTGCTCAGCGACTCGATTTGCCTCACACAAATTTGTTCCACTTTGTTTGAGAGGAGCTCATGTGGTTGTTGTACTTTTCAATAAGCTGCAGCAGAGAAGAAGTCATTTGCAGTGGTTTTTTTAGTAGATAGTGGTTACAGAGGTTCTGCTTAGTGGATTTTATTTCCGATACGTAACAAATAAAACATACAGTCATCGCCATGAGCTCTCATGTTCTTGTATATTGTGCGTGCATAACTTTGGTCCATTGTCCCCAAAATAGATCTTTTGAACTTGCAATATATATATTTTTTAATACCAACAGAGGTCAAATGTATCGCAGTCTCGAGGGTCAGTCAATAAACTGCAGCTTGTCCCCTTGTTATGAAGCTTCTGAAACAAAACTTCCACCGGTATTCACTGTTCCTGCGTTAAATCTATCGCTACTGGTCACTGAATTTGAAGAATGTTTTTATTTCACTTTGATCTGAAGCTCATTTTCATACCCAAAGGTGTCACTTCAGGAAGATGTCCATTTATTGGTGTAGGCGAAGCTGCGTTGTGGGCGGAAGCGAGTACGATCACTGAGGTCGCAGCAGCGAGAAAACCTGAATATAATGCTGTAAGTTTCCACATCGAGTGTTTTTACCAAGAACTCTGTCTATAAGATTTCCTCAGTATGTGAAAATATAATCAAGCCGTTTCTATTCGATTTCATTTTATATACACTTTTACTAGTTGGACCCCTTGTAGTTTCAGAAGTGCCTCAATTCGTTGTGTAGATGGATACATTTTGGTTCATAGGGAGTCACATGGTTACTGCGTGACAACGTGAATCTCCCGTTCCAGCAGACCCCAAAGACGCTCTGCTGGGTTGGGATCTGGCGACTGTGGAGGCCATTTGAGTACAGTGAACTCATTCACGTCCAAGAAACCAGTTTGAGATGATTTGAGCTTTGTGACACGCTGTTCGGCCAAAGGCAGCTGTCGGCCATAGATTGAATGACACGGTCAGCAACGATAGCAGGTAGGCTGTCATGCTCACTTGGTATTAGTGGAAGAAAGTATCTCCCACACCATTACACCACCACTATCAGCCTGAACCGTTAATACAAGGCAGGATGGATCCATTCGTTTTTCAGGCCTTTCTTTATAAACCCCAGGGATGAAATCTAGCAGGGATGCATCAGTAGGTTCTGAACCGAGGAGGGGTCGTGGCAATGGTCATGACAATTTGCACATAAATCCTCATGAAACTGGTCTAGATTTGCTCTTTTACTGTTTATTAAGTTTATGAAGTTATTTCTGAAACAGGGTTGAGTCTTACACGTATTCGTTTTCTGGATGAAATGAACTGTTCCATGTTTGAATAAATAAATATTGGAGTGTTGCCAGGTTGACTGTCACTCTTTAGTAATTACTAGTTACTACTAGTTACTTGAAATCACACATTTAAATAGTTGAGCAGCGCAGTCCTAATTGCACTTTGTGCAACGAAACCCAAATATGTCTCAGGCTCACTTGATACACATCTGTCTCGTTTCCGTTCCACCCTGAAATGAAAATGAGAAGTCTCTCTCTCTTTTTTCCTCTCGACGTGCTTTCAGCAGGTTAGTCCTTACAGTGGGAGGAAGGCACACAAACTCTGAGATAACCAAGAGAGAACTATTGTAATGAGTGTCAGCGTTGGTCTGTTTGGCTATGACTCAAACTGCCGGTGCGCCGATGGTTTTAACGACCGTTCGACAGCCTGCTGTGGGGTTTTCACCTGAGAGTAGTAACGAGTGATGATGTGGAACTACGCACACACTCGCAGTTTCATTCATCAAATATTTCAGTAACACATGCAGTGTTGGCAGCGCTCACCTCAGCCAGTACTTTCATGTCTTCATGAAAATAGACGATGTAGAGAATTAGTCAGAAAGCACAACTGACCACAGTATCGAAGCGTACTTATTTAGTCAAGAAAAATACCCCAGTGGGGGACTTTTACCTGACTGCATTTAATGGGAAACACTATTAAAGAGCTCTGCTCAAACAATCTTAATCATCATCCAATCGTTTAAATATTTGCTATAGTTTGGGAGTTTTTGACGACCTCACTCTGCAGATTAGCGAAACGAGCTTTGGAGCTGCAGTGCAAATGCGGGCACTAGTTTGGGTGAGGATATGCCTTAGGTGGAGCAAGTAACCACAGTGACTGATTGTGAGATGCTGATGGACTTGTCTGTCACGGCAAGCTGTCCTCAACAGTCAAATACTTGAAGCTTTCTTTGGATGAAAGTTTAATTTCTTTTGCTTCACATGCCGGCAATGTCACGCTGCAGCAAGGTAGGTGGATTATGTCTGACTAGAAATCTGAAAGAGGATTCATCAGAATTACTGGAACCAATATTTAATTCCTCATTTTTCTCTCGATGTTTCTGCTCTGATGTTTGATAGCAGCGTCTTTCAGTTTGGGCGAGGAGGATGTGTTGTGTTCACTGTACTCACTTTTACATTTATCCAGATGAATTAGCAGGACTGAATCGAATGTGTCGTCTTTGACTTGATCTGAAACGATTCTTATATATTTAAACGTTAAAATAACCTTCATAGCAAACCTCAGACATGAATTCAACTTGTGAACCTGTAACTGCTTGTGAAAGTCGTGGACTTTCAGAATTGAAATTAGGTGTTTTCCCTTCATTTTAGTGCAGCTGTTAGAGTTTTAACAGTGAAATATGAGAAATGTGATGCAGGTTTATGTTATACAGCACTGTTCACTTTTAATACAGGGAACAACAGATGGGTGTCCGAGGTGGGGCTTGTGAAGTCTGCTCTGTGTGAAGGGTTGCTGTGTGCTGAGATAAATAGCCACATAAGTGAAAAGGCAGGCACAGTGAGAAGATTGAGAGAAAAGCCCTGCATGTCAGTGTGTGTGTGTGTGTGTGTGTGTGTGTGTGTGTGTGTGTGTGTGTGTGTGTGTGTGTGCTGAGTGCAGTCAAAGTTTCACGCTGATGCCAAAAAGCACATTCCTGGCAGCTTCCAGAGCATCTGTCAGATGCACCTCAAGAACATGATGCAGCAGAACGCCCTGAGATTAAACCACACACACACACACACACACACACACACACACACACACACACACACACACACACACACACACACACACCTAACCACAGCTCCGAGAGGGCTGGGAGGAAAAGGAGGATTGTCATAGCATTGCCTTATTTAGCACTGGTGGTGATTGACGTCTCCCTCCAGCCAGTGATATGCTGACTATGCCCTCCTGGCTGTGCTCATGTTAACACTGCATTACATTAATGCTCAAAAGTCACTGAAGCTGCGGCACGTCCCTGAGCCAGCGGGCTGCTCTACATTTCACTCTCGTGCACGGCTGATATTCCTCTCTGTCAAACCCTGGGGATAAATGTCTGTGAGTCCAAGGGCAACGAGAACAATGCTACCTCTGTGCTGCTCTGCAACCAGGGCCGTGTGCCTTCTCCCTCAGTCCATCACACTCTGCAGGTTTGTCCCCTTGGTGTGGGAAACCAGCAGTCAGCAGCTCAAGTGTCAGCTGTTGGTCACAGGATTTCATCTTTCATTTGAAATTAAAAATTCAGTTGTGCAGAAAGTGAAACATTGTAATGACGTTACAGTCTTACAGCCTTGCACGCTCCATCGACCTCTGGATAAACTAAGGCTTCAGTCACATGGGCCTAGAGACGAGTTGGTGACCCCTGGCAATCTCCAGTCGCTAAGGAAAAATGTGTATTCCCCAAGTGGGTGATGACTTGTTGCTGCCCCTGCGTGAAACTGCCTGCAAAGAGGGCTTTGTTTGCACCAAAAACATCATTGCAGTAGCTTCAGTTGCTATCAGATTGCCATGGTTGCCGGTTTACAACACTTGCTAGCTAACCATTGAACGGTTAGCTAACCTAATGAATATTTCTTAAACTTTATTTTGTATTTGTAGGTTTATACATCATGCTAACACGTGTTAAAGATTACAACATTTTTGCAAAGCTGGGCTCGAGTGATTTCATCGATTCTGGACTCTGTGTAGCAGCCGCCATCGTGTTTCCTGGAGCCAGACTTACTGCTGACTTAAGCTTCACACGTGTTCTCAGTGGAAGTCGCTCTTTGCTCTTCACCTGCTAGCTTAAGCTAAATCTTTATTAAGCCTGTCCAAAGGTCCCACACGTTACACTCCGATGAGTCATGCTTCATCTCATCACATTTCCATCTTCCACGTCCCCATCCTAAACAATTTGCATCATGTGCTTTAATGCATATACGACCAAGCAGCAGGGAGGAGGTTAAAGGTCCGAGCTGGTGATTCTGTCGAGATGCAGAGGAGAGCTGTGTCGTGAAAATCCCATCTGAAGAGAGAAGCCGATATATGATTCTCTTAATCTGATTGCATTATGTGTAATTCATGGCTTCAGTTCTTGCCCTGTCTGTGTTTATTTATGTTGAATGGCGTTTATGTAACGTCTGCATCGTTTTCAGCGAGGCTGACTGACTGCTGATCACTACAAAGATGCTGTTTCACAGCGACTTCTTATGTAACCGTGTGGTCTCTCTCTCTTTCTGCAGGCTCTGCTGGAGGCAAATGCATGCTGCAGATGCCTTTTGGGCTTCAAATCAGCAAACGGCACTGGAATGACGCACCCCTGGCTAAAAGGTCCGTGTGTGTTTGAGCGTCTTTGTACGATACACTTCTTGTAATCATGTCTCCAGTTCATTAAACACCAGGATGAAAATGCATTTCATGGTTCAACCTGACGTGTGTTAGGTCTTTGTGCTTCTCCTCTCTGATGTTTACCTGGCTGTGGAACGAAAAGAATGTGTGTGTGGGCGAACAGCGTGATCCCACCTGTTGTGAAACTGTGTGTATGTGTTCCCGTGGCCCTTACACAGCATGCCACTCCCTCACACTGTGAACTTTGCCTCCTTACCACACTGCGTGGCCTTTACAGCTTAGTTTTGGGTGTGTGTGTTTGCCATCATGCATCACGTGAGCTGGACAGGAAGATGAGAATGTTGAGAGATAAATTGAGGGAGATGAGTGACAGGAGGAAATGAGGAGCATCAAATCTATTGTGTTGAGGGCTTGGTTTAGTGGGTGTTTACTCTGATCGGAACAGATAAAGTGAAAGAAAGGAAGTACATCAAAGTGTTTGAAGCTTTAAAATTTATCTTGAGCTGTTGGTGAAGTGACATATATACTAGCTGGGTATGTAGGTCCTTTCTGCAATAAAACATAGGTGTGGGGTTTCTTGCAAACTGAAACAGAGCTCACACAGTTGGCACTATTCACACGTCCTCAGTGCCACACATTTATTTTCTCGCACAGTGAAAAGAACAAATTCATACGTGGTAACGTCGACACTGACAAGACAGAGCAGGCAGCGTGTTGCAAAAGCAGCAGCGAGTGATCCTCACCAGCCGGGAGAAAAGCACAAATATCTCATCTGTTGCACTGCAGTTTGTTCCCCTGCATGCTGGTCGCAGTATATCACAGCTGAGAGCTGTTTCAGATTTGTGGTTAAACATATAGAGGGTTTCAATCACGCCATCTGATCCCCGTGTCGACTTTGTTCCTGTGGCATCACCAGAGTGTTTGTCCAGAATCAACACTGGAGCTGATGTCATCTGTTAGCATTAGCCAGGAAGTTAGCTAATGCTCTTAAAACATCACAAGAAAGCCAACTGGAGTAACCTAAATTTGGCTAACATGAAACCCAGGATTATAATATATTAGTTATAGCTCATAGATTAATAAAGAAAACACCTGAAAGTCTCATTATTTGTTCCAGAAGAGACTTTTATATCAACAAAGGTTTCCTACAAATTCCAACGCTATGACATCACAACGTTACAGTGTTGATCGTGGACCAGCGTTATTATGGTGATTATTAGGAACAACACAAATATGCATATATATTAGATACACAGTTTTAAACATGCTCCAAATCATCTATCAACTATTCTTGATGCATTCCACTGCTCACTCCATCTGAATAATCTGACAAGTGCAAGCTGGTGTTTCATGGCTTAATCCTAGAGAATATATTTGTATAATGAGAGACAGCATTTAGAACTGCTAGAAAATATATAGTCCATCTATTGTAATATACCCTTTCACCACAGGGTTGAGCCTTTCAGGTAGTTTCAGGTGTAAACGTTAAGGCGCTGACTCTGCTAACAGTGACAGTAAGGATGATAAACGCTATATGAGGCTGATGCTAATGCTAAATTAGCACATTGAACAGAAGCAACCTGGGCTGACAGTGATCAGCAGATATTAGCTGTAGCTGCTAACACTATTTGGGATTGTATTCATGAACAGTATGTGTTCAAAGTAGACGGTATGAAAGATGGACCCATCCATCAGGTCTGAGAAATTAATGAATAATTTACTGTTTTTATATAAAATGCTAATTTCAGCTGGTAGAAAAAAAGCCCCTAAAAACTGATTGTACTAAGATTTACTAATGTGTTGGACTCGCAGGAACTGTTTTGGTGTGGATAAAAGTACTGCCAGTATTTACAAGATTATGTAAGATTTTCAGTTCAATTCAGTTTTATTTATACAGCGCCAAATCACAACAACAGTGTGAAAAACTCCTTTTAACAGGAAGAAACCTCCAGCAGAACCAGGCTCAGGGAGGGGCGGGACCATCTGCTGTGATTGGTTGGGGTGAGAGAAGGAAGACAGGATAAAGACATGCTGTGGAAGAGAGACAGAGATTAATTGCATATGTATTTGTGCAAATGAGTTCCTTTCTCAAGGTGAAAATATAAGGAGGAGAATATTGAAATCATACATGCAAACTGTGTGACACCCCCACCCTAACCACCCCTACTGTAACTTTTCAAAATCACCTATAGACCTAACCACACCCATGGCTGCTGTTTGAACATTTACAGATCTGAACTGATCTGTGCTAATGAGCTCAACTCGTCGTCTTTGCGATGGCGTCCTTGTCTCAGCAGATTGCCAGTTGGTTTTGTTCTGATTATATATAAAAAAGCAAGCTGACTTTGTGCTGAGTGTCTTTTTGTAACTGTTTGTGCTTCAGACCTGTGAGGCCGGCCTGAGAGTGTGAGAAGTTGATGTGAATTTCAGTTTAACTGAGTTTCTGTGTATGCAGTGTTGTTTTTTTACAGCTAATCGCTGTATTATCACAAACGGATTTCACGTTAATGCCGACTGGATTGTATTTTACTGCTAACCGGCAGCAAACAGACGGATTCGGCCTTATCGGTATCTCATCAGCATCTCGATGCACCAACGTCGCTTTGAAGCTGGTTGCTGACAGTGAGAGGTCACAGACCCAGCCGGTGCACGTCTTTGAAATAGTTACTTCACAGGTAATGAAATCACACGTTCCATGGACATCGTTGCAATAATGCGATGGTGTGGTCTGATCCACTGTTTTCCATAGTGCCAGCGTGAAATTAACGTAAGCATCACCGTTCACCTGAATTTCTATTTGAGCGTGCCCGACACATCAGTCGGCTAACACCTCGGAGCGCTTTTCATTTCAGTGTAAGAGTCAGGAAAATCATGGAAGCGGAACTATGATGGAGTGACACAGAAGTGGGTAAAGGTTCAACGTGAGCGCACGGCTGGCTGGACAAACACACACGTATGTTCTGTGTACACACACAAAGGGTCAGCTGTGGTGTGTGGTGATGATTATATCGAGTCTGCGTCATGCAATTTACGACTTCCCACCATCGAAACTGAATTCCGATGGAATTCCGGATCTCCAAGTCACTTCCTTCTGTGTACTCGCACCTGCCGCACACACACGCAGCCCACGCTGTGTGAGGGTGAACCACAGGCATGCTTCTAATGCTTCGTGTACTGTTCTGTTATTTGAGGACGCAGCATTTGTCTGCAGTGTGGCTGGCTTAGAGCTCTCTCATACAAACACTCTAAAATCCCGAGTGCAGATAGATAAGATGGATGGGAGGCATAGGTGGGGGTTAGCCTGTTGAGTCACAGATAGTATGATGACACTTTGAGTAGTGTTGCACTATGAATGATAGCACACAGGCATGAGGCGCCGTAGAGCCAGAGAGGCTGAAGGGGAAAGGAGTGAGCGGAGCGTGGACGCAGTGTGAGTGTTGGCGCTGTGTATGACTTATTGTTCTGTCTGTACTTTCCAGGTTTACACAGCTTGTTTTCATGTAATTAGGCCACTGAAAACTCTAAATTCTGATTAACTTTCTTTCCCTGTGTGGATCAAGTACTTGGATCTTTTGCTTGAGTAGGAGTAACATCATATCCTAAAAATATGTTCTAGTATTATCACCATCAAAAGACACCAAAATAATGGCTGATATGTAGAATGACCCCCTTTCACATTTGTGTATGTTTTATTATAGTTGTTGATAGATTCACATGTTCATCACTTAAGCTGTGACTGAGGTATTATTACACCTTGATTGTATGTGGACACACCCACTCCAGGGGGAGCTACTGAAAATAGGCCATGAGTACAGTGTGTTTGGCTTAGGCCGGATTGAGTCACGCAGTTGGGATCAGTTTCCTCCGACCCAGGACTCCCAGTTTGAAGTCTCGTCTTTCACACTGTAAACGTCTGATGTTTTCCTATCCCAGAATTCATAGCGCAGCCCAGCCAATTCCAGTTTCCAACAATGGCGGCAGCTACTTGTTTTAATGTTACTCTTATTATTCTTTCTGGGTCACAAAATAAACTTTTAACATATTTTCAGAATGTAGCTGTGTAAACTTCAAATATCTCCTCGGTTTATCAAGACATCACATATTTGCAAAAGTGCTCTGACCTTTTCGGAGACGTCTGTTACCCACTAGCTCGATAGCAAGCCGGGAGCTCGAGGGTCTCTAGAGCCGGCGAGAACAGCGAACTCCTGGCATGTCGTTTTCTGACCCCCGTGGTCTTTGGCTACTTAGGTTAAACATGATTTATAAGTCACTTACACTTACTCATAACTTTAAAATGTTATTGTTTGGCTTTTTTTTAGTATTTTATTTGTTCCTGAGTAAATCGGTTTGGCTGAGATTAAAGTTAGTTTTCACGCAGCTGAATAAACGTCAAACAGAAAACTGATTATCAGAAGTGTGAGATGCTCCAGAACTTACTCCGGTGTCCTGTTATATTTTAGATAGCAAGGAGCAGACGGCTGAGTTTATTAAACTTCACCAAAACAATCTGCAAATGTCATTAAAAGTTTAATAAACTATCATCTTGTCTTTATTTTTAGTGAGCACCTTAAACACTTAAAGCTGTAAGCTAATGATAGTTATATAAGAGCAGACGCTGCTGGTGCAAGAAGCGCTGCGCTTCACGTCCAATGATCTGATTAGTCGACTATCAAAATAATCGTTTGTGGCAGCCCTGATGTCCAGGCTGTTGTGACACCATCACATGGTGGATCACACTCGCTAACTCTTTATACAAAGATTGTGGTTCATTAACAGAAACACTCTGGAGGCAGACAGAGTATGGTACGGGCTGCATTAATGTACCGAGCCGCAGAAGGCTTCAGTGTTTTGTGCACCCACCATCCACCCAGCAGCTCCTTCTGCAGGTTCTTATGCTGATCTCCAGTCACGCATTTCATTCATGTTAAAGAGTTGCCTTCAAACATCATCCACTTGTCTTTCTTCTAAAGGAAAGCAGAGACATGGCTCAGATTTGAACTTTTGCCCTCACTCTCAGCCATATGGCCCGCTCATCCCGGTGAGCTAAACCAATGCTTTGTAATGTAACTGATAGAAACCAAATTTGGAGACGATGCTTGTTTTGTACATAAGTGGAGGATGAAACAGCTAAATGGCTGTTCTGGAAGTTTTTCCGTTTCAAACTGAGATCCGGTTTTCCTTGTGGAGGTTGTGTGCGTGTAGTCGGCGGTGCAGTGAAGAAGTTCTGCCTATTTTGCGCCGTTTCATTCCACCTCCTTACGTCTCGCAGCATTTTCTCTCCCCTCCTGGAGCCTGGAGTCTGTGAATGACTGGGTGTGGCACTGCTGTGTCTTTGCCCTGCAGTGCAACAACATCCTATTCAGGGGAACTTTATCCCCGCCTACAGGGGAAGGCGATTGGCAGCTTTACGTCTTCATCCTGTTCTTCCATTTTGTTTGTGCTCTCCGGTACGTGTGCATGTGTGGACACAGCCTCATTCCATCAGAAGGTGAATCTCTGCGGGAGTTAAAGCAGAGTTCAGCCTCATTAGTGAGAAACCCGCTCATCGCTCAGGCCACGCGTGTGCACGCGCTCTCTTCCCTCTGTTTCAGACACACACTCTTATTGAGGTCTGACCCAGCCGTGTGTGTTTGTAGTCATGGATCATGCTCTCTAATTGGAGACACAGCATATGTGCTCCTGCTCTCACCTTCTCCTTGTACCAGCCACCAGCTGTGTTTATGTTTACTGCTGTGGCCCAGATACTCCTGGAGACAGAAAGCTGTGGCTGGGACACACATTTGGAACTGGATGTCAGGCACGAGACCCAACTGAGTGAACATGTAACAAAAAGTGTTTCTGTGCTTCTGTTAGCTAAAGCTGGTCTTCCCTCATCATCAGTATTATCCACTCTGCCCCTAACACTGGAATTGTTCCTTCTGTCACTCCAGTTCTCAAAAAGCCTGCTGCAGATCCCAATCATTTTGAATATCAAACCTCCCCTTTATTTTGAAAATCCTTGAGAAAGTTGTTGCCTCCCAGCTTCACTCATACCTCAGTGAATCATCTCTACCAACAGTTTCCGCCCCGATCACAGTACAGAAACTGCTTTGTTAAGGATCACTAATAACCTCATCCTGCTTGATCTTAGCGTTTGATATTCATAACACCCTCCTGAGCAGATTAGCATCCACTGGCATTAGTCACACCCCCCTTGCCTGGTTCACCTCATATCTCTCAGACCGCACTCAGTTTATCCAACTTCAATCACACTCTTCAAGTCTCTATCCTGTTTCTGCTGGTGTGCCCCAGGGTTCAGTATCAGGGCCTCTTTTATTCGTTATCTACAGTGGGGCAAAAAAGTATTTAGTCAGCCACCGATTGTGCAAGTTCCCCCACTTAAAATGATGACAGAGGTCAGTAATTTGCACCAGAGGTACACTTCAACTGTGAGAGACAGAATGTGAAAAAAAAATCCATGAATCCACATGGTAGGATTTGTAAAGAATTTATTGGTAAATCAGGGTGGAAAATAAGTATTTGGTCAATAACAAAAATACAACTCAATACTTTGTAACATAACCTTTGTTGGCAATAACAGAGGTCAAACGTTTACTATAGGTCTTTACCAGGTTTGCACACACAGTAGCTGGTATTTTGGCCCATTCCTCCATGCAGATCTTCTCGAGAGCAGTGATGTTTTGGGGCTGTCGCCGAGCAACACGGACTTTCAACTCCCGCCACAGATTTTCTATGGGGTTGAGGTCTGGAGACTGGCTAGGCCACTCCAGGACTTTCAAATGCTTCTTACGGAGCCACTCCTTTGTTGCCCGGGCGGTGTGTTTTGGATCATTGTCATGTTGGAAGACCCAGCCTCGTTTCATCTTCAAAGTTCTCACTGATGGAAGGAGGTTTTGGCTCAAAATCTCACGATACATGGCCCCATTCATTCTGTCCTTAACACGGATCAGTCGTCCTGTCCCCTTGGCAGAAAAACAGCCCCATAGCATGATGTTTCCACCCCCATGCTTCACAGTAGGTATGGTGTTCTTGGGATGCAACTCAGTATTCTTCTTCCTCCAAACACGACGAGTTGAGTTTATACCAAAAAGTTCTACTTTGGTTTCATCTGACCACATGACATTCTCCCAATCCTCTGCTGTATCATCCATGTGCTCTCTGGCAAACTTCAGACGGGCCTGGACATGCACTGGCTTCAGCAGCGGAACACGTCTGGCACTGCGGGATTTGATTCCCTGCCGTTGTAGTGTGTTACTGATGGTGACCTTTGTTACTTTGGTCCCAGCTCTCTGCAGGTCATTCACCAGGTCCCCCCGTGTGGTTCTGGGATCTTTGCTCACCGTTCTCATGATCATTTTGACCCCACGGGATGAGATCTTGCGTGGAGCCCCAGATGGAGGGAGATTATCAGTGGTCTTGTATGTCTTCCATTTTCTGATGATTGCTCCCACAGTTGATTTTTTCACACCAAGCTGCTTGCCTATTGTAGATTCACTCTTCCCAGTCTGGTGCAGGTCTACAATACTTTTCCTGGTGTCCTTCGAAAGCTCTTTGGTCTTGGCCATGGCGGAGTTTGGAGTCTGACTGTTTGAGGCTGTGGACAGGTGTCTTTTATACAGATGATGAGTTCAAACAGGTGCCATTCATACAGGTAACGAGTGGGGGACAGAAAAGCTTCTTACAGAAGACGTTACAGGTCTGTGAGAGCCAGAGATTTTCCTTGTTTGAGGTGACCAAATACTTATTTTCCACCCTGATTTACGAATAAATTCTTTACAAATCCTACCATGTGGATTCATGGATTTTTTTTTCACATTCTGTCTCTCACAGTTGAAGTGTACCTCTGGTGCAAATTACTGACCTCTGTCATCATTTTAAGTGGGGGAACTTGCACAATCGGTGGCTGACTAAATACTTTTTTGCCCCACTGTATATTCCAAAAATATAATATCAATTGTCATTGTTATGCTGATGACACCCAGCTCTACATTTCCTCCTAACCTAATTCATCCCTCCCACTTACCTCCCTCTCTAACTGTCTTATGGAGATCAGATCTTGGTTCTTTCTCAAACTTAACAGTAATAAGGCAGAAGTCTTACTCGTTGGCACGGCCTCTACCTTAACCAGATCTCACAGTTTCTGCATTAATATTGTCATATTTGACAGTACTCTCTCATTCCAGTCCCACATTAATTACATAACCCGGTCTGCATCACTTACATAACATTAGCCGACTTCGTCCCTTCTTTACTCCCCATGCTGCTGCCGTCCTCGTCCAGTCTTATTACTTCCCGGATTGATTATTGCAACTCCCTCCTATTTGGTCTCCCCAGTAAGTCCGTCCATAAACTTCAGCTTCTTCAGGATCCTGCAGCTCGGGTCATAACTCGGACTCCCATAAGAGACCAGATAAGTCACAGCTCCAAACCTACTTGTTTAAACTGGCTTACTCACTTTAATACAGATTTTACTTGTTGTCAGTTTTAATCTATTGTAATCGACAGTTTCTTTTCTCTTTGTAAGGTGACCTTAGAAAGACACTCTTCAATAAAATGTATTATTATTATTATTTCCTTCTTACCTTCTTTAGCAGGTTGGACGGATAATGCTGAACCACAATTCACAGCAACACACTCTTTGACTGTTTCCATAAACATAAGCATGACCAACAAGGGATGCAGCTCATGGAAATGTTTTTTCATTGCATGCCATGACCCATACCTTAAAGTCACTTTATAGGTGAACTGTGAACATTACCTTTTTGTAATAACATGTGCTCTGTATGAAGTGGTTGCTGTGTGGGACAAAAAACAAATCCATAAAAGCTGTTATGAGTTACAGCAGTCGCTCGTTTATCGCAGGAGTTACGTTCTAAAAACAACCCGCGATAAGTGAAATCCGCAAAGTAGCCAACTTTATTTTTTACAATTATTATAGATGTTTTAAGGCTGTAAAACCCCTCACGACACACTTTACACACTTTTGTTAGACAGGCATGAACATTTTCACACTTTTCTGTCTTGTTTAAACTCTCAAAGTTCAAACCTTGTAGAAAATGAGTCCAGTATTACAGAAAGAAACCAAAGGAACCCGCAGGTGACGACGTTTCATCAACACTGTTGTTTGTTGGGGGAAAAACTTACAAACATGCAGTGCAGCACTTCAGAGTCACACTGCTAGGATCGAAGATTTATGTACAGTACACAAGCTGAACGCTTCTGTGCTGTACGAGACTGACGGTGGTCTACAGCCAATCAGGACGCAGAACACAATGTGCTGGGAATAAAAACATGCAAAATTGCACAAAAAAAATCAGCGAAACAGCGAGGCCGCAAAGGTGAACCGCGTTATAGCGAGGGAGCGGCGTATATCAAAATGAGTTCAGGATAAGCACACCATCAGTTGCTGTGTTGATGTGTTGGCTGCTCTCAGGATGATCTGTAACTTACTTCAGTCACAGAAAGTCAGAAAGTTACACTACAACCTCCAACTACAAGTCTCATTCACCCAGTCCCACACACACACACACACACACACACTTTAGTGGATGCAGCCTGGGTCCAGGCTCAAGGATATTTCGGCATCCAGGCCGGACTTTGTATCAGGGATTGATCCTCTTCTGCTCCACCAGAGCCACAGCAGCTCCAACTATAAGTTTGGAGTTATGGTCTGTGCTGCGTGTTGCTGTCATTCACCATGAGCACGACCCGTGTCACCACCATCACACCATCCAATAGCCCAGTGTCCTGTAAGAGCTGCAGCTGCCTTGTGAGTTCTCCTTGGCGCCTTTCCTTGGGACGTTTTCCATCGAGGTTAAAGGAACGTGATAAGAGAAAGAGAAGGTCATTTTAGGCACTAACCTGGTGACTACATTACAGTAGAATTAGAATCTCCTACATCAAAAGACAAGTATTTGTTTAGCAAAGATGGGGAACTTGCCAGGTTGCTGTTTGCAGAGCGACAGCTAGATTACTTTGGAGAGGTTGCAGTTGTGTTTTTGAGCAATGCTGTGGATGTAGTTCTGGCTGAATTTCACTATTTACATGAGAAAAGGCAAAAACAAACAAACAAAAAACACTTAAGGTGATATATTGGATTTTGTGTCTGTTTCATTGATATTTGTCTGCAACACTGAAACCCTGTGACAATGGTAAGGTGTCGGGTCAGAATCAGCTGTAGAAGTGGGATTTGTGTCTGTAACAGTTCATACCAAGTCAAACTGGTGTCCTGACCATGACCTCTGACCTGCATGTAGTCAAAGTGTAGTGATGTGAGTGGAGATGTGCCTGGTACCCGACAGAGAGGTTATGTGGCCCATATCCGCTTTCCCACAATTCCCTATGTGTACAGAAAGGATTGCGGCGATTTGGGGGGGGGCGCTCTTTGCCTCTGGCATTGCCATGGAGACGGCGACTCTTTTCATGGAGTCCCTTGACTGCTTTCATTCTCCTGCTGTTTACCATTCAGTTCATATGTTGGAGACTAACGGAGCACAAGAGGAACTGGGAGTTATTTGACTACTACAGAGCTAAAGGGGGTTTGTGTGTGGTCCCGCTGTGTGTAGCTCTACAGGCTGAGCACGCCGCCAACGCTGCCGGGATCATGGCTTCAGTTCCCCGTGCAGTCCCATACAGTATGTGAGGGGGAAGCCATTTCTCCTGTTATTCCCCAGCATTGCTGGGATTCTGTCCAGCTGCTTGGATAGAGAACACAAGTATATAACACACTATAAATCACAGTCATAGTGTGCATCCTGGAGGAAATGCTGACAGCCAGACTGAAAGGGAGGGAGGGAGGGAAAGTGAGCTTTTCATGTGGGTGTGCTTCTTACTCACATTTGTCTCACTCTTTTCAGGGAGATACACCCATTTTTGTAGGACAAGAGACACACACAGAAGGAGAGAGTAGCGGGAACTGTAAATCCGTCACTATCAGGACACAGCGAGAGCCAGGAATCACACTCGAAGCTGCTCAGTTAGAGGATGGCGTCACATGGGGCCAGCACACAGTGTGGGTGTTTTGGGGATTTAAAGGAGGCGGTTACCACATTCTGAAGAAAAAGGAGGCTTGTAACTAAACACTAAAGGGTCACCTGCTGTACACGCTGAAGAGATGGTGAGTGACCTGCACTACAGCAGCTTGATGCTGATTTGATGTCATTAATGCTCGGCTTGTTCACAGTGCCCGTGGAGGTGGGTGTGTGTGAGCGCGCTGCACTGCCCCATGCACTCACCTCGCCTGGGTTTGTTTACCTGCCTGCGTGCCTACCTCCATGAACTCACGTCAGTGGAAAGTAACAGGATCCACTGCTATGACCCAGCCCAGCCATAAACAATTAACCCGCCACGTCTCTGTAATGCTCTGCTGTCAATGCCAGGTAGGCAGCACAGGGAGAGAGGCTGTCGAGCAGGGTTGTGTCAGCGTGCGTGTCAGCGTGCGTGTCGGCGTGCGTGTCAGCGTGCGTGTCGGGTAGAGCGGAGAAGTGAAAGTCCAGGAGTCTTGATGAGAAACGCAGGTAGGGAGTCAGACGCGTCCTGGTGTGTCTTTTTCCTCCTCCTGGGACGAGTCCATCGGAGCTGCTATGCTTTTGGAGAGTTAGACTGACATCTTGTTGTACGTGAATCTCACCGTTTTTCTTCTAAATCTGTGACATCACAACCATAAATCTTGAATTCTGACTTTCTTGTAATATAATCCTATGTACAAACCCTAAAGACACAACAACTGAGGTGTCATTTCTGAGCAGTAACTTCAATTCTTGGGTGTCAAATGACTGAAACTTGGATGGAAGCAGTGCTATTGTCCTTCCATGTTATTCAATTAATGAGGGAATTTCCACTTGTCAGCTGAGTGACCTCATAGCTCTCTGATGTTTTATCTGCCCAGCCTCCTCTCACTTTACCTGCTTAGCCTGGTAAAAGTGAGAAATCACTGCTTGTTTTCACCAACCACAGCAAAATCTGACACCTGACCATTCATTTGGTTCAAAGGAGCGCCCTAAGACAGGAGCCAGAGGTGTGACACGAGGCGGCCTTTCATCATTTCCTGCTGGGCGGGGACCGGCAGCGACCGAGCGCTTTGTTTGACTTGGAAGTATCAGCTGAGAGGCTGTGTCACAGAGGGGCGTGTCTCTGTGCTGGTCAAGCGTCTGATAGTCTGTAGCTGTGATCTCATCCTGCTGTACTCATGTGTGGTCCTGGTGGTGCTTTGGGTCAAAGCGCTTTTCAAGTGGTTGATGAGGAACATGGAACCGTTTCGCTGGTTCTTGTGCGGCTCCTTGCTCATGTCCTGTTTTGCTTGTCCACAGGCCAGTCCTGTAAGCAGCCTGACTAATGGCCACGGGCCGTCCCTTAGATCAGACGCGAGTATGTGTCACAGTCAAAAGCAGATGAATAACTTGTGATCTGCAGTGTTTCTTACTCTCCTTCATAGAGCTGCTCGATGTAACGATATATATCAGATGACGATATACAAACATCTATCGTTTCATTTCACGCTGTCATTTGTTTCGTGGTGTCGCAAAATAAACTGTTTACAGTAATATTTGTTCATGGTTCTGATGTCACTGTAGTGGTTATATTCATTTCTTCTTTCTCTTATATTTAATATAACCACACTAAGGATGGACAAGCGCCTGTTTTTATGCGTTGTCGTTAGCAACAACGACGGTAAAACCATCGCATGTCCGCTTGTTTATGTTCCACATAAACTTTTCACAATAAAGCTCAAGATCCTGTTCAGACTTTTCAAAATAAACTGAATCACGTGAAAGAGCAGATTATTTACGGATGAGAAGTAAAAAAGACGCCAGGTGCTAAAAAATAAACCTTAGACTCAAACGTTAGAACAGGCTTCTCCCCGCAGCACGCCGTGTAATAAATACTCACAAAGAAAACGGCGCCGTTACAACTTATGTCTAAAAATGCATCGTTTCAGCATCGGTTAAAACACTCGACTCAGCTACACGACGCGCAGCTGGAAACACTTCACGCAGGTCGAGCTGCCCGAGATTCACAGAATTTACAGAAAATGTTACATTTGTGATTTATATCGTTATCGGACGATAGATGTCTGATATCGGGAGATGAGATTTTGGTCATATCGCACAGCCCTACTTCTTCATCTCTGCAATGACACTTTTCTGTGGCAGGTGTATTGACTCTGTTTTTCTACCCTGGCAGAAGCTGAAGAAGACCAGAGCAGAGAGGCTGTGATGTAACTACAGCATTGGACTCAGTAAGTTATATAATGTTTCTGATACAGCACACTGTATATTTGTTGCATAACGCTGAGCTCTCTCTCAGGTTGACAGTAAATATATAAACACGATATACACGAACTGTCCTTGGTCTCAGACAGCAGAGCTGTCGTACAATACTTCAGTGCTGTTAATGATTCTACTTAGTCCTCGTTTATATTCTTTGTTTATTTATTGATCGCAGCCATATTCCTCTTTAGTGTGAGTCTTGTTTGCCAAAGTGTTTAGAATCATAGAAACCTTTGAGTCATCAAATTAGTTTCAGCTGCACGTTAAAGTTCTAGCTAGGCTTTTCTTAGGCGTCTCTTACCAAGCAGCGTACTCCCCCTCCCCTCACAGTCCTCAGCCTTTGTATTACTGGAGGTTTCTTCCTGTTAAAAGGGAGTTTTTCCTTCCCACTCTCGCCAAATGCTTGCTCTTAGGAGGTGGTCTGATTATTTGGGGCTTTTCTTTGTATTATTGTTTTTACGTTACAGTGAAGCACCTTGATCTGACTCATTGGTGCTATATTTACAAAAAAACAGGGAAAAAGAAAATGAAGAAAGCAGCAGCGCTACAGAGACACAGGGAGAACATACAAACGCCACACCAACACAACACTAATATTTTATTAACATAAATTAGAAGTGCAGCACGGGGGGGTGTGGATGGTTGTCTGTGTCAGCCCTGCGACAGACTGGCGACCTTTCCACCCTGCCTCTCACCCTAACACAGCCGGGATAGGCTCCAGGCTCATGGTTCCTTCTTCGCTAGAACACAAGTCCTTCTTCTTTTATTTACACACCCTTTGTGTCTTAAATTAGCCACAGCCTGATGCTTCCTCAAATACACTTTTGCAAGAAAGTGAAATGAAGCTACAGCCTAATGCATGTGTAATTTTTCTGAGTCAGCATGACAGATGTACAGTTTGTTGCTGGCAGAACGCCTACAAAGATTTCTCAATATAACTCTGTCTCCTGGTGTCTTTCTCCGTGCTTTGTTCTAGTTTCATTATTAGGGCTAAGCATGTCAGTCATCCAGTAATTTCACACTTTCAGTATTATTCAGCCATTTATAGGAATAATTTCACACGAGTTTGCATGTGTTTGCCAGCGAGCTGTCTAAGTGAAGTGCATGGACTGTGACCTTCCAAAAGCCTTCAGAAACATTCAGGCTCTTCAGTAGTCAGGCACATACAAGGAGATGAGAATGCAGTCACTGTGTCAACTTCTAATGCTTAATTTTTGCCTACATGTACCATTGACTGCATAAACGCCGGTTAAAAAGGGACGCATTACGTTCATTGGTGTGCTTTAGCATTGTTCAGGCCTACACTTAAATGTTAACAGCTGGTTTTGACATCTTCTACAACATAAAAAACACAATTGAACCAATCAGTATAGAAAAAACGAAAACAGTGTTTTTCTAGATTTGTTGTTTGCACTGACTTTGATGTAACTAAATAGTAACAGTTTTTTCATTGGATAGTTATGGTGACCCTTAACTAGCTTCATCTATGATGAGTAATGACATGATAATGTAAATGGTAATGGAAAGCATACCACTGCTTCCTGCTGTGGGGGGAATCTGAATGTGATGGAGCTGTGGGGGCATTATTTGTAAGAAGCAACCGGAGTAATGGAGACATGGTGCTACGATTCCACCTGCTGCCAGTGCACACTTTGTTCGCACAGCCTGGACTGTCATGTATCCTTGGCTGCTACCTGTAATTGCACAGGACGCTTTGTGTCAGGTTCAAATAAAGGTGTTGTCATGATAGTGACTGCCCATTGGCCGGTACAGTCCAGGTCACACCAGACTAATTGAAAAGGCACCAGAATGTAAAATAGCTTCTCAAGTGAAACTCTGAGTGGGCCTTGATTACGCTTCATTTCCAAGTCAAATCTGAGAGTCCTGACAGTAAGAGCACTCAGCACTGAAGATGGTGAACACAGTCATGCATATTGTCTGTTCACATCCACACACACAGCACCACTTGTGTTCTTAAAACATCTTTTATACGCATGGCTGTGTATGCGCTCATCATCAGCGTTTTGCACTAAATAATGGGTTTCTACATGCCCGCAGTCGTTGGTTGATGGATCATTTATTGGTGATCACTGAGCCGTATGTCTGTTTTTAACCCCTACAGTAGCCTGAACAGTTGTCAGTTCACTGTTTCAGTCCTAATCATGTAGGAATAGTAACTGCGAAATATTATATACAATTTGAAATTCTTTGAAGCACAGCGTGTTGTGCAGCCGTTTGTTATCGATTAATGAATATGTGCTGAACGCTGCCCGCTCCTCACGATCGGGCCTTTGGAACAGAACTTTGCTCTGGCCTGATTCTCACATGATGAATTCTGACATAAACGACATCCCGTCCTTATTGATGTGAGTCCAACAGTTATTAAAATGCAGGCGTAGTTGGCAGTGCTGCTCATGGGAGTGGTTTGCTGTCTCTGAGAAACATTTCTGTGTCTTTAGCTGCTGAACGTTCCACCACACAAACAAAACTGCAGACGTTGTTCGTGTGCCGTTTGCTGCTGGAAGTGGTGGTGCATCTGAAAGCGCAGCTGGAAACCCAGTGCATGGGTCCAAAACCCAACTCATGAGCTGAAAGAGTCTAAAACTGCAAAAATAGTTCAGTCAGAACAGAATGCATGTCACTGGGAGGGTGACGTTTGACGGAAGTGATCTGAAGGACTGTGAAGAGGTTTCAAGTTCTCAATCAGAGCTTAAGCGATCTGTTTTAAACTGATACCAGTATTTGGTGATTTAAGTCAAATCTATCGGCCGATTTTTGATTGATTTTTTCTTTTTCTTTTTTTCGACTGGTTGATTGGAAACATTTAAGTGCAACAAACATACAAAGAAACAGGAACTCTGAACGGGGCAAACACATTTTCCTACCACTGTAACACTGGTGCTTTCACAGGGACAGCACACAGCTCAGGATGTGTTTACTGAGCGTGCTGGCTAAAGGGAAGTTCTAGTTTTATCAGTGTTGTCCTCACCCTGTAGGCGGGAGAGCCTCATGGACACGCAGGCTTTGAATGCGATAAAGTTTGAAATTGATAACATCGCTGTATCAGCAAAAGTCTCTGATGAGTTTGAGATCAAGCTTTCTAAAACTCTTGTGTATATGATAACTCGAGAACAAGGCGATGTAGGAATCTCAAACTGACACCACACGTGAGCCGGAGTACCCGGGGAGAACCACGCAAACACGGGGAGAACATGCAAACTCCACACAGACCTCATCATGGTATCTAATGGAAGTCAGGCTCTCTGAAATGCCACACCACGCCATTACTGACCCGCTGCCAAACCGGTCATGCACCAACATCTTGGTGTTCTCTGGCAAACATCCTGCATGGTGTTGGACTGTAAGCACAACCGCCACCCGTGGTCGTCGGGCCCTCAGGCCACCCTCATGGAGTCTGTTTTGACCGTTTGAGCAGACACATGCACATTTGTGGCCTGCTGGAGGTCATTTTGGAGAGCTCTCGCTCCTCCTGTTCCTCCTTGCACATAGGCGGAGGTAGCGGTCCTGCTGCTGGGTTGTTGCCCTCCAACAGCCTCCTCCACGTCTTCTGATGTACTGGCCTGTCTCCTGGTAGTGCCTTCATGCCCTGGACACTGACAGACAAAGCAAACCTTCTTGCCAGAGCTCGCATTGATGTGCCATCCTGGATGAGCTGCACTACCTGAGCCACTTGTGTGGGTTGTAGACTCTGTCTAACGCTACCGCTAGAGAGAAATCACTGCCAGCATTCAAACATCGGCCAGAAAGCTGAGATACTGAGAAACGGTCTGTGGTCACCACCCGCAGAACCACTCCTTTATTAGGGACGTCCTGCTAATTGCCTATGATTTCCACCTGTTGTCTGTTCCATTTGCACAACATCATGTGACACTGATTGTTGCTTCCTAAGTGGACAGTTTGACTTACATTGTTTTGTCTAAGTGTTCCCTTTATTTTTGTGAGCAGTGTAGTTTGTCAGAGGACTCCTTTGACCGGCTGCTGTTTCCTCCCATGCAGTAACATCTCAGCCCCACCGGCGTTTGGTTTAGACAACCTCCACAAACCTGTGTTTGCTTTTACAGCCTGTCTGATCATCTAAATATTAATGACTTTTTAATCCCATGTGACTTTGCACAATGTCCTTGTAGCTCCTCTCTCCAGCTAAAATCAACACCCGCAATCGAGTTGTAGAGTAATACTATAGTGAGGTCAATGTACACGTGGTGCTTGAAGTCCAAACATGTTGTGAATGGTTTTAGAGTATGTAGGAGGCGGAGCTTTGCGTCCTTGTTTGTTTAAGGCAGCCAAATTCCAACAGCTCTCATTTTGTCAGTAGATAATCAAAGGAAACCGCAGGAAGTGACTCTATGAAAAGTCAAGTGATGGCATCTAAAAGCCAACAGAACCTCAGTTCATGGAAATCTGAATAAAGAAATCTAAACAAGTCTCAACAGGGCAGTTTGGACAGATCTGCCCCTCATCTTAGCTGGTCTCAGGAAAAAAAGGAAGCACGTAGGTGTGGACCCATCCATCACGCTTTTCTAAGGTTCAGTGACAGCTTATTAAAAACTTTCCATAACCTGTTTACAAGCCGAGTTGGAAATCCAGGCGAATTAATAATACAAATAATACATTCACAGATCCCAGTGTGTATAAAGAGAGATATCGAGCGCTGAACTTCTGCCAACTCTTTTTGAAAAAGGACTCTTCATTTGCACACAGACTGTTTACACTCTTGCCAGCAGACCTTGGCGTGAATCTTTCACTAGCTGTCAGTTCACCTACAGTTTCTAACAGAACAGCCACAAACAGATATGAGGAGGTGCATGTGAAAGCACGGGATATTTAGTTTCAGATGAGGAGCTTTTGGAAAAGGCGATGTGTCGGCAGGCGGGGGATTCCGGGAATGTACGAGCTCTTACTGTAAACGTGACGCTCGTTTTTAGGAAGCTACCCTGGACCAGAGCCAGGGAACTTTGAAGTGCTGGTTAGAGCTTTTGCTGACTAATTCAGTGTGTGAGCGTCCGCAGCCTGAGAACATCCATCACACCGCTGCTGTGTGTCTGCCGGGCAGCGAGGCCCGAGTGTTCGAGCTGCGTCATGAGCCGCTCTTGGCACCACATCGCCATTGTGTGTGTGTGTGTGTGTGTGTGTGTGTGTGTGTGTACGGGGTCTTACTATACTGGTGGGGACAAACAGCTCCCGTGGGACGGAGATTTCAGACTGTGGTTTTAGTGTCAGGGTTACAATTGGGCTGTGGTTAGGGAAAGCATTATGTCAGTGAGATGTCCCCACAAGGACAGCAACACCCGACGTGTGTGTGTGAACAGGGATGAGTCGGTGCTGTTTTCCACAGTCAGCCCCACCAGCCCCTCCCCCCGCCCGCTCTCTGAGGACTGAAAGCCGTTCTTTTAAACACAGACATCAGATTATTTTCCCGATTCGATACCACATCAGCCTCTCCGTGCTTCTGTACATCCATTTGATATGAGGCTCTGACATCACTTCCTTCATGCTTGCTTTCTTCCTGGAATCTTAAAAAGGCCTGTTTTCCAGTGAAGTTCACGTCTATGAGCTTGCTGCTATTTTTACCCCCCCTTTAAACTGGCCTGTTAGGATTGTTTATCTGTGTCCTGGGAGGAAGGCCTCCATGCCAGGACAGCCCGGCTGGCGGCGACGGCGCTGGGAGTGGTCTGAAGCAGTGATCCCTTCCCAGAACTACGGCCAACCAAAGCCAGCTGTTAGAAATTCTCTAGAAGGAGAAGTTATTGTTTTGTCCCGTCTCCCTTCCAGAATGGAAAATGGGTTGAGTTCAGGAACTCCGAGGTTTCTCTTGTGATGTGGGCTTCAACAGAATCTGCTGAGGGTAACATCCATGGGAGTCTGGACTCTTTAACTTTGCACCAGTGTCATCATATTGGATGATTTCTTTCTCTCAGATACATGAAACAAACAGATTTTCCTCACATGTGTTATCTACTCATTGATGCTGTGGGTGACCCTGCTCCAATCAGCTGGTTGTTCCAAACTGGAAGCTGCAGTTTTCCATCTATCATATATAGAAGCTCTGACTGGTGCAGCATTAACCCTTTAAAGCTGATCAGAGCAGCACACTCCGTTTTGCGTAACTATTTTTAAATCCCTGTAGAACCTGAACCGTGTAAGCTAGCGCAATAATTTGTTTTGCATATGAAACCGGAGGAGTTGTACTTACATCTTATGCTATCAGCTTGTCCTCGGTCACGGTTTCCTTCCACATATAGCTTTGCAAAAACTGCATAAAAAGCGCTTGCAGGAACAAAAACATAATATTCCAGAAACACGCTTTGCCGATCCGATCAGCTGTTCGTAACACTTCCCACAGTGAAACAGACGTCAGCGCATGTCCGCCATTTCCTGCCCGAAACTGGAAGTGACGTCATTTTCACGGAAAATGTAGTTTTTTACTTGTAGGCCTTAAAAGCCTATACTGGTGTTTTTATAAGTCATGTTTGACTTTATGCTTTTCTGAATAGTTGCTGGGATGCTTAGAACTTGAATTGCACTGCTGGAAATAGTTTATTTTGATGCACCTGCTGTTTTCTTTGCAAATTTGCATCATAGGATTGTTTTTCGTTTTTCCTGCAGTATATAAAAATTGGTGTATCTCCAAAATAAAACTATGAAGACACTCAAAATAAATTTCCTGTTGTTGTAAACTATTTTTTGCAACTTTTTTGTATTTAAAGTTTTGAGGGATAAACCTCTTAAATTTCTCCAAGTAGAAATATATGTAAAAAACCCAAAAACGATTTTCTAATTTTTTGTAGTTTATTGCACTTTTTTGCAATTTATGTCGTTACTATGGACTTAATGCAGACATATTATTAAAATGTGGGCTATAACAGTTGTATTGATGTATAGCAACTTGAAATGCTCCCTAAAATGGCTCCACAACATGTAAAAATATAAAGTAAGCTCTGGCGGCCTTGGTTCTATAGTAGGTCTTAAAGGGCTAAGACAAGCAGTTATGACACCTTTGAGTTTGTCTCCACTGTAGCTAATGACAACATCTCCGGGAGCCAACATCACGATGCAATGCACTCCAGCTAACTTCAGTGGACTCTGGGGGTTGGGCTAATAGTAATTTATTTCATTTCATTTTTAATTTATACCTGCCGATCAGCTGACACTCACAGGAAAAAAACAGGAAGTCTCCTGTTGCAAAAAAAAATCAGTATACCATCTTACAAACTCAGCTGTCACATGTTTGTCCTCCGGATTTACAACATGGATTGAAATTGAAAACCTGTTCATAAAGTCCCAGGATAGAGTCACCTGAGGCTCCAGTAAAACAGACTAGTCTGTGTGTGGTACTGTGAGCCACACTACGCTCCTCCCCTGAGATTGATGCTCCAACACTCCATCACCATCACCTCCATCAGAGTAGCTCTCCTCACTGGGGCTCGTGCCCACATCCCTCTGGGCTTTTACTCTGCACGACCCCCACCTGAACCGCGCCACTGACGCACATTAATACACACGGTAACCCGGGGCCGTACGCTCCATACAGCATGAACTGCTTTATGGTAATGTCATTGGTGAGAGAAATGCCTGTGCCCTGACATTTATCCATTAATTCAGATGTTGTGTAACAGCAGTAAAGGGTATGATAAGTTTTGCGTTTGTCATATTGTGGTATAGTTTGCATTGAAGATGGCAGACATGATACTGACCTTAGACTAAAAATCTACTTTTTTTCTATTGTTTCTTTGTGGAAGAGGCTTTTCTGATGATGATAAAGTTGAACCAAATAGTGAGTAAACTATTGTTGCAAACAGTGGTTCATATTTGGTTTGAATGCAGTCAGTAACCATCTATGGTGGACTATGGATGTTGTCAGTAATTAGCTGTGGAGGCCTCCATCATTCCTGAGGATTGGTGACACAGTCAGAAGGTTTGTGTCCTAGCTAACATGCTAGCTAACGTGCTAGCTAATGTGCTAGCTAACGTGCTAGCTAGCGCGCTAAAACCACATGAGATCTTTACATTGTGGTTTTTTCTCCCCCTGCTAAATGTTTCACTCTCAACTTACAGGAAACAAAAGAAAAAACTCATAATGGCAGCATGTTAGTCCTCTTCAGGGAATCGCTCCTGGATAGTATTATTGGGCTAATCAATAATGGCAGTTAAACAGTGACTGTGCAGTGATTCATCGCCTGTAAATGCATACACTGAATCTGCTGGCCTTTGCCTGTTCGTGTCAGTGTCAGACCACGCTAATTTTCCTGGAAACAGCTGAACAGTAAGATGGCTCACAGGGGGGAGGTTTGTTGACGGGAAGGGAAGATCAGTGTCGGGTCGGCGGTTCTGAGGTACTGGATCTGTCTGACAGGCTGCCTGCTAGAGGAGTAGGCCGCTGGGAGAGTTTCAAGCAGACACAAAAGCAGAGGGTGATTAATGGTTTTCAATACCACATGTCGAACTATGTAGTCATTCTCTGTTGCAGGAATAATTGAGGGGTTTCATTCAATACAACTACACTGCATACCTCCTTCAGGAAACAGATACCAAACGACTCACGGACCAATACCGGTCCATGGCCCGGGGGTTGGGGACGGCTGGTGTAGAGCGCTCGCAGCGCGGCTGCTAGATTGTGTTTCCTAACATCTACTAATAGTTTATAGACACTGTTTGGTTTTTGTTGGAATTTCCAAATCTGTGTTAATGTAACTGGATTCTTAATTGCGATGAAATGTGAGTAATTAACATATTTCGTCATTTGGAGAAATTATAACTTTGTCCCCAAACTGCTCAACGTGAGCGCTCACGTCAGAGATCAGAGATGGGCAGTGTTACTGTAATCTGATTCCTTTTTTTGAGTAACGAGTAAAGTAAGGGATTACTATTGTAAAAAAGGTAATTAGATTACCGTTACTTTCCCGTAGGAACGCTGCGTTACTGCGTTACTAAAATTTTGATTCTTTTGCAAGAGTGTCTCATGACAGTGACGTAAGCAAGTGCGACGTTCATGACAACAGCTGTGTGCAGATCAACAATGGATCATATATCGAGTGTGGGAGAGAGTATGAGCGTGCAGCGTTTAAAGTGTGGAAGTACTGACCTTACTTTGAGTTTGGTTCCATAAAAAGTGACAAAAACATTAGTGTCCGCTGTGCGTGGGAAGAAAACTTCTTTTTACAGCGAAAAAAAACCCCTAAACTTCCAACAAGCACCGAGTAGCTACGACGTAATGGGAAACTCACAGAGAAACTCGCGGATTCTTCCACTGACCGCGGCACACCTGCACCAGGGTAACCCTCCGCCTACCCCACTCCTGCTTTACAGGTGAAAATAGAGCAACAGGACCGCTGAGTCTTTGACTTTATTTATTTTCTGCTGTGTTTTACTTGCATCTATTTGAAAGACTGAGTGTAAACACAACAAATATTTTATTTTATGTGCTGGAATGTGCAGAAAATAGGTTTAAATGTTAAACTAATTTCTTCCAGTCAGAGAATGTTGCAGATAATTAAATTTTTACTTGATGCATAAAGTTAAAAGATTAAAACTGATAAACAAGTTTTAAAAAGAGACTTTTCCATTTGATTACATTTTGTATGATGGATTATGTAGAAAAAGTAGAATTGGGCTGAAAGATCTATCACTTTATCACCTCTTCAGGTTGTAAATCGTGTTTTTAAAAAGTAACTAAGTAACTAAGTAACTAAGTAACTAAGTAATTAATTACTTTTGAAAATAAGTAATCAGTAAAGTAACGGGATTACTTTTGGGGGGAAGTAATCAGTAATTAGTTACTGATTACTTTTTTCAAGTTCCTTGACCAACACTGCCTCTGATATCCGTATTTCTGATCCTGTCCATCCGGGTCACTCCCAGTGAAGTGGGTCGGTGGTTCGATCCCTGTGTCCTGTACATCCATCTATCCAAGTATCCTTGGGCACATTTTTCCCGAGGTACGCGTGAGAGTGTTACGTTAAAAGTGCTTAGGCATGTGTGTGAATGGGTGAATGAGGCGTGTAGTTAAGAGTGCTTAACGTATGTAGAACAGTGCTCCATAAGTACCAGTCCCATCCACAAAGACACAGAGCCACTCTGATGTTCTCTGTACTCGTCCCTCAACACTCTCAACGTAAACATCACATCTGTGGAGGTCTTTCACGCATGAAGCCATACCACTGCTCACTGATCGCCACCTCTCTTCTTAACCTTGCTTTCCCGTAGCTTCACGGTGTGGCTCATGAACCTCTGTGGTTGCTTCACTTCTGCACTTCACCCTTGTTCTTGAAAATAGGTACCATTAAACCTTTTCTGCTTCCCTCATACACTCCTCATCTGGTTAGAAAGTCCACTGCCCTGTCTCCTGCACATCTCCACACTTCCACAGGTCCACTCTTCATTCTCTTGATACTTCACTTCCTCCGTACTAATCCTGCACTTCCAGTACTACTGCTGTACTTTCCCAGTCATCTGGTAATTCTTCCCTACTATCCTGTCTCGTCTCATCTCCACTGGAATTCTTCCTTCTTCAACTTTAACCAGTTAATGCCTCTGCCTTCACTTGCATCTTCTTGATTTCCAAAGTTTTCATGACCTGATATTGCTCCCAGGTTGCATAGCATGCAGTCCACCTCTTAGCGACTTGCTCATCTCTCTTGTGCCACCTTATGTTCCTCCTAGTTCATCACAGCCATTTGCAAATTCCAGTATCGTCTGTCCTTCTGTATTTCTCTCCATAACAGCATTCCTATCCAACGCCTCCTCATTACCCCTGTAGCTGTGACTGCTCCTTCACATCAGGACCAACATGGGACACTTTCAAAATCTAAAAACTCTCTTTTACTCCTCAGCTTTTAAATCAGAGACTTTTGATTATCTTAAGTGTGCAGCACGTTGGTCATCAGTGGTTGTTTTTAATGTGCTATAAATGAATTTGACTTGACTGTCCCCCTCACCGTTTAAGTGTGCTCCAGTCACTACTCTGCCCCGGGGGCACATCACTGAACCTCCTCCAGAAGGTGATCCAACCTGTGGGGCATGTGCACGGACAACATCTGCCCTTTGACTCCCAGTTTGAAGTTTCATGACTGAGGAAAGAGCGCAGCCTTGGTTTCTATATGTGAATGTGGTGCTTTGATTGTTGCACATTATGCAGCTGGCTGGTGAACTGCACTGTAAAAGCCATGAAGGTTGATGTGCTTATGCGAGGGCGTTGTTTGCATTTGGTTGTTTATGTGCGTGTGAAGTAAAAGCAGACGCCACAGTCAGCATCGGCTCATTTCTCTAAGAGGCTGCAAGATGTCGCTGCAATCTCTCAAGGTGAAGCTGCTTTCATACGCGCACCGCACGAGTGGATGCTATTTTGCTTTTCAGCGAATCCGAGGCCGCAGAACAAACACATCTCCATCTCTTTATCGGCGACTCACCCACACATACGCGCTCACTCTCCAGTTCTCACCTAAAGGTGTGTGGTGATGCAGCTTGTGGCAGGTGGTGCACACAGCGGTGCCGCAGTGTGACTAATAGTTGTTGCTAAATGGCGTGAACATCCTGTGCATCTGTTTGATGAATCTTCCTCCTTCCCGTGCTCGCCTTCCATCCCTCCCTCCGGCTGTCCATCCAATTATACGTCCCTGTCTCCAAGTTAACCACAGGTCATGTGAAATACCACACGACTCAGAAGGAAGCCCACTGATCAGCAAAGTGGAGTGTTCTACGTGACTCAGCAGGAGTGACACGCAGGACAAGAATATAAGCTTACATAAAATAATCGTCACCACTTCACATCATTCCTGTCTATATTTGCAGGCGCAGATGGGAGCAGACGGACGGACGGAACGAGGGTGACATCACTGTTACCCGTGGGAGCCTGGGCCTGTCATTCTTGGTGTCACTTCCTGGGAGAGAATAGAACAGGAAGCCAGCGCGAGAGCCGACAACGAGCGCTCCCCTCACCTCCACAAGGAAGCCTTTTTCCCCCGAGAGCAAAATGTGTGTCTGCTTGTGTCCCTCGCTCACTCCTGCATTCATCGCGCAGAGGGCTGGTGCTGGTTCAGAATTTGTGTAAGCCCTGATTGTTTTCATTTCCTTTGAGCTCAGTTCTGAGCCTTTTGCAACAAATCCTTTGAAGAGCTTGTTATTTTACACGTCAACGGTAGTTAAAATAAGTCAGAGTGGTGACTTTATGGGTACGGATGCAGTAAGCTGTGCCTCTGCAGGCTTTATTTTGCTGCCCTGGGTCAGCAGTGTTTGGAGGAGGGTGGATTTACAAACGTGGAGGCCACTGTGACGTCACCTGATGGTGTTGGACTCTGGGTCGGGGTGAGGCTCGGTCCCTTGGCCGGTGCCACACTCTGCTTCTATGCTGGAGCTTTCCCATATTGGACAAAAGGGTCGAGTGAAAATTGGTTAGCTGCATGTGTAGCTTGCAGGGCTCCATCCATAATTTCTGATCAGTCCTTTTCCTGAATGGTGTAAGCCTCAGATATTTGTCAGGTAACTCTGTTTAACTCCAAAAGGCTCCAAAAGGAAAAGTCCAGTTTGACTCTGCACAGAGCCCTCAGTTAAACCCTCAACATCCACTCATGTTACCAGATCAACAGTTATTCATATGGCTATTTGTTGATATTGTGTTACTGTTGTAAAATGCAGGGACGTGGCTGCAGCTCAGAAACTGCAGCGAGTCATCAGGAAGATCGAAGAGCTTCTCTTCCTGTTGAAGTGTTCTCTTAAGATGATGGCTGAAATAAGTTAGTAAGCTTTGTTGAAATGCCAGCTCGTCGTGAGCTTTGGTTTGCTTTTTTAATCATGAGGCTTTGTGATGATTCATGTCTGTGTTAAGGTGCTAACGTGGCTGATTCAGAGCTGCTAATGAGTAGACGTGTTGTTCTACTTGTCTTCATGCTCTAAAACGCTGCATCCAACTGAGCGACTCAAATGCAGCCTGCTTAATGCGTACACAGCATCTTTGTACTATTCATCACTGTGCAGGCATACAAAGCAGGCACACGTCCTGCTACCTGAATAGTTTTTACACAAATCCTGAACTCACCCATATGGAAAAGATATATATCAATCTTATAAAGTTTGTATCTGTCTTGTGTGAAACTTGTATGAAAAGCATACAAGAGTGAAAACAGATATAAGATCCCTTGAAAAATTATATTCAAAACATTCAATGAAACTTGAATGTTTTGGATACTTATTGTATGAAAGTAATGAGAAAGTGGCCACTTTCACGAGTAATCACATATAAGTTTTTACTATTTCTTTTCCATATGGGCAGACAGGACGCGCTGTGGTTCAGGCTCTGCAGGCTCTGGTGAGTCTGTGTTTAAAGGATGGAAAGATGACTGCGACGCAAAAATGAAATTAAAAATGTTCGCGTTTCGGTCCCTACTGTGGATTTACTTCTGCCCTTTGACCTCTCTAACCAACACAAGTGCATCAAAGCTGAGCCCTCCCTTTGAGGACCCGCACGGTGTTATAGATGCAATGTCGCCCTCTTGTGTGTGAATTTAAAATTGCAGGATTCAGGCTGAGTTTTTAAATAGTATGCAAAACACTGTCTGGTGAACGTCAGCACTAACATCGGATGTAGGCCGCTGTTAGTTGACTCCGCCCTCCAAAGCCCCACCTTTCTGCAGCGCCGACAGCGTAAAGACTTTGTAGCCTGGACACACCTCTGATCATCTGACACCCATCTTCCAAACACCTGGAGGGCCGCTGGGACAATGATGTACTGTTAGATTTGTTGTCATGACGACCTAGTTGGTTATGTAAGCACTGGGCTCTGGTTCCCACAAACAGTGGTGCACGCAGATCTCTGTGCTGTGACACTAGAAACCACACACACGGTCACAGTTTGTCCGTCCCTCCAGCTGCTCACGTGTCACCCTGCAGTGTCTACAACGAGCCATTTAACCCTCGGTGATGAGCCGTAACCCTGTGCCAGCAGCACGTGTGCTTCAGGTGAGGCCTGTGGCCGACTCGGGGCAGAGACTTTGTTGCAGTCTAACGTCAAGAATTTGGGTGGCACAGTTTCTTTCCAGTAATTCAGCAAATTTGTCTCAGTTCCCTCCAAAACTGAAGTGAGGTCGCTGGTTTTCTTGGATTTTTGCTGATTTCTTGAGCTTGGCCACACTTTCTCTGATTGGCTGTTAGCTTCACAACTCCTCCAGTCTGTATGTTGAGATGTCATGTGTGCGACAGGCACAGTACTTTGACTAATAAGTGCTATAGCGATCCTCTGTGTAACCTCGATTTAATCCAAAGATTTCGTGACCCTAAAGCAGACTCACATTTACCAGCTTCTCTGTTGCTCGGGTGCTTCTCTTCACACGCTCTGTCTCTGTGGCAACAGCCTGGAAATGCTTCTGCTGTGGACCCACAACAATGAATGTGTGTAGAGGTACCCATGTGTCCGTCTGTACTGATGGAGCTGATGTGTCACATAGATTTGGCTCTGTAAAGTTGACGTTGAGCATACTCGTATCCATCCGTTCACGTTGGTTTTCCTCTCTGACGTCATGTGGTTCTGTCTTCCTGTAGTGTCTGTGGAAGGTGGGAGGTCGTGAGTGTAGGCTGACGTAGACTGGAGCGAGCGCTCGTCATTGTGTTTGCGAGCACCGTGCTTCCAAACGCCGTTCACAGCAGGCTCGATGCATTGCTCCTGTGGCAGGCGTCCCTGTCTTATGCTGTCAGCCTCACTTTTCATGTGACGTCTGTTCTGTTTGAATTCATCTTCGTTGCTTGAAGCAAGTATTCAGGTGCCAGCTGCTCATGATGCTGGACTGGCATGGCAACAGCAGAGATAACCCTGATGAGCAGATGTGTGTGTTTGTGTTATAATAGTGGTTTTTAGTAGGCTGGACTAACTGGTTTGTATTTCCTTGCTGGAATAATAGCTGACCCTGGTTTGGGCTTTTGGGAGCTAACTTGTGTTTATCTGCAAGCACCTACAGGTGAAAAACAAACGCACTGAAAACTTGTCTCAGCTTCAAGGTGAGCATTTGAACCAACTACCAATGAGAGTGCAGGATACAGGTGACTGATATATGACTGGTTGGTAAATATGTTGCAGGGTCACCTAGGCAACTGGAGCCTGGAATGTCCGCTAGCAACCAATCGTCAGCTTCAGAGCACGACAGCTCGCTGACTTCCTGTGTGGATTATAGCTCATGTTCACATGCAGTGAAAGCTGATGGTTGCAGGTGAATGTTTGCAGGTATCCACACAGACGTCAGACACGCCTGCCTTTCCTACATGTTAGCATCTGTAATCAGGATTACAAGAGTAGACAGGTTTCTGTGCTAGAGGTATGATATATGCTTTGATAGCAATAATATTTTAAAATTAAATAATATAAATGAAAAGCTATGTAGTTGTTCTTTTTGTACGTGGTTATAGGAAGTTCAGTGTAGTTCCCTTGCTTCTGTGGATTTGATAATGATACCTTTACATTTCCTTTGTTGTTGCTCATAGTTGTGGGGTGAAAATGTAATATTGTGACAGTAAATATGGTTTAGTCTAGAACATTAGGAATTTGCTGTGCAGAGCATCCCAGGCTGGAGTCCAATTCCCGACTCAGTCTAGTGCAAAGCACACTTTGGTTTAATGTTGAACTATTTCACAAAGAAGAAGTGCTGAAACCAAACTTTAATCTCTAAAATCTCTAAACTGCAGTTTTAAAGCAGAATAAGGTGACATTGTTCTCCCACCAACCTTTGGTTTCAAATGAATCTGATTTATTCATCGAGTCGTTTTGTCCACGTGAAGCAGTCCGACACAACACTGCACTCTGGATCAACATCTGACTTATTGATCTTTTAATCGTCTTTCTATTAGGAGGTGAATGAGTTGTTTTTTTCATGTTCCTACAACATAACTATATATATCTATAAATCACTACTTACTTGTGACCCAAGAAATTTCTAAATATTATGGTCAGTGCTTCTGATCTGTCCTGAGAAGTACGTGTTGGGACTTTCCTACAGTTGTATTGGCTTTGCTTTATAACATGTCTGAATAAAATTGCCTACATTCAAATTATATATAACTACTAGCTGTTAACCTTCAGTGGCAACAAACGTTGTGGTTAGCTTCCTGTTTGTGTAAAAACCATGCTATCAGCTGCAGTTATCTCTCTTTGTTGGTGCATGTAGTGGCGAAGCACAGATCAGGGCGGAGATCTGCAGTTCATCTCACCGCTGCAGCTGTGGTGACCAAACGTCTTCTCCAAGAAGCTGGTTTCACGTGGTGGTTTAGATGTGTGCTGCTCTTGTCTAGCACCATTTGAAATCAGTGTTCTTGGGGAGAGCAGGACAGCAGCAGTGAGTGAGTGTTAGGAGGACAGTACACGAGTGCCTCGTCTTCCTCTCCTCCTCTTCTTCTGTTGCCACTAAAAGATAACTGATTTCTTCTGGTGCTTAGAGCCCGCTGAAGCCTTCTAGCACCATTTGAAATCGGTTATAAAACTGTGGATCACTGCGTCTGTGAGTCGTCAAAGAAAGAAGACAAGAACCCAGAAAGCTTGGAGGACGCTCGTGGATTACATCCCCATTGATATTATGAGTCTGTCGCTAATAAATCAGCTTCGCCTACGTCAATTTTTAAACTGAGCTGTGGAATTTGACCTTTCTACAGCTGATCAACGTTGCAGTTCTTCAAGATACCACTAGAGGGTGCTCGAAGTCCAAGAGTACTTGGATTACCCTTTGGATGGAATGGCTGGACCCGAGTTGGATACATACATACATACATACATACATACATACATACATACATGTATGTATGTATGTATGTATAAAGTTGTATGTATGTATAAAGTTGGAGCAACAATGTAAAAGTAATAAAGGTAAAGAACACAAGAAAAAACAAGCTTCTGTTTATTTTCACAGTGGGGGTCCAAAGTTGATTTTTTTATGAGAATATGACTGAAATATGACTGAAAACTCAAGAAGACTGCGCTTCTGCACCAAACTACAATCAGACTGGCCAACTCCTTTTTCTCATAGTGTTTACTCTCTTCTTCTTCACAAAGGTTAAGCATGTCTCAGGTGAGGAACCCCAACCCTCAGTGTGGGCTGAGACCGAAGTCTCAGACTGATGTATGTACAAATTCAAAGAAAAGATAGGAGGACACCAAACCCACAGTGGAGCAGGGTGAGGAGAACATTGAATCTGAGGGATTTTATTACACTTTGGGGTCTGACACCTACACAAGCCCCTCGTGTTTATAACACGAATTCTAAACTGAAGCAAGAAATTGTTTTAGTGTTAAACGGATATTTTTTATTTGTAATGATAATAATAATATTAATAATAAGGAGCCCATTGTTTAAGAAAATACATGTAATGACCTCTGATTATAGTTATAATCCAGATGAATGAAATCACTGAAAAACAAATGTCTGATCTGAATACTTTCTGATTCAAAATTAGATTCAAGGATATTTCAGAGTCTAAGTCATAAACGGGTATGTTTTAAACATTCATTTATTTCAGTATATTAGGACTTATGGGGCTCAAAATCACACTCTGATTATAAAGCTCGATTTTTATTATTAATATTTATTATTTTTGTTATTCTTCTATTTCAATAAGACATTAACTAAAGTCCCAGCTTATTTGATTTAAAATGAGTGAAAGCGGAGAACTCCAACCCTCCAGTGGGTTTTCAGAGAAACAGAAGAGACTGTCACTGAGGGGGGGAGAGAAAGATGGCGGAATAAGCGGTTGTACAATCTGCGGGTCTGATTAAGAAACGTGATTTTGATGTCCTGTAAAATACTTTACTGACAAACTGTTACTCCAAAGGAAGTAGAACGCAAGCGAAACCCCCTGGAAGTTACTTTAACAGACCTTCAGGCAGACACAAAGATAAACTTAGAGCGATAAAAATGGCTAACCCCAAGCTAACAGGTAGCCTCTCCGACCATGATTACAACCTTGCTGCTATGCGAGAAGCATGTGAGGATGAAGATATAGAAGAGATGGAACTTCAGAAAGAGATCGGAAGACCCATAGGTGACCACACTCCGTTACCAAGTCCCAATCCCAAAAAAATGAAAAGCAAAATAACTGAGAAAAAGGTGAGCATCGAGAATGTATATGAAGTTTTACTTGGCTTCACAAAGAGATGCGAGGAAAGGTTTGATTCGCCTGAAAAGAAGTTGGAAGCCTTCGAACAACGCATTGAAGTAAATACACAGGCGACCCAAAAAAACAGAGAGGAAATTGACAAGCTGACGACGAAGGTGGAGTCGCTGATGAAGGAAAACAAAGAATTAAAGGAGAGCTGTCGGGAGAGTGCACGTTACCGCAGAAGATGGGACCTCAGAATTTTGGGTCTGACAGAGAAGGACAACGAGAATACACGTGAAACAGTGATCGGCATTCTAACAAGAGTGGTTCCTGTATCAGTGGAAAAACTGCAGCTCATGGTTGATACAGTACACCGACTGGGGAAGAAAGACAATGCAGTGAGCAACAAGGTGCCAAGACCAATCATCATACAGTTCAGCATGAGGACAGCAAGGGATGAAGTATGGAGGAAATCCAAAGAGGCCAGGATCTGCAAAGAACTGAACATAAAATTTAAAGAAGACTTCTCCAAAGAAGACCGTGAAGCTCGGATCAAGCTGTGGCCCAAGGTGCAGGAAGCTCGAAACAACGGCAAAAGAGCATTCCTAAAGGAGGGTTATGCAATAATAGACGGTAAAAGGATCGATCTGTGAGATGCACTTGAAGAAGTCACTACAAGTTAACCATAAAATGTGGGTATGTGTGTGTATATATATGTTTATATATCGTTAGCTTCATAGCATAAGTGCCTAAGTCATTGACTTAGTCAAATGACTTAGGCACTTATGCTATGAAGCTAACGATATACATATCTGTTAAAAATACACAAATAAAAAATAGGAGAGGGTCAAAAAGCAAAGCCGTAGTTAAACGTGGGCTATCCAGAGCTAAAATTGCCGCATATATAAAGAGGTAGTACTGTGATAGGGTCGGAGTACTGTTATGATTACATGGGTAGGACACTAGGCTTATTCCTGCTTCAAGCACTTTTTTTTTCTTCTAGTAAGTGCCAAGGAAGCCGTTACTGTTCTTGTTTTGTATTTTGTTCTTGCGTTTTTGTTTTTTCTTTATCTTATAGATGGCTGTTCTATTAAGTTCCTTAAATGTTCGAGGCTTAAAAAACAATGTCAAACGTAAGGCCATGTTTTTATTCTGCAAGGAAATTAAGGCAAACATTTTGTTTTTACAAGAAACACATTCTGGTAAGGAAGAGGAAACATTTTGGAAACATCAATGGGGAGATAGTATTCTTTATTCACATGGTACTACTCACTCAGCAGGAGTTATGATCTTATTCAACAAATTTGCAGGGAGAGTTATTGATCATAAAAGCGACGGAATGGGGCATTGGATCATGGTGTTGGTAGAAGTCTGTGAACAGAAAATTATTCTTATTAACGTGTATGGATACAATAACAGGTCGCTAAATAGAAATATGATGTCTAACTTAAGTAAAGTAATTGCAAAGTGGAGTACTACATATGGTTCTACCCAGGTGATAACTGGAGGCGATTTTAACCTGGCTCCTAACTCATGGCTTGACAGACAACCACAAAGAGGAAATCAACCAGAACACGATAGCATTATTTGTGACTTTTGTACGACAACCAATATGATCGATTATTGGAGGATGACAAACCCAAATACGAAGAAATATACTTGGTTTAGTCCATCAAATAAAAACGTATGTTCAAGATTAGATTATTGGCTTGTCTCCCAAACCAACCCGTTCTCACTCCCAAAGCGTAACATTTTACGCTAGGTGACAAATCGTCACCATATTACGTTTTCGGCTACCCACCACGTTCCTAAAATGTGAGACCCAGTCAACCCCACTTACTGATCATTGTCTGACAAGTCTCTTATTATCTCTACGTAAACAACAAAGATCTGACAACATATGGAAATTTAACAATAGTTTATTACAAAACGAAGACTTCTGTAAACAAGTTAAAGAACTTAAATCAGAAATTAACAATATGAGCATGACTAATGTCAGTAAATGGGAATGGTTTAAATATAGTGTGAAACAATTAGCTATAGAAACGGGAAAGAAAGTGTCTGCCCTACGCGTATGTGAACAGAAAAATCTAATTGAACAAATTCATTTATTATGTGGTAAACCCTGTAGGACTGCGGAAGAGTCAGAACGCTTACAATCTTTACAAAATAAGCTAGATGAGGTGTACTTGATTAAAGCTAAAGGAGCATATGTAAGGTCTAGAGCCAAGTGGATTGAGCATGGAGAAAAAATTCATCTTATTTCTATAGTCTAGAGAAGCGTAGACAAACAAAGAAAAAATAACTAAATTGAGTAAGGATGGTACTATAATTGAGGAACCAAACAAAATAAGTGAGGAAATTAGATTCGATTAGATTAGATTAGATAGAACTTTATTAATCCCTCGGGTGGGTTCCTCTGGGAAATTCGATTTCCAAAAAAGCACAGCACCGACAGAACTTACAAGAACATTAACATGTTCTATAGTAATCTGTATAAATCAAGAACTGAAAAAGAAAATGCAGATATCTTTTTTGATATGATTAAAGATCAGGTAAAAAAATTGGAAGAGGATGATAAAACATGGTTACAAGAAGATTTGAAAATATCCGAATTAGATACAGCTCTAAAACAAATGGAAAATGGAAAATCGCCTGGAATTGATGGTCTAACGATTGAATTTTATAAAACCTTTTGGCAAGACATTAAAGATTTGTTATTTAATGGCTTTTTGGATTGTTTAAAAAATGAAGAACTATCCCCAACAATGAAAACAGGATTAATAACCTTATTACCCAAACCAAACAAAGATTTACAAATGCTAGACAATTGGAGACCCATAACACTTTTATGTAACGACTACAAATTATTAGCCTTAGTATATGCAAATAGGCTTAAAAGCGTCTTAACCAAATTGATTGATGAGTGCCAATCAGCGTTTATTAAAGGAAGGCAGATTCATAATAACATAAGATTAATATTAGATATGATTGACTATCGATCCTTTATTAATTCAGAAAGTTTAATACTATTTATTGACTTTTTTAAAGCATTTGATTCAATAGACCATAATTTTTTATTTAGATCTTTAGAACTTTTTGGATTTGGAAACAAATTTTGCAAAGTGATCAAACTGTTCTACAAGCAAATTTATAGTTATGTTTCGCTCAATCCAGGCATAACATCTAGGATAGACATATTCTGTGGAATTCGACAGGGTTGCCCAATTTCTCCAAAATTATTTATTCTTTGCACTCAATTAATGGCTTACCTCATTGTGAACCATTCAGACATCGAAGGAATAAACATTTTTGATATTGAACTGAAAATAAGTCAGTTTGCAGATGACACAGTAATATTTTTAAAGGATAAATCAATACTCGAGAAAGCATTGAATGTCATTTCAATTTTTTCTAAAGCTTCAGGCTTGTGTCTGAACCTAAAGAAGTGTGAACTTTTGCCACTTTATGATTGTTTGGAAAATAGCATGAGGACGATTCCAGTGAAAAATGAAGTTAAGTATCTAGGCATCTATTTAAACAAAGACATCAACACTAGAGAATCAAAAAACCTAAAAGACAAAATTGATGGCATGTCCAAAACACTAAATCATTGGTTGACGAGAGATATTACAATTTTTGGACGCAATCTATTATCCAAATCAGAGGGCGTCTCAAAGATGGTTTATCCAGCATACTCACTATACATTACCCCGAAAAGTATTAAAAAGGCTAACTCTATAATCTATCAATTCATTTGGCGCAATAAAACACATTACATTAAAAAATCACAACTTGTCAAAGATTACGCTAAAGGTGGTATAAAGTCAATTGATTTTCAATCAATGGTTGGAGTATTTAAAATAAACTGGATAAAAGCCTTCCTCTTGAAACCTGACTCCATATGGTTCCATATCCCAAAAAATATTTTCAAAAAGGTGGGAGGGTTGGATTTTCTCCTGAAATGTGGTTTTGATATATTGAAGTTGCCTGTGAAACTGTCAGAATATCATAAGCAGGTCTTGTCTTATTGGAAGATGGTGTTTGCCCATAACTTTTCACCACATTGCTCCACCTTGTGGAATAACAGGACAATTACAATTAATAAGAAGTCATTGTTTATTAAAGAGTGGTTTGAAAAAAACATAATCTTTATAACAGACTTACTTGATGAAAGGGGTCAGTTTCTCTCAGTGGGTGTTTTTAATGCGAAGTTTAACATTCAGTGTTCCCTTAGAGAATATGACAAGGTTTGTAAGGCAATCCCCTTACCTCTGTTGAGTTTGATTCAAGGTTATTTGTATTACTCTAAGGCACAAATTAGTCTACCTTCTTTACATCTAAACCAGATTCCTTTGACGGATAAAAACTGTAATAATAAAACCATGAACAAGATATTTAAAAACAAATTATTTCACGACTTTAACAGTAACACAAAACTAAAAGGGAGTAATATTAAAATAACGAACAAATATACGCACTTTTTAAAATGGCCTATCCCCCCCAAAGTCAAAGAAATGCAATTTAAAATAATTAATGGATATTACCCAGCAGCTGAAATGCTTAAAAAAAGGTTTGGGTTTGAGGTAGAGCCATGTGGATTTTGTTCACAAAAGGTGGAAAGTATTGATCATTTGTTTTTTTTTCCTGCTCAGTAACAACTGACTTTTGGCAAGATTTAGTAGACTGGTTGAGTATAAGAATAGATGGGATGACCCCACTGACTCTAACACAAGTTTTATATAATAATGGTGATCCATCTAAGGAACTGTCCATGCTACACAAGGTGGTGATAATTATGGGCAAATACCACATACACAAATGGCAAAGTAAAAGACCTTCCCTAACTGTATTGAAAATTGAATTAAAATCTTTTTTGTCATCTTTAGAATTACTGAGGGATTCATGTAAAGAGGCTGCAGTGATATGCGACAATGGGACTCAATCTCTATCCTTTTAATGATTGTGTTTTTGGTGTACTAAGTAAGCCACATATATGTTAAAGTGTTCACAGAAAAGAAACTGTTATATGTCATAAAAATGGCCTTCATATATTTATGTATATATGTGTTTTTGTTTTTTTGTTTTGTTTTTCGTTTGGTTTCTTATTCAACCTTTTCAAGATGTTGTTGCACTAATGTTGTCTCCCAACGAGAGATTGTAATATGTGCATAAATTTAATTAAAGTATGGAAAAAAAAAAAAAGACTGTCACTAACCGATCCGTACCGGAAACCCGATCGGTACCCCGCATGCGCGAAAGGTGTCTACTTCCGGTCGAAGCATTTTACGATAGTATCTGTTAAGATGTTAAGAATAACAAGTATCTCTTAAAATGTTTCCGATAATGAAACATTTAATATAATGTAGACAAAAAAAAAAGATAAAAAGATAGTGACAGATCGGGACTCCCGATCCTTACTGCGCATGTGCAGGGGTTTTCTTCTTCTTCTGTTCGGTTAATGGTGTACGAGGATACCGCCACCAGGTGGAGAGACTGTGTAACACTTTTTTTAAAAAAACTTTTATTAACAATTGGAACAATACAGTCACAAACAAAATAACACATTATAGTGCAAATGAACTCTCATGGAGGATAAAAAAAAAAAAAAAAAAAAAGAAGAACACGGTCAATACAACAAAACTAACAGCAAGGATATGGGGGGAGAGGGCTAGACAAAAGATCCACAGTATTAACGGGGAAGAAATTTAAAAAAAAAAAAAAAAAAAAGGAGCACAATATAGGTAATAATCAAAACAGTAGGAAATGGGAAATGTCATCATAGATTGCGGCAAATCTGCTTGACTTCAGTTTTTTAAGTGACATGAAATAATGTTTAAAGTCATTGATGAACCAAGTAAAGGATGGTTTTCTATTCCTCCATTTACAACAATGTATATGGTATTTACCTAACAGGATGACAATGTTAATCACAGTAGAGACAGATGGATGTTGTTTAGCCATATAGAAAATAATATCAGAAATACTAAACTGGGGAATATCATTGATCTTGAGGGATAACCAGCTGTGTAGTTCTAACCAAAAGGCAGCTGACACAGGACATGAGAAAAACAAATGGTGTAATGTTTCACAGGCTGAATCACAAAATGCACACTGGTTAACCTCAAATTTAAACCTCCTCTTTAAAAATTCAGACACAGGATATATATTATTAATTATCTTGAAATGAGTTTCTTTTACTTTTGGGGAGACAGGCCACTGAATGAATTTTGAGAACGCCTTTTCCATGAGTGACTGGTCCCCATGAAGGGCCTGCAAATATCTACCTGAGTTAAACCCCTGGAAAAGAATAGATTTAAAATTCACACTGATAAATTTATTGTTACATTTACTATCATTTAGGATGCCAGTTACCAATTTTTAGGTTTGGCAGCGCTGGATTGACCTCAGAGTGTAGCATTGTGTTGCATATCAGCTGCCTTAGGGCCAAAGGGATAGCACAGCAAACTTTTCTGTATTCTTTTAATGGACAATTAAAGTTGTGTCTCTTTGAGAAAGGCACGTAATCCAATAGAGCACCACTCAAATCCAGCAAGTCAGTTACAAACAAGATACCACTCTCAAACCAGTTCCTGATAAATAATGTCTTTTTGTTAGCAGTTATCACTCTATTGTTCCATAGGGTCGACATGTGAGGAGAAAAGTTGTGTGTAAACATCATTTTCCAAAAATGAAGAATCTGTTTGTGAAAATTAGAGTGTAACAGGTATTTTACTAGTCTCAAAGTCACATTTTAATAGAAAATCAATTCCTCCTAGTTCCTTAAATAAAGATCTGGGTATATGAAACCACATGGAATCAGACTGAGATAAGCAAGCTCTGAGCCAGTTGATCTTAAAGGTTCCGATCATTGATTCAAAGTCTAAGGCTCTGACACCACCCTTCTCATAGTCTTTAACCAACTGTGATCTCTTAATATAGTGGGTTTTGTTTTTCCATAGGAATTGAAAAATAATTGAGTTGGCTTTCCTAATATTTTGGGGAGAAACATAAAGAGAATGACATGGGTAAATTAATTTAGAGATACCTTCAGCTTTGGAAAGGATGACTCTGCCAAATATAGTGATATCCCTGGTCAACCAACGACTAAGGGATTTCTTCATGTCGACGATACGATTGCAGATGTTGTCGTCTTCTCTTCGGGACATATTTTTAGAAATCACTATACCTAAATATTTAACTTCCAGTTCAACTCTTATAGAAGCTATATTAGAATCAGAACACGTGTGAATAGGTAACAATTCACATTTGTTAATATTCAGACATAGTCCTGACGCCTGGGAGAATAATGAGATAGTGTTAAGCGCTTTAGCTACCATGGATTTATCTCTTAAAAACAATGCAGTATTGTCAGCAAACTGGCTTATTTTGAATTCCTTGTCAAAAATGTTAATACCATACAAATCAGAGTCTTTTTGGATGATAAGGGCCAGCAGTTGAGTGGTTAATATGAACAATTTGGGGGAAATAGGGCATCCCTGACGGATACCTCTCTGCACTTCAAACCTAGGTGTCATTCCAGGGTTAAGCGAGACAGAGCTAGAAATGTTACTGTAAAACATTTTGATCACATTACAAAAGTTTTCCCCAAAACCCAGGAAATTCAAGGCTTTAAGCAGGAAGGGATGTTCAACCGTGTCAAAAGCCTTATAAAAGTCCAAAAACAACACTAAGCTTTCTGTCTTTATATACTGGCGATAATCAAGCATATCAAAAATCAATCTAATGTGATTGTGTATATGTCTTCCTTTTATAAACGCCGACTGACATTCATCCACTAAATGTGTTAAACAATCATTTAAGCGGTTCGCATATACATGAGCCAGTAATTTATAATCATTACACAGAAGGGTTTTGGGTCTCCAATTATCCAGAAGTAGTTTGTCTTTGTTGGGTTTTGGAATTAAAGTGATTAAACCTTGTTTCATTGTAGGTGAAAGATTAGTTGATGAGATACATTCTAAGTAAGCACTGTAAAGAGTTAATCTAATGTCATGCCAGAAAAAGGAGTAAAATTCCACTGTTAGCCCATCAATACCTGGTGATTTGCCCCTGGGCATTTGTCCGATTGCCTTGTCCAGCTCTTCGATTGCAAGTTTACTCTCCATACGAACCTTTATATCCACATCCAATGTCCCATTAAGGCCTCTAAGACTTTCCAGAAACACAGTGCCATTCTCCGTTGAATAGGTTGACTTGTAAAGGTTACTGTAAAAATGAAGTATTTCCACGTTTATTTTGTCATGGTCCTCAGTCAAAACCCCCTTGATATTCAGTGATTGAATCTTCTTATTTGATTGTCTGTATTTTTCTAAATTAAAAAAGTAGGAAGAGTTTTTCTCACCCTCCTCAATCCACCGGGCTCTTGAACGAACATAGGCACCATTGGCTTTCTCTAAGAACATTTTGTCTAGTTGAGATTGAAAAGTGTTTAGTTGTATATGTTTGTCCAGAGATAAATCCTGTTTGCAGCATAGCCTGTTAATTCTTTCAATAATGCTTTGTTGCTCCTGTCTTTTCTGTTTAGCAATGGATTTGCTAATTTGAATTGCTACCTGTTTAACTTGGAATTTAAACCATTCCCATTTGCTCACATGTGACATATCTAGTTTATCAATTTCCACAATTAAATTTCTCACTTCAAGGCAGAAGTTGTCATTATGCAGAAGGTTGTTGTTGAATTTCCAAATAAGGGATTGATGTTTCACCTTGGTTAATGAGATGAATAAGGAAATCAAACAGTGATCAGTTAGAGGGGAAGCTGAGATTTCACACTTAGAAATGTTATTGATCAAATTGTTAGAGACTAACCAGTAATCAATCCTGGAACACTGACCATTATTAGATGAATTAAACCAAGTAAATTGAGATACAGATGGATTTTTCAGCCTCCAAGCGTCACAGAGACTAACTTTGTTGACCAAATTAAGGATACTTTCATCGTAACTGTGGCATGAGGTCCTGGATGGAAGACGATCTACAGAGGGATCAGGAGCTACGTTAAAGTCTCCCCCCACAACAACTTTGTCAACAAGATAGCTCAATTTCCATTGCTCTAACTGTTCACAAAGGAAGGTTAGAAGTTTCTTATTCTGAGCTCTATTAGTATAACCATATACACACAGCAGAATGTATTTTGAACCATTAATCTCTGACACTATCATCAGCCAATGACCATCAGAATCACTTTTACAGTCTATGACATTTCCCGGAAACCTATTAAATAAAATCATCACTCCAGCTGAGTGAGACGTACCATGACTAAAGAAAACAGATTCACCCCACTGTGTTTTCCAGAACTTTGTGTCTGCCTCTGCCGAATGGGTCTCTTGTAGAAAGACACAGTTAGCCTGTTGCTCCTTGCAAAAAAGAAAGATAGCCTTACGCTTCACAATGTTTCTTAGCCCCCTGACGTTCAAGGAAATAACAGATAACATATAACACTATTACAAAAGTATTGGGGAAAAGAAAAAGAAACTTAAGAAGACACGCAGGAACGAGCAGCCGTGTCCTGTATAAAATAACTATTCAGTGCAATAACCCTTAACAACCGGGAAATTTTAAATTAAATGACATGCTAAGCAATAGGCTTAATCAACAGCAGCATACCTGAGAGGTGTAAAAGGTCACACAAAAGAAAATCAGTTCGGGTCCACTCTTTGGTTATCAATCAGAGCGTAGCCGTCCTTCAAAAACGCTCTTTCCTTTACTCCTGGCATCCTGGACCAGCGGCCACAGCTTAACTCGAGCCTCCCGATCTTCCTTGGAGAAGTCTTCCTTGAAGTGGATGTTCATCTCCTTGCAAACCCTCGCATGCCTCGATTTCTTCCAGACGTCGTCCCGGACCGTTCTCATGCCAAACTGGATAATTATGGCTCTCGGGGACCCGGAAGATGCAGCGTTCCCCTTCTTTCCCAGCCGATGAACAGTATCAACAGTCTCTCTCAGTTTATCCACAGACAAGGGCACAACTCTGGTGAGAATCCCGATAACTGACTCTCTCGTGTTTTCATCATCTTTCTCAGGAAGACCAGTCAGCCTTAGGTTCCATCTCCTCTTATATCGAGCATGTTCCTCACAGGAGCTGCGCAGGGATTTGTTTTCTTTCTGCAGCTCACCAACTTTCTCCTGGAGTTCTACTATACTTTCTTTATTTTTTCTTATTTCCGCCGTGTTCATGTCAATGCGCTTTTCAAACTTACGCAGCAACGCCGTCTGTTCATCCATCTTTTGCGTTAACACATTGAATGCTTGCAAGATAGCTGCGGCGGTGTCCTCCTCCTCCAGCGGCTGCGCTCGCACCCCTCTTGCTTTCTTCGGGTTAGGGCTTTTCGTCAGAGTGTGAGCCCAGTTGATTCTGGAGTCCTTGGAAGTCATGTCAGTGATCTCCAAATCTTGAATATCCTCCTCGTCACACGCCTCTCTCAATACCGAAACGTTGTAGTTATGATCCATCGCGATCATAGGACAAGTATCAAAATTAACCCCGGACAAATTACAAATTAAAGCTGGTTTACAGTTAGTTCTCCAGTGGCTGGTTGAAGTGCACAAAAAGCGCAAAAAACGGGTTATTGCTTTTAATAAATTCAGAGTTTCAGGACAAAAAAAAAGCCAAAAAGTTTGGACGCCTGCAGTAAAGTTGCTGCTCACTCCGCCATCTTGTCGTATCCTGTGTAACACTCCTGCCCACACAACCGCTGGACGTGGCCGCAAACACGCCCCCTACACTTTTTACGTAGCACCTGTGGCTCGAGTTTTTTGCTGGTTTCCCGCGACTGACGACTCGTTTAATTAAGGTAAAAATACAACCATGTCACTGTTATAAGAAAAGACACACAGCTTATCGTCTCATAGTTCTAAAATCGCTCTGTTGTTAATTCGTTTGCTAGATTAGCCGCTAGCATGCGCGCTGTGTTGGGTGCTTGTTGCTAGCTAGTTAGCGATGCTACACACTCTAATAGTCTGTGTTATTGAAGGATTCAGCCCTCCTTATGTTTTTTTTATCCATTTTTAGACAGCGATGAGATCATCTGCACACTCTACAGATGCCCAGAGTTACTGTTAATATCAGAAATATAATGCTGTCCTCTGGTTTTATACATTTTAAACATTTGGTTAAAATCTCAATGTTTTATACATTCATTGGTGCAGACCCTGAATTGGGACACAGCCTAGTGGTGCCGAGCTGGCGCACCGAGTAGTTCCTGTTACCTGCTGTGTGTCTGTTTTTACAGGTAAGCTGGGTTCCAAATAATACATATGTGATAGACAACAGTAGCAATCGAAAAGCTAGAGAGCCAATTCACGAGTTTAAGGGTTGATAACGATGAATCACCACCAGCTGTTGCTAAAAGCACCTTTATGATCTGAGCATGCGCAGAATGATCCACAGCGCTCCTTTGATCTTCTCGAACGATCATTGTGACGTCACGGCGACATCACAATGATCCTTTGAGAACATCAAAGGATCATTGTGATGTCACAGGGACATCACATTCTCTGCACACCCACCAAGTCTATAAATAGAGGAGGTCGTTAACAGTTTACATCAGAAAGAGCCAGTTGTTTTAGACAAAGCTGACCTTAGACAAAGCTGACCTTTGCATTTAAATCATTCAGAGATTTAACTTTTTTGACACTTTTGAGCTTTAAACCTTTAAAGAAATGTCACAGGGAAACGGTGATCAGTTAGACCCACTGCAGCGTATGGCAGATGCACTCAGGGAAGCACACATACAACTCACGGAAGACAACGCAGAACTCAGTGAAAGTTGCATAGAATTAAGTCAACTTATCGGACAAGTCAGTGGAGAAAACACACAACTCAGTGAAAACTACCTACAACTCAATCAAGAAAACACACAACTGAGTCAAGCAAACGCACAACTCGGGCAAGGAAACGCACAACTCGGGCAAGAAAACGCACAACTGAGTCAAGAAAACACACAACTCAGTCAAGCAAACGCACAACTCGGGCAAGGAAACGCACAATTGAGGCAAGAGATGGCAGAACTCAGACAAACTGTGGAAAATCTTCAGCGCCCAGCGGTACATGAACAAGAGACAACAGAAAGAGAATCGCCTGGTTCGTGGGGTCTAAACCTACTTAAAGTAGGTTTAACTGTTGCCGGATGTGCCATTGCTCTTCCTGCAGCTTTCTGGGTCGCCTCTAAGATTTTCGGCTGAAGAGAATGTCCCACAGGATGGCTTGCGTGTGCTTGCATGCACACGTCCCATCGACAATTGTGGATTGTGGTCCACATCCACAATTACAGCTGTAATTGTGGATGTGGACCAGTTACCCTTTAAAAACAGTAATGATCTTTTCCAGCCACAGTCCACCTTCATCCTGGCGTTGTTCCCGCTGGTGCAGGGTCCGCTCCTCAGCAAAGGTTTCTCCGTTTGGTTCTGTCCAAGGCGTCCTCAGGTGACGCGTTGATGTCTTCCTTGATTTTGTCCATCCACCGTTTTTTCGGTCTGCCTCGAGGCCGGCGCCGTCTGGGTCGATCCTTAATAGTCGTTTTTGCTGAGTTCCCATCGCTTCGAATCACGTGTCCATACCACCTCAGGCGGGATTCGAGCATCTTTTGAACTCGAGCCACAGTCCACCGACCTGTGCTCTCCTTTATGTTTGATTTTATTTTGCCCCTCACCTCCCAACCAGTCATGGCAGAAGACCGCCCCTCCCTGAGCCTGGTTCTGCCAGAGGTTTCTTCCTGTTAAAAGGGAGTTTTTCCTCTCCACCGTTGCCAGAGTGCTTGCTCATAGGGGATCATTTGATTGTTGGGTTGAATTTTTGGATTTCATTTCATTGGCTTGAACTGAAAAACCTAAAAATTCAGCTGAGGGGTTCACATAGTGGAGAGCACTACATTTGTTAACTGCACTTTGTTTATTTGTGGATTTTGTAGTTCTTCCTACTACAAAAACTACAAATGAAAACAAGGCAGTTAGCAGCAAATGAAAATAAATAAAACACATTAAAAAAATCTGCTACTGCTCTGTGTGTTTACTTTAGTGAACACTGTTTGTTTTTGTGTTAGAAGATTATAGATTGTCCTGACGTGTCCACAGACGTGTGGATTTGTGTGCTGCTGTGTTCACTTGTGTGTTTTTGTGCACTCAGGAGGACGGTACCTGTCTCGTCGTCATCTCGTAGACAAATATTTGACGACGTCTAGAAGAGAAGTCTGAGTCGCCGTCCAAACGTCTGCCTGCAGCACAACCTCCGTCTCTCAGCGCTCGGCATGCACGCTGAATAAGAGCCCTCAGGTGAACTTCTCTCACCTGCATAAACACTTTGCATCGGTTTCTCGGCTGCAGGTCCATGAAGGCACTTTTGGAGGAATGTTATGGTCTGACCATCATCCTTCAGCTCACTCTGAACTCGCTGAGCAGCTCTCTGGCATCTCTGTGAGGACCTGCAGGAATACTTCTCCAGACTTCTTGAAGGACATTCAAAGCTCTTCTGCCTTCTGTTGATGATGTTGATGACTCCACACTGTTTATGTCCTGCTGAGCTTTGTGCTCTGGGAATGCCAGACCATGACTGATAGTGTTATTGTCACTGCTTATATCTGAAGTCCTGCTGGCAGAAATGCCCTTCAGTCAGAAAGGTTGATGGTCAGGATGAACCTGGACACTTCTTTGCACACGTGTGTCGTATCTTTTGAATGATAAGTGCTGACAGAGACAGACGTGAGTCTGTATTTATATTTCTTGCAGCCTGTTAGCACTGTACCTCCTGCCTTTCCAAACGGCTCTTCTGTGTTTCTGTCTCATCGTTCTGCTGATGAACATTTGTCGCCCACCGTGATCTCAGCACGTCGTCCTGGTTCTGGAGAGCAGACGTGTGTTGATCTGAGTCCTGTGATTTCCAGTAGTGATTTATTCCCAAGACAAAATCAAATCGTCCTCTGCTGCCGTGTTGTTGCACAATAAAAACGATGCAGCTGTCAGAAACGGTCCGGCCCTGGTTATTGTCTCAGATACGACGCTCGTCTTATCCTGTCTGCTTCTGTCGGTTTCCTTCATTTACTTCTTGTTATTTTCCTAAAATGTGCTCCAGAGTGACAAAAATATCTGCTGGAGTTGATGCTGCCCTAAAACCTCTGTGACATCGTTGCACTCACTTGCTTGACTCAGTTGTGCGTTTGCTTGACTGAGTTGTGCGTTTTCTTGACTCAGTTGTGCGTTTTCTTGACTCAGTTGTGCGTTTGCTTGACTCAGTTGTGTGTTTTCTCGAGTGATTGTTCTGATATATTGACTGAATTCTATGAACGTTTCACTGAGTTGTATGTGTTCTTCCCTGAGTTCCTCTATCGTACGCTGCAGTGGGTCTAACTGATCACCGTTTCCCTGTGACATTTCTTTAAAGGTTTAAAGCTCAAAAGTGGAAAAAAAAGGTCATCTAAAAAGTAGGGGTGGGGGAAAAAATCGATACTGTGTAGTATCGTGATATTTTGTTTTCTAATAATGTATCGATACAGGGACGGCAGAAATCGATATTTTGTTACAAAAAAAAGTTTTTGTGGACTCTGACTTCAGAGCATGTTGATCCTTTTTCTGAGCAACAATCCTGACATTCCTTCACTGTCCAAATGTGTTTAACTTTTTTTTGGCAGCAATAAACACGACAGTTTACTTATTTTAATTTAAGACATGTTTTATTTTAATTAAGTTTAAAACTTTTTTATTTAATGTAAAATTATTTTGTTTTAATTTACTTTCAAATTCTTCAGTTGCTGAAGGGGCTGCATAGTTTTCATATTGCATAGTTCAGAATAGTTATAATTGTACCAGATGGTTGCATTCAGTTCAGTGGGACTAGACTGTAATACAAACCGTTCAAGTTTGTCAACAATAAAACTGAAATGAGAGAGAGACTGAGTGTGAGACTTTGATATTAGATAAAATGAATATTGATAAAGTTTACCTTTATGTACAGAATCTGAATATCGCAAAATATTTTAAAAAATTGCAATAATATCGTATCGTGGGATGTATGGTGATTCCCACCTCTACTAAAAAGTATCTGTGACAGTGTATCTACAGATGTATTATGTAACAAATATTGTTTGTTTAATTTGTTGGCATTACTAAATTTGGCTCAATGCTTACATACATGTGTAAAAAGCAAATGTACGAGCTGTGATAACTGTGTCTGATAGAATGAAGAGTAGACTGATATATGAAATATTCCTTTATTGGGTGAGAAAATCAGACCATGTCATAACTGCTGTAAGTCACACAGAATAAGCTCAGCAGGACATAAACAGTGTGGAGTCATCAACATCATCAACAGAAGGCAGAAGAGCTTTGAATGTCCTTCAAGAAGTCTGGAGAAGTGTTCCTGCAGGTCCTCACAGAGACGCCAGAGAGCTGCTCAGCGAGTTCAGAGTGAGCTGAAGGATGATGGTCAGACCATAACATTCCTCCAAAAGTGCCTTCATGGACCTGCAGCCGAGAAACCGATGCAAAGTGTTTATGCAGGTGAGAGAAGTTCACCTGAGGGCTCTTATTCAGCGTGCATGCCGAGCGCTGAGAGACGGAGGTTGTGCTGCAGGCAGACGTTTGGACGGCGACTCAGACTTCTCTTCTAGACGTCGTCAAATATTTGTCTACGAGATGACGACGAGACAGGTACCGTCCTCCTGAGTGCACAAAAACACACAAGTGAACACAGCAGCACACAAATCCACACGTCTGTGGACACGTCAGGACAATCTATAATCTTCTAACACAAAAACAAACAGTGTTCACTAAAGTAAACACACAGAGCAGTAGCAGATTTTTTTAATGTGTTTTATTTATTTTCATTTGCTGCTAACTGCCTTGTTTTCATTTGTAGTTTTTGTAGTAGGAAGAACTACAAAATCCACAAATAAACAAAGTGCAGTTAACAAATGTAGTGCTCTCCACTATGTGAACCCCTCAGCTGAATTTTTAGGTTTTTCAGTTCAAGCCAATGAAATGAAATCCAAAAATTCAACCCAACAATCAAATGATCCCCTATGAGCAAGCACTCTGGCAACGGTGGAGAGGAAAAACTCCCTTTTAACAGGAAGAAACCTCTGGCAGAACCAGGCTCAGGGAGGGGCGGTCTTCTGCCATGACTGGTTGGGAGGTGAGGGGCAAAATAAAATCAAACATAAAGGAGAGCACAGGTCGGTGGACTGTGGCTCGAGTTCAAAAGATGCTCGAATCCCGCCTGAGGTGGTATGGACACGTGATTCGAAGCGATGGGAACTCAGCAAAAACGACTATTAAGGATCGACCCAGACGGCGCCGGCCTCGAGGCAGACCGAAAAAACGGTGGATGGACAAAATCAAGGAAGACATCAACGCGTCACCTGAGGACGCCTTGGACAGAACCAAACGGAGAAACCTTTGCTGAGGAGCGGACCCTGCACCAGCGGGAACAACGCCAGGATGAAGGTGGACTGTGGCTGGAAAAGATCATTACTGTTTTTAAAGGGTAACTGGTCCACATCCACAATTACAGCTGTAATTGTGGATGTGGACCACAATCCACAATTGTCGATGGGACGTGTGCATGCAAGCATACGCAAGCCATCCCCGCTCTGTGGGGTCATGACAATAATCACGACCCCACAGAGCGGGACATTCGCTTCAGCCGAAAATCTTAGAGGCGACCCAGAAAGCTGCAGGAAGAGCAATGACACATCCGGCAGCAGTTAAACCTACTTTAAGTAGGTTTAGACCCCACGAACCAGGGGATTCTCTTTCATGTACCGCTGGGCGCTGAAGATTTTCCACAGTTTGTCTGAGTTCTGCCATCTCTTGCCTCAATTGTGCGTTTCCTTGCATGAGTTGTGTGTTTGCTTGCCCGAGTTGTGCGTTTTCTTGACTGAGTTGTGTGTTTTCTTGACTGAGTCGTGCATTTGCTTGACTCAGTTGTGCGTTTTCTTGACTCAGTTGTGCGTTTGCTTGACTGAGTTGTGTGTTTTCTCCATTGAGACGCCTGTTTTCTCGAGTGATTGTTCTGATATGTTGACTGAATTCTATGAACGTTTCACTGAGTTGTACGTGTTCTTCCATGAGTTCCTCTATCGTACGCTGCAGTGGGTCTAACTGATCACCGTTTCCCTGTAACATTTCTTTAAAGGTTTAAAGCTCAAAAGTGTCAAAAAAGTTAAATCTCTGAATGATTTAAATGCAAAGGTCAGCTTTGTCTAAGGTCAGCTTTGTCTAAAACAACTGGCTCTTTCTGATGTAAACTGTTAACGACCTCCTCTATTTATAGACTTGGTGGGTGTGGCAGAGAATGTGATGTCCCTGTGACATCACAATGCTCCTTTGATGTTCTCAAAGGATCATTGTTATGTCACCGTGACGTCACAATGATCGTTCGAGAAGATCAAAGGAGCGCTGTGGATCATTCTGCGCATGCTCAGATCATAAAGGTGCTTTTAGCAACAGCTGGTGGTGATTCATCGTTATCAACCCTTAAACTCGTGAATTGGCTCTCTAGCTTTTCGATTGCTACTGTTGTCTATCACATATGTATTATTTGGAACCCAGCTTACCTGTAAAAACAGACACACAGCAGGTAACAGGAACTACTCGGTGCGCCAGCTCGGCACCACTAGGCTGTGTCCCAATTCAGGGTCTGCACCAATGAATGTATAAAACATTGAGATTTTAACCAAATGTTTAAAATGTATAAAACCAGAGGACAGCATTATATTTCTGATATTAACAGTAACTCTGGGCATCTGTAGAGTGTGCAGATGATCTCATCGCTGTCTAAAAATGGATAAAAAAAACATAAGGAGGGCTGAATCCTTCAATAACACAGACTATTAGAGTGTGTAGCATCGCTAACTAGCTAGCAACAAGCCTCCAACACAGCGCGCATGCTAGCGGCTAATCTAGCAAACGAATTAACAACAGAGCGATTTTAGAACTATGAGACGATAAGCTGTGTGTCTTTTCTTATAACAGTGACATGGTTGTATTTTTACCTTAATTAAACGAGTCGTCAGTCGCGGGAAACCAGCAAAAAACTCGAGCCACAGGTGCTACGTAAAAAATGTAGGGGGCGTGTTTGCGGTCACGTCCAGCGGGTGTGTGGGCGGGAGTGTTACACAGTCGCTCCACCTCAAGTCACTACTGCGCAGACTCTGGCTCCAAATGTTGGAACGACGATTACAAGATGCTTAAAAGCAGCTCAAAAGAGAACGGACTGCATAGAGTCCGATTTCGTTCAGAGGCGAAGCGGCGGTACTTGCAGAAAATAGCCTGCATTGGAAATGTGGACCCGTATGAAATACGGCCGTGGAGTAAAAACCCTGAAGACCAACCGCTATTGACGTAGCCTGACATATTCTCGTACCTTATCTGTGGAGTCAGCGCGTACAAGTCGTCATTCAAACAAAGGTAAGTCAGCTCGAGTACTGCGAATGAAATGCGTTTGATTTCCATCCGAACATTCACATTAGTGCAGCATAAATTCATTCATGAGGGGAAATTACAGTGAGAACATGTGGAGGCTGTTAGAGGGATAACATAGTGAGTTCAGTGCATTGATGAGACACTGTCCTGAAGGATTTAGTTATTCTTTATGGTTAAAGAAATTGCAATGATTTATTAATGTTTATTATAAATAATTCTAATTATACATCTTGCGTCAATATTTGTATCTTGAGTCACTAAAAATACATTTTATTTTAGTTTTATACTTTGATTAATGACCTGCAGAATCTCCTTATCATATTAAGTGGTTCATAATTGTCACTTTATGCTTTCTCCATCTCTAAAGTGATGACATCCTTGCATTACATACTTTAGGTTCATTTTCTGCAGGCAGGTTTCTGACAGAGAACAGGCAGGTTTACACTATAACCTGCAGCGATGGACACATAAAGAAATGAAAAATGACATGTATGTGCTAACTTTCTAAACACTTTGTTACATTTATGATAAAGTAGATTAAACACAATTGTGTCGGCCTTGGCTCATAGTTCTTGTCTTTAAATGAACTTTGTCTGTGTGTGTTTCAGGTCCTGCACTCTAAGACTGAATGAACCAGCATTGCAGCCATGGGTCACTGTGAGCATCACAGGGAAGGTTGAAGCCGCCCGCTGCACCTGCATGGCCGGAGTCGCGGAGACCTGCACCCACGTCACTGCTCTTCTGTTTAAAGTAGAAGCAACAGTGTTGATCCGTGGCACAAGGACTGTTACAGATGAACCTGCATACTGGGTTTTGCTGGGTAATGTGACCAAGATACAGCCAGAGGTTGGCCATAAGATAGACTTCTCCTCTTCAGCTGCCCAAAAAAGGCTCTTGATCAAAACATTCACAGACCATCTGTAGTGACAGGTAAAAGGAGCCGTCCTCAAAAAAGAAAAACCCCACCTGCTACTGTGGAGGAGTCGTCACTGCTATAATGCCATCATGTTTTATCTAGGGGTCTAGATTTATGCCTGTAGTGCACTGCCGTGTAAATAATTTGCATTTACTGAATATGTACTGACTGAGTCCCGCTGTTCAAAAGTTGAATAAAGAAACAAACTAATTTTTGCCTCTTTTTTTAAAATTAAAACCACTTCATAGAACATCACATCAGTTACAATGATGATGTCATTTATAGTTTACAAATGACAAAATGTTTACACAAAATCATGACAGTGTTTACATGATATCACCCACTACTAACATTACTTTATTTACTGTGTCTTTTGAAAAAATACAGCTATTTATACAGCAAAAGACTAAAGAATATTTAACAGGAGCAGGTTTCATTTTCCCTGGTTTTATTATCACACTGTTCACTAAACGCAGCAAACCTTCACCATCTTATCCAGAAGGGTCACCTCTTCACCCTCACATGGAAGAAGTAATCTGATTGGCATGGTGGTATGTTTGAAGCAGGTCCCTCGTGTAGCGCTGGAACTCAGTCACGATGTTTCATCCATTTCATCGGCTGGTTTGCTGCAATAATGCCAAATAATTAGCATCTCTATAAACAGAAGGTAGTTCTGCAAAATCACTCAGTAGGATGTTTGTTCTAATTTGCTATGAGCTCAGAGCGCATAGCAAATAAAACTAAAAGGCTATAAAGATATGAACATATTTAGAACTTACCGGAATGAAAATGTCCGGAGCACCAACAGATATTTGGAGATGGAAGAGAACTGCACTTCAGCTCGTCTCACAGCTGCTATCCAGGCTGGACACCTTCGTTTGGTAACATCGATACACGAGCTGCCTCGTGTTGCTTCCAGGTTGGGGAAGAATGAAAAGACAAACCCTTTTCGAGCTTATTCTCTTGCCGGTCGTGCGATCGAACATTGCAGCGGACCACACAGCAAGAACGAACCATGGCTGTTCTGTGTGCCTTCGCTCCTTTTTCGCTTGCGCTTTGTTTCGACCCCCAAAATGGCGGATCGGGCCAAAATCATGGGACTAAAGTCATCTCACTGTGGTAATGTAAATATAATATGGCCAATATTATATGTATTGTCAGATTATTATGATATATATATATATATATATATATATATATTACAGCAGTGAGCTTGAACTCTGGGTCAGAGATTCAAGTTGCAGTTATTTATATTTCCTATCACCTTAAATCTTCACTCAAAGACAAGTATCTGTGACAGTGTATCTACAGATGTATTATACATAAGAGACAAATATTGTTTGTTTAATATGTTAGAACTATTACATTTGGCTCAATGCTTACATATATGAGTACATGATGACAATAATCACGACCCCACAGAGCAGGACATTCGCTTCAGCCGAAAATCTTAGAGGCGACCCAGAAAGCTGCAGGAAGAGCAATGACACATCCGGCAGCAGTTAAACCTACTTTAAGTAGGTTTAGACCCCACGAACCAGGCGATTCTCTTTCTGTTGTCTCTTGTTCATGTACCGCTGGGCGCTGAAGATTTTCCACGGTTTGTCTGAGTTCTGCCATCTCTTGCCTCAATTGTGCGTTTCCTTGCCCGAGTTGTGTGTTTTCTTGATAGAGTTGTGTGTTTTCTTGACTCAGTTGTGCGTTTTCTTGACTGAGTCGTGCGTTTTCTTGACTCAGTTGTGCGTTTGCTTGACTCAGTTGTGCGTTTTCTTGACTGAGTCGTGCGTTTGATTGACTCAGTTGTGCGTTTGCTTGACTCAGTTGTGCGTTTTCTTGACTCAGTTGTGCATTTGCTTGACTGAGTTGTGCGTTTGCTTGACTGAGTTGTGTGTTTTCTTGACTCAGTTGTGTGTTTTCTTGACTCAGTTGTGCGTTTGCTTGACTGAGTCGTGCGTTTTCTTGACTCAGTTGTGCGTTTGCTTGACTGAGTTGTGCGTTTTCTTGACTGAGTTGTGCGTTTTCTTGACTCAGTTGTGCGTTTTCTTGACTGAGTTGTGCGTTTGCTTGACTGAGTTGTGTGTTTTCTTGAGTGATTGTTCTGATATATTGACTGAATTCTATGAACGTTTCACTGAGTTGTATGTGTGCTTCCCTGAGTTCCTCTATCGTACGCTGCAGTGGGTCTAACTGATCACCGTTTCCCTGTGACATTTCTTTAAAGGTTTAAAGCTCAAAAGTGGAAAAAAAAGGTCATCTAAAAAGTAGGGGTGGGGGAAAAAATCGATACTGTGTAGTATCGTGATATTTTGTTTTCTAATAATGTATCGATACAGGGACGGCAGAAATCGATATTTTGTTACAAAAAAAAGTTTTTGTGGACTCTGACTTCAGAGCATGTTGATCCTTTTTCTGAGCAACAATCCTGACATTCCTTCACTGTCCAAATGTGTTTAACTTTTTTTTGGCAGCAATAAACACGACAGTTTACTTATTTTAATTTAAGACATGTTTTATTTTAATTAAGTTTAAAACTTTTTTATTTAATGTAAAATTATTTTTGTTTTAATTTACTTTCAAATTCTTCAGTTGCTGCAGGGGCTGCATAGTTTTCATATTGCATAGTTCAGAATAGTTATAATTGTACCAGATGGTTGCATTCAGTTCAGTGGGACTAGACTGTAATACAAACCGTTCAAGTTTGTCAACAATAAAACTGAAATGAGAGAAAGACTGAGTGTGAGACTTTGATATTAGATAAAATGAATATTGATCAAGTTTACCTTTATGTACAGAATCTGAATATCGCAAAATATTTTAAAAAATTGCAATAATATCGTATCGTGGGATGTATGGTGATTCCCACCTCTACTAAAAAGTATCTGTGACAGTGTATCTACAGATGTATTATGTAACAAATATTGTTTGTTTAATTTGTTGGCATTACTAAATTTGGCTCAATGCTTACATACATGTGTAAAAAGCAAATGTAGGAGCTGTTATATTAGCACTCGGTGTATTACTAACATAACCACATTAACATTACTGACACTCGCTGACTTTTAATAGTCATTCTATAAATGCTGTCCGTGTAAACGGTCTTACCTGTAAACACTGCATATCCACCGGATTCCAGCCAGAGTGGATTCTGGAGTCTTCCACGCTCCTGTTAGTGATCCTCCATCTGGATGGATGAGAACAACCTTCTGAACAATCTAGCAGGAGATGGCCCATATCTATGGGACTGATTTGTGCTAATAACGCCCATTGTATGGACTGATAACAGCCGAAGCGAGAAGGGTCTTGCTGCAGCCACTGTGGAGCTCCACAGTAACCGGATACACGTGACCTCCACAGTAGCCGGAAGCACGTGACCTCCACAGTAGCCGGAAACACGTGACCTCCACAGTAGCCGGAAGCACATGACCTCCACACTAGCCGTAAACATTCATGGATACCGTGGAAGTCTTGCAAGTTGATCACAAAGGTTGGTTAAGTCTTTCTTAAATAAATTTGCCGTTAGTGATTTCATAATTCTAGGAATCGTCTAGTTTTCTTACAATGATCACGTTGCCACTTATTTAGCGTTACAACAACATTCCTCCTTATTTGAATGTTTTTTCATCGTGCTCCATGGCAGAGAAACACACAGATATGCTTTTTCCTGGGCCTGGTTTCAGTAAGAGAGCTGGATTAACGGCTTCTGTGGGCGAGAAGAAGCAAAAACCACATTTTGCATTAGAGTATGATTTATTGTTGGCGTCAGAGATGCAAAATAACGAATACTTCAATACTGTACTTAAGTAGAATTTTCTGGTATCTTTACTGCTGTACTTTTTTGTGCCTACTGTATACTTCTTTATACTTCTACTTCTCACATTTTAGCACGCGTATCTGTACTTTGTAATCCGTACATTTGTAAATCAGCCCCCCGCACGCTGCTTTGGACGCAAGATTACTTCAAAATTTTGTACATAAATTATATTTTAAACCCTGTACTTCTTGCTTCGACTTGACTAAAAAGTCGAGTCGGTGCTTTTTAAACAGAGGTATCTAAACTGTAGTAAGGAACGTGTGCACTTGTGACACCTTTGGTTAGCGTCAACACTGTAAATTTCATCACAAACAGATTTATATATTTATCAATACTTCTATTCATTATTCTTTTCTGTACAGCTTTTTTATTGCCCAGATTTTAGTTAGCCTCTGTTCAATTGACTGTTATATGTCAATAGAAACATGTCTCACAAATTAAAGTGTCTTGTAAAATATTTGTGGGGTTTTTTTTCAAGGATTTTCTTCCCAAATCTATTACATGCCAACTGTAAATTGTTATTTCTGCTAAAACCTTAACTTAAATGTATATATGGTGTTTATCTGTTTCTCTCTCTGTTTTAGATGCACACATCAATCTGGAATTCGGGCTTAAAGCCAGAATTGCAGGAATGCAACACGTGTTGCAGAGGACTCTTTCACTGCCCTCTGTGCCCCACTTTCAGCCCTACTGTCAGGGCAAAGATTGAGGAGCATCTAAGTGTGCATATAAAAAATGCTTTGCCTTTCAAAGGTATGTTTGTATTAAATATACTTTATAGTTATAAATATGCACTTTTTTAAGCACTTCTGCAGTATCTTTGTTGACTTAAAAGTTGCTGTTGATATTGTACAGTTCAGTTTATTCATCTGCAACAAAAATAGTGTTTTTATAAAATATATTTTTATTTACTTTTCACCACTTTTCTTGACATAAGTTTTGTGATCCATACCATTTTGCTTTCATTATTGAGGTTGGCTTGGATGTTTTTGTTAACATGTACAATCTGATTGTTAGACAAATTGATTGCATTCTATACAACTACATTTAAATTACATCTGTTTGTTTGTTTGTTTTTTTCTCTTACAGATAAAATGATATGCCGGTGCAGGCTGCCTTGTAGGACAACAGGACACTTTCACTGCCCTGTCTGTAAGATTACAATCATACGGCGTGGGGATATGGCAAGGCATTTATTGTCTTGTCAGCATTCTTCAATGCCAAGTCAGCCACCATTATCAGGACTGCTCCCCGCTGAACTCTCCGAGGAGACCCGTATTCCTCCGGCAGTACTCTTCGAGGAGCCCCGTTTCCCCCCCAAGGTTTTGTCTTCGGTATCTGAACCATTTTCTGAGTCTTTGTTAGAACATTCATTGGCTCTACCCTCTGTGTTCAATAAAACTGCAGCTGATGGAAAGTCCATGAAAATGACATGCCCTCACTGTGGCCTTACTCTTCATAGCTCTGGCAAGCTATTTGCACACTGGAGAGAGGAAGCCAAAGCTGTGCTTGAAGGACAACACGTGCCCATTTTCAGACTGAAAAAGCGCAAGTTCCAGGAAGTCAGTCAGGTCAGTATTCACTTTAAACAGTAGTGTAATTACATGGTTAGTGAAATTTGAATAACTGTTCTGCAACAGAGAAATAACTATGTTTTCATCCCCATTTGCCTGACACAGGAGCCAGCAGTTGTTGAAGATCTGCGTCCTGCTGTGCAGTGGGTTGTCCAAAATAAGGCACTTTTCTGTGGACATGTAACAATGCCCAAATATGTGTCCTTAAATCAAGAGCAGAGGGTCTTAATAGACATGTCAGAGGAAGAAGACACTGGAGCAAGGGACTTGTTCCTCTTTGTTTTTCAGTTTGCAGAGGACATGGAGCTCTTTTTGAAAGCATGTGCTGATGAGCAGGGGCTAAGGGTCAGTGCTATGTTTGACATGTAATGGACAAATGAAGGCACTGGCTGTGTTTGTTTGTTTGTTTAATATGTTGTTGTTGTTTTGTTTTGTTTTGTTTTTTGCGTAGTACAAAATTCCAATTAAACTTATTTCAAAATGTTGTTCACTTTATTCTGTGTCCATACTTATAATAAAGGATTACAGTGTAACAGCATTAAATGTAAATGTAACAGCATTTTTTTTAAACTTGTAATTTCAAAATAAAAAGCTTATTGTTGATATTAACAGTAAAGAATTGCAATCAATAATATTTTTATACATTTTAAACATTAACACTCTGGGCTCTATCCTGGCCATCTGTGGACACTTCACTTATTCTTTTTTTTGACTACTGCACTGCAGTGGACCAAAAGAATGACACGGGTTTGATCTTAAGGATCTAATAGTTGTGTGTGTTGTGCATGACATTGCCACACAAATATGTATTTGCAAGATAGAGTAGAATAAATTATGACGCATGAAATATTACATAGGCTGCAGTGAATTTCTGTTGATACAGCCTATTGAGCTTTGAGTTTCCCAGTCAAACTTAGCTTTGAAGCACATGCTAACAACACTTTTACTCTTGTACATTTCAAAACAAGACACCATAGCCAAAATATTAACAAAATATATATCAGGGCTCGCAAAATCGCTAGCCCGACGTCCCGGGGCTAGTGATATTTCCAGTCAGGCTACCAAAATCTATCTCAGCCCTGCCCGTCGGGCTATCATAGGAAGTAAAAATATATGACAATGCCTTTGCTTTCTTTCGCAAATGTAGCTGAGTAATTAGCTGAGTCCTCATCAAAGAACAGTGCTCTTTAATGAATGCAGCACATAACTTTACATCGTAGAGGTAACAGGGAGACATATCGAGTTATCAGATAGCCGTCTTAACTATATTCTAACTCTTCAATTTCCCGACTGCACTTTCCTCTTATTTCACGACACCACCCGTGGTGCAATATGGTATAGTCGGACAGGACACAACATCACTCACTAGCTTACTCTTCAAACGTGGCACGTGAAATCTCCCGCAGCAAGTGTGGTGGATCATAAATTTGATTAGTTTTGAAGTTGTACATCTCTGTTCCTTATATTTCATGTCATGCCCTTATTAATGTTTTATTTGTTGCTTTGACTGTTTTCAAATAGAATATGCAGTGGGAATATAGAGGGAGATAAGTAGTGAAAGTTTTGCCTGGGTTGATTGTGCGTCGATCCATTGTTAATGCCTCAGGGCTCCAGTAGGTGGGTTCGCGCGCTTCCTCCTTCACTCAATACAGACGAGTGAGAGTGAGAGCTGCGTGTCTGTGCCTTTCTTTCACCTCTCCTCACTATTTCCCCTGTTTAAGGGCACAACATTTGGAGGCACCGCTGGGATGATTGATTCGAGGACCATCCCTGACCTGTAAGAGAAATCCTCTCGTTGATCATCCCCCCCAGACGACCCAGGTATCAGAAAGGAGCATATTAAAGCAGCAGAGACATCGCTAGACCTACGTTGGTATCTGTATCCTGAAGTGGGAAAAGTGGCCACTAGGGGGCAGTAAAAGCCAACTAAGTCTGATCATTTCTCAACTGACTGCTTGTGCTAACTCCTATGACAAGATGGAGTCTGAATTAGAAAAGCTACAGCTGGAGATTAAAGGAACACTGTATCAACTGACTTTAGAGCAGCTGACTAAATTATGTGATGTACTTCAAATCTCAGGACCAGGAAAAGAGTTTGTGATTAATAGAACGCGCAGTCAGCTAGTCTCGCATTTAGTTAAGCACCTTGAACGCACCGAGCTGGCTACCCGAGAGGATGAAGGTATGTCAGAACTTCTTAATGTCCAGGACATTATAAGTGACATACAAATGGATAAAAAACAAGGTGTGAATGAAACAGTGGATCTAGCTTTTCAGGACCAGGAAAGTAGCCAGGAGGAGATAGAGACATTAAGACTGCTCTTAAAACAAAAAGAGGGTGAAATGCATGACTTGATGAGGAATAGCATGAATCCTGCCTTAAGTCCTCGCACCCCAGTGAGAAACATTGTTCCAACAGCACCAAACAGTTCCATGTGGCGCAAAGATTTTAAGATATCAGGCCAAATAGGAGAGCCGGGGCAAAAAGACAGGCTGACATTCTCCAGTCTGGCCAAACAAATTGAGAGCGGGCTCAATAGAGGCTACCCAGAATCAGAAATCACTGATGCTGTAATTCGTGCTATCACGCCAGGCTTGCAGCTGAGGAGTTATCTTGAAGGAAAAGAAAACCTCACATTACCTGCTCTTAGGAGAATCCTCAGGTCTCATTACCAGGAGAAAGGTGCCACAGAGTTATACAAACAACTTACCTCTGAGGTTCAGAGTAGTAAAGAGACACCCCAAAATTTCTTGATCAGGACAATGGACTTGAGACAGAAAATCCTGTTTGCTTCTCAGGAAGTTGAGTCCAGTCTAAAGTATGATCCAGCACTAGTCCAGAGCCTTTTCATGCATACTGTCCTGACTGGTCTTCAGAATGACAATATTAAAAGTGACCTGCAACCTTACCTCCTGCAAACAAATACTTCAGATGAGTTGTTGCTCGAGAAGGTAAATATTGCAGTCGCAAATGAAAAGGAAAGACAGGACAAAAAGAAACATGCCGCTCCATCACGAGTAACAGCTGTAAATACTGTCCAGTCTAATGATTCCCCAGTGGGAAAGAGAAGCACAGCTCAAGAGAAACCAGCCCCTCCACCCCCTGATCTTCTAACAGAAATAAAGGAAATGCGTGCTGACATGGTGCTGCTGAAAGACTTGAGGGCTGAAGTTTCCCAAATCAGAGAAACCATTCAAAAGACAACCCCAGCACCTCAGCAGCCTTTCCCCATTAAGGCTGAACAAAACTGCATGCCATTTTACCACCAGCACCCTCCTGCAGCAGCACAGGAACACCACCCAGCACATGGACCTGGGCATGTGCATGGGACAGCACAGTTTCAACAAAGATTCGCACCACAGCGATATTATCCCTCACCAAGTCACCGTCCCAGATGTTTTGCATGTGTGCAGGCAGGTGAGGCATATTGCCAGCATTGTTTTAGGTGTGGGAGTAGTGAGCATTTCCGTGCAGGTTGTAAATCACCTAGACTGACAAAATCAGATAAAGGGAGCCCTTTAAACTAAGGGAGGTTGCTCCCACGGGACATGGGGCAACCGACAGCATTGAAAAGTCCCAATATTGTGCTAACTGTGAGGGAAAGGAAGAGAGTATGAAGTTAAAATGTTGTTCTGTTTGTAAAATAACATTGTACTGCTCAAAAGACTGTCAAGAGACACACTGGTCTGTGCACAGAAGGTACTGTAAGCCACATACATGTTCATCTATTAAGAAACAGGAAACACAGTCAAGTTGCAAATCAAAGTGTAGGAAAAGAAGTAATCCAGTGAAGATGCCTACTGTAAAAGAGCTTGTAGGAGAGAAATGTCTCATTCAGTGCTTTCTGCACAACCAAAGAATCCAGGCACTTTGGGACACAGGTTCACAAATTTGTGCTGTAGATGCGGCCTGGAAACAGACCCATTTGCCTGATGTCCAACTAAGAGATATAGCAGAACTAGTAGACCCACTTGAACCACTGCAACTTGAAGCAGCCAATGGGACGGAAATACCATATATTGGTTGGCTCGAGGTAAGCTTCAGACTTGCTGCTACTGATAAAGATCTGCTAATACCTGTGTTAGTGTTAAAAGGCAACCAACAGTCATGCCCCATAATTGGCTTCAATGTGATTTCACACCTAGTTGCAAACAGAGTACAGGATAAGACAAACAATAAGAATAAAGAGAAACTCATGAAAACAGTAAAAGTAGCTTTTCCTCACCTCAGAAAGAGTAGGGCAAGAGCTTTTGTTAATGCAGTGACAGTGGGAAAGCCATGTGAGCACAGTGTAAGAACAACAAATGAGAGAGTTGAAGTGCCTAAACACAGCTCCCTCCAAATCGAGTGTCGTGTGCAAGCCCCGCCTTTCAAAGAAGATAGAACCCTGATCTTCGAGCCTCATGAGAACCCACAGTGGCCTGAAGGACTCGAGTTCTGTGATACCCTTGTTTTAGTAAAGACTGGTATGACACCAAAAATTGTCATTAGTGTACAAAATCCCACCAGCCATGACATCACACTGCCAAGTAGGACTGTTATTGGAACTGTGCAGTCTGTTGCATCAATATATCCTACTAATGTATTCAAAACTGACTGCCTCCCTACTGCATCGGTCCGTCCCATCCAGGCTAAGAGCTCAGGTGAGAACACACCTAAAAGTGAACAATGGGACCCACCTTTTGACTTGACTCACCTGAATGACCACCAGAGACAAGCTGTTAGTCAGATGTTAAGAGAAGAGTCAGAGTCATTCTCTAAATCTGATGACGACATAGGCTGTGTTGAAAACTTGCAAATGAACATTTCGTTGAAAGATAATGAGCCAGTCACACGGACTTATCTCTCTGTACCAAAACCCTTGTATCAGGAAATGAAAAACTACCTACAGGACCTAATAGCTCAGGGGTGGGTGGAAAAATCAAACTCATCTTACTCCTCTCCAGTAGTCTGTGTGAGAAAAAAAGACGGTACATTGCGCTTGTGTATTGACTACCGAGAGCTGAATAGGAAGACTCACCCAGACCGCCACTCCATTCCCAGAGTACAAGACATAATGGACAACTTAGGTGGCAACACTCTATTTTCTCTACTGGACCAGGGTAAAGCATACCACCAGGGGTTCATGGGCAAAGACAGTAAACACCTAACAGCTTTTGTGACCCCCTGGGGCCTGTATGAGTGGGTCAGAATCCCATTTGGACTGATGAATGCTCCGGCAGCATTTCAACGCTGCATGGAGGAGTGCTTAGAAGGGTTAAGGGATGAAATATGTGTGCCTTACCTCGATGATGTCCTTGTCTTTAGCAGAACGTTTGAGGATCATGTTGAGGATGTCAGGAAAGTGCTGCGCCGACTCAGGGAGTACGGAATCAAACTCAAACCAAGGAAGTGTGACCTGTTTAGGACAGAAGTGAGGTACCTTGGCAGGATTGTGTCAGCAGAGGGAAGCAGGATAGACCCCGCAGACACTGCTGCTGTAACAGCTTTGAAAAACAAACAGCCAGGTACTGTTGGTGAACTAAGAGCAATGTTGGGCCTACTAAGTTATTACAGACAATACATCAAGGATTTTGCCAGAATTGCAAATCCTCTGTACGACTTGCTCAAGGGACCTGCAGATGCTGAGACCCAGCGAAACACAAGATTAAAGTGGCAAACAAAGCGAAACAGGTGTAGTGTCCCTTCGAGTACACCTATTGAGTGGACCGACATGCACCAGTTAGCACTAGAGCAGCTGATAGACTGTCTAACTCAGCCCCCTGTTCTAGGCTTTCCAGAATTTTCACAGCCATTCACCGTTCACACTGATGCGTCAAACCAGGGATTAGGTGCCGTGTTGTACCAAAAGCAGAATGGAAAGCTTCGTGTGATTGCTTATGGTTCCCGCACTTTAACTGCAGCTGAGAAGAATTACCACCTGCATTCAGGCAAGTTAGAGTTTCTTGCTCTCAAGTGGGCTATCACAGAAAAATTCCGTGATTACCTATATTATGCACCATTCTTCACCGTGTACACCGACAATAATCCACTTACCTGTACTGTCCACTGCCAAACTGAATGCAACAGGGTGTTGATGGGTAGCAGAACTGGCAGATTTTCACTTCACAATTAAATATCGCCCTGGTAAAGAAAATGTGGATGCAGATAGCCTCTCCAGGATGCCGGTAGACATGGAAACGTTTATGAATGAATGCACAGAGGAAATGGCATACGATGTAATTGGAGCAACCACACAGGCAGTGGAAAGGCAGGATGACTCCAATGTGTCATGGTCCATGGGTGTCTCAGTCAGGTGTTCAGCCATGGCCACAGATGTTTCCATCATTCCACTGACAAAAGGCCAGATCAAACAGGACCAAAGAAGTGATCCGACTATTGGACCTGTAATTCAGTGTAAACTAACACAGGAAAAACCATCACGTTCAGAGCTAAGAAAACTCAGCCCACAGGTCATATGTCTCCTGAGGGAGTGGGACAAATTGGAGATGGATGAGAATGGGATCTTGCACAGAAAAACAGCAAACAGAAAACAGTTGGTCCTACCAGAAATACACAAAAGTACTGTACTAAAGGAGCTACATGATGAAATGGGCCATCAAGGTGTAGAGAGAACATTGTCACTGATACGGGACTGGTTTTACTGGCCCTATATGCAACGGGAAGTAGAGGAATATGTGACCAGAAGGTGTGTTTGCATAAAACAGAAGAAGCCGTGTCATGAGAGCAGAGCACCACTGACTAATATTGTCACTACTCACCCATTTGAACTTGTCTCAATTGATTTCCTGCACCTTGACAAGTGCAAAGGGGGTTATGAATACATCCTTGTAGTCATTGACCATTTCACACGCTTCGCCCAAGCGTATGCCACAACTTCCAAATCAGGTAAAACGGCTGCAGACAAAATCTTTAATGACTATGCTTTAAGATTTGGCTTTCCAGCACGAATACATCATGATCAAGGTGCTGAATTTGAAAATCATCTGTTTGCACAATTTAAAAAATTCTGTGGAGTTGCTGGGTCCAGGACTACTCCCTACCATCCCCAAGGGAATGGACAAGTGGAGCGGTTTAATAGGACACTACTCCAGATGCTGAAAACACTCTCAGAGAGTCAGAAAACTAACTGGAAGGACTCGCTTAACAAACTGATTTATGCCTATAATTGTACCCGCAGCGAGGTAACTGGATTCTCCCCTTTTTACTTGTTATATGGACGCTCCCCACGATAGCCAATCGACATGCTGTTCAGCTTGACCTCAGAACAAGGAGATGGCAATCATCATGACTACATGGTAAAATGGAAACAAGGCATGGAAGAAGCATATGAGATCACGAGAGAAAATGCTCATAAAGCAGCTGTAAGAAGTAAAAGACATTATGACAGCAAGGTGAAGAGCTCAGTATTACAGCCAGGTGATCGTGTTTTAATAAGGAACATGACACCTCGAGGAGGCCCAGGCAAGCTGAGGAACCACTGGGAGGATGTGGTTCACACAGTCGTTCGTCAGGTCAGCAGAGATATCCCAGTTTATGAACTCAGACCTGAGAAAGCAAAAGGGAGATCAAGGATATTGCATCGCAATCTTCTTCTGCCATGTGACCATCTGCCTGTTGAAACTGAAGTGCGACCACGAACAAGAAAAAGAGCCGTGGAGACAAGTGAGGAAGTGGAACAAGCTGAGGAAGAGGATGACGATGATGAGTACTATCCAGTGCCGTCTCAGCAGCCATTTGAGCCACTTTACCCTCCGACACTGAATCCTATGAGCACTGATGAACCAGTCAAACACCTTCAAACAGTGGAAAACATGTCATCCGAGCCAGAAAATGAACATGAAGTACTGAACCAATGTGAACAACTACCCGACCAAGAGGAAAATTATGTCGAGGAACCATCAGTGGAGGAACCTGTTCCTGCACCTGTTCCAGACAAACACAGCAGGACCTGTGAGCAAGAGCATCAGCGACCGAGTAGAGAGCGCAAACCACCAAAGATCTTCACATATGATCGGCTTGGTTCACCAGCTTGTTATAACCTGAGAACACCATCACATCATACACACTTCATGGTTCCACGGACTGTTCAGGCATACTGCCACTGATAACTGTATGGACTTGAGTGAAAAGAAACATTGTGATCACACACGAAACACATTACTGAACAGAGACAATGTACTTACACTCCACACCAACCACAAGGAAATGGACTGTTTAACACAGAATTCATATTCAAAGTGACTTTTGGACATTGAACTGATTCATATTGTGCTTGCAGCTTAACACACACATCCAAAGCACACCACATGGCTACGGCCAATTGTATCACTCTCATGGACATTTGTCAAAGGAGAGAGTGACTGCTTTGCCAAGCTGCACTAAAATGACTTTGTTCTCAAGCCAGCAGCAGACTGTGTTAATGTAACTGCATGGACACTGTAATTCATACAGACTGTATGAGAACACTGAAAGACTTTGGGTAATAACCCACACTAAAGAATGTATGAAAAGAGTTCCAGCTTGTGAAACTATTTTTGTAGAGTACATATAAGGTACAAGAAACAGTTATAGTATGCAATGGTTTATTGGTTTTGGTGATATTAATGTTCATAACTCCACGTTTGTGCTAAATGTTAAACATTTGGATGTTGAGGACAACATCTATTCTGAGGGGGAGTATGTGGTGGATCATAAATTTGATTAGTTTTGAAGTTGTACATCTCTGTTCCTTATATTTCATGTCATGCCCTTATTAATGTTTTATTTGTTGCTTTGACTGTTTTCAAATAGAATATGCAGTGGGAATATAGAGGGAGATAAGTAGTGAAAGTTTTGCCTGGGTTGATTGTGCGTCGATCCATTGTTAATGCCTCAGGGCTCCAGTAGGTGGGTTCGCGCGCTTCCTCCTTCACTCAATACAGACGAGTGAGAGTGAGAGCTGCGTGTCTGTGCCTTTCTTTCACCTCTCCTCACTATTTCCCCTGTTTAAGGGCACAACACAAGCTTAAACGTGCTCGAGGTTGACTGCGCAGAGAATTAAAAAAAAAAATCTCTGGCATGTGTAAAGACAGATGGATTTAGGCAGGTATTTTAGTTCTGCTGAGCCAAAAAAGACAGGTCAGGATGAAGAAGGGACAGGCAAAGAAAGGCCTACCACAAAGCGGAAAAGTTATGATAAATCAGATTACGAGGCAAAAAGAAAGCGCAGTTTTTTGGATTCATGGACAAAAGAATTTCTGTGGCTGGAATATGACAAGGTAAATAACATGATGTTCTGCCGGGTGTGTCGTGAGTTTCCCTCTATTGCTGAGTCGACAAGCGCCTTTGTTACTGGGACCAGTAATTTTAGGAAAGACCCCATCAGAACTCATGAGAAATCTCTGCATCACAAGAAATGCATTGGTGCTCAGTCTGCAGCATCTGTCCCAGAACAAACACCAATTGCAAAAACCATACTAAAAATAAACCAAGCACAACAAGAAGTCCTGAAAAAGCTGTTTAGAACTGTGTGCTATGTTGCAAAGAGTGAACTACCACTGGCAAAATTTAGCAGTCTTTGCAAACTTCAGAAAGCAAATGGCCTAGATCTTGGTTCCACTTACCTCAATGACCATGCTTGCAGACAGTTTATTGGAGCAGCAGCACAAACTTCAAGAGACCAGATTGAAAAGGAAATTCAAGAAAGCAGGTTCTTATCCATTCTTGCAGATGGCAGTACAGACACTGGTATAATAGAACAGGAGTTGGTTCACGTCAGGTATGTGAGGGATAATGGTGACATAGCCACATACATGATCAAATGTCAGCCAGTCAAGAGTGCAAATGCTGCAGGTATTTTAGAGGCTATTGATGAAGCAGCGAACACCTTGGGTATCAGAGAGGACACATGGAAAAAGAAAGTTATGTGTGCAAATTTTGATGGTGCTGCAGTGATGATGGGTGAGAAAACAGGAGTAGCTGGGAGACTGAAACAGAGGATACCCCACATCATAACAATCCACTGTGTGGCACACAAACTAGAGCTAGCTGTGCTGGATAGCGTGAAAGGCTGTGAGTACCTGGTGAAATTTGAAGATACATTGAAAACCATCTTTAAGATGTACTACTATTCCCCAAAGAAACGAAGAGAGCTGACAGAAATAAGTGAACTGCTAAATGAGAGGCTGGCACATTTCAGTGGGCTGAAGAGCACACGGTGGCTTCCAAGCCGGCTGAGATGTCTAAAGGCTGTGGAAAAAAATTACACTCCCACTGTTGTTCATATGGAGAACATGGCAGAAGGAAGTGATGTCAAAGCCGAGGATGCAGCCAAGGCTAAGGGGGTGGTGCAGGAGATGAAGACTGAGAAATTTGTTCGCTTCCTGCGTTTCATGTTGGACTCCAGTACCATCTTATCCAAGTGCTCTACTGATTTTCAGCATGATAACCTAAACATCACACGAACCAATCAGTTAGTTGAGAGCACAACATCACGCTTACTCAGCCTAAAAACAAAACCAGGAGAATATCAGAAAAGCTTGGACACAAAGTTCACAGCGAACCAGGATGGTAGCATTTGCTACTGTGGAACTCAGCTAACAAAAAGTCAGCCTCTGCTAGCAGAGGTGAGGGAACAGACAAAGACACCTTTGGTGCAGAGATCCAGAAGATTATTGACAACACAGTCAAGTACATGGACAACAGATTTAAAAATCTCCATGAAAAGCCTCTCTCTTGTTTCAAGGTTTTTGACCCTTCCACTCTTCCCTACCCCAGAGAAGAGCTGGCGAATTATGGGGATGAAGAGGTGGATTATCTTGTCACACAGTTTGCCTGTTTGCTAGATGAGAAAGAGAAAATTCCACAAGAATGGATGGATCTAAAAGTGTGGCTTGCAGAACGCCGGGGTCGCAAAGTAGATTGCTTGTACAGAGATCTCCTCTCTGAGAATCCAGAACATCTCTCTCATATCTTGTTGCTGGTGAAATTAATGCTGACACTTAGTCCATCGACAGCCATCTGTGAGAGAGGATTTTCTTGCATGAACCGAGTGAAGACAACACATCGTACCTCTCTACACCCTGAAACACTGAATGACTGCATGCAACTCTCCATTCATGGGGAAACAGTTGAATCTTTTTGCCCTGACAAGTCGATTCGTTTCTGGATGTTTTCTGGAAAAGATTCAAGACACCTGGATCATAAAATCCCGACAAGAACAAAGAGCAGTGAAATGGAGGGCAATGCACAGGAAGAGAAAGCTGATGAAGGAGATGCTATGCCCTCAACGTCGAGTGGCATTTTCTCATCCGAGACTTCAGTGGAAATTTCAGATTCAGGATCTGACACAGACTAATTCATGTTCTACACAGTTCTAACAAGTTCACAGAAAATTCTGTTTAATTAGAACCAGATATTTGAGTTGATTGTAATGTTTACACAGTTGTTGTAATTTGTGTTTTAACAATTTTTTGATTGATGTTTTGTTTCCTTTACAATATTATACAATAAAAATAATCTTTTTTTATTCGGGCTACTCAAATTTATTTCCGGCTACCAAAAACTAAAGAGTGCCTGCCCGAAGGGCTACCAGGGATTTTAAAATTTTGCGAGCCCTGTAGTCCATCACAGTCCAGTCACATGCATACATCCACACACCTTCATACCAGATATTGCTGATAATGGGGTCTCACGCGCAACCTATTCGAGGCTCCATCACCAGCAAGATGACGTTTAAAGGAAACAGCTCCTTGTTTGTTATTTTTTCTTTGGACTGGATTGACTCGCTGCAATCCTTTTAGGCTCAGGACTTCTCATTCCATCAGTGTCCCATATAGGTGAATTTCTCCCCAGCCCATTATAATCATGGAGAAAAACACTTTGCGACTATTTTCAGTAAGAATATTTTATAGCGCTTTAACGTTCACTCTCTCAGGCCTGGATTAAGGAGCCGATTTGTTAAATCAGGAGCTCACAAAATACCAAAATATCACCACCGGTGGATCACACCTCTCAGATGTTCTTATCTCAGTGCACTGTAACGAAAGCAAAAACAAACGTAACCAATTAAACGCTCATATAATAACAGATACTGGGGCCCATTGCAAACATGTCCAAACATAAAACCATCCATCTCTCTCTTAGAGAAGGAAAACAATCCAAACCTCACTGATAGAATCAACCTAGTGTCAAACAAAACCCAAAGATCAACCAAAACTCCACACACAATATTGTGTAGGCATACAGTTACCGAAACTCCTTTTTTGCACCAACAAAAACATGTTGGATTTACTTGACTCAATAGTGGACACTGGTTACACACAAATGCTTTGCTTTGGCAGAAACTTAAACAACTAAGTTAAATCAACACAACCTTTTCATATTCTCCGAAATAAAACTCACACCGTTCATTCATCATTTTCACTCTGTACCACTGCTCCTTGTTAGACTGTGTGAAGCACAGTAAACAATTCAGTGGAGGCCTTGAGCCATAAACAGACATCACGCACAGACATTGTTTTCATTTCCAAACTGCAATAGACCCTGTCCCCTAAATCTACACAAATGCCCTATGGGTAACATGAAATGCATTTAACCAATAAATAATCAATGGGTTCTTTTTGTTGTAACCGACTCCGTATTTGGATGTTTGTGTGCAGCATTTGTTAGTAAAGCATTCTTCATTGCATCAGCGTGTGTGTGTGGATCACTCTTCATTCTGAGTCTGTGCATGTAGATGTGTGTGTTTGTGTGGGTGTTTGTGTTCATCACTTTCCTGTTGCGGTGTTCTGGGTAAACCACGGCCTGAAGCGTGCCCTTGGATCCTGCCCTCCTCCATTTCAGTCTGTTTACATCCATCGGTTCTGCTGCTCAAAGTTCTGTCCATACTGGTTCTGGCCCCAATTGGGGCAGTCCTTTTCTCCAGTGTCCTGCATCTTCTCCTTGTTCCGCTCCTCCTTAACTTGACCCTTTCGCTTCTGTAGCTCCTTCAGGGTTTTGATACGCAGCTCAATCATCTGCACTGTTAAAAAAAATCAGTAAATTTAGGGGTCCCTTTACCGTGGATTTGCTACGGATTCGCTCCGTTTTGCGAAATACGGAAAGTTTGCTGTTGCGCGAGGCAGAATTTTCTCCCCCAGCCAGAATATTCCGACGCCATTACTTTCAGTGCGGTCAGTGCCTACTAGGGGTGGGTTTTTATAATCGATTTATTGATTAAAATCGATTCTGGCTTAGATAACGTAAAATCGATTCATTAAAATCCTGAATCGATTTTTTAATATAAATTTATTTTGCCCGAAATGCCAGAATCTCTGATGAAACCTCACAAAATTTCAACAACCACCAAACAGCTAAAACAGTAAATGAGAGCAGGTAGACGGATTCTGCACAAAGACGTAAACACACAGCGCGGACCCGTGGATCAGAATCAGTGAGATGTCTCCTTTCTCAGCTGACGGTCGGGGCTGAAAGCCGACAGCTCGCTGATTCTGATCCGCGGGTCTGCGCTGTTGTTTACGCCCTTTTTTTTTTCGTTTTACATACTTCCGAAAAGAAAACCTCATTTCTGCCGTTCAATATTGAACAAATTTAAACTTTTTAAAATTATGCAAAATGCAAAACGCTTAACCGTGTCTCTAATAAAACCGCTGTAACTTCAGAGGTAATGTTCATATGTTGATTAATGGTTTTCTTTCGTTTTTTGATGTACTGCAGAATATTTTTATAAAATCCCAGGCCAGGAAAAAACACCTTCATGTGTTTCTGTGTTTTATCTTCAGCTACTTTGACACAAAGGCCTCTGCTGTGATGCTCACACCTTTGATAAAGTCTTGTGTGTGTCAGCTTCCTTTTTATAGATACAAAAATATGTAAATGTACTGATCTGAATTATAATATTTCTGACTGTCAAAATTTCCCAAATTCAAATCTAATCGAATCGAATTAAATCGAATCGTGGATCGAATCGATTCGGGACCTTGTGAATCGGAATTGAATCGATTCTAGAAATCAGTGACGATACCCAGCCCTAGTGCCTCACCTAAATTTCTGCAAGTCACAAGGAAAGTTGGAAACAGGTTGGTTGTGTGGAATGAGAATGGAGTGCCACCTTGTTCCCCCTCGTACATTAAATTGGTCTCGATAGGCAGTTGGTAGTGACAGAGACAAGCGACACTGAAGAGGAAGCTTTCAGCTGATGATGGTCCCCCGGAGAACAGCCTCCGACGGCGGTGTGTCCGTTAGACCAGCGGTCTCCAACCTTTTTTGCACCACGGACCGGTTCATGCCCGACAATATTTTCATGGACCGGCCTTTAAATACAACAAAATAAAACTAGTACCGGTACCGAAAAGAAGAAGATTTATTCATAACACACTGAAAAGACCCAGGAAAACCGAGTTAACGATAAAAACGATAACAAAATAACGCTCAAAACCGATAAAAACCCTGAAAACTATACATTTCACACCTGAGCCTCAACTCTCGCGGCCTGGTACCGGTCCAAGGCCCGGGGGTTGGAGACCGCAGCGTTAGACCCTGAACGTCTCACATATATGTATATATATATATATAATGTTCTTCCTCTACACCCCCCCCAATTTTTGCACATGTCGAGGAGCGTGTCAGGCTACATTTCACTGTGTGTTATACTTGTATAACTATGCATGTGACAAATAAAGAACCTTGAACCTTGAACCTTGAACTGCAGGGCCGGTACACAAGGTGGTGATAATTATGGGCAAATACCACATACACAAATGCAAATGGCAAAGTAAAAGACCTTCCCTAACTGTATTGAAATTTGAATTAAAATCTTTTTTGTCATCTTTAGAATTACTGAGGGATTCATGTAAAGAGGCTGCTTTGATATGCGACAATGGGACTCAATCTCTATCCTTTTAATGATTGTGTTTTTGGTGTACTAAGTAAGCCACATATATGTTAAAGTGTTCGCAGAAAGGAAACTGTTATATGTCATAAAAATGGCCTTCATATATTTATGTATATGTATATATGTGTTTTTGTTTTTTTGTTTTGTTTTGTTTTTCGTTTGGTTTCTTATTCAACCTTTTCAAGATGTTGTTGCACTAATGTTGTCTCCCAACGAGAGATTGTAATATGTGCATAAATTTAATTAAATTATGAAAAAAAACAAAAAAAAACAAAAACACTGCAGGGCCGGAACCATTCGTTCTACTCAGCGTTTGCTGTTGGGACAACATGTCTGGTTGGACACTTTAGCATACGTTAGCTTAGCAATAGGCAGAGAGATATTAAACGGTGCTTTGTCTCTAAACACACGGATTATCACTCGGTTATAACCACTTGAGTGTGAGAAGCTATGACAAAGATGTGATATTAGGAGCTTCAGTAACGTCTGTCGTAGGTTTAAAGCGCCCTGTGGACATTTTTAGCATTGCACCACAAGATGGCAGCAGCGAGCCCCAAACTCCCTCGGCAATAGAAACGTTGTAATCACTGTCCTGCACCATGTGGCTGTTATTATACTGCATATGATATACTTTTGATATGTAATAGGTGCCTGTGCTGATGCTCCTCCTTCTCCCCCAGATATATGCCCTCCAGACAGACTAAAACACGGGAACGAATAAAAATTGAACTAAAAATTAAACAATGAGAAAATACAAAACTATCACAACTCTGCAAGCCATGGATGAATCTGCCTGAGAAGTTTTAGGAGCAAACTAAGATGAAGGTCACAATGTAGGCCCGCTCTCAATCCCAACCACATGGAGCAAAGTTTACAAAGTGAACATCTAAAGCTGCTTCATGATTATCTTTGGCACTATTATAATCATCTTATACAGTGAATTCTTTAAACATTAAGTAAACTAATTTAAATAAATGATTAAAAGGTAAGAGTGTGGCCTAAACGGGGCTAATGAGCCCGCTACACCTGCTGTTGTTGCCCTGGGAGATGGCTGTACAAGCCAAAAGTGACCTTGCATCCACTGGCACAGTTCAGCTGGTTGTCCATCTCACAGCTTTTGTAACCAGGTGCTGCGGCTGGCTAGGCCAGGTTGAAGACGCAGATGTGTGATTCTGTCAGTTTTCCCACCTTTTCAGTGATACATCAGTGCAGGAGCCCAGAGATTCCCACATTATAATGCAGATGCTGCAGCACCTTGAAAAGATGCAACTTTCAGGATGTGTTTTGTTTCTAGTTTCAACTTTTCCACCTTTACCACCACTGATGTGGTAATTTTCCTTATGTACCGTGGCATCAGCGCCCACACCAGTGTTGCACATGACACAGTCAGTGTGGTGGAGCCTGCCTCCACAGATGTCTGTGAGCATGAGTTGTTGCAGCATTAGTCGGGTTGCGCAGGCCTACAGACTGGTTGGCAACCACTGGATGTTGGGGGATAAATGTGTATTCCCAGTGTAGTGGGTGAATAGTTGCTGTCAGTTTGGCTTTGGTCGCTAGCAGGTTGCAGACACTCATTGTTTCCCATTTGTGTTTGACTTCTCACAGTTTCACTACTGCTCACAGAGTAGATGGTGAGTGTTTGCAGTACTGATAATCTATAACTGTAATATGTCTGAGAGGGCAGACAGCCTGCTGTGATGTACTGTACTGTTACACTCTGATGTACTGATATAAGGGTGATGTTAGCGTGAATGTCATCCAGTTCTATCTGTGGCAACTGAAGCATCTTAAATTTGTTGGCCATGAGTATGCAGAGGGCAGCACGGTGGCACGGTGGTTAGCACTGTTGCCGCACAGCAAGAAGGTCCTGAGTTCAATTCCAACATCAGGCCGGGGTCTTTCTGTGTGGAGTTTGCATGTTCTCCCCGTGTTTGCGTGGGTTCCCTCCGGGTACTCCGGCTTCCTCCCACCGTCCAAAGACATGCAGCTTGTGGGGATAGGTTAATTGGATAATACAAATTGTCACTAGGTGTGAATGTGAGTGTGAATGGTTGTCTGTCCCTGTGTGTTGGCCCTGCAACAGACTGGCGACCTGTCCAGGGTGGACCCCGCCTCTCTCCCTATGACAGCTGGGATAGGCTCCAGCGCCCCCCGCGACCCTGAAAGGGATAAGCGGAAGCGAATGGATGGATGGATGGAGTGGATGGATGGAGTATGCAGAGACAGTGATGCTGTGGGATAAAACCAAATGGGTTCTCTGGGGTTCGTTCTCAGACTGGCAGCTAATATAATAGTAATCAGTTCGCTCTGGCACGGAGCGTTTATGTTGGCCTCTTTTGAAAGGTTTTCCATGTTGTGTGCCAGAGTGCCTGAGCCCTGCCCAACTGCCTCTGCAGACAAACATGGAAAATATCCCCCAATAGCTGACCTCCATAACAAGGTTTATGGAAAAAAGAAACATAAATGTCGAGGCTCGATTTCTCCCAAGAGAGATTGGCAGTAAGTAATAGACGGATTTTTATTTCTCATGCCAAGCACGTGCAGTCAACCACCAGAGCTACATGGGTCATGTAAAGCAGCACAGCTGGAGCACAGGCAGAGACAGAAGTCTGTAAATGTTGTTTAGGTGGGGTCACCTGCTTTACCAGCCTCATGGAAACTTTGTTCTTATACAGTCATTCCTCCGACTACAGAAGATAGAGCACGTGGGGGCTGGTGGGGTCACAGCTTTAACCTTTAACAAACAAGGGCAGGGCTAACAGGGATACTAATCCACTGACTCACGGGCCACACTTCCCTTGACACATAACAGGCACAGAAAGGGAATGGACCTTTGTCCCCTGGCAGGTGATAGTGACTAGTGTGCAGTGACATGGATCACGTATGTATCCATGAAAACGTTAGACGTGCAGATGCTAGCGACTTTGAGACAGGTTTATGGCGTCCCAAACACGAATCGTTTACTGTAGATAACGTTTGTGATAAACAAAAACGCAGTATAGCTGGCCATAGCCATGGATGTGATTCTCAGATGAGTAGTAGCTGAGACCTTATGAAGGGTGAGCAGGTTTCTCCAAAGACACTTTGAAAGGGCCCAAAACTTCACGTGCATAGTCGAGCTCGCCCAAGGAGTTTACAGGCTGAGGAGATGACCTCAGCTTGCTTTCACGTAAAACGATGACGCCGCCTGTGAGAATCGCTGTCATCTGCTCTGCACTGGGACTGCTTTCTGCTGAAATGAGTAGATATGATAGTAGATATGAGATCTTCAAGTCTCCATCAGATAAAGCTGTGTGACTGATGTCATCCTGTCACACTGTGTGACAGCGGACTGAAAGGGTGCAGTAAATCCACAGTGTGTCTTTGTGCACTGATGTTTCATATTCCAGATAGAATTAAATTATAATTTGTAATAGTGGCCCAGCTGTTTTCTATGTTCACTGATGAATATCAGACATAGTGACTTGTTGCCACCTTTCTTATCTCAAAGTAAAAAATTTGTCTCCAAGGTTGTACAATTTTACAGAACTTGATTCTTACAAGTTTATTTTCTTCTGAAACATCCGGAGCAGCCTTGGACCCTGATGCACGTCCAGTCTGATGAGGTCAGGCTGTGTTTGAATGCCACTGTCACTGTGGTCAAAGGTGAAGTTTAGGTCTGAGAGTGGACATCAAAGCTTCCTTTCATTCATCTTTAACTTTTGACAAAATGAAAGTATGTTAAATTTTAAAGAGACACACACACACACACACACACACACACACACACACACACACACACACACACACACACACACACACACACACACGTGCGCGCGCTCCACTGATTACAATTAACTTTTTAAGTAAACTTCATTGTCTTCTCTGCTTTATACAGAGTAATTCTGCCTTTGAATTTGAGCAATGAGGCATGAAGTCGGTGAGATTGTTGAGTTTCTGTGGCTCATCATTCCCAGCATGTCTTTCTGTTTCATTATAAAAATCTGACTCACACCTTCCTGCTACAGCAGTGATGATGCAACTACACAGGTTTCTTTTTAACCAACACTCGTTAACTACCAGCAGCAAAAGGTAATACTGGAAATTGAGATCTGAATTATGCACAGTATACCATGTCAGGGGTGTGTGGTTAATTTTCCCAGTGGGCCAGAAACTGGGACAGTTATGGCCACACCAATAAACTGCACTCAGTCATTAATCTGATGTCTTAATAAATCGCTGCTTTATCCTGAGTGCTTGCTGCAGGACTCAGGCCATAAATGTCCTAGCTGAGGAGGAAGGTTTGGACTGTTTGGACTGTAGCTGTATTTCTTAGGGCATGTTAGGACCACAGAGTTCACTGAATATTCTGCGATGAATCATCAGACAGTGGCTTACTGCTTTTCAGGCTCTTGGTGGGGACTCGCGTTGCTTTTGTAGCTTTGCAGAGGTTCAGTTGTCTGTTCCTGCGGTGCATCAGTCAAGTTCTCATATTTCTATGTGTGTTTAACTTCGTTATGGCCATTCAAATTCTGCTTTCCATAAAACAGTGGAAAGGCCTCCGATTTAGTTAAATCTCTCTATTCTGCGTCACTCTGTCTTTTTTATAATGTAAATGTATTTTGGGGCCCAGTGAGCTCACATCTGTCTTAATGCATTTATAGTGCATATGTGTACATACATAAACAAAGTTTTACTAGAATTTCCAACAAGAAAAAAAAGAACAAAACACAAAACAGTAAGCCGACGGAGAGTTTATCAAAGACTTATTTACATTTAAATTCTGACTCAGTATTGACCTCACGTGTGACCAACGTCCAGGATCTTAGACCTGAGCTGGTGGTAATTTTTACACATAATGTAATATAATCTGCATTTGACCCCCGTGCTCAGTGGATTCGAACCCCCGACCACTGTACCTACTGAGCTGTCCCTAAATTGCAGACACAGTGTGACATGGGGCTACTCTAACCAGACCCGGGAGCAGATGGAAAGCTGCTATAAAGACCACTGTCACCAGCTGCTGTGAAACATGGTGCCGTCAGACTTTCTGGCACACATCTTATTCTTAGCTGCTGTAGACGTTTTGGCACCTTTAACTGTGTCTCGCTTGTACCTAGACCAAGACGCCTTTGAGTTGCTGTTTTCGACCTGTTCCAGCTTAAGGTAGAATCGAAGCCATTTTGCAGCATTAGCATGCTGGCCATGTGAAGTTTTGAAAGTGCTACGGTTTACTGGTACTAAGCTTGCATAATCAAGTCTTTGTTATTACAGACTTCTTCTGTACTAACGCAACTCTGCTGTTAAGGAATGAGTCAAAGGAGCTTGCAAAGAAAAGGAATGACTTTTGAAGTCAGTGAGGGAAGAATGAAAATGTGCTCGAGGCATGTGTTGCAATTCCAGCCTCATCTTTCTACTTGATTATGACGATCGGGCTCGCCTCTTCCGTTCCTCTGAACCGCTTTACCAGCAGTGAACGCATGTCCCTCTTTCTTTTTAAAACAACTGAGCGTTGAGCAATGATATTTGTGCGGGTTTGATTAACATGGTTGTTATTGCACAGTGCTGTTTCTGCAGCTTACAGTAACACCACTCCGTACAACCTGGGAGGTCCCCGTCCATCCAACCTGAGAGGTCATGAGAGCGGCACAGCAGTGAGTGTCTACAGCTGCCAGTGAAACACGGCGGAGGCTCTGTCATGGTTTGGGGCTGTGTTTCAGTCAGTGGTGTCGGGGATCTCGTCAAAATCGATGGAGTTATGAATGCAGAAAAGAAGATCTGATATGCAACAAAGCATAAAAACCCTTTCAGACATAGAAAATATCGATGTGATCAAAGGTTTTAGCAGTGCCAGCATCTTTGCCAGTAACACTTTTTGAGCTTATTCAGTTGAATTTGACGTCTGTAGCACCAAATCACAACACATGTTGCCTCAGGGTGCACTTTAGTATTCTTCACTATATCATACAAACACGTTCTGAAGAAAAGCTGAGGTGTCAAACAGAACATCTGGGCACGACTGTATGCCACTGCTGCTCAATCATGTGTTGGGGACACACGAGGCTTGTCCTGTCTCTCTGCATAGACAGGAGTAAGATTAGCACAGGTACTGTGGTTCCTGCCATCAGCAACATTTTCTAACCTGTCTCTGATGTTGTTCTATACAAATTCCCACGTTTCCTCTCTGTAGCACTTGTAAGTGACATTTGGTGGCTTGGTTGCTATGTTGAGTCGATACTATGTTGAGTAAGGAGCTACACTTTTACAGCGTAGCTTTGTAAAAATGAACCTTTACCCCGGACATGAATGGGTGAAGCTGCAGCTGACTACAGAAAAACGGTTGGTGTATGTACAGTATGACTGGAAGGACTCAGCTATACACTTACTGGACACAGACACACACACACACACACACACACACACACACACAGAACAAGTGTTTGTGAGTAGTTCAGCATTGTCTGGATGCTGAAGCCTTTTTTGGTCCCACCACGTTTGAACCCCCGTCTACAGGTTTTGATTCAGCGCCTCCTCATGCGTGCCGCGTCTGATGATCCATTTTTCCTGGTAGCTCAGTTAAACATACAGTGATGACATGTTAACAGTGTGTTAACATCCTGTTTGCATTTTTCCGGTTGGATGACTGCAGAATGGCGGTGCTGCTCACCTGTTGACTTTATACCCTCAAAAACAATCTTCATACTTTTATGCAGCATGAACCAACGTCCTCTGTTCGCTGTGCCTTGCACGGCATTTCTGATCTGTTTACTTGGTTGTATAATAACTTGGCCTTGTATGGCCGTCTCACACACAGTTTTCACACAAAGTATCTCATCTGTGTTTCAATAAAAATCCACTTTATTATTAGTGCAGGACCGATGCGAAGCGCTGCTTTGATGTATTTCTTCTGCCTGTGTAACCATCCATTCACTGTGTGTGATGTGTTGTGTAATTGTCCTGACCTCGTGCTTCAATGATCACACAGGTTCTAATCATTTGTTTGACATCAGAAGCATTTTCAGAGCTCATGCTTGGGTGTGGGGGGGCAGTGCAGTTGTTAAAGTCCCAAAAAAGGAAAAAGCTGCTACCCAACCAAAAAAAGAAAGGACACTTGGATGCTGTTCATGATTTCAGTGACTCCTCCTTCAGATGGTCCAAGGACAGGATTGTGATTCTGGCTCGGTGGATCCCGATCGGTCAGTCTTGGTCTCGGCTGCAGCGACAGCATGCTGAGGCTGTGGGAGGTAATGGTTTTTCTCTGAATACTCCTGTTCTGATTCAATTCTTAGCACCTCATGAGTGGTTTGAACTTTACTCACTCTCTGGCTGGGACATAAGGTCAGGGTGGACTCCACTGGGGCTTGAAAATTCCCAACAAAAGGACATTAAAATGACACTATAACCACACTGGTGGGCCGGGCTAAACAGGAGTTTTAGATGAGTCTCTCTTGTTGTGTCTATGTCATCATACAGGTCACTGTCCTCACCAAAGGAGCTGTGGGACTCATGTTTCCCACTTTGCCTGTTTGTAAAGGTCCATCTGCTAAACACACAAACACATTTGAGCTAGTTTATCACTAACTGGGATAACCGATGAAGTGAGCCACAGTGTTGTACCCACTGCTTTTACTTCATGTGTTTGCTGTACATTCTGTATGCATATTTACTGCATCTGTTCCCAGCATGGCTTTTGGCTGACTCCTGTCTTGTCGTCCAAACTGGGCGTGTGCTTGAGCTCCACTTCCCGTCATAACAATGTGTTTTGGCTTTAACTCTCATCTCAGAGTTTTCAACAAGGTCCTGGAAACAGGAGCGCTGCTCACTGTCACAGCAAGGAAACTCCCTCCTGGCCCACAGTCACTAAACAGGAGCGAAGGATAAATGCTTCATTTTACCTGTTCACGCCTTCAAAATTATCCCCAAACAATCAAATACAAAAGGAGAAAATTGAAAGACAGTAAATTCTTGTACTGGTACTTACTGGGAAAAAATGGCGTTCATTTTTTCTGTGCAGTGGCTCTGATAATGTTGTCTCTATTGAGTCCAACAATGACTGACTACGAGATCTCTCACACAGAATCGTGTTCTGTTAAACCCCCCGCCAACAAATCCGGGTGTTTGTTTGTTTTTGTTTTGTGAAGTCTTACATCTCAGATCTAATAAACATTTTTCAACTTTGCTGAAAAATAAGGTTTCGACATTTCCCCCCTCACATAAATTATGCTTCACCACACATGCGTACAAGATTACAGTTTTATTAATGAGCATATGACAACGTGAACAGCATGTTTGCTCATCCCACAGATACAAGAAAAACGTACACTTATGTAGAGCCAATAGGAACCTGAGAGATGCCTGACAACACGCTACACTATTCCAAAGAAAACCACAAGAGGTCACATGATTGAATCTGGCAGTGGTGGGGAGGATGAGCTCCTTTTACAGTTTTTGCCCACTGCTTGAACACATTTTGCAAAACTCCGCTCTCTGTGCCAAAACTGTACACACAAGTACACATGACACAACACTGGGAAATATACCATTCACATCTGTGCCAAATTGGAACTCTACTCCCAAAACCTAAACTCTGCTGTCAAAACCTGACATTCCTTTGTCAAAATGTAACTCTGTTGACAAAATGACACATACTTGCATCATATGCAAACACTGACAGAGCAGGGGGAACACACTAGTCTCCTTTACATAAAACACTGCAGTCCTTGATTTCCATTGTTCATTCAGAAGGCACATTTACAGGAGACACATTTTCAAACAACCAAAAACGCAAATAGACCTACTCAATATTGTACATTGCAGTACCATGAATTCAGATAAAGCAAAAAAAACAACAACAACACAATAATACTGCAATAGAAAAAACACTATACTGTAAACACAAAAAACCATGACAATTGTGCATAAGTGGGCTCATGGATCCCACCGTCTGTTGGGGTCTGGCCACAGGACCTCATCAACATCGCAAGCAATGTCCTCTCCCGCTAGGCACCGGGGAAAATATCCTCTTGCATGTCGAAACCATCCATGGATTGCTGTCACCTGAATGTCGCCGCAGGCCTGTTCCATTGCCTGCAGAAGAGGCATGCGGGCATGTGGTTGGCGGTCATATACTCGCCATCTCCAAGCCGAAAAAAAATTCCTCTACAGGGTTCAAAAATGGTGAGTAAGGGGGCAAGCATACCACTTCAAGTTGGTTGTGGTTGGAGAACCAGGCCTGGACCAGAGCAGCCCGATGGAAACTGACATTATCCCATATCACCACAAACCTGGGCTGATCTGGTCTGTTCTGTACAACTATCATGGAGAGCATCTAGAAATGTGAGTATGTGTTGGCTATTGTATGGACCTAGTATTGCATGATGGTGCAGAAGCCCTCGAAGGCATATGGCGGCACATAATGTGATGTTTCCCCCGCGCTGCCCTGGGACGTGCACAATTGCCCTTTGGCCAATTACATTACGACCCCGTCGTCTTGTTTTGCTCAGGTCGAATCCAGCTTCATCAATGAAAATGTATTCATGAGGCTGTGCAGCTCCATCCATGGCCAAGATTCTCTGAAAAAAAGGGGAACATGTCACTGTACTACAGTGCTACACATGCAGCACCCTCACCCCATCACACAGGTACCTGTGTAGCTCTCAGAATGGATCCATGTGGTACTGATATGGTACATATTCAGCTGCTACTGGACTTCACCAATACTCTATTGTAAATGTAAGGGACAGTTACACGTACCCGTACATATTCAGCTCGAAGTCCTTTGACCCTGTCACTGTTCCTCTCGAATGGGACTCTGTAGAGCTGCTTCATGGTGATGCTGAGTTTACCCAAGATGCGTCTGATGGTGGTGATGCTCACATGGTCTATGTTGCTGAACACTCGCCTGTCTGCAAGTATTTTCCGTCGTAGCTGGTGGAGACGGATGGCATTGTCTGCCCTCACTAGGTCCACAACGGCAAGTTCCTGCTGTTGTGTGAACAGGCGTTGGCGTCCTCCCCCAGAAGGTCTTCGAGTCATTCTGGAGAAATACAACCACATATTGTCATCGGTTTGCTTATTTTTCTTACAGTACTTTACTGTATGTACTGTGTCATCCACTGTACAACACTGTACTTCAATATAAGGAATCAGCCACTTTGGCTGCAAAAGGAGCATTAGCACCCCGTACACTTGATATGGTAATGTGATATACTGTAGAACAGTGCTATGAAACCATCTGAGTAGAGCAGAAGGTATGGAGGTGAAGACAGACCTGTTTTCTAGTCTGAATGTTCGTATTACAGATGCCACTGTGAAGCGGCTTAGATGTGGGTGGACTCTCTGCCCAGCTTCCCTCATAGTCAGGCCGTGGTTGATGACATGGTCCACCAAAGTTGCTCTTATTTCATCAGAAATATGGGTCCGTGCATGGCCTCTTCAACCTCCTCCTCCTCCTCTTGCCTCCCTCCATCCATGCTTGCAAAGTTCCTCAATTGGCTAAACTGAGGGCTTTTTGTAGTTGGCTAATTGTTGTTCAGTTTTGCAAGTAAGTGCCTTCAGGTGTGTATTTGAGTGGTTGCAATTACCCGATGTGTTTTGTATTTTGGATACATGTGTTTTCCAAATGGCACCCGGAAATTTCATTTTGTGAACGAAGTGTCTTATGTATGAAATAGAGTGTAGCATGCAGGACCATGTGTGTTGCATGAAGGAGTAAGTGTGTTGCATAATTGCAACTAGGGTGCAAAGCAGCACTTTTGTTTACAGTTTTTTCTGATTGCTTAAACCCTAACTGTGATTCCTGTAGCACAATCTCTAAAACTATTCAGACTTATAGCAAAACCACTCACTGAGTTTGCAAAACTAAAAGCACAAAAACTGCTTTGCACTCAGTTTGCAATTTTGTAACACACACTTTGCAAAACTGTAGGCACAATTCACTGCACAACACTCAATTACCAAATTTCCAACACACTCCTAGCAAAAGTATACACATGTATGGCTATCATTAACACTAACTTGCCAACTGTCTGGCACACTTTCACATGTGAAAACTTTTTTAGATAATTAGTTCACTTTGCAATCAGCCTAAGCACTATAATACAGGTAAGCTGTGTGTGCGGAGTACAATGGAGGGAGCAGGAAGAGTGAGAAGTAGAGGAGGCCGAGGAAGAGGACGTGGAGGTGAAGAAGTAGGATGAAGAGGACGACAAGGACAAGGAGGAGCAAGAGGAGGACGAGGAGGAGGGAGAGGAAGATGAGGAGGGGGGAGAGGAAGGGTAGGAAGAGTAAGAAATAGAATTGCTGATGACATCAGAGCTACAATAGTGGACCATGTAATCAACCGTGGAATGACCCTGAGGGTAGCTGGCCAACGGGTCCAGCCTAACTCGAGCCGCTACACTGTAGCAGGCATCATAAGGACATCTTGAAATGAGAATCAGTGAGTACAGTCACTTCGCACAAAGATTTGTAGCACTGCCATATGCCAATGAGAAACACACCAATACCATTGATGTAAAAATACTGAAATAGTTACTTTACAGAATTGCTAGATGACCAGATGCTGGGGCAGAGGAAGCATGTTCACTGCAGACCAAGTAACCCATAGAGTCATTATGGCGATTGCAAATAATCCTATACTTGGAAATAAACACTTGTGTTTGTTTTGATGTGTTTGAATAAACACCAGTACTTGAAGTTTGGATCCCTCTATGCTTATGGATCTATGACAGAAGTATGAGCTCAAACTGACATAGCCTACCTTGTGCACAGAGAAAGCAAAAGCCAGATGTGTTTTTATTCATACCATCAGTGTGCAGTTGGCGCATTGTGTGCTTAGTAGATGATGGCTTGTGTGTACTGTTTGATACGGAAACACCATTTTTACGAAGGTGTGAAGAGTTAATCTAGCTGTGTTTGCTTTTGCAAGAGAACTACAATGTTTTGATGATTGGGTGACAGGTTTTCTTATTTGTGTGAAGAGTTTTGCAAAATTAGCCAATAGTTACAAAAAATGTGCTTAAGCAATCAGAAAAAACTGTAAGGTATGGGTACATGTGTTTGAGGTATGGTAACAAAAGCTTCAAGTTGTGTTACTTTAGTCTAAGCATGGGTTTATAGTGTTCAAGCAACGGGCAAAAACTGTAACAGGAAGAGAGCAGCAGAACAGGCACTGTAAGGGGCAGCCATCTGTCGTGACTGGTTGGGGTGACGGGAAAGAGAAGAAAAAGAAGACCATGGACAAACGCAGACAAACTTTGGGAGAAAGTAAAAGCAAATGTAACGTTAGTGCAATGGTGACACGAGTGAGGTAGAGATCATGGGAAGTCTCCCAACAGCAGGGATGAAGAGGCAGCCGATCCACTGCTAACTATAAGCTTATCAAAGCCCAATACATCAAAAGGCAAGCAGGCTGTAAGCTTACAGTGTAGCACAGACGGGCGGGGTGGAGCTGTTTGGCTTTCTTTTTTGGTGGTCTGGAAACCTGAGGGAAAGCTTTCCTGGTGTCCTGGTTGGTTAACGCACGTCTTCTCAGGCACCCGAATAAAAGCGCCTGGAGGCATTTCAAGAAGGCTGCCGAGTTCAGAGACTTGCTTCTCCAACTATGTTGCCGTTCAAAAACTCATTTATATACACAGTTGTCCAGTTAAAGAAAAAATATCAGTCAAATAATTAAGACAAATGTGTGCAAAGCATGGTGGTGTTTTTCCAATAAAGCAACAGATCTGAAAGACTGCGTTTAACAGTGGTTGTTGGCTCAGAGCGCCTGACATTAACAAACTCTTTTGTTCCATGACTTCATTCTTATAAATGCAACACAAGTCTGAAAGAGGGGTACATATCCAGTGTCTTGGCCTTGTTTAAAAGTCAGCTTAAGATCTGGAAGTGGCCTCTACAGTCGACCTTCAAAGCAGCTTTGATTCTCACGCCTCGGCGTTCGAGTGCTATCAGTGGATCGAAATCAATAAAATTCGCTCGGCATTCCAGGCCAGCATTCCACTTGATGTGTATCTCCATCGAATACCTCAGTGAGGGGCTCCCTCACGGCTGAACCCAGGGCTGTTCATCTAGCCAGAGACCAAACTGCTGGATAAAGAAAATCCAGCCCGCTGGAGCATAATGACCTACAAAGACAGGCCTGCTTGCAGTTTACTGTCAGCCTCAAATGAGACAAACTAATTAGAAACAGAGAGAAGCGAGCAGCAGTGACCAGTATGTAGGCATTCCAGGTTTCCAGCTGCCTGAACACGATCCAGCTCTCATCTGAAGGCAGAGGAGGAGAAATGAAAAGGCAAGCGTGAAGGCCAATCGCTCTTTATCTCGTGCCAGCCTGCTGCCTTTGAGTCACAAATATGGCACACTTATCTCATCCACCAAAACCATGTGGAACTTGTTAGCTCCCCCCTTCAGCTTACTTCCCCCTCTAACAGTTATTCTGTTGTGTTTAAATCTATCACATAGCGAGCAGTTAACGAATCCTGGAAGCAACTTTGACTGCCCAATCATGTCAGCCGTGGCATGTTAAGCTTGAAGGCTTTGAAGTTGGGGGTTTTAGTGTGTGTGTGTGTGTGTGTGTGTGTGTGTGTGTGTGTGTGTGTGTGTGTGTGTGTGTGGGCACATATTGCAGTGAATTAGCTCCTGGCAAACCTTGGAGGTGGGTAAGGTGAGCATTCCCAGTGTGCTTGGCGCATTCTGTCAGACTGTGTTATGCACGAGGCAGTGAGGTGTGGGGGTCTTTGTCATGGCAGGAATGTGAGTCAGGTTTCCAGGCCAATGCTAAGCTGGAGGAGATCAAACCCGACTGCTGTTTGGTGGAATGTGGCGGTAATTAACTATGGTAAGAATCACACCCGAGTTTTTTTGTTCAAGCAACAAGTTCAGGCAGCCAGAGATGTCAGTGGCCTGTCTGATAAGCAGCCAGCCAGCTTTAATCTGATGGTGTGATTTCATGAGGCTGCCAGCTGCAGACTGGCAGTGGCTCTTCATGCAAACACAGAAAATGATTATCAACAGCTATTTAAGCATTCAGGAAAAACTGTAACTGTGACTAATGTCTGGAACCTATTTTGATCTGTCATTACGCATGAAGGGGCGTTCTAATACCCTGATTTTTACAAAACTATGGAGATGTGTTTTTTGTGATGAGATCTGAGGCTGTCTGCATACAGTTTCCATCTCCCACGTGTGTGACCATTAAAATCATCGTTTGACTTGACCCGGCCGGACCAGTGTTGTTATTGTGGTGTTTCTCCTGTCTCCACCCCCAATATTTTGAACCATAACAACAGGATCGTGGCAACAGGCCGGACACAACATACTCCTGAAGCGTCCCAACGGGCTCCGCTGAAGGCTTTGTCCAAGTCCACAAAACACATGTAGACATGGGCGTAACTTTGTGCTGAACATTGGGGCGGTCAAGAGCTCTGTCTAAATAAATAAATAAATCTGGTAAATGATTAAACGTGCAACTATTTTGCTGAGTAAATAAAATCAACAGCCTATTTATGCAAGATATTTCATAATTTCATTGGGGGGGTTATATTGGTTGCGTCTGAACCCCCCTAACCCCTCTGGAAATTACGCCCCTGCATTAGACTGGTTAGGAATGCACTCTCAAATATTCTTGACAGGATAAAGAGCTGGTCCAGTGTTTCAAATCCTGGCTGGAAATTCTTCTTCTAAGGTTCGACTAATCGATGAACTGTCCCGCCCAGCACCCTGGCATAGACCTTCTCAGGAAGCCAAAGGAGCGTGATCCCCCTGTAGTTGGTGCAAACCCGCTGGTCCCCCCTTTTAAATATGGGGATCACCACCCCAGATCTCCATGCAAGTTTTTAATACTTCCCTGTTGTTTAAACAGTTTCTTTACTGACCTCACGACATTATTGTAAAGACCGGAGTGCTGGTCTTTAAGATGCTTCACCAAGTCTGTTATGCTGCCGCCCACATGTTCAGCTGCTAGTGATGCGAGAGACCATCTGCACCAGTGTTGTGTGATGCTGTGTGTCAGCAAAGTGAAAGCTCTGCATTTGCTCTGAACACACTATCAGTCAAGACCAAGCAGCAAATCACAGAAATCCAATCTTGTTTTTGGATTGGTGTAGAGCAGTTACACACTGTTAAACGTTCGAAGTGGCACGTTGGTGCTCTGTGTTTGTCATCATTCATATAACAAAATGGAGAAGAGAAAACCGAGAGGGAGACGGCAGAGATCTACCATCGTTGTGTAAAACCTGCTGCTTCAGGGTCCTCACCGCAGTGTAAAAGCAGGCACACAGTGACCTCGAGTGACCTCTTTCCTCCTGAATAAAGTTTGTAAGAGTAAACATTCCCGGTACATTGGATGGAAAACCAGCTATTATCAGAAACACTCAGTGGGCTCTGCTGCTGTGGGAAAAGTTGCACTTTTTGAATATTTTTAGAACTTTTCTCTTGCTGCAAAATATATTGTTTGATGTTTCTTATGTAATATGAGTTTGCACAAACAAAGCTGATTTAAGGTGACGAGCTAAAGTCTCACCCATCTTAAACAGAACACTCATCTACTTGGTAGCAGGCAACCAGGGAGCTATTTTAGGAGAAGTATGTTTGGAGTTCAGCTAAAAAAAGCTTTATTTAGACTGCCTAAGAATGTGCCTGCGTTTCATTCGTACTCGAAATCTTCCTCTCCATCTGCAAGTGCGGGGAACGTGGGTGAAGATGAAAAGATGGATCTCACCTGTATCTCTCCTCCGTCTTTACAGCTGTGCACCACGATGTATTCACTACAATATCTCTGAGTGATCCAATCACACTTGAATGTTTGCTTAAGTCAAATTATAAACCACTCAGAGATTTCACTCACTCAGAGATAGAGTCATGTGCGAAAGCCTCAAGGTGTTAGTACTCTTATCTGGACTGACCTAGATTCAGCCTGCAGCAGGCGACAAAAGAAAAGATGCAGCCATAGAAGAACAGGAAGGTAACGGAGTCCTGCGACAAACAGACCAAAGAGCCCTGATCTGAGTGTCTGGGATTAAATGAAGATACCAGAGACACTGAGACAGCCCGAACCTACAGAAGAACACTGACCGCGGGTTCTTTAGATACGTAGTAGCTCCACACACTGTCCAACTCAACAAACTAGAAGCAGTACATCATTTTACTGAAGAGTTTTCAGTTCAGTTTCTAGTCTAAAGCTTTGCAGTGGTGTATATTGGCCCATTGCAGACCTAGAGTTAACATATTTCAGTAGCAGCAGGATAAAAGAAATCGACTGGTTCTTATATAACGCTTTTCTACTCATCTGAGCAGTCAAAGCGCTTTACACAACTTGTGCATTCACCCATGCACATTTTTCTAAGTGCTTTATAGCAACATTCACACACATTCATACTCCGATGGATGCATCGGAGAGCAATTTGGGGTTAGTATCTTGCCCAAGGATATTTGGCATGCAGACTAGGGGAAGCCAGGAATCAAACCACCAACCTTCCGACCAGTAGATGACCTGCTCTACTGCCTGAGCTACAGCCACCCCACACTACAAATATTGACACACAAACAAAAACAAGTCTTCTGTGTAAGCTGTTCTTACTGAACAGGATAATTTAAGTGATAAAACTGTGAAAGACACCATTACTCACCATTACTCACGGTGTGAACTTGTGCTCTGTTTTCACCTCATCATTTAGTTAGGTTAGGTTAACATACAGTGAATATGTAAATATGTAAAACTAGCGTTTTGGCCAAAAAGCCAGCCAAAAGCCAAAGCTAAACAGGACAAAATTACTGTTTGGTTATAAAAACAAGCTATGCAATACTCACACATGTTCAACTGTGACGCCGGACAGCCCTAAACAATCATACATATGTGAAAAGGTGGCAGTCATACTTGCAGAGTCAAGCAGTGCTCTCACCGTAAGTTATTATCATTGTTACATCATAAAAACCCAGTACAGGCTTTAGCAGTGTACTCTTTGATGTAATATTTTTAATGGTCAAA